>NC_059425.1:168106086-169571086 GCF_021028975.2 Sphaerodactylus townsendi | reverse complement strand
TGAAGTCTATAAAATTATGCATGGGGTAGAAAATGTTGACAGAGAGAAATTTTTCTCTCTTTCTCACAATACTAGAACCAGGGGGCATTCACTGAAAATGCTGGGAGGAAGAATTAGGACTAATAAAAGGAAACACTTCTTCACACAACGTGTGATTGGTGTTTGGAATATCCTGCCACAGGAGGTGGTGATGGCCACTAACCTGGATAGCTTTAAAAAGGGCTTGGACAGATTTATGGAGGAGAAGTCGATCTATGGCTACCTATCTGCCTTGATCTCAGATTGCAAATGCCTTAGCAGACCAGGTGCTCAGGAGCAGCAGCAGCCGCAGAAGGCCATTGCTTTCACCTCCTGCATGTGAGCTCCCAAAGGCACCTGGTGGGCCACTGCGAGTAGCAGAGTGCTGGACTAGATGGACTCTGGTCTGATCCAGCAGGCTAGTTCTTATGTTCTTATGTTCTTATAGCAAAAAGGATGCAGTGCTTTGGATCTTCTCTTTATTCTTTAGGAGAAAAATCCTATTAATAGCTTCTCTCCTTTGTCTGGTGGAGTAAAGGCTGGTAGCTGAGGTAACTGGATAGTTTGATGACTTCCTAGCCTGACTAGTCTCCCCTAAAGGGACATGAGTGACACTATTATATAAATAGATAAAGCATACTTGTTAGTGTGAGAACGACTACTGGATTGTGAGGTGAGTCCCCCTTCCCTATATGTATCTATTCACCTACATGCAAACAGGATAGCCACTGGGTAGACTTCAATGAGGAGGGCTCTAAGGTGAGGTGTGTTACCTAGCTTGTAGGGCAAAAGGTGCCACCTCAGAGAAAACCCCATTCCTAACTACTGTCTGCCTCGTGAAGGTGGAGGCAATTATCGAAGGCCTTGAGATGACGATCTTTACTGGTGAATTGGGTAGTATTACAGAAGGTGGTCCCAGAAGATTGGTTTGATATGTTCCTTTATAGAAAATGCTATTTCTAATGCTTCTAAAGAATGAGACCACTTGAAGTTGCTGGTCAGTACTGCTACCTTTTTGTTTGGCAGAACACGCCAACAGTGCCATCTGAAGCAGAGTTACATAATTCTAAGTCCACTGAAGTAAATGTCCTTTGAAAGGTATAACTTGGCTTAGGGCGGCACCGCAAGCTACATAAACAGACCCTCCAAAAAGGTGTGAAATGTCAGATTTGTGATTTGCCATGGCAGGATTCAGGCCTCACAACCCTAGACCGCGCTGTGTGTTGCTGTCAAAGCAATGATCCCTTCTGCTTATTCCAAACATTCCAGCAGCGGTTGTTAGCAGTTTGTAGGCATCAACAGCTATCCTTTTATTTATTTAATTGTGTAGTGCTTTGGCTCCTTCAGAAATCTGCTTGACTTATATACAACAGTACGAGCTATTACTTAGGGAACAATGGCAGCTTAATGAATAAATAAAAGCATTTATAGTTGTTAGCACCATTAAGTTGCTCCCATCTGGATTCTAACAGTGGGATAGCAAACTCCTTGCAAGAAAATGTTTGGCATAAAACAAAACTACCCCTAGCTTCTTGAGAAATGATCTCTCGTAGATCTTTCGTAAAAGGTCACTCAGGATCTCTTCGCGTGGAATATAATTCATGTGAAGCGCATACTGTCGCTGAGCTTTAATCTTCTGAAAGAGGCACAGTACAAAAGGTAAGGTGAGGTCAAGTAGCACACTGGGTTTTAACCAGCAGAGATCTCAGGAGAAGTGTTCAGAGGAGGGGAATAAAAAAAAAATTGCCGGGATTGTACAGCTACGACGATCCACCCAGAAGAGGTGGCGTGTTGGTGGGTTAATCCAGTTGACCAAAATAGCCCATAAACTGAAGGCGAGACCCAAAAGCAGTGTAGGGTATCACAATGAAGCAAGAATGGCTGTTAGCTATGACATCAAGTTATTTCAAAGCAGGATTCCTTTTCTGAATCTCTGTAGTAGGAACAAAAATCTTTTAAGGTAGGAGGTAAAATGAAGGGTCAAGAAATGGAAATATCACATCTAAAAAATGCATCTGAGAAACCACATATTTACAAAGCTACAAAACTTATCTATCACATCTTTGTCCTGCTCTTCCCAAATGGCATTAGTAGTTCCCCCCTCAATTTTACAACAACCTCTTGAAACAAGTGAGTCTGAGAGAGACTTACTGTTTCACAGTTTCACAGGGAGCTTTTTGACTGACAGCCAGTGTGGTATAGTTATTAAGACAGAGGTGGGATCCAGCAGGTTCTCACAGGTTCCCGAGAGTAGGTTACTAATTATTTGTGTGTGCTGAGAGGGGGTTACTAATTGGTGATTTTGCCACTTGATTTTTGCCTTAGTTAAGCCCCTCCTCTCAGCAGTAGCGCGCAGAACTTGAAGCAGTTTAGCAGGAGGTGCACCGGAGTGCGTGACAGCCTGCGCCTGAGTGCATTCGTTTCCTGCCCAAGCCCAGAAATGCCCCGCCCCAGAATGCCTGGCCACGCACCATCGTGCCCCGTCCAGCCCCATTGGCGCTACGCCACAGTTTGAATCCCACCACCATGGGAACCTGTTACTAAAATTTTTGGATCCCACCACTGGGTTAAGAGCAGGTGGACTCTGATCTGGAGAAGTGGGTTTGATTCCCCTCTCCTCCACATGAAAGGTGGACTCTTCTCTGCTGAACTAGATTTGTTTCCCTGCTCCTGCTTTCCTGCTGGGTGATCTTGGGTTGGTCACAGTTCTCTGAGAACTCTCTTAGCCCCCTCTACCTCACAGGGCATCTGTTGTGGGGAGGGGAAGGTGTTTGTAAGCCCCTTACAGGACAGAAAGGGGGAAGTATATAAATCCAAAACTCTTCTTCTATTCTTCTCAGGGATTTGAGCCCAGGACTCCCCAGTCCTAGTCCAACACTTTAACTACCACACTGTACTAGCTCTACTGGGAACTGTGATGGATGTCAGGCAGTGGCGTTTCTGCCTAGGGACAGGGGGTACCCTATGTCCCCGGGCGCCCCCCCATTTGGTCATGTGGGGGGGCGCCAACATTACAGGGTCGTTTGTGTGTTTTTAAAATTTTAAAGTGTTTTTTCACATTCCGGCCTGCAGGGGGCGGATTTTTAAAGCTAGCGGCACCAAAATGACAGGGTAGCATCCAGAGGCTGTCCTGATGATACCACCCAAATTTGGTGATGTTTGGTTCAGGGGAAGCAAAGTTATGGACCCCCAAAGAGGGTGACCCCATCCCCATTGTTTTCAATGGGAGCTAACCTGAGATGGGGGCTACCCATTTGAGGGACCATAACTTTGGTCCCCCTGAACATAACTTCACCAAACTTGGGTGGAATCATAAGAATAGTTAACAGATGATACCCTGAAAATTTGGTGTCACTAGCTTTAAAAATACACCCCTTCCAGGCACCCCAAGAAATTTGCCCAAGATTCTTTGTTTTGCAGTGACTTTGCTCCGTTGTAGCCAATGGGGAATTTCGGAGTGTGTAGGCAGGCTGCACATTTTTGAAGATAGAGGCACCAGACTTTCAGGGTGGCTCCAGGAGGGCCTCCTGGTAATAGCATCCAGGTTTGGAGACCTTTGCTTCTGGGGGTTCAATTTTATGGGCCCCCAAAAGGCTTATTTTGTTTCCCCGCTCCTGCATATGAAAGCCTGTGGGCTGAGTTCTCTCAGAACTCTCTCAACTCCCCCCCCCACTCCAGAAGCAAAGCTCACCAAGCTTGGATGCTATTACTCAAGGCCTCTTGGAGCCACCTTGAAAGTCTGGCACCTCTATCTTCAAAAATGTGCAGCCTGCCTCAGAAATTCCTCATTAGCTACAATGGAGCAAAGTCACTGCAAAACAAAGAATCTTAGGCAAATTTCTTGGGGTGCCTGGAAGGGGTGTATTTTTAAAGCTAGTGACATCAAATTTTCAGGGTATCATCTGTTAACTATTCTTATGATGCTACCCAAGTTTAGTGAAGTTATGTTCAGGGGGACCAAAGTTATGGTCCCTCAAATTGGTAGCCCCCATCTCCTGTTAGCTCCCATTGAAAACAATGGGGATGGGGGCATTCCATTTGGGTGTCCATACTTTGCTGCCCCTGAACCAAACATCACCAAACTTGGGTGGTATCATCAGGGCTGATGATGCCCTGAAATCATGGTGCCGCTAGTTTTAAAAATGCGCTCCCTGCAGGTCGAAAAAACACCAAAAATATCCCCCCCCCAACCCAAATACCTTGCATCCGCATTTGTTCATATTTGGGCAGGACATAATCGGACAATTTTTGTCCGAATGTGCCCAAATTTGCCCAGATTCCATCTGAATCTGCTATTTGTTTCATCTGAATCTCCAACCCTCAAAAGTGATGCTGTTTCAGGGTGGGGGAGAATCCACCCCCAAACAGCATCACTTTCAATTTTGTTTTAACCGGGCCTGGGGGCGGGGGGGGAGGCGCCAAACTCAGGTTTTGTCCCCGGGCGCCAGTTTGCCTAGGTACGCCCCTGTCACTTGGTATATCCCTCGACTCGCTTTTCCCGCTATTCAGTTCAGAATCCTATAGCTTGTTAAAACAAAAATTGTTGGAAAATGAATGGATTAATTTAATTAGGGCTGCTATGAAAACTTGTTCACCTTTACATCTCTCAATACCCCTACATCAAAACAGGATGGCTCCCTACTTGTATTTTTTGACTAATCCTATTCAGAGAAGAGCTCTCACACTTGCTCGTTTCAATGTTTTTCCCTCTGCTTTATTGTGTGGTACATTTATCAACTTGGAAATGAGTGAAAGGGTGTGCTCTTGTGGTGAACAGCAAATTGAAACATTGGCACATCAATTGCTCTGCTGCCCTAAATCCGCAAACATCAGATTAAAAATATTCCAATATCTTTTCTAGGATACCCAGAGAAATGGGAGAGTCAGGTAGACTCCCTTTCCTCTTAGACAATTCTGACAATGAAATTTGTGAATTGGTAGCAAGTTTTTTACTGGAGGTGATGCATAACCAATAGTTTATATTTTAACTCACACTTTTGTATCTGTATACTCCTTTATTACAGTTTTTGTATTGTGTTATGATTCTACTGTATTATGCCAAATAAAGGCTTATCAATTGATAACTCCAAGACTTAAGACAGCTGGTCTCCAATCCCTTTGAGTCTGCTTCATGAGAACTGATTTCAACTAGTCTAAGGCACATCCCTCTGATCCTTGTTTCTGCCTCCAAACACCTCATTAGGACATATGGTTTACTGTATCAAAGGCTGCATACAGATTCAGGAGGAGCAACGAAGAAGTACAACCGTTGTACACATTCAGGCGAAGTTCATCAACTAAAGCTGTCAGAGCTCTCTCTGTCCTTAGCCTGGCCTGAAACCAGAGTGGAAAGGATCTAAAGTCCATTCGTTATCCAGGAAAACTTGGAATTGGTCTGTTATCTCAATCACTTTACCTATAAGGTTAGAGACTGAGCAACATCATTTTTACATAGGGAAAGTTTTTTGAGTAGTGGATGGATGTCTTCTTGTTTGAGTGCTTGGCCCTTTCCACACAAACCTTTTAAAATGTTTTGAGGCAGGAAATAAAATGTTTCCTCCATGGAGTTTTGCATTGCCCCCCCCTTATGCCCCCAAAATGTTTTGTTTCTCGTCTCAAAATGTTTTAAATGAATCCCCTTTTAATCCCCTTTTATTCTTTAGTCTGAAACATTTTGAAAATGTTTTCACTTGTTGTGTGATCTATCTATTACACTTTCCATGCCTCTGTGCTGCCCCTGAACTCCCTCCTTGGTGCCATTTTATCATGTCACTGAGCTCACTTTGTTCCCTCTTGTCTGTTTATTTTCATCATTTTTATGTGTTTTTATAATTTGAGGGGGCTGGTAAAGTTCTTGAAACATTGATTATATGAGCTACAGAGAATCACAGCAAGAAGCACTGAAATAAGTTTTGAAACATCGATTATACGAGTTACAGAGAATCGCAGCAAGAAGCAGTGAAACATCGATTCAACAAATGACTAAAAGAAAAGGGGGGGGACCTAATGGCAGCTATGAATCATTTTGAGGGGGTGAGTGAAGACAAACATCGTGGTAAAGGGGAGATTGAAAATGTTTTACAAATGTTTTAGGCGATTTTTATAGAAAAGGCACTAAAGGAAAAGTTCCCTGGGTTAGGGACTGATTTATGATAGTAATCAAGGGCTTAATTATGTAGTTTTAGATGATTTTAGCAGCTATGATAGGCAAGGGTCCAGTGCCCATGTGATGGCCTTCACCAATCCCAAGTTCCTGTCAGCATCCATCGCAGTAACCAGGTCAAAATGGTCCATAATCAGACTAGATTATATATTTGGTATTTCATCTGTCAGACCTGTCTTACCAACAGCAACCAGATCAGAGCATATTCATGTTATTTTGTCAGCAAAGAACCTCACGAAGGTATTACAGCTAATTGCCAGTTCCTGAGATAGTAAATGTTCAGATTTAGGAGTCAGCAGATGGTGGGACACCTTAAAAAGTTTAGAGGGTAGCTGATGCAACAGCTGCAGAGAAATAACATTTCTGTGCCACTGTCACTGCTGCCTCATAAGATTTTAAATGGGTTGTTGAGGGTTTTCCGGGCTGTGTGGCTGTGGTCTGGTAGTCTTAGCTCCTAATGTTTTGTCTGTATCTAAAACTGGCATCTTCAGAAGCATGTCACAATGGGATGTATTTAAAACACATTGTACCATGACATGCCTCTGACAATGCCAGCCATTTGGGAGCAAAACCTACCAGATCACGGCCACACAATCCAGAAAACCCACAACAGCCAGTTGACTCTGGCCATGAAAACCTTTGAAAATACATTTTTCAGCAGGTTGTGTAGCATGCTCCGTCGGATTCAGTGCACATTTTCCTCCAGTGTCTTTCCAGATATCTTCTAGTCTCTTTAGGTAACCCACTCTGAAGTAAATAATGGGGCTGGCTTTCTTCCTAAGGGCAGAAGAGGGGCCTTTCCCCACTCACCGTTTGGAAGGTCATTTAAACCGCATCCATTTGACTCCACTGCTTTTGAGCATGGAAGCGAGCTCCCCACAGCTGTTTTCGCTTTAAAAACCTCACTTAAATAATGAGCGTTCCCCAAGACCGCGCGCTCAGCAGCACTCGGGAGCGTGGGTCCCTGCTGTGATTGGCTGGCGTGCAACTATGGAGCTCGAACAGTAAAAACGATGTTGAAACGTCGCCATGTGCACACGTCATCACTGTTGCGTTTTGTAAATTCTAAAAGCGATGTTGCCATGTGCCCACATAATCATAAAGCTGCTTGTTGCATTTTTTCCACTTCTTGCTGTGGCCTCTGATTGGCTCTTTCCTGGCGGCATGCAAAAAATTGCCTTTCTTCCTCAATCGTGCTGCAGCGCCATTGGGGAGAAAATGGGGGGAGAGTCTCTGAATTCACGGTTCTTATTCACGTTCGCTCAGCCCAACGAGTGGGCGTGCCAACAAGGACACCTGTCCTAAAAAAATGGAGAAGCCTGCGTGCGCAATGCGCATGAACCGCCTCTGCTGTTGCCTGATTGGTTGGAAGGTTGCACGTTACAGCGAACGGTGCGAAAATCAATTTTGCGCTGACATGCCAAATCTCCACCACCCCGCGGCAAGTGCGGCGTTTGCAAAAAGTTGCTGTTTAGACAGGAGCAAATTTGACGTGAGCTAAGGAGGTGGGAGAGCACCAGATTCAGGGGGGCTGCGCTGTGGCTGCTGGTGCAGTGGGGAGCGCTGAGGAACCCCGGGTCATTTGACGAGATTAGCCCGCAACATACTGTGAGTGGGGAAAGGCCCAAGGTTAATGAGGAGCAATCTTGTCAATGGCATAGAGGAAATTCACATTTCAAGTTTCCACTGCAGCCTCAACAGCGCAAAACGTCTAGTGCATTTTGTAGATATGAATCCCACAGTTTCGGGAACGGTCTTTTTGGTGGTCAGAAGTCCCTATTTCTTCCTTTGCCTACAGAAAAGTTGCTAGGATACAATCCCTTTTGTCCATTATTTACTTTTTATCAGCATTTCGGTTTCCTGCTTCAAAAGAAGCATATATTGCTAATTTTATAGGAGAAAGAAAATCAGATATCTCAGCAGCTCTTAAAATTTGAGCAAACATTTTAAACAAGGAAACATCTTAACTCTTATACGGCTCTTTCTCTTTTCTGTTCCCTCTGGCTCTTACTTTTGTGCCTGTTTGGGGCTTATTTAAATTTAAATTTTGTTTTTGTTTTTAATAAAGGAAATGTTTTAATTGATTGCATTCTTTTAACAGTTTAATCTTAATGTTTTGGTAGTTTGGTTGATATTTTGTCTAAAAGCCATTGTGCTAGAGAGACTTTGTTGTAAATCATGATTCACCTTTAATACATGTTTAATACGTCTGTTCTCTGTGGAGCTTCTTTACCTTCATTCTGTATTCTTGTGGTACATTTCCCACTTTAAAAAATCCTGGTTGCTTTTCATTTATCATGCTATAGGAAGGAAACTATAGCATGATGAACTTTTCAGTGTTTTGTGTCTCTGTGTGGTATTACTGGGTTGAAAAGAAGCACCTTCAGATCCCTGCAAAATATTATCTAAATGACCAAAAAAAACCCCAAATAAATATTTGTTAATATTTACCACAGTTGCATGCTTCTTCCTGAATAAAATTTATTTTGGTTCATTTTTAAAAGGCAAATCATTTTCTTGTCAGTTTACCTCATTATCTCTCAGTAATCAATCTAAGATTGGGGGCTGAGGTTATAGCCAGTCTTGGATCTGACTCAAATCTTCTTTTAAGTCTCACTAGCTATTATTTTTAAGTGATTGTTTCTGCCGTTGTTACTTTATACCAAACCGTCTTCATTATTTCTTTTCATATTGCCTCAGCATTGGAAGTGAAGAATTGTTCACTCTTGGACAAAATTTCCTCCTCTTTTCTCATCAATTTCCTTCGAACCTCATTTTTCAAAAACCTCCAATTTCAAAAATCTCAATTTGGGATTACTGTTGAGTAATCCAGCAGGTTGCATGGTCAAGAGTAATCTAATTATTTCCTCTTCACTGGATAAGGTGCTAACCCACATTCAAAATAAAGCATCTTGGGTGTATTCCAATTTGGGAATGAAAAGTAGTTCCTTCTTTCATAAAAAAATACACCTTGGGGGAAAGCAGAGAAATTGGGCTGAGCTAACTGATTGCTTCACGAAATTATTTCAGTTACACAATTTCCCTTGTTCTGTACTGTAGAAACTGCACATCTTCAAAATGTGGAATATAATGTTAAAAGATGAAAAATGAGATGAAATGTTAATACATTTCAAAAGTGACAGAATTCCCTTGTCATTAGCCCCCAATGTTATGTATTCTGATGTTCATTTGCATTTCATCCTCATAACAACCCCCGATGTATACTCATTTCCCCCGCCACCTTGGCTTCCAAACAGGAGTGGTGTTTCTTGGAGTATCTACACAACATTCTTCAATGCTCTACTTTCCAGATTTTCCACCGATATTTCCCACATCTGATTCACTATTTGCAGAAAGCATGCAGCCAGGCAAGTTAGCACATCATCTGGATGGGAAGGTGCATATTTTCAAATATCAGGGTGCTGACCTCTCCATGTGGCTGCCATTTTGCTCGCTGTACAGTCACAAGGATTTTTGCCAGTTTTTTTAAAAAAAATTGCTGCAGCACAATAGCTTTGTTGCTATATCCCTATTATGGAATGCTATGGCAATATAGAAACTGCAGATGAGAAAAACAGCTGGCCAAAGCCCTCCAGTGGTGCACAGGTGGGGAAAAGGTGGCTGTGAGGGGATGAAGAAGAAGAAGAATTTGGATTTATATCCCCCCTTTCTCTCCTGCAGGAGACTCAAAGGGGCTTACAATCTCCTTGCCCTTCCCCCCTCACAACAAACACCTTGTGAGGTAGGTGGGGCTGAGAGAGCTCCAAGAAGCTGTGACTAGCCCAAGGTCACCCAGCTGGCGTGTGTGGGAGTGTACAGGCTAATCTGAATTCCGCAGATAAGCCTCCACAGCTCAGGCGGCAGAGCTGGGAATCAAACCCGGTTCTTCCAGATTAGATACACGAGCTCTTAACCTCCTACGCCACTGCTGCACTGATGACTGAGGAGAGTACTAGTGGCAATTAATTCACAACAGGAAGTCACTGCTGGGTGATGTAGCCCGTTAAATAAGTCTTGCTGAAACAGAGTGACTAGCTCATGATCACTCAGCTTTGTAGCTAAGTAGGAAATCCAGTCATATTTTAGAGTATCCTAATAAGAATGAGAACATAAAGTTTAATGTTGGTTTGGTAATGATTAATAACAACTTGGGATCCATTCTTGCTGTGCTGGGATTGTTCATGCCACACTGTCCCTGGTTTACAAGGCATCTCAGAAGAACTGTTTCCTTCTACTTCTTGCTGTGTTTTCAGTATGACAGTGGACGGTGCCGAAGTCAGTGCATTTGACATTCCCAGGTCCTCCCCAATAGGAGAGCCACTCATAACTAGGTTAGGTCTCAGGCTTTGAGACTGCTTTTGGCAATGCACTGGTAAAGTGAATAAATGCATTCTTTCTCCCTGACTCTCACATGGAGTGCAGGTAACAGATATAACAAGAATCCCACTGCTAGCTAGTGAAAAATGTCATATTTCCTGCCTTCCACATAATAGCCATCTGTTCTGAAAAATGAAACACAATGTCCAAATGTCAGTCTTCAAATCTCTTTCCTATTTGGTTTTTTTTTTTTGGTGGTGGTGGTGGTTGTATACCTTGTATTTTTTTTTCCTACCTGTTTCCATTTGCTGTGATATTACGGCATTTGATTTTTGTTCTTGCCATGAGGGCAAGATGCACAGTTCAGTGCTAGTTAGCTTACAGGTCCGAAGATTTGCTCTTAAGACTCCACTGATGATTAATGTTGCCCTGTGTTCCGCCATGCATGGAATAGGAAGACAACACCTCCATTAGGAATTCATTCCTCATCTGGCTCGGGGCCAAAAGCACAAATCTGTTCTCAGGTTGATGTCCTGCGTCTGTTTGACTCTCAGGCTTAGTTGATTATTTTTCTAGATTTCACATCCCTCTAGTTTAAAAGCATTAACATTTGCTTCTGCACTGGTGGGTTTTCATATATCCCTCTCATGATCCCATGACATCAAATCTGTATTCATTTGTGCAACTACCGTTCTTTCTCAACCCTATGGGGCTTGCCCCACCACCCCGATACAGCTAGCATTGATATATCAAGCTGCCTTGTCTTTCTCCTCCTTTTCCTAATGGAAAAGTAAATGCTCATTCTCTCTTTTACTTGATATATGTCTTCAGTGCGCCATAAAGATACGAACCTGATGGAGTCCGTAAATTATAAACCAGGAGCTCTTTTTCTATTATTGTGAATAACAATTGGATATCTGGTTCTTTACAATAAGTTATTTATTCTCCATTTTAAGGTTTTATCCACACCCCAGGTGGTGGCCATGTATATTTCAACAGGTACTGGCACAGAGACGGTTATGATGCTCTTGCACTATATTAGATTGTATCCAGTGGAAAGAAATGAATTTGAGAGCAAGACATATAGGCTGATGAAAAAAAATATGAAGTTTTCTCTTGTTGAATGTGAGATTTTCTATTTGCTTCATATCTGTTATCACCATTGTCGTCATGTAAATGCATATTTATGATCTAGCCCACAGCGTCCACAATATGTCAGAGAACAGGTGTCTATACATGACACAACACGGTGTCTGGGAAATTTATAAAAGCATTCCTGACATCATTTTTAAATATAAAAATGAAGGTGAAGAGAAACTGGGTAGAGGTCACCTGTCCGTTTATGACCAGGCTTACTCTCATTGCAGGAGAAACAAGTTGAACAGATTAGAATCAGGGCTACCAAACAATGACTGTATTTTAATTCAACTATAATCTGGCTTTTAATTGATCAACATTATGCAGTACTAAACCATACTGTACTTTGGGTAGAGTAAATTGAGGCAACAGACCTGGGGGCTTTGGGGGCTCCACACTTCCCTAATGAAGCCACTGAGCACATAAATTGAATAAACATAACATAACATGTGTAATAGGGTATGTGTGGATCTTGCTCCCTAGGTGATTGGTGGTGGCTTAGGGCCCCTTCCGCATGGGCCAATAAACACAGGTGTAGGACACTAAAAACCTGTTTGGGGGGAGGGGACTTCGCACAGATCCCGATCCCCAAATGAGTCTGCCCTGTGTTATTTCCCCCAACCTGGGTTTTTTGAAATCGCTAAACAAGCGAACCTTTAAAAAAACCTTGGGCTACAGCTGCTTGTGTGCGAACGGCCAGGCAGGAGGCACTTTATTTGCCTCCCTTTTCCTTTTTAAAAATGTTGCGGCTTGCATCTGCATAGCTGTGCAGGTGCAGATGGTCGTATCGTGGGACATTGGCATAGCTGTGATGGTTCATTTGTGCATGCCTGTGTACCTACACATAGGTGGGAAGTAATTTTTTTAAAAAATAGACCCATCTCCTTGCAAAGGCACGGAAGCAACCCGAATTGTTTCCGTGGGCTCTAATTGCTGCCTGCACGGATACATGTGAATGTGAAAACACGAAAAGTGTTCCTTTATTGTGACTGCAACTTGTTATACATTTGCTATGTGGAAGTGGTCAAAAGAAGCCTCATGAAGTTGAGGAAGGTGAGAAGAACTTGTCCTGTGGATTATCCTACTAAGCCATTGATATTGGTGCCTTTTTTAGACCCTTGGTGGAACATTGCTGTGTTTCTCTCGTAAATTAGATTTAGGTACTGACGTTTGGAAACTTGTTTTAATTGGATAGCATCAATTCTCTAAGTCAAAAAAGTGGTTTTCTTGGCTTTAGAGAAGGCCATAACCTTTGATTTTGAATACTTGATCTTGAATTCCTCAAATGTGCAGTATTTTGAGAAATGGTTTAATAGTTTTCTCAAGCTGACCTAGGTACAAGACATAAGAATGACATCCTCTGCATAAAGGAGTAGGGTTAATGACTTTGAAGATGAGTACAGAGGATGAAATTCTGCTGAGGAGAGAGCAGTTGCAAGGTCATTGAAGTAGAGACTGAAAAGTAGGGGTGCCAAAAGGCTGCCTTGCTTCACTCTGTAAAGGCAGAAGCACTTTGTACATTCACCCTTTTCTCCACAGTGTACTTGAGCCACACTAGAGGAATAAAGATTTTTTCGTAGCCAAAACAGTATTTTGTCAGTTGAGGTGTGCTCCAATTTCCCCCACAATCTACCACTTCACTGAAGATGAAGGACTGACTGGGAAATGACAAAGCAGTATTTGTCAAGGTTGCTTTATGAAGTCAGTTTCATATTGTGTGCAATGTAATGACCTTGGAATTATATAAGAATTGGGGTAAACTGCAGGACAATTCTCAGAGTAACATGGTAATATAGAAATTAACTTTTTGTAATACATGGAAGTTTAAATTTTGGCCTCCATAGGTAGCTTTGTAAGGGTGAAGGCAAATCAGAAAATCAACATATGGCACTAGGAAGGAATAGTGCTCAGTGGTAGAGTATGTGTTCTACATGCAGAAAGCTCCACTGCAAATATCTGTGGCTTTTAGCAGTAGGTGATATGAAAGGCCTCTACTTGAGACCATAGAGACTGTGACTGGTCAGGCTAGACAATACTAATCTTGATATTCCAATGATATTTTGCTACAAGGCAGGTTCATGTAGGTAGCAGAACAGGATTCAATATAAAAAACAACAACCCAGCATCATTATAATAAGCATGTAGCTGTGAAAATATGACCATCTCATAACGGCTACTGAAACTTACTGCAAGTATGATTCACCTGTTGCAATCTGCTGCCCTTGGTCAAAATCTGTTTTGCCTACAGCTAAGGCTGGTTTTAATTGCTTTCAGTGTGAAAGTGTTGGCCATATGCATTGCATATGAGACACAATGGGAATTGAACACATGGACATAGTTGAGTTCAAACAACCAATTTTTATTAGAAATGTTGAGCATGAGGTACATATAAATCTTCTCAAGAAGGCACTTAATTTTTTTTCAATATTGTAGAGCGCATGAAACTTCTTTAAAATGGAAAATGACACCGGTTTGCTTATACTGCATAAAGAAAAGTTGGATTTTTGTTAGTAGGTGCCTATAAGGAGATAAACATTTAAATCAGCTATATAGTGGTTCTAGTGTAGTGGTCATATCATGTGGTATTAAATATAAAGATGGCTATTGTGGGGAAATAGAAAATGGGGATGAATAGGTAAGCTTTCACAAACAGGAAAATCAAATCTAACAGCTTCACTTTTAGCCAGAATAAATTTACTTTATTTTATGACTTCTATCTTGCCTTACAGCTCAAGGTGCTATCAAGACAACTTACAAATAATTTAAAAGCTTCATCTTTGTGGAGCTTTGCCAATAGTTGAAAGGTTCAAATCCACCTGGGAACATGAGTGATGTCTCCTTGATTACCTTTTACTGTACGAGATACAGTAGAAGAGGACATGATACAGCAATGATGCAGGACTACTTCTGGTCCCTTTGTAAGGAAAGGGTCAGTGTGTTCTTCTCTACTATGCTAAGATTCTCAATCAGCTTCTACCACTCAAATTTGATTGCAGGTGAATCACTTGCCAATAAAAGATCCGTCTGTGGCATAAGACGCTGCAAGAGCTAATGGACTACAAAGTCAAGATATGGAGACCCATTGGGATGGCTAAGAGGGCACAAGGAAGAAAGCCAAGGGAACACAAAATGGGAATATTGAAGCCTGCCTGTATGCTGCATTTATGCCTATATAAGGATTCAGTTAAACTTGTTGAAGTTGAGGGAGAGGGTGCATTCGTACAGTGGAGTTTGTTTAAAAGTTGCTAGAGGAAAGACCAGCTATAGGTTTCTGCCATTAATAAAATGGCCACATTAGAAACTGTTTCATTACGGTGGGGAGTTGTATGGTTTCCAGGCCATATGGCCATGTTCTAGTAGCATTTTCTCCTGATGTTTCGCCTGCATCTGTGGCTGGCATCTTCAGAGGATCATCTTCATAGATTCTTTGAAGATACCAGCCACAGATGCAGGTGAAACATCAGGAGAAAATGCTTTTTAAAATTCTGACCATACAACCTAAAACCACAACTTACTCGAGAAGTGATTCAACAAATGAAAGCCTTTGACAATACATTATTTCATTACATTTGCATTGCTTTGATTATCTTAATGCATACAAACTGGCAAAAGGAACAAGGGCCAGGAAAGAGAGTGCATCTTTGAGTGACTTGCTTGTATCCATCCACGCAGTTATTCTGATGTAGCAGCATTTCCATTTTTACATAAGGGATGGAAATTTCTACCAGTTCTCCCCTCCCAGTGCAGACCCCCCCCCCCTTTGCCTATAGGGCTGATCCTCAGAGTCCATTCCCCCCCCCCCCCAAACAATTTTTGGAACCTCTGTGGGAGGCAATAGGAGTGGGAAGTAGGAAAGTCCAATTTTGCAAAGTCTGTGGATGGTTTGATGTACACCATATGTTTCTTTAGGGAAACCTGCTTCATACAAACCTCCTGCTTTTATGTAAAGGCTCCTGCTTCCTACATGATTCGTTTTTAACTTCTGTGATTTTTACCTTTATGATATTTTTGCCTTGTCCATGGACTGTTTTAAAAAATATTTTTTTCTTTCAAAAAGGAATAGAAACATAACAAGAAAGGGAAAAAAACCTCTCAAAATCCAGCAGCTACTTTAAAAAAAAAGGGGGGGGAGTCTGTAGAAAGTAGAAACAAACATATAACAACCGTGGTGGCACATAGACGCACAACATGTAATGATACATTTCCATTAAAAGTTTCATATTCAATTGTCATCTCTATGCCATGCATGCAAATAATGAAAAAGTTCTAAGGTCCTCAGTTCATTGATTTACAAGAGTTGGGCATTGATCCTTCCAATGTTGTAGTATGAGTCTTTTAGGGCATGAGGGGTTCATTTTGTTGACCGCTGGTTAGCCTCCAAGAGACAGTCAGGTAGTTTAAAAGAACATAAGTGCCCTCAAAATTAAATGAATAAGAGCCCTCAAAAATCAATAAACATTCTAATGCCAAATTAATATGGTTAACAACTTCCTCCGAGAAAAAAGAATGACTCGACATACCCAAAGCATATGTTTAAGGGATGAGTCCTGTGAGCTACAATACTAATAATTAGACACTTTACTCAACTGTGGGATTGTTTTTGGGCGTTTCCCCACTCTCCCCTATCCCCCCTATGCCGTGCGCTGCTCTCATCGCGCGGCATCCCTGGCGCGCGCCCAGGCATTCCCACGACCCCGCGCTCTGCACTGGGTCATCAAAAGGCGCCGTTTTCTCCAGCGCCAGGGATGCCGCGCACTGAGGGGGCGCGACAGCAGCAGCGTCGGGGCAGCTGCGCTGTCACCGCCCCTGTCGTGGGGAGTGCCTGGGGACCCCGCGCTACTTGAGGAGAGTAGCGCGGGGCTTAAGGTAAGTGGGGAAAGGCCCTTTGTGTCTTTGCAAATTCTTGTTAGCTATTTTGAGCCTAAGGCAATAATCTCTAACACCACTTTAATTGTCATACTTACAGTGCCATCTAAGCATCTGATTTCAGTGGACTTCTCCTATCTCTTTAATAAAGGTTTATTTACCCAGTGATGTTATTTACCTCCATGCCATGAATAGCTTCAGCTGCCCATTTCAGCACATTAATCCTCCGTTAAAAGGAGAGGACATTTTTCTTCAGACCTATTGGCCAACCCTAGGTATAACCCCTTTTCTTAAAATGTTCAGGGAGATTTATATGAGATTCCTGGTGGTTTCCCAACCAAGCACTAATAAGTTCTTATGCCTCCTTACCTTTAACCAGAATACAGCGTCAAGTCCCTCCAAACCAGGGTCAGATCGCAGACACCATACTATTTGGTAACTCTTGTATTAACTGCCCTTCTCTCTGCAGTCATTTCTTTTCCACAAAGCTCCATTTTCTCTAGTGTGTGCCACATTTGCTTTTCTCTGCCTGTAAGTGCTGCTTGAGCCTGCCAGCTTTCTCTGGTATCCCAATCAAAGGCTAACATCTTCTTCCCTTCAGCTATATGAGGTCCTCACTAATCCCCTACAGATCGCTGGGATAAAGAAAATGGAGGCATTTTGCCGTTCTCGATGTGTCACGGAGTACTGTCTATCTCCTGATATTCCAATCTAAATTGTTCTGGCCTCTCAAGATCATGGTGCAACTTGAGGTGCTTACAGGGGCTTTCAGCTACCGTCATTAAGTACTTTAAACCTTTTCTCCCTGTCTGGGCTCAGTTTATCTCATTAGACAATTCTCGCTTTTGAGCCTCATGAGGTAAACTGTGGTGAACTCCCAGAGCTTCACAATGGTTCTTATCTTTGGTATTTATGTGCTGTTTTCTTACATCCCTGGGCACTCAAAGCTTAATATAACTTGAGTGTTCTTTCTTGTGCACAGGACAGCCAGACACTATATATTATGTTGTCCTCACAAATGGGTAGACTAGTGGCATCTTCATGGTTGTTTGGATATTCTTGACACCCGAGGCTAGCTATTTCAGGACCAAACACGGCTCCGGGCATGCCAAAAAATTCAGATACTTCTAATTGACAAAGAGAAAAACTCCCAGCCTGTCAGTTTTTCCTTCAGTTTTAATGGTACCTTAGTCAGTCACTTTAATGATAGCGTAGCACCTTCGCCTTTTTTTCTCCCTTGATAGCACTTTGCTGTCCAAAAGAAATCAAAATGCTTCACAAACTCACTCCAGTACATTATTGGCCTTCTCCTTTCGCCCGCCACTGAGCTGCAACAGCTTTTCTAGTGAAACGTACATACCAAACAGAGAAAATCTGCACTGCACCAAAATTTGTGCCAGAGAGGGCCGCTATCAAAAAATTGCAACACTAGCTTCCATTGCAGATGGACTCCTCCTATAGAACTGCGCTCGAATTTAGGCCTTGCTTCTCCTCCAAACTAAACAAAAACAATTCTGAGTTATTTTCTTTTCTGTCCTTCAGGACTGGTAGCAGTGTAGAAGCAGCGCCTTTCCCCTTTCTGGATTAAGGTTTGTTGTTTCTAAAGCCAGCAAATAATTACTGAAATGGGACTTCTATTGTTCCCATGGGAATGGAGGTTCTCCAGGGACAGGCATGAGAAAAGGTAGAGGTGAAAGAGGTGCCACTGTGGTACTACTGAGAGCAAATTGTGAGCTTCCAAGAAGCCAAACTACTTGGTTGGAGGTCGAAAGTAAACTGAATTCCTCAGCCCAGGAATAAGTAGCTGGTGGTTCAGAAGGCAATGTTCCAGCAGTTGCTCAGAATTTTATTGGAAGCGATCAACTAAGTAGCAGACTAGGAAGATAAGCATTGTTCTGTTCTGTTGTTCTGTTCAGAAAATCAGTAGAAGAAAAATAAACCCAGGCATTTCCTCAGTCCTTGCAGCAACAGATCTTAGGAAGAACTGAATGCAGTCTCTCTGTGGATCACAGTTGCATCACCAATTTGGTGCAGGTAATGCAGGACAACACAAGGCAGGAGTCGTAAAACAAGGTTTCATTCGTCTGTCTTTCTTGCAGCCCGTGTCCTGCTTTCACCTCCATCTTTCTTTTCTCTCCCTACTCTGCTTTTCCTTTCAGCACTTGGGGATCTAGTCTGCCCGGCAACAGATTACGGTATCCCTAATGGGACAAATTTTTAAACACCAACAATGAAGTAAACTACAACTATTAAAATACAATATTCCCTCCACAAGGGATGAAGCATAAATTATTTGGTTTCCTAATTCAGAGTCTCACAACTCATATTCCTTGGTTTGTCTGTGATTTTGTTGCATTTTGGCCATGGCGTCTGGTACCAGCCGATAAGCTGAGTGAGTCTCTTGATTGAGACAGAGCTGTTCCCCTCCACCCCCCTCTGCAGGCAATCACCACAACTTCATCTAGTTCCTGCTTGAGGGTAAAACGTATGGAAGACTTTCCCAGGAATGGAGGATATTACATTCTCTCTCCAGGTTGTTTACTCTGTGTCAGAAGTTGTGCTTTATAGCTCTCTGTTGGGATCGCTTTCAGTCTCTAGCAGGGACTTCTTCTGGAGGCTGCTCTGAGCAAGGCCAAGGCCGAAGATGTCATTTCAGTGGAGGTGTTTTATGAAGGCTTCTTGGCAGTTTCTGTTGTCGGGGAGCTCAAGCTCCCCTTTCCCTGGCTTGTTTCCTTCTCAAGTTGTGTGAGGCCGTGGCAGGGAATGGATGTGTTTCTGTAGCAAAGTGTGCTTTCTTCACAGAATTGCTGGGATTGTTTGGCTTAGTGACACTGGCTGTACCCAGTTTCTTCAGCTACTTATTCATTTATGTAGGAAATTTATTCTCTACTAGCGGGGCAATTGTCCTTCCCACACACGCCATCACAGCTTCTCGGAGCTCTCTCAGCCCCACCTACCTCACAGGGTGTTTGTTGTGAGGGGGAAAGGGCAAGGAGATTGTAAGCCCCTTTGAGTCTCCTGCAGGAGAGAAAGGGGAGATATAAATCCAAACTCTTCGTCGTCTTCTTCTCATCACAGTCCGCAACCCACACAGATGTCCATGCGGGTCCAATGATCCACAGCATAGCCTTTTAGGGTGGTCAAATGGAATCCCTCTTTCCCTTTTCAATTCACATTGTTATATGGTGGTGTCTTGTTTTTTTAGTGTAAGGTAACCCTTTCCATTCCACAACGGAACTGTCCAGAGTGCGAATCCCGCTGTCCATGAGGCTGGTTGACATGCACAGTCCTGGCTTGGGGAAGGCAGAACTGGGGCAAGGAGGCAATCCCAGTCAGGCAGCAGAGGCAGGGTGGTGAGGCGCTCAGATCGAGGCCAGCTCCCTGGGTTTTTAAAGGGCCACGTGCAAAAGAAGCGGAGCCAGTAGTGTTGGTTCGCCCCCACCCCGTGGATTTTCTTAGAAGAAAAAGGCAAACTCCAGTTTGCTTTTAGTAAAAGAGAGCTGTGTTGAATATGGGTGAGGAAGTGGGTAAGTGGTGGTTGAATGTGAGGGAGGGCAGAGTGAGGTGTGTGAGGATGAGCTGGAAGTGTGTTGTGTGGTAGTAGTGGGTGAGGCACAGAGAGTGAAAGTTACCTGTGTGGGGGGGGGGGAACCCCACCTGAGGTCTCACACGGCAAAGTGTGTATCTGTTTCACTTCCATTCATATTCCCTAACAGTATTACCTATTTACTGTTTTCAATGCTCATCTGTGGCCATCTGCGTGAACATTGTAAGGGCATACCAACAAGCATTTTAAAGATTAAAACCTTTAATTAAAATTAAATATAGTTAAACCTTTAATTAAAATTAAAATATAGTTAAAAAGGTAAAATAATTCAATTAAAACACTAGAGGGAGAGTCAGTGACCATTATTCAAACAAAACAAAAAGAGTCCTCACCTGCTGGCAAAAGACACCGATAGAGGGAGACAGACAAACCTCTTTGGGAGGGAGTTCTAAATGTTTGGTGCCATGACTGAGAAGACCCTTCCTTGGTTTGCCATTCAGAGTGTGCATAATGATACTCCCAAGTTGAAAACAAAAATGAAAATCACTATTTTATTTATTTATTTATTTATTTATTTATTGTTTGGACTTTTATACCGCCCCATCCCCGAAGGGCTCTGGGTTGTTACTTCAGGTTCCTATGATGATATTAGGAATCCAGGATTCTTATTCAAACTAACGTATTCTCCCTGAAAATCTGCATTACTGTTTTGAATTAGCATGCTCACCAAGCCAGCAGGACCATATGCTTACCACGTTGTTCTTTAATTCTGCTTGTTTTCCCAGGCAAGAGGAACCGATTGGATCCTGGCAAGGATATAACTCTACCAGCTATCACCTCTGTAGGCAAACTGTGGATAAGGAATGCATTGCACATGCATACCATATATGAGTGCCCTGTGAACAAGTTAAATGGCAAACCAGTGGTCAGGAATTCCCACTTTATTGATCTACAGGCAGGTATGCATGCATTTAAATTATCTCCTTTTGATTGGGCCAGAAAAATGGTTCTACTTTGCTGCTAGCCGAGATTCAGGGGATCTGCTGATGAGAGGGAGTATTGTGTGCAATGCAATTTTGATGGCATTATGTACCATGGATGCTTTGCGGGAGATCCTTGAATTGGCTGTGCATTGAACAGAACAATGTCTGCAGTGCACATGGGCAGAAAATGGTTCTGAAAATCTTGGACATAAAAACAGGACACGGATATAAAACATGAACCAGTAACGACCTGTCTAAAATTTTAAAAAATCAACCTCCTGAAGCCTGAAGCCTGGACCTGAAACTGTAACAGATTTTTTTTCTCAGCATATACCCTTCGTTGCCATCAGTCTAGCTTCGGATGGTGGGAGCAACTGAAGCAAGACCTCTGAAGATGACATGGGTGTATGGGTTCTTACATACGCGAGTAGGCAGTTCTTAATGTATGTTGGTCCTAGGCTTTAAAGGTCAATACCAACATCTTGAGTTGAGCTTGGCAGCAAATCAGAAGCTAATGTTGATAGAACAAGACAGAAGGGATATTTTCCCTACAACCTTCTCCAATCAACACTCTGGCTGCAGCATTCTGTACCAACTGAAGCTCCCAGAAATCTACCAGGAGATCTCCAGGTCCCACCTGTTGGTTGGCAACAATCGGAGCAAATCTTCTGTTAGTTGCATAGGGTTGACGATGCCACTGAAAGCCAGTGTGGTATAGTGGTTAGGAGTGGTACAGTATAATTTGGAGAACAGGGTTTGATTCCTCACTCCTTCACATGAGTGGTGGATTCTTATCTGGTGAACTGGATTTGTTTCCCTACTCCTGCACAAGAATCCTGCTGGGTGATCTTGGATTAGTCACAGTTCTCTCTGAAATCTCTCAGCCGCACCTACCTCACAAGGTGTCTGTTGTGGGGAGAGGAAGGGGAAGGAGCTTGTAAGCCACCTTGAGTCTCCTTACAGGAGAGAAAGGCGGGGTACAAATCCAAACTCTTCTCTTCTTGTATTATGATTTTATTGTATATAGTACTATCATTGTGCAGAGTATAGTAAGTACCCTATATAGTCAGAGTACAGTTTACACAGTTTTGTAAGCAAAATTATAGCTTTCTGCCTAGGATCTAGCAGCTGAATTCTAAACAGAGAAACACTCTCTTGTCCACTGAAGTCATTGCACTGAGAAGGATGTAACTCTGCTTCAGATGGCACTTAGAATGTCCACAGTTACAGTGAGAAATACTGTCGTGTGGATAAATACTTAATTAGCAGAGTTAATGCAATTAGCAGAGACCAGTTGCTTTACTGAAATAAAGTTTACTTACTACAGGGAAGGGAAACTTGGAAGAAAAACAATAAACATCTTTCTTACTAGCTAGCACCAACAGCCAGCTTGCTGCTTAGACTATTACATGGCTACTAAGCTATAGATAGACTGAACTGACCACGTGCAGAGTGCAACAAAGAACATATATCTAAAGCCTACGTGCAGACCTGCATGTAGCCCACCCAACCAATAGGTATCAATTACCTGGTCACTGACTTCTGACCTCACTAACTAATTAGCATGCAACAATTAACTCCTTCATTACTGGATTGTGTGACTGGCACTTGCCAAATCCCATCAAATACCAATCAGGCAGAGACAGGGAGGGGCACAAAGAAGATGAGCATAACATGGGATGTGTGGGAATTGCAACTGAATTTGCAAACTGTGATCTTAATATATGTTTTGCGTGTCAAATAGTATAGCTACTTAGGCAGACCCATCCACTAGGTGAGGTGACTGGCAGCATTGCTGCGCCTGAGCCACCCAGCCACTCCCAAAGGGGCATTTCGCACCTCAGGGAGCTCAGGAAAGCTCTGAAACTTTCCTGGCACTGGAATGCCCCACAGGGCTTAAAAAAATACGCTGGAAAATGGTCCTAAAACCCAGGATGAGGCTAATGGCAGACCAGGAAACACCCGGGTCTGGCTCCCCACACTGGAGTCCAAACAGGACGCTGGTGCAACCTTGCTGCACCATCCAGGCTTTGTGGTGGTGGTACTGTGGGACACATCGCCAGTGCCATGTCTATCTCCTCTGTCAGGGTAAGTGCCCTGGGGAGGGTAGATGCGATGGCGCAAGGCTATGCCACTCCCTAGGACCCTTTCTGCCCTCCGCTTTGGGTGGGGCTGTTAGTCTCTCTGAAAAATGTCAGTACCATGAGAAGTAATCACTATTAATCTTACTTGCTGGAGGTACTTAATAAAGAGGACTAGTTGGTTGACCTATCATGTGTCTACTGCCTTATGAACAGTAAAGAGGTCTTTAACTCTTTAATGCCCCTGGGCAGATATGTTTGTTTGTTTGTTTGTTTGTTTGTTTGTTTGTTTGTTTGTTTGTTTTCCACCCTCCCCTCAGGACAGCACACAAACATTTAAAAAACAATTTTACTTATAAAAATCACTGAAAACATCTATTGTTAAAACTCAACATGGTAGACAGTCCAGCTCAGCTTAGATATGAGGGCTCACTAAAAACTGTCCAAGTTTGGACAAATCAAGAGGGGACACAATGACAATGCGTTGATTATTTTAGGGAGGCCAGGCAGATGAAATAGGCCATGCGAGTTGCTTCAGTCAAAGGCCCCTTGGAACATCTCTGTCTTAAAAGCACTGCAGAACTGTTTGAGGTGCCACAGGGCCCTGATGTTAGCTGACAGAGAGTTCCACCAAGCTCGAGCCAGGGCAGAAAAACCTCTGGCTCTGGTCAAGGCCAATCTCATATTCCTGCATTGGTAGCACCCATGGAGCGGGGGTGCATGACGTCCTGGGCGGAGCAGCGGCAGAGGCATGGCTGGGTCATGGCGGGGGCATTCTGGGGGTGTTCTGGGGCAGGGCAGGGGTGGGTGATGCTGCAGCAGGGGCGCAGGGTGCGCATGCTCCGGGTGCAGTTTCCCCTCGCTCCGCCTCTGCATTCCTGTAACCAGGGACTACCAGGAGGTTTTTATCGGACGACAGAGGCATCCTCTGCGGGCAAAATGGTATACTGTGGTTCCGCAGATAATATGGGTCCAGACCACTCAGTGCCCTGAAGGTTATAACCAAAACTTTGAACCTGATTCGGAATGCCACTGGCATCCAGTGCAGCCACTAGAACACAGGTGTTATATGCTCTCTCACTGATACAGCGGTGAGAAGTCTAGCTGCTGCATTCTCTGCCAGTGTTAGTTTCCAAGCCAGCCTCAAGGGCAGGCCCGCATAAAGCAAGTTGCAGTAGTCTAACCTGGAGGTGATGGTTGCATAGATCACTGTGATTGTCAGGGCAGGATAAGTAGCAGGGTCAGCTGTCTAGTCTGATGAAGATGGGAAAAGGCGATCCTTGCCGTATTGGTGACTTGGAGAGGAAGCCTCCAAAGTCACCCCCAGGCTTTTAACTGATGTGGCTGGATGTAATGTCTCATCACCAAATCCTGGCAGCTGGAATCCCTCTGCTGGACTCCCCTGACCCAGCTATAGGATCTCTGTCTTCTTTGGGTTTGGCCTCAATTTGCTCTTTTCCAGAACATCTCGGGTGGCAGCCGGCTGACCATCCATCAACAGAACAAACTCAGTATCATCAAAAGATTAGTGAAAACTCAGCCCCAAACTCCAGACAAGCTGTGCCAGGGGCCGCATGTGGATGTTAAACAATATTGGGGACAGGATAGCCCCTTGCGGCACCCCACAAACAAGTGGATGTTCGCCTGACAACCAGACATTGTCTCCTGACAATCAGACATTAGCATGTGCCATGGTTCTAAATTTCCAGAAGTTACTCTGCCATCCCATAATATAGTGAGGATGTTTTCCTGCTTTCTTGAGTCTGACAGGAGATAAAGTGGACATCACTCCAGATTAATTTAAAAGTGCAATATATTTTCGAAGATATTAAAAACAGATACC
Organism: Sphaerodactylus townsendi; assembly: GCF_021028975.2. Lineage (NCBI taxonomy): Eukaryota > Metazoa > Chordata > Lepidosauria > Squamata > Sphaerodactylidae > Sphaerodactylus > Sphaerodactylus townsendi. Next base: position 169,546,131 of record NC_059425.1, on the reverse strand, counting down.
ATAGTTAGAAGCCTATTGTAAAAAAAGTTGTTCACCTTCTACTAGGTATTAAAAAAATCTGTGAATACATATCTTCAGACCTACAAATAATCTTATTTAAAGTGGGAAACTGTTATTTCTGATCTAGTTTTAAGATACCAGGAAAGGTCCCCTTTCAGGTTAAAAAAATATGCCTCAGAAAGGTTGAAATTGAGCATTATCTTTAACTCGATCAAGGACAGAAATGTAAATCTTTACTGAAGGTGAGAATTCAGATCAACAAACACTCTCAGTGAGAAAAGCATTCAAGAGATAAATAGAATTTATCTGACAGGGTACGTTCCAACTAAAATCTAAAGTGATGCAGTGAACAATGTTTAACAAGATTTCAGTGACTCCTGTTGCCTTTATAATCTGCCTAGTCTTTTGAAAATGTCTCCTATAGAAATGTTTAGCCCAGCTGTCTGGCAAGATTAAGAGCTTTACTTGTGCCGCGCTCCCCCAGCAGACCCGGGAAGGCTCTTCGCAGAGCAGTCTTCATTGGTCTCCGTGAAGTGGTAATAGCAGTTGAACCACTTCCTTGGGAATCGTTCCGCCGAAGCCACGGGGACCACTCTGAATCAATTACTTTGAGGGCCGTAGCATGACTTTCGGAAAATCTCCATAGAAATGAATGAGGGTTGCAGTAGAATGGAGCCTGACAGATTCTTGTGTGACTCAGTGAGATGGTGCTCTTCTGAAAGTCCACACATACTGACACCGTTTATCTGTATGTGTTGCTATTTATGTTTTTTCAAAGGCTGCATTTTAATGTTTTCGAAAGAGAGATGTTATGTTAACAAGAATATGTGGCGTCCAAGGAAGAGGCAGACAGGGTTCTGCTACAGCTGTTTCTGATAGGGAAAATCACCCTTTGACAGAGCAGTTTTCAAGAGTAGTATTCCAGTGATCATGTGACTGTGAGTCATGCTGGGAGACCTGGCATGTTATATATCACATACAGCTGGACCCTGATGCTTGGCTTCCATTGGCCTCCCAATGGCCCTCTGGAAATTCCCCTGTAAGTGAATTGGTCAGTTGGCCAGTGGTGGAATGCAGTGGTGGAATGCTGGAAGAAGGCACTTCTCTTAGTTGAAAGAAGAATTGGATCTATACTTTGCTTTTCTCTACCACAAAAAGTCTCAAAGTGGCTCATAACTCCTTCCTTTTCCCTCTCACAATTGACATCCTGTGAGGCAGATGAGGTCAGTGGTGGGATCCAATAATTTTAGTAACAGGTTCCCATGGTGGTGGGATTCAAACTGTGGCGTATCGCCAATGGGGCTGGGCGGGGCATGACGGGGGCATGGCCGGGCATTCCGGGGGGGGGGCTGTGGCAAGGGCGCAGCCGCTGCACAAGTCCTTGGGTGGGAAATGAATGCACGCAGGCACAGGCTGCCACGCACGCCGGTGCACCTCCTGCTAGACTGCTACAAGTTCTGCGCGCTTTGACCCTGCATGGCTACGCAGCTGCATGGTGGGGACTTTTGAAAAATGGGAAGAGGAAAGCGCTTCCTGGGGCAGCTGTTTGCTCGTGAGCTGCTGCAACTCATGTTAAAACTGAAGAATCACAGATAATGCGATTTTTGTGAAACCAGTTTTCGGGGGGAAACACATGGTAGAGGCAGAAATCATGCAAAGTTTCTCCACAACATGGTTTTTAGTGTCCTTAACCTGCATTTATTGGCCCGTGCTGAAGGGGCCGGAGTCTTTGTCATCCAAGGGACCCTTGATGGTTCCGAAAAAGTTTTTTTAAAATGTAACATTTTAGAGATGTAAAGACAATGAAACTATATTTTAAGGAATTTCTAAGTAGTATCAAACAATGTTAGGATGCAAATCCAGTGCTCTACATCCATTAGTTATTCAAAGGCCTTCTAGAGTTTTTTTTTTTAAGTTTTCAGAGTTCTCTGGAAGGCTTTTAGGAATTGTTCTAAACTCACTTTCGGAGGGAAGGAGTCCTACAGGTGGGGTTTCTCATGGGTTTCTACCAAATATACTTCAGATTCTGCAGGATTCTGCAAAGGACGGATCATGCACTGATCTTTAAGCCCACAGCTGCTGATGTCAGAAAATCGTAGATAACTAATGGAAATACTAGCTTATGTGTAAAGTGCAGTCAAGTCTCAGTTGATTTCTGGAGACCCAAAAGAGTTTTCAGGGCAAGAGACTAAGGCCCTTTCTGCACGAGTCAATAACCCTGGGATAACAGTGGGATAACACCAGTTGTGGGTGGGAACTTCGCACGGTTCCTTCCACTAACATGAGTCTGCCCCGGGTTATTTCCCCAAAACGTGTTATTCAAGAATTGCACTATCGAATTTTGAATACCTTTAATGGCATATAATTGCACTATCCGCTATTATTTTTTAAAATCCTGGGTTGCAGCTGCTTCCAAGCAAACAGCTGGGCAGGGATGCCTGTGTAGCTACGCATTGGTGGGAGGTAAATAAAAAAAAGACGTGCCTCTGTGCGAAGTCACGCGTTCCAGCCAATTCGCTTGCTGACCATGGGACGGCCAGCCATGCGAACGGCCCGGGGCCAAGCTGGATTAATTTATCCTGGCTGCAACCCTCTTTACATTTACTGTGCGGAAAGGGCCTAACAGAGGTGGTTTGCTGTTGCCTTCTTCTGTATAGCCACCCTGGGATTTCTTGGAGGTCTGCCATCCAAATACTTCCCACGGCTGATTCTACTTAGCTTCTGATAGCTGAGGATATCAGGCTAGCCTGGACTTACACAAATCCAAGTTCTTCTTCAGCTATCTTTTAATCTCTGCTCTTATTACGCTGTTGTGTATGTGCATAAACCAACAGTTCTCAGTTTCATACTGTGAGGGTCGGTACAAAAATCATTTGTGTGATGTCTGTAGAGTCAAGCAGTTCTGTTAATACCCAGTATGATTGTGCAATTCACATTCCTGGGGCTAATGCCTCCCAAATACACCCTCCAATAAAGTGCCATCCCTATATACCATTCACATTCAATGTCATTCTTTCAAGGTTTCAGTAATAGCACTCCCCATCAATTGCTGAGATGAAGTTCCCTTTGAATCTGAAATTGTATAATTGAACTGTTGAACCTATTTCTGCCTCTCAATTTCTGGTGGGTCAGAGTCCCAAACTGCTGCTTTGATGGTGTCTGATTTGCAAGTACGTCCCCTTTCCTCCTTAATGTTTATGTACTGAATGGTGTGTTTATTTTAGGTGATTTCTTCCCCCACTCTTTGGAACCACAAAGGGGCTGGTTTCCTTTGAGGATGGCAGTTCTCATTTATGGAGCTTCTTTCATTAAAGCTTTTCTAAAGATTTGATAACTAGTAAACCTCATGTCATCTTCTCTTTGATAACTACTGTTTACTGTGGAGCAGTTGAGGGAGGAAGGCACTCTAATTTTTCACGGTGTCTTTGCAGCATCTAGCAAAGACCTGGGCCGAACTATTAATATAAATGATGGCACTTGCTGCCTTGCAGGTGAAGAACTACATTAGGTCACCTGACAAACCCAGAGGTTTGTGTTGCAATTGCTATGATAGCACCCTGTTCTTGGCAAGTAGGGCCGAGAAATTTAGCTCTGCCTCCGGGCTTGTTTCCTTCATACTGTACATCACTTCACACTTTGCAGCTGTGAGAGTAGGGTTATGATGTTTTTGAAAAATAGATAGCTGTTAGTGGTAAGCAAAACCACTTATTAGGATGCAAAACAATATTTGCTCTGTTTCAACCAGCATTTCTCTAACCCGTTCATGAAAGTACTCCAAGGGGACCTTTGTAAAGACAAAGGATATGCCCTTGTGCTGTAAGGCTAACATGAAAAGGGAGCACCCTCAGTTTTTTGGCACTGAAGGCAGGGACTCTCCATTTCAACAATTGGGGATCAAATTGAATCTGGTTGTCTCATGATCTTATGCAGGACCTAATACTCTAACCCAGGCCCCCAATGTGGTGCCTGTGGGTGCCACAGCACTTGCTGACACTTTTCGTGGTGCTGCCAAGCGTTTTTAGACAGTGGGTTGGGACAACTGGAGCTTCTGCCCAGCAAGGCCTCTGACTGACCGCTGCAGATTGCTTTGGCAGCAGCTGCCACCACAGCACAAGGATCTTCGCGGCGTGACTGAAAGTTAGCTTTGGCAGCCATTTTGAGGCTGGCTTCACCTTCTGCAGCAGCCATTTTATGGCAGCCGTGTTACAGCGGTGCCTACCAAGCTCAAAAAAGTTGGGAACCCCTGCTCTAGCCACTATGTCACACTAGCTCTCATACTGTACCGTGGAGAGAAAAAGATGTGAAATGTTTCATCTCTCTGCTTTTGATCTTGGAACTAAGTTGCTATAAGGCATAGAAGGAAAACTAGAACAACAGTTAGCAAACCGCCTTCCATTTTAGTATCTGCTTCCTGTACATGACCAAGAACAACCAATACATTCTAGAGGCTAATAATTTCACAGGGGGCAGTATGTTGTAGTGGACTTAAACTGGAATTCAGTGCAGTGGTGGGATCCAAAAATTTTAGTAACAGGTTCCCATGGTGGTGGGATTCAAACTGTGGCGTAGCGCCAATGGGGCTGGGCAGGGCACGACGGGGGCGTGGCCAGGCATTCCGGGGGTGTGGCATTCCTGGACGGGGCTGTGGCAAGGACGCAGCCGCTGCGCCGGTCCTTGGGCGGGAAACGAACGCACGCAGGCACAGGCTGCCACGCACGCCGGTGCACCTCCTGCTAGACTGCTTCAAGTTCTGCACGCTGCTGAGAGGAGGGGCGTAACTAAGGCAAAAATCACATGGCAAAATCACCAATTAGTAACCCCCTCTCAGCACACACAAATAATTAGTAACCCCCTCTCGGCACACACAAATAATTAGTAACCTACTCTCGGGAACCTGTGAGAACCTGCTGGATCCCACCTCTGATTCAGTGGCAAATGAAGGATTAACAAAATGTCTTCCACTGTAAACTGCTATGTCAAAGCTCATACCTCATACCTGCTGGAACTGGCAGGAGATTTTGGGAAGCAGGGACATTCAGATATGTGTTGCTTTGATGTGCAACATCATTTCTAGCATCAGGGAGATGCTCTGGAAAGTGTTATTTTAGACTATCAGTGGTCTATTTTTATGGTCCATTTTTAAAATGTTGGTATGAGTTTTTAATGCTGTTTTTAAATAAACACCATTTAATATTTTGTTTTAATTGTTTTTTATTTTGTAAACTGCTTTGGGCAGGTTCCTGGAGAGGCAGCATAAAAATTTAAAACCAACAAACGAGACCTTACCACTAGCATTGCCCTGATGTGATGATGTCACTTCTGGTTGCCCACTGGAAGTGATGTTGCATGTAAAGGTGATGCACTGCCCCTCCCCCCTCCTTCTTGCCACCACACTAAGAAGTGTCAGGGGAACAGTTCTGCCATCGAAAATCTCCCTTTGAAGCAAGAGATCTGGCAGCACCGAAAATAATAAAGACTCTTATCATTATATCTTGAGACCCACTTTGTGAAAATTAGGAAGTTGCACTTTTAATTATTTTTCAAGGGTATAATCAAGATATAGGGACATGCCTTTGAATTTGGATTATCATAGTCAGATAGTTCTGTGCTTCCATGTTTCCCATTTTTTTGAGGGACAGAGTACCTGAAACTCATCTTTCTACTTCCCAACATATCATGCCAGGGGCTTAGAGAAAAAAACCCTTGTTTCCAAATGGGTACAATAACAGTTCCCAAAGTACTCTTGGCATATAGGCCTTTCCTGACCCACCTCAGGCAGTAGGATATAAATATATTATTGATTTCACAATGAACGTGCCAAGAAAACTTTCTGTCAACCTTCTCTGGCCTTATCTTGAGCTCCTTGAGGCTATTGCTGTGTGCAAGTTTCAGACACAGTGTATTTTTTTATAATCCCATGCCAGGAGAGAAAGGGACATCCCATCTCCTTAGCACATAAATTTTCTAAAGCAAGGATGCCAGTATGGTCTAATAATAGAATGACAGGTGTTGGTGATTCGCAAGTCTGTCTGTCTGTCTGTCCAGCCATCTGTCATCTATCTGTCTGTCTGTCTGTCTCTTAAATTCTTAACCTGCCCTTTCCCAACAAAGTTGGGCTCAGGGCGGTTTGCAACAGAATTTCTTCCATATGCAGATAGGGACTGAACAGGTCAGTGGTAGCATACACCACCCCACACGTGCAGCCATTATAGCAATTGGTGAAACAGATGCTGTGAATATAGAACATCAATTTGGCAGGGTGAACTGGCTCTAAATCTTAATAATGATGCAACACGATCCCAGTGCGCTGACTGAAAATGAATTTGGAAACCAGATGATGATGCCAAGGTATGGAAATTGCTCCAGTAGCTTGTCTGGTCCCCAATTTCAATTCCATCTCATTTCTTGAACTCATCTCAGCGAGAATGGAATTCAGCCGGACTGCTCCTTACAGAAAGTTCCTCGGCAACTTCATGACTATTAAAATAGCCCGCATTTGTTTCAAGGAATAGTGTTCAATGTCTAACTCTGTCACCTTTCTGGCGTTTTAACTATTGAAGGGCAAAGGGGCAAGTTAACTAACTGCACTGGCAATTTCCCTTACAAGCCGTTGTGTCCACATTCCTGTTCGCACATGAATATAAATGCCTCTGCAAATCTGGGTCAGTGATGTCTGAAGTGCTTTATACTTGAATCTTTAATTGACTAAACTTTAAACAAGCCCCCTCTGTGAACCCAAGTAGGCTGCATTGACAGTAATTTCATTTGAAGAAAATGTCACCTCTCCAGTTTTTGAGAGGAAAGCCATGACAAAGCTTGAACTTTAACTGTACCTTATTTTTCTACAGCTGCAAGTTCTTATTTGTTATCTGATAGTCAAAACTCCAAACTTGGATCTATTTGAATATGGGAATCCTCCTTTCTCTCTCTCTCTGTCTTACACATACACTCACATTTGTTCCGTGAATGTTGTTACTGAAAGCACTTTGTGAGTTTGTAATAGTGTTATTCTAAGTAGGGTTACACCCTTCTAAGTACACAGAAGTCAGTAGACTTAGAAGGTTGTAACTCTGCTTAAGTTTGCACAGTAGCAAAGGTGTACGGACTATAGGGACATGGGGGGGGCGCCGGGCACCCACCCGCATGATCAAAAGGTGTGTGCCCCAGCTGCACGTCACTGAGACCCATCCCTGCCTCCCTAGAGGGGATGTCTCCGGGCGCCATTTCCCCCTGATATGCTTCTGCACAGTAGTAATGCAATGCTCAGAACATTGTCCTGGGAGTAAGTTCTATTACACAGTCCTCATTCAAGTCGACATGCTTAGGAGTGCTCGAAACCTAAGCAGGTCTATTCAGAAATAACCCCAATTTTATTCCACAGAGCTTACTCCCAAGAAACTGTTCTTGGGACTGTAGCCTAAGATTTCCAGCATCCCAGTTAAGAGGTTTCTCAGAGCTGAGAAAAGGAGACAAAAATCACACTTCTTGGTCTCATGAAATGCAAATTACAGATCTGTGCAGCCTCAATTTGCTTTGGGGTCATGTTGGGGAAGGTTTAAAAAAAAATCTTCAGCTTCTGTTTTTGCAATTTAAAGCTGGTTTGCTTACTCAGTATTAGCACTCTAAAGGAGAAACAGGCCTTTCCCCCCTTTCCTTGGAAGGTAGAATCCTGTCCTTTTGCCTTAAGGCAAAATGAGTCCACAACTTGCATTTTACGGACAAACGAGAAATGTGTCATCTCACCAATTTAAGCCCATAATTACTTGCAGCAAATGGATATGCAAGTTTAATAAAACAGCAGAATGGATATATTTATGTTTTAAAAGATCATGACTACTTGAAAGCAACCATCTGCAATTTTTCCACAGTCAGTCCTGCCAGTAAATAACAAGGCTCTCAGTTCAAGGAATACATGTTTGAAGACAGGCAGTTCATGAGACCCATTTTCTTCTCGAGCGAATGTGTGTATGTAAATCCTTGGGCACTCAACTGATCAGTGAAATGTCTGGCTTAGCTAAATATGTAATAACTTTCTGAATACCCTATGAAGTCAAAGAACGAGCAAGTAACCAGGATGCATTTTGGAATTAGGGAATTAGCCATATAAGACAAAGCATGAGATAGGGTTGGGAAAAATGTTTCCAGCTCTGCTCTTTGTAGCATTGCCCATTCTAGCTTGGAAAATTGGTGGAGAATTGGGACAAGAGCTTGCAGAGGGCAGAGTTTTGGGAGGAGAGGAAGCTCAGCAGAGATGTAATACTATAGAGTCCACCCTCCAAAGCTGTCATTTCCTCCAAGGGAACTGCTGTCAGTTGTCTGGAGATAAAGTTGCCCGGCTTCCAGCAGGGAATAGGACAGTGATGGTGAACCTTTTTGAGACTGAGTGCCCAAACGGCAACCCAAAACCCACTTATTTATCGCAAAGTGCCACTTATTTATCGCAAAGTGCCACACAGCAATTTAACCTGAATACTGAGGTTTTAGTTTTTAAAAAACCAGTTGACTCCAAGGTGTACATTACTCAGGAGTAAGATTGGTTATAGTTGGTGGCTTTGCTTTGAATGCTTTGAATGGGTGAATCTTGACCTTAGGAGGGTTTAGAAGCAAGCCTCATTGCCAGCAACTGAGCTTTCTCCCAGGTAAAGGATTGTGCTTTAGTTCTTCCCATGAAAATCAGTGGGGTTTAACGGCACTTAACAGAGTTACCTACACGTCGTGCCCAGCGGCCCAGGGCAGCCTAGATGTGTGTGGGGCGATTTTCCAACCCGTCCCCCCATGACAAAGTCTGTGCATGCGTGCTCACAGAGAGGGTTCTGAGCGCCACCTCTGGCACCAGTGCCACAAGTTCGCCATGACTGGAATAGGGGTAGCATTGCCAGATCCAGATTGGGAAACTGCTGGAGATTTGGGGGTAGAATCTGGGGCTGACTGGGACTCTTGGGGGGCACACAATGCCACAGAGTCCACCTTCCAAAGCATTTTCTCCAGAGAAATTGATCTCTATCGTCTGGAGATCAGCTATAATTTCAGGGGATCCCCAGGTTCCACCTGGAATCTGGCAGCCATATCTGAAGATCAGTTGTAATTCTGAGGGAATTTATGACATCATGAGGACTTTGTCAACCCTAACTTCATGGCCACCATAAAAGAGGATACAATTAAAGGTAAAGATGTATAAATATAGTAGGAAGGGATTTATAGTTTTTTCCAAAATATTTCAACAATATCTATCCATTCCCACACACATATACAATCTTGGGCAAGAAACAGGAAATGTTCTTAAAAACTGCTTCAGAAATTTGAACATTCAGTCCTACCAGATACTGTTCAGAATAGTCTTGGCTCTCATGGCTGTTATCAAATGCACAGGGTTGTATTTTAGAGCAGGGAAAGGGACAAAAATTTCAGAGTGTGAGTGGACGTAATGTGTGGCAAATTTCACATGAGCTCAAAATTGCTCATGGACATATTTAAGATCAAGTAAGTTTGTTTTGTTTTTGATGGTGGAAAGTGCTGCTAGTTGCAGCTGGAACTTCACAATAAGAGACAAACAGGGGTGGTTTGCCACCACCTGCTTCTGCATGTCAGCTCTGGACAGAGGCATATCGAGGCCAAATGGTGTCCGGAGACAAAAACCCCTCCAGGTGCCCCCCCTGCATGTGGGGCCCCACTTACTCACGAGGGACTCCAGCTCCTCTTCGCTGCCTAGAAGCCGGGTGGTCGTCCGGTGCCCCCTCGTGACCAAAAGGCATGCACCCTGGGAATAGTGCACCCTAGGGCAGTCCGCCACTGGCTCTGGACTTCCTTGGTGGTCTCCCAAAAAAGTGCCCTATTTACAGTTCAGGCTAAAAACTGCCTGTGGAACTAGAATTCCCAGGAGACCTTGGGGCTCACAAGGTCTCCTGGGAAGTATAGTTCGTCAGGCAGTTTTTTCCCTGAACTGTGAAGAGGCTGCTTTTTTTCAGCCTCAAAAAGTACTAGAAACAGAAAAGGAACATAGGGTAAGTGTGGGAAGGGGGGCGCCGTGGGGGGTGTGCTGCGGGGGGCCATGGGAGGGGGGCAGAAAAAACACATTGCGCACCGGGCGCAGTTTGGCCCAGCTACACATCTGGTGGTCGGTCTTCATCTGTTTGAGCCCCATGGGGAACCAATCAACAACAATTTGTGCACCTCTGAAGTGAAAATTCTTCTAGGTAGCAATAGCAGCATATGTAATAAGAAAGATATTATAGCCCTATATGGAGTCTTCAGAGGGGGCTGTAATCTTTTGAATTGGCCCCTAACGTACATGTCCGTCGGTGCTTTTTATGAGCAATCTGATTTAGCACATCCATTATAAATTTTGAAAGAGCACTCTAGACAATGACTTGTTTATGTTGCATCATTCCTGGTGCAGTGTGTTTATTAAACGTAGATGTCCTGTCAGTGTGCATTACTTTGGCATAATATAGATCCATATCTACTGTACTTTTTATTTTTTTGAACCATCCGGAAGACATAACAGCTCTCCAAGTTTTATCAGTTGTCTCAGCGAGATAGTTCTACGCTTTTCTCCACTAAATCTGGCACCTAATAATGTAGCAGTTCTTCTAATTTACATGCTGGACAGACAGATAGAGAGACTCTTTATCTACTCCCTCAGTTAAATTACAGTGGCCTTTAAAAAAAAGATTATGTTGGCTGCTAAATACTGACTGTTTGAAAGATAAGATTCTGCCAAAGAGGTTTTCGAAAAGCAAACAATTAATATGCATAGAATTTTGAAACGTTCCTAATTGTAGCATAACTGTGCCATCTGATCTTGGGGGAAATGCTCTGTAGAGAGCAAAATCTTGTCTACATACCAATGGTGGAATTTATTTATTTTATATATTTCCAAATGTTATATCCCGCCTCACTGCTCTCACAAAGGCCACTAAGGCAGCTAACAATTTAAAATATACATAACAAAAATCACATTTTAAAACCAATAAAATCAACCTTACCAAAAGGAACATAATCAAAACAATTCAAAAGCAGAGTTAAGATACATACAATGTTCCAACTAAATGTTGTGAAAAGCAGAATTAAAGTTGAATACTGTAATCCAGCATGCTTTCTTGAATCTATGGCAACGATGGCAAACCTTTTGGGCTCAGAGTGTCAAAAATTTGGAAAATGCCTAACTTGACTCTTCTGGCATGTCACCACCCCCTCCCCCTCGAACAAAAGAAAAAAAATCTTTACGTATTCATTTATTTTAAAAATACAGTCCAATCCCGTGTGATGCTATGTATTATAAAAAGAAAAGTCAAATAATTGCAAAAATGACATAAGCTCAATAATAATAGTTGTCGGGTGTTGGTGAATGATTGATAGGATTATATTTTGTGCCATCTGTAAATGTAGGCTTTGATTTAAGTGTTTTAGTCTTATCTTAATATTATATTTTTATATGTACTATTTTATACGTCTGTAAGCCGCCTGAGCCTGACCTTGGTTGGGAATGGGTGTGGTATAAATACAACAAAATAAATAAAATAAATGCTGGTGTGTCACCTAAAATGAAGCGTGTCACTTTTGATACATGTGTCATAGGTTCACCATCACTGTTAATCTCCAGAAATCTGGAATGCTTACACTTCACATTCTTGTATTGTGTATATCTTCATGAAGTTTCAGACTGCTCTCCTGACACCACCATACTGTGAATAATGAAGATCCCATTATAATGACAGCTAGGGTTGCCAAGAGCTGATCAGAGTGGGAGAAAAACAACCCCAACAGTGTGATGGATTGTGCTGTGTCTCCTTGGGTAAAAGTGAAGTGACATAGGACATCTCTAGGAATCACCAGAAATTCTGCTCCTGATGATTCCTAGAGATACACCAGGTGACTTCAGGGTTTTTATCACGAGTGATGAAGCACCACAACCACTGTTGGAAGGATCCAGTGGTAGGATTCAGCAGGTTTGCACCACTTCAACATAACCGGTTGTTAAAATGGTGCTTGTAAACAACCATTAAATTATTTGAATCCTACCACCAGAACTGGTTGTTAAATTATTTGAATCCCACCACTGGAACCATCCCCCAGACATCTCTCAGAACTCTCTCAGCCCCACCTATTTCACAAGGTGTCTGCTGTGGGGAAAGGAAGGGAAGGAATTTGTAAGCCACTTTGAGACTTCTTATGGTTGAGAAAGTGGAGTATAAATCCAAACTCTCCTTCTTGCCTGCCATAATGCTTTTTAAAGATTACACATTAAAACTGCACATTAAAATTTACAGTGCTGTGGAACATAGTGCAAACTTAACATTCCTGATCAGAATTTGTTCAGACATGTAGCTGGATATGATTTGTGAAGTGCAAATCCAAGACTTTTTTTTTTGCATGTGGTCATATGAACTTACTTTGTTTGTTTATTTATTTATTTATATTTACAGACTGCCCACCCCCAAAGGGCTCTGGTCGGTGTACAATCAATGCAATAGTTAAACAGCACCATATCATCATAAAAACCTTAAAACAAATCATATAGCTTAAAACAAATTCTCAGCCATTTCCCCACTTTTAAAATGACGTCCGTTTCGTCTGGTCCAGGACCTTTTTAGCGCAAGGGTCATGTTCCTGGGCTTCCCCACTGCCTTGCGCTCCACGCGGGGTCATTGAAAGGCACCGTTTTGAGCAGCGCCAGAATGACCCGCGCTGAGGGGGCGCAAGAGCAGCAGAGTCGGGGCGGCTGCGTTGTTGCCGCCCCTGTAGTGGGGAGTGCAGGTGGACCCTGCGCTACTCGGCGAGAGTAGCGCGCAGCAAACGGTGAGTGGGGAAAGGGCCTCTGTTTCCCTGGAGCGGCCAAAAAACCATGAACCACAACCCCCCACAATATAGGGAATGGCACACCTTGATAAGGAACACTATTGTTTCTTAGAAATAAACAGAGGAGCAACAAGAAAATAAAGAGAAATAGAAAATGAACATGAATCTTGTCTTTCTCTATTTTCTTCCCTTTCTTTTCTCAGTCATTTCTCCGTGCTTTCGTCCTCTTGCTGTGAGCTGTACTGTGTTTGGTTCTTGTGCAGCATAAAAACCAAAAATTTAGAATAAAACCTGTTTCTGGAACTTTCCCATGCCTATGATCCCGTGCTTGACACAGAATAATGCTTGGAACTTAGACTTTTCCAGAACTGATTAAAGTGTATATGTAATTGATAATTAGCTGCTCACCCATCTTGCTGTGCAACAGTTCATCCAGCTTTTCCAGTGTTCATACACTCTGTAACCTTAGCCAAAGGAAAATCCAGACTAGGGCTCATTCCGCACATGCAGAATAATGCACTTTCAAACTGCTTTCAGTGCTCTTTGAAGCTGTGCGGAATAGCAAAATCCACTTGCAAACAGTTGTGAAAGTGGTTTGAAAACACATTATTTTGCGTGTGCAGAAGGGGCCTATGTCGTGGAGGTAAGGTTTGGCTTGGCTTTCATTGGTTCCCATAGAATTCTAAAGAGCAATGTCAGTGGTCTGCAGGTTGGGACATAGTTGAATGGGGAGGAAACTTGCTTTTCATTTCAGACTGTCAGTCTGATTTCTCCCAGTACTACTTTCTGAGCACTGCACTCCACTTAGGAGTAGAACCACTGGAGCATGGCATCTCCAGATCTTTGCCTGGATTAAGTTTTGTTTTTTTTGGGGGGGGAGCTAAATTTGGGAGCAGATAATAATTTTAAAACTTGAATTGCAGCCTTAAAAATTATAATTAAAGTATTAATACTCTGATTAGGAAATCAGCGCGATAGTCGTGTTCATTGGTTTAAATATGGGAAACGCATTTCTTCCAGATCCATTGGGATGAAATTCTCTGGGGATGTACACTCGAAGAAGGGTTTCTGCCTTGTAAATTTGGACATATTGCATAGTTATTTTAGAAGCAATTGAAATTCTCACTTGCACAGTGGGCATAGGGAGGCATGAATTATGAATGAACGTTCTCTTCCTTTTCCTGGGATTTTCCAGCAGGAGGTCTTGCCTGTCTTAGTGCTTAAAAAATGTACTGGAAGGAGTTCAGCTTTTTGGAAGGAGGACTAAACCCTGTCCACCCATCCTACCAGATAGCAGTTGAGCTGGAAAAAAAATTGCTTCAAAATAAAATTTTAAAGAGTGCCCAATTCAAAGAGCAATTCTAAGCAGGGGCTACTCAGAATCCTACAGGGGTCTATTCAGTGGGGCTTGTTCCCAGGAAAGGGTTCTTAAGATTGCATTGTTACATACAGGATGGGACAGGGCTTTGCCAATTGGCCTTGGTGGCAGGGGCTGATGGGAATTGTAGTCTATGAACATCTGGAGAGCCACAGGTTGCAGACTCCTGGTCTATGACAAGGGAACAGCTGGAAAATAGCCACATATCACCACCCCAGCAAGAATTTTAAATCAAATAAAGCCTTCCTAATTTGGTTTGGTCTGGTTTATTAGATTTATATACCGCCCTCCCCCAAAGTGTTTAGGGCGGTGAACAACAGCTGCAAAATGACAATATCAATAACCGTAACATTAAATAACAACCATCAAAAAATAACATCAATAACATAGAATCAATAATCATATCATTATAACATATTCTAAGCAACAATGAACATAGCCTTTTAAACACAGCATTATAACAACAAAAGCATCAGTAATCATAACATAACATTAGTAACCATGGTCGTAACATATATGCAAGGATGAAGACATTTTGGAGCAGCACCTCAATGTCATAGTCACCACCAAGTCTCAAGCTGCTGTAGACATGTAATGGGGATTTCAGCATGATACCCCCCAGCAACACAAAATCGGAGAAAAACCTCAATCAGTTGGGCAGAGTGGCTGCCAGGCAACAGCGTGGATCCAATGGTAACATCTATCCTCTGGGTTCAGAAAGAGAGAGAAAGAGAGAGAGAGAGAACTTCTGTAAACCACATCTTGTCATGAGCCCAGTCTCAGCCATCAAGGAATCCTCAGAGGCAGAGTATTGTCTGGATGACCCAGCCTCACCAAAGTCTTAGCTGGATGAAGTCCTAGTTCAACCAGAGCTTCAGCAGGAGGGAAACGTAGCTCAGCAAAAGGAAGCTGATCTGCAGACAAGTCCGGAGCAGGATTTCAGAGTTCCTGCAGAAGCTCCTCACTCATCCCTTGATCCCCCTCCAGTTGCAGATCCAAGAACTAACAGCCCACCTAGCTCATTTGAACCAGTCAGGCAACATTGGGCAAGCAACCGCCAGGAGTTACAGGCACTGGCGTAATGCCCATTGGGCAAGGTGGGCAGCTGCCCAGGGCATCACCTTGTGGGGGGCATCAAAATGCTGGGTTCGTTTTTGAGTATTTTTAGTGGTTTTCCATTTTTGGCCTGCAGGGGGTGCGGTTTTTAGGCTAGCGGCATCAAAATTTCAGCGTATCATCAGGAGACTGTCCTTATGATACCCCCCCAAGTTTGGTGAGGTTTGGTTCAGGGATTCCAAAGTTATGGACTCCCATAGGGGGTGCCCCTATCCCCCATTGTTTCCAATGGGAGCTAATAGGAGATGGGGGCTACAGTTTTGAGTAGCATAAGGACAGTCTCCTGATGATATGCTGAAATGTTGGTGCTGATATGTCTAAAAATGCACTAAAAATGCACTTCAGGCACCAATGTCCTGGTTTGAAAAAACACTATTTTGAGTGGGTGCAGAAGGGGCTCATGCCGGGAGGCATCAACTCCAGGTTTTACCAGGGAGCTGGTTTCCATCGGGGCTGCCTTCGTTCCGTCCTGGGTTACAGGCTAAAAGATGCAGTGCAAGACTGGAAGTCCAGAGACTCAGCATCTAGCACGCTAAGTTTTCCCAGGATGAAGACGAAGAAAAAGGGAAGCATCATTAAAAGTGAGCATGGAAAAGCTGGCTTTGTGGAAGCAACTCTGCAGATAGCCTGTGCCTTTTGCTGCTGTCACTTGTTGATTACTACTCATGGACTTCTTGACCTCTGGACAGGTCCTGGACTACCTGGACTACACTTTATGACCTTTGGCTTCCCCACCCAGACTCTGAACTGAACCCATCTTGCTCTGGCTTTCGACCCCTGACATCAGGGACTTTCAGTAAGCTCTCTAGACTCTGTCATCCCCCAGCTCCACAGTAATGCACCCTGTCACTTGATCCCCTCCTGAGCTCTGCCAGGCTCAGCACACATTTTTCCCCCTTTCATTTGTGTTGGTTCTTCATTGAGAACATAGAAAAACATAACTGAGGCTAGTTAATCCCACCTGTCTTATCTAAGGTCTCAGTTCCATAAGCCTTCCTCCTGCCTACTGCATGTCTTTGCATCAGGGTGTGCTCTCTCACTTTCTGTTTATATAACACTTGACACAATGAGGTTCAAATCTTTGGCCTTTTTGTTGTTGAAATACTAATAATAATCATGATCTCCCTCTTTAAAGCCTGTGTTTATAGTGGGAGGGAAGCTGTTCACTTGGTTAAACTAACAAAGGAAACAACCTTTGCAAAATCTTAGGAAATTAATTATTGCCTTCAGATTTATTGAAATATGGGCTGTTCTACAGGATGCTGTTTAAAAGAGCTGTGTGCACTTTCTTATTCTTCTTTTGATGCAGATTTACAGTTTTCCTAGTTAGGGGTTTTTTTTTAATGCTTACAGGCACAATCCAGAATGTAAGGAATTACAGAAAGGCGTCTCAGATTAAATTTTATATATATTCTCATGTAGACAGGCAGGCAGGCAGGCAGGCAGGCAGGCAGGCAGGCAGGCTGGCAGGCAAGCAGGCAGACAGACATTTAATTTATATACCGCGAGGGCTCAGTAAAGTAAGACTGCTGAGAAAGGAAGATTACAAAATAGCTAGCTGTTCCTAAGATTTCAACTGAAATGAATATTGGAAGCAGTAGTGCAATGAGGACACACAAGGGGAGTGGAGACTCATGCACCACTTTGGCAGGTCACGTGGGGGGGGGGGCATTGCCAAGCCGCTCCCATTGCAATTTTACTGCTGTCTGAACTCCACGGGGAGTCCAGGAGCAGGGTCACAGTTGGGAGGGGGGATGCTGGCAACGCAACCCCCAGGTGGCATCTGCATTGCGGTGAGCTGTTATGCTTACCCTTGGCACCATTTTTGGCAATTACTCCCCTGATTGGAAGTAACTTTTGTTGTAAGATAGACACATGCTGCTCCAGACTACTAAGGTAGCTCTTGCACTCTTAAAGTGATATTTCTGTTGGGGATACTGCTCATGGTACCACAATGCCAATAGGGAAGACTGACAGTATGCCTTACATGTGAATTCTCTGCTGTGACTCCCTGTGTAGAATAGCCTGTCTGAGGAGGTCATGAAAGTTCCCACATTCTATCGTTCAGCAATTCTGGTGAAACAAAATAGTTCAGAAACACATTTTTTACAAACTATGGAATGGTTCAGTAGGATACTTCTTTATAGAAGGAACAGGATTGTAGTCTATTCCAGTGCTTATTGCATCTACTATGCTGCCCTTACCATGTTATTTTCTCTTGTGATTTCATTTTCTGCATTGTTTATGATTTATCATGGCTGATATCTTTTTTCTTTTTGTGTTGTTTCAACAATTTTTGTAATTCCAGTCCTATTGCATTGTTTGGGGTATGTGTGTCTTATTCTGTCTGCTTCCATGATTTCATATTGTTTGACCTTCTTTGAATCTCAGTGGGATAGCCAGGCTATCCATCCATCCATCCATCCATCCATCCATCCATCCATCCATCCATCCATCCATCCATCCATCCATCCATCCATCCATCCATCCATCCATCCATCCATCCATCCATCCATCCATCCATCCATCCATCCATCCATCCATCCATCCATCCATCCATCCATCCATCCATCCATCCATCCATCCATCTATCGAATGAGCAGATGAATAATGATGACTGAAGGTCTGATATATGGTTATACACTGCCAACCAATCTGCATTTAGACATGGCCAGTTTTTCAGGTTTCAGTATCTGGAGACCTGGGAATATGTGAGTGTCAATCCATATACATAAAACACTTTTTTCATTGGCAAGAAGACAATATGAGTCTAGTCAAACTAATAGGTAAATTAACTTTTTGAATTTGACAGATTAATACATATATTCAGTTTGAATTTAAGTGGGTTTTAAAATTCCAAGCTCACCCCTTGCATTTCCTTCAAGACCTGAAAACTCAACATTAACTCTCTCTCTCTTATGTATTAAAATTTATACCCTGCCTATATCCAAGTTCTCCAGGTGGCTACAACATTAAAACATTCCCTTGCATAAAATCATCTCTTAAAAACACTGCAACATACAGAAGTTAAAATCCCAACTCTAACCCTCATCTGCTCCTCAACCAGCAGTATCATAGAGAGGGCACCCAGAGAGACAAACCAAATGCTTTTTAAAAACAGATTTTGTAGTAGATACCAAAATGCGATTCCCTTTATGTTTGTGGCATATACAAAGGTCCATGGGGTTGAGACCCAAAAGTATTGATTCAAACTGTAGCCATCAATTATTTCATAGCCGTTGGGATAAGAATTTAATTGCCCCGAGCTTCATATTCTTCTTCTCTGGGCCATGCTGTAGACAGGATTTATAAGTCAATAACCGCAGTTCAGTTCTGAGGAAATGGATGAGCCTGTCTGGAGACCTCATTTGGCAGACATTTTGTGAGGTGGCTTTAATTCTGAGCCTACTAATTTTCTTCTTTTGTACTTGGAGGATTCAGCAAGGGTAAGACGTGGGGCTGGGCCCAAGAACTGTGAGTTAGGGATCCTTCATTCCGCTGTCACTTACGATCCATCATTTACTCTCATCAAGACACATCTGCATTCAAGATGACATGTTATCAATAACTGCTGAGGTGGTGAAATGCCTTTCTTTGGATTAAATATTTAAAATTCTGCTTCCCTGCTCATTCCTTGGTGAGGCAAGTGAGTGAGGATATTTAGATATCAGGCTGATGCTTGGCCCTTAGCTAACCGCAACCCAGTTTTCAATGGACTTCAAGTCATTTAACCCACAAAAGAATGTAGGTCTATGTCTTTATCTCATCATGCCACAGTGGGAAAGAAAGTCCTGGCACAGGAGGATAGGGAAAACTCATCGGTCTTCACATTGATTTAATTTTGTTTGTGTCACTGCCATAACGTTGGTTAATTGTTGATTACGGTACTTGCGAGTGCAGTCTTCTAGCATGAAGGATAACTCTAGTGCAATTCTTTTTGCCCTTGCAGAGATGGTACAAAAGAAGAATCGAGAGTGTGATATCTGTAAACAGCATGTGCCGAACATATACTTAGCATAGACAACACTTCCAGAATTACGCTTGCTTTTGCTATGAATCTTGTAATTTTTTTTTAAATCCACATTTTGAACAAAAGAGCTCACTCTCATATTATTTTCTTCATGGCTAGTTTTCCACTGAAATTTAAGAGTATTGAAATGTTATTTTGAAATGCCAGTTCAGCTGATGAAAACGACTAAATGGGACGAACATATAATGCAGCCTCTCATTGCTTAATTCCATACCTTGTCACGAATCTTTAATACAGCCTTTAAGCAGGGAGAATTTCTGGTTCGTAGCAGGGTCCCCCAATCTTGTTTACCCTATGAAAGCTTGTGGAATTTTTGAAAACAGGTTACCATAGGACGTGGGGTCAAAAATGATTGCCATAGGTTGCTGTTAGTGGAAAGTACCATCAAGTCACAGTTGAATTATGATGACCTTGTAGGGTTTTCAAGGCAGAGAGGTTCAGAGGTGGTTCACCATTGCTGGCTTCTGCATGGGCTGAGAGACTTCTGAGAGAACTGTGATTGGATCAAGGCCCCCCACAGGTTATTGGGGCCAGTTATAAAATGTTGGGAGCCTGCAAGTCAAGGAGGCAGTTGCTAATGGAGGCAGTTGTTTCTGAATGTCTTTTCCGTGTAGATATAACAATGCCTGCCTTTTTTTTGAAGCAACCCCTGTTTTGGGAATGCCAGGATTGGCTATTTACTTTGGAGAATAGATGCTTTTGAGAAGAAACAAACAGGCAACAGAAAACCCGTTGTGTGTGCTATGATCCCCGCAGGTCCCATGATGCCCACAGGTGCCACGATGGTGATAACAAGTTTATAGTATCGTTACGCAATTAGGATAATTTTATGACACCACTACACAGTCAACTATCCAGGGAAGCAACCCTGTTTTAAATTTGTCAGCATGTGGACTGATGTTATTGAAGATCATCTCCCCACAAGGTTGAATGCTCACTGTGGTAAGTTCTCACCTGAGTCCTGTTAACACATTACGGTAATATAATTCTAGTCAACACAGCTAGAAGGGGAGTGAAAATGCACCCTCCTGCATCGGTTAGCCCTTCCCAAGCATAAAGATTCTGCACATACACGCTCAGTTCACAAACTTCAGCATGTCCGCAACAGATCACCTTTCACAAGGAATTCAAGCTGGTGACCCACCACCAGTAAGGTATATCTGCCCAGTTTACATCTCCATAACAAACGGTATTATCATTTATATTATCTAATCTGGAGGAACCGGGTTTGATTCCCAGCTCTGCCGCCTGAGCTGTGGAGGCTTATCTGGGGAATTCAGATTAGCCTGTGCCCTCCCACACACGTCAGCTAGGTGACCTTGGGCTAGTCACAGCTTCTTGGAGCTCTCTCAGCCCCACCCACCTCACAGGGTGTTTGTTGTGAGGGGGGAATGGCAAGGAGATTGTAAGCCCCTTTGAGTCTCCTGCAGGAGAGAAAGGGGGATATAAATCTAAACTCCTCCTCCTCCTCCTCCTCCTCCTCCTCCTTCTTCTTCTTCTTCTTCTTCTTCTTCTTCTTCTTCTTCTTCTTCTTCTTCTTCTTCTTCTTCTTCTTCTTCTTCTTCTTCTTCTTCTTCTTCTTCTTCTTCTTCTTCTTCTTCTTCTTCTTCTTCTTCTTCTTCTATATTCTACACATGAATATGCTCCAGTAAACATCCTTTGCCAGTAGTGGATTGAGCTTTTCCCCTCCCCTCTCCCCCTTTCTGTATTTTTTATCATAGAAAAAATGACCTGTGGCTCTGTGAGAATGTAAACCACTACTATTAAGAGAGCTACTAAGCCTTTGGTGAATTTTAACCAGCTTATGTATATATTTATGAATAAATAAATGTTTTAGAGGGTGTGCTAAATAACATAACTGAATTGGCTGGGATCCCTGTTCTTCCTCCAAGATACTGTTGCAGGTCAGGGACTATTGGAAATGGTGTGAATCATGACAGGGAAGTTGTGCAGTCAGAATAAGGAATCCATGAAAAGTACATGCTTCCTCTTGCATGTGAGAAAGAGGTCAAGGTCAAAGGGGATGGATTCAACCCATTACCCCCAGAGGATATTTTGAACTATGTTGTTCCAGCTTTCCCTATTGCCTCCACACTCCCCATCTTCACACAGGAATATATACAGCATTTAAGGAGCAATCCTAAACAGGCCTGTGCAGAAGTAAATCCCATTTTATTTGATGAGGCTTACTCCCATGAAACTGTTTGTAGGATTACAGCCTTTTTGTCACCTATTGCTATCCACTTCATATTTGAAGCGTCATTCCTGGGCCCCACCCACATAACACATAGACCATAAAGTGAATGCACAGACTTTCCAGAAAAGGCTAGCACATAATGAATTATTGAACTTGTTAACTTAAGTCAGTGGGGAAGCAGCTTACGTTAGCACACTCAACAGGAAGGCAACCCCTAAACTTTCATGTTCAAAGCAAAGACAAATGAAATTACAAAGGGCAGCTCTGGATGTCACTGCACAGAAGACAAGCAAAGGATTCTTGTGTCTTCCTTTGATGCTTCTCAGTAATGTTTAAAGTGATGATTTGTGCTTCTGTCCCATGATCTTAAAGAACATTTAGAACTTGCACATTTCCCAGGGAGAAGGTGTATTATACTGGTCATCATGTCACATTTTATTTACTTATTTTTCTATCTAGCACGTTTGTATGCTGCTCCTCCAGAGACCTGCTCAAGTTGGCTGGCAATAAAAATATGAACAACATGAATTAATGCAATAAATCAATAAAACAGTTCAATAAAACTAATCCGCCAACAAAACCATCCTGGTCTGCAGTTATAAAGCCTTCAGATAATAAAACAGTAGCATAAAACAATCATTGAGCAGGTCACAAAACACCAAAGAAAGAGGGGAATATAAGATCATTAAAATAAATGCCATCAAGTTGGTTTCCACTTATGGCGACCCTATAAATTTAATGTCCTCAAAAATATCCGATTGTTAGCAGCCTTGCTTGGGTCTTGCAAACTGAAGTCTGTGACTTCCTTTATACAGTCAATTCATCTCATGTTGGGTCTTCCTCTTTCCCTGTTGCCTTCCATTTTTCCTAGCATTATTGTCTTTTCCAGTGGGTCTTGTCTTCTCATGATGGTTGATAATGGAATCAAGGAATAGAAAGTCTAGAACAATTTCAGTTTCTTGATTGTCAACCTTAAAGTTGTGTAATTCCCCAGTAGTCATTACTTTCGTCTTTTTGATGTTCAGCTTTAATTCTACTTTGGCACTTTCTGCTTTAACCTTCATCAGTAGTCATTTCAAGTCTTTGCCATTTTCTGCCAGTAATGTGGAATCATCTGCATATCTCAAACAGTTAATATTCCTTCCACCAATTTTCACTTCTTCATCCAAATCTAATTCAGTTTTCCGTATGATATGTTCTGCCCACAGATTGAAGAGATAGGACATAGGTGTCAAACTCGTGGCTCTCCAGATGTTCATGAACTACAATTCCCATCAGCCCTTGCCAGTATAGCCAATGCTCATGTTGGGAGGGACTAGTGGGAATTGTAGTTCATGAACATCTAAAGGGCTGCGAATTTGACACCCCTGAGATAGGCGGGAAAATACATCCTTGTCTGGCAACTTTGTCAATTGGAAACCATCCTGTTTCTCCATATTCTGTCCTAATAATAGCCTCCTGTCCAGAGTACAGGTGGCACATCAAAACAATCAGATGCCGTGACACATCCATTTATTTAAAAACCAACCATAGCTTTTCATTATCCAGCCAAAAAGCTTTGCTGTTATTGTGAAACGCAAGCTGATTTTCTTCTGAAATTATTCCATAGGCTCCAGTAACCACTATAAATTTGCAATATGATCTCTAATGCCTCTTTTCTGAATCCAGCCTGAACATCTGGCATTTCTCATTCCATGTATGCAAACAGTAAATGAAGATAGTGGTAGTGAGTTTTTGCATGGCTCCCCTTTTTTCCCTGGAGATACAAAACCACTACTGTCATGGTTGGCCATAGTACGGCCCCTTAGAACATTCATGATGTCATGACTACTCTAGTTTTGGAGAATTCATAAGTTTCCAATGTATCTAACAGCTTTACTCAGGATTTCTGAAAATACAGACTGTGGAGTTTTCAGCAGTCACACTGTCCTTGTCTGAAAGTCCAAAGCTTACCTGCTGAAATTGTTTATGCCCATGGAGTCACAGCATTCTAGTGGTGGGGGGGGTGGTGGTGGGGGGGGGGGGGGGGTGGTGGGGGGGGGGGGGTGGGGGGGGGGGTGGTGGGGGGGGGGGGGGGGGGGGGGGGGGGGGGGGGGGGGGGGGGGGGGGGAGGGGGGGGGTAGGGGGGGGGGGGGGGGGGGGGGGGGGGGATGGGGGGGGGGGGGGGTGGGGGGGGGGGGGGGTGGGGGGGGGGGAGGGTGGGGGGGGGGGGGGGTGGGGGGGGGGGGGGGTGGGGGGGGGGGGGGGTGGGGGGGGGGGGGGGTGGGGGGGGGGGGGGGTGGGGGGGGGGGGGGGTGGGGGGGGGGGGGGGTGGGGGGGGGGGGGGGTGGGGGGGGGGGGGGGTGGGGGGGGGGGGGGGTGGGGGGGGGGGGGGGTGGGGGGGGGGGGGGGTGGGGGGGGGGGGGGGTGGGGGGGGGGGGGGGTGGGGGGGGGGGGGGGTGGGGGGGGGGGGGGGTGGGGGGGGGGGGGGGTGGGGGGGGGGGGGGGTGGGGGGGGGGGGGGGTGGGGGGGGGGGGGGGTGGGGGGGGGGGGGGGTGGGGGGGGGGGGGGGTGGGGGGGGGGGGGGGTGGGGGGGGGGGGGGGTGGGGGGGGGGGGGGGTGGGGGGGGGGGGGGGTGGGGGGGGGGGGGGGTGGGGGGGGGGGGGGGTGGGGGGGGGGGGGGGTGGGGGGGGGGGGGGGTGGGGGGGGGGGGGGGTGGGGGGGGGGGGGGGTGGGGGGGGGGGGGGGTGGGGGGGGGGGGGGGTGGGGGGGGGGGGGGGTGGGGGGGGGGGGGGGTGGGGGGGGGGGGGGGTGGGGGGGGGGGGGGGTGGGGGGGGGGGGGGGTGGGGGGGGGGGGGGGTGGGGGGGGGGGGGGGTGGGGGGGGGGGGGGGTGGGGGGGGGGGGGGGTGGGGGGGGGGGGGGGTGGGGGGGGGGGGGGGTGGGGGGGGGGGGGGGTGGGGGGGGGGGGGGGTGGGGGGGGGGGGGGGTGGGGGGGGGGGGGGGTGGGGGGGGGGGGGGGTGGGGGGGGGGGGGGGTGGGGGGGGGGGGGGGTGGGGGGGGGGGGGGGTGGGGGGGGGGGGGGGTGGGGGGGGGGGGGGGTGGGGGGGGGGGGGGGTGGGGGGGGGGGGGGGTGGGGGGGGGGGGGGGTGGGGGGGGGGGGGGGTGGGGGGGGGGGGGGGTGGGGGGGGGGGGGGGTGGGGGGGGGGGGGGGTGGGGGGGGGGGGGGGTGGGGGGGGGGGGGGGTGGGGGGGGGGGGGGGTGGGGGGGGGGGGGGGTGGGGGGGGGGGGGGGTGGGGGGGGGGGGGGGTGGGGGGGGGGGGGGGTGGGGGGGGGGGGGGGTGGGGGGGGGGGGGGGTGGGGGGGGGGGGGGGTGGGGGGGGGGGGGGGTGGGGGGGGGGGGGGGTGGGGGGGGGGGGGGGTGGGGGGGGGGGGGGGTGGGGGGGGGGGGGGGTGGGGGGGGGGGGGGGTGGGGGGGGGGGGGGGTGGGGGGGGGGGGGGGTGGGGGGGGGGGGGGGTGGGGGGGGGGGGGGGTGGGGGGGGGGGGGGGTGGGGGGGGGGGGGGGTGGGGGGGGGGGGGGGTGGGGGGGGGGGGGGGTGGGGGGGGGGGGGGGTGGGGGGGGGGGGGGGTGGGGGGGGGGGGGGGTGGGGGGGGGGGGGGGTGGGGGGGGGGGGGGGTGGGGGGGGGGGGGGGTGGGGGGGGGGGGGGGTGGGGGGGGGGGGGGGTGGGGGGGGGGGGGGGTGGGGGGGGGGGGGGGTGGGGGGGGGGGGGGGTGGGGGGGGGGGGGGGTGGGGGGGGGGGGGGGTGGGGGGGGGGGGGGGTGGGGGGGGGGGGGGGTGGGGGGGGGGGGGGGTGGGGGGGGGGGGGGGTGGGGGGGGGGGGGGGTGGGGGGGGGGGGGGGTGGGGGGGGGGGGGGGTGGGGGGGGGGGGGGGTGGGGGGGGGGGGGGGTGGGGGGGGGGGGGGGTGGGGGGGGGGGGGGGTGGGGGGGGGGGGGGGTGGGGGGGGGGGGGGGTGGGGGGGGGGGGGGGTGGGGGGGGGGGGGGGTGGGGGGGGGGGGGGGTGGGGGGGGGGGGGGGTGGGGGGGGGGGGGGGTGGGGGGGGGGGGGGGTGGGGGGGGGGGGGGGTGGGGGGGGGGGGGGGTGGGGGGGGGGGGGGGTGGGGGGGGGGGGGGGTGGGGGGGGGGGGGGGTGGGGGGGGGGGGGGGTGGGGGGGGGGGGGGGTGGGGGGGGGGGGGGGTGGGGGGGGGGGGGGGTGGGGGGGGGGGGGGGTGGGGGGGGGGGGGGGTGGGGGGGGGGGGGGGTGGGGGGGGGGGGGGGTGGGGGGGGGGGGGGGTGGGGGGGGGGGGGGGTGGGGGGGGGGGGGGGTGGGGGGGGGGGGGGGTGGGGGGGGGGGGGGGTGGGGGGGGGGGGGGGTGGGGGGGGGGGGGGGTGGGGGGGGGGGGGGGTGGGGGGGGGGGGGGGTGGGGGGGGGGGGGGGTGGGGGGGGGGGGGGGTGGGGGGGGGGGGGGGTGGGGGGGGGGGGGGGTGGGGGGGGGGGGGGGTGGGGGGGGGGGGGGGTGGGGGGGGGGGGGGGTGGGGGGGGGGGGGGGTGGGGGGGGGGGGGGGTGGGGGGGGGGGGGGGTGGGGGGGGGGGGGGGTGGGGGGGGGGGGGGGTGGGGGGGGGGGGGGGTGGGGGGGGGGGGGGGTGGGGGGGGGGGGGGGTGGGGGGGGGGGGGGGTGGGGGGGGGGGGGGGTGGGGGGGGGGGGGGGTGGGGGGGGGGGGGGGTGGGGGGGGGGGGGGGGGGGGGGGGGGGGGGGTGGGGGCGGGGGGGGTGGGGTGGGGGGGGGGGGTGGGGGGGCGGGGGGGGGGGGGGGGGGGTGGGGGGGGGGGGGGGTTGGGGGGGGGGGGGGGGGGGGGGGGGGGGGGGGGGTGGGGGGGGGCTGGGCGGGGGGGGGGGGGTGGGGCGGGAGGGGGGGGGGGGGGGTGGGGGGTGGGGGGGGGGGGGGGGTGAGGGTGGGGGGGGGGGTGGGGGCACGGCCACCCTAATCCAAACCCCATGAACCGTATCCGGCGCAATAGTTCTAATAATTGCTCACGGCCTCACATCATCAATACTCTTTTGCCTGGCAAACACAAACTATGAACGCACCAACACCCGAGTCCTCCTGGTGGCACGAGGACTCCACCTGACTTTACCACTCATAACCACCTGATGACTTGCTGCAAGCCTTATAAACATGGCCCTCCCCCCCTCAATCAACCTTGCAGGAGAGCTAATAATCATCACAGCAACATTTAACTGAGCCACCACCACAATCATCCTAACCGGCCTAACCACCCTACTAACCGCCACATACTCACTCTACATCTTCATCACAACGCAACATGGCAAGCCCACAACAAGCCTGTCTCACCCACCCTCACTCACACGAGAACACCTGTTAATGGCCACCCACCTACTACCACTACTTCTTCTCATCATAAACCCAAAACTAATATTCTAACCAACGGCGATCATAGTTTTGACCCAAAACCTTGGCATGTGGCCCCAAGAACGAGGCCTAAGCACCCTCTGATCACCGAGGGGGCCGCACGACACCAATTAGAACTGCTAATTCAAATTACCAGGGTTTAAATCCCTGGCCCCCTCAAATACTTTCAAAGGATACAAGACATCCACTAATTTTAGGCATTAGCACCCCTTGGTGCAAGTCCAAGTGAAAGTACATGCCAACAATATTCTGCACCACCCTAACCTTAACACTCCTTATCCTAATCACCGCGGCACTAAACCCCAAGTACAAAACAATTAACACCACCACCACCACAGTAAAACTGGCCTTCATACTAAGCACCCTGCCACTTGGCATTTTCATCAACTACGGACTACAAACAATCACACTAAACACCACATGGCTCAACCAACTCTACCCAATCCCACTAGGATTCCAATTTGACAAATACTCCACCCCGTTTCTACCAATCGCACTATTTATCACATGGGCAATCCTAGAGTTTTCCAAGTGATATATATCTTCCGACCCAAACGTGGACAAATTCTCCACATACCTACTAATCTTTCTCATCGCAATACTTACCCTTACAACAGCAAACAACATACTACAACTCTTCATCGGCTGGGAGGGAGTTGGAATCATATCCTTCCTGCTCATCGGCTGATGACACGGACGCGCCAACGCGAGCTCATCCGCCTTGCAAGCAGTGATCTACAATCGAATCGGCGACATTGGCCTCATTCTCTCACTGGCTTGACTCGCAGCCAACATAAACACCTGAGAAATCCAACAAACACTAATACACTCACCCCTACCAACCATACCACTACTGGGCATTATCCTCGCCGCCACAGGAAAGTCCGCCCAATTCGGCCTACACCCATGACTCCCAGCAGCAATAGAGGGCCCAACACCAGTCTCAGCACTACTGCACTCAAGCACAATGGTTGTTGCAGGAGTCTTCCTACTAATCCGACTGTGTCCTATACTACAGACAAACCAAACCTCTATATCACTGTGCCTTTGTTTAGGGGCCACCACCACACTATTCACAGCCCTCTGTGCCACCACACAGAACGACATCAAAAAAATTATCGCATTCTCCACCTCCAGCCAACTAGGACTGATAGTCCTAACTGTTGGACTAAATCAACCAGACCTTGCCTTCCTGCACATCACCACCCACGCCTTTTTCAAAGCAATACTATTCTTGTGCTCCGGCTCAATCATCCACAGCCTACAAGATGAACAAGACATTCGAAAAATGGGTGGAATACAAAACACCCTACCACTTACCACAACACTCATGACCCTGGGCAACCTGGCCCTCGCCGGCACACCATACCTTGCAGGATTCTATACCAAAGATGCAATCATCGAGGCAATAAATACCTCACACCTTAACGCCTGAGCCCTAACCACTACACTAGTCGCCACCGCCCTTACCGCCGCATACAGCCTGCGAATAACATTCTACACACACATTAGCACCCCCCGCCACAAAACTACGCACCACCTGGCCGAAACCAGCCCAAACCAAACGAACCCAATTATCCGCCTAGCCACAGGAAGCATCATTTCGGGCATACTCCTCACCACAATCCTCCCCCCAGCCTCCCCACAAATTATGACCATGGGCCTCACAACCAAAACCACAGCAATCATCGTTTCACTAATCAGCCTCATCTACGCCACAGACATACTTAACCAAACCACCAACTTTGCCCCGCCCCAACCAAACCTAGCCCACACCTCAACGTCACAACTCGCCTTCTACAACACCCTACTCCACCGTACCCAACCAGAAACCAACACAACCATGGGCCAAACCGCAGCACTTCAACTAAACGATCTCTTATGATACGAACACCTCGGACCAAAAATAATTTCAACAACCCACCAACAACTTACCACCAAACTAGCCCACATACAAACAGGTTCAATCAAGACGTACCTAATAGTCTTCTCATCCCTTATCTGCCTAGCCCTAATGTTACCCCTAGCCACTGCACGAAGACTTCCACACACACCACCCCATGTCAACTCGACCACAACCAACAACGCCAACACCAACCCCAAACCACATAACAATAACAACGCACCACCCCCAGAGTACAACAACACCACCCCACTTAAATCCACTCGCAGACTAAAAACTCCCCCCCAATCCCCCCCCACAACCCCAAACCCGCTCCCCCCAACTAAATCGCCAAAAACCACAACACCAACCCCAACAAAGAAAAGATACCCCAAGACATAGAATAAAACAGAATAGTCCCCCCACGCCTCAGGACAAGAATCTGCTGCCAACGCAACAGAATAAGCAAAAACAACCAACATACCCCCCAAATAAACTAAAAACAAGACCAGCGAAATAAAACTCCCACCAAACAAAGCCAAAACACCACACCCCCCCGCCGCAGTTACAACAAGCCCCATAGCCCCAAACACAGGAGATGGGTTAGCCGCAACCCCAACTAAACCAAACAAAACAACCAACACAAGCAACAAACAAACATACATCATAATTTTTGCCCGACATCTCTATCCGGGGCCCGTAATACGAAAAACTACCGTTGTTACTCAACTACAAAAACTAATGACACCAGTACGAAAAACCCACCCAACAATAAAAATCCTAAACAGCGCCCTAATTGATCTTCCAGCACCCGCAAACATTTCTGCCTGATGGAACTTTGGATCCCTGATAGGATTTTGCCTAATAATCCAAATAGCCACTGGCCTATTCCTAGCCATGCACTATACTGCAGACATTTCACTAGCCTTCTCATCAATCGCCCACATCACGCGCGATGTACAGCACGGCTGACTCATTCGCAACATCCACGCAAACGGCGCATCCATTTTCTTCATCTGCCTCTACCTCCACATCGGCCGGGGGCTCTATTATGGCTCCTACCTATACAAAGAAACCTGAAACACCGGAGTACTACTCCTGTTTTTAGTAATAGCAACAGCCTTTGTAGGGTATGTCCTCCCATGAGGACAAATATCATTCTGAGGCGCAACCGTAATCACAAACCTCCTTTCCGCAATCCCATACCTAGGCACAACACTAGTACAATGAATCTGAGGGGGATTTTCAGTGGACAACGCAACCCTAACCCGATTCTTTACCTTTCACTTCCTCCTGCCGTTCATTATCGCAGCTGCCATAGTACTACACCTCATATTCCTTCACGAAACTGGCTCTAACAACCCGACAGGACTAAACCCAAACACTGACAAAATCACATTCCACCCGTATTTTTCATACAAAGACCTACTGGGCGCAGCTGCCCTCCTCATAGTACTACTAATCCTAGCACTCTTCTCCCCCTACCTCCTAGGCGACCCAGAAAACTTTACTCCAGCAAACCCCCTAGCCACCCCACCACACATTAAACCAGAATGGTACTTCCTATTTGCCTACGCAATTCTCCGATCTATCCCAAACAAACTAGGAGGAGTCCTAGCCCTTGCGGCCTCCATCGCAATCCTCCTCATAGT
Source organism: Sphaerodactylus townsendi (assembly GCF_021028975.2). NCBI lineage: Eukaryota > Metazoa > Chordata > Lepidosauria > Squamata > Sphaerodactylidae > Sphaerodactylus > Sphaerodactylus townsendi. The sequence continues at coordinate 169,515,628 of NC_059425.1, read as the reverse complement.
ACCAATGCTCCACAACGCAAAACAACGAAGCACAACTTTTCGCCCACTAACCCAAATTATCTTCTGGTCCCTCATTTCAACAATCATCATTCTTACCTGAATCGGGGGGCAGCCAGTAGAAGACCCATTCATCCTAATCGGGCAACTAACCTCACTTGCCTACTTCCTCATTTTCCTGATTCTGATACCAGCAAGCAGCAAAATTGAAAACGCCTCACTCAACCTATAGTCCCAGTAGCTTAACCCCAATAAAGCATTGGCCTTGTAAACCAAAAATGGGCCACGCGCCCCAGGGACATCAAAAGGGGAGAACCTAAGGCCCCAACGCTAGCCCCCAAAGCTAGCATTTTACTTAAACTACCTCCTGATAAGCGATAGTACAATAAACTATTATATTACATAAGACATACTATGTATAATTAGGCATACATCTATTTACCCCATGACTATCCTCTAGTACAATAAACTATTATATTACATAAGACATACTATGTATAATTAGGCATACATCTATTTACCCCATGACTATCCTCTAGTACAATAAACTATTATATTACATAAGACATACTATGTATAATTAGGCATACATCTATTTACCCCATGACTATCCTCTAGTACAATAAACTATTATATTACATAAGACATACTATGTATAATTAGGCATACATCTATTTACCCCATGACTATCCTCTAGTACAATAAACTATTATATTACATAAGACATTTAATTCAACCTTCGAAGAAATATAATGTATGTAACAAGACTATAATGCATTATCGGACATACACACCAAGTACCTGGTCACCCGCCCACTAACAACGATCATGTCAGGTGTCACGCGCGGGGAAAACACACGGACCTCTCTTGCTTTTTAAAAGGCCTCTGGCTGGTTTAGTCACGAACCACTTACCTAAGACGGACCTACATTACTTTTTAAAAGGCCTGTAGTTGCTCGTATCATTCAATTACCCTTTGCCGTATAATATAGACCTCCCTGAATATAAGGCAGCTGGTAGGTTTTTAATTTTTGGGGGGAGGTGAAGTTCCGCCGCATGGTAGTCTCTCGCAGAAGCTCGACCACAAACCAGTTCACCCGAACCCACTCCTAATCCGCAGCTTCCACACCCCCCAGAGGACAAATACTTCATGCTCGATAGACATAAATTAGCACCAAATTGACCCACATACTCCTGCCGCGCGCACGAAAAAACACAAAATTGTGCGCACACACCCACACCCACACCCACACCCACACAAATTGTGCGCACACACCCACACCCACACCCACACAAATTGTGCGCACACACCCACACCCACACCCACACAAATTGTGCGCACACACCCACACCCACACCCACACAAATTGTGCGCACACACCCACACCCACACCCACACAAATTGTGCGCACACACCCACACCCACACCCACACAAATTGTGCGCACACACCCACACCCACACCCACACAAATTGTGCGCACATACCCACACCCGCGCCTGGTGCTGCCGCAAACCCCCCCTACCCCCCCGTAGGTGAACAGCCGCAACTAATCGGATACTCGGCAAACCCCTAAAACGAGAAACTAGCTACAACCTCTACCCACGCAAGCACCCACACAACAACCCGGGCACTCGAGCTTATTCAAAATTATATACACCAATTATTAATTCTATACAACATCAAGACCTTATACTACTTTTACCCGCCCAAAATTATATACACCAATTATTAATTCTATACAACATCAAGACCTTATACTACTTTTACCCGCCCAAAATTATATACACCAATTATTAATTCTATACAACATCAAGACCTTATACTACTTTTACCCGCCCAAAATTATATACACCAATTATTAATTCTATACAACATCAAGACCTTATACTACTTTTACCCGCCCAAAATTATATACACCAATTATTAATTCTATACAACATCAAGACCTTATACTACTTTTACCAGTCCGCGTAGCTTACCACAAAGCAAGGCTCTGAAGAAGCCGAGATGGGGCCCACCCCCGAAGACAACTGTTTTGGTCCTCAACCCAAAGTTGCTTTCAGCCAAAATTACACATGCAAGCCTCCACAAACCCGTGCCCAAAACCAAGCACTATCATATAACACCGGACCGGGCATCAGGCACACCTATAGTAGCCCAAAACGCCCAGCACCGCCACGCCTCCACAGGACCCAGCAGTGACAAACCTTAAACCATGGACCAACCCGATTTAGTCATGGCTGAAAGGGCTGGTAAATTTCGTGCCAGCCACCGCGGTTACACGAAAGGCCCAAACCAACTACCATCGGCGTAAAGCGTGACCAAGAGCCAGGGCCTAAACCCTTGGGACAGAAACTGCATACCACCGCCGTAAAACACCAATGCATGCAAGAACCACATTCCGCCCCACCAAAAGCCAATCCCACTCACGAAAGTCAGAATACAAACTAGGATTAGATACCCTACTATGCCTGACCATAAACCATGATTATTCTACACAGATAACCCGCCAGAGAACTACGGGCGAAAAGCCCGAAACTCCAAGGACTTGACGGTGTCTCACACAGCCTAGAGGAGCCTGTCCTACAACCGATACCCCACGCTACACCCAACCTTCTCTCGCACCACACAGCCTATATACCGCCGTCGTCAGTTCGCCCTATGAAGGGCCACACAGCGAACGAAACACTCCACTCACTAACACGTCAGGTCAAGGTGTAGCTCACGAGAAGGGAGAGATGGGCTACATTCTCAGTCTACGCCTGAGCACACCAACAGCAACATGAAATTTTTAGCCACAAGGTGGATTTAGCAGTAAATCGAACAAGATATGCTCGCTTGAACCAAGCCCTGAGACGCGTACACACCGCCCGTCACCCTCATCAAAAACAAATCAGAAGCACTTTAACCCTCATTACCAAATCAACAAAACCCAGATGAGATAAGTCGTAACATGGTAAGTGTACTGGAAAGTGCACTTGAAACACAGGATAGCTTAACCAATAAAGCATTCGGCTTACAACCGAAACATGTGCCCACGCACTCCCGTGCGCCAACACCATAGCCCACACAACATACAAAGCCCCCCCACCCCAAACCAAACCATTTGCCACATCAAGTATTCGCGATAGAAACATATATCACCGGCGCCATAGCAAAGAGTACCGCAAGGGACCAATGAAAGAAGCAACTGAAACACCTCACGCACAAAACAGCAGCGCTAATCGCGCGTACCTTTTGCATCACGATCCACCAAGCCCCAAACAGACCAAGCGCCCTACACACTGTCCCCCCCGAACCCGGACGAGCTATCCCACAACAACCACCATGCGTGCACCCATCTCTGTGGCAAAAGAGCGGGAAGATTGCAGGATAGAGGCGAAACACCAACCGTGCCCGGCGATAGCTGGTTGCTCACTAATCGAACCTTAGTTCACCTATAGACCCCCCCCCCCCAAACCCATATGCCCCTGTATAAGCTCTATAAGATATTCACTGGGGGTACAGCCCCAGTGAACCAGGAAACAGCCACCACTAGCGGGCCACCCACTACAATAGTCACACTGTAGGCCTCAAAGCAGCCACCACAAATAGCGTCACAGCAACAACTTCCGCAATTCCACCACACAATTTCGCCCCCTAGACTACCACTGAGCCATTCTACCCAACCATAGAAGAGACACTGCTAGAACTAGTAATAAGAGCCAACCCTCTCTCCCAGCACACCTTTTAGCCAGCACTAGACACACTACTGGCACCTACCCCAGTCCAAAGACGGCCACCGAACCACAACCAAGACACCCTCACCAACCCACTGTTACCCCAACACAGGCGTGCCATAAAGAATGATTAAAAGTCAAAAAAGGAACTCGGCTAACCGTGTCCCAACTGTTTACCAAAAACATTGCCTTTAGCCCAAAACAAGTATTAAAGGTAACGCCTGCCCAGTGAAATTTTTAACGGCCGCGGTATCCTAACCGTGCAAAGGTAGCGCAATCACTTGTCCTCTAAATAGGGACCAGTATGAATGGCTGCATGAGGACCAAACTGTCTCCTTTGACCAATCAATGAACCTGATCTCTCAGTACAAAAGCTGAGATACCACCATAAGACAAGAAGACCCTGTGGAGCTTAAAATACCAGTACTAACCACCACCACCCCCCACTTAGGCCCACACCACCAAAATAGTACACATTTTTAGTTGGGGCGACTGCGGAACCAAACAAAACTTCCATGACACAAGACCACCCGTCCACCCAAGGTCAACAAACCTACACACCACTTGACCCAGTAATACTGACCAACGAACCAAGTTACCCCAGGGATAACAGCGCCATCCTCTTCAAGAGCCCATATCGCCAAGAGGGTTTACGACCTCGATGTTGGATCAGGACCCCCAGGTGGTGCAACCGCTACCAATGGTTCGTTTGTTCAACGATTAACAGTCCTACGTGATCTGAGTTCAGACCGGAGCAATCCAGGTCGGTTTCTATCTATGCCAAATCTTCTTCAGTACGAAAGGACCAAGAAGACAGCACCCCCGGCCAAACCCGCATGCTGACATAAAAGCTTGAACAAAAATTAAACTTATCTTTCCACAACAGCCCAAGACAAGGGCTTATTAGGGTGGCAGAGACAGGTATTATGCATAAGGCCTAAGCCCTTAAGACCAGCGGTTCAAATCCCCTCCCTAGTAATCCACCACACCCTAAACTACGCCATCAGCCCAATCCTAGTCATCATCCCAATCTTACTAGCCGTTGCATTTCTCACACTCCTAGAGCGAAAAGTACTCGGATACATACAACTCCGCAAAGGCCCAAACCTAGTAGGCCCCGCCGGACTACTTCAACCGCTAGCTGACGGAATAAAATTATTCACAAAAGAACCACTCCGACCAAGTGCCTCCTCACCAATCCTCTTCCTAACCATACCAACTTTAGCCCTTCTTCTGGCCATAACAATTTGGGCACCAATCCCAATACCATTTACCCTAGTAGAAAGCAATCTTAGCCTACTATTACTACTAGCCCTCTCCAGCCTAGCAGTCTACACAATCCTATGATCTGGCTGAGCAACCAACTCAAAATACGCCCTACTAGGGGCACTACGAGCAGTCGCCCAGACAATCTCATATGAAGTGACACTAGGCATCATCCTACTAACAACCATCATACTTTCCGGGGACTTCACAATAAAATCCCTTCTGGCCACACAAGAAACCACATGATTAGCAACCTGCACCTGACCACTAATAATAATATGATATATTTCAACCATCGCCGAAACCAATCGAGCCCCATTTGATCTCACCGAGGGCGAATCTGAACTAGTATCTGGCTTTAATGTGGAGTACGCCGCGGGCCCATTCGCCCTATTCTTCCTAGCGGAATATGCAAACATCATACTAATAAACACCCTATCATGCATCCTATTTTTAACACCCGCCCCTTCAACACCAGACACATTCACCCTAAACCTTATGACAAAAACCTGCCTCCTCACAATCGGATTCCTATGAATCCGCGCATCCTACCCACGATTCCGATACGACCAGCTAATACACCTACTATGAAAAAACTTCCTCCCACTAACCCTAGCCCTCTGCCTATGGCACACCTTCATTCCGCTAACCCTCGCCGGTGCCCCCCCCCTAAACTAACCACCCACAGGAAGCGTGCCCGAAATACAAAGGGCTACTTTGATAGAGTAGACCATGGAGAACAACACCCTCCCACTTCCCTAGAAAAATGGACTTCGATTCCACACCAAGAGACTCAAACTCTCTCGTACTACCAATTATACTACCTTCTAAGTAAAGTCAGCTAAACAAGCTTTCGGGCCCATACCCCGACAATGTTGGTATACAACCCCTCCTTTACTAATTAGCCCAACAACGTACTCAATCCTAATTATAACCCTGGCCACTAGCACAACCATCACACTAGCAAGTCACCACTGACTTCTTGCCTGACTAGGACTAGAAATCAACACCCTAGCCATAATCCCAATTATTGCCAAACCACACAACCCACGCGCAACAGAAGCAGCAACCAAGTACTTCATAATCCAAGCACTTGCCGCAGCCCTTATCCTTTTTGCCAGCATTATCAACGCATGACAAACAGGCCATTGAACAATCATAAACACCACATCAACCCAAGCAACAACCGTACTAACCCTGGCCCTAGCCATAAAACTAGGCCTAGCACCAGCCCACTTCTGATACCCAGAGGTAATCCAAGGTTCAACAATAACCACCGCCCTAATCCTTTCCACATGACAAAAACTAGCCCCACTAGCACTAATATACATGACCATACCACAACTCCCCCCAACAATTGTCCTAACAATAGGCCTTCTTTCAGCCCTACTTGGAGGCTGAGCAGGCCTCAACCAAACCCAGACACGAAAAATCATAGCCTTCTCATCAATCGCCCACATGGGCTGGCTACTAACCGCCCTGACCATCAACTACAACCTAGTAACCCTCACCCTTACGACCTACATCATAATAACAACAGCAATATTCACCACCCTTTCGCACACCTCTACAAAAACCATTCCAGACCTCGCAACAACCTACACCCAAACCCCAACACTACTTTCAATGACTATGCTCACCCTAATGTCCCTAGGCGGATTGCCTCCACTAACAGGCTTCGCCCCAAAATGACTCATCACAACAGAACTAGTTTCTGCCTCACTACTACTAACCGCCACCGCACTAATCCTAGCAAGCCTTCCAAGTCTTTTCTTCTACATCCGCCTAGCCTACTTCACAACCCTAACAGCCCCCCCCAGCAACATGAACAACAAACTAAACTGACGATTCTATCCCACAACACCAAAGCCCCTCTCACTAATACTAACCACAACCACACTACTCTTGCCCCTCACAGTACTCCTATACCCAACACTGTAGAAACTTAGGCTAACCAATTAAACCACACGCCTTCAAAGCGTGAAATATGTACCACACATAGTTTCTGCAAGACCTGTACAACTCTAAAGTACATCTACTGACTGCAACCCAGTCACTTTAATTAAGCTAAGGCCTTACTAGATAGACGGGCCTCGATCCCGCAAACCTTTAATTAACAACTAAACACCCAATCCAGCGGGCTTCTACCTACGCTTCTCCCCCTTGGGGGGGAAGGGGGAGAAGCCCCGGCACCTGTTCGGGTGCGTCACCAAATTTGCACTTTGGCGTGCTTGCTGCGGGGCCTGGTAACAAGAGGACTCTACCTCTGTGCGCGAGTTTACAGCCCGCTGCCTGCTCGGCCATCTTACCCGTGACCATCACCCGTTGATTCTTCTCAACAAACCACAAAGACATCGGCACCCTATACCTACTATTCGGTGCCTGAGCCGGCATGGCCGGCACAGCGCTAAGCCTGTTAATTCGGGCCGAACTTGGGCAGCCAGGGACGCTCTTAGGCGACGACCAGATCTATAACGTCATCGTCACTGCCCATGCCTTCGTGATAATTTTCTTCATGGTCATGCCGGTCATAATCGGCGGTTTCGGCAACTGGCTTGTCCCCCTTATAATTGGAGCCCCGGACATGGCCTTTCCACGAATAAATAACATAAGCTTCTGACTACTACCACCCTCCCTACTCCTACTGCTCGCATCCGCCGGAGTAGAGGCAGGAGCAGGGACTGGCTGAACTGTTTACCCACCTCTTGCCGCCAACCTGGCCCACGCAGGCGCATCAGTCGACCTAACCATTTTCTCCCTTCACCTAGCAGGAATCTCATCAATCCTGGGGGCAATTAACTTCATTACAACCTGCATCAACATAAAAGCCCCATCAATATCACAGTACAACACCCCACTATTCGTGTGGTCAGTAATAATCACCGCCGTCTTACTACTACTATCTCTACCAGTACTGGCTGCAGGCATCACCATACTCCTTACCGACCGCAACCTCAACACTGCCTTCTTTGACCCGGCCGGAGGCGGGGACCCAGTCCTATACCAACACCTGTTTTGATTTTTTGGCCACCCAGAAGTCTACATCCTAATCCTGCCCGGATTTGGTATGATCTCCCACATCGTCACATATTACGCAGGTAAGGCCGAACCATTTGGCTACATGGGCATAGTATGGGCAATAATATCCATTGGCTTCCTGGGCTTCATCGTGTGGGCCCACCACATATTCACCGTTGGCATGGACGTAGACACACGAGCCTATTTTACCTCCGCCACCATGATCATTGCAATCCCAACCGGGGTAAAGGTCTTCAGCTGACTTGCAACCCTTCACGGGGGAAACATCAAATGGGACGCCGCCCTTCTATGAGCCCTTGGATTTATCTTTCTATTTACAGTCGGAGGGCTTACGGGGATCGTCTTAGCCAACTCATCACTAGACATTGTCCTACACGACACCTACTACGTAGTAGCCCACTTCCACTATGTACTGTCAATGGGCGCCGTCTTCGCTATCATGGGGGGCTTCATCCACTGGTTCCCCCTATTCTCAGGTTTCTCACTAAACGCCACCTGAACAAAAATCCAATTCGGTGTGATGTTCCTAGGCGTAAACATAACCTTTTTCCCACAGCACTTCCTAGGCCTAGCCGGCATGCCCCGTCGTTATTCAGACTACCCAGATGCCTACGCACTATGAAACACTATCTCCTCAATCGGCTCATTAGCCTCTCTCGTAGCAGTTATCTTGATAATGTACATCATCTGAGAAGCCTTCGCCGCTAAACGAACCCTAACACCACAACCAACCCACACAAGCCTAGAATGACTGCACGGCTCACCACCCCCATACCACACCTACACCGAACCCGTTTTTGTGCAGACAAACCCTAACGCAAGAGAAGAGGGACTTGAACCCCCTCCAACTAATTTCAAATCAATTATACCACATAGTACTTTTCTCTCACTAAGCCCCTAGTAAATAATTACATAGCCCTGTCAGAGCTAAAGAACAGGCACCACCCTGTGAGGCTTACATGGCCCACCCCGCCCAACTAGGATTTCAAGATGCCGCATCACCAATCATAGAAGAGCTCCTCCACTTTCACGATCACGCACTGATAATTGTATTCCTAATCAGCGCATTCGTCCTGTACATCATCTCACTAATGATAACCACCACCCTAACCCACACCAACACAATAGACGCCCAGGCAGTAGAAATAATTTGAACCATGCTACCGGCCATTATTTTAATTCTAATCGCACTGCCCTCCCTACGAATCCTCTACCTAATAGACGAAATCAATGACCCCCATCTCACAATCAAGGCCCTAGGCCACCAATGATACTGAAGCTACGAATACACAGACTACAGCAACCTAGCATTCGACGCCTACATGACCCCCGAAACAGATCTGGCCCAAGGCTCGCCCCGACTACTGGAAGTAGACCATCGCATGGTCGTACCAATAGAATCTCCGATTCGAATACTCATCTCCGCAGAGGATGTCCTCCACTCATGGGCAGTACCAGCACTCGGCATCAAGACCGATGCTATTCCAGGCCGACTTAACCAAACAACATTCATTACCACGCTCCCAGGCCTGTTCTACGGGCAATGCTCAGAAATTTGCGGGTCTAACCACAGCTTCATGCCAATCGTGGTAGAGGCAACAGAACTAGAAAACTTCGAATCCTGAACCACCCAGATACTCCAAGACTCCTTAAGAAGCTTTTTGAAGCACTAGCCTTTTAAGCTAGGGATGGGCTAAGCCCCTTAAGGCCGTGCCACAACTCAACCCAACCCCATGATTCCCAATCATATGCGCCACCTGAGCAACTCTGACCATCCTGCTATTACCAAAAATAGCCCAACTACACCACACAACCCAGCCAGTCCGGCCAGAACCAACTAATACACAACCCGCCTGAACCTGACCATGATATTAAACCTGTTTGACCAATTTCTCACGCCACAAATACTAGGTATCCCACTGATCCTATTAGCAATACTTCTACCAACCATACTCTTCACACCACCAGCCCGCCTCGTACCAACCCGCCTAGGGGCAATCAAGCTCTGACTGACCACAATATTCACAAAGCAACTAATACAACCAATCAACCAACCCGGCCACACATGAACACTCCCGCTACTAATGCTAATATACTACCTACTAACAACAAACCTCCTCGGGCTTCTACCATACACATTCACACCAACAACACAACTCTCAATAAACATATGCCTTGCAACCCCAATATGACTGACAACCATCCTAATTGGATTCCGAAACCAGCCAACACAGGCACTAGGACACCTTCTGCCACTGGGCACCCCCACCGCACTAGTCCCAGCCCTTATTCTCATTGAAACCACTAGCCTCTTTATTCGCCCAATCGCCCTAGGAGTTCGACTGACCGCCAATCTTACAGCAGGCCACCTGCTTATCCAACTAACATCCACCGCCGTACTAGCCATAGCATCACTTTCCACCACAACCTCTCTTGCCCTCTTCTCACTACTCCTGCTCCTCACATGCCTGGAACTCGCGGTTGCCATAATTCAAGCATATGTTTTCGTCCTACTTCTCAGCCTGTACCTACAAGAAAATGTTTAATGACCCACCAAGCCCACAGCTACCACATAGTTGACCCAAGCCCATGGCCACTTACCGGGGCCATCGCAGCACTCCTTATGACATCCGGCTTGGCCATGTGGTTCCACCACAACCAGGCCCTATTACTCATCACAGGACTAACCGTAACCCTACTCACAATATACCAATGATGACGAGACATGGTTCGTGAGGGCACCCACCAAGGCCTACACACATGACCAGTCCAACAAGGACTACGCTACGGAATAATCTTATTCATCATTTCGGAGGTCTTCTTCTTCATTGGCTTCTTTTGGGCATTCTACCACTCAAGCCTGGCCCCAACACCAGAACTTGGTGGCCAATGACCACCAAGTGGCGTATCCCCATTAGACCCGTTCGAAGTGCCCCTATTAAACACTGCAGTCCTACTGGCCTCGGGAGTAACAGTCACATGAGCCCACCACTCGATCATGGAGGGAAAACGAGACGAGGCCACACAGGCCCTCACACTTACAGCCCTCCTCGGAGCCTACTTCACCCTACTACAACTAACAGAATACCTAGAGGCCCCATTCACACTAGCCGATGGCACCTATGGAACAACATTCTTTGTGGCCACAGGCTTCCATGGCCTCCACGTAATCATCGGAACAACCTTCCTCCTTGTCTGCCTGGCACGACAAATCAAATTCCACTACACAACTCAACACCACTTCGGATTTGAGGCTGCCGCCTGATACTGGCACTTCGTAGACGTAGTCTGACTATTCCTTTACATCTCAATCTACTGATGAGGATCATACTCTTTTAGTATAACCAATACAAATGACTTCCAATCATTTAACCTTAGCCGGCCCTAAGAAAGAGTAATAACTCTCTCATCTACCCTCACCACCACCACCACACTAGCCACCGCACTAATCATTATTAGCTTCTGACTCCCCAACACCACACCAGACACCGAAAAACTCTCCCCATACGAGTGCGGATTCGACCCTATTGGCTCCGCCCGTCTTCCATTCTCCCTACACTTCTTCCTAATCGCCATTCTTTTCCTCCTGTTCGACCTAGAAATTGCACTCCTCCTCCCAACCCCGTGGGCCGTTAACTCCACAACCCCAATTAGCACCCTCACATGAATAGCAATCATCATCGCCCTTCTCACCGCAGGGCTCATCTACGAGTGACACCGCGGTGGATTAGACTGAACCAGCTACAGCGACTAGTCTAACCAAGACCACTAATTTCGACTTAGTAAATCTCAGGCCCCCTGAGGCCGCTATAAATGGCCCCACACCAACTTCTAACAACCTCCCTTTTTGCAATCAGCGCCCTCGGACTCACGCTACACCGCAAGCACCTTATTTCTGCCCTATTATGCATCGAGGGCATACTACTGGCCCTATTTATCTCACTTAGCATGTCATCTCAAACCCAACAACTAACCACCACCACAATAATACCCATCATTCTACTAGCCCTGTCGGCATGTGAAGCCAGCATTGGCCTAAGCCTAGTAGTTGCATCCACCCGCACACACGCCACAGACCACCTTAAAACCCTAACCCTACTAAAATGTTAAAATACCTCCTAGCCACCATAATACTCACCCCAACCGCCCTTTCCCTTCCCCCCACGCACCTGTTTTCCGCCGCAACCGCCGCCTCCACCTGCCTCGCCATTGGACTTTCAACATGACTTTACGCACCAATGACCACAAAACTAAACATGCTCAACACCTGAATAGCCCTCGACCACATTGCCACACCACTAGTCATCCTGTCTGCCTGAATCCTTCCAATAATGCTACTTGCAAGCCAAACTCACATATCAACAGAGCCCCTAACACGAAAACGTCTGTTCGTAATAACTTGCACTTCACTCCACACAGCACTTATCATAGCCTTCACCGCAAACAACCTCATCCTATTCTACATCATATTTGAAGCCACACTAATCCCAACCCTCATCCTCATCACACGCTGGGGGGCACAAGCCGAACGACTACTTGCAGGAACCTACTTCCTATTTTATACACTAACAAGCTCCCTGCCCCTCCTAATTGCACTGCTTCAACTTCACAGCCACAGCCAACATACCACCACATTTTTATTCTGACTCTGCCAATCAGAAATGTCAGCCACTGCTGCCCACGCACTACTATGACTCGCATGCCTTACGGCATTCTTAGTCAAAATACCACTTTACATAACACACCTCTGACTACCAAAAGCCCACGTAGAAGCACCAATTGCAGGCTCAATAGTACTAGCAGCAGTGCTTCTAAAACTAGGGGGATACGGAATTATCCGCATCATGCCACTTGCCTCCCCAATTACACAAACACTATATTTCCCATTCATTGTCCTGGCCCTATGAGGCATAATCATGACCAGCCTAATCTGCTTACGCCAAACAGACCTCAAAGCCACCATCGCCTACTCGTCAGTCAGTCACATAGGACTAGTTATCACGGCCACCCTAATCCAAACCCCATGAACCGTATCCGGCGCAATATGGGGGGGGGGAGAGCCGCAGGTTCCCTACCCCTGTCCTAGAATAATGTAGTGATCATCTTGAAAATCAAAGGCTAATGATTCAAATATCTTCCCTTTTATTCATTAATATGCATAATTCAAGAGCCTCATGTTGCATGTTAAAGAGCCACACGTGGCTCCCGAGCCACACAGTATCACTGATCTATTCTGACTGGCAGCTGCTCTCCAGGGTCCTGGGTCAAGGTCATTCATGTTGCTTAGTATGTGATCATTTTAACTGGGGATGCTGGGATTGAACCTTTGCTTGCCAAGAAGGTATTCGACCGTTGAACCATGGCCTCTTCCCAAGAGTAGTTTGGTTTTTCAGATGAATGGGATGGAGATGGTGTCAGCAAGAATATCTGGTGTTCTCTTTTCCCTTCATGACACTCCAGTGTCCAAACCCAACACCTGTGCTATATTAACTTGAATATTTATGTTCTTCTTCAGAAAAACCCTTGGGACAGCTTCTCTATCCTCTAGCTGACTTTTTGGCTGGAGTGGCACACTCAAAAGTAGCCTGAATGCAGATGTGAAACATAATATCGCAAAGTTGTACTGCCCTGCGGCTGTCTTGTGCGACTGTTAGCCAGTTTAATCTGGTAGGAATGGTTGATCCACTGCTTCACAGAATTGCAACTGACTGTGAAATATCAAATAATGAGTGAAAAGAAGAATAAAGCATCATACAAGAAGCCCAGCGGTCATAGCTTCAGAAACAGCCTGAGGTTTGGGCAAGATTTCCTGTGGAGTATTTTATGCTTGCAGTTTTAATGATAAACTGTCTTTGCATCCATCAAATATTTTGTATCAATGACCTTAATAAACAACTTCTGTAGGCATTGCCTCTCCCATAAATACACTGTTATAAGTTTATGGGATCCCTTCTATTCCAATGACACAACATTTTTCACAGCTAGCCCTAGAACATAAATAGCCAGCACTGTGCAGCATATTGCAGAGCCTGGCTTCACAAATATGTGAGTTTACGGAATAAGTTCTCCCCTCCTCCTTTTTAAGTGCTAGTCACTAGAAACTGCAGCAGCAGCAGCAGCTCAGATGATAATCTAAATGCCAGTTTAAGATTTGCTTGCTATGGTTGCAAATGAGTCCTTTGTTGTAGCTTTTCAGTGTAACTATAGATATGACAGAAAATTGATCCAGGGAAGTATCACTTGATTTACTTTCTGGAGACAGGGGAAAAAATGTGTATTAACCGGTATTTGCTTCTTCCTCTTCCTAAATTCCCTTTGGAGCTGCCAATATATTGAGGAGAGCATATCCAATCTGGGAAATTTCCTTCCTAGGACTTCACCTTGCCTGATCATTTCATAGATGCCAAGAAAAGATTATTCACACATTAAGTGAACACATGTGGTTGTAGTATACAGTAACTAAGCTAAGAGCAATGCCAAGCATTAAAGGAGCAGAAAGTTCAAAATTTTGATAAATCACCCAGTAAATCTCTCTCTCTCTCTCTCTCTCTCTCTCTCTCTCTCTCTCTCTCTCCAGCTATCAAGCTTATGAAAGATCCAATGGAGAGGATAACCTGCTATTACAACTTGGATGGAGCATTTGACACTGTTAGCAAAGGAAGAATCAGTAGGATGCAGTGACCATGGTGAAGAATGGGCACATTTAGTCCAGTGCACATGCCAGTTCATTTAAAGAGCTTGGATTTCAAAGTACATGGAGCTAGTTCAGACATCTGGGACCTCAATAACGTCCTTTGCATGGTTGGGGCTGGTCTTGAAGAACATGCACACACAACAATATGTGCGTGTAAAATGCCATCAAGTCACAGCCTACTTATGGTGACCCCAGCAAAGGACTCGCAAGATAAGTGAGATGCAGAAGGTGTTTGCCATTGCCTTCATTTTCCAGAGATTTTCTTGGTGATCTCCCTTCCAATGTGGTGGAGTGGTTAAGAGCAGGTGGATTCTAATCTGGAGAACTGGGTTTTATTTCCCACTTCTCCACCTGAGTGGCAGAGGCTTATCTGGTGAACCAGATGTGTTTCCACACTCCTACATTCCTGCTGGATGACCTTCGGCCAGTCACAATTCTCTCAGAACTCTCTCAGCCCCACCTACCTCACAAGAGGTCTGTTGTGGGGAGAGGAAGGAAAAGGAGTTTGTAGGCCACCCTGAGTCTCCTTACAGGAGAGAAAGGTGGGATATAAATCCAAACTTCTTCTTCTTCTTACAAGTACTGACTCTGGTTAGCCTCTAAGATCTGATGAGATCAGGTTATACCATGCCACCTTCCATCCCTGCCCAACAGTATACAACTGAATCATATTTTTTAAAAAGCAAACTTGACATGAAAGTGATCATTTTTATGATAACATCAAACAGAGTCATAAAGTGAACCTGCCATATTAGAATATTACGTTTTCCAGCCCTTTAAAATCCAGATCATTGAGTCAGCAGCTTATTTGATAATACCACAACAATCAAAATTGAAGGTAGGACACGTATCCCCTGAGCTCTTGCATACAACACTATTTCATTATACACCTGGTTATGGATACTAGTGGTATTCTGCAGCACTTTCAGATGTATGTCTGAAAACACATATGAGATATGGTGTCACTCGGAAGGAAAGGAGGTCCCCAGTTTCCTCCACCTTTTGGTAGTGTATGCCCCTATTGCAAAACCAATACCTTCAGACTGTACTATGTGAAAGGGCCCTTTAGAGAGGAAAGAAGTGGTTGTTGCAGATTATTGCTGGAACTAAACTTCATTCTCCTGGTTAACATTCCAATGTCTTCTTTCAGTACTCTGACAAACTGTTAAAAACTGGAATGACAGCTAATGGCCCAGCCAATCTTCATTCAGGCGGCCCTGGAGAACAGCATTTTACTTGGGAGCAGCTGAGGGCATAATCGCTAACAGCCTTGCAGTTTTTCAGAAGGAGAAAGGAGCTGATTAAGTTAAGTGATTGCCAAGTGTATTATAAGTTTAACAAAGCTCACATCATATTTTTCCCCCTTACATGCCATACGGTAATTGTGCAAAATGCATGATTTACTTCGGCAGCATTATTCAAACTTAATTATAGTGCTAAGAAGCACCACAACTGAAAGAGAAAAAGCTACATTGCTCTGGAAGATCAGCATGGCACTTCTGGTTTTAAAAAACACCTCTTTTGTCTGGGAAATAAATTGTGTGGAAAACTTTTTAGTGTGTAGAAAAACACATTTAAAACAAAGTTTTAACAGATCTCTGAATAGATTTAAACAGCCGCTTGGGTACATGAGAATTTGTTGGTATGGTTATAAGGTTTCCTTCTATTTTATGTTATCAGTACCTGCCTTGGGTCCTGACTTGGTCAGGAGAAAGACAGGGTTATAACAATTGCAACTAAAATAAATCAATGACTAAATAAATACTTTTGCATCAGCACCTATATGCATAAAAGCAATTTAAAGCCTTGGAGGTAATTTCTGTGGTAAGGCAGATTTAGAATAAGAAAATTATTGAATGTGGTGAATTTCCACAGGCAATATGACCGCTATCTAGCTTGCCAAGAAATCTTTACTTAGAGCTGGGATGCTCAGTGGGTCTTTGACATGGTACCCGTGGCCCTTCTGAGTGTAGTTCCCCAACATGGGAACTGGCTCCATGTTTCAACCTGCTCCATGTTTCAGAAAAGTAGACAAGGGTCATTTCCCCACTTACCTTGACCAAAGGTTGCTGCGCGCTACTCCCAGCGCGCGTAATTTCTGGCACGCTCCCGGGCTTTCCGTTTCGAGGAACTCCAGGAATGACACGTGCTGAGGGGGCATGACAGCGGCAGTGTTGAGGCGGCTGTGTTGTCGCCGCCCCTGTAGTGGGGAGTGCCGGGGGACCCCGTGCTGCTTGGGGAGAGTAGCGCGCAGCAGCAGATAAGTGGGGAAACGACCAAGGTTCTAGCCTAGTAAGGCTTTTGCTCTTTTGGTTGAAGGTAAATGCGAATGTGGCCCTCCACAAGCTGTGGATGAGTATCACTGCATGAGACCAAGAAAGAGATTTAGCTTATATATTCTGTAACTCTGACATTTGAAAAATGATTTTTTAATTGATCTATTCATGTGAAGAAGTTTGGATTTTGGCACTAGATTTTGTATCTACATACACATGCTACAAAGTCAGTTCCAATTAATGAGATGAAGCTATTGCGTTCAGGTCAGGCTTGTATGACCCTTCATTTGAAGTAGGTCAGGTAGGTCAGAAGAAGGTAGGTCAGAAGAAGAAGAGTTGAATTTATCTCCTGCTATTCTCTACTTTTAAGGAGTCTCAAAGCGGCCTTTCCTACCTCTCCCCACAACATTGTGAGGTGGATGGAGAGAGTTCTGAGAGAATTGTCACTAGCTCAAGGTCACGCTAGAAGTTTCATGCATAGGAGCGAGAAAACAAACCCAGTTCACCAGATTAGAGTTTACCGCTCATGTGGAGGAGTGAAGAATTAAACCAGATTCTCCAGATTAGAGTCCACCTGCTCTTAAACATTGCACCATGCTGGCTGTCCACATTAGGATATTTTTTCTTCCAGTGCTCTTTTTACAATGAGGCTTATTCAAGGTTTATCTTTTTGGATTTTCCAAAAACGATTAAACTAATAAGTTTCTCTCTAATGAAAGGTCTTATTTTACAAGTCAAGTAGTCAGATTTTATGCAACAAAAGTCCATCCTTTATGCAACACAAGTCCATCATGTAAATTAATCAGATTTAAGGTAAATTGTTTTTTTGAAACATGCTTCTAAAAATGTTCCCTGCTCATTTTTATTGTATTGTATTGTGGCTATTTCAAGGTGGGAACTGTATTGTATTGCTTTTTTTGCTTGTTGTGGTTTCTAAACTATTTCCCTTTAATGTATTTTAATTTACTGTATAGTCTTATTTGTATTGACTTAAAACTGCAATAAAATTAATCAGTCATTTGGGACTAGGGTGTTCTAGGCTACCACGATTACACAAACTGCAGTATAAATAAAACCTGTACAGTGAGAGTCCAATTGAACCAAGTTGCTAAGTCTATGTTGCCATCTGACAGTGAGCTTGATTGCACCAAGAGTTGTCAGCCTAATGATGACACCCAGAGGGAGTTTTTAGGACACAGGGACATGTGAATTAGCATCATTCCAACACTGTGACATAACTTCTGGTGTGAACTGGGACATGACAGCATTATGTCAGTATGACACTCTGGGATACCACTAAGGTCTATGTTTTTACAGCGGAGTGTAATGGAATTCTAGAGTTTTCCCTGGCTCAATGATGTCACAGCACTGGAGCAGTACTGATTTCCTTCCATTCTCCCTTCACCCTACTACTGAATAACAAGAGGAAGTGTAACTGCATCCCTTGGATATTCTCATAGAGCACTTGTGGGGGCCGCCAGCTGTATGTGTGAAGTGTTTCTGCTATTGGTGCTCAATTGAAGCAGTGGTCAAATACCTCCAAGATCTGATGTGGGAATGAATAAATAAGGATTGAAATCACTCTATGTCCATAGTGGAGATAGAGAAAAACAACAACTCAGGATGAGTCTGGAGTTCCCACCCTGATAGTTGCATGTGATTTGTGGGTTTTCCCTGGGTTTTCCTCTGGATTCAACTGGATTTGGACTGCAACTGGTGAGCACATGGAGAAGGGTTAGGGTGAGCACATGGAGCACTGGTGAGCACATGGAGAAGGGGCTACATAGCCCCATTTCCCAGACATGCAACAGTCTTGGGAGGCAGGGCTGTATTACCCATAAGGCTGATTAGGTTGAAACCTAGGGGCCCTGCAGGAACTGGAGGTCCATCAATTTTTTTTGCAATAAAAATATTTTAAAATGTGAGTGAAATTCTTCCAGAGACCCTCAAAATGAATATAGAGCTATGTATTGCAGTCTAGTGCCTACCATACCAGGGTCATGCTGTCAGCTGTAATGGGGTGAAAGATTGAAGTGCCGGAGGGGGCTGAAGTACCTGAAAGTCTAGGAGACTGGCCAGGGGTTAATATGGCCCTGCTGGGGGGGGGGGCACCATTTGGCCCACTTAGAAAACACACATGTACATGTGTGGGTTTCCAAAACAGACATATGTTTACCCAAAAGACCAATACATCAAACCCCCCTCCCCATTTTATGTTAGAAAAATTGAGGGGGTGGAGAGAAAGCTACATACATGCCACAGTGATAATCCAGATTGGGCACAGTATGCCAAGAATTAGGGAAAACCCACAATTCACATGCAACTGTTACATCTTAGTCATAGGATGGGAGATCTCAAGACCCATTGGTGTTCTCCAAAATCTGTGAATTGGCATGCTCAGTGAAATGGTGCTGGGGAATCTCCTGCCATCAGCTTCCGAAAGGACCACCAGTCACCTTAGACAATTTCTCCTGTCTTAACATTTTAAAATCGGGAACTACATTAAGTGTCTCAGCATACAGGCAGTCCGTTAATGCAGTCCACAAATAACTAAAGTGCCATCAACGAGAATTGTGCATGAGGACTGGCATTTGTTTTTTTTTCTGTTTATGATATTTGAATGGGTCCCTTTATGCATTATTAAAGATTGTTTGGAAGTTTGCAAAGGTGAAGCGTGGCATGGTGGTTTGGCAGGCCCCTAGGGAATTGCTGTTAGAGCAGCTGCAAAGACAATCTGATTAAATAGTCCTGGAAATAGAAGGTGAAAGTGTTGAGTTTCTCGGCTGTACAGCAGGAAAGAGATATGTGCCGCCGGGGGTGGGGTGGGGGGTGGGGAGTTTTGGAAACACAAGGTGCGATTTATTCAATCTTATAAAGGATACATATTTGATTTCAGCTAGCCCTTAAGTTATTAGCAAGCTTAGCAGGAATGTTTTGTGTTCCCTGTTGGGCTGTCAAGCACTCCCACACCCCTGCAAATATTCTGAAATGCATGCAACACATTCTTTCTGTGCTTCCTGATTAGAAGTACAGAAACAAGTGCACATAGTTCCACTGTCTAGGCTAAGAGTACTTCTGTAGCAGAAATGCCACTGAGCACAATGAGAATCCCTGCATCACCATACAATGTTGGGTGCGAGGGGCAGAGGAAACTGACCAGACCGCTTTAATGGTCAGGTGGGAAAAAGAAGATGCCTCCTCAGCTCCAGAGCTCCGCACAGCAAGAGGAGATGACTTGCAGATGACTTGGAGGAATAAAACTTGGTAGTTTTGTGTCCTCAAAATAGGATACCTTGAACTGAAATAAGGTGTCCTCAGGACGTCTTAAGGGAAAAAGCTGTGCGGAGTTTCTCCCCAATAACCTTTTTTGTATCCTCAGGATGACTTGTTTGTGTTGTGCAGAATGGTCCTAAGTTTATTGAAGTCAATAGGCTTAGAGTTGTATAAACATGCTTAGGACATTTTCAGGGGGGTAACTATGTTGGTCTGCAGTAGAACAGCAAGATTTGAGCCCAGTGGCACCTTAAAGACCAACATGAATTTTAGGTAGGGTTACCATCTCTGTGCTGGGAAATACCTGGAGATTTAGGGGTGTGTTGCATGCCTGAGGAGGGTGGTGTTTGGAGAGGGGAGGGACTTCAGTTGTGTATAATGCCATAGAGTTCATCTTCCAAAGCAGCCATTTTTTCCAGGCAAATCGATCTCTATCCCCTAGAGATCTGTTATAATCCCAGGAGATCAAGAGAACTTTCATTTTAGTTTGGGTTTTAGTAAAGAATTCCTATCCAAAAGAGAATTTAATAAACTATCTTGTAGTCAAACTGCAGAAGGGCAAAATTGATCAATTCACACAGGACCAGTTAACACATGCGCGGCACTTGTTCTGCCCCCCAAGTGAATCTGTTTTTGGTGCCCTGTACTTGGCTAGTACAGAGTGGGGGAGACACAAGCCAGATTCAACAATGCAAACAATAGGTTTATTACTTAGGATAATTAAGACCTTAACTCCTTCCTTGGGTCTTTCTAAATCAAAGTACTTGCTTGTCTTGAGCAGATTTGAAGCTGTAGACTGTTTCTTCTCTTGGCTGCTTTCAAGAAAGTCCACTGTGCCTTGCTTCCTTTTAGTTCCTTCAGTCTTTGTCTGATTCTAATTGCTGTTAACCTTAACTTGTGCACTCTATATCACCATAGTCTACTATGGACCACCATATACATCACAAATATTACAGTCTCCAGCTACCCTAGGCACCTTGCTCTGACTGATTGACTAGAGCTAAAACAGGAGATTGCTGGGTAAAGAAGGAAGACTTCCTCTTGGGAAATGTCCTAAAGGGACAGGGGCTAACTAAAATTCCCTCCCTTAGAAGACTTTACAATGAACTAAACCCATGCTAACTTTGGGGAAACTGAAGCTTAATGGGAAAATAACAAAAGCCTCCATGGGGGCATGACAGGACTGGTTCACACAGTCACTAGAGTCCAGAAATATGACCCCCACTTGGCAAATGGGCACTGGATTCCATTTCACCTCTGTAAGAATGGCACGATGGCTTCTTACATATTTTATGGGCTGCCATAAGATAACAACATGTCCATATCAGAGTACTAAGCATGTGAACAAGAGTGACCATATTGGTACATTCCATGATTTTGGAAAGGCCACAGTTCAGTAGTACAGTTCATGCTTTGTTCACAGAATGTCTCAGATTCTGCTCCCAGTATCTCCAAGTAAAACAATTCCAGATAGCAGTCCCTGGGCAAGTTCCTTCTCTCTGCGAGACCCTGGAGAGTTGCTGCTAGTCAGATCAGACAGTAACAAACTAGATGCACCCATGGTCTGACTCCGAACATAAGCTTTATGTTCACAAAGCCACCAGATTTTGGTAACTTTTGGGAGCAACCTGCAAACCTATAACACGATGCACTGAATCCACATGGGGAAATGCTCTTAGATGTTGCACCTTGACAGTGCAATCCCTTTCCTATAAGCACACTGACTTCAGTGGACTTATGCCTATATAACTCTGTTAAGGATTGCACTTTGGCTCACCTAAAGGAGGCCATGACTCACACTGTGGCAATCATAAATGTGCACTTTGCTTCTTAGCAACGGGGACAGGATTAAACATTCTGAGCAGGTCCAGCCTCAGCTGCCATAGTTTTCTAGTTGTCTATTCTGCACGTAGACAAAAATCTATTGAAGTGCATATAGACTATATTACATCTCCTGGCTTGATGTAATTAGTTGAGTCTCTTTTGGTTTGAGCGAACTTTTCCCTGGAACAAAATTGATTTTTAAGTTATCTGATTTGTATTGAATAGTGTATTCAGATCTCCTTTCCCAGAATCCACAGAGCATCTTTCTCTGACCTGCATTGACAGAGCATATCTCAGAATAGTTTTAAATCAAATGCACTCTCTTGGAGCGCAGTTCTTGGTTCCTAGCAAAGAAGAATGATATTTGTTTCGGGGGACTTCCCCTCTCTGTTATTTAAAATCGGGTTCTTGTTTTCAGAGAGGCTTCTGATATAACTATAGTGTGAATAGATGTAGCTGGAAATGCAGATTAAGACATGTAAGCATTGTAGTGTAGGTATAGTACAGTGTGTTTATAGTACAGGGCAGGCAGTTACGAAAGCGAAATCCATAGATGTTACACTTCAGTGTGACAAGTCATTTTTTTTCCCGGTTTGAGAAAGATCTTCTGTTTTTAAAAGATGCCACAAAGGAGTCTAGGCTCCTGGGATTCAGCAAACACAGCTTCTTTCTGAAGCCCCCAAACTCTTCAATTCAGAGAAAAGCTAAGCTCCTTTCCCCGAGAATAATCCTTTCTTTAGCAGGAGGATGTGTAATACACATGTCCCAGAATCCTCAGTGGATATAGCTTCAAGCATGAAGTCAATAGAACAATGTTGATTTAAATATATCTGAAATACGGCCTACAGAACTGATACTGCATGCAAGTAAAACAGCTGGGTGTAACATGTCTGGGTATAACATTTTTTGGGTCTGCAGATAAAAACTACCAGAATGTAGCTTCTTGAGCAACAAAAGCAATTTGTAAACTGTGTAAAGATGTAGTGATGCACTGCTGACCCAGCAGCACCGTGGTAGAACGTTGGGACGCCAATGGACCTACGGCCTTGCTGGTCGCACCGCACCCCCACTCCTCATCCCCCTATGAGTCACGGGTCATGAACTGTCTGGCTCAGTCACCGGGCGCAGGGACAATGGTCTTGCCCCCAGGTGAGGATTGGAGGCTCAGGCAGCTTACGCTCCTCTCCGCCTGCATAGCCAGGTGAGATCATGCATCACATGATGATCTCCAGGTCTCCCAGGTCTCCCGCTCACATCTCCTACCCACCTCCCTTTGCACGCCCACAATGAAACCCTAATACAAAGGTCTGCGAGAGAGCCAGCACAGGGCAGAGTTGTCAGGATCACTTGAAAACCAGCTTCCCTGTTGCTGGCGGCTCTCCGCCAGATGAAAACCTCACCTCCAGCGTCCTGCCAGCCTATTCCTTAGCGAAGCTGACCCTCGCGGGGAGTTGACTACAAGCTGGTGCCGAAACCCGGGAATCCTCAGAACCTCCCACCCTGCTCACCCGTGCATTAAGCCTGGGGAGAGGGGCCACAGCCCGATACCGAAGTCCGGCTGGATCCCGAGCATCCAGGGACCACCCGTTCCCGGTATCGCCCAGCCTGTCCCTCTGGATCGGCTGCATCCAGAGACCACTTGGCGATCTAGGACACTCACTCTGGTCCGACCGGAACACTTCGGTGAGTATGGGGAGCTTGCAAAAAAAGCAGGGGCTTATGACAAGCCTGCGTTGCCCGAACTGAAAGCGTTAACGAGAAATGCGGCAGGGTCCCCGGTAAAGAGAGGGAGCTGCGCAAATTGGTTGAGGAGATTGAAGCTCGAGTGTCCATGGTGACCCAGAGGGGACGGTGAATCTTAAGGACTTCTGGGGAGAAAACATCGGGCGCACTCTTCGCTGGAGCCTGTAGCAGCTGGCGCCCGTCAATAGCTGCTACTGGCGATGGAGACAATGTTTGTGTAGCCATCAGCCTCGCAGACCTATGGCTCCCTTGCTGTAGAGGCCGCCCTCGCTTTCGATCTTTCACCTTCAATTTCAACCCGGAGATTTTCTCCTATCCACTAAATTGGACGCCCTGTCCTCCTTCTGCCTACCTACGCTCCTTCACCCAATTCAAACTCTCAGCGGCTCAGCCGCCCCTCCCCTTAGCTCCGCCTTCATTTTTCCGAAGCCACTGCACCTCCGTCAAGCGCCGCGTAATGGCGCGGGTTTCAAACTCGCCCAGAGCGGTATTAGCCCGCGATCTGCAGAAGAAAGAAACCACAATGGCGGAAGAGCGATGCCGAAGATTCTTGCATTTGTGCCCGTCCACTTCCACAGATACTGAGGGGGAGGGTGCAAGCGTCATTCGGTGAGGTTAGTCGAGAATTACCGCCCCTTTTAAGCTATAACATCCTCACTGAGCTCCGCCAAAGCCCCAGTCGCCAGGGGCGATTAAGGAAGTCCACCAGCCCCTATGTGAGAGGCATGCTAGAAGAGGCGGTCGCGAGCGAATCACTTAATGGTTCCGGTGGACGACTGGAAGACCACCTTCCGCATGCTCCTGAGCCCTGCACAATTTGTGATCTGGGAAGGCTGAGTTCCGCCCGGCAATGCTTTTAGCAGGGCAGCCGCCTCGGCGGCGCCCTACACAACCCGCTCAACTTTCACGGCTTTGATGCCTTCCAGTAACCCCAACAATCAACGGAAGATGCGAGTCCTGCCCGGTGGCGCACCCGCCACGGTTGCGCCTCTGAATGCGCCTACCACTGAGGCGTTTTTAGAAAGGATCCCCAATGCCGGGCAGCCAACCCAAAGTTTTTTTCTAGCACCCGGCCCAGAAGCCTCAAAGAAGCCCTATGCTGAGTTTGTAGACCCAGGCTCCAGGAGGCCCTCAGAGGCAGGTTGACAGCGAGGAGGCCCAGAGGCGAACTCCTTAAAGCGCCTTGCCAAGGAGAGCGCCTCCAGCTGAGAGTGCCATAAGCGATCCACAGAGCCTAGGAAGGAACCCCGAGCTGGCCCGACATGCTCAAAAGAAACTTGCCAGGATATCGGGTCTTTAAGCCCATCAAGCCAGCCTTCCTGAATAAGCCGCCCTCTCCGCTGCCATGAGGCAGCCCGAGAACGAGTGTTTCAATTCGCGGCAAGCCAGGACATTTCGGAGGAATTGTAGAAGGCTGCCAGCCGGGGGGGGCCTACAACCCTGGCCGAGGAGGAGGGGTCTCTCCCCAGAGGCCCGAAGACCCCCCAGGAGAGATCTGAGGGGCAGGCGCTCCCCAATGCCCGCTGGGGAGGCCAGCGCCCGGGCATCTCCCAGCCCGGAACCAAGATCCGCACCTCAAACCCTTCCCGGAGCTCCCCATGAGATCTTAGCTGCTCCAGCTCAGTATAGTGATCCCATCCCCACGGAGACCATTAGGCTGGTCTTGCCAAAGCTTCCGCCCAGCTGAACAGGGTTGTTCATCATCCCAGGGGTCATCGACCCCATGCACCAGGGAGCCATCCACATCCAAGTATGGACAAACATCCTGCAGAAACTGCCAAGTTCACGGAACACCCTGCCTCTTCTATGCTCTCACTTGGAGTCTAATCTAAGTTCAGCCAATCTAAATCTCGTTGCTTTCGCTCCCCTCTACGTCCTATACTTCCTGCTCTGCTAGCCCTTCTACTTCCAAAGTCACCCATGCCTCTCCGCCAGTGCCCCAGAATGGCACGCATTTCAAAATCTCCTGCAGAGTCCACAGTCACTGAATTGCAGCAGAAAGGAGATGCTGGCCGAGGAAGGAAGAGGACTGCCGTTTGAGCCCTCCTCCAGAATGCCCCATAGCCAATCTACAGGACAATGAGGCATGGAAAGGGAGAAGATGTCTTTCGCTTTAATGGCCTTAAGCCAAAGAGAGATCCTTCGTGAAGAAGAAGCCCCCTTGGCCACTCTCTCCAGCTGTAAGGTTCAAACCAGATCTCATAGCCTCTGAGCCTGTGTGCAAAGCCCTAAGCTCCAAAGCTCCCGAGTGGCAGCAAAATCGAAGTCAGCACCTCAGAGAGCAAAATCTCCAAATCAGAGTTGCAATCCTCCCTGCGTTACTTTATATGTGCTCTGTATGCCTATGTAGCCATGTTCTGTATGTCTTGCCCCTTTCAAAGAGACCCCTAAAGTTTTCCCCTCATAGGGGGGATTTTTCCATTGCTTCTAAGCTATGCTCTTGTTAGCTTCAATTAAAGTTTTTCTCCTTCTACAGTTATGTGTGCCAATGCCTTGAAGGCTTAAGCCCATTACAGCATCCATGCCTTAAGCGGGACACAGCTTCGTGCGTGCTCCCCAGGATACCCGATGGGACCTGCTTCAAGCGCCTCCATCTTAGTTTTAGAGCAACTAGCCTTCAAAACTTTTCTTCAAACCTCTCCTTGAGAACCTTTTCCTTCGTCCATCTGAGGCCTACACTGCCACATTGGCGTGGCGCAAGGATTTATATATGAAGCCAAAATCATTTTTCATGCTCCCGGTATTCTCTGCTGAGGGCTCCCTGGCTGAGAATCCTGACGAGTGTACCAAGGGGGTCTCTCAGCCACACCCTATCTTACACAGCCTCACGCTGTGAAAGTGGGAAGCTGAGCTCAAACCGGCCAAAGTCCCCTTACGGGAGGGGAAGGTAGAGCTGACTGCCAAACCCTTCCCCCCCCCCCCTGCCTTCCACCTTTTCCTGCACACCCTCCCTCTTTCTAATGGGCTGGCAGCACCCACCTCTAGATCTAGGATCTGATAAAAGGGCTTTTGCAAACCCCTCTCAATTTGCTCCTGTGATCAAACCTCAAGCCCAGGAACTGTTTTCTTTGCATCTTCTCTATATCTTTCCTATAGACGCTATATTACGATATGACTATAATTGTGAATTGTTCAAGTTGCTTTGCAAAAAACCCACACCTTAGACGGTGATTGGGATTGTTTTACAAACAAACATCCGACCTGGATATGACCTCTCCCTTCTCCTAAGCCTTCGGGCAATTCCCTGCCTTGTATCCTTAGCGACGACCCTGCGGGGTTGACTACATAAAGAGCCCTGCTGGATCAGACCAGTAATTCATCTGCAACCACTGAAGAGCTAAAGCAGTGTTTCCCAACCTTTTCGACGTCACGGGATCCTTGACCCCGCTCTTCATATCTCACGGTACCCCTGCCATCTCCCCACCGTCCCCTCCCAGTGTCCTGCTTGTCGCCCCCCCTTTCCCTTCCCAGGGTAAAGGGAAACACTGGGGGTGGGGCGGGAAGTGGCTGCTGACCTTGCTGACCTTGCGGCAGGCCCTGCCCCATGGGCCAGCTCTATGTCCTTTCTGGCGCTGGCGGGAGACACCACAAAAGTGAGGGGGGCTGGTAACATTGCCGAACCCTGGTTGGGAATTGCTGAGCTAAAGCATCTCAAAATTCAGCGGATGTAATCCACAAAGAGCTGGCATCAGAAAGCCTATTTGCATAACAAAAACTACACAAATTAATATTATTGATATTTGACAAGTTCAACAATACTCCCTGAACTTTCTGCAGCCCAAACCCTAATTGCATTGATGGACCTCATTCAGGAAGTGGCACACACATGGTCTCATGTTAAGTAATAAATGTACACAGGAGCACCCGGCACAATTGTTTCAGTGCGCTGGCACAAATCTGTGCATGGGTTGTTATGGGGTTGCTGGCAGGTATTTACTGCTATCATCTCCCTTTCTGCAAATCTTCTCCAAGAAGCCTTTAGTCCAATAAAAACCTTTGCCTGCCATTTCCATCACAAACTGGTTATCCTAGCATCCCATATATTCCTCTGACATACCTGAACGTTACACACTTTTGGTCTGCTTTGGACTGAGCATGCATTCCGTCTGGGTTTAAATCTGACAAACGCACGCTCTTCACCTCTTGTACGGTAACCCTGCCTCAGATCAGAGACAACCTGCAGTTTTTGAAAGCGTTTAAAGTGTGGCTTTTCCTCCTTGTTCACAGCGAAAGCAAAGGGAATCAGCATGCATTTGGCTTCGTTTGGGTTTTCTCGCTCCTCCCCATCTTCCTCTGCTGACAGCACAGCAGTTCGTGCCACTCTTGGGGCACAATTTCAAGTGGATCAGAGGAGCTTTTTAATTATTTTAATGCTAAACATCTATTGCAGGAGGTGCCTGTCTTCTATTCCTCTTCCTCCCCTGCCTGCTACCACCTTCTTTCCTCCCTTCCCTCCCAAGCCGCTGTAATTGCTTTTTCCAAGCCAGTGCCTGTCTTCTTCCTCCCTGCCAAATGTGCATGAAAAGATGCAGAGAAACCCCACTTTGAAGCAAAGGATTGCTTTTTAGTTGCTGCGTAAGTGCAGTAGTTCAGTCTGTAAGTTAAAATGATTTACATTTTAAAAGAGCCCTATTTGGTTCCATACTGAACTAGAGCTGGCTCCAGAGCCATAGATTGCAGAGCCCTTCTCTAAATTATTTATTTGGTCATTATTTTAGGTAACATACAAATAAGGCGTTTCCTATGCTTTATATACTACCAGAGCCTCAGGGTCAGCATATGGAACGACAGGCACTTTGTTGCCAGGATCTTCTAGGTCCGAAGAGATAGAAAAAGTGCAGAGAAGGGCAACGGGGATGATTGAGGGATTGGAGCACCTTCCCTATGAGGAGAGGCTGCAGCGTTTGGGACTCTTTAGTTTGGAGAGGAGACGTCTGAGAGGGGATATGATTGAAGTCTATAAAATTATGCATGGGGTAGAAAATGTTGACAGAGAGAATTTTTTCTCTCTTTCTCACAATACTAGAACCAGGGGGCATCCATTGAAAATGCTGGGGGGAAGAATTAGGACTAATAAAAGGAAACACTTCTTCACGCAACGTGTGATTGGTGTTTGGAATATGCTGCCACAGGAGGTGGTGATGGCCACTAACCTGGATAGCTTTAAAAAGGGCTTGGACAGATTTATGGAGGAGAAGTCGATTTGTGGCTACCAATCTTGATCCTCCTTGATCTGAGATTGCAAATGCCTTAGCAGACCAGGTGCTCAGGAGCAGCAGCAGCAGAAGGCCATTGCTTTCACATCCTGCATGTGAGCTCCCAAAGGCACCTGGTGGGCCACTGCGAGTGGCAGAGTGCTGGACTAGATGGACTCTGGTCTGATCCAGCAGGCTAGTTCTTATGTTCTTATGTTCTTACCAGAAAAGCAAATCTGGTCATTGCCCCATATAAAACACTGACCCATGTTTGGTTTTCTCTCCGATTCTGGATTATTGTTTCGTTGAAGGAGGCTGCTTGGCATTTCCTACTTGTCGGCTGGTTTTTTCCCTGTTAGCACCTGTTGCTCCTAAACTCTGACATTAATATTCCCTCTGCTTTCAACCACGTATTCCTTGTAACTCATTTTCTTACTGCATAACATTTTTAATCCCACCAAGTTTAAACCTGGTTTCACACAGAAAACTTCATGCTTATTTGATTTAATTCACTTAAGGCACAAATCCAGCCAAATTTAAGCACTTTTTAAGTCTCATTGATTTTAATGGAAAAGAGCTTAAAACTTGTTTCATGCTCCCATTGAGATCAATAGGTCTTAAATGTGTGGCTGAACTGCACCCTTTAATGGGGGGGGGGTATTCTCCTGCTCACCCCAACTCCATTCCCATTTATTCTTAGCATTTTCTCACTTTCATCCTTTTGTTCCTCACAGATATTTGTGCCACTTTGTTCCATTCATCTGTGTAACTTTGTTAAATGTTACAATCAAAATAATACAAGGGATTAAGACTTATTGGATTTAGTGGTGTGTGAATTTCTCCATGCTAGAACTGGAAAGGGTCCAGCTACTTTTAAGCAGCATGGGAGAACTTCAACCATCTACCCCTGAAACTTTTGTTATTTGTTACGCTGTTCCCGCACAAGTTGCACCAACCAATCTACCAACACTTCTCCAAATATCCCTCAGTCCTTTCCATGTGATGGCTTCAACTTCAGTGGTCCAGGCAGCAGGCAGGTGGGTATGAAAGAACCCTCTAGACAGGGTTTCTGTCGCCTTTCTCTTCAGAATCAATTAATTTTGATTCTGTGAGCCTTGAGAAATATACGCCCCAGTAAATATGTCATCCTAATGTTAACATTCACCCTCTGTCCAGGGACAGGCACCTACATTTCTGTGCAAACAGGCAGGGTTAATCCCAACCATCAAGAAACGTAGGACAATTACACACAAAAGGCTGTTAGCGGCATTGGGCCTGCATGTCTGAGGGACCGCATCTCCCCATACTGCCCCGCTAGGGCCCTCTGCTCCTTGGAGGAGTGTCTGCTGGAAGTCCCCGGTCCAAAACAGATCCGGCTGGCCTCTACAAGGGCCAGAGCTTTCACAGCCTTGGCCCCTACCTGGTGGAACAGGCTCCCTAAGGAGACCAGGGCCCTGCAGGACCTTCAAAGTTTCCGCAGGGCCTGTAAAATGGACCTGTTCCGCTAGGCTTTTGGCCAGCCAGTATAGCCATCAGACCCTCGTGTTATCCAGACCCCCATGGATGGGGTTGGGGGGAGGGAACTGTCGCCAAATTGATTGTTTTAACTTACAGACTGAACTACTGTTTTATGTTTTATCTTATGTTTTTAATTATGATGTACACTGCCCTGAGCCTACTGGGGAGGCTGGTCTAAAAAGGTAATAAATAAATAAATAATAAATAATAAAACTTCTGCTGTGCGATGGGGGCAAATGTCTGTCAAAGCAAGATTTCTTGTACAGACATTTTTCCTCCAGCCCCATTTTCACTTTCCAATCTCCCTGCAGGAAGCGAGAACCTGGACACAAAGGCCAGTTGAGACTAGGTGTGGGGAAGGACTGGGCTACCTCCTCACGTGTAAACAGAGAGAACGTATAAACAGAGAAAAGACCACACTTCAGCCCCACTGTGCAACTAAAACGCCTGAGATAAGTGTTCTATGAGTAATAGGCATAAAATGCTTTGCATGGAATGCATGGAAAAAACTGAAAGGCCCCTACATTTCTTCACTTGTCTCCTGCCTTGGTCTTAGATGGGAAAATGGACTTTCTCTGCTCTGTTTCCTCCCAGAATAAAAAGAGAATAGGAAATAGTATAGTACAGTAAAACAGTAAAAAGTTAGGAATGGGCCTCAACCACTGCTTTCGCCCATGCCACCTGCTGAACTGAGCATGGAGGGTTCTGAGTGAGTCATCAGTGCTCCCAATGTGTCTGTTCCCAAAACAGTGTTGCAGGAGCCACCATGGTACAGTGGTTAAGAGTAGCGGACTCTGATCGGGAGAACTGAGTTTGATTCCCCACTCCTCCACATGAGTGCTGGACTCTAATCTGGTGAACTGGATTTGTTCCCCTGCTCCTCCACATGAAGTCTGCTGGGTGAACTTGGGTCACAGTTCTCTCAGAACTCTCTCAGCTCCACCTATCTCACAAGGTGAGGGGAAGGTGGGGAGGGGAAGATGCTCAGAGACTCCTTAAAGGAAGGAAACAGCAAGCTCCTCCTCCTTTTCTTAGCAATCATATGTAGGGTCTCTCCACTTGAGTAGATGGGCTTAGACTGGAGTACCTCTGCATAGGGTTGCATGGTTAGTTTGACTACAGATGGCTAAAAAACTCATCAGACCTGGTTACTGTGAAGGCGTCGAGCTGTGACTGTGGCAAGGAGCAAGGCAAATGAAAAGCTTCCTCTCATGTTTTGCCATATTAACCTGGATTATATTGTAAGGAGGGTGCTCCTGATCAGTCTGAGAGGCTCTGGTAAGTCTTCTAGATATTTTCGATCTATCTTAACTCTCGAACTGTATGTCACAATTCTGATTGTAGGGCCCAAACAGACCTATTCCCTAACAACAGTGGTGGGATCCAAAAACTTTAGTAACAGGTTCCCATGGTGGTGGGATTCAAACTGTGGCGTAGCGCCAATGGGGCTGGGCAGGGCACGACGGGGGCGTGGCCGGGCATTCCAGGGGCGGGACATTCCTGGGGTGGAGCTGTGGCAAGGACACAGCCACTGTGCTGGTCCTTGGGTGGGAAACAAATGCATGCAGGCGCAGGTTGCCACACATGCCGGTGCACCTTCTGCTAGACTACTTCAAGTTCTGCGCGCTACTGCTGAGAGGAGGGCGTAACTAAGGCAAAAATCATGTGGCAAAATCACCAATTAGTAACCCTCTCTCGGCACACACAAATAATTAGTAACCTACTCTCGGGAACCTGTGAGAACCTGCTGGATCCCACCTCTGCCTAACAATCTCCAAATCTGATAAATAGAACTGTGGGTCCAGAATCTGTTCTGTAAACAAAATGATACACTTAATTTTAAAAAGTCGGTGAAACATGGCTCTAAGCTATTAACAACTTAGAGGTGTTTTCTGCATGCCATAATTACCCCGGGGGGAAATTGGGGTCATACATACTGGATTCTTTGTATCTTGGTCTCTCCCTTCGCATGGGTGCCTATTATAGTGTTAAGACTGGGATGAAGTACTCCAGTTAATTATGCAGGAGCCCCTGGTTTATTTTCATTTTTCACGCAAACATTTCCACGCATGCGTGAACATTCCCGTTTTCCCGACGTTCTGATTGGCTGTAGCTGTGGGGCAGGGAGAGCAGGCAGCGAAGCAGGAAAAATAAACCAGTCCGTCTCCCATGGTGTTTGCAAAGCAGCGGGATCGGTGTGGGTTTTTTCAAAAGAATTGCCACTTTAACGATTTTTGAAAACCTTGGCATAAGGGAAATCTCACAGGGCGGGCTTGATTTAGGACCGGAAGCCATGGAAACATCATGCGCAGACTGGGATATTTCACCTCTCCATCCCAGAATATTTGGTCTGTGTGGAAATGCCAGAGACTGAGAAATTGGCCCTAAATTCTATCAATGATGTAGATCATGGGGAAGATCCATCAGGTTGTGAAAAAGGCTACACTAAGGATCATGGGGACAGCATGGACAAAAGCTTTCTGGGACAAGGCTGGTAGTAAGGAGCAGAACTGGGCAAGATTGGTTTTAAAAGCTGACTGGATACAATCCTATGAGTTCCACTAGTCCTAGTAAAACAGTGATATGGTGGTCTGTGTTTCAGAACATGGATCTATCCCTGTCACATGAAAAGGAGGGTGGTTGTACCTGTCCATTCTTCAATTTTTAAAAAGGGGAGGATATATAGCTCCAATTCCCCTCTGATTAGTCTCTTCTTCCAGGTACATTTTTCCTCAGCTGTGCTCTAATAAGATGTGTGAGGAAAGATGTGTGGAAACGATTCTGCTCTCCTCACAGCTGCTCTGTTTTCGAAATAGGCTTCTATATCCTTCATCTTTCTAAGTGAATGGGGCAGAGCTGGTATCGTATCTAATCCAAGCCTTAGAAAATGGGAGGAAATCCTATTTATAGGCAGAAAAAAGGCACTTGCTATGCCACAAATTTCAGCAGATTCTGCATTTATTCTACATCATACGCAGCATGGTGTCTGTACCTAGCACAATGGCCTCTTGCCTGCTAGTTGCATGAGTGATTTCTCCTAGTGAGTCAGGAACATACTTCAAAATATTGGGCTTTGAACTCACAATGGTATAAGGTTCCAATGTGCAGGAAGTGTTTGAGAAAATATTTTAACATATTTAAAATGTTTCATAGAGGACAAGAAATCCTTAGAATGTTGCTGTAGTTACTCATAGTGCTGGCATTTACATTCCAAAGTAAGTGGTTTCTATTATGCGGCAGCAGTGCTAGCCCAACTCAAAAGGAAATCAAGCGACTGAACCATTATAAACTGGGGTTGAATCGTTTGCTCAGACGGTTGTCTTTTGCACTGCTTTCTGAAGCAAAGTAGACTCATTCTAAGTGCCATCCTAAGAATATCGAACTTGGGAGTAAGCTCCACTGAATGAGCAGATTCTATCTGTTTAAGATATCTCTCTTAGGTCTGCTTGTAAGTAAACCCCATCTAAACCGATACGATTATTACTTCACTGAATGGACAGGCAGTCCCTCAAGTTATTCATGTTTTAAAATGAAACAAACCTAATTACCTTGTCATTTTCTCTTTAAAAGATGCTCTAAGAGCTTGATCATTTCTGTTTCCTTTCCATTGTTTAGAGCTCCATGATATCCTTTTTGAAAATAGACGAGTCACAGCATTGTAACCACAGCCATATTGTAGAGCGTTTCCCCACTTACCATGAGCCCCCTATGCCGCGCGCTACTCTCAGCGCGCATCATTTCTGGTGCGCGCCCGGGCTTCATCAATAGGCGCCGTTTTGAAGAGCGCCAGGAATGACGTGCGCTGAGGGAGTGCGACAGTGGCAGCATCGGGGCAGCTGCGTTGTCGCCGCCCCTGTAGTGGGGAGTGCCAGGGGGCCCTATGCTACTTGGCTACAGTAGCGCGCAGCAGAAGGTAAGCGGGAAAACGCCAATAGATATCTCTATGTTGACTAGGATCCAGCAGAGTGGGGAAAGGATTTCTACCCATGGAATGCAACTTTATCCTTTGCCCCTTCCTCTCTGCCATCTAAAATGCCCCCATGTTTCTTCCCAAGAACTACCAGAAGTTTGCAGGTATAATTCTTGAAAATGGCAACTGTGGCTTTGTTCCAAGATCTGTTGATGTCTGATGTTAAAGCACAAAAAGCAACATACAACAAGAAGATTATTTGTTCGGAGAATTTATAATACCATCTCTCCATGTGGCTATTAGAATCAAAACTATTCAATAAAATCATCACACCCCCAACATTGGGCTCAGGGCTGCTTCCAACCACATTAATAATTTACAAATCCTAAAAATTGCAGCATTATATGCATGCACATGTTCACTGTAACATTTATTTATTTTTATTTATTAATTAATTCAATTTATAGGCTGACTCACCCTCTCGCACCCAGGTCTCGGTGATGCAGGCCAGGTCCACCCGCGGGGCCCCAAGAAAATCCCGGAGCGTTGCCGTCTTATTGTTGATGGACCTGGCATTAATCAACACCAGGCTCGAAGCAGGGTATATCTGAGCCCCTCTGCCCGCATTCCTCGGGATAGGCCGCAGGCCAGAAGGGGGACGAGCATAAGTGCATCTCCTCCCCCTTCTCTCATACGGCCCCCGCCTACCAGCATATCTACCCCGTCCCCATACTACTGGGATCCCCAGGCTCCTACACACTGCACCCCCCTGCTGCCATCTCCTCCCATAATTAGGCCTAGTGTAACTAACTAACTGACTAACAAGGCTCGCTTGAGACATTTTAAAATTCCTTAATTTTAGGGACATATTCCTTTAAAAAATTCAAAATATTTGTTCTCATTCAAATCAAGTAACTTTACCCCACGTCTAGCAATGTGGAACATTTCCATGTCATTGCAGCAGAGATAATAAATCAACAGTCCATTCTAATTTACTAACATAATTCCACTGAGGTAAATTTTTCAGCTTTTCAACTTGTGTCTGTCATCAAGAAACACCTGTAACCTGAATAGTGGTGTTGTTGAAAATTCATTGGCTGAGAGTTGTGTGTTTGGGCTAAAAGATGGAAAACTGGTTATGAAGAGCAGTCACTGTGTTGCAGTCTCTCTAGGGCTTCTTAATCTTGTCAGCAGCAACAGGAAAGATGAAAAGGAATGTTAGCTGAAAGTCGGGCCTGCTGACAAGGGCTTGCTCATCATCACTACAACATGGCAGCCAAAGCCATTCCTCCTAGAGAAGGATGCAAAGGCTGCCCAGGAGATAGTCAATCTTTTTTGTTGTTTGTTTTGCTAATGATCGCTTCATTATGCAAAGACTATAAAGTGTTCTGAATGCTACAATTAAAAAGTACTGGGATGGATCCTTTGACCTTGTGCACCATCTTTAAATAATTCCATAGCAACTGACAGAGAAGGAGTTTAGGGAAGAAGAAGAAGAAGAGTTTGGATTTATACCCCTTTTCTCTCCTGTCAGGAGACTCACGGTGACTTACAAGCTCCTTTCCCTTCCTCTCCCCACAACAGACACCTTGTGAGGTAGGTGGGGCTGAGGGAGTTCCAAAGAACTGTGACTAGCCCAAGGTCACCCAGCAGGAATGTAGGAGTGTGGAAACTAGTTCACCAGCTAAGCCTCTGCCACTCAGGTGGAGGAGTGGGGAACCAAACCCCGTTCTCCAGATTAGAGTCCACCTGCTCTTAACCACTACACCGTGCTGGCTCTCAAATGCTCTCAGCCTGCCTTGCTGAAGATAGCATGTTCTCTGAGGAAATTACTGATAGACAAGAGAAATATCTCATAAAGGCGTATTTAGGTTCTCTGATACAATATCATCAGCTTTTACATCTGCCATAGTGTTGTGTGATGATACAGATGCATTTGTCCTCTTTTTGGTTGTTTGAAAAAGAATGGTCTGAGCTCCGGAAGAATGTGGGCTTAGTTAAAAAGAATAGTGGGGGTGTTGTTCCCTTGCCTCAGTACTGCGGGTAGGAAATTTGGATCAACCATTTGCTATATTCTTCTAAATATCCACATCCTGATAGGTTGTGGCATCACTAGAAAAGCGGGAACCAAACCGTCCATGTTGAAAGCATTACTAGAGAATTTCTTCGCCTGCCTTGCTGAAGATACCACATTCTCTGAGGAAATTACTGACAGAGAAGAGGAACATCTCATAAAAGACTTATAACCAGCAAGTCATTTCAAAATACTTGATGAATTGCAGTATATACAATACAAAATGAAGCTGACATCACAGCTTCCACCCACTTCTTTCTCCATTTGTAACCCACACCTGAAGATGCTTCTTCATCTCATGAGAGTGTCTAAGCTTGTCAAACTCTCTTTAGCATCCAACAGATTGGGGGAAAAGGGGTAGTAGAATCCGGAAGGGGGAAATTTCTTCCAGAAAAGTGTCTTCACGCTGTCTCTGAGATAGTGATCATTATTTGCATCTGTAGAACATGAAAAACTATCCAGTGTGAATGCAGAAGAAATTTTCCTGTCTCTTCTGAATACTACAAATAAGGCGAAAGCTGGGTAAATGAAAACAGCCGTTTCATTATGAAAAACTTGTTTCTGTTTGCATGAAATCTCTAATGTCTGTGACAAGTTTCTTTCATTAAAATTTGAGAAAGTAGTATTTTCTGCCATTTGAGGTGCAGAACAATCAATATAATGGTACATTGTTTTTATGCCTTATTTTAATTAATTAATTAATTAGATTTTTATACCGCCCTATCCCCAAGGGGCTTAGCAGCAAGCATCACACTTCAGAGACCAAAACTGCTGTTGCCATTGTCAAAAGATTATATCTGCAAACAGCTAATACTCCAATATTCATTGCTTGAGTGTTAGACATAGTTCTGGTGATCTCAAAAATCCATGGTTTGATACCCCAGTTACATGTCTAGGTTACCTAGGAGGAAAAATAGCGCACCAAGGCAGCATATACTGAAGTAAATAGAGTATAACTTTATGGAGAATGTCGCTGTGAAGGTTGAAATAGAGTAAAGATAGACCAGTGTAGTTACTATCACAACCCTCTGCCTGACAGAATTAATCCAAGTAGCTTTTGAATGCAGTAAGTTCAACACCCGTGAGGCAAACAGAAGAGGAACACTTGGGTCTTTTCTGCACACCTCATTTACCCTATGTTGAAAATGTTTTGGTTCCCATCCTTTACTGCAATGTTTATGCACCCTCACCTCCTCAAAATGTTTCATATCCCCCCCATTTTTACCTTATTTGTTGAAGCAATGCTCTGCTAGTGTATTGGTTCTTTGCTTTGTTAACCCATTGAAATGTTGCTTCATTGATGTTCCCCAAAAAGTTTTTTTAAAAAAGCAAACAAGGAAATAAAGAGGCAAGGGGGAAAGGAGCAAGCTGAGGGACACAAAAAATGGCAGACCAGATTCTGAGGGGAAAGTTGAAAGTACAGAGGCATGGAAAACGGCCTGGCTTTTGGGGGGGGGGGGAATTAAAACGTTCAAAGTATGCCTCCACTGCAAGGGAAGTTGGCTCGGGAACGTTTCAGGGAAAAAGATAGTTGTAACAGGCATTTCAGAAACAATGGATCAAAATTTTTATTTGTTTGTTTGTTTGTTTGTTTGTTTGTTTGTTTGTTCCACTTTTATACCGCCCTCCCCCGAAGGGCTCAGGGCGGTTTACAATATAAATACAGACAAGTGGATAAACAAGATAAAATACTAAAAATTAGTACCAGTTAAAATGAAGCGCTCAGTTCATAATCATTTAAAACAGATGGCGTTCAACCATTAAAACTCCTCTAACTCCTCTAAGAGGGGAACAGCGGATCTCAGTTGTTAATGGGCACCTATCAGCAGCCGGCCTCCCCAAAAGCCCAGCGGAATAACTCGGTCTTACAGGCCCTGCGGAACTCATTTAGGTCCCGCAGGGCCCGGACAGCTGGAGGAAGAGCATTCCACCAGGCAGGGGCCAGGGCCATAAAAGCCCTGGCCCTAGTGGAGGCCAGCCGCATCATAGAGGGGGCAGGGATCTCCAGTAAATTGGCCTCTGTCGAGCGCAGAGACCGACGTGGGACATATGGAGCCAGACAGTCCCTAAGGTACGAGGGTCCCAGACCGCGTAAGGCCTTAAGGGTTAACACCAATACCTTGAAGACGATTTGGAATTCAACTGGGAGCCAGTGCAAGCGGTGCAACACGGGCGTGATGTGATCTCTGGTGGCACCTCCCGTGAGCAAACAAGCCGCTGCATGCTGGACCAGTTTCAGTTTCCGGATCAGCCTCAAGGGCAGGCCCGCGTAGAGCGAGTTGCAATAGTCTAATCTGGAGGTGAAAATGTAAATGAAACGTTTCTGGCACCAATGGGAGAAATGGAAGCGTGGAATTCTGAGGTGGAAATGTTTCACTATTGTTCCCACAACATTCTAAACAGCTTGTGAGGAAAAGGTCTTATTTACTCCCAGAGATGGAGGAGTAAATAAGATGGTTCAGAAAAGAGGACATTATTTACATAACACAGTTCTGTTAGGCCATTCAGTTATAAGGTTATAGGTGATAATTTAAGAGGGACAGCTCAGTGCTGGATGAACTTGTTTCTCCAGGACCGGGGACTGCAGGTGATGTTGGGGGAGAAAAGCTCCAGGTGGTATTCCATTGAATGTGGGGTGCCGCAGGGATGAAGAAGAAGAAGAAGAGTTTGGATTTATATCCCCCCTTTCTCTCCTGTAGGAGACTCAAAGGGGCTGACAATCTCCTTGCCCTTCCTCCCTCACAACAAACCCCCTGTGAGGTAGGTGGGGCTGGGAGAGCTCCGAGAAGCTGTGACTAGCCCAAGGTCACCCAGCTGGCGTGTATGGGAGTGTACAGGCTAATCTGAATTCCTCAGATAATCCTCCACAGCTCAGGCGGCAGAGCTGGGAATCAAACCCGGTTCCTCCAGATTAGATACACGAGCTCTTAACCTCCTACGCCACTGCTGCTCCTTTCCCCAATGCTTTTTTCAGATTAGCCTGTATGTACCCCCTGGTCAAGCTGGTCCGGAATTCTGGGCTGCAGTGTCATCAATGTGCAGATGACACGCAGCTTGACCTTGCAATGGCGGGCTGGCCACACTTGGCCCCTGAGGCTCTCCTTGAGGCTGTGTCTTGAGGCTGTGGCTGGTTGGTTAAGAACCAGCAGCAAAGATGGAGGTACTGTGCGTAGGTCAGGGAGAGATGCCAGCTTAGTCTGCCTGTGCTTGACAACGAGGGTCTACATCTGGCCTCACTGACTACTAGGCCCCTTCCGCACACGCAAAATAATGCGTTTTCAAACCACTTTCACAACTGTTTGCAAGTGGATTTTGCCATTCCGCACAGCTTCAAAGAGCACTGAAAGCAGTTTGAAAGTGCATTATTCTGCATGTGTGGAATGAACCCTAGTCTGGGGGTGATCCTGGACTCCAAGGTTTCCTTGGAGGCTCAAGTCACCCAAACGGCCCAGATGGCTTTTTATCATCTTCGTTGACTCCTTACCTCAACATGAGCATTGTTTTCTGTATTGATTTTGTTCTTCTAGAACTTCACTGAAGTGGACCCCATTTTGTGACCCCATTTTGTGGACCCCATCTCCCTCTGATTATGAGGGTGGGGGATTGGGAGGGGCTTCACAAGTATAATAGCCTAGGGCCTCTCTTCATCTAAAACCAGCACTGCTGGGGACTGCTCTAGATTCTGGTATAAGACAGGAGCTACAATATAACATGCTGCAGGTTTCTAAATATTAAATCTACTGGAAGTCCCCTCCCCTCGCCTTTTCCCATGCATTGTCTACGGCACAAGTGGTTAACTTAATCAATTTTGACTTTGCTACAGGGGTCTAAGCCACTGGCAGAACTACTAAACTTGATGGAAGATTAGATGAAACCTTTGATAGACCTCTTTTCCTTGACGATTAGCCATGATAGTTAAATGAAAATTCTGTGTCCAGAGGCTGTATACTTCTAAGGATCAAATACTGAGCAAAATAGAAGATAATACTACATCCCTCCTCAGCTTGTCAGTTTCCAAAGACATTTGGCTGGCTGCTTCTAGAAACAGGATATGAGACTTGACAGACCTGACAGAGCTCACCTGCTGATGGGTCATGAACCCCTATAGAATTGCTATTTTCCACTTCATTTTGGAAGTACAAGCATAGCCAGCAAGTGTACCATGACTCTTGCCTCTCTTTCACAGATATAAAGAGCTGGAAGGCCAGGTGAGTTTAATGGCAGAATGGATTCCACTGCTGGCACAGAAAGGTTCAGGATCCCTTCCTACCTGCCAAATCTCCTACTTGCCTTCTCCCTCTTCCTGGCATCACTTGCACCCCCACCAGTTACTCCTCCAATGCTCCACACTTTTTTTGCAGCACGGAGGTAGCATCTTCCACTGGTGAGATCAAAAGTCTGGCTCCTCTTCCTGTCGTGTGACTGTGATATCATGTGTTTGCAATTAGGTGAGTCTCATGGCACTGCCTGGAGGATTAAATGTACTCCTGGCTCTGGAAAAGCTGGAGACCCCTTGCCATAAGATTCATTGTTATGCCCCCACAGAGGCTTTTGTTATTTCCCCTCTAGCTTTAATTTCCCCATAGTTAGCATGGTTTTAGTTCTTTGTTAAGTCTTCTATGGGAGGGTATTTTAGTTAGCCCAGTCCCTTTAAGACATTTTCCAATAGGCAGTTTCCTTTCTTTACCCAGCAATCCCCTGTTTTAGCTTTAGTCAGTCAGTCTGAGAAAGGTGTTAAGGGTAGTTGGAACCCGGAATATTCGTGACGTCCATATCATCATATGGAAGAGAACAAGTCAAGTTTAGCAGCAGCTAGAACATGATAAAGACTGAAAGAGCTGAAAGGAACCACGATACAGTGGACTCTCTTGAAAGTAACCAAGAGAAGACACAATCTACAGCTTCAAACCTGCTCAAGACAAGCAAGTATTCTGACTTAGATAGACCCAAGGGAGGAGTTAGGGTCTTGTTTCTCTCCAGTAATAAACCTATTATAAGAACTATTGAACCTGGCTTGGGTCTCCCCCATTCTGTCCTAGCCAAGTACAGGACATGCATCGAACATAGGGCTGCCAGGTCTCCAACTGTAGAAAGGGGGAAAATGTGGGGGAAGTTGCTGTTGCTTCAACTGCGCAAGGTCACTAGTGCCATGAACTTGGAAGTGATATCAAGTGATGGGGTGAACTTCTAGGATTCTTTTGAAACTCTATGATGAAACTGTAGCATTTCACTGGAATCCTAGCATGTCAGCTTGTCATGATGGTGTCGTTTCTGGGTTTGTACCGGATGTGACACTGCGCCATCAGATCAGTTTGCATTCCCCCCCCCCCCCCCATAGAAGATTCCCACCAGTTGCCAGTGTCATTAGACTTTGAGAATTTACATCCTGGCTGTTTTATTCTTTTTCTGGTTTGTCTTACTTTACGTTGTGTTCATCTCTCTTACTTATAATAATACATTCATGACATTGCTAACATTTATTGCTCACATCTATGTTTTCTTTTATTACAGTTAAGGTGTTTGGATTTGGATTTGGCAAGCCTAAGCTAAGAGCAAGTTTTGTGACTAGGCCAAGATCTACCTGAATGACTTTAAAGTGTTCTTGCAATCCACATGGTCAACATTTCTTCTGAGTGCACCAAAATATGGTGTAACAGGAGGATTATCATGCTCTGGAGATCACCACACAGCCTTTTTTTCATCAAAGTGGATTTGGGAATGCATTTCTGCTGTGTGAAAATGGTTAGTAAAAACACTTGATGATGTTCATTATTTACTAAAACCATGATGTGTTGAATTGATTGCATTACAGACTGAGTTACTTGGTCTATTCTAGAAGACTTTTGTGACGGATTCACTCAGAAAAGGGTTAACAGTTTTGCTAAGGTGCAGCAAAGCTGGCCTAAACAACACACTCCTTATAAGGAAACACCTCCTGATTGGCTGGCAGAGGCGCAGTTCGCCTGGAGCCACAGGTAGGGGGAGCTAAGGGACATATAAAACAGGGAAAAGTCCGTCAGTGAGGGTTCTTTCTTCTGATTATTCTTCTGCTGTTGAAGCGGTCAGAAAGAGCTCTCTGAGCTGAGGAAGCTTTTGGGAGGCTTCTGACTAGAAGGAAGCTTTTTGAGCTTATTTGGATCTGAGTCTGTGGCCCCTTCCGCACACGCAGAATAATGCGTTTTCAAACCACTTTCACAACTGTTTGCAAGTGGATTTTGCCATTCCGCACAGCTTCAAAGAGCACTGAAAGCAGTTTGAAAGTGCATTATTCTGCATGTGCGGAAGGAGCCTCTGTAAAGAGACACGCAGCTCAGTATTCAGACAGAGTGCCTGTCAGCACACAGTTCCAATCAGTTTGGAGATTGAGTCCAGGGGCAGTGAAGGCCTGTAGGGACAGTGAGAGGAAGGCGAGGGAGCCAAGGTCCTCTAATCTCAGACTGTCAGGGAGGAACAGTGTTAATAGCTAGATAGCTGGAGACTCTAGAAAGAGGGACGAGTTTCCTCAGTGGACACCTGGGTGTGACCAAATCTGAGCCCTTCGGGGATAGGGCAGTATATTAAATTCAATTAATAATTAATAATAATAATATATAAACTGCCTGTAACATCTGTGAAGTAAAAGTTCTAACTCTCTGAAACCGTATGCTTATGAAACCTCTCTGTGCCATCTGAGAAGCCAAATCATTTCTGTAAAATAAAGTTAAAATCTGTTTTCACGTTACCAAAAGTGCCAGCGTGTCTTCTGATAGTCTGAACGGGGTAGTGCCTATATGTTGTAAATCCAAGCCCCCACAAACAGAATTTCCCTCCATTTTTAAAGAGGCTCTGTTTTCTCCTCAGCGTTAGAGAGTGAGGGATGTTGGTGCAACTTTCTCTAACAAAAGGCCTAGTGCAGAACTTAATAATAATTTCCCTTGTGAACAGCTTATAGGTTTATAGGGTTACAGGTTACTGGCTGTGGCTGATCAGAATCTAGGGTGGTGTTTGTTCGAACTGGCACCTCCATAGAGTTCTCAGGACTATTGCAGTTGTATGACCATGTCAGTGGAGAATCAAATTATGATAGTTGTGCATTTGTGGCAGCCTCATGAACATTTCCAGAGAGGTAGCCATGGTGGTCTATCAGACCAAAATAAAATCAAAGTCCAGTGGCATCTCAAAGGCCCCTTCCGCACATGCAAAATAATGCACTTTTAATCCACTTTCACAATTGTTTGCAAGTGGATTTTGCTATTCCGCACAGTAAAATCAAGCTGCAAAGTGAATTGAAAGTGGATTGAAAGTGCATTATTCTGCATGTGCAGAAGGAGCCAAAGACTAACAACACTTATTCCAGCATGAAGTGTCGGTTCTCACATGGAAGTGTTGGTTCTCACAAACAGCACCTCTGTGTGGATTATAAACATTCTACATTCCTGAAGTGCCTGACTGGGGGGGCTGCTAGAAGGTAAAAACTGGGCTAATGTATTATACAAATTATGCAAAGAACCCAGTTTTTACAAGCTTTGTTGCCAAATTTCTCTCACGGCTATTAAAAACCGAAGCTTGTCAAAAACAGGATCAAAATGGCTGAGCTGTTCAACTATTAATCTCTCTTTTATAATTTATTTATTTTCCCATTCAAAAAGTTTTAATTTTCTTTTGTATGCCGATAAAGGAACCTGAATTCTGAACTTTTCAAAATTTAGGCTGTCTTTTACCATCAAAGAATGCTGTGACATTGAATCTGCGGACTATGTAATTAAAACACAAACACTGCTTGGGGGTCATTTTATTGTTGGCAATTGAAAATTAGCGGTTTCTCCCTGTTCCAGATGGTTTGCAAAATTATCATGCTAATTCCCCCCCCAAAGGACAGAGTCAACTGTCCCCAAAGGACAGCCGTCACATTTCATATGAACAGTTTTGTCTAGGGCTCCCCCCCCCCCGCCCCCGCCATGGTGATGTTGACAGTGTGAGTCTGTTCGGTTGTGTGGAATCAAGCTGGAGAGGGTCACAAAAGCCAAAAACTCTTTGAGCTGGATTTGCAGGAAATAAAATCACTTGGTGACTGTATCCCTCATGCTCGTTAGGAAGTATTTCAGTGTTGTGATGAGCTACCGTGGATACTAGGGATGTACTCGAGGCTCCCATAAGGATTGGACTCCGACTGTGCTGAGTGATTTTTCTCTACAACTACATATGCAACAATTCAGGGAAAGGATAGAGACAAGAACTAACATTGGAGGATCAAGGTGATACTTGGCATATGATGTCGGTGGCATGTGTTGCCATTATTTGTATTAATCTGCCTGCAAGCAGATGGTCATATTTACACATTTGGTCGTCGCCT
Source organism: Sphaerodactylus townsendi (assembly GCF_021028975.2). NCBI lineage: Eukaryota > Metazoa > Chordata > Lepidosauria > Squamata > Sphaerodactylidae > Sphaerodactylus > Sphaerodactylus townsendi. The sequence continues at coordinate 169,470,766 of NC_059425.1, read as the reverse complement.
GAGATTGTTCAAGGAACATTTTCTTTAAACATTTTTTTTTAAAAATACAAAATCTTCTTGCCACTTCAGAGGCACACTTTGAATTCCAGTTACTTAGCCTGTTTTCCTGGTTGGCCACACTCAGTGGTTCTGCGTGACTCCCTTTTCTGTGAAACAACTTTAATTTGGCTCCCAAAACATGCATTTTGTGAGCCGAGCAGAACTCTAGAGATCGAAACCTCAATTATCCCAAATGGCTAGCTGTACAAATTACACTGTTGGTTCCCCATGGCAGCTGATTCTGTTCAACAGTATGTACTTTTAGTCATCTCTAGAAAAAGACCTAATTATCCCCAGCCAGCTGAAAAAAAAAAACCAAGGCTGGAATTTAAGCGATTCATTGGATCTTGGAATTGGTTACAGTATTTCTTGATTTGGAAAAAGCAAACCCCCTGCTAGTGGAGTAGAATATAGAGCTGAGCGGTAGATTTCTGGCAGAGTGGGGTGGCTATAGAAGTCTCAAGAAAATAACCACATTCTGGGGAGAAAGCTTGGTGGGGAGCTACGCCAAAGATTCGACTCCCCAAAGCTGCCATTTCCTCCAATGCAACTGATCACTGCAGTTCTGAGACAAGTTGTAATGTTGGGAGAACTCCAAGCCATGCTGTAAGCTGGCACCCTGATCTACAAGGAAGGCAAAAAGACCTCCTCTCAAGCTCTGGGATCAGAATCTAACAGAGGCATAACTGCAATGGGAACATCTGGGGCGGCTCGCCCTGGGAGCAGCCATTGCAGTCACATGTCAGGGTCGGGGCCAGGGACGTGTCACGGGTGTTTCAGAGTTGGGGGTGGGTGGGAGACGGCGCACGGACAGTTCGTGCCCCAGGCGCAGTTTCCCCCTCCCTTTGTCACTGGAATCTAACTTTACAAATGATGGATTCCAAATCAGAGAAACGACAGAAAAGCACTTTGCAAAGAAAGGCTGATTCCCAGTCCATTGCAAAACTTTGTATGCAGACATTATGACTATCTATCAGCAACATTTGCACCTTCACACTTAACAGATGTACCGTTGGGTTATGTAGATATTTTCACAGAGACAGTTTTGCTAAATTTGTGGATTTTACAGTAATAGTGACTAGGAGATATGGAACTCACAGGATATTAGAGAGGTGATAGGTGTCCACTGTGTGCTTTAGGAAGTTGAAAAATGGAAAGTTACGAGGTGTGACACAGAATGAGCAAATCAACCTATGTTAAAAGCCCGTGTGCTCCCCAGTTTAGCAAAGATTGATTGACTATTTTCATGTTTTCCATTAACTCAAACTGGATTAGAAATTTGCTATTAAATAACCATTGAAATGTCTGGGATTCTAAAGCAATTGCCATATTTCTCATTGTAACCACAACAGTATTGTCGAAGGCTTTCACGGCCGGATTCAACTGGTTCTGGTAGGTTTTCTGGGCTGTATGGCTGTGGTCTGGTGGTCCACCAGCCCAAGGCCACACAGCCCGGAAAACCCACCAGAACCAACACAACAGTATTCTTTACACTCAGTAAGATTTCCAGAACTTTCAAATACCTTGTGCTGAAAGTGGTCTTGAAAATACAAGAGTATCGATCTGAACACTACAGCTAAAGTTGTTGAGAAATGCTGCGCATGATGCCTTCACCTATTTTGTAAAAATCTTTTAATGAGCGAATGCCTGGAGAGTTTTATTTTTAGTGTACAGTATTAGCAGTTATCTAGAAGCATTAAGCGAGCTGTGAAAAGCATCTGTTCCAATTTAAAAGCACGGACATTGATTATTAAGTTAGGCTGGGTTCATATCGGGAACATCATTTTCTCCTTACGTCAGCTATCAAGGACACAACTCAGTCTGTATGTCAGACCTGATCCTTGCTTTTCTTGACACCTGAGTATCTGGTCAGCCTACTGGGCCCAGGAGCATTTTTTCACACCATTATCCTCCTGCACATCTCACTGTTATTTCTCATAGAGTTGTAACCAGGAGAGATCTTTTGTCAGTTAATTTACCAACCAGCCTGGGTGGATTTCACTTTGGAGACACATTTGGGCTCTCATAAATTTGTGATTTGCTTTCCTGGAAGAGCATGCAGGCAGACTCAGGGTCATTTGGGCAAAATTGTTTTTCATCTAACCATCTTGGTTTGGAGTTGGAGACCACTTGGGGCTGAGAACTGTAGCTAAAGTCATATGTGCCTCCTCAACTGATTTTCACACAAAACTAACTCTGTCTTGGGATAATTCCTGGAGATTTGGAGAAGTACCTGGAGAGGGCAGGGAGCTGGGGAAGGAGCTCAGCAATGATGTGACGTTGCCATTTTCTCTAGGGGAATTGAATGCTGGAGACCAGTTGTACTGTCAGGTAAACACAAAGCTTCACCTGGGGACTGGCAACCCAACACTGCTGGGAGCGGTGTTGAATTGGATGAGGTCTAACAAACTGAGGCTGAATCCAGACAAGACAAAGGTGCTGTGGGTAACGGGACCCGAGGCCCAGGAGATCAGAGGGCACCTGGTGCTGATGGAGCCCCTGAAGGACTGGATGTGAGATCTGGGGGTGCTCTTGGATTCAGTCCTGTCCCTGGAATTACAGGTGGCAGCACTGGCCCGGAGTGCCTATCAGCAGCTCTGGCTGGTTTGCCAGCTTTGCTCTTTTCTGGACAGAAGGGACCTGGCCACAGTACTGCATGCTCTGGTAACCTCCTATCTCAATTACTGCAATGTGTTTTACATGGGGCTTCCCTTGAAGATGGTCCAAAAGCTGGACCTGGTGCAAAATGAAGCAGCTAGGCTGCTGATGGGTCAATCTGGCTGGTTGCATATAACGCCTGCCTTCAAAGAACTGCACTGGCTCCCTATTCGCTATCGGGTCCAGTTCAAGGTATTGACTATCATATTTAAAGCCCTAAATGGCTTGGGTCCCACCTACCTAAAGGAGTGCCTACGCCTATATGAGCCAGTCTGTGCAGTGAGGTCAAGTGGGGGGACCCTCCTGGTGATCCCTTTCGTTGCCGAGGTGCGGTGGGAGGGGGCACACGGGCCCCAAGCTGTGGAACAGCCTCCCTGCAGAAATTCGCCAGGTGCCAACACTTCATGGATTTTGGCGCCTGGTTAAAACCTTCCTCTTTACCCAGGCCTTCAATGTGTGACCCCCAGGGTCCCCCCTATTGATGCCAGCTGAAGGGTGGGGTGGTGGGAAGGGTGGTGATTTTTAATGGATGTTTTTATTGACTGTTTTAAAGGATGTTTTTATGGTGGTTTTTAATATGTTTTAACAGGGCTTTTAACTCCATTATGTAAGCCGCCCTGGGAATTCAGTGTAGGGCGGGGTATAAAGGGAACAAACAAACAAATAAACCTTAGCAGAGTTGCACACATACAAATCAGAGAGCTGAGGCCAGAGTAGACAACACTGGTCCTGATAAGTTGGACTCAGTATGAGGCAGCTTCACATTCTCGTGTATGAAAGGCAATACAACACATTTTTGATTGATATAATTTCACTTTAGCATTATTTAACCAAAACGTTTCTTCTGCCTATGGCAAATGCCGACTGATTTCCATTATGTCTTTTTGAAGTAAACACACATAGCTGGAACATAAACCACTGTTATGTCTGCTTTTTCACACACAGCAGCTGAAACAATTAAATTTATAATAACGTTTTGTTGCATATCAGGTTATAATTCCTAGTCTTTGGAATGGAGAAGATGTAGTAAAGAGGTAGTTTTGCAATCTTGTTGATGACTGAGTTCCTGGTTAACACTAACGCTAAATTGCGTTTATGTTCTAGTTCACTGGACCACCTGCTGCCCATGGACATCTGCTAAATTACTGAATTCAACTTTTTGCTTTCGTGCACGAAAAAGGCTGACCTTCGCTGCATTCTTGACTGGCTAGAAAATGGTGACCGAGGGGAGGAGAAATGGCATATGTGATCTGTTTCTACTGCACTGCTTGACTAGGTATTGGTAATTCAGCTGTGGCTTGCAAGAACGGCACTCTCACGTCACATCGTCTCTGCTCTAAGATGCATCTTGAAGACAAAAACTAAGTGGTGGAAGTCCAGGAAGGAAATGATCACCATATCTAATAGTGAAGCAGCTGGCCCCTACGTGAACCACAAGAGCTGCAAAGCAAGCCTCCTACAGACAAGGTAGGGATCTTTACATCATTGGGGGTATCCTCTGCTATGCAGAAAGTTATTAACCAAAAAGAGAGATGAACCTAAATGTTGCCTTGTGAGGACTGAACATGCTCCAAGAGCATTGGAATGTTGAGAGCAGTTGAGAATCAGTTAAGGGGAAGGGGGACTAGACTGGTCTTAACTCTGAAAATTTATTTGATCCCTGAGGGGGATATTGTGGAGGTGGAGGGATTTCCAAATTATTTTTCTGACTATGCTTCCTTGAGGGTTTTCTGCATAACAACACCAACAATAATAATTCATTTATTTCGTGTACATCTTGCCTTTCTCCCCAATGGGAACTAAAACAAGTTTACAGTGAGGTTGGTTAGCCTGGCTGAAAATATGTGCACAAGGTCACCAGCAAGATTCCACAGCAGAGTAGGGGATCAAACTTGGGTTTCTCAGATCTTAGTCCAAGACAATATATCATCCTGGCTTGCTGGTATAAATGTTTGCAGTAAATGGCTCTTAAGAACCTTTAAACAGGGATGTATGCTGCTTTAGTTTTCCCTCTGCAACCTTTGAAAGACTGTTCCTAAAGGTCACAAGAATTTTTTTTTGCTTTAAAGAGTGTAGGATTGAATGGAGACCAAAAGCAAAATTGGTAGAAACTGTCTCCCCTTCTGCAAATACCCAACCACAGGAGATCTCTTTTGTGCTATTATTTTTGCCAGATCTCCACTCTCTCTGTGATTTTTCTCCATACAGTCTTTTGTATGTCCCAAGGAACCCTCTCACTCAGGAGTAGACTTTTGGATAGCAGTTGGCTGTAGAAGAAAGCGAGTCTGAGTGTTCACCCAAAAGAAGAAGGGCTGTTTTTTATATCCCATTTTCTCTATCAAAAGGAGCCTTAAAACAACTTACAATTACTGTCCCTTCCCTCTCCACAACAGGCACCTTGTGAGCAGTGGCGTAACTAGGCAAACTGGGGCCCTGGGCAAAACTTGAGTTTGATGCCCCCCTCCAGGCGCGTGCAACGCGCCCCCCCGGTGCAACGCGCCCCCCCGGTGCAACGCGCACCCCCCGGTGCAACGCGCACCCCCCCGGTGCAACGCGCACCCCCCCGGTGCAACGTGCACCCCCAACCCCCTTGTAGCTATGCCCAGTGGCGTATCTAGGCAAACTGGAGATTGGTGCCCCCCACATGGGCAGCCGCCCTCCCCCACTGTGACCAAGCAATGATTTTTTACACCAGGTCGTTCCAAAGCTACCATCACATTATAGAACATGCCCCAACTCACAAATCTGAACACAGCAATAGGCCATGCCACACAGCAGAAATATATTTTTGAAAACATTTTCAAAATGCTTTCAAAATGTTTTATTACTGCTATGAAAACATTTTATGGTTTTGTATCCAGTCCCCCCAATTGGGGGAAACAGTATCACTTTCAATGTTATTTAAACTGGGAACCCCAGATTCTCCCTTTAAGGTGGATTTAAAAGGGGAATCTGGGCTTCCTAGTTTAAACAAGTGATGCTGGAATCCACCCCCCAACAGCATCATTTTCAATGGTGTTTAAACTAGGGAGCCCAGATTCTCTTTTTAAATCCACCTTAAAGGAAGAATCTGGGGTTCCCAGTTTAAATAACATTGAAAGTGATGCTATATTGGGGCTGATTCTCCCCCACCTTGAAACAGCATCCCTTTCAATGTTAAAACTGGGGACCTCAGATTCTCCCTTTAAATCCATGAAAAAAGGGGCGGGATTTAAAAGGAAAATCTAGGGAAATTTGGGGTTGCCTGCTGTCAGGGTTGCAATTGTTAAGTTAGCAGCACCAAACTTTCAGGGTATCTTTAGGAGACTCTCCTAATGATACCACCCAGGTTTGGTGAAGTTTGGTTCAGGGAGTCCAAAGTTATGGACCCTCAAAGGTGTAGCCCCATCTCCTATTAGCTCCCATTGGAAACAATTGGAGATGGGGCACCCCCTTTGGGAGTCCATAATTTTGGACTCCCTGAACCAAACCTCACCAAACCTGGGTGATAGCATCAGGAGAGTCTCTCGAAACATCCCTGAAAATTTGGTGCTGCTAGCCTAAAAACTGCGCCCTTTGCAGGCCAAGAACGGAAAAACACTGAAAATACAAAAAATCCCACAAATGAACCTGCAGTTTTTGCGCCCCCCACAAGGGGGCGCCCTGGGAAACTGCCCACTTTGCCCAATGGGAGGAACGCCTCTGCTTGTGAGGTAGGTGAGGCTGAGAAAGTTCTGAGAGAACTGTGGCTAGGCTGAGGTCTCCCAGCAGGAGAACTTCTGTATGTGGAGGAGAGAGGAATCTAATCTGATTCTCAGGATTAGAGTGTGCTCCTCATGTGCAGGAGAGGAAATCAAACCAGATTAGAATCTGCTGCTCTTAATCGCTACACCCTGCTGACTCTTTCTCTAAAAAAAGGAGAAAAAAAGCATAGCTTGTCTGAAGCTATCCTCATATGGATCAGCTTTACACTGAATTTCATTGTTACAGTTTTGAAAAGAAGAAGTAGCCAGTCAGTTTTGGTCACTATTGATTTTTCCATCAATTTAAAATGGGTCTCATCTCTCTGTCTTTTTCCATCCTAAATAATAGAAATCATGGTTCCATTTAATGTACTAAATAAAGGGAAGATGGAGCCAGAGTTGGCAGCAACAGGAAAAGATAATGTAGTCAAAGTAATCAATTCATGCTTTATTGGCTCCTTCTAGCTAGCTAATGAATAAAGGTGCCCTTATGTATGCTTTGCTCGAAGCTGATTAATTATCTTGGCAAAATTTGCTTTATCCATGTACCAATCACCTGAGGTTAAACTAATCCTTGAGCATTTAATTTTGCTTGTAGCCTGTTAAAAGAAAAGATACAATATTGACCATTATATTGTGTGTATGTGTGTAAGTTATTTTAAATACAATTATGTACTGGAGCCAGTGTGGTTTAACAGCAGAGGCGGAGCGAGGGAAACTGCGCCTGGGGAGTGCGCACCCTGTGCCCTTGCTGCAGCACTGCCCGCCTTGCTCTACCCCGGAACACCCCTGCCATGCCCCCTCCACGGCCCGGCCATGCCTCTGCCGCAGCTCTGCCTGGGGCGTCGCCCCCACCCGTTGGCACTACACTACTGTTTAACAGTCAGAGCAATTTTCTCAATGGTGGATTTCGCACAGGCCAAAAACAACGGAATGCAGTTGGTGTAAATGGAAATGCAGTTGCCCTGGGGCGTTTGCATAGCCAGGTGGCCCATGTACAGCATGCAAACAGGCTGGGCTGTGGGCCTTCACATGGAGGCGTGGCAGATTTTTTCTGTTGGCCATCCATTTCTGCATAGCTTTGCAGGAATGCACACATGAACCCTTCTAGGTTCATCGCCCTTCTAGGCCCCTCCGCTCATCGGAGGCGGACCTACTTGTGATCCCTGGCCCCAAGGCGATCCGGCTGGCCTCTACAAGGGCCAGGGCTTTTACGGCCCTGGCCCCTACCTGGTGGAACAGGTGAGATCAGGGCCCTGTGGGACTTACAAAGTTTCCGCAGGGCCTGTAAAACGGACCTGTTCGGCCAGGCATTTGGCCAGCCAGGATGATGTCAACTCCGCCATAAGAACATCTGGCCTCCCGTGGGTACATAAAGGGGGAAGGAGGGGTTGTTTAGTATTTTATAGTATAGTACAGCCATCTGCAGTTAGTATTTTATATATTATTTTATTGTAAATTATATATTGATGTTTTAAATTGTTTTAATGTTGATGGACACCGCCCTGAGCCTTTGGGGAGGGCGGTACACAAATATAAATAATAAATAAATAAAATAAATAAACCCCCACAGCCATGCTGACGTCCCACGAGACCCAGATTCGGCCTGGTGCACTTGCGCGGAAGTGAGCTGGAAATACAATAAAACACGCAAGTGCGGCCGAAGCACCAAGTGAATGGTCTCCTGGCCGTTCACTTGGTGCCGGTTGCAGAGCTGCCTTTTTTAAAAGACTCACTCGTTTAGCGAGTCAGATATACGCCAATTTGAGGGAAATAGGATGTTGCAGGTTTGCTTCAGCAGCAGTAGCTGTGTGAAGTCCTCCCACACAATGGTGTTTTTACTGTCCTCACACCACTGATTTTGGCCATGCGGAATCCACCCATGTGGAACTCATAGATGGGTTTCTTGGCACTCACCTACTTCTTCTCCAAAACATCTTTCCCCCTGAGCCAATAGCCAGTCCTGACTTTTCTCCACCTCAGTGGAGCAGAAGATGCACAAGGGAGGCATTTCCTGAAGGGACTACCCTTGCCGAAATTTTTTGCCTCCATCGTAGAAGAATGCTTGGTTTGCAATGTTTCAGTTTTATAAGATTGGACCCAGTACTCTATTACAGCCGTTTTGTGATGACACCCAGTCCCCATTCTCAAAATTCCAAAAAGTGCACACAGGTTCAACCAGATTAGGGACTTCTCAGAGTGTTGGCTGAGGTGAGTTGGATTCTAATCCCCATCCAGCCTTGGGAAGTTATAGGTTCTTAGTCTAATTTACTTTACAGGATTGTTGTGAGAATACCAGGGGAGAGGCATGTTTGCCATCCTGGGTGTCTCAGAACAGTGGGACAGAAAGATTATATATATATATTTTCCAGGAATTCAGAATCATATACACAAATATCATACCTATCTATCTACCCATCCCAAGCTGACATTTAAAAGAGGCAAGCTCTCTAATTCAGGTCACGCCTGTTTAAATTTTGACACTCTGAAGAGCAGGCTCTTATATGCATACTGTGTTATTTTACTGCTGCCACACTGGTGCTTTTAATTAGCACTCATTGTCTCACTACTTGGCTGAATGGTTTTACAGCTAACCTGAGAAACAGGTAGGATGAGGAAACCCCTCGTCCGATACATCAAATTAATTAGAAGGGGGGAAGCATGACATTGCCAGTGACTTTTTGAGGAATAAAACCTCCTAAAACCAATCAAGAGCCTCGTGTTAAGAGTATTGCCAAAATAAGACTAAAAAGCTCATTATTATTTTGCCCTCGTTATCCTTACCTTAAGGATTCAGTGCAAAGTCAAGCGCTGCAATCCCTGGATCAAAATCGCTAAACCACACTATTTATTTTTAGATATTTGAGAAACTTGAGTCATAATTTATTCCTCATGAGTAGGACTCAGAATGAACTCAGGGGCCATGACTTTCTGGGTCCATTGATAAAGACCACTGAATGAGGAACAGCTTAAAACAACTTTAATAAGAAGAGTAATTTAAACTCAGCAGGCTCTAAGAGTCAGCAAGAGCTGGAGAAATAATCCAGTACCACAAAGGGAGAACTGCTCTCAATAAAGTTGACTGTGATGACAGGATTTGCTTAAAAACATTAACTTTTGGTAGGTTTCTCAACAGCAGAGAGAGCATCAGGATATAGCAGCTTGGTTATAGGTAGAAGGGAAGTACAACAAGAAGGTTCAATGTGGTCTGAATGGGTGGAAGAATGCATTACAGCTCCCCTAGAGTTTCACTGAACTAAACACCAGTTGTATTTTTATGTTAATAAAAGTGTATCCTCACATTAATAAAAGTGCTCATATATTGTTGCCTTCCTGATCGGTTCTGGAATTAAGGTTGTGTGATATTAAGGCCAGTCCTCAAACTACCAATTTCTTTATATTTTTAGCTATCAGGGAATGTCTCTAAAGTACAACTTTTATTTTTTTTAAAAAAGGCAGATACCTAATGACTGGTACCCAGCTGCAGATGAGGGAAACAGGGAAATGGGGACAACAACGACACCAGCTCTGTATGCGATGTGATGGGACTTCTGGGAAATCCCTTATTTGTTTTGGACAGCTACTGGTCAGATTGGGTAGATTTGGTTGAGAATAAAATAAAACTTTTTGGCTTCTCACCCTTAACAATATGCCATCTTGGGTTCTCAGGAGCTAAAGAAATACTTAAACAGATCAGAGATACAACTCTTCAGCCTGATAGAGCTTGGACACATCTCCATCTGGCGATAGGGAATCATAGCCAATTTCCCCCCCAGAGAACTACTATTATGCTTTAGAATTCCCTAAATACTGCAGAGCTTTGATTCTAGTCCATTTTAACTGCCTGTCCTCAACAGCTACTGGGAGAGGAATATTCCCTATTCTCAAAGTCTGTGTTCCTGCCAGTTGAATGGTAGTTGAAACAGTGGAACATGTGTTATTTTATTGTCCTTTTGATAAGGACATCGTACCACATATCTTACCTCTACTCTACCTAAATTCCCAGGAACATCTGGAAAATTCTGTACAAATATCCTCGTAGACTGCTCCAATGAGACCACCTCTAAAGTCACCAAATTCTGTGCTGAGACTTTGTCCATAAGAAAGCAGATATTCCAAACTTTTAAATAACTTTTATGTACAATTAACAATAAGGTTATGAATTTTAATCTTTGTATATTCATATTATATTTATCAGTAAATTATGCTGTTAAACTGATGACTGATTTTTTGACCATAATAAAAGTTGATTCATTGACTTCTCAGGTATACTGGAAGTGATATCACATTGCTTTAGTGATTGCTCTGGTATGACCATAGAGTTTCCTGCGATGCCTACAATCATATGACATCCTTTCAAGGGTGTCTGTTGTGGGGAGAGGAAGGCAAAGGAGTTTGTAAGCTGCTTTGAGACTCCTTACACATGTAAATGCAAACTCTCCTTCTTCCTCCTTCTCCTGAAGTGATGTCACATTACTTGTGATCCTGGCCATTTAATTTTTTTTCTTCTGCTGCCCAAAGGAAGAGCAGGATGCTGGTGGTCTAAGCAGAGGTGTATGGGTAGGAAATGGCGTCTTCTCTGAGTGCGACCCTGCGTGTCAGCTGGCTTTCAAAAGCTCTGGCTTGCCTGCACAAAGGGGTAGGGTGGGGCCTGTCCCTGAGACCTGCCCCCTGGTCTGCAAGGAGGTCCTTCTTTTAGCAGGCCCAGTCCTACCTTGGACTATCTTTTCAAGTTATGGTGAGCATTTCAACCACATACCCATGAGCCTTTGCTAAATATGCAAATTATGTATTTGCACATTTAGGAAAGACTCATGGGTATGTGGTTGAAATGGATCATGAGCAAAGGCTCATGGGTATGTTGTTGATATGCTCACTATAACTTGAAAAGATAGTCCAAGGGAGGACTAGGCCTGCTAAAAGAAGGACCTCCTTGCAGACCAGGAGGTGGGGCTTAGGAGCAGGGGGCTCTGGCTTGACTGCATGGGGCGCTGCTCTCCAGCCCCACTCCTGGCCTGCATGGAGGTCGGGGTGTGTGACCCTGCCTACTTTGCCTCTGTACTTTCGAAAGCTCCGGCTTTGGATGGGACGAAGAAGGGCTTGGTGGCTATGGCTCATACCATTTGGTCACGTGGGTAGAGACACCTGGTGCCCCCCCACGTGACCAAAAGGCGTGCGCCCAGGGACATGGGTGACCCCATGTTCCCAGGCACATATGTCACTGGGTCTAAGTCAAGTAAATTTGAACCACAACCAAGTTTAATCAGTTCAGCTCACTGGCTGCAGATTCCAGTTTGGACAGATTAGCCCTATGGCTTAGTGGAAAAGTGTTGATAACATCAGGTGTACTAGTCAATGCAACTTCATTAAGACATCAGTGGAAGTAAGCAAGGCTTAGTGTGCAAAACTGATTTAAAACAGTCCTGCACTTTTAATGTTATAATTTTTGGGTCCTTCCACTGTAGTATTGAGATTCTGCCTGGGAAGAAGCTCATAACATTGACTTCTACATTTTATTATTTCCCCAAACTGTGTTAATAATGAGATTCTACATTTACAACATCCCCATTTCACTTGATCAATGATGAAGAGATCAATTCCCCCCATTAGTTTCCTCCTTATTAAGGACTTGGCAGAGGTCAACTAGCCCTTCTCTAGGACTTAATGGTGAACAACCTTTGTCTTTGGGTAGAAATTCTTCTCTGTCAGGATCCCACAGAAGAAAAAAATCAATAGCTCTTATTTAAAGTTCAAAGTAAAATAGTTTTTCTGTAAATTAAATAATAATAATAATAATATCAAATGGCATGCAGAGAATCTGCTCAGGATACAGTATGGTCAAGTGTTCAGGCTGATTAAAAATTGTACAAAAAGAAAGTCAATTAGTTAAGCATTGTTCTCATGCAAGTTGGATTAAAATAAAGAGTTTGTTTACAGACAGTACAGTATGGTGGAAAGCTCTATGTTATAGGCCTCTGTCCAAATAAAAACAATATGTCCATTTTATTATCCACCTCCCAGCGATGGCAGAATGTGTCGTGCTGATCGTCTTCATTCCCTGCTGCTAGGGATAAAAATAAAGGAAAAAAACCCTGCATTTGCTCTGTTCACTGGTATGTCACTTCTGGGTACAAACTGAAAGTGACAATGGGTAGCTCTAGAAATTGCTGGAAACTCTATTGTGAAACCATAGAGTTTCTGGTGAGTCTTACAGCTACCCATTGCCACTTTCAGGTAGTACCAGGAAGTGCCATACCTACATTGTCAACATCACTGACATCTCACACCCATGTATGTGCCCACTCCACAACCCTGCCACAGATTGCTAGGTGCAGCTTGGCAACCCAACACAATTCCATTTGTGGGTGTGAAGAAATGGCTCCTCCCTCCCCCCTTCTTCCCTTTTCTAAGCAGGTATCATAGATTTGGTGGACTTAAAAATGCTAGAGGGACATCAGGAAGAGCTACCTGACCTTGGGGGAAAATATACCTTAGCCCAGAGTGACCTTAAGAGAGGGGTGGGGCTGGCGAACTGATAAAACTACTGGGAGCAGGGAGGGGAGGTCTCTTCTTGCTGTGCCCCTGAAGAAAGCAGATGCTTTTGCCTGGGCTCTGGAGAGAGCAACCATTTTGGGACCATATGCTTGCCCAGGGAACTGACCCAGTCTGTTAGGTAATGGGAACTCTGTGAGGATTGTAACTTCTAAGCTTAACAGCCTGCCCGACTGTAACAGCGAGTAGGGTATGTATGGAGAAAGGGATAGAGGAATTGCGTTTATGTCTAATTTGTTTTGGAAACTCTTGCCCGATCTGGTGCAGTGCTAAAAAAAACACTTGTATTACAAAACATACCATTTTATTTTCAATAAATACTTTTGAAACTTAGATGTGGAAAACAGTTCTTTGTACCACCTAGGCCTCTGCTGTTGTGCTAGGCCTCAAAGTTGACAAGGAGACTGGGGAGCCCTGTCTTTCCCCAGCGGGAAGTTCCTCAAACGGTCAGGTGGTGACTGCGGTTTACCCAGAGAGAGAAAGCAAGCCCTTTCCAGGAAATGGTGGCAACCCCTGGTAGAGGCTTGGGGTGGAATAGGGCCTGCCGGGCAAAGTGGGCCTGTTCCACCACAGTGGGCAATGAAAGATCACAGGGCTTCAATTACTGCTGAGATCTCCAACCAGTATTTAGTTGCAAAAGCTGACCTGGCTGTTTTTGTTTCTGCACAGCAATCCTGTGGGGTAGGTTAGGCTGAGAATGTATCGACTGGCCCAGGGTTATCCAACAAGCTTCCATGGCATAGTGGGGAATCAGATCCAGGTCTCTCAAATCCTGGTCCACTCAGGTACAAATTAGACATTCTAACCAGTACGCGTGATAGGGCTTGCCTAACTCTTGCCTGTCTCTGCTACGCCTCTGAGGAATCAGAATGCAAGAGCTGACTTTTCCCAGGTGTTTTCCTGTTAAATGTTTCTTTTTTCTTAACAGCCTCCCCTCTCATTTAAACCTCTTAGCAAGGCCTTTTTTTTTTGTGCGAGCTCCAATACTGCTCTAGTAGCTGCAGCACTACATAGCCATGAGGTTCATTCAGGCTGCCTTGACTTTTTTCCAGTGCTGACCTGTGCTCAAAAGGTCATTTAAAATCTGCCTGCTGCTGGCTGGAATGTGCCGAATTCAGCCCAGATTGGAGATTAGCACTTGATTGCAAGCATTTCTACAAACTGCCGCTGAGATTAAGTACAAATAGCCTAGCTGAGCTCAGTTCACAGCAGTTAGATACTTTATTATCTTTTGAAATCATGGTAGTATGGACAAAGTCTACCTAGACCAGGGGTGGGCAATTATTTTTTCCATGGGGCCTCATAAGAAACAGAAAATATTGTGGAGAGCTGGCCCAAAAGGCTGAACTCAATTCTGCATAATATTTATTGTATTTCTTTATATAAAAAAGCAGTAAATAGCATTGTTTCGACAAGCGGGCAAGACTAGTATATGTTAAAGTTATGCAATGAAAAAGTGAGGTTGCCTTCCAAAAAATGTAATTTATTCACACAAATTTCTCAAAACAATGGTAGACAAAATGTTAACATTTTTTACTATTTGTGACTCATACGGGCCAGTCAGGGTCATCCAGCGGGCCGGATGTGGCCCACGGGCCGTATAATGCCCAGGTCTGACCTAGACTGATCTAAACTTCTAGCTACCACAGTCACACATGTTTCAGTGAATGTATTCCCAAGATCGCATCTCCTAATACTGATAAATGACTTTGGATCAAATCTTCCAGACAATTTGTATCTTAAGCTCCAATATTTTTAATGTTATACATTACAGTGATTATACATTGTGGCCATTTCATTTTGATAGCTTAGTGTTGCTGTGCTTCCAGAAATCTTTTTAAGAAGAAGAGCTGATTTTATACCCCCCTTTTCCCTGCTGCAAGGTCTCTCAAAGTGGCTTACAATTGCCTCCCCCCCAAAACAAGAACTTTGTGAAGTAGGTGGATGACTGACTTCTGAGAAAATTGTGACTAGCCTAAGGACACCCAGCAGTCTTCATGTAGAGGAGCAGGCAAACGAACCCTGCTCACTGGATTCAAGTCCACTGCTCATGGGGAGGAGCATGGACTTAAACCTGGTTCTCCAGATTAGAGTCTGCCACTCTTAACCACTATAGCACACAGGTTCTTGACTCATCTTGACTTGACTCAACTCAACTCAACTTGACTCAACTCAACTCAACTCAACTGAAAGCTTCCATTAGTATACATGGGTGGAAAGAGAAGTGATATGGGCCATGGGTGATAATTTGTCAGTAGGGATGTCAACTCTGGCTTGGGAAATTCTTGGAGATTTGGGGGCACAGCCTACTGAGGACAGAATTTGAGGAGGGCAAGGAACTCAGCAAGGACACGATTTTATAGAGTCTAACCGTCTGATGCTGTCATTTCCACAAGGTAGATTGATCTCTGTAGTCGAGAGATCAGTCGTAATTTCAGGAGAACTGCTTTACTTACTTGGAGTACTATGACCTTGTTTGCCAATGTGTTTCACAGGTGCTCTCTCATGCTTCAGTGTGCTCATGTGTGATGGTCCATTTGTGTGTAGGGTTGGAATAATGGTAGGATGGGATCAGTACACTTTGAATGAGGTCAGGGATTTATTCATGATTTCAAATACAGAAGAATTGCTATTTCCTTTGATAAGATCTCTGTTTTATTTTTAATAATTGTTTCCATATTCCATCAAATGCTTTGGAAACCAAGATTGTAAACCTAAGCATAGTATCCTGTAGGTAGGGTTTCCAACTCTGAATTAGAAATTTCCTGGAAATGTGGAGATAGAACCAACATCTCGGAAATAAATCTCATTGATAGATTTCAGCAGGATTCCAAGTAGATGTGTTTTAAATGACCTTGTAAAGTGCTTTAGATATTCTGTACCCCCAGCCCTTGGAATGAGGTAGGCTATAAACAGAATAAACTAAATAAACATACAGTGCAATTCTAAGGAGAGTTACTGCAGTCTAAAGCCATTGATTTCAACTGACTTAGATTGGCATGACTCTGTATAGGATTGCACTGATAGATGCATAAGAATATATAAAGCTGTGGTGCGACTACACTTGGAGTACTGTGTTCAGTTCTGGTCGCCACATCTCAAGAAGGATATCGAAGAGATAGAAAAAGTGCAGAGAAGGGCAACGAGGATGATTGAGGGACTGGAGCACCTTCCTTATGAGGAGAGGCTGCAGCGTTTGGGACTCTTTAGTTTGGAGAGGAGACGTCTGAGGGGGGATCTGATTGAAGTCTTTAAAATTATGCATGGGGTAGAAAATGTTGACAGAGAGAAATTTTTCTCTCTTTCTCACAATACTAGAATCAGGGGGCATTCGTTGAAAATGCTGGGGGGAAGAATTAGGACTAATAAAAGGAAACACTTCTTCACAAACGTGTGATTGGTGTTTGGAATATGCTGCCACAGGAGGTGGTGATGGCCACTAACCTGGATAGCTTTAAAAAGGGCTTGGACAGATTTATGGAGGAGAAGTCGGTCTATGGCTACCAATCTTGATCCTCCTTGATCTGAGATTGCAAATGCCTTAGCAGACCAGGTGCTCAGGAGCAGCAGCAGCAGCAGCAGCAGGCCATTGCTTTCACATCCTGCATGTGAGCTCCCAAAGGCACCTGGTGGGCCACTGCGAGTAGCAGAGTGCTGGACTAGATGGACTCTGGTCTGATCCAGCAGGCTAGTTCTTATGTTCTTATGAATATAGGTGTATGTATATATCTAGTTTGGAAAGAGAGGAACACCTCTGAAGGTCCTTGGCCATGGCCAGCATGGTGTAGTGGTTAAGAGTGGTGGACTCTAATCTGGTGATTTGGGCTTGATTCTCCACTCCTCCACATGAAGCTCTCTGGGTAACTTTGGGCTAGTCACAGTTCCCTCAGAAATCTCTCAGCCTCAAGTACGTCAAAAGTTGACCATTTGGGGTCGGGGAAGGGAAGGTGATTGTAAGTCATTTTGAGACTTCTTTCGGTAGAGAAGAGCAGGGTATAAAAACCTCTTCTTCTCACACACTCCGAGTGCTTTCCATAGTCCTGTTTTCTCTCTGTCGTTGCTCCCATTTGTGGAGGAATCTTAAAGCATGTGCAGTTCAATTTAACATGTGATACAAACCTCACATTTATCCAGGTTCGTTCCCTGGTTTAACTTGTAGGACAAATGTATGCATTCCCAGGAAGGATGTATCTGTGTTCAGTGTAACAGGGCTTGTGATTGTCAAGGCTGAAATATGAATCTCTGCAGGTGAACAGCAGATGAAGGTGGCACCAGAGTATTTCAAAGGGTGGGAAGAAAGGCTTCACTTAGTTGCTAAATTGTGCATTAGTAGACGAGGATGAAGGATTTCAAACATATTCAGTTATAGGAAAAGCAAAGTAAAATGCTCTAAATAAATAATGAAATTAATATCTTTATTCCTCTGCTTGGCTTCTTGGCTACACTCAGCAATGAGTCCTGGCTGAAAGTGAAGCTGGTAATGCTTGTTATCCTTCACCTCAAATGGTAGGGAGGCAGGCAACTCAATGCTAGTATTCCTAGTTCTAGAAGAAGAAGAGTTTGGATTTATATCCCCACTTTCTCTCCTGCAGGAGACTCAAAGGGGCTTACAATCTCCTTGCCCTTCCCCCCTCGCAACAAGCACCCTGTGAGGTAGGTGGGGCTGAGAGAGCTCCGAAAAGCTGTGACTAGCCCAAGGTCACCCAGCTGGCGTGTGTGGGAGTGCACAGGCTAATCTGAATTCCCCAGATAAGCCTCCACAGCTCAGGCGGCAGAGCTGGGAATCAAACCCGGTTCCTCCAGATCAGGGTGCACCTGCTCTTAGCCACTACGCCTCTGCTGCTCCTAGGCATGGTGAGTAGGTTATAAGAGTATTGCTATCCTCTGATGAGGGGA
Source organism: Sphaerodactylus townsendi (assembly GCF_021028975.2). NCBI lineage: Eukaryota > Metazoa > Chordata > Lepidosauria > Squamata > Sphaerodactylidae > Sphaerodactylus > Sphaerodactylus townsendi. The sequence goes on along the minus strand of NC_059425.1, from coordinate 169,452,899 downwards.
GGTGGGGGGTGGGCTGCTCTGTTATGCCATCAGCTTCTTTCATCAAAATTAGCTAAGCCAAGGTTTGCTTGCTTACTGTGAGCTTCAGAAGCAGAGAATTTGGGCATCCATAATGTCTCATTAGTTTCCATTAGCATGCCTATTCCAATTTTTTTTTAAAGGAACAGATTTTGTAGATTTTCTTTCTGAGCCAACATACTAGGCATTAGGGACTTCCTTTGGAGGGTAAAAAAGAAAAGGGAGTTATCCCCTAAAAATCTTTGAGCTAATGCTTGGCGGATGTCAATAATCACTTGCCTGCTGGACAGATGTTCACTGATATTAACTGCTGCAGAAGAAAATGGAAATTCAGGAGGAAAACAAAACCTCCTTCCCTTCCCTCCTCCAAAAGAAATCTCATGAAAGCTGCCTTTTCAATTAATATTGGCATCGTATTGTACATGACAGAGCCAAGTTGTTTATATATGTTACTTATTTCATGATAATACTTTGAAAGCACAGCAAGATATTGACTTAAAATTAGGGATTCGCACAGCCATTTTATTATGGTTGTAAATGGCTTGATTTATATTCTTTAATATTTGCTTTCTTTATTATAGTTATTGAACCTGGACTAGTTCTTCTTCTATTCTTTCTTCATTTCCCATACTTTGAACCAGAGGTATAGCTAGGAAAAATGGAGCCTGGGGCAGAATTTGAGTTTTGCGCCCCCCCTGGTAGGCAGCCACCCTCCCCCACCATGACCAAACAATTTTTTGCAACAGGTCATTTCAAAGGGGATTGGGGGGCGGGGAGGCAAGGAGAGCTGGGTCTGCCCATAGATCCTGTGATCCATGGACAGAGCAGGCTGGCTGGGGGTGGGTGGGGGCTGGAGAGCTGGCGCTGCCCAGAGCAGGCCTGGCTGGGCTTTTGGGGTGGGGGAGGAGGGAGGGAGGGCTTCTGCCGGGCCCCTGCAGCCCCGGCTGGGCTTTTGGGGTGGGGGAAGAGGGAAGGAAGGCTTCTGCTGGGCCAGGTCACACCCCCTCCCCCACATCCCACTCACCTTTGGTGCTGTAGTGGTCTCAGGCAGCCTGGCAGGGCTGGGCCTCCTTTCCTCCTTGGCCTGGCCCTTCCCCAACAGACTGGTCTTTCAGCCGGCTCTGCTGGAGGCGGGGCAGTCCCCAACAGCTCTGTCGGGAGCAGTCTGTTGGGGCAGGGCGAGGCCAAGGGGGTAAGGGGGAGGGGTGTGGGTGGCGATTTTGCCCCCCCCACGTGACTTAATTGGGGTGCGCCTGGGACAAATGTCCCCGGATGTCTCCATTATAGCTTCGCCACTGCTTTGAACAAAAGCACACATTTCTACTGTAGTTGTTTTGCTTTGCTATCCATTTAGGACAACATTCTCATGGACTTCACCGCTGACCCAGTGGATCCACCCTACCAAATTTCAGACAGGCAGGGGAAAAAATATTCAAACAGGAAAGCAAATCACTGTTTTATCTGCAGATTTCTCATTTGTTCATAAACACCCTGAGCGGGATGGTTCAGACTAGCCTGATCTTATCAGATCTTGGAAGGTGAGCAAGGTTGGTCCTGGCTAGTACTTGGATGAAAGACCACTGAGGAAGTCTAGGGCTTCTATGCAGAATGTTGTGCCACTGGACTATTCAGTAATGAGACTCTGTGTTCAGATTATTGTGAAGCTGCATCTGGAGTAAGGATTTAGACTTCTATTGCCAGAGCTAAAGCAGCAGCAAAGCACCCTCCATTATACCCCACGTCATGCCCCACATCCCACAACATCACCCCTGAGTACCTGTCTTAAGGGAGGAATGGCACCTCGCCAGTCCCACAGTCCAGAGGAAAGATCCAGAGACAAGGCAGCCTTCCCCAGGGTCAAAACAACTTACATTCCACACCACTAACAGAGCTACAATGGCAGGTGCCTAATGAGCTGATAAGGCAATGCACGGGAAGCCAAAGTACAAAGAGTGAGAAAGTACACCCAACTACAGTAACGAGAAGGGAGAGAGGGGAATGAGGAAAGAAAGGATCCCATGTCTCAGGTGGGAGGAACTTGGCAGGATCAAAACAGATATGTTATCTGACCATGACACAGAGATGGACAATTGTGAAGGGCATCCATCGGCCTCTTGCCTTGAAAACCCAGTGGAGTCACAATGCAATGGCACTTTCCACCACTAGGTATGTTTATGGGAGTTTTCTACTGAGATCCTTCCATAGGGAGGTTGGGCTAGGGCACTGGTGGGATTCAGCAGGTTTGCACCACTTCGGCAGAACCGGTTGTTAAAATGGTGCTTGTAAACAACCAATTGTTAAATTATTTGAATCCCACCACTGGAATCGGTTGTTAAATTATTTGAATCCCACCACTGGGCTAGGAGGTAAGAAAAGTAAAATTCTCCCCCTACGTCTTTATATCATTGACAATCAATGAAGGAAAGGGACAGTCTCCTGATTATACACTTTGATTATGAATGTCCATTACCTTCATGGAGTGGTTGCATGGCATAATGCACCTGTAAATAAGTGGACATCTGATAATCTATGGTACCAAGACATTATGTATATCAGATATTGGACATTGCTGACACAGGACATGATTTTTTTAGTTCCACTGATTTAAATGGGAAGGTTTAGAATGTTTCCCTCTCAATAGGAAGGCAGCAGTACCATGGCAGATCGAGATGGATCATGCTTCTGCCCTTCAAATAGAACAGACAGAGATGATGGAGGGGGTTGGTACAATGTAGGAGCCCCCAGGGGAATGCAAAATAACACCCAAACTCTTTCCCTTGTGAAAGAGAAAGATGCAGGGAGCCCTCATATATCTCCAGAGGTCATATATCTCCAGAGAAGAGGTGGGATCCAGCAGGTTCTCACAGGTTCCCGAGAGTAGGTTACTAATTATTTGTGTGTGCCGAGAGGGGGTTACTAACTGATGATTTTGCCACGTGATTTTTGCCTTAGTTACGCCTCTCCTCTCAGCAGTAGTGCGCAGAACTTGAAGCAGTCTAGCAGGAGGTGCACCGGCATGCGTGGCAGCCTACGCCTGCGTGCATTCGTTTCCCGCCCAAGGACCGGCGCAGCGGTGCGTCCTTGCCACAGCCCCGCCCCATGAATGCCCTGCCCTCAGAATGCCCGGCCATGCCCTTGTTGTGCCCCGCCCAGCCCCACTGGCGCTACGCCACAGTTTGAATCCAACCATGGGGACCTGTTACTAAAATTTTTGGATCCCACCACTGCTCCAGAGATGGAGATACTTTTAAAGGTCCTGGTATCTTGCTGGTTGTTTTGTCAATAAAATGATAGAAGCAAAGGAGCATGATGTAAAAAATATACACAGGAAATCTTATCAAGGTTCTCCTGAGAGGACAACATAAGCTAATGAAAATATGTTGAGTGGCTGAAAATAAAGTTAGCAACATCCATCTTATTTCCACATAGCTGCATGGGCGTATCTTGGGAGGAATGCCACTTGTGACCCCGGTGCCACTTGCCTTGATCTCATGGAGGGCACATTTGACCACCCATCCTTTCTGTCTCCACTTGATCTCTTGTTGCCTTGCTCTCTTGCCACCTCACTCTCCAACTGCTGCGCTCTCTTGCTTGCTGCCTTGCTTGCCTGCCGCCTCACTCTCCCACCTGCCAGCCATGTTAATCTACCACCTCATTCTCCTGTCAGATGTCTTGCTCTCCTGCCTGCTGCCTCACTCTTTCACCTGCTGCCTGGCTCTCCTGCCCACCTGCTGATTTAGAGAGTTAGGAGCGTAATGGGGGGGGGGGAGGGTGCGATTTTGGAGGGCCCAGGGGTGCAGTTTTAGTACTTGCCCTGGGTGCCATTTTCTGGTGGTACCCCTCTGCGGAGTTCTAAAAATTACATAAACAGAGACTCAGCAGGAAAGACCTTAGAAGAGCTGGCAAAAAACAGAGGAAGATTTTTTTTTTCCAATTCTGCATTTCCTTTTGGGAATGGCACTCTGCAGTAAAGGCTCCATGTACCAAATGTTGATTGGTGCTTCAGCGATGGATGAAATATTCTGGCTGCAAGAGATCGTGTCAGTTGAAAATGGACAATACTATCAACTAGACACCGAACAAGAAAAATAGAAGCACCATTTCACCCAGTGTCTGTTTTCAATCTTTCCTGTAAAGTGTTAGGTGCTGAAAGATGTAGCTCCTGACAAACTGATTCTGAAGCAAATGGCAGAGATGCAATTGTGGTCGGTTGGCCAAGGATATCAATAACACTATTGTAAAGCCAAATGCTTTACATTTAGATTAGCCTGTACACTCCCACACACGCCAGCTGGGTGACCTTGGGCTAGTCACAGTTTCTCGGAGCTCTCTCAGCCCTACCTGCCTCACAGGGTGTTTGTTGTGAGGGGGGGGAGGGCAAGGAGATTGTATGCCCCTTTGAGTCTCTTGCAGGAGAGAAAGGGGGAATATAAATCCGAACTCCTCCTCCTCCTCCTCCTCCTCCTCCTCCTCCTCCTCCTCCTCCTCTTCTTCTTCTTCTTCTTCTTCTTCTTCTTCTTCTTCTTCTTCTTCTTCTTCTTCTTCTTCTTCTATAAACAAATGTAAATGCAGGAATGAATGCTCTTCACGTCATCACGCTTGCCAACCCTGTTGTAACAAGTAACAAAAACTCACCATGAAGACTGAGTTTTTGCAGTAGTTTACATATATATATAGTGTTCCATGATGTAATATATATAGTGTTCCATAATATAGTGTTCCATGATGTAATTTCAATGGTAAAAGTTAAAATTTCAAATACTATATTTTGTGGTTGAATATTTTTAGACTTCAGTGATATTTTCCTAAAGATAAGGAGGGTTAAGTCCACAAAAAGAAGACCAAACCAATATCTGGATTTCTCACAACATTTTTACAAACATGATTTCCATTTATGGAAAGTGACTTTCTTGCTTCACTTTCCCAGTGCAGACCAAAGTTTCCCCTGTGACATGCTGATTCTGGGGAATTTGGGACCCCCACAAATAGCATGGGAGGATTTGGAGGTCACCGCATGTTGAGGTAATTGATAAAAGTTTCCTCCTTCCATTCATAAAATACTTATGTGGGATTCAAGCCAGTGCTACAATTGAAGTTAGGGTACCCTATTCAATATGTGAAAATGTAGAGTGTGTATCAAGTGAATGCTTCAAGTTGTGTTTTAGCAGAACTGTTGGTTAACTAAGTCTTTAATTTCTTATGAGTTCCTATAAAAATTACTGTACATGTTACTGTGCTCAGTAATATATTTATTGGAGTAAGGAGTAAACTGTTAAAGCACTGTTGGATGATTTATTCTTTTGTTTCAGAACTCAAATGGTAGCTTCTCTGCTAGATTCTCACTTCTGAATTCTGGAACCCCTACTGTGTTTATTATCATGTTTGATAGTGGCCACCTTTCAGAGCAAAATTAAATGTGCTTGAGGCCATTGAAAATGATGGGCTTAAGCATACTTAACACTGTTGGATTGTAGCCAGGGTGCTTAAGGACACAAGTAGTAATTATTTGAAACTTTAAACAATCCAATTTTGAAATGAGTATGGCATTTTGGTAATGCTATCCAACTGACCAGGAAATATATGAAATCTCTTAGATGAACTCATACCCCACTCACATTGACACTCTCAACACCATTAACAACCATTAATGTCAATGTTAGTGTGCTAAAAGGGCAGCCTGATCAGTAGGTTTCCCAGTAGGTTTCTCTGTCATTCAGTAATGTTACAATTTGGACAGGAGATTTCCCTCAGCATGTGTTGTTTTTCCTTTTTGTTTTGTTTTGAGGAGGATGTCTGCAAAGCTACAGCGTCAAGATTAGAGAAGCTACAATATGAGCATATTTGTGTTGCTGCAGCTTCGTAGACACAAAATACCAAAATGGATCTTTTTAAACCATCTGCATGGTGTTATATTTCTAATGTGTGGAATTCACCATTGATTTGTAAGGTTCACCATGAGTTGGAAGTGACTTGATGGCACAACATGCATAAAAGCCTTCTTAGAAATGCTGTATAAAAAAGGGAAATGATAGAGGGGAACAATTGCCAAGAACCCAAGTGAAACTTTCATCAAATTTATTCCTGGGCACTAAAACCACATACAGGATGTTCTTGTGTATATTTATTGTGAGGCCTTATGTGTGCCATTTCCTAATAAAACATTCGGAACATTCAGAACAATGAGTATTTGGGCTACAGAAACTTTATAGATTATCAACTAACTGGTTAATTATCACTAATGTTAAGGTGTATATGTTCAGTTATGCAAAAGGCTTTGTTATCCAGGTTGTTGATTTTTTTTTGCAGTGAATTTTAATTTTGATTGTATATTTACAATCCCCCCTCCCCACCCCATAGTCTCCACCCTCCCAACAAACAAAGCTCTTAAAAATTGTTGAACTTGATTGCCTTTCTTAGTCACTATTGGCTGTTCAGATGGCTCCAATTAATACTACAAATTGGTGAAGCCTCTTATACTGCTACTTACACAGAAAGGTCTGAAATGAAAATGATGCCTTAACTGTGCCAGGGAAGGCTTTACTGTAGTACTTAGTGCAGTTCTGTTTGTTCTCTTCTCAGGCTGAGCCCAATCACCCCATTTGGCCACACATCTCCTGTTCTTCATCATCATTTTGTGCACTAGCTCTGAGTACATTTTCCCAGTCATTTTCTTCATGAAGATGTCTGTTAGGTTCATCATGACTTGGAAAAAAATAGAGATATACCTGGATCTATTTACTGGAGAGCCATTATGGTATAGTGGTTAAGAACTGCAGACTCTAATCTGGTAGACCGGGTTTGATCAAGTAGCACTTGCCATTTGGCATGCATTTATTTAAATAGCTTAAGTTTCTTGTCACTATGGTTTATTTAACAGCAGAGTAATTTTTTTCATTTCTCTTTTATGTAAATAATACATTCCAACAAGACAGTGGACCTTGGATAATTTTGCATTTGAAGTCAAATTTGAAAACGACTTCTCTTCTTCCCATCATTCTTAATTCTCAGAAATGAAAAAGGGAGGGAGGCAGGAAAATGCCCCTTTCTCTAGAATTTGTAATCTGAAGAGGCTGCTTCATAGTATGAATGGTTAAAAAGAGAACCATTAAGAATAATGGGAATTTTGCTGATGTTGGCAAAGTTTCCAATGGGAGCTAACTGGAGATGGGGGCTACCCCTTTGAGGGTCCATAACTTTGGGCCCCCTGAACCAAACTTCACCAAACTCAGGTGGTATCATCAGGACAGTCTCCGGATGATACCCTGGAATTTTGGTGCTGCTGGTTTTAAAATGCACCCCCTGCAGGGCAAAACAAAAAAACACCAAAAAATTACTGACCCGAATTTTTTAGGTATACCCGAATATTCAAGTATATCCGAATATGTCATTTGTCTTATTCAGGCATACAGATAATTTTATGCCTGAATAAATCCGAATTTGAATTTTACCAAATTTCTAGGGAATTGACCAAGCCTACTCCCGTCTCGAGTTGAAAACAATTTGTCAGCTCTTAACTGATTTGAAACTCACTGATCAACGCTGCCCACGCTTTCCAGGACTGGCTTTCTGTAACTTGCTTCTCTGCCATGGTCATCATTAGAAAGCCACTTGGAGTTGGCAACTCTAAAGCACCAGTAGATGGGACCAAGTTAAGGCCCTGAGACACAGCCAGTGCTGCTGATACTTGATCTGTATTTTTGGCTGATGGCAACATGGGCAGAGGTGATAGTAACAAGCTATGCTTGTCACCACCTACGAGACCCATGCTGCTGCTGGTCACAAACATATGCCATGTATCATACTGGACCCATTCTGTTGTTGGCTGAGTTGTAGCAAGCCAATTGTCAGGGCTCAGCTTTCTCTCACTTGCAGTTGATAGAGGAGGAAATGATGAACATGAATTGCATGAAGCATCAATACCTCGATCAGTTTCTCAATAATGAGATGAGGGCCCTGTGGGACTTATTACAGTTCCACAGGGCCTGTAAGGCAGATCTGTTCCATCAGGCCTGCAGTTGACGACTGCATCTGGTCCAATTTTTGCTACAGTTGGGTTCAAATACTTATCCAACTTCATTCCTTAAGCAGTAGACTTGGAATGTTAGCTCACTGGAACAGTCATTCTAGGCTCTATACTAACTGTGGGCTTCTTCCTCCAAAAGCCCTTTAAGCAGAAGAAAAATAGAATTGAGCCCACCTGATATCTTGCAGTGTAAATAAGAAGGAAATGTTTTTTTTAAAAAAAGTCTTAAGAATTAATTAGTAGAATTTATGAGGCCATCTGTATAACCATAAAGAAGAGGGAAATGGCAAAGGGAGGCAAGAGGGATTGTCTTTGCTTAGTTGCTCCTCATTAAGGGCAAAGTAGTAAATTATTTACTATCCATGTAGATCTGGGGTAGGGCACCTGCGGCTCTCCAGATGTTCAGGAACTACAATTCCCATCAGCCCCTACCAGCATGGCCAATTGGCCATGCTGAAAGGGGCTGATGGGAATTGTAGTTCCTGAACATCTGGAGAGCCGCAGGTTCCCTACCCCTGATGTAGATGAAAGGGGCAGTTTGGTACAGTGAGGCTGGGGTAATCATATGAAAGGTCTTACAAGTGCTATACCGAAGTACATTATAGGCAGAGCTGTAGCAAGGGGGAGCTGCACCTGGGGCAGATGCATTCCTGCCATGCCCCCGTCCTGCCCTTGCACTGGCGTGTGCCCGGGGTAAGACGCCCCCTGCCCTCTAAGCGCTATGCTACTGATTACAGGATGCATACTTGCTGTGCATTGGCAGATAGGTATGCTGTTAGCTATAATGGTTCCTTCATTGGTGTCCTCTGTGTGTCAGGCAGAGGGCAGAATATGGATTTGAGGTCTAATTCAGATTTTGGAACTTATAGAATTTGCTTTAATGACTCATTTGAAGCAAACAGAGTTCTTGCTTTACCGACTTGGGCTTGAGAGAGAGAGAGAGAGAGAAACCACATGGTGGGTGAGGAGTGAAAGCAAAAGACTATTCTAACAATGACTGTGGTTTTATATTAAATACTGTTTTCTCTAGGCCAGGGGTTGGGAACCTTTTCCCCTCAAAGAGCCATTTGGCTCACCACCAAATTTGGCTCACCACCAAAGAGCCATTTGGCTCACACCCCCCACCCACTCGCTCGCCCCCCGTCCGCTCCCCCGCCGACTTGCTCGCTCGCTCGCCCTCCCCCCGCCCGCTCACCCCCCGCGGGCTAGAGATGTGCCCGCCCTGCTTCCTGCAGGGCGGGCGAAGAGGGGCCCGGTGGCTCGGCCTGCCCGGCCGCCGGGAGAGCGCTCCGCAGCCTCCCTTAAGCAGTGTGTGGAGGCGGGCAGGAGCCAAAGCAGCTGCACATCTTCGCCCGGCCCACAGCGGGCTAGAGACGCGCTCTGCTGCCCTGCTTTCACTTGCAGAGTGCGGGCGGGCAAAGAGGGGCCCAGCGGCTCCGCTCATGGAGCCGCAGAACAGCGGCGGAAGAGCCACGTGCAGGTTCCCGACCCCTGCTCTAGGCTATGTCCCTTGACTGATTTTCTCTGCCCACAGATTGTGGCTCTCAGCATTTGTGGGCAGGTTTTCATGGCTATGATGTCAGCATATCTGTAAGTAAAGTCAGCTGCATATATTTTAACTTCAATTCTAGTCTACCATGTGAGGGACCACTGCTCCAGTTGAGAGAAAAGCTCTGGGAGAAATAGAATTGTTATGTAACGTTTCTCATATGTCCTGGGATCACTGGATAAAAGACTCTATTTGAATGCCATTTATTACTATTATTATTAGATTTCCTTGGATGATTTGTCAAAATAATCAGTGTTTGGTTTTTTGGCACAATGCATTCCAAGTTCTTCATTCCCCCTTTTCATATTAATCTATAACAAAAAAGACAAAATAATAACATTTTAAGCAGCTGGGAGTGATAATTTAGTGTGGGGTTGTTGTTTTTTTGTAAAGCTGTTCAGGAGCTGTTGCAAATAAAAATAAGGAAAAATACACTGTGAAGGAAGAATATTAAATGCTAATGTAATGAGCAGCAGAATTACTTTGATTGTTAAAAGGTTGAATTGTACTGCAGTCAAAATTGTATAAATATGTGTATGTGTGAGTAGGATATGTAGCAGAAAAAAGCAAGACTAGTTGAGCTTCTCTTGGAGGAACGTGCCGACCTTTTCAGCATTCACAAACAAGTTTCAGCTATAAAAATTGTAAAAAGCTTATTCTAGGACTTTTCTATGGATATAAACGCAGCTCACACATAAGGATACTCTTGAAAAGAAGACAGGAAAAAACCCAAGGAGGAATAATTTCATGTTTATGCATCAGAATGCCTCTGTCGAAAGCCAAAGAGGTGAGGCTGATTAAACTCACAACTGGGAATTATCCCTGGTCTGTACATATAGCATTAATGCTTTAGCACCTGCACTGACTTTGAGTCAATTTCTGGTGCAAATTCAAAGTGCTGGTTTTGACCTAGAAAGCCCTAAACAATCTAACACCACCCTACTGGTGAGACCATTGCACCCCCCCCCCCACCGCCCCTTAGTTCATTGTTATAGGGCCTTCTACAGATGCCTGGTGTGACGGATTCCAGGACTTTGCTGAGTGTAATCAGAGCAAAGATTTCAGCAAAACAAGAATTAACCTCAGCAACTTCTGATCGGTTAGCAGCTAGAGAGCCAGATTTTCAGTCAGAGTTGTGAGGACTGATGGTCAGTCTGAGGCAGGGAAAGCTGAGAGGCAGTTGTGGAGTAAACTACTTGATCTCTGAGTGAAAAAAGCTGTCTCTTTGTGAGAGGACAAATCGGTCAGACAGAATGGTCTGTTCTGAGATCCCAGTATAGCAATGTATAACACTGAACCCACACTGGCTAATGTTATATCTCTGGACAATACACTGAAGGAAAGTAAGTAAAAAGGCTCATTGGTCAGTGACATTCACAGAGGAGAGGGTAGTGTGAGAGGGAGGCTTCATAGCCTACAATTCACATAGCAAAAGAACTGCCTGTCCAAAAATGCTCCATCGCAGAGCTCATCTGATGGTGTTTCCTGCAAATGGGTAATATCAGCACACCCAAACATACTCTGTTTCTCACTTAGTGAAATGGTCTGGCAGAAGAGGTCAGCCCACTGCCCCTCCCCCCAATCTGTGGCCAAGGGAGAACTTGGCAATCCTAGAAGGGCTCCCGCATTTCTGTCATTCCCTCATTGGTGAGCTTCCCCTCACTGGCAGTCTTGAAGGAGCAGTTGAATGAACACTTGTTGGGGATGCTTTAAACCATAGGTGTCAAACTCGCGCCCCTCCAGATGTTATGGACTACAGTTTCCAGCATGCTGGCAGGGGATGATGGGAACTGTAGTCCATAACATCTGGAGGGCCACGAGTTTGACACCTGTGCTTTAAACAGATCCTGCCTCGAGAAGGGGGCTGACTGGGCCCCTGAGTTTGCAAGACCTGAACAACACTGTTAACAATAGAATATTTGGGAGGATATTGATTCATAGAATTGATTCATAGAATTCATGGATCAGAAAAGACTTGACGGCATTTAATGCACACTTAACGCGCACACACGTCGCCCCTTCCAACTCCATGATTCTATAAAAGGAATCAGGAGGGCATTTTCATGAAGGGAATAGTGTTTAAATAAACTGGAATTATTCAGGAGGCTGCTTTTAGAAAGGGACAAAGTATGTAGTTTGCGGTACTGTTTACTCCATGAATTATTTTTTTCTCATTGCATTGTTTTCTGAATTTCCATTTTTTTGCATCTCTTAGATATCGTGTCTTACAGTGTTTCTACTGCATCATTTTCTAACTCTGTCTTACTGCTATGTTTATAATCTGTCTCAAATTGCACCTTTTGCATTGCTATATTTTGCTATTCTCCATGAGTCCCTGTGAGAAAGGCAGATTATAACTTAGATCAGTGGTCCCCAAACTTTTTCAGGCTGCCGCCCCCTTGGTTCCCAGGCCACGTCCTTAGCGCCTCTCCCAACACACATGGACATCCACCTCTTTCTTGCTATTAGGTCTACTGAAAATTCAAAACAACTTCTAACACTAAACACACATATGTGTTGCACAAATGAAACATGACCTAGTAGAAGTATACCAATTTACTGAGCTGTTTGAGCCATGTGAAAGGGTCTGTTTGCATCTCGCCCATTATGTCTTTAAAGTTTCAATGGGATGGATGTGCTTGGTGCAGGGATATCAGCTTCTCCACATCAGGCAGCAAGGCGCTAAGAGTTCAGTAATTTTCGGTCTGTTTCTCTGCTTGGAATGAAGCTGGGTTACTGCCCTGAAGCCCCACTCTACTAAATATAATTTTGGCAAGGCAATCAAGTACATCTGGAGTTTGACCCACAGTGCAGGGTAGCAGCCAAGAAAGGCTTTTTGAGAGAACTATGTAAATGGGGCACAGAAATTGAGTAATTAAGATGCCTTTGCTCTTTACCTTAGCTCTCCCCCCTACACAGTGAAGAGAGTGCTGCTGCATTTCCGAACGTTTTTTTTTTGCAGCATCAACAGGGCACTTTCCCTTGGCTCCCCCATCCCAACCCCCAGGTCTACACAGAAAGGAGAGTGCTGTTGCAAAAAACAAAAAAAATCTTGTCTTGCAAAGCAGCAGCAACTGGGGACTTGGCCTTGGCCCAGGCTACAGCAAGGAGAGTCCTGTTGCAACCCCTCCCCGCCCCAAAAAATCTTGCTGTACAAAGCACTCTTTGTTTTGCCCCGACCCTGGACTACACAGCAAGGGGAGTGTTGCTGAGAAGGGCAACGAGGATGATTGAGGGATTGGAGCACCTTCCATATGAGGAGAGGCTGGAGCATTTGGGACTGTTTAGTTTGGAGAGGAGATGTCTGAGGGGGGATCTGATTGAAGTCTATAAAATTATGCACGGGGTAGAAAATGTTGACAGAGAGAAATTTTTCTCTCTTTCTCACAATACTAGAACTAGGGGGCATACATTGAAAATGCTGGGGGGAAGAATTAGGACTAATAAAAGGAAACACTTCTTCACAAACGTGTGATTGGTGTTTGGAATATGCTGCCACAGGAGGTGGTGATGGCCACTAACCTGGATAGCTTTAAAAAGGGCTTGGACAGATTTATGGAAGAGAAGTCATCTATGGCTACCAATCTTGATCCTCTTTGATCAGAGATTGCAAATGCCTTAACAGACCAGGTGCTTGGGAGCAACAGCCGCAGAAGGCCATTGCTTTCACATTCTGCATGTGAGCTCCCAAAGGCACCTGGTGGGCCACTGCGAGTAGCAGAGTGCTGGACTAGATGGACTCTGGTCTGATCCAGCTGGCTTGTTCTTATGTTCTTATGCTGCTTTTCCTTTAAAACTCACCAATCACTTGTATGGAAGGACAAGACCTTTCCCGCACATGCTGGCCCAAAAATCCCTGTGCTGCCCCCCTACTGCCCCCAAATCCCACACCACCACAAAGGGGGGCAATATTGTTCACTTCGGGAATCCCTAATTTAGATAAATAAAAAATGGAACTTTTTGCAAGCTCAGTATGTAAAAAAAAACAAAAAACTATTTAAAGTGGTGTGCAAGTCCAGCTTACACCCAACTCCAGAATGAAAATGACAAATAGGCAGGCCAACAAATATCTGTTTCAGCCCCTGTTCCCATGCTTCAAATGTGCCTCTATTTTTTTTTACAAATCTTATCAACTGAGCCTTTCATTTGCTATCTTGTTAATTCAATGGGGGTTTTTAAGTGCAAAACTTTCCCAGAGATTGGGACTGGGAGTGTTTCATAACGACATCATAGATGCCATCCAGGCAGCCTTCTGCAAAGCCAAATTCTGTTGCAAGATTGCAGAACAATTTTTACAGAATTCAACCTTGGAAAAACAGGGTGGCTGGATAATAAAGCTGCTTCTGAATCAACCCACAATTCTCAGATTCTTTCCTGTGATATGTCATACATCTATAGGTAAAGTCCTTTAAGATAAGTAGTATATATTGATGCACTACTAACAGTGCAATCATAAGTACTGTTATACCCAGTGGTGGGATTCAAATAATTTAACAACCGGTTCTGGTGATAGGATTCAAATAATTAAACAACTGGTTGTTTACAAGCACCATTTTAACAACCGGTTCTGCCAAAGTGGTGCGAACCGGCTGAATCCCCCACTGGTTATACCCTTCTGAGTCAATTGAAACCAGTGTAGGTTTGCATTGTTAAGGATTGCACTGTACGTTACTAATTTACAAGATTTTACATATAGCCAAAAAGACCAGTGCAGTGCATAGAACTATTGAAACAATGGGTCATAAGCATTTACATTCACACACCCACACACCCACACACCCACACATATCCTCAGACCCTACCCATCCTCCCCTAAATGCAGAATTGTGCAAATCGAAGTGAATCCCATTTCTAGGGAGCCCTTCCCCTTCCACAGTGAGAGGGATGCATACCGTGTTTCCCTGAAAATAAGACAGTGTCTTATATTAATTTTTGCTCCCAAAGATGCGCTATGTCTTATTTTCAGGGGATGTCTTATTTTTCTGTGTTCTGCTCGTCGGACATGCTTCCAAACAAAAACTTTGCTACGTCTTACTTTCAGGGGATGCCTTATATTTCGCACTTCAGCAAAACCTCTACTACGTCTTATTTTCAGGGGATGTCTTATATTCTGGGAAACAGGGTAGCATGAACACCAGAAACTGAAAAGGAGCAGTCTCTTGAAACTTGACACTGAGTAATCTAAAGAGCACTGAGCTCTGTTGCAGCAAAGACTGAGAGTCAGTCAAAGACAGAAGTATCCCTTCCAATCACAATGATAGAGTTGCTTTGTCCCCTTGGCCACTGGTGGGGGATTGGGGGTAAGGTTACCAAATCCTGGTTAGGAAACTCCTGGAGATTTGGGGATGGAGCCTGGGGAGGACAAATACCTCAGTGTGGCACAATGCCATAGAGTCCACCCTCCAAAGCATCCATTTTATACAGAGGAACTGAATTCTATGGTCTGTAGATGAGCTGTAATTCTGAGGAGGCTGGCATTCCTACATATAGACGTACTTTATATACTCACGTATAAGTCTACTTTTTCAGCAAAAGTCCCGCTCGACATATACGCAAGTGAGGGTCCCACTTAATTCTTGTGTGGCGTTCCCCCTCTCCCGTCTTTGCTCTCCTCTGCCTTCTTCTCTGCCTCCCCTTTCAGCCGTTTTCTCAGCCACCTTCTCTGCTTCGCTCTCCTCTGCCTTCTTCTCGGCCTTCCCCCTTTCAGCTGCTTTCTCTGCCTCTGCCTTCTTCTTGGCGGCGGCCGGCCCCTGGCTCTCAGTGGGTGACAGCCAGTCGACCTGTGTGAGCTGGACAAGCTGCGGGATGGGGGGTCAGTGGCAGAGACCCCCAAATAGCGCCCGACCGTATCAATTTTTATTTTTGAAATTTACCAGTAGCTGCTGCATTTTCCACCCTTGACTTATACTCGAGTCAATAAGTTTTCCCAGTTTTTTGTGGTAAAATTAGGTGCCTCAACTTATATTTGGGTCGACTTATACACAAGTATATATGGTAATAATATGGAATTCATGGTGCATATAGCAGAGTGGATACTCCCCTCTTCTTTTACCAGAACTTGCACAGATTTAAACATCTGAACTGCCCAATCTGGAAATTTAAACTTTGGGTTTTGAATATTGATTCAGAAAGAGGAAATCAGCCAACCAACCAAGTCAATCTTCTGTTTTTTTTTCCCAGTTGAACCCCTCCCACCTTTAAACAAGTCTTCCAAGCAAGCAAGAATAGCCTCTGTTTCTTTGTTACACATATATTTGATGTTTGAAGCTGTCTAATATTGATCTTCAATGTATGAAAGTGCTCTTTAGATTACTCAGTGTCAAACTTGGTTTCAGAAGGTGGTGGTTAATCACTAATTATAATTAACTTTAGCAAAGCAAAATGACTAAGCTCAGCAATAACTCTTTAGTAAATAAGAGTTATTCAGTGCAGCTAAGGGCCCAGCTAATTTTCCGGAGAAAATTAGCCAAAAAATGGCTATCAATCTTCTATCTTTTCCCATATATCATGTCCCTTGACAGTATCAGTTTTGGAGCCAATTTCATTATATGCTAAAATATCTGGTTATATTGGGGAAAAAATGCCGCACTCATTGTAATAGTCTCAAGAAACTGGTTTTTAAAAAATAATTAAATGTGGTTTAAACAAGAAAAACTAATAGATATGCTGAAACAAAATACATGCCAGATGTCTGGTATATGTGGAACATCTTTGTCTGTTTCAGGAGATTGCTGTTAGTTGCAAATTTGACCCGAAAGTTACTAGGCTGCCTAGTGATGTCTTAGATCCTTTACAGGATCTAAGATCCTTTACAGGATCTAAGCCCCCTGCCCCTCCTTTTTGTCCCATATGGGTCTCTTATACTATCAGGACCCATCATATATATATATTTCTGGGGAGGGTTTGAGCAAAGGTTTCGTGGGATGCTATGTTAGGTATTAACTGTTGTTTTAATTGTATTTATGGTAACTAATTTTGTGAGTATTTTGTGTATGATTTTATGTTGTTCACTGCCCTGAGCCCTTCAGGGATAGGGCGGTATATTAAATTAAAATAATAATAATAATAATAATAATAATAATAATAATAATAATAATAATAATAATAATAATAATAATAATAATAATAATAATAATAATAATAATAATAATAATAATACAGAGCAGAACACACGCTATGAGACAACCACAATATAGGATTGTGGATAGAATTGGATGCTTGCAATTCATGCCATTCCTAAGGATCTCCCAAACCTCACATGCAGCTTTTCAAATGAAATACTATGCTGCAGAAGACACAGAGCGACAAAGATCTATTCTGCATGTACAGCTCCACTTGGCCACTATTATGATGAGGAAGGCTCAGAGACTCACACCAACTCACAGAAGTCCATTACTGAACTGTAGAAGGAAGTGACAACACAGTAGCCCAGTAAAACATTTACACCATTTCGTTGTGTTTCCTGTTACGTTCCTGTAGAAGAAGTAAAGCAGGAGCCCACTGGCACTTTAAAGATGAAACAAAATTGTGTCAGCACAAGCATTTATGAGTTGGAGCACACTTCAGCATGTGCATGAAGAGTACATCAGTTAGGCATCAACTTATTTTAAAGGCTGCAAGCATCAGAAAAAATGGGGAGGGGGAAAGGAAGTTGTTTCAAAGACAGGCATGTTTTTGCAGGTACTACCCTGTTTCCCCGAATATAAGACATCCCCTGAAAATAAGACATATTAGAGGTTTTGCTGAAGTGCGAAATATAAGGCATCCCCCGAAAATAAGACGTAGCAAAGTTTTTGTTTGGAAGCATGCCTGACGAACAGAACACAGAAATATAAGACATCCCCTGAAAATAAGACATAGTGCATCTTTGGGAGCAAAAATTAATATAAAATTAATATAATACTGTCTTATTTTCAGGGAAACACGGTAACACAAGCAATAAAGGTGCTATCAAGTTGACAAGGCAACTCCAGCAAAGGGCTTTAGATGCAAGTGAGAAGCAGAGATGGTTTGCTGTTGCTTTCCTCTGCAGTCTTCCTTGGTGATCTCCCATGCACCCTGCTTAGCTTCTGAAATCAAAAGAGATCAGACTGTACCATGTCTTCATCCTTCCCTGTAAGGCTGAACACACTCAAACGCAGTTAACTTAAAAAAAAAAAAGAACTTTATTGATTTGCGTTGCCCTAAATACAGGGTGCTGGATCTGAGGATTCGTGTCCTCAGTTCCAGTATTCATTTTATTTCTGAACTCAACAACAACCAATCAGCTTTCTCCCCCTGCCCAGTCTTGGGCCTCTCATTGGCCGTGAAGCTCCGGTGGGGTGTAGCTTCTCAGGTTGTTTTCCTGCTCTTGTTGGAAAAAGGAGGGAGCCGGTACATGCTGGGAGTCGTAGTCCTGACACTCCCAATACAAGCAAAAAGGATGACTGAAACACATGTAAGCAGTTTGCGAAGTCTGCACAATTTTAGGACAGATGAAGATTCAATTCCATAAGTGCAGTGTAATTCTTTCGCACATAAAAATCACGAAAACTCTGTTCATTGCACCAACAACTCAACAGCGTGACACCCAAGGAGGAAGAACACTTCTGGGAAAGTGGCCTTTCCACTCGGATGCTCAGTAAAGTAATTAGAGTTGAGAAAGGTAGATGAGTGCTCACGGACAGCTGAAGTCAAATAATTATTGCAAGTACAGTAGGTGACCAAAGGTCAATGAAACAAAGAACAGGAAATTGCACAAACAGATACACTCGGATTTCTGGTTCACTGAGGAAGAAAAGCCGATTCAATCATTTAGAAAACTATTTATGTAAGGTGTTGAATATATGCAGCTAAAATGTAGGCATTTGGGGAAGGATGAGAGTAGCAAGAGGAAAAGGGGGGGGCACATTTTTATGTTTGGCAGTTTTGATACGTATCTTATATACCCAGTGGTGGGATTCTAATAATTTAACAACCAGTTCACCCCCCCTGCCACACATCCTCTGCGGTGCACCGCCACGCACCCCCCCCCCCGCCGTGCAACTGCCCTTTTGCCCACTTACCTGCTGTGCAGGAACTTCTTGTGGGGGTGGAGAGGGAGCAACGGGGCCTTGCCGCCACTGCTCTGAAAGCCCCCTTGCTCCCCCTCCCCTGGGAGAGCAGCCAATGGGGCTTTTATCTCCTCAGAGCAGCCGGGCAGCAAGGCGCCCGACTGCTCCAGGACTCTGAAAACCCCTACGCTCTGTGGGGGTAAATTTTGCACCCCCACAGGTGCCGTCTCCTCCTCCCGTGCGTCAACCCAGCTCAACAAGCCCAGTCGACACGGGGGAGGCAAAGGGAGTGCAGGGAGGAAAGCCAAAAGTGACCTTCATTAGCTTCCTGAGCCCTTTTGGTTCAGGCAGAGGTGTAGAGGGGGGAAATGGTGCCTGGGGCAAAATGGCACCCCATGCCCCCCTTCCCCGTGGTACTCATGCCCCCCATGGCCTGTGGTAACTATGCCTCCTGTGTCCCACTTACCTGAGCCGGCGGAGACCCTGGGCAGACTGGTAGGGCGGGGCCAAGAGGCACCCTGCAGTGGCCCCACTAGACTGCTCCTTCAGCTTCCATCAGCCGAAGGAGCAGCCTAGTGGGTCTGGCACAGGGGAGGCATGCCCCCCTCGCAAAATCATGCCCAAATGGCACACCCCTCCTCCCCTGAACCTACCTGGGAGCCAAGTTGGCATGGGGGAGGAGGGGTGTGGGGGCGATTTTGCACCCACACATGACAGGATGGCGTCCCCTGTGGGACTCTGCCCCTGTGTTCAGGGTCCAGGTGCAACCCATTGGGCTGTATAGGGAGCTTGCAGCACGGTTGGGAGAACTTTCCTTTATTATTGTTTGCCTTGGCTCCACAATCCTCTTTGGAGGCAGGAGGGCTGCACCATGCTTAGCTACCACCACCCCAACCCCCTATTAGGATTGGGCTGCCCATCTTTGACTTTCCTCAGATAATCCATAAAGATACCTCTTTCAAATTCAATAATAGCCCATTAATTATTTCTCTTGGAGATCAGTTTTTAGCCTAATTTCATAATTATAGTATCTTCCAGTCTATATTCCTCAAGCTTCTTGTCAAAACTGTCTAGTTTAGCCTCCTTAAAAGGTTCAATGCTTTGTAAAGCTCAAAAGTGATCCACAAAGACCAATGAAATTACTAATTGCTTACAATTGAGATGTCCCATGAAACTGTCTTACAAATCTTTACCTCTTCACTTGTCATTACACCATGTAAGCCCACTTCAAGAGCCTGTGTTACAATCAAGCTCTTCAAAAATCAATTCAGAGGCAATCAAGCCATATGCAATTCCATCTCTGAACAAAGGAATTGTGGGATGATCTGTAAATATTTCTTGATCTATGATATTTGTTTTGATAGTTTGTTTAATTTATACCCCGAACTCCCTCTCTGCAGGGGACTTGGGGTGGGTTGCAACATTGAAAAAATACAACAGATATAAATACAATTCAAATTCAATAGAGAAAAATAATGCTAGTATTAGAAAGTTGCCAGGTACTCATTATTTGGTTGGAACTGTCTCTTCATAGCTTTAATCTACCATTCATAAACTGAATATTTGTATGTTTGACCATTTTACCCTCAATAGTGGTTAGCAGTAGTACTATTCTTGTATTTACTAAAGGGAAACAAAATGCATCTTGATGCTTGCAAATTGGTCTCTTTCATTATATTTATATGATTCCCTATAAGTTTAATTGGAAGGCTGGCTTATGCTAATGGTAGCACAGGGCTGTAAATAGATAAGGAGGAAAGACTGATAAATTTTAAGGGAAAAACTTAATTGTCTAGACATACTAAAACAGGTTCCACTTGACTACATCATCATTGGAAGAAGCAAGGCTTCTCTGCGAAGCATAGTTACCATCATCTCAGTTTCTGGGGCACATAAATTGTACAAGTTTACAAAGTTTAAAGGTCAGAGGGTATGTGTGTATATATGTGTCTTAATATCTTCATGCTACAGATGTTCAGCAGCTAGTCCAAGTGTCAAGAGTTTTAAGTTTTCAGTTCATTTAGCTGAAGTGATGAATCTATGCAGGTGATTCTCGTGGTTCAAGTGGAAAGGTATCTTACCTTATTTATGAGAAATTGACAGTACAACCCTCAGCAGCAGAATTATATCCTTTGAAATCTGTTGATATCAGCTCTGTTTGAGATTGCTCTGCTGAGCGCATTTATCACTTCGTAGGTTCAGACAGCCATGTTATTTCTTATTTTCATGAATATAGTTGTAGGAATGTGTTGTCCATGGGGCTGCCAAATCTTGGTTGGAAAATTGCTGGAGAATTGGAAGTAGCTCTTGGAGGGAGGGGAGAGATGAGAAGAAGAAGAAGAGTTTGGATTTATATCCTCCTTTCTCTCCTGTAGGAGACTCAAAGGGGCTTACAATCTCCTTGCCCTCCCCCCTCCACAACAAACACCCTGTGAGGTGGGTGGGGCTGAGAGAGCTCCAAGAAGCTGTGACTAGCCCAAAGTCACCCAGCTGGCATGTGTTGGAGTGCACAGACTAATCTGAATTCCCCAGATAAGCCTCCACAACTCAAGCGGCAGAGTGGGGAATCGATCGATCGATTTCGAATACCTTTAATGGCATATAGATTGTTTAAGATTAGCTTAGCAAGATAATAACAGCCTTTACAACTTTACAATTTCTGACGAGTTAAAATAACACCATTTAAAAATTTAGCCACCGCTTCCAACAGCTCGTAGTTGTGGCTGTTTAAAAGATATATAACCTTCTGTTTATTCGTAATGCCTTCACTCTTCCATGCAGGAAGGGGGATGGTGTGCTTCTTCCTACCTATCTCATAAAAGGGACAATCCAACAGCATATGAGATAAATTGTTTCATTGCAGAACCCATGCCACACGTGGCATTTCCTTTCTTTATGTGGGATTCCAAGGTGGCGCCCAAGGCTAAAGGAAGAAGGCAGGGCATTACACCTAGCTAAGGTGATTGCTCTACTAATCGGGCCTCAACCAGGAGATAAAGGTACTTGGCTGCAATTCGCCTATCCATAGGTATTCCCAGAGAGATTGGGTAACAGCTCATTAGCTTCCTCTAGCATCTGTTGAAACTCTCTGTCAAAAAGTCTCTTCTTGATAGCCCCATAGACCTCCTGCTCTGTTAGCATTAGCAGGTCCTCCAAGGAAAATGCCTTCCAACTCATTAAGCTTGGCTTCGACGTTAACTCCACCACTGGGTTGTGTGGAGGATGGAGCGCCCCTGGGATGTATAGTCCAGTTCATCTCGATTAAAACAAATCCTGGCCCAAAACTTGAATGTACGGCACCAGGCCAGAGTTTGTGTCGATGCTGGCCTGTTTCTAAGCACAGGTCCGCATAGGGAATAGTAGAATGGGGCAAGCCAAGGATTTTATACAGAAAGTATGACTGGACCCTTTCTCAACCTGTCTGCTCCATGCCCCTATCCAGATGGGGATCCCATAAAGGATTTGTTGACTCACTTTGGCATTAAATGCTCTCAACGCTGCAGGGATGTATCCTCGGCCTTTCCCATAGAGGAAGCGTATAATGGCTGAGGCACTTAATTTAGCGGCGGAGATGGTTCGATTCCTATGTAGTGTCCAGGAGGCCCTATGATGGTAGGTAAGCCCTAGGTATTTATATGACTGCACCTGCTCGAAACTACTGTGGCCTATCCGCCAATTGGTGGCTTTCCATTTATGGGTAAATACCACAATTTTGGATTTATCTAAGTTAAGTTGCAAATCGCTGGAGTGTGCAGTATTCTATACAAATACTCTAAAGCTCTCCTCCCCTTAGTCCCGACTGCGTGAGCTGGAAAGTACAACTGCGTCCATCAGCAAACAGGAAAGCGGGGGTATGGAAGTTGAGTCCAGAGGTTGGATTATGTACCTTGGGTGGCCTCGCACTCTAGTGTGGAAGCTAGATCCTCGTTAATAAAGAGCTTAAAGAGTGTAGGAGCCAATACGCAACCTGCTGTTTTACCCCTTTAGTAACTCTTGAGATTTTTGGGGGTTAACTCGAGAATCCCTCCATGTTACATCTCACGTGGCAATAGGTGTTTGTTGTGCAGGATCTTAATTAATTCAAGCAACCTTGGCTCTACACCTTGGCTGCTGAGTTTTATTTCCAGAGAAGTCTCTCATTAACAGAATCAAATGTCTTGAGATCGCATAAAGAGGCTGCATACAAGGGGCTCTTTCCTCTTATATTTAGTTATCAAGCAACTTGGCAACACCAGGCAGTGGTCGTAGGTTGACTTACCCTTTGGAATCCAATTTGTTCCTTCCTACTGACATTTTTGTATCAACAATCCAATCAGTTAATTTCCCAAGGAGGTATTTGGCATAAGGGAGCCTTTTCCCAGAGACCGAGAGAAGACTGATTGGTCTATAATTAGATGGACTGTTAGGGTCACCCTTCTTATAGATAGGGATGATAATTGAGTAGCTCCACACAGTGGGAATTATGCCTGTTTGGTTAACCATGTTAAACAATCGTGCCAATATAAGGGACCACCATTCCCTAAATACTATAAACAACTCTGGAAGAAGAGTGTCAGGACCAGCAGCTTTACCTCGTTTAAGTTGGCTTATAAGTTTCCCAATCTCAAGAGAGGACACGGGAGGCCAGGGGTTGTCAGAAGGTAGAACATGAACCAGGGTGGAATGAGAATTCTGGCACTCCCAGAGTGGGGAATCAAACCCGGTTCCTCCAGATCAGAGTGCACCTGCTCTTAGCCACTACGCCACTACAGGTGGAGAGGACAGGGACATCAGTGGAGCATAATACTATAGAGGCCACCCTCCAAAGCAGCTGCTTTTCCAGAGGAACTGATCTCTTTTATTTGGATCTCAATTATAATTCTGGGAGAATTCCAGGCCTCACATGAGGTTGACAACTGTAGATGCTCCCGGATTACACCTGGCTCTTCCCTCCTTATTTACATTCACAATGAGTGACCTATGGATCAATCCCTCTGTCCTTTATGTCTGCCAAAGTATTTTTTAACAGGAAAGGCAGATTAACTGTCCAAATAGAGAATAATTGGACTTGCGAGGCTTACAGTGCTTTGCTACAGATGTTCCCAGACCCTAGAAGGGTTTCTACCCGAAAAGGGAAAAAACAGCTGACAGTACACATTGTTACTCCACTAGAGATGAGCCCTCCACAGTTTTTATATTTAGGGTTTATTTTCTGAAGGTGAATACCTTCATCTTATAAGGTCTCGATCAATTTTGTTTTGGGTTTCTAGTCTATGAGCTGTACCACACCAAACGTATACAGTGGTGGGATTCAAACATTTTAACAACAGGTCTGGACAGGTATGGAGTTCAAATACGATGACCTACGTTAAAAGTATTAGGTACAATATTTTTTTAATATCACTTTTTTATTTTAAGTATTAAAATATTAATACAATAAAATATTTTAAGTATTAAAAAAGTGATATTGTAAATTTTAACAACAGGTTCTACAGAACCTTCGGAACCCCCTGAATCCCACCTCTGCTTATACACCAACTTTTCAATCCTAAACACAGTTATACCCT
The DNA here is from genome assembly GCF_021028975.2 of Sphaerodactylus townsendi. NCBI lineage: Eukaryota > Metazoa > Chordata > Lepidosauria > Squamata > Sphaerodactylidae > Sphaerodactylus > Sphaerodactylus townsendi. Next base: position 169,428,731 of record NC_059425.1, on the reverse strand, counting down.
TCTATACTTTTTTCTGCTGAAAGATGACTGTAGAATTGTATATTAATCAGTTATTTCCTGGCCCTTCTTTGTTCTAGAATGCTCCTCTTGGGTCCTAGTGCCTACCTAGTTCTTTCCCCAAGTCACTAGGGCCCGCCCAAGTGGCACATTCTAGAATAAAGAAGGTCCTGGAAATGGCAGATTAATATACAATTCCACTGTCATCTTTGGGTGGAAAAGATAAGCACTGAAGTTAATGGATGAAGTTAATAGGATGTAATTCTATGTAAATTTGCACTGTAAAGGAGCAATCCTAATCAGGTTTACTTAGAGTCCTACTGAGGTCTAATCAATGAGACTTATTTATTTAGAAAAAATTCTATGCCAACCAGAAGCATGTTTGATAAGAGTGTTCAACCAACATACTGAAGACTTTTAACAGCCCTTCTCATGTCATGTTCTTAGGCTTGCAGCTGGATGTATGCTTCTTGCAACTAGCACATTCAGGGCGATTCCACACTCACTAACTCAACCTAGGTCCGTGGTGGTGAACCTATGGCACTCCAGATGTTCATGGACTACAATTCCCATCAGTTGGGCTGAAATTGCCGACCTAGGTCAATTCCTCCGTTACTCCGCACAGCAGCTGAGGTCGTCCTGCTGGAGCCGAGCTCAGAGGTGGATCACCTTGGCTGCATTCGGGCTCCTCACTCGATTGGTGCTGCCGGGCGTTGCTATGAGCATTGTGTCATCTGCCTTCTGTTTATGCGCATGGCCGTTGCTTCTATACAGAAGCAGGAAAAAAAGGCGCGCTTTTCGCCGGCGCGAGTCTCCCATTCCCTGCATGCCCAAGACATTAGTCTGTGATTGGCTGAATGGGCGAATTGAGGTGACGGAGATTCCCCACTTTACCAGCTTCAACCTGGGTTCGCAAAAAAAACCTATACCTCCCTGGTGGAGTCAGAAATTTAATGGTGGGACGGAGTAGAGCAGGAATGGACCCGCGTGGAACTCGCCGGATGTGCAGAATACCTAGGTGGAATCTAGGTTCAGAGCGTACCTAGGCAAACTGGAGCACTGGGCAAAACCTGAGTTTGAGGGTTCTTGGCGGGCGTCACCCTCCCCCTTAATTCTCAGACCAAACAATGATTTTTTTCACCAGGTCGTTTCAAAGTCACCATCACATTATAGAACACCCCCCAACTCACAAATCTGAACACAGCAATGGGCCATGCCACACAGCAGAAATAATTTTTGGAAAACATTTTCAAAATGCTTTCAAAATGTTTTATTACTGCTATGAAAACATTTTATGGTGTTGTATCCAGTCCCCCCAATTAGAACAGCATTCACTTTTCATCATAAGTTAGGTTTAGTTCAGATCTCAGATTCTTCCTTTTTTTGTTGCGGATTTAAAGGAGAACTCCCTTGGGCTCCCTAGTTTAAACAAGTGATGCTGGAATCCACCCCCAGACAGCATCATTTTCAATGGTGTTTAAACTAGGGAGCCCAGATTCTCCTTTTAAATCCACCTTAAAGGGAGAATCTGGGGTCCCCAGTTTAAACAACATTGAAAGTGATGCTATATTGGGGCTGATTCTCCCCCACCCTGAAACAGCATCCCTTTCAATGTTAAAACTGGGGACCTCAGATTCTCCCTTTAAATCCATGCTGAAGGGGGTAGATTTAATAACAACAACAATGACAAACAACAACAACAAACAACAACAACAATAACAACAACAACCTTTATTAGGCATTGAGAGAATAAAAGAAAGAAAAAAAGCATTGGCAGGAAGGCAGTGGATTTAAAAGAGAATCTGGGGAAATTTAAGGGGTGCCTGTTGTCAGGGGTGCAATTATTACGATAGCAGCACCAAAATTTCAGAGTATCTTCGTGAGACCCTATTGATGATACCACCCAAGTTTGGTGAAGTTTGGTTCAGGGGGTCCAAAGTTATGGACCCTCAAAGGTGTAGCCCCCATTTCCTATTAGCTCCCATTGGAAACAATGGGGGATGGGGGCACTCCCTTTGGGAGTCCATAACTTTGGACTCCCTAAACCAAACCTCACCAAAACTGGGTCATATCATCAGGAGAGTCTCCCAACCCCCTTCCCCCTGAAATTTTGGTTCTGCTAGCCTAAAATCTGCGCCCCCTGCAGGCCAAAAACCGAAAAAACAAAAATACAAAATCCCCCACAAACGAACCTGCAATTTTGTTGCCCACCAGAAGGTGGTGCCCTGGGCAGCTGCCTACTTTGCCCAATGGGAGGAACGCCTCTGCCTAGGTTCAGTAAGTGAGTGTGGAATCTCCCTCAGAGTGTTCACCCAAGAGAGCAGAAATGGACTGGCTCTTTGATTTACCATGAGGTGTCCCAGTGGGATGATGCCATGCAGACTTATCATTATTTCCCCTGCAGTGATGCCTATTGTGACAGGGTTCCAGAACTTTGCTGAGTGTAACCAAAGGTTCCAGCAAAAAAAGAATTAACCTCAGCAATTCTGATCGGTTGGCAGCTGGGGAGCCAGGTTTTCAGTCAGAGCTGTGAGGACTGATGGTCAGTCTGAGGCAGAGAAAGCTGAGAGGCAGCTGTGAAGTGAACTGCTCTGATCTCGGAGTGAAAAAGCTGTCTCTTTGTGAGGGGACAAATCAGGCAAAGAGGGGGTCCTGTTATGAGATCCCAATATAGCAGTATAACACTGAAAACACACTGGTTATGGTGATATTTCTGGGGAATACATTGAAAGAAAATAAGAAAGAAGGCTTATTAGTCAGTGGTATTCACAGAGAGTGGATTTATTCTGAAGGGGATCAGAAAAGAGAAATCCTACTCAAATTTTTGTGCGAGAAGGACACATTTTTGTATGAGGACAGATTGCCCCTAAGTCAGTGTAAAGTAAAATCTGCAAAAAATTTTTTTTAGCTGAGGATAGAGAACTCACTTCAGAGAGAAAAAGAAAAATGTTCTGTGAAACAGCAACTAAAAGTCTGTAAAGCCTGGCTGATGTTTTAAAGTATTAAAAAAAGTAAAACAATTACTGGAATTAACGGAAAGTAATAAGAAACTTGAAATCTCTTCTAAAAAACCTGAACTGCAGAGTTAACTTGAAACAGTCGCAAATGATTTCAAAAACATCTTATTTGTATAATGTATAGTATAAATTTACCTGCTTTAGTTTGTGTTATTTTACTTCGCCAAACCTCTTTGTTATTTTAAAATAAATGTATTCATCTTTTTTATCTTTTAAAAAGCTTCTTATGCCTGATTTAATTTTTGTGACAAGGAAGGGTAATTTAAACAAGTGGCACTCTCCTCTTTTTCTGGGTGGTGTCAGGATTTCTGAGCAAGAAGCCCATTTCATTATATATATTTTATTTTAAGTTTATTTTATTCATTTTATGTATTAATATAAGACACTGTCTTATTTTCAGGGAAACACAGTACATATATGTACCGTGTTTCCCCGAAAGTAAGACAGTGTCTTATATTAATTTTTGCTCCCAAAGATGCGCTATGTCTTATTTTCAGGGGATGTCTTATTTTTCTGATTTCTGTTCGTCAGGCATGCTTCCAAACAAAAACTTTGCTACGTCTTACTTTTGGGGGATGCCTTATATTTCACACTTCAGCAAACCCTCTACTACGTCTTATTTTCCGGGGATGTCTTATATTCGGGGAAACGGTATGTCTGTCTGTCTGTCTGTCTGTCTGTCTGTCTATCTATCTATCTATCTATCTATCTATCTGTCGGTCTGTCGGTCGGTCGGTCGGTCGGTCTGTCTATATATAATTTTAAAAGGGTAGGAAAGCAGTGACAATGTAAAATAACTTCTCTCATATCCTATGTTGTAGTGAAAAAACAATATATATAGGGCTGTTTAGAGCCTGAAAGGACAGGTAATTATAATTTTGGAGGAAGAAAAAATCTCCTCAGGGCACTTGAGGGCAGAGGGTACATTTTCCCATAGATGTGGCATTTTCCCATAGATTTTGTGAAGACATGCTAGGCTCATGTCCATGCTCCCTGGAATCTGTGATTCTATAATAATGGATGCCCAGATATCTTACCATATTTCATTTAGCTGGAATTTGGAGGCAACAGTGACCCCTCCCTAGTTTGTCTCAGCCAAGCAGACAATCTATTGTGGTTCTACATAGTTGCTAGATTTAAAAGTGGGCCTTCAAGTTTTGATAGGGGATATCTATACAGGAAAGCATTTTGAGTGTGCTGGGTGGCCTCGTTTCAGTTATCTGCTGAAAATGATTGCTTAACAGAAGAAAATTCCTCATAGTAATCGCTTATGGGTATAAAAAGCCTCTTTCCCTTGATAGGGTCTTTTGCTGACAAGACTGAGACTTGTTAACAAAACAGCAAACTGATGTGGATCTTTTGAGGCTTGAGGGTGTCCTTGGGGTAAACAAATCTCTTCAGTCTCCAAGCTGTTAATTTCTATCCTTTGTCAAATGCTTTGTTCTCACAAAGGCACAGCGAAAAAAGAGCTGTGGTCATTGTCACTTCAGCTGAAATGGAATGGCAGCTACCTTCATTATAACCATATTTTGTAAACATGTTCATTTGGAAAATATAAGCCATTTGACTTGGGGATATTTCCTCTAGGGGAAACAAAAGTTTGGCAGAACTCTTCATTAATGGAACCTTGGCGAAGTAAAAACAGACAACTTAGCCTCTGGTTTTAAATTACCTCTACGCTTAGAGCAGAGGCATAGCTGAATAGTAGTGTGCCCAGGGCGCACTCCATGTTCCCCCTTCCCCCCACAGCCCCTCCTCCTCCCCCACGGCCCCTCCCCCCACAGGCCCCCCACTTACCTTTTCCAGCCAGCAGAAAACAGCTTTCTGCAGTCTGAAAACAGATCAGGCTGGTGGGGCGGGGCCAGACCTGGCAATGTGGGGTGGGGTGAGGGGGGAAGGGGGTGGGGTGAGGGGGGAAGGGGGTGGGGGCAATTTTCGCTCCCCCTCGCCGGCGCATGCCCAGTGCAACGCACACCCCCTGTCCCTTGTAGCTATGCCACTGGCTTAGAGTTTGTGAAGTACCCAGAGTGTGGCTGGACTAGTATTAATGACTCTGACTACAGTGGCTGTATTTGTCTGTCCTACTTTATATACGTGTGCTCAAAACTACTCATTCATTTTGGTTGATTTAAACATTTAGTTTGTCACTCTCCATTCCAACCCCCCCCTCCGCATGTACAATTTTATTGTTGACTTTAATAACATAGGGACAGCCCTGCTTGATCAGATTAGTGATCTATCTAGTCCAGAACATAGTGACCAGCCCATTCCCCTGGAAGTCCAACAAAAAGGCATAGAGGCTGATTTCTTCCCCTGATGTTTCTTCCTGGCACAGGGATTCAGGGTTTTCTGCCTCTGAATGTGGAAGTCCTCTGGTAGCCACTGATAGGCCAATTCGCCATTTATCTATCTAATCAACTTTTAAAGTTCTCTATGCATGTGGCCATCACTACATCCTCTGGCAGCAAATTTCACTTGTTAATCACTGTATAAAGAAGTATTTCCTTTTGTTCATCCTACATCTACTGGCCATCGCGTTTACTGGACATCCTCAAGTTCTAGTATTTTGGGAGGAGAAAAACTTCTGTTTGTCAATCATGCGCGTAATGTTATAAACCTATCATATCCCTTCTTAGCTGTCTCTTTTCTAAACTGAAAAGTCCCAGACTCTTCAGCCTTTTTAATAGAGAAAGAGTTCCAATCCCTTAATCATCTTCGTTGCCGTCTTTCCTTTTTGGTTCCATGTGAAGAAGAAGAAGAGGAGGAGGAGGAGGAGGAGGAGTAGTTTGGATTTATATCCCCCCTTTTTCTCCTATAGAAGACTCAAAGGGGCTTACAAACTCCTTTCCCTTCCCCCCTCACAACAAACAACCTGTGAGGTAGGTGGGGCTGAGAGAGCTCAGAAGAGCTGTGACTAGCTGGCTAGCTGTGACTAGCCCACGGTCACCCACCTGGTATGTACAGGCTAATCTGAATTCCTCAGATAAGCCTCCACAGCTCATGTGACAGAGCAGGGAATCAAACCCAGTTCCTCCAGATTAGACTACATCTGCTCTTAGCCATTGCTCTACTGTTGCTCCTAGTGTAGTGCCCTAAGACAATATTTCTCTTTAACACTGGACAACTTTGGTACTGAGACTAAAGCTAATTACTTTGATCTCATCTGGAACCATTTCTGTCCATGGAGCACTACTTTCTTGACTTCTTTCTCCCATTGTAGGAAGGGGAGGATGTGAAATTTGTGCTTCATGAACAGAAATCATTCAATGCATGGAAACTCTCTGATGGAACCAAGCCAGCATCTTCTGCATTTCTGGATGTCCAACAGAGACACATCATATAATTTCGGATATGTTGATTTGTCTGGGTGACCTGCATTGGGGGGGAAAAGTCTTTTTTGTGTCATTCTGTGCTCATTACATTTTTATTGTCAGAACAGATTGAGTGCCTGTAATTTAGTGTTGGCGACATATTTCGGAGGAGTAACTGTGTTACTCATAAAAGAACTAAGAGTCTTGCAGCACCTTGAAAATTAATAAATTTATTGTGCATAAGCTTTTGTGCAACTATAAAGATAATTATATGTGTCAAACTAAACTCTTAAAAACAGACCACCAGAATGAAAGAACACTAGAAATGGCATACAGTAAAATAGCAACACTGAATGTAAACTCTCAAGTCAACAAAAGGGGGAAAAACACGGAATCCATGCAATGCATGTTCAGGGCCTTGAGATTAAACAGTCTGGTTTATGACATATCTTTTCCAGTACTATCAATATGATGATCCATTGGTTCATTTCAAACTGGATTTCTTTTTCATACTTCATATACAGAGCAATAAGAATCTGTATGTACAATCTCTTTTTATATATACTTAACCAGTGTGGTATAATGATTAAGAGCTGTGTACTATAACCTGGAGAACCAGGTTTACTTCCCATTCCTTTACATGAAGACTTCTTGGTGACCTTGGGCCAGTCACAGTTCTATCAGAACTCTCTTGCCTTGAAAACTTTATGGAGTTGCAATGACTTGATGTGACTTGATGACACACATACATGAACATAGTTCATTGGAAAAATGTACTCAAGAAAATGTCTTGGCCAAGGGTAGCAAAATCTTTTGATCTCCCTGCTTGTTTCTCCTCTAATAGTAAAAATATCCAGTTGCTTATATTCTGGAGAACCTTCTGCAAGAAGCAGTTGGAGAACAGATTATCCTCCTACAGGCAGTGGTGGGATCCAAAAATTTTTAATAACAGGTTCCGATGGTGGTGGGACTCAAACAGTGGCGCCGCCGCACACACGCACCTCCAGTCCCTATAGGGCTGGGAGGTTGCTTTAGTAACCCCTTCTCAGCACTCAGAAAAAATTAGTAACCACTTCTAGAGAAGTGGTGAGAACTGGTTGGATCCCACCTCTGCCTACAGGTCAGAATATGTTTTATTAAACTGTATGTTTTTAGCTTGAAATGTGCCACTAGAGTAGTCTGCCATGGGAACTAGACAAGATAATTATGTTTTAAGAGTGGTCTATGTGATCAACAGTGCAATCCATTCCTAAGCATACTTATGTGTCTCTAAGGCAATTGACTTCAGTGAACTTAAAAGCATGTACTTCTGCTCAGGACTGCAGTGTAAGATCCTGGAGATAGAGCTCTGTATTGGAAACCACTGGATTATCTATCTATGTTCCTGGGCAAGAGCAATTTTGTCATCTTTTCCATTTTGTCAGCTTCTAGTATTTCAACATGGCATTGGGTGCAACCAAGCATGAGCCTCATAGCTGCTAGCATCATTCTCTTGTGTAAGAGTCTGTGTAAGGATCCATGTAGTACTATGGCCCCTTCTACTCAGTACAGGTAGAGCGGGTTGCATAAAGTAACCTGCTGTCCTGTTTTCGTGTTCGCATACCTCCGTGCAGGCAGTGACTGGAGCCCGCGGAAACAATGGGGGTTGCTGTTGCGCCTTCGCACTGAGGCATGTCTTTTTAAAAAATGTACCTCCCTCTGCTGTTTAGCTACACGGGCAGGCACGAATGGACCCCCACAGCCATGCTGACATCGCGCAATGTCCCTGGATCCCTGTGTGGCTACGCAGCTGCGAGGCGGGAAATTTTTTTAAAAAGGGAAGCGTGGCCTATTAAAGTGCCTCCTGGCCAGCCGTTCGCTCTTTTTTGTAAGAGATGGTGCAAGCCAGAGGTGGGATCCAGCAGGTTCTCACCAGTTCCCGAGAGTGGGTTACTAATTATTTGTGTGTGCCGAGAGGGGGTTACTAATTGGGTCTGCTTTTCCGTTAGAAATTCCATTAGGTCCAAAAATCATAAAGTCCTATTGTTTCCTATGTGGCTGGTTAGCGAAGGTAGAAAACGGGATAATTCTCCCTGTTGGGCTGTTTTAAAAACATGTTTTAGAAATATGGTAAAGTTCCTTGTTTAAGGAAAGTATCCTTCTTTTGATTTCTAGAAACAAAATTAAGTATTTGAAAGTATTAAGTATTTGACAGGCAGTCAATTAGAGGAGAAGTAGTTGTTTCTGTTGGCTGTAGACGATAGGACTTGCTATAATGAGTTTAAATTATGGACAGAAAGATACCAGCTGGAAATTAGGAACTTTTTTTTTACAGTAAGAGTTTTTTACAGCAACAGAGAAATTATTAATGCCCCGCCCCCGGAATGCCCAGCCACGCCCCTGTCATGCCCCGCCCAGCCCCATTGGTGCTACGCCACTGTTTAAATCCCACCACCATGGGAACCTGTTACTAAAATTTTTGGATCCCACCACTGGTGCAAGCTGTTGTGTAGATAGAACATTTTGTGATCTGGGTTGCATTCTTGTACAATGCTGCACTGCGAGGTGCATAATGGACCTTCTGCAACTGTAAAACAGACCTTCTGTGAGTGGAACATGCCTTCTGTATATGGGAGAGCTCCTTTGGATCCAAATCCTTTGATCTTGTTCTATTATAGTGGTTCCCAACTTTTTTCACTTGCGCACTCCTTCACAACCCATTTCGCTAAAATTGTACCCCCATATTAGCAAACCCATTATGTAATTTTTTCACGTACCCCCAAATTCTCTGGTGCATACCCCTGGGGATGTGCATATCCGAGGCTGGGAACAACTGTTCCACAGCATGAAATTTCTTGTGTCATTTTGCCACATTATGGTGCCCTGTTCTTAATGTGTTTTTGTCATTTTGCATCTTTGTATTCTTTTCTTATGGCAGGTGTACCTTCTAGAAATTTCTGGTTTTGTTCCAGAGTGGTTCACCCTTTTCTCTCTTTGTCATATGTGGTAAACCCTGAGACCTTGGCCATGTTCAGAAAATGAAATTTTGAATAAGCATTAAATGGGAGGATTTCAGGTGCATTGTTGAATTATTTCAGCAGGCTATACATTAGGCTGTGAACGGAATAAGATGTGCTCAAAAACACAATAAGGAAACAAAGTCTAGCTGAGGTTTTTCCCCCTACAAAATGAATCAAGTGAGGTAGAAGAATACAAAAGCAAGGTAAATAAAAAGAAGGCTTAGAATGCAGTTCTAAGCAGAGTTACCCCCTTCTAAGTCTGCTTCTGCGAGCAGCCTTAGAAGGGTGTAACTCTGCTTTGGACCACATTGTTAGTCATTTGGCAGAATGTCTGCCAAAGTACAGTCTGGGTGAAGGCCATTTTTCCTTTGAGAGCAGCAGCTTGCCAAAGGTCTGAATGCTTAATGGATTGCTAGGCACGCTGCCCAGGCACACACTCAAACATAACACCTTTATAATCTGCCACATTACTAATTCAGTGGGAGAAATATATAACAAATCCCCACCTTCGCAACACATCATCCCGACAGTAAGAAAACACGTGACGTCACAGCAGACCACAGCAGCCTCTTCGCTTCAATATGGCACGGCTGGATAAGAGCATTGCTTGCATTCATCACCCCTGAGCCAATAAAAGCTTCTCTAGGCTGGATAATTTATTAGCAGGTTTTTTCCCAGCTTCTGGCAACTGGTTCTGTGAGGGGAAAAAAGCCGGTTCATGTGTGGGAGTTGTATGGGAGTTTAAAGTTCATGTATGAGAGTTGGGGAGCAGGGGGCTATTCCTCAAAATGCCATCTTTTTTTTTTGGTCCGGCTTTTTCTACGCAGAACCAGTTTCTAGAAGCTGGAAAAATGACCACTCGATTATCTTCAGGCCAGACCAAAAAAGATGGCATTTTGAGGTAATGGTTCCCACTCACCAACTTTCATTCATGAACCTTAAAAATGGAGCGTAGGAAGGGTTAGCCATTAAGACTAATGTTTTATTTGGCTATAATTAAGGAGCAAGTGGTAAACTTTATGTTCAACTGTATTTGGTGTAGAAGAAATGGGAGACCTTTTATTTTTATTCTCATATATTGTGACTATATTGACTTTCATTGGATATTGGCATTATATGTCTTTTAAAAAGTCATAATAAATTTTTTTTAAAAATCCAAAAAAATTGATGAATGCAGAACAGAGAAGTATTTGTATAATTTTTCTTTAATTTACTGGGGTGAAAATAAAAACTGTAAGTCCACAAGAAGAGCCTGTTGGATGAGCATATTTCCCATGTGCTATTCATTTCTTCAAGAATTCCTCCATTCTTTTTAAATTCAGGTTTAATGAGGGGAATTTCTACAGTTCCAAAATTAGATCATGTGTCGTTTGCTACATTTTTTTCATTTTACCGGCATCATTTCCAACTCCTGTCTTAATGATTCCTGTGTACTAAAATGCCATCTGATGGGACTGTACACACAACTGTATTTAGTGTTTTACTGATTCATGTGCACCTGCATGTTGTTAACATGCCACACAAAAAACTTTTATAATTTGCTGATAACCTGCACATACAGCCACCTCAAGATTAATTTGTACAGTGGTTATCAGTGTGGATTATGTACACTTCTGGGCTGCAAGACTTGCTTCTGATATACAGTGCAATACTTAGGACTGTATCCTAGGAGTAAGTCCCATTGAATAGACCTGAGTAAGATTCTGGGGCCCACTACACATGGTACACTTATCTTGGGGCTCTTAGTTGCCCAGAGAGGCTCTAGTGTGGTTTCCACATATTTCTGTGTTTACATGTAAGGAAACGTTCACTGCCTGCTCTGCAGCTTACTTGTTGTAAAGGACCTCTACTTTTTCTGGTTCTCTAAGCTCCGCCCATCAATTCCCTCTCAAAGGCACAGATCTCATCACACCTGGTAGCTGCAAGGTAAAGGGCTTTAAAAAGCCCTTTAAATTGCAGTTATATAAATATACCTGTGATTGCAGTTATAGTGATATTGTTGCTCCTTTCCAAAGACAATCCCTCCCCCCCAAAAAAGAAAGAGACAAAGCAATTCCCTGGAGCACACTCTGCTGAAGAAGAGGACCATGTCCTAGAACTGATATCTCCCCCCCTCCCCCAACACCTTCTTGCTGTGGGAGGAAAGAAAGGATTGTTATTAAATGGTTAGCCTATCATTCATAATTAATCCTACAGACGTCCCCCCCCGCCCCCCCCCCCAGCCTGTTGTTAACTGCATCAGCTCTGGAAGTGAGAGAGCCGGGGAAATGGCTGATTTGCCATTTGGAGGTTTCCAAATGCAATAAAAGACAGCAATTTTGCAGTCATTCTTTGTTTCTATTAATATATCGATATGTCAATATAGTTATAACAAAAAATGAAGTAATAACAAATCTGAAAAGGGGAAGGGGAATGGTGTGCCCAGGAGTGTGAGAGGCTGGTGGTGGATGGAGGGAAAATGTTCGGGGCAAATCTCCCCCACTCTGGCAACAAAGAAAATTAAAGGCTGCATTTAAAGTGATGTCACTTGACACAGGGAAAATGGAAATTGAAACTGGGGCTTGAGGAAATACATCTGTACAAGAAATCTTGCTGTGACAGACAATTGCCCCTTCTGTGCAGCAGAGATCTTATGCATAATGGGCCAGGGTTAGAATTGCTCCCTTAGGCTGTTTCTGCATGGCGGCAGAAATGGCTGTCCACCGGCATAATTAATGCTGGTGGACTCATGAGACCGTTTTCATGGTCTTGTGCGGGCAGTGCCGACACTGCTGCGACCTGCAGAAGCGGCTCCGCATGGAGCTTCCTGCAGGTCATCTCATTCACCTTCCTCTCCTCCTTGCGCTGCTCTGGATAGCTGGAGGGACACGCCCACGCTGCCCTGCGACCTCTGGCGGGTCAAAGAGCAGCGTGGGCATGTCTCTCCAGTCATCCAGAACTGCGCAGGGAGGAGAGGTAGATGAACGGGAACACTGGAGGGGCCAAAAGTGGCGCCCTCACACCAGTGTGCTTCACACTGCGCCAGTGGGAAGGCACCACTTTTGAAAAACCTTGCTCAGGGAACAAGTTTCAAAAGCGGTGTTTTTGCACAGTGCGGGGGGGGGGGGGCAAGCACGGCGCTACTGTGATGCAGCAGTGCTACCTGTACGAACAGCCTCCCAGGGACAGTGTTTTTATTATCTCTAGGGCACTGTTTTCTGCCCATGTGGAAACAGCCTTAGAGTATCTTGTATCCTGTATATTTTGCCTGGACAATTTCTCGGTGCCCAGAGCTCTAAAGCTGGATCCATCTCTTGGTGTCTGGAGCCAGGGCCCAGAAGCATATAATTCTGCACTATCCAAAAGCAGTTGTGTACTTAGGGAACCATCTCTAAGTGTCTGCCTGTATCATAATGTTTTGATAAATAGAACAGCTGTTGCTTGTACGTTGCAATGAAGAATCACTGACTGGAATATAACAATATGCAAGGACGAATGCAAGGAAAAATAAAAATTGATTTATTAAATATATGCTACAGAGTTTAAAAGTCTGCACATCATACACTGAAGGCGAAATGAAATAGCAAGGATTTAGAATGTAAGGAGATTCTGTGATTATGGAATTTATTTTGCAGCTTGACTTTTCTTGTAGCATTTTGACATTCAGATCTGCAAGAAATTCTGTTGTATTCCACTCACCCCTATTGCTCTTTCTTAATGCTGCACGGATAGGACCTTGTGGTAGACTGAGAGATCAGTCTTCATGGAATACAATTAAAGAAATCACAGGACATATTCGTCCAGAAATGTCTGAAACATCTGGAATATATGCAGCATTCCTGAGGATACCCTGTTTTCTGTCACTAAACATTGCTGATATCATCCTAAGAAAAGTAGGTTAATTAGCTCTTTTGGTGCACCTTGCATGCTGACACAACACAGAACTCTCCATAAAGATAACATGAAAGTGGTGACTTCATTGGGGTAGAATTGACATAAAGGGTCCAATGTGTGAAGATCAACTGTTTTTTCATACAGTGTTTAAATCTCCCAATTTCAATTTTGCATTCTTGAGATTCCTTGAAACAAATACATTTTTCTATTAGTTGCCTGTTAACTGCTTGCTTAGTAGGGTCCTTGGAGAATTTCCAGCTCACATCAGCATTTCCACAGGGGTAGGCCTGAGGTCATTGAGAGGAGGCCATGGAGATGCTGGGACTATGGTGTTGTCATCATGGAGAAACATGCAGGACCCGGTACTGAGAAGTGATGTTATAACCTGCACATGTGTTGCATTCTGCTATCCCTTCAGTAACTTTGTGTTTCACAATGTTCAGATTGTATCCCCGTTGGTCTCTGTTTGGCCACCTACCAATGCCATCTAGTATGGGAACCACACTGAGATCCAGTGTGGTGTAGTGATTAAGATCTAATCTTAAGAACCAGGTTTGATTCACCACTCCTCTACATGAGTGGCAGAGTCTTATCTGGTGAACCAGATTTGTTCCCTCACTCCTACATTCCTGCTGTGTGATCTTGGGCTAATCATAGTTCTTCAGAACTCTCTCAACCCCACCTATATCACAAGGTATCTGTTTTGAGGAGAGGAAGGGAAAAGGAGTTTGTAAGCAGTCTTGAGTCTCCTTACAGGAGAGAAAGATGGGGTATAAATTTAAACTTCTCAATTCCATCTTTCACCCACCTCCCCTTCAGTGGTGGGAGTAGGAATTTTCCCAGTGTCCTACATGTGAAATATTGCTGCATCTATGGATCAGTGAATCAGTAGAAAGAACACAAAGTGATGGTTAGGGTCAACACACTTTAGTAAATTAGGCACAAAAAAGTGTTGTGTAGGGATATGAAATTTTTTTGGCAGAAACTTGGATTTGGGCACATTGAACTCAATTTGGGGGAGATTCCTGAATATTCCCAGTTCATGGGGAATATTTCTGGGGCTCTGCGGAGGCTATTTTTTAAGGTAGAGGCACCAAATTTGCAGCATAGCTTCTGGTGACTCGTCTTAGAAGAGCCCCCATGTTTGATAAAGATTGGGTCAAGTAGTACAATATTATGGGGCCCCATTTTTTTTCATTTGGGGTCCCATAAAATTGGAGCCACTGACTCTTTTAAGGAGAGTCACCAGCAGCTATGCTAAAAATTTTCTGCCTGTACCTTAAAAAACACCCCCCCCCCCCCCCCCCCCATTCCTCATAGACCATAACGGAGGAGAAAGGAAAGGAGATTTAAACTTTCAAGTGCTGGGGAGTTCAGTGCAAATATGCCAAACTGTTTTTTTAAACAGGGTTCTACTGCTGTAGCCGGTGATCCCAAACTGATTCCCAAAAGCTACAGTTTTAATGCCTTTTTTGAGGCTGAAAATTGAAAAATACTAATGTTGAAAAATACTGAATGCATACTCCTAGTTTCATATTTCCTGCCTCCTGTTTGCTCACTGGATGTGTCCATTAGAAAGAGAAGGTTGAACTTGAAAAGGAGATTTAGAAGGAAGAGGGCTTTCTCTCGGCATTCTCTCAGGCTGCAGGCACCATCCGTATCTCATCTATATTTATTGATTCATGTTGAAGAATCTCACGTTGAAGAATTTGTCTGCACAATGTATAGAGGGCAACAGGTGAACGATGAGAGTGCCAAACTACATGCTATGTAGAGGTGGGCCTTGAATGAAATGTAGAGTTCTGATGTTTAGTACAAAAAAATTTATCTACCAGGTAATAAACATAAACTATAGAAAACAAAATCTTCCCTTCACCTGTGTTCTTCCTTGTAAAGGAGTTCTGGAGAAGCATTTTTGTAAAGGCTATTTGCATCACAATGATGTGGTGTCTCAAAGAATAAAATAATCAGCATTTCAAGTGGTCATTATGTCTGGAAACTAGATAATGACTATCAGCTGGTAGTTTCAATGCTAAGAATATGTCAAAATTGGACTAGTGCAGGGGTAGGGAACCTGCGGCTCTCCAGATGTTCAGGAACTACAATTCCCATCAGCCCCTACCAGCATGGCCAATTGGCCATGCTGGTAGGGGCTGATGGAATTGTGAAGCCCTGGACATCTGGTTCCCTGAGCCAAAGCTAGGTTCCCTACTGAGACCCTGAGACCTAGTGCAATGCTTTCTTATGTAGGGCTGCCTTTGAAGGCTGTCCAGAAGATTCAACCAGTTCAAAATATAATGCAGTTGCTGTTTTTAGAGTTCATATTGTGCTGGTCTTAAAAGGATAATATTGGTTTTTAGTTTGCTTTGAGGCACAATTTAATGTGTTGGATATCACCTATATGCTCTGGGAAGGGTGTTTAGAAGAACCATCTTCTTTCATATGAATCTGCCCCCGGTTAAGATGGTCTTTGGAGATCCTGCCGTGTGATCCCACTGCCAGAAGACAGAACCTTTTCTGTAGATGCTCTACTGCCGAGCCAGAGGTTTCCCTGAACCTTCCTTCCTAAGTGTAATATCAGTCCAGTCTAGGAATTGTCAGAATGACTATGGTTTTACCATAGAGTTTTCATGATTCCTAGAGAAGCGTGATGTAACATCTAGGTTTCCACCAGAAGGGATATCATGCTGTTGCCTCACGGCACTCCTTATGTCCCCATCCATACCGGGCTCCTGCTGGCAACCTGGGGTGTGATGGGGTGGTGGTTTCTAACTGAAAAAATGGTACAAGTGGAAAGGGTAATCTCTCATCAGAGCTACAACCTCAATCCGAATTAGGGAATAATTGGCTACTGCTACAGATGGCAACCTCCACGTAGGCCCTCTATTTACTAATTGATGTCTACTTTTTGAGGGAGGTAGCATGAAACGCACTTTGTGTTGCTAGTGAAAGGGTCAGAAACCACTAAGTATTTTGCAAAGGATTCTGATGGCCAGTCGCCACAAACATTTCTGCACAGTGTTACCCTCATAACTTCAGCTTTCATTGTCTCCCGGTGCCAGCCATTTGTAAGAACGTGGGTCCTCCTCCTTGTCGTTGTCCTCTGTCCCACTACCCAGCTTGCTGAGATGTCTGAACAACAACAGCTGCCAGAAACAGCATCCCACAAAGGATAGTGCATGCTGTCCTGGAGCTTTCGAGGGACTTCTGTTGCAAACCGCTTCCAGCATTACACTGCAAATTGCTTTTTAAACCCTGCTGAGTATAAAAACCAGTTTGACAGTGATAGTTGCTGTGGCAAAAACAACCTTTCACCCACCCAAGAGTGTATTAATCTTTTGTGACTGAGGCAATGAAGAAGGGGAAGTCACTGATAACCAACACATTCTGTCACAGGCACCGGGCGAAGACACAATTTATATTTTTCTGTTAATCTTCTCTGGGAGATGAAATTATATAGACCAAGGAGAATAAAGAGTCTGTCAGTGATTTAGTGCTGTTATGTTTTAATGAACATAATGAAGACTGAAGATTTTGTTCTGCATAAAATACTTACAACACCTTTATGCAGATCAGAATTGATTTTCAACTGTCACCAAACAGACAACAAATATGAGTTAGTTGACAGTTTGATGGTAAATATGGGAGTTAGTTCCCATTAGAATTTTGAGGATCCATCATCCCTTCACATCTACTATTCAATTGCCATTCGAAAATGAGGTGCCAGTGCTGGTTTTGGATATGTCTGCCCCTGTGTCCTGAAGCAGAAAGATGAAGTAGACCTTTTTACCCATCCTGGTTCACTGTATATAAACCGGGGGACAAGTACTTGGATAAATATGGAGTTTAGATCACATGTTCAGCTGTACATGCGATGACTGTAACATGAGAATTAGTCAATGCACATATAAAGAAAAATCAAGTGTACCATGTATACAGTAGCCCCGTTCTCAGGTTACAATGGATGTACATTGTGTACATTGTCCACAGTGTACTGTTGCCCTACCCTTTCTACCCCGCTTTATGGAATAATGGATTTAACATGATTTTTCTACTTCGTACAATATATATATATTGGCAAATGTCAGCAGCCATGTGTGTGTAGCACAGTGTCCAAACCAGAAACAGACCAAGTATGCAGAAAGGCCTGTTTGCAAAATTAAATCATTTAAAGTGTTAATCCAATCAGCAGAGACTGGAAGCCTTATGGACATATCTTTGAATACCACACCCTGCCAAAGTTGCTACAATACAAAGGATCTAGGAAACTCCCTGCCATTGCATCTCCCTGTCTTTAGCAACCAACTCCTTTACACTGTTCCTTCCTGATCAACTCCGCCAAATTCAGCCAAATCTACATGACATATCTGGACAGAGACTCACAAAAGAAACTCTGCCCAAGCCATTTAAGGCCACTCCCTGATTCAATCACAGGACAATTGGTCCCACTGTCCCGACATTTAGAAATCAATAGATAAGCTGCTAATTAGCTCAACCCAGCGATCCCAGCATGGAAATCCAGAAATTTCAGGAAGAGAGCTCCTTGCTCCTGCCCCAAATTATGCTAAGGGGTATGAAAGTACAGCGCACCCCAAGCTCAGTGCTCTTTACTAGCCTGAATCTCTCTTGTGTCATGATATCGTCCTTCACTTGGATTCAAATGCTGGTCATATGAATCCCTGCCTTCTTCAAGAACATCTCACCTGAACCTAGGTAACGTATAAGTCCCTGCTATTCCCTTCCTAATCTTTCTTCTATCAAACTCTATTTTTTTCCTCCCCTTGCTTATATCTCTCTGCAAGCAACTGTGTGTAAGTTTCTCCATACATCTCACTGTCACCGGATGTGTTTTTATCAAAACCTATAGAAAATATTTAGAAATCATTTTGGTCTCCTGAAGTGAAATCTCTGTAGAATATTTCAAGCCATTTTCTTGGGTATGTTGTTCTAAATATCCCCTCGCTAGCCTACCTCTCGCTGCCAAGCTGAGTTATTCCCCACCGCCATTTTAAAACATTCTAACTGTTGAGCTAGCGTAACAGTACACTTGATTGTTCTTTGTCTGGGTGAGGAGTAATTCTCATGTTATGAATGCACGTGCAGCAAAACATGTGATATGAACCCCACATTAGTCTAGGTGCTGATCCCCAGTTTCATTCCTAAGGTATGTAAGCTCTCTCTTACAGATGCCCATGCATACTAGGGATGCCAACCTCCAGGTGGGATCTGGTGATTTCCTGGAATTACAGTTCATCTCCAGACTACAGAGATCAGTTATCCTGGAGGAAATGGATACTTTGGAGGGTGGCCTCTATGGCATTGTGCCCCACTGATATCCTTGCCCTCTCCAGGATCCATCCCCAAATCTCCACAAGATTCCCAACCTAGATCTGGCAATCCTATCCCCCTCACCGCCTGCTAATGGCCAGAGGGAACCTAACAGCCCTAACACATACAGACAAGATGCTCATGCACTCGCTGTAACTTGTAAACAGGGCTACTGGTGCTCACCATTCTAGAATGAATCTCTTGTTCAAGTCTAATCTCCAGATATTACCTCAGTAGGTGGTCCTAGGCCAGTGTTCCTCTCTCAACCTCTTGTCTACAGCACTAAGTAATATTCAAAGCTTTACTCCATGTTTGATTTCAGTTTCTGAGTAGTAGAATCTGGAGGAGTTCAAGGCCTGATGTTCTATACAGCTCTCAATCTAGGCTGCATATAGGCGCATTGCTTGTGAAGGCCTCTGGTAGCTCTCATTCTCCTATTTGTTATTCCATAATGTATTTGGAGTAAAGCTATACTCTAGTTATTAAGAAGACCCCCAGTATATTCCTGAATCTTGCAATACTATGTAGGGTGCATCTTACAATATCACATACTGGTTGCAAAAGTGATAGGCAAATAATGTACAGGAAGAACTTGGAATACTTTAGAAGGTAAAGATAAAAGTCTGGCATTGAGTTGTGACCAACTCCTGTGACCCCGTGAAGTGGTTTGCCACTGCCTTCCCCTGCACAGGAGCCCCAATCTCCCTTAGTAGTCTCCCAGCCAAGTACTGACCCGGCTCAGACTTCCAAGCTGTGATGACATTGGGGTAGTCTGGGTTATTAGGACATTTTTAAAGCTTCAGATAAGTACTAAATATTAAAGTATCCAAGATGGTTCACAAAAGATTAAATACAAAATGTTGGGCTTTGATATAAAAACCAGTGAAGCAGCACTAATTTAAAGGTAATTCCATTTATGAACTTTACTTCTCATGATAATAAAACTATGTATGTTCAGTCAAGGTGCTATTTCTAACTTATAAAGCCATTTATTTCCTGGGAGCCCCAGACCTGAAAAATTGCCTCTCCTCCTAGGAACCCATATATACTAATTATGGTTTGTTCAACAGGCTCACCTGACTTTTCCCTCCACTTACCAGAGGTGGCCAACTTCTGACAGAATGCATGCTTGTTTTTTTGTGATAATACCAATTCTATTAAATTGATTGCGTTATGAAATCTGGGAGGCATAGTTGGTATTTCATAGAACCCACAAAAAAAGGCCTTTGTTCTGTAAAGTGCCCCCCCCCCCCCGAATTCATGTAATTCCTTTGTTGCTGGCATCATCTGGGCATTTGAATTCTTTTTAACATGTTTTGTATTGACTGTACTTGTGTTTTTATTTCTTTTAAAGTACTGATGGGTTGTAAGCCGCTTTGAACTTTCAGATAAGGCAGATTATACATATGCAAATAGGTAAATATGTCAAGTGATGGCATGCCATTTCTGGATCAGTGAAAAAGAGATATCGGGCCTACTGCATAAATAGTTTAATTGGAAGTAGTGAATGTTTTTTTCCCTCCGCCCAAAAGATTATTTATTTTTATGAGGTTGGAAATTGTAAATGAGAGATTCTAACCTTGTCATCTGTTTTTGAACTTGACTCGAAATGTTGTTTTGATAACGTGTAAATTGCTTTGTTCCTCGGCATTAGTATCAATTTATGGCAGAGTTGTGTTTGTATTTTTAAAGTGCTATAAATAAAGAATATTACAAACGGTGTGTTTAAAAAAGTATGTTTAAATGCAGGAATGGATAGTGTTATCAAGGAGATGTGCTGCTCATCAAAAGATCTAAGAGATTCTACATCTCTCTTAAGAAGTCAATGAAAACTTTTGCATATTTGGGCAGTGTTTTGATTTCTCTTTAAAGTTTATTTTCATTGTTCTCAGCCCCATGAAAAACAGCAGAGAATGAATTATGCATGAAGCAGTGGCTCTTCACTTTCACCCACAACCACCAACAAAGCATGCAGCAATATTACCCTAGAACAGTGGTGGTGAACCTTTGGCACTCCAGATGTTATGGACTACAATTCCCATCAGCCCCTTCCAGCATGGCCAATTGGCCATGCTGGAAGGGGCTGATGGGAATTGTAGTCCATAACATCTGGAGTGCCAAAGGTTCGCCACCATGGCCCTAGAACATGTCAGCCACAAGTGAACAATTGAGTTATACATATAGTTCTCTGGACAAACAACTTCATTTGTTTAAGAGCATCTTTTATATCTGTATACAATGCAGAGATCTGAGGGGTGCCTTTAGTGTACTATGAACCAGAGTTGCTGTGTGGGGTGGGGTGGGGTGGGGGGAGACTAGGGGGACAAGATTCTGGGGACCCAAGTCAGTTGCAGGGGCCTTGAAGCCAGTCTTATGTTGTATTCATGGAATACATTGATTTCTTCCTGATGCAGTTCTGACTGCAGCCACTAGGGGTGCAGAGAAGGCAGAGCACAGTAAAGCACGCTGGCCTATAATCACAGCACAATAAGACATCCTGGAAATGTCTTTAAAAAGGTGCCTCTCAGAAACAATGCATGGAATGCCCTCAGTCGGAAAGCCCTCAGTCGGAAAGCCCTCAGCTGGAAAGCCCTCAGTCACCGAACCCACTCCATAAACAATCTATACCAACATCACTGGTGCCTCCTAATTTTTTGTTTGGACCGCATGAACAAAAAAGGTGTCAGAGGAGAAAGAGGCTCCCCACCTGATTATTAAAGCTTTCTTGTAATTTTCATCTGCAGCTAGTGCCTGACATTTTGTGGTGATTCAGGGATTCTCTGTGCCTGCAGCTTTTTGTTTAAGGTTTTCCCGGGATGTTTGCTGTGCAGGCTCTGATCCTGGGTGCCTTTTGAGCCTGAGAAGCACATAGTTGTATTCTGCTCATCCTGCTGATTCAGGCAATAAACAGTTTTCCCTTTTTTATTTTTGAGAAGCTGGATTTGAGGACACAGGCACACACATAAGAGAATCAGCCACTTCTCATATGTGTGTGTTTGTGTCTTTCAATACAGCTCAAAAATTTAAAAAAGGAAAACTGTGTCTTGCCTAAATTGGCAGGATGAGCAGAGTACAACCATGTACTTTTCAGGCTGAAAAGGCATCCAGGATCAGAACCGGGAAAGCAAATGTCCCATGAAAACCTTAAGTGAAAAACTACAGGCTGCAGAGAATCCATGCAGCACCACAGGTTGGGTGAGGAAAAATAAGAGATCTCCTCAACTCCTGAGCTCCTAATAGCAAGCAAGCAGGCAGTGCTATATCGATGCTAAACTGCGCCCGGGGGCATAACCGCCTCCCCCTGCCCACTTATGGGAGCCAGGGAGCCAGCAGGGAGGCTGAAGGAAGCCGGGGCTCGGGGGCAGGGCTCAAGGGCTGGGGTTTGGACTGGCACTGCAATGGCAGGCAGGCTCCTGGGATGCACACCACTGAGCCCAGCCCCCCTGTCTTTCCTGCAGTCCGGCTCCTGCCATCCCCAGGGCCTGGGAAGGGCAAAAACCAGCCTGCAGGAAGGCCGGGGGGGGGGGAGCTTGGTGGCATGCGCCCAGGGACATGGGATACCCGTGGACATGGGTGGCGATGGGCTCAGTGGGGGGGGGGGAAGGAGGGGTGTGTGTGTGTGATTTTGTGCCCCCCACATGACTGAATGGGCTGCGCCAGGGACTTGGAATACCCCATCTCCCTGTGGTTCCTGTGTTGCTGAAGTATTCTGTGCTTTGCCTGTTACATCAGGTTACATTTCACAGCATTGCAGGATCCAATGCTCTGCTTAGAGAGACTTGCCCAAGCATACACAGAGAAATAAAGCAGCTTTTGGGGGCTGATACAACAGACCTCCTGCTGGCGGTTTTGACTCCTGCTGCTGTGGTGGGTGATGGAAGAAAAATCTGAGGGAAACTGCTGTTGTTCAATGTGACATCATCAGGGGGGTCATGCTGGTATGACATTATTTCCTGGCTCATGACAGGTTTTGCATTTCTCTATCCACTGAAATTCCTTGTACTATGCAGCTGAAAGGTAAAATGTATATCTGAGGCTGTAAATTGAATACTTGTACACCATGAGGCCAGAGGCGGAGCGAGGGGAAACTGTGCCCGGGGCACGCACCCGCCCTGCGCCCCTGCTGCGGCACTGCGCACCCCTGCCCCGCCCCGTAACGCCTCTGCTATGCCCTGGCCATGACTTCGCCGCAGCTCTCTCCAGGACGTCGCACCCCCTGTCTTGTGGGCGCTACGCCACTGCATGAGGCAAATTCTGCATACTGCAAAACCTCTTATTTAGACACCTGGGTCTGAAGACGAGGAGAAGAGGAATCATATATGATTGCCTAAGTAGCTTTGAGCAAATTTATTTCACTGTAATATATCTCATAAGTAGTAACTAACTAAGCCTAGTTCTGCTAAGCCTCTGAGACGAAGCAAGATTGGGCATGAGGGTGAAATGATGGAGGGGAAAAGTGGGAAACCATGTATGCCACCTTGAGCTCCTTGGAGGAAGAGCAGGGTAAAAATGGAATAGATAGGGCTTTGTGTGTAGGCTGAGCAGTTTTCTGCCATGCTTCTGTAGCTGGTGAGACAAATATGTGAGAAAAAAATCACTGTTGGGTGATGGTATGATGTCACTTTTAGGTTTTCCTGGAATCTGCTTTGCCACAAAGTTTCCAGTGATTCCTGGAGAGGCATGCTATCACTTCTGGGTAGAGTTGTTGGGCGCCTGCTGTAGGCAGGGGTTCCCCTGTTCTGGATTCCCCTGGCACCACCCCATGAGGGTCTTACTGGCCCTAAATGGAGACCTCAGCCTTGTTGCTGTTGGTGCAATAATGTCACTTCCGAAAGTGTTGTCATTATATCAAGACATTCTGGAAGACATTCTAGTATTTGGACAAAACACAAAACATTTTTTAAAGCTATGCCCCTGCAATTACCAGAGCGTCTCCCACATTACTGGCCACAGAGGCGTAGCTGGGCCAAACTGCGCCCGGTGCGCAGAGTGTTTTTTCCGCCCCTCTGCCCCTTCCTGCGGCACACACACATACCTCAACCCCCTTCCCACACTTACCTACGTTCCTTTTCTTTTTGTAGTACTTTTTGAGGCTGAAAAAGCAGCCTATTTACAGTTCAAGGAGAAAGCTGCCTGAAGAACTATACTTCCCAGGAGACCTTGTGAGCCCCAAGGTCTCCTGGGAACTGTAGTTCCTCAGGCAGTTTTTGCCCTGAACTGTGAAGAGGCTATTTTTTCGTGGGAGAAAGGGGGAGGGGCCAGGGGGCAATTTTGCACCCCCAGGCGTGCGTCCGGTGCATGACGCACCCCCCCGCTCCCTTGGCCCTCCGCCACTGACTGGCCATGCGATGACATGACTTCCGGAAGTCATGTCATCGCATCAATGGTGACCAGGCTGAGGACTTAATTTATAGCTGGTAAGTCTTTGCCAGGAGTTGCCTGACAACTGTGCTTCTGGGTTTCCCTGGAAATAACCTCATGCTGTTACCTGATGGTGTCCTCTCATATCCCTGCCCTCCTGAGATTCTTGCCAGTTGGCAGCCACTGGCTAGTAATCCCAGTTCTATGAAGGCTGAAAACTCCTAATGGGCTTGCATTACGTACAACTTTTTTGGAAGCCTATGTAGGACTTTTTGGGAATCTGATGTATAATGTATTCCAATTTCATTTTATGACAGTTGCCAGAATTCAGCGACAAATTTTCAAATCAACCTGCAGCATGAAGAAACTATAGCCCCAGAGAGATTTGAATGCATGTCACTAGTGTATATCGCTGGGCTATTTGTTATAAATAATTCAGACATCTTGAATATGAATCCGCTGCCCTCAGCTAGCTCATTTTACTTGTACTATGCTCAGTCACGTTATCACAAATGCATCAAATGTAAACATGGTGGTTTATAATTCAGTTAGCGCAAAAACCCAGGAAGGTGGCTTATACGCCCTTACATGTTTTAATGGAAGACTGTTACAGAGTTCATTCATATCATTTGGTCAGGTTCCTCGGATTATCGTGAAGTAATGAGAGGGCAGAAAGTGTGATTTTTTTTTAAAAAAAGCATGAGTTTGCTCAAAGAGCAGGCTTTTTATAAAAAAAATAAAAAAGCATCTTTGTGTATTGTCAAGTATTATCATCAGAAGAGATGCTTGTACGGCAGAACAGTATCAGATTTTTGCATCCTGGACTGAACAAATCTGCAAAATCCTTATCAAGGGTGGAATGATACCATTTCAAATGTAATATGTGAATAGCAGAACACAAATATAAGCGAACACTTTATTAAAATTGGAAGGTATTGCATTATGTGTCTAATTGGTTCGGGCTTCATATCAAGCGGCAATAATTATTTCCCCAACTCTAAGAAACCATGCTGATTTCAAACAGACCAGTATTATGCCCCACTACGGCAAATCGTATGCTCCTAATATTTCCTTTCGCAGGTGCAAATTGGCAGCTGCTGACACTAGTTGGCATGTAAGGCTCAATAGGTTAAAATATAATTTTCAATAAATAGAATACTAATATTAGAAATGAGACCTTTGTCTCTGGAAATTAAAGTGCTTGTAAAGATGAAGCTGGCAGCTCTGTATATTAGATCCCGAAGAGATAATACACTGAATCATTCATTTCCTTTTCCCATTCTTTCTGCTTTCCCCAGAAGCACTAGCTATTTCAAATAATTTCATCTCTGTAATGAATTTAGCATTGACTGGCATATGATCAGTCCCGACCTGTATTCAGAGATGCTTCATATTTCTATATGATCAGTATACGGGGCTGTTGCCCACTGTAAAATTGGTCTTAGCAGATTCGGTCAAGTTGAATTTGTGTTAAGAATGCTTTGTTGCACATTCTGATTCAACCCACTTCCAATGGTTTTCGGGCCACAGGAAGGACCTGTGGAAAGAATCCCCCAAACTATTCATCATACTAAAAGCTGTCAAGGTCAGTATTGTCTGTTCTGGCTGGCTCCAGACCTCTAAGGTCTTACAGGTTGTATTACCAGACAGTTTTATCTGTAGATGCCATGGACTGGACTTGCGACCTTTTACATGCAAAACAGTGCATATACTCTGCCACTGAACCACTTGCGTAATGCCCATTGGGCAAGGTGGGCAGCTGCCCAGGGCATCACCTTGTGGGGGGCATCAAAATGCTGGGTTCGTTTTTGGGTATTTTAGTGGTTTTCCATTTTTGGTCTGCAGGGGGCGCAGTTTTTAGGCTAGCGGCACCAAAATTTCAGCGTATCATCAGGAGACTGTTCTTATGCTACCCCCCAGGTTTGGTGAGGTTTGGTTCGGGGAGTCCAAAGTT
This sequence comes from Sphaerodactylus townsendi, assembly GCF_021028975.2. NCBI lineage: Eukaryota > Metazoa > Chordata > Lepidosauria > Squamata > Sphaerodactylidae > Sphaerodactylus > Sphaerodactylus townsendi. The sequence continues at coordinate 169,402,891 of NC_059425.1, read as the reverse complement.
ATGGACTCCCAAAGGGGGTGCCCCTATCCCCCATTGTTTCCAATTGGAGCTAATAGGAGATGGGGGCTACAGTTTTGAGGGTCCATAACTTTGGCCCCCCTGAACCAAACTGCACCAAACCTGGGGGGTATCATTAGGGCAGTCTCCTGATGAGACCCTGAAAGTTTTGAGACTGTGCCTTCAGAAATGTGCCCCCCCCCCAGCCTGCAACCCCCATTGTCAGCAATGCAGAAAACTCAATGCAGAACAAAGATTCTTGGGCAAATTTCTAGGATGTTCCTGCACAGGGTGCATTTTTGGATGTATCGGCACCAAAATTTCAGGGTATCATCTGGAGATGATGGCACCCCCCAAGTTTGGTGGAGTTTGGTTTAGGGGGGGCAAAGTGGACCCTCAAAACTGTAGCCCCCAAAATGGACCCTCAAAACTGTAGCCCCCATCTCCTATTAGCTCCCATTGGAAACAATGGGGGATCGGGCACCCCCTTTGGGAGTCCATAACTTTGGACTCCTTGAACCAAACCTCACCAAACGTGGGGAGTAGCATAAGGACAGTCTCCTGATGATATGCTGAAATTTGGTGCTGATATGTCTAAAAATGCACCCCCTGCAGGCACCAATGTGCTGGTGCTAAAAAAATTTGGTCGTGGTGGAGTGGCCGCCCGGGGCGGGGGGGCATCCAACTCAGGTTTTGCCCAGGGCTACAGTTTGCTCAGGGCTGCCTCGTTACGCCCCTGCACTGAACTACAGCCCCGTTTTGTGACCTGCCTGACTTATATTATGTAGAAGTAAAAAAGAACGGATGCAAAAATTAACATAGGCACATTGTACACATCGGAAATAAATGGAGACTGGGGTTTGGGGAGGGAGCTCAGTAGAAATGTGATATAATATAGTCCACCCTCCAAAGCAGCCATTTTCTGTAGGGCAATTGATCTCTGGAGTCTGGAAATCAGTTGCAATCCCAGGAGATGTCCGGGTCACATGTGGAGGTTGCCGAACCTACAAAGAACAAAGTACTGGGCTCCCATGCCACTTCCAAGTTTCAGGTTTCTGCAATGGGGGCATATTTTTTTACAATCAGAGGCCCCTTCCGCACACGCAAAATAATGCGTTTTCAAACCACTTTCACAACTGTTTGCAAGTGGATTTTGCCATTCCGCACAGCTTCAAAGAGCACTGAAAGCAGTTTGAAAGTGCATTATTCTGCATGTGCGGAATGAGCCAGAGTGTCTTGTGGAAAGCCCCTTCCTTCCTTTAAAAAAAAATGACAACATTCTGGAGTTCTTCATAGCACACTTAAATCTTATTTTCTAAAGGAGAAGCTCTGGAGAATGAATGGAAAAAGCTATGTAAATTCATTTAATGAATCTGAGACCTTTTCTCATGGGGAACAGTGGATGAATGCACAAAACAAATCCAGTGAATATTAAAGGAACGTAAATGCTTGTACGACACAACATTATTACCCACTCTTTTAATAATGTGTGTTTCACAAAAGGAGTCTGTAGGAGGCTGCATACTCATCCCTCCAGGCTTTCAGCCATTTAGAAATAGAATAAAACACCTATAGAGTGTTACAGATTTTCTGTCACAACCCTAAGGCCTGGCAGAGATTTTATGCTGTACATCCACCTACCCAAGTTCTTTAGTTTCAGTTACAATCCATGTAATCTAGTCATTATTTATTATCATGAATCAACGCCTTCTGGATGACCTTTGGCTAGTCGCAGTTCTTACAGAACCTTCTCAGCCCCATTTAACTCATAAGGTGTTTGTTGTGAGGGGCGGGGGAAAAGGGAAGGCAATTGAAAAGTGCATGCAGACTCCTTAAAAGATAGAGAAAAGGTTGCTATATTTAACAAAGCGAAAATGGAACTTTGTATTGTGATACACTTGATGGAGAAAGATGCAATCAATATATTATATTGGTTTTTTTGTGTAATTTCACCTTTGCAAACTGAATTAATGAAAAAAAGAGAGAGAAAAGAGAGGTCCAAAAATCAACTGTTCGTCTTCTTGTTAAAGTGTTTGAAATTTTCCAAATGCTTGACAACCCTGTTCTCACTCATCCTCACAATACTCTTGTCTCCTTGTCACATGAGTTCGTCCGGTTGTTCATCCGTCTGTCTGTCCGTCACCTTTCTCCTCCATGGGGATCCCAAGCAACTAGTGAAACAAAAATAGTGTAGAGCATTAATTATTTATTTATTAAGGGAAAAATAAACATGGATTCAGTTACTTAACAGGGGAAGTCCAAAGCAATAAGTATTGGGCAGTTACATCACAATAAAAGGGATAAAATCATGATTATGGGATATTGAAAGGGCCTAGATAAGAAAAGAAATTTATTTAAATTAAAATACGAAGGACATATAGCATTATGAAATACAAGGTATATTTGTAGGTTAAATATTAAAAATATGGAATGAAAAATAAGGTAGTATAGTATAGATATTTAAGTTTATTAAAGCTAAAGAATAAATTACCAAAGAATAGTGAAGTAACTGATTTGATTTAGATGTATTGAATTATGTGTTATTGTTATGGGTAGTTGGGGTAGGATAGATTATGTTTGGGTAACTGTAAATGTGGGGCATTCGTTACATGTTAATATTTGTGGATGTCTTATGTGTTTCAATGGTTTCATGTATGTTTTATGTTCAATGTGTTTTTTAAAGAAGGAAATTAATAAAAAGTATTATGGAAAAAAATAGTGTAGAGCATTTCAGACAAAACTAATGAACAGAAGAAGAGAGGGGGAAGCCTTCCAAAAACAGAGCAGATCCTGACCCTTCTTTTTCTCTGTCAGCTTTCAGGCTAAGAGCTGAAGGCCAAAAGTCAACATGGTGTAGTGGTCAAGAGCTGGTGGACTCTAATTTGGAGAACTGGGTTTGATTCCTCACTCCTCCACATGACCAACATATTCTAATCTGGTGAAACAGGTTTGTTTCCTCACTCCTCCTGAGTGACCTTCAGTAAGTCACATTTCTCTCAGAACTCTATCAGCCCCATGTGACTGTTGCGGGGAGAGGAAGGGAAAAAGTTTGTAAATTGCTTTGAGACTCCTAATGGTTGAGAAAGGCAGGATATACATCCAAATTCCTCCTCCTCCTCTTCTTCCTCCTCCTCATAGTAGAGAAAAGTAGGGTATAAAAACCAACTCTTCTTGTCTTGCTGTTTGACTCAGCCCTAGAGGTTCACTCCCCTAACAATAGGTGTCTTGGGTGCCAGCAGTAGGAGACATGGACAAATGATGGTAGAGAGTGCCAACGAGTCACATCAAACTTATGGAAGCCTCACAGTGTCAAGATTCCATCTCTTGCCATGTTAATTCAGGAGAGTCTGGGGCACCCAAGAATCCCTTCTTATGCTGAAGCTTAGCTTGTTTAGAAACTTGTAGTAACAGTTTTCTCTCCCTAGCCAGACAGCACCTGGCCCTTATCAGGGTTCCAACCTTGGAGGAACTGACGGCCTGGGAACATTTTCAGCTTTGGGAAAACTATTTAAGGGAGGGGTGCTCCATTATGTGGAGCATATAAACTGCTGCTTAGTGTGGGAATTTAGATCCAGCAAAAATCTTCTGAAGTGTGCCTGTTCGTTTACTCTGATGCAATAAACCAATTTCAGTAACACTGAGTCTGGTTACTGGGAGGAAGTTGACGGCATGACACATAAGGTTTTCAAGGCAAGAGTTGTTTTGCCATTGCCTGCCTCTGAGTAGCAACTCTGGACTTCCTTGCTGGTCTACCATCCAGGTACTATATTCTTTTCAGGATAAAAATAACAGGAGATTTGTGAATTCATCCACCATATCCTAGATCATCTTTGTTCTAGCATGCTCAGCTTGGGTCCTAGTGCCTACTTAGTTCTGTCCCTAAGGCTCTAGAACCCAAACGAAGCATTCCAGAACAAAGACAGTCCAGGAAATGGTGGTTGAATTCACAAATCTCATGTCATCTTTATCCTGACCAGGGTATAACCAGGGTTGGCCCTGCTTTGTTTTCGAATTCTGATGAGATCAGGCTAGAGACAAATACTCAGGGCCAAACTATATAATATGGGTTCTCCTACCCAAATGGGCTCTCATGACAGTCACATGGCAGCTCTAGATAATGCCACCTTTAGAACCTTCAGAAACTGATTGGAATCGGGACAGTGGCCTGGGAGAGGAAGAGACTCCTTCATCCCCCATCCTTTCCTGAGACTAAACCTCAAATGGGAATTATTTGCATAATTCTGTAGCAGCACAATAATTTAAAATACATACTAAAAACAAAAAAACCCAACGCTGACTTTCTAAATTCCAAAATCTAACACAATTCAATAAAACTCTTAAAACTTTCCTAAATCTCAATTTTCAACTAACGTAACACACCTAGTATATGGAGATCCAAGTTGGGTCTATGAATAGCTCCCCCACGAGTCCTTTCAGTTCAGGGGAAAGGTGTGGGAGCAGGCAGAAGAACCGCCCTTCCCACACCCCTGTCCTGATTCAAATTGGCTGCTGTAGGCTTTTGAAGTGACATTCCCTTATAATTACTGTGTGCCTGAGATGAAAGTCTGTTGGGTCAGAAAAGCCCAAATTTGACTCATTAAAAACATACCACGCAGTCTGACCCTCAGTCTGGCAGTTACAAGCTGGCAGCCACCTTCACACAATTCCTCCTCCTGAATATCAAGAGAGATAACCCTTGGGCTGTGTTGTGATAGGTGTTAGATTTTTTTTGAGTGTGCATTTTGTTTTATACATTAATTAACTGTGCAACTCTGTAGCATGAACTTGCATCGTTTTGATCATTTAAAAATGTTTTAAAAGATTTCCCCCCTAAAAATTAATGTTTTTCTACATTTTTATACAGAAACACCCACTCCCTCAGTACCATGTTTTGTTTTTTCCCAGGGCTTGATCTATTTAGTATTGGATGTTACAATCACCATAATAAAGGTTGTATCATTTAAAGAAAGAAATTTCCACCTGGTGCTCAAGTTTAGCAGTTTTGCTGTGAGCCCAAAAGTGTGTTGGGAAAAAGTTGGAAGAAAATTGGTTCAGTTATTTTCTACTTAGTCGAGTGTTTTTCAGCTGTTAAGAAAATTGGTTCAGCTATTTTGCGCTTCACTAGCTCAGTCTTGTTTAAAATGTCAAGCTTGGTGTGTCTAGAGTCCTGTAGCAGCGACTGGTTGTTATGTCCTTGTGGAAAGATGAAAGCGTATTACTGATCAAGGGGGGTGGAAACCTATTTCATTGGGGTTTTTTGCATATATTTGCATACAGTTGTGATTGCAAACTTATATTTTGGTCAAACCTAAGTCTGACTAAGATCTCCAACTGGATGGGGGGAAATTCCACCCAGGAAATACCTGTACAGTTGTGTGCTGGTTCAATCATTGACAGACCTATGTAAAGTGAAGCTGAAAGTCTCTAGATCCCAATCCAGATTGTCAACTATGGGAGGCTAATGGAGGCTGGGTGAAGAGTCATAGGGACATATGCATGGCATTTTCAGACACCGGTATTTCCCCCTTCTTTCTTCTCAATTGAAAGTAGAAACACATGGACTTTTCTTTCTGCAAAAGTCTGAATTGGCTAAAGTTGACTGCTGAGTACCAGATGTGATCATATGTTAGCATCTCTTTCATATCTACTATCAAATATTGTGAAATATTACTGACAGCTCCTATTCAGGAACGGATGCCAGATGTCAGAATGTCCAGTATCAAAAGCTCCTCCATTTCAGTTATTGTTGGACTAGCAGTTAAGCCCATTGTACAAGCAAATACAACGGGCTCTAGAAAACTGTTGATGAGTTAATGGTACCCACTGAGGGGGCCAACCCCTCCTGCAGTTCCTCTCTCCTTAGTCCTATGTTATCAGCTCCTTCCTCATTCTTCTCTTCCTGGATGCCCGCATCAGTTAATTGTTTGGATTTGCATCAGGCTAGGCCAGTTTTTCCCTAAAGCTCATCTAGAGCAAGAATCCCTTGAAAAGATAATAATGCTGTATGTTTAATGTTATCAGATTGCTTCCAGCTTATGGTAACCCTATGAATCAATGTCCTGCAAAATATCCTATTGTTAACAGGTCTTGCAAACTAACACTAATGCTAAGGAAAGGTGAATTAAGCAGGAAAACAGGGAGCTGCAATATCAGATGGATTAACTCAGTCAAGGAAGCCACAGCACTCAGTTTGCAAGTGAGACAGCTGTGAATCACCACAGGCTGCAGTTGCCACTTGGGGTGGGTAGGCGAAGGCAAGCTGACCGTTTCTGCCCAAGTAAGGGTGGAAGCAGAGCCCTGGCCATGTGAAGAAGAAGAAGAAGAAGAAGAAGAAGAAGAAGAAGAAGAAGAAGAAGAAGAAGAAGAAGAAGAAGAGTTTGGATTTATATCCCCCTTTCTCTCCTGTGAGGAGACTCAAAGGGGCTTACAATCTCCTTGCCCTTCCCCCCTCACAACAAACACCCTGTGAGGTAGGTGGGGCTGAGAGAGCTCCGAGAAGCTGTGACTAGCCCAAGGTCACCCAGCTGGCATGTGTGGGGGTGCCCAGGCTAATCTGAATTCCCCAGATAAGCCACCACAACTCAAGAGGCCGAGCTGGGAATCAAACCCAGTTCCTCCAGATCAGAGTGCACCTTCTCTTAGCCACTACACCACTACGCCACAGGGCAGATGACACTGAAAGTGGGAGGGCTGGCCCAAGCTTTTAAAGACCAAGCTCTCTTTTGTGCCGGCCATGTGCTTCGGCCCTCAGTTTGCAAGAGCTGAGCAAGGCAGTTAACAATAGGGTGTTCTGGAGATTATTGATTCATACAGTCACCATAAGCTAGAATTGACTTATCTTGACCACACTTCACACAAACACCTAGAGCAAAATAGATTCCGCTGGAGAAGGGCCTGCATAAATGACTGAATGGCTTTCCACTGGAGGAAAAGAAACTTAAGTTGGAGGAAGGTTCCTCAGGGTTAGAGGGAGGCTTTGAAGAAGTCACGCCCCATCCTCTGTGGAGCTCAGCGCTAGGCTACAGCTTGTTAGGAACTTGAGGTTGGTCTCCCATGCCTTATTTGCATTTCCTAGTTTCTTATTTGTGAATCCATCTGGAAAAACTGAGAATAACTGCATAAACTGGAAACCAGCTCCAACCTCCTCAACTTGTTATTGTTGTTACCTATTGAATAGCTTGTATCTGCACAGTGGCTGTGGTGGTGAAGATTTATTAATTTGTTTGTTGGTTTAATTGTTTGACTTTTACCCTACCCTTTCCTGACAAGTCAGGCTCATGGCAGCTTCCAATTAAAATCCACACAATTAAAATTTATAAATATAATAAATATAATTTTAAACCCCAATTTATAAAATATAATTATTTAACATAATAGGGGAAGAGAAGGGAAGGTCCATTAAAACTCTTATAGGAAGGAAAAGAACAACAGCATAATAGTAAATATTAGGGAAGGAAAAGAAAAGGGGAAAGAAAGGAGGGGGAAGAGGGGAAGAGGGAGACCAGCAGGATGGGAAACATTCACTGTCCTTAACCATGAGCCTGGTAGAACATCTCAGTCTTGTAGGCCCTGTGGAATTGCATCAGGTCTCACAAAGCTCAGGTCTCACTTAAAAGAGAATTCCTCCAGGCTGGGCCAACACTGATTTTTGGAGGGACAGAGGCCCTGGTATGTTGTCTCCTGATGAACGCAGTGCTCTTTGGGGAGTATATTGGAAAAATCAGTCCCTCAAATACGAAGGTCCCAGACAATTAAGGGCTTGAAAAGTCAACACCAGAACCTGACCCGATTCACTATTCTACCCAAAGGCAGTGTAACTTGCAGAGTACTGGTTGAATGTGGACTTGCTATGGAGTCCCCATAAGGACCCATGTTACTGCATGCTGCATCAGTTGGAATTTCTAGAGCAGTCTCAAGGGTATCCCTGCATAGAGCAAGTTACAGGAATCCAACCTGGAGGTGACCATCGGGTGGATCATGATTGCTAGGTTGGGGTGAGATCAGAGGCATATTGGAGGAAAATGGCACCCAGGGATAACACCTGCTCTGAGTGCACCCCAACCCTGTGCCCCATGCTTGGAGGCGGGGCTTGGGGGCGGGGTGACTCAGATGGGCACTGCAGTGGCAGGCTGGCTACTGGGCTCTCCTGATGCTGCAGCGCCTCTCCGAGCTGCCCCTGCTTCTCTGCAGGCCACATCCTATCCTTCCCAGGCCCTGGGGAGGGGAGAAGCAGGCCTGCAGGGAGGCGGGGATGGGGGGCAGAGGCTGCCTGCCACTGCAGTGCTCGTCTGAGCTGCCTCCACCCCCATTTCTGAGCCCTGCCCACCAAGGGCCTGGGGAGGCACGGAGGCAGCTCGGATGGCTGCCCCATTTTACCCATGGGGACAGAGGGGTCAAATGACCCCAGGTCGGTGCAAGGGAGGAGGGGGGTGGGGACAATTTTGTGTGCTTGGGGTCATGTGACTCCCCTTGTCCCCGTGGGCAGTACACCCCTGGGTGAGATAGGTAAAGGTGAATTGCTGGATTTGGCCAAGGTGGAAAATGCTACTTTGGCTAAATTAGTGACCTTTACCACCATTGTTAATGAGGCATCCAGAGTCATCTCTGGGCTCTTGATGGACAGTGCTGGTGCCAACTGCATATCACCAAGAGTTTGAAGTTGGCACCCCAGTCCTAGGTCTCCCTGGTCCAGCAATCAAACTTCTGTCTTTGATGGATTCAGTTCAAACCGGCTCTGTCTTAATCACTTTACCACAGCCTTCAGACAACTGGTCAATATAACAGGTGCAGTATCCAGCTGGCTGCCCATCAGCAGGTATAACTGGGTGTCATCAGCATGTTGATGGCTACTGAGTCCGAACCTCCAGACTAGCTGGGCGAGAGGGCACATGTAGATGTTAAATAACATCTTGTCTTCTTACAGTGGTGGAGTTTCATTTCCTTGCTTTGCAGGGGTTTTTCCCATCCATGCAGTACACAAAATTGATTATACTGAGAGTCATGGATAGTTGGGTCAAGTCATTAAATGACACGAGGGGAAAGTGCATTTCCCATGAAATTGAATGAATAACATTGAGTAAATGGACTTCAAAAATACTATTTAAAAATAATTCTTGACTGACTGATTTTCTCATTGACTGTTTATACCATTGGATGTCTAGCTGCATGCAGTGTTCACAGATCTGTGGATGAGGCGGAAAGTAGGAGGTCATCTGGCTCTATGAGAACAGGCACACTAAAAACACCATTGATAGCACCTTGCTACACTGTGCTGGCTGGATACTTGAAAAGTAACCTTGAACTGTTTGATCATGAACTGATTTGAAACTGGTGAACAGTGGATGTTTGAATGTTCCTAAATACGGTGGCTCCCTGTGACTGTTTTAGAATGAGAAAATGACATGTGGGGGAAGGGTTAAACTTCTTTCTCCATGTTCCTCAGTCCTAGTCCAAACTGGGCCTCCTACAAACCCAACAGCTGAGTTTTTAAAATGCTGGAACTTCCATTCATGGAACTCCCAGAGTCAAATGTGGAGTGGTTGTCAGATACGAAGCTCACTCAGTGACCTTGGGACCAATCTCTTTCAGCCTAACTTGGCTAACAAGCTCATAGTAAAGAGAAATGGCAGAGAGAACCATGTACACTGCCCATCTGAGCTCAACGGAGGAAGGGCAGATAAATATATTACACAACCAAATACTGACAAGCTACTTCACATTAGCTGTTAAAAACTGTCAAATGTTGATTGTTGTATGTCACATGCTGATTGCAACTGCATGTCAGTTGTTAAATATTATCAGTGCCAACTCCCACGTGTCAGATACTATCAAACACGGAGCGCTACTGTATGTCAGCTATCAGATACTGCCCGATATTGACTGGCATTGCATGCCAGTTGTCAGATTTCATCAGTCATTGACTTTTATTGCAAAATGTTTGAATGTTAAGTGAGGAGGGGAATACAAAACTCTCCATATTTGTACATTCCGAGAATATATACTGCAGCAAAGTTTTGAGAAAAATTATTTGGGGACAAATTATTTGGGTTTTGTTCACTCTACTTTTGTTTGCTCGACTTGTGCCACAAATTTTGTTAGGCTTTAGACATGATTAATGATTAAGGTTGTTTTTATTCAGTACACTAATTGATAACAGCTCACCTTGGTTATAAATGCAGGTCCATGTTGTGTTATTGTCATCTGTGCTTACTTATTTATCTATTTTTAAAATTTTTCTCCTTTTTTGTAATTTTTTTGTTGGTAAACAAAAAATTATCTTAAAAAAACCCAAGTTTCGTTAGGCTTCTAACTGTGGAAAGGAACAAAAGAGAAGTACCGTGTTTCCCCGAAAATAAGACAGTGTCTTATATTAATTTTTGCTCCCAAAGATGCACTATGTCTTATTTTCAGGGGATGTCTTATTTTTCCGCTCCACAGCTACATGCTCTGGTGTTCTATTCGACGGGCATGCTTCCAAACAAAAACTTTGCTACATCTTACTTTCAGGGGATGCTTTATATTTAGCACTTCAGCAAAACCTCTACTACGTCTTATTCTCAGGGGATATCTTATTTTCGGGGAAACAGGGCATGTGGTAGTCAGGGTGCTGTGATGATACATCTGTGTGTGTGTAAAGTGCCACTGAGTCATAGTCGACTTATGGAAACTCAGTCGGTTTTTCAAGGCAAGAGACTTAATAGAAGTGGTTTGCCTTTGCCTAACTCTGCATAGTGATTCTGGATTTCCTTGGTAATCTCCCATTCAAGTAACAGTCAGAGCCGACCTCATTTAGCTTCCGAGATCTGACTGGATCAGGCTAGGTTGGGGTGGAGATGGCAGTGCCTTGCATGTGGGAGGACTCACGGTTTATCCCCAGACTCACTAGTTGAAAGGTTGAAATACCAGGAGTTGTAAAAGACAGGCCTGAGAGACAGGGGATGCTTGCTGCCCTTCACAGCAAACTGTAGTGACCTTGACAAACCAAGGGGCTGACATAGTATAAGGCAGCTTCATCTGTTCTGTGATCGGACAACACCCACACACTTTCTTTTTCAGTGTTGAAAAAATAATATTGGGGAGAGACAGACACACACTCAGAAAAGGGCTAAAAGATAGGAGGAACAAAGGAAAACATGTGCCTGTTCATCTTAAATTTACCTTCTTCAAGAACAGCCCCATCATATGCTTATTTGCAGAGAAGTAGTCAACAAGGGGGCCAAGGTATCCTGATCTCTTTAGATCTCAGGAGCTGAGCAGCATCAACCTGGTTATTAATTGGGTGGGAGACCACCAAGGAATCCCAGGGTCACTATGCAGAGGCAGGCAATGGCAAACCACCTCTGTTAGTCTCTTGCCTTGAAAACCCTACTCGGTTGCCATAAGTCAGCTGCGACTTAACAGCAACTCACTCATACAAGTAATTAAGTTTAGTAGGGTTTCCTCACAAGTAGAAGAACAGAGAAGTTTGGATTTATACCTTGCTTTTCTCAACCGCAAGGAGCCTCAAAGTGGCTTACAAACTCCTTGCCTTCTCCCCACAACAGGCACCTTGTGAGGTAGGTGGGACTTAACGAGTTTTGAGAGAACTGTGACAAGCTCAAGGTCACCCCAGCAGGTTTCATGTGGAGGAGTGGGGAAATAAATCCAGTTCACTAGACAAGAGTCCACCACTCATGTGGAAGAGTGGGGAACATGGTTCTCCAGATAAGAGTCCAACACCAGGTGCTCAGGAGCAGCAGCAGCAGAAGGCCATTGCTTTTACATCCTGCACGTGAGCTCCCAAAGGCACCTGGTGGGCCACTGCGAGTAGCAGAGTGCTGGACTAGATGGACTCTGGTCTGATCCAGCAGGCTAGTTCTTATGTTCTTATGTTCTTAACCACTACACCATCCTGTGAAAGGTATGATATAGGCAATGGATAATTTACTTATATTATTGGCAGCCAAATCCTATGCATACTTATTCTGAAAGAAGTTCAATAGCCCCCCCCCCCCCCCGGATTTTGTTGGATCTTGAAATATAAACAGGGTTGAGAGGCCACCAAATGGGAGGCCACGGAGATGTACAGGGTCACTAGGAAGAGACAGCCAATGGCATAACACCTCTGTTATCTCTTGCCATGAAAACCCTACAGGGTCACCATAAGCTGGCTGCAGCTTGATGGTACTTTTCGCCACAAGATCTGCCCCACACAAAAAAGCACAGGTTCATGTGCATATGCTTCCAAAAGCTCTCCCATTCAAACCCTCGACAATAGCAAAATACCACACTACGCAATCGCCCCACACTGTGCCACGGAGAGAAACACATTTCACCATGACAAAATTTACCAGACCACAGCCCAGAAAACCCGAAACAACCACGTCAAACTCAAACAGGTTTCACATTCCCAGATTTAACACCTAGTTTATGAATGCTTTTATTGGATACTTACCTGCGCATAGTTTGTGGAGCACAGACCACACACCCGCAGGCTTGTTGACAGCTGAGAAAGGGGAGAGATCACTTTCACCTTCATTGCCTCCAGGATTACTTCCAATAGGCTCAAAGAGTTTAAGAGCACTTTTAATGTGCTCTTTTAATTATGGCTATAGGTACTGCTGAGGCAGCAGTCTCCCCAAGTCTCCCCAAATTAGGAAGAAAAGCTGTTGAAGCAAGAAACATATTTAACTATGCTTGAAACAAAGTAGAACAATTTTAGCCCAATTATATATTCCAGTGCTCCTATTATGATGAGGGCTGCTTTGCAGCTTCTTTTCGGGGCAAATTGCACCACTGAGTCAGGAGTTAACTGGTTGCAAGTTGACACGACGACACAGGGCTCTGTATGCGAGAGTTTTTAATACCAATTAATACACGGAATGCCTGTCATCCATGTAATAAAACGGGGCCACTTTATGGCAGGTGGCTGCTTGTAGAAAAAAAAATCCCTCAAGCATCACTAATACTAATTATCAGAACCACCCTTTGGGTTGCACTAAAAAGACCAATTAAGGACATACAAGAACTGCATTTCACTCTTAGGTGAACAGGTGGTGCTTGGACTCTTATGCTTGAGTATGGTGATTGAGAAGCCAGGATGTTTCTCAAGTACCATTTTTGCTAAGGAAAACACACTGAGATTTCTATATTTTCCAGGTAAAATTTTTGCTATGGCGAGTCTAAAACACCATCCCAGACACGCTGCTTCAAACTAATTTGCCCAATTTTAACCTAAGGCATCACCCGGTGTCAAAGCATTAATTCACATGATTGGCTTTAAAAATGGGTTACCATTCTGCTGGAGCTGAGTACTCAAAAAGGGTCTCTGTGTTATGTCAGTTGGGGATAAGAGAAATCCATATGGCCCCAGTCCTGAGGTAGTGGCAGATCTATTTATTAGTTGCTTGTTGACATGGGCTGCAAATAAGTTCTTGAATCCTCCTAACAGCTCAATCCAGAGGTGGGAGGGGAATTCAGTGGCATCTGGGGATGGTTTCAGTGGCACAGTTTTCTAAAATATAAAGCAAAACCCTGGCTGCTCAAAGAACTCCCATTGAGGAAAATTACCTACACCACACATTCTGGTAGCATGTCTGCAGCTGTGTGTGTGTGGGGGGGAGGGGTGTTCCCAGGCTAAGAGCCCAGTGGAAGCTGACTAAAGTTGGCTCCACATTTAGGAACACCCCTGGTCCACTCCCAGCTGCACCTGCATAGTGTTCTACGCCAGCCTTGTCAAGGAGCAGTGGGCTCTTCTGGGGTTGGGTGCTGCAGAGCTGTGCAGTGCCTGCCCACAGGCATATTTGCTCTCTCCATTGGTGTAGATTCCCCTTAAAGTGGCGGGGTGGGATGGGGAAACATTGTAGTGGTGGCCCAGGATTTGTTTCAGTTCCCCGTCCCCCTGGATTGGGCTACAAGTCCATCAACCCTCTATTTGACATCTTCAGATCTGGGCCTGGTTAATCCTCCCCATACCTCCAGACACATTCCACACCAACATCACAATCCTAGGCTTAATATAGATGCAGTCACATTCCATGTTAGTCTATTTGGAATACAGGCCATCTGCAATTGCTATCTCAGGAATCCATCTAAAAAAATCCTGCGACCTCAATATCTTTTTAGCTGGGGTGATTAAAACATTTGAATTCCGCTTCCAGGGTCAGCTCACCATACAGCTTTTATTCTGCCTGCAAAAATGAAGATTTTCTTATCTGTTTCTATGGTTCTCCTTTCAAAGTATTCACCTACAATTGCTTTGAGTTAACTTGGGATGAGTTGTGGGATATAGAACTCAGAGAAAGTCTTTTAGAAATCTTTTAAACCATGTAATGCAGATTGACAGTTGCAACAGTCAACACACATGGTAAGTATTCATACCAGACAATGTCTCATAACTGGAAACAGGATATATTGTCTTGTTTAGTCTAAACACCATGCATAGGATTTTGCAGTAAATTCCACAATTTGTCACAAGTCTCTGAGTCATGGATTGTTCAGTCAAGGGACTTACGTGTATATCTGTGAACCAAAAATAATATACTTTAGGTGGGAGAGCAATTATTCTCCTGAGATGATGATGATGGTGATGATGCCAATACCCTCTGGTCATGGGGAGGGGCTACAAGCAGACCAGCCATCAAAAATCCTATGCCTCTGGGTGAGGCTCGAATTGTAATGAAAAGCCAACAACCAGCTAAAGAACCAGCAGCTGTGATATTGAACAAAATAAAATAATAATAATAAGGCCAGGTCTACCCAATGCATCTGAATAGGATTTAGACCAGTCTTCCAAGTGGCTGCTATATGATCTGCGAAGCTTCAAATATTGCTAATTTAAGACAAAAAGAAAAAAGAAAAAAACACATGTGCACAGGATTGCCAGGATAAACAAACTTCATCTATTTTTTTACATGGAAATGCCCATCTGATGAGCTGAAAGATTCTTAAAATGACTTTGGCAGCACAAAGGCTCCTGAATGGGGAACAAAATGGCAGGGACTACTATACAAAAACGCAAGTCTGGTTGAGAGTCATCTGATGCACTTTAAATGATTTCTTATCAAAGTTCAGTGTTTTATACTGCACAGTGTTTTATACTGCACTGTGGCCCTTAAAAAAGATTATTTAATGCTTTCAGAGAATCGGTAGAATGGCGTGAAATAGCTAGGACCACAGTGGAGGGTTCCACCACAAAGAAGGTCCAGGATAAAAAAGAGATTAATTCAGAAATTTCCTTAGATATTTTGGTGAGACAGAGTATAGAATGGGGAGGGTCAGGTATTGTGACCATACTGAAGAAGGAGTCACAGTTACTGAGGCCTAGCTGTGGCCTGGTAAGTTAGTTGGATGTTGTGTTCCTATAAACACAGTTCTTAACCACTACTGTTTCCAGAACTAATCCTTTCCCTCCATAAAGGCATAACATAGGAGTGCTAGCATCCAGGTAGGAGATAGAATTCTTCCAGAATTAAACGTATCTTCAAAGATCAGTTCCTCTGGAGAAAATGTGACCTTCAGAGGGTGGGCTCTATGACATCACATCCCCTATGAGCTTCCTTCCTTGCCAAATGCCAACCTCCCCAGTTTCTGCCTCTAAATCTCTGAAAAATTCCCAACCAGGAGTTTTCAAATCTTGTCTGTGTGCGTGCGTACGCGTATGCATGTTTGTATCTCAAATGTAAAATATGTTTTTAATTAGAGTGCGATGTAGGAAGGCAATAAAACACAGCTGCAAGTGCATATCTTTTTAATATATGTGCGGTCATATGTGATTTTGAACCACTGCTTCGACAGTGTTTTTGGAAGCTTGCCCACCATTTATGTAGCTCAGGGCAGAAGTTCTAATGTGTGTGAAACTTGAGAACGCATTGAAAAAATTACTCAGTGAGTTTTATCCAATTACTTCTCCCTATATAATAGTGGAAATTTGGACATTCATTGACAGTAAACCAGGCGTGACAGGCAGGGCCCAAGGTCATTTATAGTTGGGCCTGATACAAACCTGTAACACAAGCCCTCCTCTGTTCCCATCCCATACATAAACTCTCCTGAGTCCAAAAGAAAAATGTGAATTTTATTTTTTAGCATCATTAATAGCAAGGGATATCTACCATATATACTCGTGTATAAGTAGACCCGAGTATAAGTTGAGGCACCTAGTTTTACCACAAAAACCTGGGAAAACTTATTGACTCGTGTATAAGTCGAGGGTGAGAAATGCAGCAGCCGGCGGCACAGAGCAGGGTGCCACCGCCATTCCCCCTCTGCACCAGGGAGAAGGCAGCCGCCTTTTCCCTGGGGCAGAGGGGGTTCCCTGCTCGGCACCCTCTGAGTGTCCTTGCCTCCCTGTAGAGCTCATCTCAGTTACCAGGCTTTTATCAGTCGGAGCAGGCTTGAGAAGAGGCCTGCTGCCTGTGTTCCCTTCCAGGAAGTCGTATGGACTTGGTGGGAACTACATTTCCCAGGATCTCCTGGGAAATGTAGTTCCCAGCAGGCCGTTTCAGCCTGGAAGGGAACACAGGCAGCAGGCTTCTTCTCAAGTCTGCTCCATTTGTTAAAGTAAGTGTGGGGGAGCGTCGCGGGGGGGGGGATCACTGACTCGCATATAAGTCGAGGGGGGCATTTTCAGCCCTTTTAATTCGATTTATCTGCGAATATAAATGGTATTCACTAATTAGGCAGTCTTCTTATTTGATCCCATAAGCTGCTGCCTTGCAGGACACAGGTGAAATATTGGATAGGACAACATTTTTTTTCTTTCGTTAATACAAGCTAGTATATTGTGGGCCCTCAGATTTGTGTAGGGATGCCAACACCAGGTTGGAAAATTTCTGCAGATTTGGGACTGTGGGGTTTGCAAAAATTCTTGGATATTTGGGGAGGGCAGGATTTGCAAAAGGGAGAAACCTCAGCAGAGTTGAATTGTAATTGGTAACCACTAATTAATGGATTACTATTATTACTGTTATCTAATTCATATACAGATTACAATATATTCAAGGTATGTATTGGAACATCACTAAAGATGCTGGAACACAAGGAAGTATGCTTGAGGTAGGAAAGTAAGTTAAAAGGCTTAAATTCCTCGGAGATTACAAGTAATGTCATAATAAATGGACTAAAATCCCTGAAAGATTATGAGTGGAGTGAGAATAAACAGCAAGAAGGGCAAATAAAGTGCAAAGAAGACATAACAGGAAGAATATGCCAATTAATAAGATGGAAGAATACGTCCAGGTGGCTGAAAGCAGAAGTGTTTATGAAGTTATGATGGAAGACCAAGCAGACCAGAAGATTAAAAGCAGGAATGGAGGAATGGAGCTATAGGGGTCAGGAGCCAACATGAGATGGTGAGCCAAGTTAAGCTGATTGAATCCAATTGAAAAGGGGAAGGTCTCTGAGGCAGACAAAAGCCTTGACAAACCTGTACAAGTCTTATGGAAAATTAAGCAGGCTGGAGAATTCTATCTGGTGTAACTTGACACGATTGTATTTGAAGGCAGTTCTGACTTTTAAAAGCTCATACCTCGAAAATCTTGATGGCCTTGAAAGTGCTGCTACACTCAAATCTAGCTACTTGACACAATTGGTGTACCAATTACCTCCCATGTCTCTTGCTCCAATTGGATACCCAGTGTCTGTTTCTCTTTAACTTTTCTCTTTCTGCCCCACATGTGTAATCTTGTATGTCACAAAATTTTCTTCAAATTGAATTGCTTCAAGTTATGACTTTCTTCAGACTGATTTTCTTTAGAGGCTACAAGGGAATAGGCTACCTTTCCCCAGGAAATCACATGAAGGTCTGGCCAACCCCAGCATGAGTGGGTGAGCTTGCCAGTTGAAGTGCGGGTTGGATGTGTATCCATCTTTTCTTCTGATATGTCATTTAATATTGAATAATAAATGATATATGCAGTAAACTAACAATTTCTTACCAAAAATATCCCTAAATTCATCACACTAAGCTGTAGATTCCACCTTCCAAAGCAGCCATTTTCTTCAAGGGAACTGATCTCTGTTGTCTGGAAATCAGTTGTAATTCGGGGAGGTTAGCTACCGTAGTTGTGAGAACTCAGAGCAGTTTTCTCCATATGCTTCCCTCATCCCCGAATGTTTAGATCCTGTTTGACAGTAATGTGCGAATTGTTGGAATTTCCAGCCTTGCTTTGCATGCAGCAGCAGCAAGAGCAGCATGGAATTCTAGGAAGCTGCACGAACATTCTAAAGGTGACAGTTAAAATCCGTTGGTAGTGTTCTGTTCCCTCACACACACACTCTGAGAGACTGCCTGACTGACTAACTAAAAGAAAGATGCTCTGTATACTGCTGTAAACCAAGATGTTTTAAACTATCTGCACTATGCTCATAGTATCTATTAACCATTAATTAGCCATCAGTAAACTGTTTATGAAGAGAGCCTTAATATCAAATACAATATCTATTGACAAAATAGGAATTCTGATAAAGGAAGGGAGGGAGGGAAAAATGGAAAGAAGGAAGGAAGGAAGGAAGAGGAAGGAGGAGAGAAAAGGAAGAAATGAAGGAAGGCATGAAAAAAAGGAAGAAACCAACCAATCACATTTGGAAGAAGCGCTGGAATGGCCTAAACAGGAACCATGAAGCAAAACAAAGTATTTATTTGTAAAAGTCTCTTTCCTGTAAAGCTTGCTTAAGAAAAACTTACCTAACGCTACTGGAAGCTGGCCTGAATGAACGCTATATTATTTAGCTCCACATTCCTTCTGATTATTTTGAATCCATCTGTTTTATTTCTCTCCCTGCTTCTACAGTTACCTGCAGACTTGGTGCAAGAACTGGCTTCAGAATATCCTCCTCCCCCTCCCCCCCATTTCCTTCAAATCAATATAAATGACAGTCATAAACTGGGTTGCTGAAACCACTTACTCTGGAGCACACAGGTGCGAACACTCCAGTGTAAGTGGTTTTAGGCCTGCAGCTACAGTGATTATTTATTGGCCTTGCCACAGCACACACTGACCTTAATTATTACCACACCAGAAATCATGCATGACACTTCATATGCTCTGGCCAAAAAAGAGTACTTCCAAAGATGTTATGGCAACTACGCATCACTATCTTGTACTCTCTGTATCAGTAAGTGCTGGGTTTACTGCTGGTTTGTCTACTGCGATGGATTAGCGACTGCACGCGTTTCCCCGGCAGCAAGCGAACAGTGCAGAAATCAGCCTGGCTCTTTTTTAACTAGCTGACTGAGAAATGAGAAACCCACCTTGGAACTTGCATTCCATTCTGAAATTCTCCCTTTCACTTTAACCTTATTACTTAAGGAAAAATCAATGCTAGGGCTGCCAAATTCCACGTGGGGCCGAAGATCTCCCAGAATCACAATTGGCCTCCAGATGACAGAGATCTGTTCCCCAAGAAATGCTTTGAAGGGTGGGCTGCAGGTCATTATACCCTGCTGAGGTCTTTCTCCTCCCCAAAACCCTGAGATCCCCAGGATTTAGTGTCTGAATGTTCAGGATTTGGCAGCATTAGTGACATGAGCATTCCCTGGAAACGAGGAATCTGATGTGGAGCCTGAAGGCACTGTGGATCAAGGGCTGCAAGCAACAGAGCCAGCTCTAAGTTTTGTCCTGCCAGCCGAGGCAGAGCCCCACCAAACCATTCCCTGCCAGCTGAGGCAGAGCCAGTAACTGAGCCTTCCATCCTTTTGAGGTTGGTAAAATGAGTACCCTGCTTGCTAAGGGGAAAATGTAGGTGACTAGGGAAGGCAATTGCAAACCACTTCATAAACAAAGTCTGCCTAATAAACATCACCCCATGGGGCAGTAATGACCCAGGCTTGAACAGGGGACTATCTTTACCTTTTTAAGGGGTTAGAAGTTATAGTATTTTATGTTTAATTACCTGATCTGGAAAAAATAGCATGGTAAATGCTTGTGGCTAGGGCAGGGGTAGGGAACCTGCGGCTCTCCAGATGTTCAGGAACTACAATTCCCATCAGCCTCTGTCAGCATGGCCAATTGGCTGGTAGGGGCTGATGGGAATTGTAGTTCCTGAACATCTGGAGAGCCGCAGGTTCCCTACCCCTGGGCTAGGGGTACAGGAAATCTTGCACAAACATGTTCAGTAGGTAAACACCATGTCTGGCAGCCACAATCACCCATGAGTCAACCTACACCTGTCTGCTTGTCCACCTTAAAGGGCTGTCAGTCAGCTTTATACTTGTGGAGCCGTTGAAGCGGCGAAGTTTCTTTCTTTGTCTTATGGGGGCATTTGCATTTGCGCAGTAGAAGATTTTGCCCAGGGTCATGGAGGGTCAGGTCAGGTAATTAAACAACATGAGAGGAGAGCTATACTTCCCGCAAGACCCTATGAAATGTGCGTGTACAAAATAACAAGGGTAACACTGGTGGCAGCTCAATCCAGAGCCCTGGTGGCCAGGCCGGTGCTGCTGTGACACCGTCTTGTCACCTTCAGGGCCACTCAGGCAGTGCAAAAAACAAAACAAAAAACCCCACTGCCAGAAAGCCCCCAAAGAACATTAAACAATGGACTTATGCCACCCCAAATGGTGCTGTAAGTTCTTGACCGAGGCAGCAGCACAACTAGCTGCAAACCCCCAGGAATGCCCACCATCCCCATCAATTCAGTGTTCTTAATAGTTGACTGACTGATTTCTTCAGTGTTTATTAATATGATGGCTGATGAGCAGCATGTAGTGACAATGGCTGTATGCAGGAAGAGCAAATGGGATTCCTGTTGTGCTGTGTGGAAATGCACAAGCGTGAAACAGTATTGATTGCATTGTTCAGTCCTGTTTGAATACATGACTAAGCAACTGGATGAACTGGCTCAAACTGTTCATGAACTGAGCAACAAAAATCAGTTTCCTGTTTGTGACTCATGAACAGACTATTGAGCAGTCTTTCATGTGTTGAAATCTCATAATCTTCTTTATAATCTTTTAGTTATTTAGTTTAGTTGGGAATGGTTTAAGATACTTAAGCCTTTTCTAAGACCCCTTCCGTACATGCAGAATAATGCACTTTCAATCTACTTTCAATGCACTTTGCAGCTGGATTTTACTGTGCGGAATAGCAAAGGGCTTTTCCCCACTTCAAAAGTGAAACTGGAGGGGACCCAATTCAATTCAATTCAATAAGCCTTTATTGGCATATACACGATAGTTCCAGTTAAAATATAGTTCCAGTTAAAAATATAGTTCCAGTTTAAAAATGAATAGTAAATGAATAGTAAAAAATGAATAGTAAAAAACTTCGCGTTTGTCATACATTCAGTTTACAGACTTCTGACAAAAACTTTGCCACTATAAGGCAACAATGAAAATCCTGACAATTTAAAAGCGTAACTACTTTAAATGATTCAGTATAATCAATCATAGGGTCTATAGCTTGGGATAGCAGGCTGGATCGGAGTTCTTGGTATAATACGCAGTTCAGGAGAATGTGTGGGATGGAATCCAGCTGTCCTATGCTACAGGTACAGAACCTCTTATTGCTTGGAAGACCTTTAAGTCTTCCTCTATGTAGCGGAGGTGGCATGATGTTAAATCTAGCCAGCATATAGGCTCTCCTGTGTATGGGATTTGTGAGCGCTGTAATATAATAGGCTGGGTATCCCTGCGTGAAAGGAATTGACATATTTGTTGGTGAACAAGATTTATTTGCCAAGCTCTGCAGTTGTTGATAGTGGAGGGGACCCCTGCTCCGTGTTCGGTGCACAGTTTCAAAAAGGTGTACTTCCGACCAGGATCCGAAATGACGCCCGCTGAAGAGTGGGAGGAGCAGCAGAATCGGGGTGACTGCATTGTCGTTGCGTTGTCACTGCTGGTGTAGTGGGGAGTGCTGCAGGACCCCGGAGTATTTGCCATGAGGAGTGCGCATCTAATGGTGGGTGGGGAATCGACCAAAGTCCATTTGCAAACAATTGTGAAAGTAGACTAAAAGTGCATTATTCTGCATGTGCGAGAGGAGCCTAAGTTGTGAAAAAAACAGTGGTAGGAATGGAATCTGCTAGGGTGTGTCAACAGATTTTCTGTAGTGAAGGGTAGGACTCCTCAATATATGTATACTTTTGATATGGTAACAATGCCTGCCTGTGTTCTAAGCATGTGGTACTTTGTAGTCTTGAGAAAAGGAATGTTTGGAAATGAAATATCTTTTCCAATGGCCACATCTCACGTTATCTAATATGGTTCCCTCTCACCCTAGAAAGGATATGCCACAAGTCCCACATTATAGTTCCTCCTCATGCCAGTTTTTCCTCCATTTTCTGGACAACAAGAGTGATCTATTTTGCTTTCTCAGTCAAACCTTTGTCAAAGTTTTGTTGTGATTGATTGCGGCAGCTGGATCGAAAAGGCTATCTGGCTGGATGTCATATTGTATTCCATGACATTATCTTAACTTTCTGCATCTCAAACAATTATCCCTATCATCAGTGCTTCTACAAACCAATCATCTGTACTATTGAAAAGGTAAATGAAGCTTAAAAGATAAGCAAAACAGTTATTGAACAATGGCATAAGTCTAATTCACTTGACTTCTTATCACATGTTTACTTGTTATTTGGAAGTTGAATGTTTGAACTGCCTTCACTGGAAAATATGGCATTTGAAATGATGTGAGACTGACCTGGAAGTTCTGTCAGTGGTATCGCATCAAACAAATGATTAACATAAAAATGGGGAAAGGGGGAAGTTATTTAAAAGTCCTACTCATAAGGTCTGATCTAGGTGTCCTCACCTGCTAAACAGAGGCCTATGACTGCTTTAGAAAGGGTCTTTTGAAGTTCTACAACCCTGAAGCATTTGTCTGACTTCCTTTGTTGTTCTTTTGATGGCAGGTGAACACACCTGTTTCAGGTGGGTTTTTCTTGTTATGAGATATATCAGCTGTTTTTTTACGGTCTTGGTGTTTTTCTGCTGTGGAATTACTTTGTGTATAACATTTGACTGATGATGTTGGCTTTTGGTCATTATATTCGTCGTTGCTGTTACTTTGCTGTGTTTGATATTGTAAAGCTTCTTAAACATAATTTGCAAAGACAGGGTAAAACAAATCACTGAAATACATAAAGTTTTACACCTGCTTCTAAGAAAATTCCTCTCTTCAAGCAACAGCTATGAGTTAATGAAAGGTAGTATGAAGTAGCTTTTGGCAGAGGTTCACATGCAAAGACAAAGTAAATGTCTTCCAACCTATTCAAAACCATCCAATGATTTCTGAAAGACATCTGTGCATCCCCTAAATATAGTCCAAGTGTTCATTCACTCACGGGGTCACGCCTGAAAAAATAAAGTAAGATAACCTACTCTGACATAACTTTTTCACATATATGTGCTTGCAGGATGACTTTCAAAATTAATTTCCTGACTGTGAAACATTGCATTAGAATGCACCCCAAAGCACCAGTCGTTAAAAAAAAATTATATATCAAAACCACATTATCTGAGCAATAACCATTCATCTGTCAAAAATGCAGAACAGATGGCTGGTTCATTTAAACAATCTAAAGCGATTGGCAGTCAGGTAAAGTAATAGCGTTTGAAGGCCAGTTTGCTTCCTCAGCACTAGATAGAAACTCACTAAACATTTTATTTTAGTTTTGTATGCAAATCCCTTCCCTGTAATATATCTGAAATTTAATTTTCATCTTATGTTACAAAGATCATTGCAGATTCAGGCTAATGAGTGGCAGGGATCTGGAGCTGATGTTTTTAAAAGAGGCACACGAAGATCTTTCTAATTCCATAAAATGGCAATGTGTTGGCAGGCTTGCAAAATCTTGTACTCCACATCAAGCTGCATTTCTTCTTCACTGCAGCAAGCAGAATCTTTTAGAAATTGTCTTGTCTGCATCTTGGTGCCGGTATTGATTTCTTTATGCATTGTACATATGCTCAATTCACAGAGATGACCCGTGTGGAGCAGGGAATTACATTTAAACCACCCTTTGCTATTTCCATCATTGCTGCTGTCATTCTGTTATTACAGCATAATACTGTATGTCTTCTGCTTCCCACTGAACTCTCCTGATCCTTGGAAAGTACCAAAAGTGGATTATTGAGATTTCAGACATGTTCCTTGGAGACGTTTTCATAAGTGTTACCAGCTTCTTGATTTTCTGCTGTATTCCTAGCAAACTAAGGGGGGTGGGGTGGGAAAGGGAAGGAGTAAAGTATCACAAATACAGCCCCAAAGAAAAACAAGCTTATGAGCATCAATAGTGTAGGACTCAAACTCCCAAGGGGGGTACTGTAAACTCTAGGAACATGGTAGACCTCCAGGCCAGCATGTCGAGAAGATAATCAGAGATTTCTTCTCTTTCTTCCTATTTTAGCACAGGAGTTTTTCATCTGAGATATTCACAATACCAGGGGAGGGAAAAAAAGATGAGGAAAAAGCGTAGAATAAAAAGGGCCCAGGGTATGGCTGGAAGGCACTTCATGCAGCCACCTTGCTAAAACTTAGCAAGCCCGAGTCTGGTCAGACAGGAGACCCCCTGGGAAGTCCATCAACAGTTCCTTGAGTTGCACGATGGAAGAAATATTGAATAGATAACTTTTAAAGACAAATGGAGCATGTGTTTGGTGTTTAATTCTTTATATTTATTTGTTTACTTAATCATTTTTCTTAATTTGTAGTCTGTTTCCTTGGTGCTTTCCTCAAGGCAGATTACAAAACATAAAAACACAGCAGTAAGAATGGTCCAATATATAAGAATCAACAACAGTAGAGCATGCAGTAATGCAGACAATATAGCAGGGTTCTCCAATGTGGTTCCTTTGGGTGCCACCAGTGCATTCCTTGGCTTTCCTGCTCCACTTTCCATAAAGTGGATGTGGCCATTGTAAGGCAGGGCTTGTTACTGACTGCCCTCATTCAAATGCAGATGTTTCCCACTTGGAGGATCAGAAAGATTGGTATGCTCCTGGGCTTTAGGGAATGTGGGGTTCCATTTCTAATTGAGGCTTTCTTTCTTACCAGGAGGGATGAGGAAGGAGGAATTCCATTTAGCTTCACTTCCTGTGGCAGCCATTTTGAAGTGGTGCTCAGCACCACCTCTCAACATTCCAAATGTCCCTGCAAACTCAAAAAGGTTGCCGATTCCTGCAGTAAAGCACACTACAAGACTGGGGAACAAAGCAGTGAAACATTATGTTACATACAGAGGTAATAGAGTTGTATTTAAAATAGATTCTAATTATGGAGGCTATTTGTTTTGTCAGACGTGTAATATACACAATGAAGTTTAGCATCCACTTGATGCTCACTAACATGAAGTGTTTAGAAATGTCACTTTGCTACATCAGAGGCAGCTTGAAAAGGGTCACTGCACCCACAATTGTAGGATGTAATAGTTCCTATGCATGAATCATTCTAACTTTACAAATTAGTTCAGAAAGATAATATCATAAATGAGTCAGATGAAAATGTGAGGGTGTGAAGAAGGGATGGGTAATTGTGCTGTGCTTTTACAAGAAACACAGCCTGAGTGTGAAGCCTGTGATAAAGATGGACATAAGTTGACCACTCAAGAACTGTCAACCACTCAGGGAACTGTAGTGGAGCTGAGGCCTAGTTTGCTTAGATTAATGTTCAGTGTTAGGGGTTCAGACAGAATAGGAATACAGAACTCTGTCCTGCTGTATAAAAGGCAAGGCATAGTGGCGACAACTTTCTTTTTAAGTCCCTGTGGGGGCACATGAGTGGGGGGGGGGGTAGGCCACTCTCATGTAATCATGTTGTTTTTTTAAAAAAAGAGGCTTGCATCATTTTGTAGAGCTCATCCACACAAATGACCCTTCCAGTTACTAAAAGAACACTCTCCCTACAAAACAAATGGAGAGGACAGCCTCCTCTCTCTGCTGCTATTTTTGCGCTGACATGGGGTGTGATTGGAGCAATAGTTTTCTAGAGCTTGTTGTATTTCTTTTGCACAACAGACTTTATTACTACCAGATACATAATCATTGAAAAGTTTTTGAAAACAGAAGATTGATTTTTATTTTAATGGAATATACCAAAGGAACAATAGGATTAGAAATATATACTAATGCGAGCGCCCTCTTTGTCAGCCTCCCGTTCAGGGTATAGGCCACCATGGCCTCATAGGAGTTCGGCTACCCTTTTAGAACAAGCAAGATGTGACTCTGGCTACTGTTCATAAACTCTTTACTTTCGTCAGGCAGTTAATAGCGCTCCTGTAAGCTTGAGCCTCTGCATCAAACAAGCAACTTCTCTCTTTTCCTGACTCCTTTTTATCCTTCTCAGGAGGTTTCTTCCCTCCTGAGAGCTCCCTGCTCCAGCCTCCTAGTGGCTGGTGAGCTATGTGTCAGGCTCTGCTAGCCTGGGACTGGCTGTTCAGCTTTCCTGCCCTTCCTCCTTGATTGCAGCCTGGTTGAGGCTGTGCAGGACCTTCCCCCATCTCTAAGGCTGCAGTGGACTGCTGATTGCAACTCGGTTAGGGCTATGTTTCCACCCTTTTTTCTGGAACTGCTGAAGCTTGCTCTTGCAACTCAGGTTCTCCTCCCATTTCTCTACAGTTTCTCCCAGCTTCTGGCTTCCTGGAAGTTTTGGCATAAATGATCTTGTATCAAAGTACCATGTTTAATAATACACACAATTATCATTCTGACAGTACGTTCGGGACTATATTCTAATGTGGAAGCATGCACTTTTCTCAATTGTGCTCCTCAACTGACCAAACTAACATCTTTATGTGGAACAGAGTATAAACAGAAACTGATCCTCTTGTTCAGTATTGTCTATGCTTGTTACATGTACATTAAACCAAATACAATTTCAGGGAGTTGATCAACTTGCTTTTGAGCAGCTGACTGTTATTCATTTAATTAAATTTTCCTCTACAAAGGAAAATCAATTGAATGAAAATAAAACATAATAAAGGCAGGACGTTCACATTTGAAATCATTTATTTTTAGAACATAATCTTGCAAATGAATGTTGTTTACTCTTTTAGCTGCTGCAGTGAAGGTAAAGCTTTCTGCTAGAATATCTAATAATGCTAGGCAAGTGAGGAGCAAAGATGTTCATCACTGTACACCCCTGTTCCTTTTATCTCTTTTTTGAAGGCACCGGAGTTGCTGACCATCAGCCAGCAAAGGATGACAGGAACCATTATGTGCCTCATGGACTGAGTGTCTGTCCCTTCTTTGCTGGCAGATTTTAGTCCGTGCAAGGCATGGGCCATTAGCACAGGCAGAAGGGCAAGGGTCTGGACTCTCGATTCATAGACCATGACTTATAGTATTTGGTCCCAAGTGAGCTGGTTCAGTGGATCCGGGACCCAGATATGTTTTCTGTCAAAATTTTCTGCCCTGGTTCATTTAATGGACTTCTATCCTGCTCCATCCCAATAGGTGGTGATGGCCACTAACCTGGATAGCTTTAAAAGGGGCTTGGACAGATTTATGGAGGAGAAGTCGATTTATGGCTACCAATCTTGATCCTCTTTGATCTGAGATTGCAAATGCCTTAACAGTCCAGGTGCTCAGGAGCAACAGCCGCAGAAGGCCATTGCTTTCACATCCTGCATGTGAGCTCCCAAAGGCACCTGGTTTTAGACATGTTTTAGACATGTTTTAGGGAATTTGTGTGAAAAGGGCCTGTGTCCTGTACTGAATAGGGTCTCTGCAGATTATCTGTGAACTTCTAACTATTCTGATAATCATGAAGCATTAGGCACAGAGGTTATTGTGGTCCAACACTTGGCTGCGCTCACCGAGCCATGTGTATTAGAACATAAGAACATAAGAACATAAGAACAAGCCAGCTGGATCAGACCAGAGTCAATCTAGTCCAGCTCTCTGCTACTCGCAGTGGCCCACCAGGTGCCTTTGGGAGCTCACATGCAGGATGTGAAAGCAATGGCCTTCTACTGCTGTTGCTCCCGAGCACCTGGTCTGTTAAGGCATTTGCAATCTCAGATCAAAGAGGATCAAGATTGGTAGCCATAAATCGACGTCTCCTCCATAAATCTGTCCAAGCCCCTTTTAAAGCTATCCAGGTTAGTGGCCATCACCACCTCCTGTGGCAGCATATTCCAAACACCAATCACACGTTGCGTGAAGAAGTGTTTCCGTGCAATATGGCTACCAATCTTGATCCTCTTTGATCTGAGATTGCAAATGCCTTAACAGACCAGGTGATCGGGAGCAACAGCCGCAGAAGGCCATTGCGTTCACATCCTACATGTGAGCTCCCAAAGGCACCTGGTGGGCCACTGCGAGTAGCAGAGAGCTGGACTAGATGGACTTTGGTCTGATCCAGCTGGCTTGTTCTTATGTTCTTATGTTCTTATGTTCCTTTTATTAGTCCTAATTCTTCCCCCCAGCATTTTCAATGAATGCCCCCTGGTTCTAGTATTGTGAGAGTTCTGTGTTGAATCGATGCTTCAGTGCTTTACAGCCTTGTGCTGCATTCCACACCTCAAATAGGTGATGCTTCAAAGATTGTGTCCCCCCGCCCAATAAAAGAATAAACAGAAAAAATGCTGCAAATAAACTGAGGGGTAACTGAGTGAACTCAGAAAATAATGCTAAGGAGGACGTTCAGTGAAGCAGAGAAGCATGCAAAATGTAGTCAATTGATCGCATGGCAACTGGAGATATTTTCAAAATGTTTCAGACAGAGAATTGTATTAAAAGGAGATTCATTTAAAATGCTTTGAGGCTGAAAATAAACCATTTTGTGGGTATGGAATTCCATGGAGGAAACATTTTATTTCCTGCCTCAAAATATTTCAAAAATCTTGTGCCGAAAGGGCCATTATCTATAATCTATAATTTGAGGTTTCCATCTCCCTGCCAAAGGCCATGGTCACTTACCTTTAAACTGGTTGATGAAAAGGTTGAGTAGACATGGATTGTGATCCTCCAGCTTCATTCTGTAATAAATACAGGGAATATTGTATTGTATTGTCGAAGGCTTTCACGGCCGGATTCAACTGGTTCTGGTGGGTTTTCCTGCTCACTATCCCCCCATCTTTGAGAAATTTCCCCTTCTAAAGGTGAATGTAACTTCATTAGTATTTGTCACTTGCTCCCACGCAGAGATACTGAATCTGACAGCTGTGGTCACTTTTCCCTATCGGCTCAACAACACTGACTTCCCGTACCATCCTGGGTCCCACATAGAATTAGATCTAGGATCACCTCTCCCCTGGTTGGTTTCACAACCATCTGCTCTAAGCCACAGTCATTTAGCATATCCAAGAATGCTCTCTCCTTACTAAGACTTGAACATGCATTTTTCCAGTTTGTGGGGATAGTTGAAATCACCCATTACCACTACGTTTTTGCTTTTGTTGGCCTCTCTAATTTCTTTTTCCATCTCAAAATCCTCTTGTGTGCTTTGGTCAGGGGGATGATAATATATTCCTAATATTAGACTATCCTTCACACCTGATATTGATATCTGCAGTGCTTCTGTAGGGGAATCAGCTCCCCTTGTATTGTCTATTTTATGTGACACTATGCTCTCTTTGATGTAGAGGGCAACACCACCCCCGATACACCCTATCCTATCCTTCCTGTAGAGCTTGTAACCTGGGATAACATCATCCCACTGGTTCTCCTCATTCCACCATGTCTCTGTGATGCCTACTACTGTATATACTCTTGTATAAGCTGAGTTTTTCAGCCCTGTTTTAAGGCTGAAAAATGCCCCCCTTGATCTATAAGCCATCACTGACGAGTTTGCCGACCACTTCACTTACCAGCAATCACAAGCCGCTTGTTGCTGCCCTCCTCAGAGGGCGAAGGGAAAACCCCCGCAGCCAGCGGGCTCTTCAGGCCTCTACCAAGGCTGGGGGCGTGGTCCGGGACGACCTCCCTACGGCTGCACAAGCTGCTTGTTGCTGCCCTCCTTGGAGGGTGAAGGGGGAACCCCAAGGCACCCCGGCTGGCTGGGCTTCCTCAAACCCCAGCTGGAGTCACTGCCCAAATAAGGAGTTCCCTCTGCTTCCCTGCTGGGTTTGAGGAAGCCCAGCCAGCCGGCAGGCAGAGGGAGCTCCTTATTTGGGAGTTGCACCGGGCACGCGCATGGGGGGGGGGGCATCAAACTCAGGTTTTGCCAGGGCTCCAGGGGGCATGAAACTCAGGTTTTGCCTAGTTATGCCACTGCTGTACATCACTAAAAAACACTTTGTATTGGAATAACAAGTAAAGTTGCCAATTTCCAGGTGCAGCCTGGGAAAGCCATAGAGCAAAGACCAGGCTGCACTTATGACATCCAGAGAGAGGTTACTGGCAGGCATGAGAGAGAGTGCTGAAACCCCCTACACCAGTGGCACTCCTGAAACCCCCTACACCTATGGCACTCCAGATGTTCTTTATCTTTATCTTTATTAACCTGTAATAGGCATAGAACTCCAGATGTTCATGGACTACATGGACTACAATTTAGATGTTCATGGACTACAATTCCCATCAGCCCCTGCCAGCATGGCCAATTGGCCATGCTGGCAGGGGATGATGGGAGTTGTAGTCCATGAACATCTGGAGTGCCATAGGTTCACCACCACAGCCCTACACTCTTTTCTAAAGTTCTTCCCCTAATCAAGCCCTGCTAAAGCAACTCTGGAGAAGGAGACAGCCCTGGACTTTGGCCCAATGCCAGAGTCTGACACAACCATTGAAAACTTGATTAAAGACCTGCTACTCAATGAGGGCTCCTGTGCCTTTCATGGCTGCTGTAGGAGAAGCTTCTGCAGATATGGAACAGCGGGTGGAGAAGCTAAATCTGAAGCTTCTGGAAATTAAGAGACTATAGCCAGCCTTTGAACCAGTAGCTGCCAGTTGATGACTTCTGCAATTAATCTACCAGGTAAAGGTAGTCCCCTGGCAAGCACTGGGATATTACTACCCATGGGGTGACATTACATCACAATGTTTACAAGGCAGACTATGTTTATGGGCCTTCCCCAGTCATCTACACTTTACCCCCAGCAAGCTGAGTACTCATTTTACTGACTTCAGAAGGATGGAAGGCTGAGTCAACCTCAAGCCAGCTACTTGAACCTGACTTCCATCAGGATCGAACTCAGGTTGTGAGCAGAGCTTTGACTGCAGTCCTGTGCCACGGGACTCCTGAAATAATCAGTTGGTCTGATAATAAAGTTTTCAGTTCTGATTTCGACACCGAGAAGCAGTGGTGTATTTGCTTAGGGACATGGGGTACCCCTTGTCCCCGGACGCATCGATTGAGGTCACGTGGGGAACGCCAAAACATCCTCCTACACAGAAAGTGATTGAGCAAGCCTTAGCAAGCAGGCACTGAAGCAGTTGACTGCTCCCAGTGCCTGTCGTAGCCCCGCCCACTCTGTATGGTGGCCTGGAGTGTCCAGGGGGCGGGGGAGAAATCCCACTGGACTCCCAGGAGCAGGACTGGGGAGCTCCGCCTCCCCTCCCTCTGAACCAGTGTGCCTTATTTGCCTTAAATTAATTGTGGCATTACTCAGAAGCCTTCTCACCGGCAGCCGGGCGCCAGAAGGCACAGGAAAAGGCAAGCTGAGCAGGGAGCCCAGCAGAAGAACTGAAGATGATGCTGACGTTTGTTTGGTAAATCTTCTGATGGGGGGTGACTTGTGAGAGATTTACATACTTAAAATTTAACTCCCCTTGCACTGGTTTGGAACTGTTTCTCAGGCTAGCAGCCTACCTCACAGGGTTGGTGTGAGGACACAATTAGGAAAGTAGTGGGGAGAGAGCCATGTATGTTTTGCTGTGGGTGGGGGGTGATTTGTGAGAGATGATGCTGACGTTTGTTTGGTAAATCTTCTGATCGGGATGATTTGTGAGAGATTTACATGCTTAAAAGTTCATTCCCCTTGCACTGGTTTGGAGCTGTTTCTCAGGCTAGCAGCCTACCTCACAGGGTTGGTGTGAGGACACAGTTAGGAAAGTGGTGGGGAGAGAGCCATGTATGTTTTGCTGGGGGTGGGGGGTGTTTTGTGAACTGGTGCAAAAAATCATTGTTTGGTCGTGGTGATGGAGGGTAGCCACCCATACCGGGAGGGGGGTGGGGGGCGCCAAGCTCAGGTTTTGTCACCGGGCTGCAGTTTGTCTAGATACGCCTCTGCCGAGAAGATAATATTCCTGCTATCAGATTCTGATGATTTTATATCTTATAGAATATTAATGTATGCCCCGGCAGCAAAGATAATAAGGACCAATGTAGTTTCTATGAGATCAGGTATCCAAAACTGATTTTATTAGATTATAATTGATGTTATTGTTTTGAATGCTTTATTGTTTTAAGACTGTTTATTTTACTGTAAATTTTACCTTATATCCATATTAAAAAGTGTTAGATTTTTTTGGTGATTTTTTGTAACGGCCTATGCCATATACAAATAAATTTATTTGCTTACTGTTTGTGATAGTTGTGCCACCATTTCCCATCTGAAATGTGGTAGAAGAAATCCCCCACCTCAAAGCTACATCACAAGATTACATACTGATAACTCCATAAAAGGGGCCCTGTAAAAATACCCAGCAGGAGGGAAAGGGAAATAAAGAGGAAGAGTTGTGTACATCCAATTGGCATTCATTTATCTATGGAGTGCTGCTGAGTGGGCTGGTCCAGGTTTTTCAGGAGAAATTGGCAGAGATGGCTGCTCAGGCCTGGGTAGCATTTCAAGGTAAAAAGAGATGTGGGGGATTTCTAGGTGTCCGAGCAACATGTGATGTCACTTCCAGTTATGTGATCAGAAGTGCCGTGGTGGCAGTGTAACCTCAGCTTGTGGGGCTGAACTTGGAAGGAGTTTGCAACAACTAAATTTTAAACAAAATGGTTTATTTTCTTTAACATATGACACTTATCAAACATTAACATTTAACTTAACACTCCAAGGTCCTGTTCAAGTTTCATTCCAAGACCTTCCAATTGCAGTCTGATAATGCCAAGTCCATTCTTCCTGCTGGTGGTTGGCTCATGAAGACTCCAGAGGCTTGGTGAAGTGGATTCAAGATGATGAAGGTCCCCAAAAGAACTCTCATCAGTTACATACACAAAAACCCTTAAACAATAAATTCTAACATTTACAATATAACAAAAATAAACAACTCCCTTCCCACTAGATCCCAACAACATTGCAGTTACTTTAAACAAGGTGTTAAGGTATAAAAATCAATCAAGGTCCCAGCCTGGTAGCCTTGCTTCCTCCAACCTCATGAGTTCTGCAGCCTTCTACTTCTTTTCAGAGTCAGACTCTACCCCTTTGTGGGTCATCCCATTCTTACATAGGGGTTACAGCAGCACAATGGCACTCCCCCATTAGCTTCCGCTGCTGCACTGGGCAATAGCAGGTAGCTGGTGGTAGGTAGGTGGGGGCAGGGTTGTGAGAAATCTGTTCCTTCTAGACCTAGGTAGTCCTTATGCCAATTACTGTATCTGAATGGATTTGGACCTTCATTAATGCATGCTGGCATGTGTATATCTTTTGCCTCCACAGATGAAAAGTATAGAACTTGTCAAACACAGTGCAACCATTTACAATCGATCAAGCTTCACCATATGGATATTCCCCATGATCTTGCATGATGGCTCTGTCACACTGCACAGAAATTTTGAAGGCCTGTTGCCTGTAGCACTGACATATGGAATAAAGCTAGACTTCTCAGGGTTAGTTCCAAGACCTGTGCTTGTATATTTACCTGTGACAGGTACTCGATTTTATCTCAGCCATGTCACGGTGTCTTTCTTCTGGGAGGTTTTGTGTGGGTTCCCTTCGGCAAGAGAGAAAGAACAGGGTATTGTGATGCAGATTTTCTCTCAAACCCTTCCCTGCAGGGATTTCACTTTTCAGGCTTCTATCCTCCTGTCTGTAGCGTGCTCACATTCAATATAGAAGGGCTTATCATTTACTTTTAGGCATAGAACAACCAGCACAGTTGCATTGCTTCAAAAAGACCACCTGGTGAAGCAATTCAATTTTTTTCTCTCTTTTTAAATCTTGTCAAGTATTAAGAGGCAGGCAAGAGGAAAGTGAATGTGTCTCCAACGAACTCTTTGATCTCTATCACCATTCTTGTTGTAATATCAGTATAGACTACAAAAATATGTTCTACAGAAACATTCATGTATCTCATGATAGCAATATACCATATTTCTAGATTCATTCCATGCAACACTACAGTGAGGCACGTAACCTCATTACTATTCCCCTTTAAGTACATAAAAATGAGAAACAGATGAGAATTGCATCTATGTTCTAGTTCAGTGGTTCTCAACCTTCCTAATGCAGTTCCTCATGTTGTTGTGACCCCCAACCATAACATTATTTGTGTCTCGGTTCCTAAGACCATCGGAAATATGTGTTTTCCGACGGTCTTAGGCAACCCCTGTGAAAGGGTCGTTTGACCCCCAAAGGGGTCGTGACCCACAGGTTGAGAACCGCTGTTCTAGTTGTTCGTGATACTCTTGTAACATTTTAGTTGACTTCCCTATCTATGTTTAAGTGCCATCCTAAGATCCATGTGTACCTGGTATCTCACTTCTCATATCCCTCAAGGAAGATGTAGTCATAACTACATGCTGTAAGAATTACATTTTGTTTATTCCTTAAAAGTCTCTCAATTCCAAACTTACTCAATCACTATATATCTTCATGGTGTCATTTGGCACTTACGGACACTGATACAGTTTAATTTAGCAAACCTTGTTGCTTTGATTCAAAGGATTCTATATTACTTCAAAGAAATTCATTGCGCAACCTGAGCCAGGCGAACCTCAAAGGACACTAAAGTCTGTAGAAATTGATCTCAGATCAGCTGGATCATGATCAGTGTACAAATTACTTACAAAAGCTAAAAAAAAACGTTTAACAAAAACAGGAAGTAAGATATTTCTGGTCATGACAAGATGGAAATGATGTTGGTTGGTAAGGCTGAGGTCTTGGAAGGTACTGTCCTTGCCACATTTGATGGTGTCTATGTGACCCTGGCTGACTCAGTTAAGAGTCTGGGGTTATATCTGATTCAGCATTTTTGCTGAAGAAGAAAGTTAATTAGTTGCAAAAATGCTTTCTTCCATCTCCATTTAGTAAGGAGATGATCTATAAACAGCTGATCTATGCCACAGTAAGTTCAAGGCTGTACTATTGTAATATGCTCTATCTGGTAGAGTCCTTGAAAACAATTTGGAAACTTCATTTTGGAAACACTTACAAAACCGAACTGCTCAACTGCTACCAGAAAGTAACTGAACTTCTACTGTAACTCAACTACTATCAACTACTCAACTACTATCAACTACTCAACTACTATCAACTACTGTAACTCAACTACACCTATTCAGCAATTGCTCTTTTGGTTATTAATCAGTTACTGGATTCAGTTTAAGCTAGTGGTTATTACATACAAAACCATTGTGACATGGGATCACATAGCTACAGGATCGTCTCTCCAAATATACTCCATTGCATGGTTTTTTTTAAAAATAATAATAATAATTATTATTATTATTATTATTATTATTATTATTATTATTATTATTATTATTATTATTATTATTATTATTATTATTATTATTATTATTATAGATTTCACAGCTGCCAGATCTTTAGATGGTTGTTGGGCTTCATTACAATTCGAGCCTCACCCAGAGACCTAGGAAGTTGTAGATCGGCGTAGTATTCGTGCGGATCCTAGCAGGGCTGCCTTCTGAATTGACAGATGTTAATTTTGTCAATTTGAAGATGTTGTTGTTGTTAATTCTTCTTCTTCTTCTTCTTCTTCTTCTTCTTCTTCTTCTTCTTCTTCTTCTTCTTCTTCTTCTTCTTCTTCTTCTTCTTCTTCTTCTTCTTCTTCTTCTTCTTCTTCTTCTTCTTCTTCAATCTGGTATACCGCCCCATCCCCGAAGGGCTCTGGGCAGTGTACAACATCAATATAAAATATAATAACAAAAGGGCGAGTAGATAGCAACTAATAAATAATACCTAACATTCAGCCCCATAAACTCTAAAACGTTAATTTAATTTAAAACAGCAATTGCTACATAAAATTGGCGTCCTGCAAACCCTTACTTAAAAGTCCTCCTAACGAGGGAAGAGGGAAGAGGGGGGCACGGTGGGTCCCAAAGATGTAAAATATATATATATATATTAAAATTAGTTAGGTACAGTTCTGACTGCACCATCATACTACATCAGCTAATATCATGGTGATGGATTTCCTGGGGGCCACCTGGGCCAGCCATCACCCCACACACTTTTTTTCTTCTTAAGGTAATACAATTTCCTGCCTACTCCACTACATGTGGATTCCCATGGGGAAAAAATAGAGCAAACTGGGTTTGAGGGGGTTATGATTCGGGCCTGAGTGTAACCCACCAAAGTGTGGATTAATAACTGAGGTAAAACTGTCAGGTACAAGATGATTTCCTTTTAAAACAGAACTGAGGTAAATATTAAATATTAACAGAAGTTGTGTAGAGGTTGGGACTTATACTGCATATGTATGAGGAAAGCACACTTTCCAGCATGTTCATAATATATACACACAGCACTCAGCTATATGATAGTTAGGTTGCTTTTACCTTTTACCCCACACTGCTGTCCCCTGCTGCCATTGAATGCGACAGTGGAAACAAAAATGGGGAAGGAAACAGTGTCTCATGATGCAGCCATGTCATTTCCAGATGAAGATCCAGGAATAATATCATGGTGTCAAACAGTACTGTAAAATTCTCCCAAACCTCTATGGTATTTATAACATAAATATAACTATAACTCTATGGTGTTTACTATTCAGATTGGGGAATTCTTTGAGAGTTGCTCAATTCAGTGGAATAACTTCTGTGTCATCTCTACACCCTGTGGTATCTCTACACCCTGTCCCCATACTTTCCAGGACTGTCACACTTACTCAAGGGCATAGCTAAGGAAAATGGAGCCTGGGGCAGACTCCGATTTTTTCACCCCCTATGGGACCCTGCCCTCTGTGCCCCACCCCATTTACCTTAGCCGGCAGTGGGGGCTGGCAGGACAAGGTCTGTAAGGGGGGGCAGTGGGGCTGGACAGTGGGGGGCGCCAGGCAGGGGTGCCTACCAGTGGCCTCTACCAGGCCTGGCCAGGCGAGGCTGGCCTGGCAGCTGCCTCTGCTGGGCCTGGTGGGGTGGGGCAATGGGGAAGGAGGAGGGGTGTTTGGGGCCCCACAGCATCCACCTGGAGCACCTGTCCCTACCCCATTCCGTGGTAGCTGTGCCACTGGGCTTACTCCTGGCAGCCCTGTTCTGTAGCAACTTAGGTTACTCCTGGCAGCTCTGTTCTGTAGCAACTTAGGTCCAGGAAGACTCTGCTGGTCTATTGATACACCTCAGCACAGTCAGTTCTCTAAACAAAGATCAGATACCCATCAGATCTTTATTCATGCTGTTGTTTGACAAAGCCTTCTCTCTCTCTCTTATCCCTCAAAGCCTGACTTCGTCTTCAAAATCCAACTTTCTCTACAAACTCCTGCCACCAGATCTTAACTTTTTCCACCACAGTTCCTTTTGTCTGCTTCAGAGCACTGCTCTCATCGGTGCCTGTGTCTCTGAAGTACATTTCTATTTTTCACAGTGACCAAGGTGGCAGGGAATAGCAGCAGGCAAAATAAATGGAGAAGAAAACAAGTAAAAGTGAGGCCTGGTTTATACATGATTTATTTATTCATATTTCCACCCCTCCTCTCAAGAGGCTTGTGGCAGCTAACAACATAGCAATACAATAACAAAATAACAGAGCCACAATTTCAGTCCAATCTAATTAAAAACTCAGTGCGCAGTAAAGTAATGCTTTTTGGCATTCAAATCAGCTGCACTGATGGTAAAGTCCATCAAACTTATGTTCGTGGAAAGCCTGGT
The DNA here is from genome assembly GCF_021028975.2 of Sphaerodactylus townsendi. Taxonomy (NCBI): domain Eukaryota; kingdom Metazoa; phylum Chordata; class Lepidosauria; order Squamata; family Sphaerodactylidae; genus Sphaerodactylus; species Sphaerodactylus townsendi. The sequence goes on along the minus strand of NC_059425.1, from coordinate 169,365,035 downwards.
GAAATACCTCCATTTTACACAGTCTGCAGAATACAGACAAGTCCCACAGGGCAATTTCTTCAGACAAAATATTCCACCGGGCTGGGACCACAATGGAGAAGCTCTTCACCCTTGTCGTGCTCAAGCAGGTGAATCATGGGGCAGGCACCTCAAAACGCCTATGCGCAGCAGAATGAAGACACCATGAAAGGTCATAACATGAGGGGTAATCCTTCAGGTGTGATGGTCCCAGAACATTTAGGGCTTTGTCAATACCAGCACCTTGAATTTGACCCAGAAACCAATGAAAAGCCAATGTAGTTGCCAAAACATGGGTTGGATGGGTCCACATCACGGTAAATCAGTCAACAGCCTGGCAGCTGCATTCTGAACATCATAAAGTTTCTGAGGTGCCTTCAAGGGCAGCACTGTGTAGAACAAATTGTAGTAATCTAGTCTGGAGGCTACTGCCACATGAATCGCTCTGATGAGGTCAGACCTATACAAGTAGGGGGAAAGTTGGAGATAGAAGAAAACCTGTCTGGCCACCGAGGACACTTGCTTGTCCAAGGTAAGTGTGGCATTCAGTCAAACCTCAAATGCTTCATGGAGTCTACTGGAATAAGTTCAGTACCATCCACAGTAGGTAGCTGTAACCCCCCCCCCCCCCGCCCCGGGACCTCAACCACCCAACTAAAGCATCCAGAAAAACAGTCAGGGCCAAGAGGGCTATCTCAGGCTGTCTGTCCATCAGGATGGCACCCAATATCAAACAACCTGATGAGCTTTGCTGGAGAGCACTCCAGAGGCAGGGACAAACACTGCAACCCCACAGTCTAGTGGACATCTCATTGTGATCCTGTTGCTTCCACACATGTATGCCCTTTCCAGCTGCTTATAAACACGGTGATAACCAGGTCACTTGGAATGCTGTGCACCTGCCAGCTGCCTCATACCTGCTTCTGCGAACACTCATCTTTGTCAACACTGGGTTAGTGCTGGGCTGTCAGATGAGCCCTTTCCCTTCTATCCTGTAGAATCCTTCATATTCTTCTCCTGCACTGATCCTCAGGCACTGGTGATGCAGGGGATGAGTGGACTGACAACTAGCTTTCCACAGCCATTTTGGAGCTGGGGGGCTGAAAGGTCACCACACTAGTTCCCAGCTGCAGGGTCAAATGTTGCCCCACGGGAGTTGCTTCATCCTACAACACTTCTGCCACTGGCTGTGAATGAGAGCTATTGCTGCTGGATGCCTCTTTATAATGGGAGTCTTCAGTGACTACTGGACCTAGCTGGTCCATGACACTGAACCATCCATAATTTTTTTTCCACTGGGAATAATACCCCCCCCCCCAAATTTTGGATTCCCCCCTCCCCATAAGCTCAAATCTGAATACCATATTGGTACTGGACTTCAGGAATGTTGGGAATACTGATTTTTTTTTGGGGGGGGGTGTCCAATATGCCTGGATCTAGAGAAGAAAAGATTTTTGGCACATCCCTAATTTTTACCTGTTACTACTCAAAAGGCAAACTCTGACACCTTCAGAGCCTTCTGAGCCAGGACCTCTCCAAGCAAACCCTATCAAACTGAAGTTCAATTTCTCTTTTTCCTCTCCATTCCCTCTTCAATCAGGCTTCTCCAGCCCCTCTGGAGGTCTTCATTGGCTACTAGTTGCTCTGGTCAGACACCAAACAGGACTCAAGGAAACTGGTATTTTTAGGAGGAGGCAGGACCTTTGCCTTTCTGCAGTGGTGTATTTACCTAGGGGACATGGGGTACCCTATGTCCCCAGGTGCCCCCTACTGGGGGGGGGGCGCAAAAATTGCAGGTTCATTTGTGTGTTTTTTGTATTTTTTACTGTTTTTGCAGTTTTTGGCTAGTAGGGGGCAGTTTTTAGGCACAGTAGCACCACAATTTCAGGGATTTTTCAAGAGACCCTCCTGATGATACCACCCTAGTTAGGTGAGGTTTGGTTCAGGGGGTTTAAAGTTATGGACTCCCAAAGGGGTGCCCCCATCCCCCATTGTTTCCAATGGGAGCTAAGAGGAGATGGGGGCTATACCTTTGAGGGTCCATAACTTTGGACCCCCTGAACCAAACTTCACCAAACCTGGGTGGTATCATCAGGAGAGTCTCCGAAAGATACCCTGAAATTTTTGTGCTGTTAACTTAACAATTGCACCCCTGACAGCAGGCACCCCCCAAATTTCCCCAGATTCTCCTTTTAAATCCACCCCCTTCAGCATGGACTTAAAGGGAGAATGTGAGGTCCACAGTTTAAACGTTGAAAGTGATGCTGTTTGGAGTTGGATTCCACTGGAGGTGTTTTGTGAGAGATGATGCTGACATTTGTTTGGTAAATGTTTTGCTGGGGGTGATTTGTGAGAGATTTACATGCTTAATAACCACTTGCACTGGCTTGGAGCTGTTTCTCAGGCTAACAACCTACCTCATAGGGTTTGTGTGAGGACAAAATTAGGAAAGAGAGTTGGTGGGGAGAGAGCCATGTATGTTTTGCTGAGGGTGGGAGGTGTTTTGTGAGCTGGTGAAAAAAATCATTGTTTGGTCGAGGTGTGGGAGGGTGGCCACCCATACCGGTGGGGGGCGCCAAACTCAGGTTTTGTCCCTGGGCTCTGGGTTGCCTGGATACACCTCTGCCTATCTGTCAGTAATCCTGAGCCATGTCACTCTCTTTCAGCTGAGTGTACCTCCAGAGTTCTTGTTGTAAGGATAAAATTGGAGCAGGGGACAGTCACAAGAAGAAAACAAGAGTATAAATATATAATATTGCAACACTATGAAGAAAGTCAATGTAGCATGTTTTATGCATGGTCTACATAACATAAAAGATATTAACAAAAAAATATAAATGGAAGTAGGAGTGGCTACTGGATAATCTCCATGACTTGCTCCATGTTCAGATCCATGTTCAGATCATTGAGGAGATTAGCTAACATTGAAGGGAGTTTAATTACCTTGGTAACCAGGGTAGTTAAATTGTTAAGATGTTTGATTTTCGCCACCTTTTCAATCTGTTTTCGGTGCAGAGGGAATTTCTCATCTAAGTTTGTGAATACAAATAGCAAGGGTATTAATTATTTCCCAAAGCAAGCACTCCAGCGAACCTAACAATTTCCTTCCAGTGGTAGGACATCATGTGCCTTTAATGTAAGTGCTACAGAACAGAGAACAGGAACTCATGGAGACTAAATGTTAAGTTGCGGTAGTAGCAAAGGGAATCTGGTACCTAGATGCCTTTCTTTTCACACACAATGAAGAAGTACTTTTAAGCTGTCTATTATTCCAGACTGAGCAAACAAGAAAAGAAAAATGGAAGTAAAGATTCTCTGTGTACAGCTTCTTTGGACTGTCATCACGTCACTGCAGTAAGTAGCCATTCTGTACTTGTTCATGCAGACAATAGACTCTTCAGAGTTTTAAAAGTGCAGGCTTGCAGAGAGAAAAAAATTATATCAATAAAACTCAGAGTAACTAGAAGCATTCAATTATTTACTGTCTGTATGTGTCCCTGCTTTTCCAGTACTCCAAGATACCTCAGGATTTTTTAAAAAATGATTAGATATAACACTGTCCTTTTCTATGTACCTAATAATTTCCTACTGGGTTGCCATAAGTCAGCTACTTGATGGCACTTTACACATACACACACTGGTCCATTAGACACCGCACAAATAAGACGTCAGATACTTGTCAACATGTTTTGTTACCATGCCAAGTCCATATGGCATTTTGAATGTGGCCCACTTTTTAGTTAGGACCAAATTCAGCACTAGCAGACCAGGAATAGGAGCTTCTTGCTTCGGTGTTGGAGGACACGAGTGCCTGGGAGACGCTCGAGTACGGTGGGCACACCCCGGAAAAGGGTATTTCACACTCCCCCGACTGACCTCTCCTTCCAAAATGTGGATTCGGAGAAACCGCTGAGGTTGCAAGACCTCCTGGCTCCAATGTGTACGTGCAATTGCCAAATCCCCCTGCGCCCTTTTGCCCTGTCCATTGTCTTGTATCCAGGTGCTGCAAACCCCTGCCTTCCTTGTTTGTTTTTCCTCCTGTAAACTGTCAATAAAAGGGCTTGGGGAGAAACGGGACAGCAGAGTTGTCCCCTGCATCTCTCACTTGCCGAAACGACATTCTGTCTCCTTTGCGGCAAGACTACACTTCGGGTTTACTCTCAGTTTAAGAAAATGTGTCCAACCTGGGGAATAACCTGTACCACTGTTTACAAAGGAATCTCTGGCAAAGCGACAAAGCTCCTTGCACAAATGGGAAAGAAGTACAGGCATTCTTGGATGAAATAGCTGAAGGATGGAAATCTAGCAAAATCTCAAACAGGTATAACAAACTTTATAATATACTTTCACACTAGAATGTCCACATTAAGATATTCTAGATGCCCAAACACACTGTGTTATGCCTCACTCTAGAGAATGGAGCAAGAGACAATGCAAAAAGGTGGAGAAGAGGCAATGTCTATCCAGAAAGCAAATATCCAGTTTCCGAGGCACAAGTCCAAGTGCTCCCCAATCCCCTCATTGATCCTTTAGAGTGAGAGCTTAGTGAATTCCAGTAAAATTAAGAGGGCATACTTCTACAAAGCCCTAATCTGGATAGCCCAAACTTGCCTGATCTCGTCAGATCTCAGAAGCTAAGCAGGCATGGCATGAATATTTGGATGGGAGATATCTAAGGAATATTAGGGTTTGTGACAGAGGCAGGCATGACAAACCACATCTGAACGCCTCTTGCCTTCAAAACCTCACCATAAGTCAGATGTGACTTGACTGCAAAAAACTGAAACCTTTTATGAAAAATGTTTCTTACCTCAAGATTAGAGACTATGATAGTAAGAAAGACTTGCATCTGAGGAGTTCTCAGGACCAGATCTGTTAAGCCTCCGGTACAGAACAGCAGATTACATGACCTCAAAGGTGTGCCTTCCTAATATGAAGATGCGGTTCTTTCATGAATAACAACCAAAAATAGAATATCATACAAAATGTAGAGTTGGAAGTGCATCACTGGAAACAATTTTGAGCAATTTTTATAGGCTAAATTAGCCAAAGTTGGGATCAGAGTGATAACCCATGCTCCCTTTTAGGAGTTTCTCCCTGGAGATTTATATACTCTGTAGGGGTTAAGGTTTGCTGAGAGTATGATAGGAAAGCTTTTTAGCTACTTAACCTCTCTTCCAATGATTTCATGGGAGATTATGATAATCTTTCTGCTGCCAACAGTGATAAACCATTCTGTGAAAGCTCTGCCCCTAGTCTGAATTGTTTCTGGATGATTTGTGGCTAAAGCAGCAGAAGCCACTGCAAGTGACATAATATCATTTTGATCTGGAAGACGTTGTTTTGCCACAAAATGAACTTCAGTAAGAAAGTTATCTTTCATTTCGTCCATCCCAATCACTGAAGGATTAAGGCAGAACAAACTGTTGCTGAATCCAGACAAGACAGATGTGACAATGGTTGGGAAGGCTGATCCATTTGTAACAGACGGAGCGGAGTTGGCCTTTGCAGAACAGGATGAAAGCTCAGGGATGTTCATGGTCCCAACTTTTCTTTTTCAAAGAGCAGTTCAGTATAATGGCCATCTGTCTTCTTTCAAATTAATTTGGGTGGCTATTTCTCACCCTTCTTGGATTCCGCTGATCTGACCACATTGATTCATGCTTTCTAACAGGGGGTTGTGAGTTTTCTGGGCTATGTGGTGGTGGTCTGGTAGTTTTGCTCCAAATATTTCACTTGCATCTATGCAAGGATGTAGGTAAAGGGGTGGAGGGTTCTCGGGTTCAAACCCCCGCCATTGCATGTCCGAAGCTCCGCCCCCGTTTGTGTTTTTTTTGTGTGTTTTTCTGATTTTGGCCTGCAGGGGGCGCATTTTTAGGCTAGCGGCACCAAAATTTCAGGCTATCATCAGGTGACACTCCTGATGATACTAGCCAGGGTTGGTGAAGTTGGGTGCCCCTATCTCCCATTGTTTCCAATGGGAGTTAATAGTAGATGGGGTTACCCTTTTGAGGGTACATATCTTTGGACCCTTGAATCAAACTTCACTAAACCTAGGTAGTATCAACAGGATAGTATCTTGTGGACATCACCCAGGTTTGGTGAAGGTTGGTTCAGACGGTCCAAAGTTATGGACTCCCAAAAGGGTGCCCCATTCCCCCATTGTTTCCAATGGAAGCTAATAGGAGATGGGGGCTACATCTTTGAAGGTCCACAACGTTGGACCCCATGAGCCAAACTTCACCAAACCTGGGTGGAATCATCAGGAGAGTCTCCTAAAGGTATCCTGAAAGTTTGGTACTTCTAGCTTAACAATTGCACCCATGACAGCAGGCACCCTCCAAATTTCCCCAGATTCTCCTTTTAAATCCACTCCCTTTGGCATGGATTTAAAGGGAGAATCTGAGGTCCCCAGATTAAACACTGAACGTGATAATGTTTCAGGATGGGGGATAATCCACCCAATGGTGGGAATTCAAATAATTTAACAACTGATTGTTTACAAGCACCATTTTAACAATCGGTTCTGCCGAAGTGGTGCGAACCTGCTGAATTCCAACACTGAATCCACCCCAAAACAGCATCACTTTCAATGTTGTTTTAACTGGGGATCCCAGATTCTCCCTTTCAGATGGATTTAAAAGGAGACTCTGGGCTCCCTAATTTAAACACCATTGAAAGTGATGCTGTTTGGGGGTGGATTCCAGCATCACAGCAGTTGCCCATGGGGGGGGGGCGCAAACCTCTGATTTTGCACCAGGCTCCATTTTCCCTAGCTACCCCTCTGCCTGGAGGGGAGGGAGAAGGGACTGTCGACTACCAGCTGGAAGCCCAGCCAGTGGGGGGGAGCGGGGCAGGGGGGCAGGGCAGGGGAGTCTGCCGTCCCTTGCCTCGGAGAGCTGCTTTTATAAGCACTGAGGCCAGGGGTGAGGCTTGGGGAGGTGTGGCTACACCCACGGGGTGGGTGGGGGCATGGCCTCACCCCCAAACTCCCCATAAAAAATCTATACCTACATCACTGCATCTATGGCTGGCATATTCAGAGCCATGTCATGGTGGGATGTGTTCCTCTCCATGACAAGTCTTGAAGATGCCATAGATGCGGGTAAAACATCAGGAGCAAACGCCACCAGGCCACAGCCACAGGAAGTCCACAACACCCAGTTAGAAAGTGTGGACCAATACAGCCAAATCACACCCAGTTGATTCCAGCTGTGAAAACCTTCAGCAATACAAACTTTCTAACCTTGAGGTTGGACTTTTGAAATGTTCTATGCTGGACAACTCTTGAAGACTACTCAGAAATGTTGGCTGATTCAGAATATGGCAGCCCAGTTAGTGTCCAGGGCTCACCAATGGGAACATTTCTTGCTTGGAAAGAGACTGGTGCTACCGGAGCAGAGCTTTTATCACCTACTCTGCTCCTTTCCTCCAGTCCAGGGAACTTAAAGGGAAACTGTCTCCTGGGGCTTTTCCGCACAGCGCATTGTCAGCAGAGCTCGACTTGGGTCCAGCCTGAGTTGTCCACACTGGCACAGATGTCGACACAAGTTCAACTCTCCTTCGACTCTCCTAAGTTGGGTCTTCTCGATCCCTGCTGTAACCTAGTACTTTTTGAAGAAGTCGTGTCGACCTCACGCTTTTGCGGACTGCCTGTTGAGCCCAACTCGACTCGGCTCTGCACTCCAGCCAATCGCGTCGTTCTTTTTTCTGGCCAATCAGGGCTTACTGTCCCGTAGACCAATCATGGCGCATTATCACCCAGCCAATCATAACCGGCCATGCAGAGCATGCGTGGAGCCGGAAACTCGGGGCATCAAAAAGCAAAATCCATAAAGGGACCATTTGCTCGTGTCACGCACGAAGCATTGTCCCGGCGACCAAATCCATGTCGCCCAAATGTACCTGCCTATTGTGTCTCAGCCAATCACTAGCGCTTGCTGGCTAGATCCCTCCCTCCCCTTACAGGAGGGATGTTCAAAGGGGGTGGTCGCCAAGTTGCCATTTCGCAGTTTCGTGCTCCCAGCTTGTGGAACCACAATGGATCCCCTTTTTGAGTCCACAGTATCCTCCTCCCACAGTGGGTCAGGTAGCCGAGGGGTGGGGAGAGGTGTGTCATGGAGAATCGTGAGACGAGGGACTTGATTGAAATCTGGGGTGAGCTTGAGCTACACAGTAGAATAAAGAAATGCCAGCGCAACATCCATCTTTTTGAAATGGTCGCAACGGAGATGCGCGAGAGGGGCCACAAAAGGTCATCTCTTGAGTGCAGAAATAAATTTAAGGCACTCAAAAGGGATTATAAGAGGGTTGTTGACGGTTCACCAGCCTGCTTGTGAGGAAGCCCGTAAAGTCGCACCTTCACGACGGTGTTGTGAAGTCCATCCGACATTGCGACATGCATGTAAAAGAAGGAATTTCACGTCTCCCACCATGGAAAAGGAAACCAACTGGAGCGCAGGGGTGGATGATGCGCAGAGTTGAACCCGCCCAATAAGCGCTGGTAAGGAGAGCTGAACTTGCCAGCTGCGGAAGAATGGCGAATCGAGCTCGGCACCCCATTTTCCATGTCAGCCAATAGAATGCATGGCAGGACAGATAATCCCATCCTCTGAGCTCGCCTGAGGATGTACGAGCTCCGCTCAGGAACAGCGAGCTCGGCTGCAGTACGGAACAACAGCGAGTCGAACTCATGAAGAAAATTTTGCCCGGACTCAAGTCGAGCTCTACAGAATGTCCTGTGGGGAATCACCCCTGGAAGGAAGAAACGCCTGCCAAAGGGATTGCTGTCACCAGGGCAGAGTATTATAATCTCCTCTGCCACCTTTCCTTCAGCTGTGGATTAGTTTGTTGCTGCCAGACAGACTTATTATATTTATGGCCTGTTGCTTTCTTGTATTGTAAGTTACATACAGTCCATGCTCAGTGAATAAAAACATGAACTAAATAAATTGCCTATCTTAAAACAGCTACAATGGCTGCTAGTTTGTTTTCAAGTCCAATTCAAAGTGCTTGTGACCTTCAAAGCTTGTTGTAAAGTATGCCTGACATATTTGGGATACTGCAAGCTCTGCCTGATGGAAGTTAGCACTGATAGGATGGAAAGGTAACGTATCGATGTTATAGATAAATATCTACATAAATATTCCTTCCCATATATCTGTGAGGGTCCTCAGGGTGTGACATGCTGTCTGTTCTCCTGGCATCAACCAGAGCCTGGGCTTTCTCTATTGTGGCTTCTACTTTGTAGAACAGGTTCCCTAAGGAAACAAGGGGGCATAATTGAAAGAAGAGGAGAATGAGGAAGAGTTTGGATTCATACTTTCTCTTCTTTAAGGAGACTTAAAGGGCTTACAAACTTCTTTCCCTTCTTTCCCCTGCAATAGACACCTTGTGAGGTAGGGGGTATGAGAGAATTCTGAAAAACTGTGACTAGCCCAAGGTCACACAGTAGGAATGTAGGAGTGCAGAAACACATCTGGTTCACTAGATAAGAGCCCACCATTCAAGTGGAGAAGTGGGGAATCGAACCCGGTTCTGCAGATTAGAGTCCACCTGCTCTTAACCACCATACCACACTGGCTTAGTTTAGGAGGGGCCATGAAGCCATTTCAACTTGCCAGGTGTTGTAATAAGCTATGCATGGAAACTATCTGGGGTGATGGTGGTTGGGATGTTTTATTTTGTTGATTTTAAACTGGTGTGTTTTAAAGATCTGTAAACTTCCTTTAGCCACAAGGAAAAGTGAGATATAGATAGATCTTCTTCACTCCTGAGTAAAAATAGAGCTTATTCACTCCTGAGTAAGACCAATGGGTGTAGGGTGACTGCATAAATTGGTGGCACACCAGAAAGCATTTGGCTCAAAACCAAAACTAACCAAACAAATAAAAAAATGGGAGTGCAGTTCCTTAGAAGATGCTGGTATCCATGCCTACCATCCATCTATACATTTATATATCTCCTGCCTAAACTCTAGGGAACTCAGGGCAGTGAGTCATATCATCATGACAACATGATAACTAGGTTACTTTCTTGAATGCTGCCAATGAGACTACTACCAGTGAGACATGGATTTTAAATTCTGGGCAAGATTTGGATGCTGACCATGCAATCCTAAGGTGGGTTACCCCAGTTTAAGCCCATTCTTTTGGGCTCAGACTGGAATATCTCTGCATATTAGATGCCTCTTGATTTTCAGTTTGATTTGGGAAATCTTCCAATCTCTGTCCAGTTTGTTGGTGAATATGCCACCCATGAATAGTGGCACAAGCTGTAAACATGGCAGTGCCCATAACTAGGACTGTTAGATGATAATAGTATGTGGGTCACTATTTTCAGATGCTGCTGTTGAATCAGTGCTTGGTTTATTAAAGAGAAATGCTAGGGTTCAAGCCTTCCCAGGGAGAAGGTTGATGTTATGGTTTTTTTTAAACAGAGTTCCTGTGTATTGACTGGGTGCATGGCAGGATGACATTTAACAACAATGTCCCTTTCTTGGTTTTCCTCCAAAGAGCTGTTGGCCCATGAACTCTGTGGGAAAAAAATGGTGGTAGCCACATATCTCTAAATTCTAAACTATGGGACTGACAAGAGTAGATTTGATACATAAAAGAACACTCTGAATGGGCTCACATGGACTCTGTTTTCTGGGACTGGAGGAAGGAGAGGAAAAAATAGACAAAAGTGTTTTTATGTAAAATATAACTTCTAGACACTAACTGCAATAGTAAATTCTAAGGCAGTCCATTGGAACTTCCAGGGTGAAATAAGTAGTGACGATGACTTAAATGTGTATAAGATGGCAACTAATGTCTGAACTAACAGAAAGCAGCAGGAGTTGGGGAAATGGAAATGACATTTTTGTCATATACTTTCAGATGATTCCTAGAGAGGCATGATGTCATTTCCAGGTTTCCCCTGAAAGTGATGCAATATCATCGACCAATACCAATTTTAATCCCCACCCCCCCGCCCAGTCAGCTGCCAGAGCGCTGTTGGGCAACTGAGGTGGGGATAGGAGATCTTCCACCTCCAGTGGGCAAACGCCTAGTCTTACTGACTCTCCGATGCTTATTGTAGAGACATCACATGTCAAGAGCCAGCAGGTATAGTTAGACTAGAATCCAGGAGACTCATGTTCAGATCCACACTAGTTTGAAAGCTTTCTGGGTGATCTTCTACCAGTCGTACAGACACTTTAAAACTTTTTAAGCCAGGCAATAAAACATTTCATCAATGGACTTCTGCATTCTTTTTACCCTTAAACGTTTCATTTCCAGCCTCCAAATGTTTTAAATGAATTACCTTTTAAAACAAAATTTTAGTTGAAACATTTTCAAAATGGCTTTATTTGCCTCTGAGGTGCCTTTAAGATGTTTCCTGAACCTCTCTGCCTTCCCTGTACTCTTTCATCGGCGCCATTTCCCCTGCCCCTCACCTGTTTTTGGATCATTTTGGAGCATTTGAGCAGGGGAACTAATTTTCGAAGGAGGGAGTGTAGAAGGCGCAGAGAATTGCAGCATTCTGCTGTGAAGCACTGAAGCAACGATTCTACGACAAACTCAACATAAAACGCAAATAGCACAAAATGAAGACTAGGAATTGTATGGAGGGGTGAGTGTGAACATAAATGATTGCAAAAGGGAGGGGATTGAAAATGTTTTAGAAACATTTTTGGGCATTTGGGCCATTCCCTCTTTCTGAAGCTAATCTACATTGGGCCCAGATGCAGAAGCTGGGCAAGCAAGAGGAGCGCACCCGTTTAGCAGCGGATCATCACCCCTGGCTGACCCCGGCACCATCCCCAATCCATATTGGGGAACCAACAAGGTATTGGGCCACCTGGGCACCTGCCCCCTTTCTCTTGGGGTGTCGGGCTCAATTGCAGAGGCCTCCACAGCATGCGCCATGAGCCTGCCCCACCCCAAGCCTCTTATGCAGGCTCCCAACCTCAGGGAGGTCCAGCGCACAAGCTTGGCCTCCCTATAAAGATGCGCTCCTCTGCCCAAACCGCCACCGAGTTGATAGCATACAAAAAGCTCCCCCACAGGCACAGGTTGACTGGTAAAAATCGCACCTGAAGGCCCTCCACCTTGCCAAGACTGCACCGGTGTGCTACAACCCAGCGACATAACCATAAATGGTGGGTCCGCGAAGCCTGTTGGCAATGGGGTAACCGATGGAGGAGCACCTGTAACCACAGCCGCATTCCTGCCATCCTGTTGCTGAACCCCTGAATCCCGAGGCCCTGCCCTACGTGTGGGGGGGAAGGGGCCACACTGGGTCTAATGCCCAAACCAGCCATAAACCGCCTGGTGCGGGGCCTCGAAATCCCACCAGACTGAATGCCCATGGCACTCGCTGCTGCAGCTGACACCCGCACCATACGAGCGGTGCATTTTTTCAGCACCATATCCTGACCGAACCACCGCCCACTAGGGAGGGTAGAGGGTAAGGGAAAAGAAGCACCCTAGGATCCCAAAACACCAAGTGCTGGTTCAGTTTGCTCTAGGTATCAAAAGAGGCTGGAGCAACCATGTGCCACTTAATATATAGGGGGCGTGCTCCACCCCTTCCCCTTGTGCGTCACGTGCGATCAGGCGTGAGGGGGAGTCACCCAGCCGGCCCAGGGCACGCATGCTCACTTCTCCTGAGTCCACCATGTGCCCTGCCCCCTGTCGCAATTACGGCCTCGTTGATTCTAGTGCCATTATTTATTGTGGTTGTAACGGGGTTAAAATGGAGGAACGGACAACGATGTTGCAAGCCATTTTGGGTCCCCATTGGGTGGAAAAGCAAGGATGAATATGTAAAATAAATATCACCCCGGTGCTGCTCAACATCAGCAATGGCAAACCCACAATGCGTGCATGTACAAGTGGAAAAATGAATGCAGCCAGACTTTTTTAAAAACAGAAAATGTGTATAAAATGCCTTTCATAATGTGCTTTCTTTCTCAGAGTGCATTATCTAGACTTCCCATTGAGTTTCAATTGTGTGTCTTTTAAAGATATTATCTCCAGTTTGCATTTCATGTGCTAAAATAAATACAGCAAGTGTAATATGCTAAAGGACAGATTATGTGCTGCTTCTCCCTATAAAGTGAAAGTGGAAAGAAGGGAGCTCAATTTATATGGGAGTCCCAGGTCATTTCAATGAATTTTCAGTGTGCCAATTGCAATTCCAGTTCTACTGAATGATTAAGCATGGAGCTGTCCTGGAGAAATAAAGACAACTTTATTTGAATGTATGCCAGGGCCCTGAATGAATACAGACAGAATAGAAATGCTGTCCTTTGAGAGGAAGAGGTCAGAATATTCAGCCTGACTTGCATGTGTTAAAATATAATTAAGAGGATTCAGATTCTCATGCGGAGTGAATCTCTTTTCCCTTTGCATTGAATTGATGCATGTACAAAAGATCCTAGATCCTTGTTAAAGATAACTATATAGTGCATGTGTCCTAGACCACAGAAGTTTCTCCTTCATCTTCCTCTTCTCTAGGTAAACTGTAAAGGTGCCTGTTGGTGCCTTAAAGGCTGACACATTTATTACAGAACCGATTTCTGCAGAACATCTGACGTAGCCCGCAAAAGCTTTTCCCACAATGAGACTATTAGCCTTTAACGTGCTACAAGGTTCATTTTTTGGTTTCTTTGCAACAGATTATTAACATAGACATCTCTCTAAACAGCTGGGCCACGAAGATCTGATCCTCAACTCTAGTTTTCTGCTTGTCAATCACACATGTGGGATTTGACTACTGGGGCTGTGAAATTATCAGAGAAAAGCGGATCGGATCATTTTTTCCCCTCTGCTGGGGCCTAACTATATGTGTGTAAAAACTATAATTGTGGACTGGTTGCCAGAATTATTAAGTAAAGATAGAAAGGCGGTTAGAATATATATATAAAATATCACTTACACTCAATTTAAATTGTTATAGCGCTACACATCAACACTATGGACAAAGGTTGCCTGGGAGACTGAGGTGGAGGGACACGGAAGCGTTGGTATGACATCATCTTCTGGAGAAAAACTTGGACATGAAGTCACAACTCTCCAGGAATTGTCAGAAATCTTATGGTAAAACTGTAGAGTTTTCACTAATTTGTAGAAAAGACTGATGTCACTTGTGGTTTGCCCCAGAGGTAACACCAGTCCACTCCAGGAATTATGAAATTCCAATGATTCCTAGAGAGGTGTGATGTCACTTCCAGTTTTCCCCAGAAGTGATGTCCCATCATCAACCCAACATCCATTTTTTCTTCTGCCACCAACTGAATGTCCGTGGGAAACAAGAAGCAGGGGTCTCCTATCCCAGTGATGGCGAACCTATGGCACGGGTGCCAGAGGTGGCACTCGGAGCCCTCTTTGTGGGCATGCACAAACAGAGTTCGTCATTTGGGGGGCCGAAAATGACCCCCCCCCCACACACACATCTAGACTGGCCTGGGCCACTGAGGACGATGGGCCTGGTGCCTGTGCTCCAGGTGGCTGCTGCCCGAGGCGGGGAGGCGCAGAGGAGACAGAGATGCTAGAGAGGCACAGAGCAGTGCACGCGGGACTTGCTGGAGGCTAGAGCAGGCTGGCCTCTGCTTGAGTGGGTGGGGCAGAGGAAGAGGGAACCAACCGGTTTTTTCTAAACTAAAACCTCAGCCTTCAGGTTAAATTGTTGGGTTGGCACTTTGAGATAAATAAGTGGGTTTTGGGTTGCAATTTGGGCACTCGATCTCAAAAAGGTTCGCCATCACTGTCCTATCTCCATCAGGGAATTGGCAACCCTACTATGGAGCCAAGTTATTGACTGGAGCCTCAGTGCATCATTTCACAAATTGCTGTGACTGCATGCTCTGTGCTTTCAATAGATATCTGCCTTCCAATCCTCTCTGTGTTACAACCTGCAGAGGTGAGATGGGTGGTGACCAGAAACAGGACTTTTTAAATAAGGCCATCTCTTGCTTGAAGTTTACATAGTGCCTCCCTTATTCTCTTTTAGTCACTGGCCAAAACATTTCTAGTAACCCACATTTACCCATTTAATTAATTGTTTTTCTTTTGTTACCATCCTAGGGAAGTTTAAGAACTCATGGTAATTGGAAAACAATTCAAGATCAAGTCCACACTAAACAGAATATTACAAGATAATGGAGTATCTTCAGCAACGTCGTATGGAAACAGTGCTGCATGTTGCACCATGTTTGGACTTAGGCTCATTCCGCACATGTAGAATAATGCACTTTCAAACTGCTTTCAGTGCTCTTTGAAGCTGTGCGGAATAGCAAAATCCACTTGCAAACAGTTGTGAAAGTGGTTTGAAAACGCATTATTTTGCGTGTGCGGAAGGGGCCTTAGATTAGGTCACAAAGATTCAAACCCCGCAATGCTCACTGCTTTGCTTGGAGGGGACAAATTTTGATATTAGTTTTTCATTACATAAAGATATCTCCAGGATATAACAGGGAGGCCTTATATTAAGAAATTAAATGTTAAATTGCCCTGAGCTAACAAATGGGGGTCACGATTGTGTCTTCAGACAGCTTTTAAATTAAAGTCAATCATGCGGTCCAGACATCAAGTTATTTTCCCCAACTGTGTGCCTCCTGCTGACAGTTGTACAATTACAATGCACTGAAATTAACTCTTTTTTTTTAAAAAAAAAAAAACTTTGCAAACAATTATTAAAATCTGGGAAAATGATACAGCAGTACTTCAGTATCTGAACCAATAACTGAAGAAGGGGGTGTTGGTGGCGGTGGAAATACTTTTTCAAATAAATCATGCCGCTTAGGAATAAGGAAAAATAAAACCCTACTCATTAGCATTAATAAAAAGGATTTGATTATAAAAACCAATCCTCGGTTATTGTCCTGAAAGAATGGAGTCGTCAGAGATTGGGTCAGAAACTGGGTTATCAATACAGTACAGAAAGCAATAATAAGGGCTCATAGAAAATGTGTACATGACCTTCAGAAGAGATTAGTGACCACTGTAATACATTAGAAAAATGCAATGCATTGTTCTCGTGCACATAAGATATTTTGCTATTATAATAACAACGGCACAAATGTAATATAAATTCCCTCTCTAAATTGTCTTATCAGGCAGTTCCATGTTGCATTGGCAGCTTGGTGTCTTGCTTAATGCTCCAGGATACGTAATGACATCTGGGGGGGAAAAGGATATCTCCTGATTTTTCTATACTGGTTCTAGCCACTCCTGTTCCATTGCTTCTGGAGTGTCCCCCCGCCGCCCGCTCCCCCTGCCATAGAGATGGATTTACATTCTCCTGTCCAATTTGTAATTAATCTAGGTGAAAAATGGATTAATTACTCAGATGTTTGCAGGACATCTGGTAATTAATCCACATCTCTTGGTTTAATTATTGATTGGACTTGTGGGTGAAGACCTTTAGATCCCAGGACATAGTTGGTGATGTCATAGCACATGCAAGCCATTCCCGCACAAGTCGATGAAAACGTTTGCAAAATGTTTGCAAAACATTTTCAGTCCCCTCGTTTGTTCACATTGATCCCCTCAAAACTATTCCTGGCCACCATTTTCTGATTTTTTTTTAAAAAAACTTCTCTATGGATCTGATGCTTTGATGCTTCAAAGCCTCATGCTGTAATTCTTCAGAGGTTGTGTCTTTGTAGCTACGAAAGCATCACCCCCTCTCCCAATTTTAAAAACTGATAAAAATAAACAGGTGAGATGACAGAGCAAACTCAGAAAATGGCACTGAGAAGGAAATACAGGGACTGCAGAGAGGTATGGGAAATGTTTTAAAGAGATACACACAGCAAGCCAAAATGTTTTGAAAATGTTTCAACAAAAGAATCACTAGAAAACTGGATGCATTTAAAATGTTTTCAGGCTGGAAATAAAATGGTTTGGGCTAAAAATGTTGCAGAACTCAGAGGAAATGTTTGATTTCCTGCCTCAAAATGTTTTGTTTTGGTTGGGCAGAAAGAGCCACACTGTGAATTTTCTGCTCATATTGTTCAAGACACAACCAATTGTGTCAGTAATCCAGTTATATTTCACCACAATCTCTCTATATAAAAATCTATCAGTGCATTTTTCTGCTGACAGGTAATCTCCCAAACTACTGGACCAATTGCTTTGAAATTTTCAGACAAGATCGCATTTGTGTGCGGTCAGGTTTCCATACGGTTTCCACACCTCCTGTTGTGTACATGTCACAACTGTGCCAGTTATTGTGTACATGCCACACCTGTGACAGTTGGAACCACAGTTCTGTTCCGCAACAGCGCCATCTGCTGGCCGTCAAAGCAACACCCTCTGATACAAGGGAACCAACCATGCCTTCCTTGAAAACCACTGCCTTATGGAGTGAAAGGGATGGGGCGGGCCATCTGCACATGGCCCACCCACCCTAGCGGAGGAAGGGGAAGGTAAGGGAGGGTCCAGGGGTTTGCTGGACCAAACGCTCTGAAATTTGAACACAACATAGCTCATGCCTCCCAGCGTGTTTTACGCTAGATAATTCGCCTGCAAGGGAAGGGAGTGAAAGGGACAGGACCAGCTCACCTGCACATGGCCCACCCACCCTAGCAGAGGAAGGGGAACGTTAGGGAGGGACTGGCCGGGTTGCCATGCAAGGGAATGGGAGAGAGGGAGGGGAGCAAGGGGCCCCTTGCCCCTCCCCTCCCTTGCAATCATTGTGCAATGACACATGTTCGAACCGTTTGCTTCCCCTTTTCTTTCTTTTCCACTTCACCAGACTCAGCCACAGCAACGCGTGGCCGGGCCTGCTAGTGCTAGATAAAATAATATTAACATTTATTTCTTCTGCCTTTCTACTCTGCTATAGTATTTTTTTGCTTATTTATTTTGTACTGCTTTTTTTTGCCCAATGGAGATTTGTAGTCGTCTGCACCATTCTTCCTTGCACCGTTTCATCATCACAATATGAGGTAGATTAGGCTGAGAATGTGTTGCCCTGACAAGAGTTGGTAAAACGTTTGCCTGATCCAGTTCCCTCAGACCCAGCCACAGGACCACTGTCTCGGATGGATTCATTTCAGCTAACTCTTGTTTAAGCCATCCCAACACAGTCACCAGGCACTCAGCTAATGCATCTGAGTTGACGTCTGGCTGGCCATCCATCAACAGGAAAAGCTAGGTGTCACCAGCATACTGATGCCATCCCTGCCCAAAACTCCAAATCAGCTGGGCACATACAGGTATTGAAAAACAATGGGGAGAGTATTACTCCTAAGGCATCTCATGCAGTAAAGGCTGCCAGGTGGTCCTCACTCCTAGATCCTCTGGCCCTGGCCATGGAGAAAGGAGATTAGCCATTAAAAGACTGCCCACAAATGTCAGTGAGATGTCAGTGAGATGATGGAGCAAAGCATTGGTGAAGAAGCATTAGTGAAGTTTGCTGTCTCCAAAATTCTTGCCCAATGTATGAGAAGGTATGGCTTATACATGCAAGCTGTTTTTAAGGTTGGAACGTGTGTACTTTTGATTGTTTGCAAACTTAAAACACTTTCCTGGGAGTAAGCCACAGTGAATAATGGGACTTGCCTTTTTTAGGATTGCTCCCCCTTTCTCATGAATTCTTTTAGATAAATTGAAAACAAAGGGCAGCAGGTAGAAGCTTATTTGCTATGCAGGTGGAAGAAGCAAAGAACACAGTTACTGAAGTCAGATGTTGGAACTGTGCTTTACTTCCCCTTCGGTCTTGGAGATTTTGTACACAGTCTACTGGTTGAAATGTAATTTTCCCACCCCATTTACTGCAGACAGAAGTGCAGATCAGACCATCTGGCTGCCGCCGTAGAACACTTGATTGGGACTGAGTGTCATTAAGCTCTTGTTAGACCAGGACATCATTCTCAGAAAGCATTGACTCCTGTCCTTTTTATAGAAAAATGTATCGCTATACAGGGATACTGAATAATAGTTTATGTAATGAGGATTATTCAGCTTTTCCCAACTCAATTAATGCATTCAATTTTTTTTCTGGCTACATTTTTAGATGCGGAAGCAAGACTCTAATTTGCTTTTGCTCTCAGAGACCATTTGCACAATGACCCAAAACATTTACCACCTGCAACTGTGGTCTTCAGCCCATGGTTCAGGATTCACAGGTGGAGCCCTGTCTGCTGGATCTTGAACTTCTATAGTCACCTAAACTTTCCTCTTCTTTCTGGAATGGGTCTTTTCCTATTGCATTTGTGTGGTGAATAAGGACACCACACCAGAGGTGGGATCCAACCAGTTCTCACCACTTCTCTAGAAGTGGTTACTAATTTTTTCTGAGTGCTGAGAAGGGGTTACTAAAGCAACCTCCCTGCCCAATAGGGATTGGAGGTGCGTGTGTGCGGCGGTGCCACTGTTTGAATCCCACCACCAGCGGAACCGTTATTAAAATTTTTGGATCCCACCACTGCACCACACCCCCTTTCTCTCTGTGCATTTGCATCAAGAGGAGCAGAAGGACAGTAAGGTGAGGTCATGGATCAGGAGAGAGTACTCTGTTGCTCTGATTTTTGGTTCGTTCCTTTTGACCATGACCATTTACTTAGTGTGTATATGCTGTCCCCACTACTTTTGGTCTGTTGCCTATGGCTTTGTTCTTGACCCCAGTGAGATCATAACTCTGGCATCCAGTGTTCCTCTCACACAACTATGATGTCATGTGACTTCCTGTCAACATTGCAATTTAATGGGTCCCATGCTACTCTCTGGTGGTTAAAGGTGGGTCTCACTGTCTTATAACATAATGTATTGGCAGTTGCAGATTTGGCATTCATCACAGTTGAATTGTTTACATAGATTCTCATTGGTTGTTTAACAAGTACAACTGAATTAACATGGTGAAATAAACAATAGTGAACCAGTCACTCTATACTATATGAACAATAAAAGTGAACACAATAGAAAACCAAGTTGACTTCATGCCCATAATGCAATCCATTTTTCACTAATATCAAGACCAACAAGCTGTAAGTTCCTTAAAATTTTCCAGTCAAGATTCAGTTCCAAAAACAAAATCATAATATAAATTTATCTCCCTAACTTAGTTCCAAAAACTGAAGGCTTTTAAATAACATTTCACTGTCTCTCCCTGATCTTCCATCCCATCAATTATATGATTAAAACTAACATCTAAATTTCATTTTTTACATTTAATATCTAGTATTCAAGCCCATTTTACCAAATTTCATATTTAATTCAGCTAATTCAACAACTAGATATTTTTAAGCAAAGTCCTTATTGTTCTTCTTGTAGAATTCCTTGACATTTGTTATAGAGGTGATTCTCTGTGACTGTGTAGGTAAAGAGGAGTCCTTCCCATTTAAACTATAACAATTTTATCTGCTTCGTCTTTAGAACATCTACTAGGAAGGCATAGTCCTTTATTTTCTGCAAGACTACTTGGTATTTCTTTCACCATGATGATGTCTTTTTCTTCCATCTGGAACACTGATTTTTAATGACCTAAAATGTGATCTGCAGTTTCCTTTGCATAGAGGAAGATAACAATATCTCTACACAGTCCATGTGGTTTTGGATTTTTTGAATTAACTCCATACTTTTTTTCAATCTTTGAAGCTATCTCTTCGTCTTTTATCTTCAGAAACTTGGCCAAAGCTGAGGAAATTTTCTTTTTGAGACACTTTTTTTGAAGGATTTGGGTCCTCTGCTACATGCCTTAATCTTAAAATCTTCTCTCTAACGTGATACTCATTAAAGAATGGCTTGATCATGCATTTTAAATTCCAGTTGTACAGAGTTAGCTCCCTTTATCAAATCTTTGACCTCTTCCTTTGTTTTTTATATCTTTTTCTGATTGTGCAATTTTTAAAAGATCAGTCTTTAGTTCTTTACATTCTTTCATAAGTTCAGACATCACTGTTGGAATATTTTTAAAGAGTCCATATCCAACTCTAGATTCTGTTTACTAGCAGACATTGCTTTCTGTTTATTCTGTTTACTAGCAGACATTGCTGGAAATCTCCCCAATCCTTTCCTTGTCATGGCCATTGAATATCAATGAATGGCCACTAGATGTCGCCATGCAAAAATCACCCAAAGTCAACAGTACTCT
Organism: Sphaerodactylus townsendi; assembly: GCF_021028975.2. Lineage (NCBI taxonomy): Eukaryota > Metazoa > Chordata > Lepidosauria > Squamata > Sphaerodactylidae > Sphaerodactylus > Sphaerodactylus townsendi. Next base: position 169,343,930 of record NC_059425.1, on the reverse strand, counting down.
GTCATAAAAGCTGCCGTCATTTAGAGCCACCCCACTCTCTTGTTCAGTGATGTTTCCAGAAGGTATTTCTTTTCCAGTTTTAATGTGGCAATCTGCCAGTCAGAGGGACAATCAGCTCAGTCTGATTTCATAGCTACTAAGCAGCTATCACCCTCTGGCACCTTCACTTCAGAGATTCTCCTTTAGTCAAATCCCATTTTTACTCTTTTCAAGAATCTATGTTTTACTCATCATTCCATTCATTTTAGGAAGATCTTCTAATTCTTGTTGAACTTATCAATAATGGGATTTGGGCTTCTCTTTTAGGCCTCTCCTTTTTTTTCAACTTCAGCCATCAACAAGAGGTGCACACTTGGATATAGTGCTCTTGAGGGAAGGTGAGGACTTAAGCTGGGAAATGATGGTGGTGCCACAAACACTGACTTCTCAACCCTGATGGGTCATTACAGGATGTATTGCCATGTGACCCTAACTGGGAAAGACCATCTCAGGAGTCTAGGTGGCTTTCTCTGACTCTCTCCTTAATCCAGAGGAGCGTGCAGCTCTACTTAGAACCACAGGTTTGAACTTTGGATCCCGGAGCAGTTCCAGGCTTGGCCATCCTGTGCCATTGCTTCAACCAGAAATCCCATTGCAGGTGGATTTTGACATTTATTTTCTAAAACAGAGATATTGAGTTGCCTTTATACTGGGCCAGTCCAGGGTTGGCTTCTTCCCACCCTCAATGAGTATTTGTCTGCTAATGCACCCACTTACCTATTTATTTATTTATTTTATTTATTATTTAGATTTGTAGACCGCCCCATCCCCTAGGGGCTCTGGGCGGTGTACAACAACATCAAAATATATCCAGTTTATCATAAAATAAACAATTATTACATACATTAAATCCATTAAAACCATTAAAACAGCGGTCAATACGATAACTGATGTTGTTTATTGCAGCAGTAGAGGGCAGGATTTGCATTCAAACCCAGAAGTGAAAGGGGACACTCTAGAAATCACCCAAAATCTCTGTGTTTTTTAACCATAGAGATGAGATTTTCAGAGTTTCCTCTGGAAGTGATGTCATTCTTGGGTTCAGACAAAATTCCTTCCGTGCTTTTTACCAGTGGGACATCAGGCCTTCAACCCTAGTCCATTAGTTCACTTTACTCATAGGGCCACTTCATGCGGTACTGCCTTGGGCATTTTTATGATGTGGAATCCAATTTCCAAACAAATATATATACATTATACATTATATTTTACATTATACATTATATTTTAGTTAACATGCACCTGGGGTGCTTCAAATTTGTAACATATAAGTGTAATGATTATGTGTCCATGCAAAATGGCTCTGGCACCATCTGTTTCAAAGGAACTAACACATTGCGCTCAGAAAGCCATGCTTTTAAAACAACACAAGAAACAAATGGCACCATTTCTTCTTTTCAGTTTGTACATAAAAAAGACTCCCTTATGCAGGTGATGAGAAAGTGAGGGTGGGTGGGGGGGGGGGAATCCCTCACAGAAATTAACACCACAGTTTATTTATTGCTGAGGAAACTATTCCATCTGCCCTGTGCCAGTTTTGAAGCCATTTATATTCTAGTTTAAAATCTGCTCTTATACTTTGATATGGATGAAGTGCTTAATGGCATATTCTATTGACTGAGGCAGCACAATGGCTGGTGCCCTTTGTGGCATAACTTCATTTCAATGCAGCCTCATTTTCGTTAAGGATTTCCACCGAAGGGTGTCAAAGTTAAGCACTATGTTATTAGGACTGAAAGCTCTTTTTTTTTTTTTTAAAAGCCAGACTCTGGTGTTCAAGGATTAGGGCAAGGGGAAGTGAACAGAAACTGAAATTACAGCAAATTATCAACAGAAGCAGAACCTACCCAATGCTGTGTACCTAAGAGCAATAAACAGTGGTAGAGGGGAAGGGAAGATTATCCTGGAAAAAGATGGAATCTGCTTGCTCTTCACCCAGCACAGAATTTAGTGGACAACAAAGGGAAACTCTACTTCAGGCACATCTGTCGAAAGACCAAGTGAAATATTTGAATGTTTGTGTGAGTGCACATTAGAGGGGAGCAATTCATACAGGAAGATTAATCACAAGTGGCTACTGGAGAGCACTGCATGGCTCAGGATATGAAGTGGAACAACCATGTCCTGAATAAAGGGGGGGGGGACGCCATCATTAGTTGCTTGCCAAATAGTTTTGGAGCTACATTGACTGAAATTACAAAGATCAAGTATTGCTTGTAGAGAGAGCCTCTCGAAGAAGATTTATACCCCGCTTTTCTCAACAGTGGCCCCTTCCACACATGCAGAATAATGCACTTTCAATCCACTTTCACAATCGTTTGCAAGTGGATTTTGCTATTCTGCACACTAAAATCCAGCTCCAAAGTGCACTGAAAGTGGATTGAAAATGCATTATTCTGCATGTGCGGGCCAGTAAGGAGTCTCAAAGCAGCTTACAAATTCTTTCCCTTCCGCTCCCCACAGCAGACACCTTGTGAGGGAGATGAAGCTGTATTTGTCCTCAGAAAAGAGCTGGCTGCTGCAGTGGAGGGCCCCGAGCTGGGAGATGAGCACCTGGAGCTGCACCAGAGAGTTGTGAGTCATGGGGCAATGGCTGGGGAAGGCAGGAGCCAAGAAAGGGTGGCTCTGGCCAACAGAGCTGAGAATAGAGATGGGGCGGCCACAGATGCCCCAGCATTTTGAGACACTGAGCGGGTGGTAAAGGGAGGTAGGGAAGAGGGCAGAGAGAACGGCTGTCTGACAGGCCAGATAGCCAAACAAGCCCTGGCAGGGTGAGCAGAAGGGCAACCCCAAGGACCCAAATGAGCAGAGGGAGGAAGGCGGCAGGTTGGCTCCCTGTAAAATAAGTGAGTCAAGAGATGGCCAGGGAGGAAGAAAGGTTCCTATAGAGCTGGAGAACTTGCCAGCCTAGGTGGAGAGGGACTGGATTAATCCGCTTCTTCTGCCACTTCTGAGGTCAATTTTGTGAGGAACTGGAGTCAGTCCCAGGGCAGGAAGTCTGGGGAGAGGCCCACCAACAGCAAGCACTACACATACTGAAGAAGAAGAGCTGGTTTTTATACCCCGCTTTTCTCTACCTTTAAGGAGTCTAAAGCAGCTTACAATTGCCTTCCCTTCCCCTCTCCACAGCAGACACCTTGTGGGGTAGGTGGGGCTGAGAGAGTTTGAAGAGAATTGTGACTATCCCAAGGTCACGCAGCAGGCTGCATGAGGAGTGGGGAAACAAACCTGGTTCATTAGATTAGAGCAGTGGTGGCGAACCTTTGGCACTCCAGATGTTAGGGACTACAATTCCCATCAGCCCCTGCCAATTGGCCATACTGGCAGGGGATGATGGGAATTGTAGTCCATAACATCTGGAGTGCCAAAGGTTCGCCACCACAGGATTAGAGTCTGCCACTCATGTGGAACAGTAGGGAATCAAACCCAGTTCTTCACCTGCTCTTGACCATTACACCATGCTGGAAATCTCACTGACCCATCAAAATCTCCCTTTTGTGATTCTCTAAGCTCTCAGGTTAATTTCTCCTTCCTTACCTTTCCCACCTTGAAGTACCATCCAGCTGGTCTCAACATTCCATTCCTTCTGGGGCATATTTAGTTCTCATCAGGTCATTAAGAATAACATTTACACTCTTTTGGTTCATTTACCAAGTCATATCTTTTCTAAGTACCCCAAATAAGTAGGCATCCTTATATTTTGTTGTGGATGATCTGGGGGATTTTTTTTGGAGTGGGTGTGTGTCCATCATTTACATAGTGACTTGTTAGTTTGCCATTAAGTATAGTGACCAAACAACTGTTGTGAATTGGAAAGTCCTCAGTACAAATTTCACCCCAGTCATGAATGTAAAAGATGGCCTAAAACACTCTAATTCCTTTAGCCTCAGCATCCTCGCATACAAGAATGGGATAATAATACTATCAGAACTGTTATACGGATTCCTGAAATCATGAATATGGAATGCTTGCATCAGTCTAATGCTCTGTATAAATAATAAACATTATTCAGTTTTTTTAAATCAACATTTTGCTTAATGTTATGGTGGATTGTAGATAATAACTTAGATTTGTATGTATACACACCAGTATGAACCATCACTATTGCATTATTTTCACTGCTTTGTATGAAGATATTTTTCCCTAAATAGAGCTATTTCGAATAACAGGGGTCAACTGTATAAACCCAGCTAAACCGATAATAACATGCACACAAACATCTCTCTTTCTCTTTATATATTTGAGGGCTCTGTAACATGACAACCATAATAAACTATCTGGTTGTATGGACACACAACTACAGTTTAGTTTAACGTTGGATGAACACTGTCTGATAGCCAATGAAGAGACCTGCACTATGTCATGGGTTGTTTATCAGTTATTTGTCTGTTAAGGATACAATTATTATACCACTGCAGAGGTGGGATTCAGCCGGTTCCAGACGGTTCGGTAGAACCGGTTGTTAAAATTTTCTCAGTTCGCAGAACCTGTTGTTAATGATTAACTCCATAAGGGACAAGGGGGCAATCTCTGTCCCTGGGTGCAACACAACTCATCAAGTAGGGGATGCAAAATCACCCCCAGGGCCCCCCTGCCCCCCCTGGCACCCCCCACTCCCACCCCCACCTGCAGCCACCCCACCTCCCCACATACTTTCGTTTCAGAACGAGATAGGAATTTGCAGACGATCCCTAACTTAAGTCTCTTTTCTGCAGCCTGCTGCCTGGCTGTCTCTCTTCAGCCTCCGTCCCTCCCCCGCCCACAGCTAAGCTGAGCAAAGCAGAGGGGAGAAGCAGCTGGCTGCCAGGGGAGAGGAGTCCAGGTACGCAGGGTTAGAGGAGAAGCAGGCAGAGAGGCAGGCTGGAAACTGCTGAAGGAGTAAGCAGAGCTGCCAGGACCTACCCCAGAGGAGGAGGTGGAGGAGGATGGGCGCAGTGGCCTCTGAGTCCAAGCAGCACCTAGAAGGAAGCACCCACCCACCCACCCACATCGGGGCTGGGGTATGCACAGCCAGGCAGGGCAAGCTTGGATCCCAGTTGGGGTGTGTGTGGGGAGGTTAGGGTTAGAAGTTTTTCCTTAAGTAAGCCTTTCCCCCTCCTCAGCCTTTTCCCCCACTCAGCCTTAGTTCCAAAGATGCTGCAGTCACAGAGGTCCTTTTCTGGCTTTCTATGCATGGCCTCCGGTTCACTTTCAGTTTGTGAATTTGTCCTCTCCAGATTTTCAAAGGTAGGGCAAAACCTGGAGCAGATCACAGATCTGGCACATCAGGTCTTCCATTTGGGAGCAACAATGCAGGGAAATCCGTGTTCCAGGATTGCAAACAACCTGTTTGGGGAAGTGGGTGCAGAAGGCAGGAGTAGGGATCATTTTTCCTTTCTCCCAGATTTTTGCAAAGCAACACACTGTCTATTACGTTAAAAAGGTACATCATTTTAATAAAAGCTATCACTTGTTGGAAGTTCTGGAAGGAGATCTCAGAAGTCTCATTCTAAAAGTGTATTAAAGACTAGAGTTGCTAATCTGCAGATGGGTGGAATTACTACTGTATTATGCTAAAGCAAGACATTTCTTTATTTTAAAGAAGTTTGGGGGAGGACACCATTTTATTTCTGGGGAAGGGAAGTTTCTGCATGGCATGCCCAGATGCTGATTCAAAACATACAAATATAATACATTGAGGTATTATTTATTACTACTGTTTATATTCTAATATTTTAGCCTATGTGGAAGTTTAATTTTTGTTGGCCATGCTTCTTGTCCTTTAAATGAGTTGTTAAAATATAATTAAACTTCATATCTTAAATAAACTTAAATATAATTAAACTTCATATCTAATCATTAATTATGAATATGAGGAAGTTATGGGATTAGCAAAGGGCAGCCTTTCCTGTTCATGAATTATAAATAGATTGGTTGTTGTGGGTTTTCCGGGCTGTTTGGCCGTGGTCTAGTAGATCCTGTTCCTAACGTTTTGCGTGCATCTGCAGCTGGCATCTTCAGAGGTGTATCACAACACACTTCTCTATGGGATACACTCCGAAGATGCCAGCTGCAGAAGCTCATATTAGGAACAGGATCTACTAGACCTGATCACACAGTCCAGAAAACCCACAACAACCAGTTGAATCTGGCCACAAAAGCCTTCGACAATTTAGCTGAAATTCTTTGCAAATGAATGCCAGTGAACTTTAGCTTTGCTATTTGTGCATAATGGAAAGAAATATATATAAACAACATGTTCTTCCCTAGCATGACCATAACAGTCCTATTTTCCCTAAGGCTGGTACAGAGGGTCCCATCTTAAATAGAAGAGCGAAGAACTATGTGTTGTAGAGATTTATTTTTCTCCTGTTACCGTTGCTGTGAGGTACAGTTTGGGAAATGTTTTGCTGGGGGTGGGGTTGTAACAGACCTGTACCCAGCTGTTCCTGCACACTTGAATATTATACCACAGAGCAGCCAAATGCAGGCTGCATTACCTTTGTATTAAAAACAGGGTCCACCTTTGACCCAGTTGAGAAGGAATTATTCTGTTACAGTGATAAGTATTAAGTTTAGACTTTTAATGAATTTAAGATGGATGTTTTTAGTTCATCTGTGTTTTAAATAGTATTTAATGTGATGATTTTATTGTTTATTATATACTGGAAACTTCTCTGAGCATGGGAGGCAAAGGGTGGCATGTAAACTGTATAAAATAAATGCATTAAATAAAGTAGACTGGAATTGCGTAGGCATTACTAACAGGAAAGCCAGTATGATGAAGTGGTTAGGATCTGGGAGACCCAAGTCTGAATTCCCACTCTGATATGGAAACTGGGCCAGGCACTGTCAGAAGGGGATAATGTCGTAAGCTACTTTGGGTATCCCAGATCCTAACCAAAAGCTTGCACTGCATATCACCTCTATAAGCTCTTTGAAAAATTTAGTGTTTTGGCTATCTTCGCATTCATGTTTCTGCTTGTTCCTTGATTGTATGCCAAGCAAGATTGTCTTGATAGTCTTTGCAACGGACCACAAAGAATCATGTTTTTACGCAATGTGTGTGATGAAGAATTGTGCCTTGAGGAGTGTCAGTTGATGGGCAGAGTGGAGGTAGAACTAGGAGAAAAGCAGTTAGGAAACCTGGGACTGGGAAAGTTAAGACTAAGAGCATTGTCAGTATTAAAATTCAATGTATTGCAACTACTGGCGAAAACATGAGAGCTTGAGATTTGTCCCACATCCTCCCTCCTGGCTCTGTGCTGTGTTTCCAATGTTGGGGAAGGCAATTGGGGGGTGTTGGATATAATTCCATAAAAGCGTTTTCCGGCCAGTAATAAAACATTTGAAAGCATTTTGAAAATGTTGTCAACAAATTTATTTCTTCTGGTACGACTACATTGCTGTGTTTAGATTTGTGAGTTAGGGCAATGGTGTTCTGTCAATGTGATTGTGACTTTGATATGACCTGGGGCAAAAAAAATCATTGTTTTTGTCATGGTGGGAGAGGGCAGCCACCATGGGGTAGGGGCGCAAAACTCAGATTTTTTGTCCCTAAGGCTCCACATTTTCCCTAGATACATCTCTGTTAAAAGAAAATATGACCTTATACTTTGTTTGTAGAAATTAGGATTCTGCCTCATGAGGAGGCACTGGGATTGAAAACTGGTGAAGAGTCTAACAACAGTACTGGAGGGAGGTACAGGAAAAATCAGAGGTGAGGGGGAACTGCACCTGGGGCGCGCAGACCCTGCGCCCCTGCCGCAGCACTGCCCACCCTGCTCTGGAATGCCGCCCCAAGCATGAGCCGCCCACCGTGTCCCTCCCTCCGATTCCGTTAAGCCCCACCATCGGAACCTGTTGTTAAAATTTTTGAATCCCACCACTGTACCACTGGTTTAGATCCAATGGGAAATTTCTGCTAACAAATGGGAAGATGATTTTCACCAGTTTTTCCATTCCGTTGCAGGCCTCTGACTCACCCTCAAGCTGTTGCTGAGGCTCAGTATTGATATCCCAGTGAGCATTTAAAGCTGCAGTAGAACAGGGGAGGCAAAAAAGTCCCTTTCCATGGAAATTACCATAGGCTCATTCCGCACATGCAGAATAATGCACTTTTAAACTGCTTTCAGTGCTCTTTGAAGCTGTGCAGAATAGCAAAATCCACTTGCAAACAGTTGTGAAAGTGGTTTGAAAACGCATTATTTTGCGTGTGCGGAAGGGGCCATAGATTATCTGTGAAAAAGCTAGTTCCAGGTTAAAAGTTTGTCAACAGATAGTTTAGAAACATCTTTGCAAGTAAGAATGAATGAGCTCATTGAAAAAAAGATGTACATTTTAAGAAGCATTAAGTGTGTCAATACCAACAGCCTTGCTGACTAGCTTGTAGCTACATCTTTCTTACGAAGCAATTGATTTTGGTAATTGATTCCAGACCAAGCCTCATTTTCTGGAAAACTGAGATGTGCAGTAGACTTCTAAGCCTACTTAACTCAGAAGAAAGTCCCACTAAGTTCGGGGGGGGGGGGGAGACTTTCTGACCAGAGATCCAAAGAGGGACACCATGCAAGTATCAGAATCATTTTCACACTTGGCCTTTGGTAAGAAAGTAAATCTGTATTTTAGACCAGCTAAAATAAGATCAGCCATAAACAGTGCTTTGGTAATGGTGTGAGCAATACCACAGAGCTAGAGACTGAATTATAAGACCGCAGGTCTCATTCTTTTGCTGATAGTTTTAGATGCTACATCTGCATATATCCGGCAGACCCAGAGGAGCATCTTTGTCTAGCAAATGTATAGGCAGCGAGAAAGATAACAGCTCCTGAATACCTGTAAACAGTCCAGATGTTTGACACCTCTTGCCCACACTGTAGAACATAATGGTCTTATCACTTGTATACAGAGTACCATAAACATGTTGATATCGATGCAGGAATGTAGCAATCAGGATGTAGATGAGAAGACAGTCTTACACTTACAGCTTACATTGTTTCAGAACATCCTGGATATTTGGGAGCTCCTGAAGATGTTTGACCTGTGATAATTTGTTGCAATCCTAAATCTCTTTGAAATGCATATGGCGTTTGCTTTGATGTAGTCAGTCGAAACCTCTTAAAAGCCCTGGACTTTCAACAGTTCAGGGCAGCTCTCCTGGTGCTGACAAGACCTATGGTTTAAGAAATAAATTCTTTTCTTTAAATTCGGCTGCGGCTTATTAGCTGGGAAATCTGTCTCTCCATTTCTCCTCTGGCTCAAGTAGAAAAGGGTTCCTTGCTCCTTTGGCTTAAGGGCTGAAACGGAAACCCTATTTGGACCGGTATCAATGGCAGCAATTCAGGATGTTTTTTTTAAAAATGAGACTGAACCTATTGGAGCAAACAATTGAGAGCACACCCCCCCCCCCATGATGAAATGGCACCAAGTAACATTTCACTTTATGAAGGGTAATGGGAGGCAACAAACATCGACAGCTTTGCTCCACTTTCCACATCCTCCATCACCCTGCCTTCTCTCATTTCCAAGGAATTTCCTTCTTGGAACCGATTCCCTGATTTCTGTCTCTTAAAGGTACAATCTGCAATCAACTAGCTTGTTAAGTAGTTTAACAAGGTGAAAAATATTCAATTACTTCCCATGTGTTTATCCTGCTGCTGCAATGCTGGAAAGTAACAACACGGTGTCTGTCATCATTGCTTCTGCTGATCAGATTTAAAATCTTTTGAGGCAAATTTGACTAATATAGTAGATATTTCCATTAATCTGGATTCTTTTTTCAGGCCACAGATTTGTCTGAAAGAGAAGAGCTGTTTAATTCCACAATAGATTTCTTTTTTTGCTTTTGTTTCTGGTTTTTCCTGCTGAGTGAAACACCGAACCATCCCTTTAAAAAACCCTTTTTTCATTCTTTAGAAACATTTTTATTGATAGGAATTTCAGCCCATAATCAGTTACAGCTCTAATAAACCACTTTTTAAAGCCTTCATTAGCATCACAAACTGTTATTCTGATTTGAATTTTTGGCTATGCAAACAGTGCGTTCAAGACCTGAGGAATGTTAGGCATCTGTTTGTACACCACCATAAAACTCCAGTCAAAGTACGAGACTACAAGGAGATCACACACACCGGCAGTGAAGCCTTTTCATGTCACATTTTTATCAGACCTTTCCTCTGAGAGCTCAGGCAGTGTATGTTTTTCATCCTCCATTTTATTTGAAAGTATGTGACTGGCCTTAAGCCACTCGGCAAGCTTCAATGTCTCTTCGATTGTCGTCTGACATTCTAGTCATTGTACCATTTAGCCCTCAGTCACCAACTTCTTACTCAGAAGTAGTTAACACTAATTTCAATCAGGTAAAAAGCAATGAAGTACACCTAGAACTGCAGCCTTGATTAAAATTCTAATTTAAGAGATTTTTATACATTTGAATTGCAGTTTTTGTTAAAAATACAACATTTTTTCCTACACAGGGAGAAATAATGGGAAGCTGTGGAGGCTTATCTGGGGGATTCAGATTAGCCTGTACACTCCCACACACACCAGCTGGGTGACCTTGGGCTAGTCACAGCTTCTCGGAGCTCTCTCAGCCCCACCTACCTCACAGGGTGTTTGTTGTGAGGGGGGAAGGGCAAGGAGATTGTAAGCCCCTTTGAATCTCCTGCAGGAGAGAAAGGGGGGATATAAATCCAAACTCCTCCTCCTCCTCCTCCTCCTCCTCCTCCTCCTCCTCCTCTTCTTCTTCTTCTTCTTCTTCTTCTTCTAGGTAAAGGTAAGCTTCTTCAGGCAGAAGTGTTTCCCTTTAAGAGTTTCAAGTCAGAAATTCAAAATAAGAAGCTTTTACCAACATGGAGTTGCGGTGATGGAGAATGATGGCTTGAATCTCGGTTGTGCACTATTGAAGTTGCAGAGATCCTGCAAGAAATAGATAGCAAACACCGGCTCCTTGATGAACGGTTCTGTTAAATTAACCCAGATGACTCAAGTAAGTGATCCAATCAACACATATTGTGGGACAAGTATAAGGAAAGTCTGTTTGCAAGGTATCCAACTCATAATGAGAACAAGAGATACAGGTAAGATAACAAGCAGAAGATAGAAGATGGAGGGGGAGAATGAGGGCTAAACAAGCATTGAAAACGTGGTCATGATGGATTTTTGGGGGGCTAGACTCCATCTGACAGGATTTTTCCTACCAGAATTTCCCACCTACTCCACTGCACCAGTATTCCCACTGGGAATTTTAAAGAGGTTTGAAAGGATAGAAATTGGGCCTTGATATACCCCTTTCCAAGCCTGCATTAATAACTGAATCATAATGATGCAAACTAACACGGTCAGATTGGTTTGCTTTTAAAAATGGTGAAGAGTAAAGTTTATTCAGAAAGTAACACACAGCTGAGGTAATATTAACCCACAACCAGGAGTGAAATGTTAGGTTTCGCACAGTATATCTACCCAAGAAAAAGCCTCTCACTCTAGTGCCAGATCCAGCAAAATATTCTGGAATGGTATAATACCTTTGTACAATCTGTTGCCCAGATTAGGGGACACACCAAAAATTTGAAATCAGAACAGGTCATTAATTCTCATTCATGTCCCTTGCGTTTTCCAGTCTGTAATTTTCAATCTTCAAAACTTGATGCCCCCTCATTATAACTCTTTCCCAGCTCATAACTATTTCAGGATCTGGGTCTCATTGGGTCCTGTGGTGCTCCAGTACATTTCTGTGCTCTCTCTGTCACAGTGGGGAAAAACTGTATCAAAACAATAAATAATGGATCAGCTCAGGACATATTGCAATATTTATTATGTGCATCACCTCCCCTTTTTAATGCAATTCAGTGTCTTCTACCTTTGTGACCCTCTCTTCAAGGGTAATTTCTGCACAGTCCAAATATCCCTGGGGTGAGCAAGGAAAATATCCCGGTTTGGTGAAGAAGTATGCATGGTTCCCAGTCCTAAAGTGGGTTTGTCCCATGACATCTCCCTCATCCCAGGATTTTCAAAAACCCAGCACTGAACCTGCTGCCATGCAAACACCACATGAGCAGAACCAGTTTATTTTTCCTGCTTAGCTGCCTGATCTCCCAGTCCCGCAGCCTGATCTCCCAGCCCCGCAACCCCGCAGCCCACCTAACATCATGTCAGTTTTCAACTCTACTGAGCCGCCGACCGTTGCAGCCTGCCCTTCCCAAAACATTGCCCCAAGCATGTTTTCTGCTCATGGTATTGACTGGGGCTCATTCCGCACATGCAGAATAATGCACTTTCAAACTGCTTTCAGTGCTGTTTGAAGCTGTGCGGAATAGCAAAATCCACTTGCAAACAGTTGTGAAAGTGGTTTGAAAATGCAGTATTTTGCATGTGCGGAGGGGGCCTGGGTGCCATTTTACCTGGGTTAATCAGGAGTGGAGTCCCCAAATGTCCCTGTTTTCTTTTCTGTACATGTACTGGTTGCTTGGAGCGCTCAGCTAGGGAGATGTGCACTTTGGGCTGAATGTTACTGGACATATCATGTGGGGGGGGGAGTCTCTCATTTTCCACAAAAATATGAGAATGTGAGTGGGAATGTGATGTGATGCTATGCCCCATTGTTTTTTGCTCCTGCTTGCCATGTTGAAGCCTGCACCGGGCCCTATCCAGAACTGGAAAAGGAGGGACTTCGTTTCCCCCTGCTGCTGCTCCCAATCAACAGCCAATCAGAACGCAGGACACTGGGGATGTTTGCAAATGCGCAGATATGCTTGTGATGTAAGTACAAAAGACCCGGTCTCGTGCAAAACAAACTGGAGTATTTCCTCTCAGTCTTCACTCGATTCCTTCATAGAGATGGGCAGCCATGCGAAAGGAGAAACTGGGATAAAATAGACTTGGATTGTAAGATACCGATTGTAACCTGGTATAATTGTGCCATGCAGAAATGGCCAAGATGGTGTGTCTAACCTTAGATGTTTTTGTTGCCTTAGGCCCCTGTTTGCCTGCCTGGACTGTTTTGTTGCCTTAGACAGGGTCTCGGCTGGTTTATTTGCATTGTTTTCTAGTTATTCTGTCTCAACCCCACTTCATTGTTTTTTTTGTTGGTGATCTTTGCTGTTTGAATAGTTTTAAATCACAATTTATAATCTGCATTGAGCCTCAGTGAGAAAGAAGGGTATAAATGAAGATGATTGTCACAGGCTGGCTGCTAAGAAAGCCAAGGAGGCAGACTGTAGTTAGCAAACATCTACAGTCTTTATTTAATAGGTAAAATAGTCCCCCAAACACTAGGCACTATTGTTGGTGATCTTTGCTGTTTGAATAGTTTTAAATCACAATTTATAATCTGCATTGAGCCTCAGTGAGAAAGAAGGGTATAAATGAAGATGATTGTCACAGGCTGGCTGCTAAGAAAGCCAAGGAGGCAGACTGTAGTTAGCAAACACCTACAGTCTTTATTTAATAGGTAAAATAGTCCCCCAAACACTAGGCAAAGCAATGGTCAGAGTCCAGTCTTTGGTTAAGCAAGAAAGCTCACCGGCCAACCTTAACAGTCCAAAATGCAAGTCCAGAGAGCAGATCTGGGAGGCAGAGTCCAGAGGTCATACTGAGAAGCAGACTTTCTGAAGTAGCATGCAGGCTGAGGCAGGTCGAGGTGACGTGTTGCCTTCTGCAGAGAGCTTACAGCTGTGCTCTCCCTCTTATTTGCCGAGGGTGGGGGATTGCCCCAGCAAGTCTTGCCTCATGTAGCTGATCCTGCAGGCTACTTACAGACAGCGCACAGATGATCTAGCTGACCTTCAGCGTTCAGCTAGCTCGAACCATAGTCTTCAGCAGCATTCTGCTTGCTTGAGGTGCTGGAGGTGGACTCTGAGGGCGCACCAGATCACTGGAGAGCCAAGCAGATGGTCCTGGCACCAGACCAGGGGTCTTCAAACTATGGCCCTCCAGATGTTCATAGACTACTATTCCCATGAGCCCTACCATTTGGCCATGCTGACGGGCTGATGGGAATTGTAGTCCATGAACATCTGGAGGGCCATAGTTTGAAGACCCCTGCACTAGACTGTCAACACGTGATGCTTCTGGGTTGAGGTGATGCTTCTGGGTTGAGGTGCTGTGCTTGCTCTGCTCTCTGCTCTTTTATTGGTAGATCTAGGTGACCTAATGCTGTTTTGCTGACAGCTGACTCTTCCTCCTCATCTGAGCTGCAGTTGCTGTCCTTCTGAAAGCCACGAGGAGTTCCTTCTCTACTGGTGGAGAGATAGAGAGAGGGGTGTGATGAGCTGCTTTCATTTTCCAACCTGTAAGATGTCCACTCGCTCTCTGGCGAGGAGGAAGGCACAAAGATGGAGGGCTGGCCATGACAATGATAATAGTTATGATGACAATGTTATTTAGCCTGGAATAACTAATGGCTGGCCAAGGGGGGGACAGGGATTACAGGTTCATGAATAAACACGCTGTACAACATTCTTGTGGTATGAAATTGGCCACAGCCCAGGTTTTATTGATCATTGGCATAGGAAGCTGAGACACAGCATAGGAGGCAGATGTTATTGCTGGCAAGTGCACCTGCTGAACCCAATACACACCATTTCCCGAGCCTGGTGCTGGGGGAATCGAAGCAGCAAGTTGATGGGAGCCATCTGGGCGCTGTCTGTTAGATGGATCTCCCGTTGTTGCCTGGGAGTGCGAACCCTACCAGTAGCCCAGGGGTAGGGAACCTGCGGCTCTCCAGATGTTCAGGAACTACAATTCCCATCAGCCCCTACCAGCATGGCCAATTGGCCATGCTGACAGAGGCTGATGGGAATTGTAGTTCCTGAACATCTGGAGAGCCGCAGGTTCCCTACCCCTGCAGTAGCCTAATGCCTGTGCATGTGGTATCAAAGCCCATATCACTATCAAGGCCCTTTAGGGGGTCCCCCATAAAGGGGAGGCAGGCATGCAGGCTCGGCCTTCCCCCCAAAGGATCCATCCCCATGTCCAACTTGCCGAGCTGTGATGAAAGAAATAAACATCATTACTACCTGGAACAGGATTAAAAAACGCAACCCAAAGCATACAATGAAGGGAGGGCGGGCAGGAAGATCATCAGGGAGGGAGCCAGAGAGAGGCTGGGAATGCCTTGTACAGTCATATAAGGCCATGCCCTTCCTGGTCCTGCCCCCCGCTGACTCTACATGCCTGTGCCGGCCTGTCAAAACCTTACCCAATCCACATGGAGCCAGTGGTGGGATCCAAAAATTTTAGTAACAGGTTCCCTCGCCAGCCCCCCCTCAGCAAAGGGGGCAGAGGCGAACTTAGGCAAACCTGAGCCCTGGGCAAAACCTGAGTTGGATGCCCCCCCCATGGGCAGCCACCCCACCACGACCCCCCCCCAATTTTTTTTGCACCAGGTCATTTCTAAATCATCATCACATTATAGAAAATGCCCCAACTCACAAATCTGAACACAGCAGTAGCTGAAACTACACAGGTTCTTTGATGATAGAGGCTGGTGAGATACAAAAAAAGATACGATGCAGGCTGAGAATCCAATGGTGCAGTACCTGAAAGGGATTAACCCAGTTCAGGGAGTTACATTACTAGTCGCAATTGCTATATGGAACCTTCACGTTCAAAGGCAGTATACCTCTCAGGGAGGCGAGGGCGTGGAGATGGAAAAGCAGACCCAATTAGTAACCCCCTCTCGGCACACACAAATAATTAGTAACCCACTCTTGGGAACTGGTGAGAACCTGCTGGATCCCACCTCTGAATGGAGCCCAGTAGCTGAAGTTATCCGCTGCATTGATTTTTAATTTAATTTATTATTGTTTTTAGATGGTTATGTATTCAATTAATTGAATTGAATTGTTATGTGGTTGCTTGGGGTTGTTATGAGCCGCCAAGAGCCCTTTGGGGATGAGGCGGCCTATAAAATCAAATAATTAATAAATAAATAAATTTTGGTCCATTCTCTCACACCCTGGAGGATTCGGGAGAGGGTCTCAGAAAAAGCAGTACCTCGGGCTTGAAGGAGGGGTGAGAATGGATACAAAGAGAAAACAGACAAGAGGAGGAGCCAATCTCAAGGTCCCAGGTTAAGCTCGCTCCCAGCTCAGGCAACCCAGGGGACCAATGAAGGAAAGGCAGCCCCCTTAAAAGGAGCCAGAGTCTGAGGCCGAGGAGGAAGTTGCTGGACTTCTCCTTAATAACTGGGGAATGCTCCAGGGCTGAGAAGGGATCTGCTTTCACCTCTTCTGACACTTCCAAGGCCAGTGATGACTCAGCTGAGCTGACCAAGCCTGCCAGCAACATCCTTGTGAGTGTAGCCAGGGTGGCAGATGGAGTCCAATCTCCAAATTAGCCATTTTCTCCAGTGGAAACTGATCTCTGCTGTCAGGAGATCAGTGGTAATCCCAGAAGATCTTCAGCCACCACCTAGAGCAGGGGTAGGGAACCTGCGGCTCTCCAGATGTTCAGGAACTACAATTCCCATCAGCCCCTACCAGCATGGCCAATTGGGAATTGTAGTTCCTGAACATCTGGAGAGCCGCAGGTTCCCTACCCCTGACCTAGAGCCAACCAAACTGCACCAAACCTGGGGGGTATCATTAGGGCAGTCTCCTGATGAGACCCTGAAAGTTTTTGAAGACTGTGCCTTCAGAAATGTGCCCCAGCCTGCACACCCCCCATTGTGACAGCAATGCGAGAGAAACTCAATGCAGAACAAAGAGATTTCTTGGGCCAAATTTCGGGATGTTCTTGCAGGGAGGAGCATTCTTGGGCCATTATCCCAGCTTTTACCAAAATTTCAGGGTATCATCTGGAGACTGTCATGATGCTTAGCCACAAAGGTTTGATGCAGTTTGGTTTAGGGGGTCCAAAGTTATGGACCCTCAAAAGAATAGCCCCCATCTCCTTAGCAAAGAATGTGAAATTTTGGTGCTGATATGTCTAAAAATGCACCCCCTGCAGGCACCAATGTCCTGGTGCAAAAAAAATTGGTCATGGTGGAGTGGCCGCCCATGGGGGGGGGGGGGGCATCCAACTCGGGTTTTGCCCGGGGCTACAGTTTGCCCAGGGCTGCCTCGTTACGCCCCTGCACTACAGTAACCTAACACAATTCAATCCCATAATGAAGTCAAACATTTCAGTGCAGTCTTAAAAGATCAACTTGTTTCAAAGAATTTCCATCTGTCCCTCATTTCAAATGGATGCTTTTTACCTCAGGCCTGACTGATCCACAAAACATAATAATAAGGGGTCTTCAAGTGAAAATACATAGCAGTGTTCATCACACAAACATACTGAAGGGTTGTTTTTATTTGATTTGATCATCCTTTTCCAAACTCCAACTTATTCACAGTTTCCCTCTCGACCTAGTACCACAACAGCCTGTTAATCTACAGTGACTTACACCGAAAGTCTGAAACACGACGACTGATGAAGGAGATAAAAGAAGGATAACTGTTTATACAATTCTATCCTTGTTCTGTCTTTCTTGGTCACTTCAGACGATGGAGAACTCAGACGGTTGGAAACTGTGTTGTGTTATTTTTTACTGTGGATCAACAGAGTCTACATCTTTCGTCCAATGCAGCTGGTAAAGAGAAGGGCCCATGCTATTCAACTGGAAGAAAAATATCATCCCAATACGGTTTACACTGTTTATTTTATCTAGCCAATCAACTAACATGAACTTCTAATATTGTTGTGTTTTGCCTTTGCTATGGGCCTTTCACAGGGCTGGTGTGCTCAGTTTGAACACTTGATTGCTGCATTATACGGAATCAGGCCATAGGTCTATCAAGGTTCTTATAGTCTTCTCAAGTTATTAGAAAAAGGTTTTTCATACCATCTGCTTCCTTATCCTTTTAAATGGAGACACCAGCAACTGGAGTTGAAGCATTCTGCATGCCAAGCAGGTGGCTTACCACTGAGCCACTATTCCACCCCCAAGTCCCATTAAAAAAAATTAGACTATTTAAAAATAGTTGCAATGACATGTATCCATTTTTGCTTCCTCTTAGCACTAAGGAGGCACTGTGAGAGGGAATAGGAGAGCAACCAGCCTTGGACAGAAAGCTGTACAAGACCAAGCTATCTTTATTATTATTATTATTATTATTATTATTATTATTATTATTATTATTATTATTATTATTATTATTATTATTATTATTAATAATTGAATAATTGATGAATTAATTAATTAATTAATTAATTAATTAATTAATTAATTACTTATACTTGTATACCGCCCTCCCCCGGAGGGCTCAGGGTGGATGAACAACACATAAAAGTCATACAAAAACATAAAAAATCTTAAAAACAGGTACACATTCTACAATAGGGGCCCACGAGGACCCATATATACCACCCCCTTCCAAAAAGGAGGAGGGGTCCCAATGATGTTAGGGGACCCTAATAGCAGGGGGGGGGAGGGCGGGGGGCATTATCAGCGGCTGGACTCTCCAAAGGACTGACAAATCCCCTGGTGTGTTGGAAAAGAACCACACAGATGTGGCAAGTATAAGTTTATTAGGCTGAGAGCCAGCATGGTGTAGTGCTGTGGTGGCGAACCTTTGGCACTCCAGATGTTATGCACTACAATTCCCATCAGCCCCTGCCAGCATGGCCAATTGGTCATGAAGATTGCCTCATGGGCCAACCTTGTCTACCTTTCCACTGTGAATCCACGTGAGGTGAATGTACTGAGGACACTCGGCACATCTTGGCTTTGTGACAGTTTTCTGCCCAAAGGAAAAGGTCTTGGGTGTGTAACCCCCATGCCCAGAATGGGTTGAACCAGTAAGGGGGTGGAGACTCAGAGCAGCAGAAAGGCTGCAGAGCTCTTTGGAGTAGACAAGCCTACCAGACTCGGACCTTGGAGTTGTATAAGCCCCAACACCCTTTGTTAAAAGGGTTTCTTTTTGTGGTTGTAAATGGGTGAGAGTTCTCCTGGGGAAATCTTCATCATGTTGCATCCTGTTCATCAAGCCCTTGGAGTCTTCAGGAGTCAACCCACTTGCAGGAAGAATTGGACTTGGCAGTATCAGTAGACTGTAACTAGAAGGACTTGAAATGCAACCTGAACAGGACCTTTGGAATCTGTAATGTGTTAAATGTTGATGCTTGTTTAATGTTATTTGTAAAGAGAAGTAAACTGTTTTGTTTAAATTTGGTTCTTTGCAACTCCTTCCAGGTTCTGCCCCACAGAACCCACAAGCTGAGGTTACAGGTGCAGTCTTCAAAAACAACTATCGACAACTGGCTTTTCCGCATTTTCTGATATGATAAATTTTCACACAGGCAAAGTATAATCGCTTAAGTGCCTCTCTGTCAAGCTTAACTCTGGATTTCTTCAACTGTGCATTTGCCCCTGCTGCAGATAGGAGCTGAGAAATTAAATTAAAGAGAGACATCCTGTCAACTCTCACCTCCACCTTTTCACCTTTTCAGTCTTCGAAGAAAGTATAATTGAACCAGTACTTTGCCATAGTCCTACTTTCAAGTCTTAATATAACCTAGCTCTCTTCCCCCCCCCCTGTTCAATTGACCATCAGAGTTGCAGACAGAGGGTGCCTTAATGAACCGCAATTTTTGCTCACATCATTAGCTGCCCCAGAAAGAAAGTTAATGAACCCTGTATATATAAAGACAAAAATCAGGTTTTCCTTTAATAGCCTCCCTACCAAGAGCATCATTTTCAGTTAGTCAAATCTCTGGATGATTTACTTTTGAGTCCCATCATTTTTTTATTTTATTTTTTTGCAGTTAGGGGAATAGAACAGCAGATAACATCTGTTCATTAAGTGTATACAGACAGTTTTTAAAGGCAGAGTGAAGGGAATGAGAGCAAAAACTTGAATATAGAACATAAGCCATCTATTTTTTTTTTAAAAAAGACATTCAAAGGAAGGGAAGTGGACTTAAATTGGGGTGTGGTGGTGGTTTAAAAAAAAGAATAAGGCTGTTTCCACACAGCCTGGCTTGCGGGCTTGCATCGGCATGATTGATGCTGATGCAAGCCCCCTGGGGCAGTTTGCACGAATGGCCCCACAGGCTGCGCGGCTGGCGGAGCACGCTCCACACAGCCACACAGCCCCCTGAACTGCTGCCTACCTTTTCCCTGCCTTCCATCACTCTGAATAGGTCAGGGGACACACCCCTTGGCCAGAGCGACAGCTGAAGTGACGGAGGCAAGGAGGTGTGTCCCCTTCCCTCCTAAGAGTGATGAAAGGCAGGGAAAAGGTAGGCAGCTGTTCGGGACCACCACGGGAACACGCCGGCTTCCACCCGCTGCTGTTTGCTCGGCAATGGGTGGCAACTGGCGTATTCAAAAAAACTCACCCCCCGAGTGAGTTTCAGAAGCGGTGTCTTTGCACCACTTCAGGGGAGCCAGGACGGCGCTGCTGCGATGCAGCAGTGCCTCCTGTGCAAACAGTGCTACAGCGACAGGTTTTTTTTCTGTCCCTGGAGCGCAGTTGTTTCCCTGTGCGGAAACCACCTATGACAATACCTTTGCTGAATACTTTGGTCAATTCCCCATGCTGAAAATATCCTGGGATTGGACCAGGACCATTAAATACCGGTACCTTTTGATCCTGGTCTGTTCCTCCCCACCGCAGCCATGTCTGCAGGGAGGTCTCAAGTTGAAACCAGGATCGAGACATCCACCTCCTTTCCACGAGCCCGGGATCAGCTTGGCGACTCTTTTGTTGCTAGTTTACGATTGGCTGTTGCTTTGGGGCAGGAACGTGAACGAGCGTCCCCTCTTTTGTTGTTGTTGGGTTTTTTCCCGTAACAGCTACGTGCCGTAGCTACATCCTCACAAATCATAGAGCATCAGGAGATGTATTGAACGTTAGTTTTTTCCTTTGCGTGGTAGTAGCTTCATAGCCAAGAGGAATATATATTTTTAAAAGGTGCATTCCTTCCCACCATGAGTCACCCGTTCTGAGCATGGTCAGGCCACTGTGCTGTGATTGGCTGATGGCTCTAACGGAGACTCAGGATGGGAAAAATAACACAGGATGATTCCCCACGATATCAGCTTCATACCAGAATTCTCAAAAAACACCACTTTCCTGGCGGTTTTTGAAAATCCTGAGATAAGGAGGATATCACAGGGCAGGGCTGGGACAGAGCCAAATTTGCCCAGGAGCCATGGGGAGTCCCTTCTTGAACTACCATGCGTATCCCGGGATATTTCCTCTGTGGGGAATCTTTGTTTCCCTGAAGCAAGTTGGATAGTTGAAACCAAATTTCAGCCATGGTCCTTCATGAATAACTTCATTACTATTTGTGCATTCATTTGGTACTAGTCCTGGAAAAGTATGGTATGTCCCTTTCCCTCCTTCATACGAGTGACTTTGGGTGAGTCCTAGATTCTATGAAAACATCAAATCACGTGAATTCTTGTGAATTTCCACTCTTTCTTGTGAATTTCCCCTCTTTCTTGTGGTGAATATACCATCACATAATCAGGCATTTGTGTGAAAGTCTTGGCTTGCAATATTCCTCCACACTGTTTCAGCATCAGCTCACACTGAACACAGGAGTTTTGAGCGTTCTTTGAAGAGATATTGAGTCATTTCTTCTGTATAATTTTTCCCACATTAAGAAGAAGAAGAATTGGTTTTTATATCCCATTTTCTCTACCTTAAGGAGTCTCAAAGTGGGGTGCTGTGTGGTTTCCGGGCTGTATGGCCGTGTTCTAGCAGCATTCTCTCCTGACGTTTCGCCTGCATCTGTGGCTGGCATCTTCAGAGGATCCTCTGAAGATGCCAGCCACAGATGCAGGCGAAACGTCAGGAGAGAATGCTGCTAGAACACGGCTATACAGCCCGGAAACCACACAGCACCCCAGTGATTGCGGCCGTGAAAGCCTTCAACCAATACAGTCTCAAAGTGACTTACAATCACAGTCCCTTCCTTTCCCCACAAGTGGTACATTGTGAGGTAAGAAGCCCAACATGAGGATTAGAGGCAGATGAGAGTATCAGATCTATCCAATTGGGAGAAACAATGTGAATGTATGATTGATCAAGTCCTCCATCCATTAAAAATAGCCATCAGGCCTATGGTGTGATGGCACTTCCAGAAAAAAAAAAACCCCAGAAGTGATATCAGTCCATTCTAGGAATTGCTGAAATTGCTGCTAAGTAATGTGATGTCACTTCTGGGCAAACCTGGAAATGACATCACCAACAGCCACTCCCTTACATCCCTGCCCCAAATTCTCCTGCTTGCTGCCAGGCCAGGCCTGGCAAACCAAAGTGGAAGTAAAAGACAGTGCTCCTTTGGGAGGAGACAGGACATTGTGCAAAGGCAGAGGTGAGGAAATAATAGGAAAAACTTCCCCCTTGCCTTCTCTGCCCCCAGTTTCCCATTGGCATATTTCTATGACAGTGCACTGTCCAAGATAAGATGTTTACCTGAGCTGTTGGGTGGAACTCAAACAAAATGTTTGAGTTTGAGCACGTAGTTCATCCGCTGGGCTGATAAAGGCTTAGTATATCCTGCTTCGGCTCAAACCAGTTGAGTCCCTCAAAGTACTGCCTAGATTCAGGCACAAAGAGCTATGCGGTTAAGCACCAAAAAGGGATAAACCACTTCTTTCAGACACACTTGTTTATCCTTGCTCCAAGAATGTCAGTCTCTTGTTTTTCTTTTATCCTTGTCACTGTGAGAAACTGACTGGCTTAAGATACATCATGGCAGTAAGGATTTGAACTTGGTCACTGAACAGTCCAATCAGACACCCTAATAGCTACAGCACACTGGTAATTTCGACCAGAAAAGGGAATTTTTTTTTTTTACTTCAGTGGAAAAAGAGAAAAGCATCGGTTCAGGCAAAAGGGAGGAGCGGTGGAGACAAAAGCTGCTACCAAATATATTGATATTACAGTTGTTGTTCAAGATTTCTTTCTCTGGCTTCAGCTTTCTGCTATAGGAGCCTATTTCTCCACAATGACAGAGAGTTTCCATTTGAACGCAGAAAGGTTGAGGAATAAATGTGCCTCACTAACATGCTGGCCTGGGAAGACGGGAGGCTGGTCCATCCTACGCCCAGTGGTGGGATCCAAAAATGTTAGTAACAGGTTCCCATGGTGGTGGGATTCAAACAGTGGCGTAGCGCCAATGGGGCTGGGCGGGGCATGATGGGGGCGTGGCCGGGCATTCTGGGGGCAGGGCATTAATAATTTCTCTGTTACTGTAAAAAACTCTTACTGTAAAAAAAAAAAGTTCCTAATTTCCAGTTGGTATCTTTCTGTCCATAATTTAAACTCATTATAGCAAGTCCTATTGTCTACTGCCAACAGAAACAACCACTTCTCCTCTAATTGACTGCCTGTCAAATACTTAATACTTTCAAATACTTAATTTTGTTTCTAGAAATCAAAAGAAGGACACTTTCCTTAAACAAGGAACTTTACCATATTTCTAAAACATGTTTTTAAAACAGCCCAACAGGGAGAATTATCCTGTTTTCTACCTTCGCTAACCAGCCACGTAGGAAACAACAGGACTTTATGATTTTGGGACCTAATGGGATTTCTAACGGAAAAGCGGACCCAATTAGTAACCCCCTCTCGGCACACACAAATAATTAGTAACCCACTCTCGGGAACTGGTGAGAACCTGCTGGATCCCACCTCTGCCTACGCCACATCCTTGGCAGACACACACATATACCCTGTACTTCTATGCCTGCTTTTTGGTCATAGTGTCAGTGCTGAACAAGCCAGCTGAGCGATAGATTTTGCGTGGCTGTTTTTTCCTCTTTCTTGCACTCCTCTTAGTAGAAGCTGCTGCAGTGGATGCAGGCAGCATTCCTGCAGCCTTCCCCAAGTGCCCACTTCTTCGATCACAACCATGTTTCATTCTGGAAAAAAAAAAGACGTGGTTTTTACACCCTGCTTTTTTCTACCTTTAATGAGTCTCAAAGCAGTTTACAGTCGCCTTTCTTTCCTTGCCCCATAACAGACACCTTGTGAGGTAGGTTGGGCTAAGATAGTTCATCAAAGTCCACCACTTATGTGGAGCGGCAGGGAATCAAACCTAGTTTCAGCCAGAGAATCATTTTAAAGGGGATTCATTTAAAATGTTATGAGGCTGGAAATAAAACGTTTGGGGGTAAGAACAATGTAGAACTCCATGGAGGAGACATTTTATTTTCCGCCTCAAAACATTTTAAATGAATAGAAGAAGAAGAAGAAGAAGAAGAAGAAGAAGAAGAAGAAGAAGAAGAAGAAGAAGAAGAAGAAGAAGAAGAAGAAGAAGAGTTTGGATTTATATCCCCCCTTTCTCTCCTGCAGGAGACTCAAAGGGGCTTACAATCTCCTTGCCCTTCCCCCCTCACAACAAACACCCTGTGAGGTAGGTGGGGCTGAGAGAGCTCCGAGAAGCTGTGACTAGCCCAAGGTCACCCAGCTGGTGTGTGTGGGAGTGCACAAGCTAATCTGAATTCTCCAGATAAGCCTCCACAGCTCAAGCGGCAGAGCTGGGAATCAAACCCGGTTCCTCCAGATTAGATACACGAGCTCTTAACCTCCTACGCCACTGCTGCTCCTTTGTGGGGAAAAGCCCTTTGTGTGTTAATATTTTAGTAAAGACTAAAGTTTGTGTATGTTTAAAGAATTAAGATTGTGTGACTATCCATAATCGGAGTGTTCACTACATTATCAATTTCTCCTACTTTGGTTTTCCCTGGTGCCAAACAGGCATTTGAGGAGTATAAATAAAGTAGATGATAGATGGTGGTAGTGGAACCAAGGGGGCAGCCCAATGCTCTTAAGAGGGTTTGGGTGACATTGAGGGAGTCACAAGGGTGGTGGGTTTCCACTGGAAATGCCACACAGTCTCTAGACAAAGTTAGCTCATTTGGCTGTTTGGTAGAAATTACAGTGCGTCACGGAAGGATGCTTGTCCCGGAACCTTCCAACGTTTTGTAATTGGTCATCACAGTATCCATTTTGTGATTAGTTCTGCTTCTCACGGTGGCAATTTTGTGACAGCACCCACAAAATCCCAACAAGGCGGAGGATCCCTGACCTATAGGCAAGGAAGCTTAGTAATCTTTTACTCAGGCCAAACTAAGTTGCTGTTTTCCGAAAATAGTTACCTCAGATACAGGATGAAAGGAAGTAGGGCAAGCTTCCCACAAAAATCTACTAGAAAGGAGCAGCATGTAAGTCTATATTGGAGAATAATTTTTGGCCCACGTGTTTATGGCCTTCATTGGATGGAGTGCTGCCATCTTAGGCAATTTCTAATTATCTTTGAATTGATGCTCTCTGTCCCCCCCTTTTTTTCTGTTAAAAAAGGAATGCTGGCAGTGTTTTGTTTGTGATAACAAAGAATGCTACTAGCTTCTTCCTGTGGAACAAAACAGGCAACGGGTCAAGAAAATATGGTCCTCTTCAAGTTCCCGTTGTTATAACATAACAGAAGCTTTGTAGGAAAAAAATAGCTAGTTTGTTGTGCGACATTAAGTTACATACCGAAAGAATAGCCCCCAACTGCTTGGATTTCAAAGCTATTTATTAGTTTAACTGCTTGGTTGTAGCTGATTTACAATATCATAATGAAGTGGAAAGGTGCCCCCCTTCTGTCTTTAGTCTCCAGCTTTTCCTCTTAAAAGGCAAATATGCCGTTTGCCGAGCCTTTTAAATGAACGTTATCAAGCAGAGCATATGAATTAGTGGGAGATAGCCAGTGAATTGCTTGTTGCTGAGGTTCATTCCGCTTCTTTCTTTCATTTTTTTTATAGGGTTGCAGCAGTGAGACCTTCACAATACCGATTAAATATTTTTAAAAGAATTATTCTAATAGAAAATCAAACAGAAATGAAAAATGCCTGAAACAAATGATATTTGCAGATGGCTGGCTATTGAAATGTCAAAACCTGCATATGCAAGTTTAGCATCTGGAACTAATGTCCACAAATAAACCTTCTAGCGAACAAAGGGATGCGAGAATGTTAAGGCAGACACAAACCAATATGAACTCATAAAAGGTGCCTGGATTTCTTGGGCTGCTATGGCATATAAAATTCCAAGAAGAAAACATAGAGAAGGGTTCTTGCGCTGAGACTGAAATCCTGGCCTGAGGTTGTGCCACACAGTCTATGCTGCACAGAAACAGGAAGGCTGGGGAGAGTGTTTTAGATTAATTTATTTTTCAGACTAGCAATGTCTACGTGGTGCATGGGATTTCCTGGACCCTCCCTGAGTTGGCTGGTTTTAATGTTGGAACTGGTCAGGCTTCACTATAGTATTGTGTGAAGTTCTGGAGGCCTCACTTAAAAAAGGATGTGGACAGACTTCAGCGGGTACAAACAACAGCAATGAGGATCGGCATATAACAAACCTAGATTCAATGAATACAAAAATTCAACTATTTTTTTTCACTATTCTGTTATGTCCCTGATGTGTTTCTTCTTGTAACATGGATTCGATTGATCCGCTGGTGACTGAATTTCTTTTCTATTTAAAAAACTTGCAGGAGCAGCAGTAGCGTAGGAGGTTAAGAGCTCGTGTATCTAATCTGGAGGAACCGGGTTTGATTCCCAGCTCTGCTGCCTGAGCTGTGGAGGCTTATCTGGGGAATTCAGATTAGCCTGTGCACTCCCACACATGCCAGCTGGGTGACCTTGGGCTAGTCACAGTTCTTCGGAGCTCTCTCAGCCCCACCTACCTCACAGGGTGTTTGTTGTGAGGGGGGAAGGGCAAGGAGATTGTAAGCCCCTTTGAGTCTCCTGCAGGAGAGAAAGGGGGGATATAAATCCAAACTCCTCCTCCTCCTCCTCCTCCTCCTCCTCCTCTTCTTCTTCTTCTTCTTCTTCTTCTTCTTCTTCTTCTTCTTCTTCTTCTTCTTCTTCTTCTTCTTCTTCTTCTTCTTCTTCTTCATATGTGGGCTAAATAATTTCCCTACTGTTTCAGCGTGGTATAGTGGTTAAGAGCAGGTGGATTCTAATCTGGAGATCTGGGTTTGATTCTCCACTCCTCCACCTGAGTGGCAGAAGCTTATCTGGGGAAGTAGATGTGTTTCTGCACTCCCACATTCCTGCTGGGTGATCTTGGGCTAGTCACAGTTCTTTGAAACTCTCTCAGCTCCACTTACCTCACAAGGTGTCTGTTGTGGGGAGAGGAAGGGAAAGGGGTTTGTAAGCCACCTTGAGTCTCCTTACAGGAAAGAAAAGGCGGGGTATAAATCCAAACACTTCTTTATTTCACCTTGTTCTACCAGCTCATGAAGATATCTACTTCGTTCTTCTTGCTAATACAAGGTGGTCCCCTAAAGCATATTGCTTTGCCCAGTATTGCTTTGTGATGTTGGAGGTAGTGGAGCATTTCTAATCCTTGTTGGGAAAACTATGCAGTTTGCTGATAGCTTCCACTATGGAAAGGAGTTTACTGATATTTAAAATGCATTTCCCTTTGCCTTCTTTTATTTGAGTTAAATTTCTAAAACAGCATGGGCTCAAATTTTCCTGAAATTACAAGCGCAGCACAGAACCGTGTGATGAGTATACAATTTGGCTGTGCGAAGAGTTTGGGCGTTTCTATTGGATCCTGGTTTGTGTTAGAAAAACAGGTAAGTGCTGAGGTGAGAAACACATGTTTTTTTTTGTTTAATCCAGCACTGAAATTGGCTTGACTCTTGGACTCTGCCTATCTGGCCAGGCTGTCCAATGCTACAGTATGAATTACACTATTGCATGTCAGTGTATGTTAAGTGCCTTTAAGTTTCTTCTGACCCTGTTTACATACAAACAGTTAACCCTTTTATAACTGAGTTGTGACAGACACTTGCAAAATACCAACGCCTGTTGGTAGGGTTACCAGCTGAACGCTGGTAACCAGTGGGAGGCTTGAGCATTCGGGGGAAGTCCAATCACAGTTGTTCTGATGGCGTGGCATCACCAGAGGTGGGATCCAGCAGGTTCTCACAGGTTCCCGAGAGTAGGTTACTAATCATTTGTGCGTGCCGAGAGGGGGTTACTAATTGGTAATTTTGCCACGTGATTTTTGCCTTAGTTACGCCCCTCCTCTCAGCAGTAGCGCGCAGAACTTGAAGCAGTCTAGCAGGAGGTGCACCGGAGTGCGTGGCAGCCTGCGCCTGCGTGCATTCGTTTCCTGCCCAAGGACCGGTGCAGCGGCTACGTCCTTGCCACAGCCCTGCCCAGGAATGCCCCGCCACCGGAATGCCTGGCCACACACCCCGTCATGCCCCGCCCAGCCCCATTGGTGCCATGCCACAGTTTGAATCCCACCACCATGGGAACCTGTTACTAAAATTTTTGGATCCCACCACTGGGCATCACCTATGTGCTCTGTGCACATTTGAGTGAAATGGCGCTTACAGTCTCTGCAAGGGGAGAAAACGTCCTTGGGGGATGTTTCTGAAATGGCAGACTATCACACGGATCGGCAGCTCAGCAGAAATGAAACTGACATGATGTAAGGCGGGAGAACAGTGGTGGGGCAGGAAAAATGAAGTGGTTGGGCAGCCATGCCATTCTCACAAAAGCAGGTTCAAACTGTGATTTTTCAAAAGGATTGCAATTTTGACGTTTTTTGAAAAACCCTGGCAGAGGGAAATATAACAGGTCAAACCCGCTTTGGGGAAGGGACCCATGCAAAATTCTTCCCCAAACCAGGATATTTCCCTTTGTCAACCAGTTATATTTCTACTGTGTGGAATCTACCTACCTTCCAAAGCAGCCATTTTCTCCCAGTGAACTGATGTCTGTTCCCTGAGGATCAGTTGTAATCCCAGGAGATCTCCTACTACCAACTGGAGGTTGGCAAACCTACATCCCCCACATTGCCCTACTGAGCAACTGGGGGTGGGGGTTAGTGGCTGAAAATGGGATGACTCCCACTATTGCAGGAGACCTGCAGGCCCAACCTGCTGGGGGTGGGTGTGAGGAAAGAAGGAACAATTTGAAATGTTCCCTTACTATGAAATGTTGAGCTGTTGCACAGTACTATAATTAGTCAAAACAATCACATTGCTTTTGCTTTTTAGTGTTTAACGTTCGTATAAATTATTCAATCATACAGATACATATGGCCGTACATTAACAAAACATAACGGGAAAATCAGAAGACAAATGCAAATAAAATAAAAATAAAACAAATAAAGAGGATAGTAAACTATTTACAATAATTATTATATCGTTTTTACACTTTTCTCAAGCTCAAGATGTTTTTCCAGCTTTTATAAAACTATGTATGCATTCCTTGTTAAATCCCATCTTTTCAGAAATTCCTTGTAGTAGATGATGAAAAGTTCTTGAGTGGAGACTGGCAAAAGATATAAATGAATTCTATACAGTTTTTGCTTTATTGACAATGTGGTTTATTTTCAAGGATGTGCTTTGTGAGTTTTAAGCATGAGATGCATTTTTACGATATATTTCTCTTAGCCCTTGGTGGGTTGGGAAATTATATGCTTATGTACAAATTACTTTTCAAGTGTTCTGTGGCATTGATTTGTTCTTTTTAAAGGCGATGTACGGACATTTCGAAATGGTTACTTATTTCCCTTGCATTTGATAGAAAATGAAAAGGTTACTCTGACTGAGATAGTTAAGGATATTAATTGGAAGAAGTGTTATACATTTATCATATAGCTGCATTCACAATTATGCAGCATACATTTCAGAGTTCAGCAGAAGCTCACAAGCTATGTGTGAGTGTAAAATGCCATCAAGTTGCCACTGACTTATGGTGACCCCAAAGCTGCAGCCGACTACAGAAGCTTCCAGTTTTCCCCTTATTTTTATTCTCTTGCTGTCTTATCAAGTTTCAGTGGATATTTTACATATCTGCAGAATACCTCTCACATAAGACCACTTTTTCAGTTCTTTTACATACTATGTATGCATTAAGAAGAGGAGGAGTTTGGATTTATACTCCCTTCTGTTCTGTAAGTTTGGTTCAGGGAGTCCAAAATTATGGACTCCCAAAAGGGGTGCCCCCATCCGCCATTGTTTCCAATGGGAGCTAATAGAAGATGGGGGCTACATATTTGAGGGTCCATAACTTTGGACCCCCTGAACCAAACTTCACCTAACCTGGGAGGTATCATCAGGAGAGTCTCCTAAAGATACCCTGAAAGTTTGGTGCTGCTAGCTTAATAATTGCACCTCTGACAGCAGGCACCCTCCAAATTTTCCCAGATTCTCCTTTTAAATCCACCCCCTTCAGCATGGATTTAAGGGGAGAATGTGAGGTCCCCAGTTTAAACATCAAAAGTGATGCTTTTTCAGGGTGGGGGGATAATCAATCCCAAAACAGCATCACTTTCAATGTTGTTTTAACTGGGGACCCCAGATTCTCCCTTTAAGGTGGATTTAAAAGGAGAATTTGGGCTCTCTAGTTTAAACACCATTGAAAGTGATGCTGTTTGGGGGTGGATTCCAGCATCACAGTGGCCGCCAGGTGGGAGTGTGTGTGTGCAAAACTCAGATTTTGCACCGGGCTCCATTTTCCCTAGCTACACCTCTGCCCAGAGGGGAGGGCAGAAGGGGCTGCCGGCCAGAGGGGATGGGAAGTCAGGTTTTCCAGATCCAGGTCAAGAAGCTCCTGGAGATTTTGGGGGTGGAGTCTGAGAAGGACATGGACCTCAGTGAGGTACAGAACCATAGAATTCATTCTTCAAAGCATCAATTTTCTCCAGGGGAACTGATATCTGCAGTCTGGAGATGAGCTATAATTTTGGGTGATTTCCAGGTCTCACCAAGAGTCTGGCATCCCTACAATCACCCTGCATGCATTCCACTTATTTTTTTTTTGAGCTGTGACCCCCTCCTGTCCATCATGAATCTTTGCTTTAGGATGTTCTTATGTTCCCTATGAGGAGAGGCTGCAGCGTTTGGGACTCTTTAGTTTGGAGAGGAGACGGCTGAGGGGGGATATGATTGAAGTCTATAAAATTATGCATGGGGTAGAAAATGTTGACAGAGAGAAATTTTTCTCTCTTTTCTCCTGTCAATACTAGAACCAGGGGGCATCCATTGAAAATGCTGGGGGGGGAAGAAATTAGGACTAATATTAAAAGGAAACACTTCTTCACGCAACGTGTGATTGGTGTTTGGAATATGCTGCCACAGGAGGTGATGATGACCACTAACCTGGATAGCATTAAAAGGGGCTTGGACAGATTTATGGAGGAGAAGTCGATTTATGGCTACCAATCTTGATCCTCTTTGATTTGAGGTTGCAAATGCCTTAACAGTCCAGGTGCTCGGGAGCAACAGCCGCAGAAGGCTATTGCTTTCACATTCTGCATGTGAGCTCCCAAAGGCACCTGGTGGGCCACTGCGAGTAGCAGAGAGCAGGACTAGATGGATTCTGGTCTGATCCAGCTGGCTTGTTCTTATGTTCTTATGTTCTTATGACTTAAGAAGTGGCCTCTATTTATTGTAAAAACGCTGCCTCTCTTCTTAAGGTGGCTCATGAAGTAAATGCAATACAGCAATAAAAACATAAAATAAATATACATCTATCAATATTAAGCATGCCATAAAAATATTCCTCACCCAAAGATAAGGCTGCCATTTTCTATTTGCTGGTGAAGGAACAACTGCCGGTGCTTCCCCATCCCCTGTTGGCACTTAATGGAACATCAGGAGAAAATAAAGGGACGATACAGCAATCTTTCAATGGTATAACATTACTTCTGGCTATGTAGCAGGGGTATAAATGAAGCAAATAATTAAATCTTTCCCTAGGAGACAGGCAGTGCCTTCACAGATGCAAATTACATTTTTTTTATCTAGACGCAGTTATCTGCTATTGCCTTTGTTTGTGGATGACAGCCCTAATATTTGATTATTATATTTGATAAATACACTAATTCAGTTTGTTTGCAAGTTTTCTTGAGGTATATGAATTGTATTTCTTGGCATGGATGATCTCTGACCAGGACTAAACCTCCAATGGGAATACCACCCACGAGTGTCTGAGCTGAGTGCTCCTCAAATTCCTGTAACATATGGGAGTACTCACCTTGTAAAGTGATGTCATCACCTCGTCAGTTTCCATGGGTAATTCATGCTGTGGAAAGGAAAAGTGGCATTTGCAATGAGGAGGTAGTCCTATAGCAGAGAAGGCAGGAACATGAGACAAGAATGCTTTTTGTTTGTTGGTGGCATCTCCAGGGTATGTAGCTTTGGCCTGTTGGTGAAAGGGAACACTAATCCAGGGGCGTTAATGGCACTTCTATTGCCTGTCAGATCTAGTGCATCTTTATCTCTTTCTTCTGTTGGAGTGAGTGACTCAGCATGCCTGGACATTGGAGGGCTTGGGGAGAGAGGCGCCAAGTCATTCCAAGTGTACATAACTATTATCTCTTGAATGGGATGTTCCTCTCTCTGTCTGAACCTGGGCACTTCCCTCTGTTCCCTCCACCGTCTCTTTCAATAGCCATTTTTCACTTTCCACATGGATTGCAATGGAGACAGACATTTTGGCTGGTCTGGCCTGTAGAAACAAGTATGCCCTACCTGCACACACAATGCTGGAAAAGCTGGCCAATTGTGTTAGTAAAATGTACTTTTAAAATCATCATCATCATCATCATCATCATCATCATCATCATCATCATCATCATCATCATCATCATCATTATTATCATTATTATTATTATTATTATTATTATTATTAATGATGATGATACACATAACAACACAGCACAAGTGTCTGGAATTCATCTCTGAATATCGAGTCCTTCCCAAGAACCTAGGATATTAGAGGTATTTGCGTAGAATATGTGCAGTTCCTAGAAGTGCTGCTTTCTGCAGCATGTGGACTGACGTTCTGTCCAAGTTCAGGCTTTTCAGATGTTTTTCAAGATTTCTTGGGATTCCTCCTAGAGCACCGACTACTAGTGGATTACTGTTGTTCTTTTTTGCCACAATCGTTCAACTTCAATTTGTAGGTCCTTGTATTTTGTGATCTTTTCCAGCTCTTTGTCCTCTACCCTGCTGTCAACTGGCACAGCAACATCTATGATCCAAACATGTTTTTTCTCTACCACTGTTATGTCTGGGGTGTTGTGTGCCAGGTGTCTGTCTGTCTGTATTCTAAAGTCCCAGAGTATTTTTGCTTCTTCATTTTCTGTGGTCTTCTCTGGCTTGTGCTCGTACCAGGTCTTGCTACAGGGCAGAGGTTTTGCAAAGGTTCCAGTGCACCATTACTGCTAGCCTATTGTGACGTTCGAGATAGTCAGTTTGGGCTATTTTCTTACAACAGCAGATGATGTGTTCCACGGTTTCATCATCCTCTTTGTTGTTGTTGTTGTTGTTGTTGTTGTTGTCGTCATCGTTGTTGTTGTTGTTGTTGTTGTTGTTAAAACTTGCATACCGCCCTCCCCCAGAGGGCTCAGGGTGGTGCACAACACAAATACAAGTACAAATAAATAAATAAATAAATAAATAAATAAATAAATAAGCTCCATACATTTAAATACTAGTCCCTGTTAAAATACAGCGCTCTAATTACAACATTACATTACAGAAAGCAACAGATGGCTTCTATATTTCTATCAAGAAGAATGTGAACAGAATCTACCTGAATAAATGTTTGCAATTTACTTCTTGGGAGGATTGATTTACTGTGCTCAACATCATGCTTCCATTACTGGGCAAAACTCGGCCATATTAACCAAATATCCTCGATACCTTTCTCCAAGGGTTCTGGGTAATACATAGTTCCCCTCCTTCCTGTTTTATTCTAAGATATATAGGTGAGGCTAAGAAGGAATTATTAGCCCTATCTCTGGGTAGCTTCCTGACAAAGTAGGGATCTGAACCCCAGATATTCAAATCCAAGTCCAGTGCTGTAATCAGTGCATCAAACTATCTTAGAAAGCAATGAGTTGCCACATACCTAGAGGAGTGTGTGGGAGTCAGCTAATGTGATAAAAGCAAGGGACATGGTGTGGAAATTTACTTTTTGATCTTTTGTTTTCCAGAATAGCTCTCCAACCTCTTTTACCAGCACCCCCAATTCTATCCCTCTTGCATCTATTTTTTCCCCCTCTGCACCACTGTGCAATGAAAAGTCACGCTGAGTAAGCTTCTTCACTATTCCTCTTGGTGGGCCGACTAGTGGCTCCCAGCTGGGCTTCAGAATAAAGAATCCTGGAATGTGTTTTCAAGGGCTCTTATAGAATTTTATTTTTTACAATCTTTTCAAGGCACTGCTGTGCTTATTTTCCTATCAATTCATTTCCCCCTTTGTTGCTACATTTACTCTATATTTAGCACATTTTAAGAAAGGCCAAATAGATTGTGCAGATACAATATCACACGGCAGGGATTTTGGTGCTGTTCTGTAACAATTATGTGGCGTAAATCTAACTTTTCCTTTATTACCATATCTTTATTATTCCCTCCCCCACTCCCCCTTCATTTTTATTCTCTCGTTCACTCAGTGGGTTTCAGTAGGTGTTACTCATACTCAGCCTCTCAAGGAGAAAACCCCACAACAGACCGCTTTCTCTTATACCTGAATTGTAGAAATTAGCTTTAAACACTGAGGTATGAACATTCAGGCTTAATTGTTTTATAATTGAAATGTATTATTATTGTTATCCAAGGTGGAGCAGGTAGTCAGAACAATGCTTAAGTTGCTTAATGCTTTACAGCACAAAAGATTCCTGTGGCCTTCTTGTAAAGCATATACTGAAAGCTTTCAGGTCTTTAAAATTCAGCTCAAATGAGGCCCTTGACGGAAATGTCACCTCCTCCATCTATTCCAGGAAATTTTTTGTCCATGATTTGCTGAGTCATTATTGAAAACAGCCAGTTTTGTTCAGAAAAAATGAGAATACTGTTGTGTGGTGTGGTGAAGAGATGTTATTATTATTGTTAATAATAATAATAATTTCTGGAGCATTTTTTAAAAAAGAGGTACTGTATAGAACACATAAGCAAACAGGCATTGCTCAGATATTCTGTTTGCAGTGGTCATCTTTTGTTTAACTTTGTTGTGGGTATACAGTAATGGTTAAGAAGAAGAAGAAGAAGAAGAGTTTGGATTTATATCCCCCCTTTCTCTCCTGCAGGAGACTCAAAGGGGCTTACAATCTCCTTGCCCTTCCCCCCTCACAACAAACACCCTGTGAGGTGGGTGGGGCTGAGAGAGCTCCGAGAAGCTGTGACTAGCCCAAGGTCACCCAGCTGGCGTGTGTGGGAGTGTACAGGCTAATCTGAATTCCCCAGATAAGCCTCCACAGCTCAGGTGGCAGAGCAGGGAATCAAACCCGGTTCCTCCAGATTAGATACACGAGGTCTTAACCTCCTATGCCACTGCTGCTCCCTGTGTGTGTGGGGGAGTGTTAAAGAGTTGCTTCAGGGTTAGAAGGCACTTTAATGGTTCTTGCCCCTTCTGCATATGGCCCTGCTGTGTGAGTTTTTAAATCTATACCTTAGGACCAAGTTGGAATGATATATGTAAGAGGAATTTTGGAGATATAACCTATAAAACTTCATCTCAGAATCCTTTAATCCAGGCTGGCTGAGTAAATTTCACTGAATGATATGATCTGAAGCTTGTGCAGTGCTATGGACAGTATTCCAGCCTAAGGCCAAGACCACTGATTTCATACTGGAGTAGCTATCACTATTAATGATGTTCCAGTGGTTGCAAAAACGATCTGGTCTATTCTAAGCAACCATTTGTGCCAAATTTAAAGTATACCATTTTAGGGTTTATAATATCTAATTCTTAATGTTACCTTGTCTGTGGATACTTAAATCCAGAGACTGGGATCATGGACAGACAATACAGATCTTTCAACAAACCCAAGAAAAAACTCAGGTTTGCAGAAAAATCTGGGGAAAAATGGGGTGGAAATTAAAAGTTTCCAAAAAACAATATAAGCAGCATCTATACCTCAGAGGCCATGGTTAAGCAACTACAATTGCTTGTCTTCGAGCCTTGATATCAGTCAATAAAAGATGGGGGAGGGGTGTAGGCCCTTTTGAGTGCCGGTTTGGCCCTTAAGCAATGACTGATTAGAAGCTGCCCAACAGCAGCCACTGGCGACTTGCTACCACCCAACTTGCATGACTCACCTCGACCTGGCTACTTGCTCCTGTTCAACAGCAGCCACTCATGAAAGCCAGTGTGGTGTAGCAGTATGTTTCAGGATATGATCTGGAAAGTCCATGTTCAAATCCCAAGTTTGCAGTGGAAGCTCACTGAATGACCTAAAGACAATTACACATGTCTTGACATGCCTCTGAAGGTGCCAGCCATAGATGCAGGCAAAAAATTAGGAACAAACATTACTAGACCATGGCCACACAGCCTGGAAAATGTTTTGGCTGTGGCAACTTCAATATGCAGGTGGAATTAGAGGGTAGTATTAGTGTGATTTATGTTGTCCGAGAGGGTTGAGTCAGCCCCATCCAAACTGTGCGGGGGGAGGGAACAGCTTGGGGGAATGATGTGGGGCTAGGCTGGTGAATTTGCCCTCTTCGGGGCACTTATCCAGGCAGTAGGGCAAAGGTGCTGGCACATGGCTGCCATAGCCCTCTGGACTGCCTGGACACTGTGATGGGCACTGCAAGAGCCTTCTCATGCTGCTGCTACCCCCCTCACCACAGTGGGGGCATTCCGGAGGTGTTCCTGGGAGTGGAGCCCATGTTAGTTGGCTTTCACTCTGGATTAGCAGAGAACTCCGATGTGGAGTTGCCCAATGGAGACTTTCTGGTGGTGGGGAGGGCTTTTATATTTTCTGGCTCCCCGCACTGGTCTAAAGCCCTCTGAAGGTGGTATGGCAGCATGGCAATGGGGCCATCCCTGCCACCTGGAGCTGTAAGAGTTGACATGGGTCCAGATAACAGTCCTCTATTGAAACTTGTCCCACATGTCTGGAGAGAAGTGCATTTGCCTCAGAGGATATTGTTAATGAGATCTGGCTGCCTCAGTGAATAGGAAGGGTAGAAAAGAATGCCTCACATTACAGCAACAGCCTTTTCTTGTTATTGGTAAGTTTATTGGTTCAGTAACTTTGTCAGCCTGTTCTTCATTCCATGAGTAAAGTAAGGATTCGCAAAAGCTTTAATAATTATACAAAAATCAACCCAATGCAGGTTTGCCAAAACTGATAATTTGGTGGATATTTGTGGGAGTTTTATACACAATTTTTCTATTGGGAAATGTGAGCTGCAGTAACCTGAAATAGAAATGAAATTAAGACTTTCATAATCTCCTGTGGAGTTCAGCCAAAACAATGTTTCTGTAATGCCACAGTGTAGAGAACACCATTATTGGATTTTGTCTGGCAGAATGTGGTTGGAACTGCAGCTCTTGTGATGCAGCCAAAGAAAACTATTCCTCCCCCAATAAAATTACTAAAAGATGCTAATTTTGGTTAACCATATATGTGCACATTACTTCTTTAGTGGCAGCTGTACATATAATTATTTATGTAGTAAATTTTAGAATGCAGCATAGTTTTTGCAGTTCTTGCTTTATTCTTCCACATGACAATCCCTTGAGGTAAATTACAGTTATTAATAGTGCGGAAAATGAAGCCTCAAGATACTTTGTTTTGACAAAAGGACTTTAAAAGAAATTGCTTAAAATGGACACAACTCCTGCAAATACGTCAAGAATATATAATATTGTTTTGAGTAAATGACCTGCTCTCTGACTTCTCTAATTTCCCAAGGGTTTTTAATAAATTCCCTGACCTGGATAGCCCAGGCTAGCCCAATCTAGTCAGATCTTGGAAGCTAAGCAGGGTAGATCCTGGTTAGTATTTGGATGGGAGACCACCAGTTTTTGGCCCAGGTTCACAACACGGAAGCATGCAATGGCAAAACCACCTCTGAACATCTCTTGCATTGAAAACCCTACTGGGTTGCCGTAAGTTAGCTGCAACTTGACACCATTTTCCACTCCTGTCATTTTAAGAAGCATGCACAGGTATTCTTACTTACTTACTTACTTACTTACTTACTTACTTATTTGTCACATTTATAAACCGCCCACCCCGAAAGGGCTCTGGGCGGTGTACACTAGGCCAAACACAGTATTACATACAATGGCTAAAACAACAATACACAGAATAAAATAAATTAGAGCAGGTTAAAACTATTTACAAAATTCATAAAACTAGCAAAAAAAAAAAAAAAGCATCAGATGCACACGAGTATATATGGCACAGTAAGATTATAAAATGTAGTGGTACTCGAACCCAAGGCTGGGCGGGGGTAGTAGGGTAGATTAGATGTTATATTGGGCGTGCTGATGATGGAATGGCATGCAACATAGGGGCATCCCAGAGGGGGAGTCCGCAGCTGGCCACACCAACAGCCTCACTTGATACCAGATATATTGATACCAATTGATGAAACAAGTTCAGCCTCACACACTTACGTATTTGTTTGAAAAAGTCCAATGTATTATTGTTAACATGCCTTTTTTTTTCAAATGAGAAGGAAATTGTACATCTTAAATGAAGATGTTCTATTATTGTAGGAGCCAATTTATTTATCGAACAAAAATGAAGAAAAAAGAAAGATTTTATGTCCTGTCATTTTTTTCCAGGATGGCTCTGAATCTTTCACCACATTTTAGTTCCATCATGCATTGCTTCTCAGCTGTCTACGGTATGTGTTCTCAAAGAGACAGATGACTTTATCAGAATTTGTCACAACTTGGCACCCATAGCAAAAACATCTTCATACTGGAAAGACTCAGAATTAGGATGTTGAAGAAACTCTCTTTCTGTATGAGTGTGTGTGTGTATATATATATTTATAGATCTTTCAATCCACTGCTAAGGGCAGTTGGAAGACAGTGCAGAAACAGTAACCTACTGGAGCATTGACGGTTTAATACAGCATGAGAATATGTAAGAGAGGACTTTCATTTCACTTGCCAATTCTCCTTGAAAATTAGGCTGAAAGGACTGCCAACAAATATTTTGCCTCAAAATGGAAACTGGTGAAGAAAATTCTTTTAATAGAATCTGGAGCCTGGGACTACTTTTGGATAATTGTTAGGGATGTCTGCTTCCTGCCTGTTACTCTCAGGTAGACAGCGGGGTAGAAAACTCCGGAGGATATGGGGAGTAATTGGCATTGGGTTGCCAACCTTCAGGTTGTAGCTGGATTTTCATGCTATTACAATTAATCTTCAGGCAACAGAGATCAGTTCACTGGGAGAAAATGACTGCTTTGGAAGGTGGATTCTATGGCATTGTATCCCATTGAAGTCCCTCCCCTCCCCAAATTCCATCCTCCTTAGGCTCCACCCCCAAAATCTTCTGGTAATTCCCAGCCCAGAGATGCCAAACCCTACCTTGCCTTCTTCTACTTGCCACTGGCTTCAGCAATGTTTATTGGGAGTTGCCACCCACAAATATGATCAAGATTTATTTATTTTATTTATTTATTCTTTAGACTTTTATACCGCCCTATCCCCAAGGGGCTCTGGACGGTGTACAACATATAGACGTAATACAGTCATAAAATAGCTAAAAACCTTTAAACGCAGCGATAGGAACAGTAAAAACTAAATATAATAAGTATAATAAATATAAGTATAAGTGGCGTCCGACAACCCCATTTTCAAAATCCTCTCTCCAAGGGGGAGGGACGGCGAGTCCCATTAGGTGACAGATGGCCCAGGTGTAAGGAGCCAAGAAAAAAAAGGGGGGGCACCATCAGCGGCCGGATCCTCCAAAGGCCTGGTGGAACAGCTCCGTCTTACAGGCCCTGTGGAACTCACCAAGGTCCCGCAGGGCCCGGACAGCTGGAGGGAGAGCGTTCCACCAGGCCGGGGCCAGAGCCGTAAAGGCCCTGGCCCGCGTGGAGACCAGCCGCATCATCGAGGGGGCCAGGAACCACCAGTAAATTGGCCTCAACTGAACGAAGAGGCCGTACAGGGACAAATGGGGTGATGCGATCTTGTCCTGTAGCTTTATGACATCTCCTTTTTACAAGTTATGATGTGTGTAGGAGGAAATTAGATACATGGTGAGTTCCTATCACTGGTGCCTTGAGCTGGACTGTCCGCGGTTTAATGTTCCTTGTCTTGTGATAAAATTAGCATAGAAATGCGTCTCTAGTATTTGCTGTTCAAATAGAACAATGGTGTTACATTCCTCCATGGAGTATTATTTTTCTAAACTCTTTAACGTCTTTAAAGCTCAGTCCTGACAATTACATAAAGTGGTATGTGAGGAAACATTCTGCCTTGGCAATTCTATTTTGTTCTTTTTTGCTTATGTAAGATTTCAGAGCAGCAGGAGCGGCGTCAACAATGAGAGAGTTTGCTAGAAGACTTGACCTCTGATTGAAGTCCTTTGTTAAAAAACCCAAACTTGGTGTTGCTGCAATTTTTGAAAAAAGAGATTGCTCGCATGTTGTTTCTAACCTCTGGTCCAACACTTCTCCTGCTGATCCAGTTGAACTAAATAAATGTATGTCGAGGTCATTGTTCCGGGTTATGCACAACCACTAAACATATGGCTCAGTTTACACGCTGCATTAGTAGAAATTCTGCTGCCACAAGGTCCAGGTATTCCCTGATTCGTGAAGGGCTTTCTGCACATGGTCACAATTGGCTCAGGTTACATGCCAGCAAGTATTCATGCAAAGAAGTGCCCAGGTGGAATAAAGTCATGCTGGCCGTGAACACCGTTTTGGTAATGTGTAAATTAGTCTTGTGTATACAGTCTATTCTCAGGAAAACGCTCCTTAACCCAATATTTTCATGTTTTCTCATCCATTTCTCAAAGATCAGAACTAGATGTTACAAGATATACTAAGCTTTGCCGCACAGTGTTCCTCGGAATGGCTGAATGTTCTTCTTTTCATTTCTTTTAATATCTGTTCATGTTTTGCTCATCCATTTTGGTTCTCTGCTTTCTCCCCTCTGGTTTCATAGATTCATTCGAATTCCCCATGTGTATGGCACAATTTTTGTATACAGTTTGCATGCGTGATATGTGTGTGAAGTTTTGCAGTGCTGGGAAGATAGAGCTGTTCAGAGGTGGGATCCAGCAGGTTCTCACCAGTTCCCAAAAGTGGGTTACTAATTATTTGTGTGTGCCAAGAGGGGGTTACTAATTGGGTCCGCTTTTCCATCTCCACGCCCTTGCCTTCCCGAGAGGCATACTGCCTTTGAACGTGAAGGTTCCATATAGCAATTGTGACTAATAGCGTAACTCCCTGAACTGGGTTAATCCATTCCAGGTACTGCAATTCATTGATTCTCAGCCTTTCGTACCTTTTATCTCACCAGTCTCTATCAAGGAACCTGTGTGTTTCACCATTGCTGTGTCCAGATTTGTGAGTTGGGGAATTTCTATAATGTGATGATGATTTAGAAATGACCTGGTGCAAAAAAATTTTGGGGTTGTGGTGGGGTGGCTGCCCATGGGGGGGGGCATCCAACTCAGGTTTTGCCCAGGGCTCAGGTTTGCCTAGGTACACCTCTGCCCCCTTTGCTGAGGGGGGGCTGGCGAGGGAACCTGTTACTAAAATTTTTGGATCCCACCACTGGAGCTGTTCTACCAGGTGTGTGGTTGAGACAGCTACAGTGGTTCCATCATTGTGGCCCACTCTTCTCTCCCTTTTCCTTTTTCCTTCCCTTCCTCTTCCTTCCTTCCTTTCCCTTCCTTCCCCCTTTACCCAGTCTCCATTTCCCCTACACTTTATTTTCTTCTATTATTGCCTCTCCATCTGAAATTAATTATGACAGTTACTATGCATATGGAGCCATCAGTTCAGACTGATATGAACTGTTAAAGGTGAATTTTAAACTGCATTTATATTTGGGTTTATATTTTTAGAATTCTGTGTTTTGTTAAGGTTGGAAACCATCCTGAGCCAAGA
This sequence comes from Sphaerodactylus townsendi, assembly GCF_021028975.2. NCBI lineage: Eukaryota > Metazoa > Chordata > Lepidosauria > Squamata > Sphaerodactylidae > Sphaerodactylus > Sphaerodactylus townsendi. The sequence goes on along the minus strand of NC_059425.1, from coordinate 169,302,058 downwards.
AGTGGAAGGGTGGTATAGAAATCCAAAAAATAAATAAATCCGAAAAATTAAATTTGCTATGGAATCCAAGCGAATGGTAATTGGTATTCTGCCAAAAATATTACAAAAATCTTGGAGGAATTGTTTAGATAAAGAGTTACATTTGCAACAAAATGGAAAGCAGAAGTATCCATGTTGAGAGGACTGAGAAAGGAAACTAGCTGAATATGCAGTAATGGCAAAACTAATGGACTATGAATACAAGAGAATTAAAGAATTTCAAGATGAGTCAAAAGTATATTACTTATATTATTCCTAAAAAATAAGGAAAATAAAAGGAGATTGTTGAAATGATATATGTGAACTATTAACGATTCTCTTAAAATGTGTATGGAAAAAGTGTTAAAAGGGGTGGCATTTAAATATGTTATGAATAGATAATAATATGTGGATTTAATTTTGAATATTTGGGAAGTAGTTTTAGAAATGTACAATGGTGATCGACATTGCGACCTTTTTATCTATTCTATTTTATTATAACACATTTTGTGGAGATTAGTGGGGTAGGGGAGGCAGAAAAGTTGGTCTGGATCCAATCCATCCTGTTACAATACTATCACAATGCGAAGGAAAAGGAGAAAAATGCGAGCCACTTTTGTGACTTCTAGGTCTGTCTTTACTGGCTGTGTTCTTGGTGTGTGTGTGTGGTTTTTTTTTTACTGTAAGTACTCCAGGGCAGAGACTCAGCTGTTTCCAAAATCCTCATTTGTATGAAGCCTTTTAAGGTAATTTTCAAAGACCAGGTTATTATTATTGGTGGGGATCAGATCAATTAAGACAATGTTGGAAAAGTACAACGGTTACAGTGAACATGTTTGACTCAACATGTTTGACTCATTTAAAAAAAACCCCATGAACTTTGGCACCTAAATAATTAAATATGGCATCTGGCTGTTTTAAATGGCAGAGGCAAAGAAAGAGTCTGGTAGTGGGTTGCTGCTGTTATGTTGTGCTCCTGTAAACAGTGGCAGGAGTTGGCACTCTCCCAGATGCCCCTGATATTTTGTTTGCCCCTCTCACAACTCTGCTGCGATGCAGTTGAGTTTTTTTTTTTTAAAAAAATATTTACCATCATGGGTTGATTGATGTGCAGTCACTTTGCTATTCTGTAACTTTCCTGTTCTTTAACTGTCGGAGTGACAAGTGTGCAGTGATTAATTAGAGCATTTCTGTTGCTCAGTTATTGTTCCTGTTCAGTCAATTGTTATTTTTTTGTTCTTTAGAAAATAATAAATATTCTTAAGATGATGATTTAAAAAAACTATTTTAAATAAAAGAATAGGGTTTCTTAAAAAAACACAAACCTGTTGGTGAATGGGTTCCTAGCTATACCATTAGATAGTCAAAGACTGCCAAAATTTTCAATTCATTCAACCTTTTCCCTGTGTCAGGTTGCTCCCATATACATAAATACACATGAAGTTGCTTTACACTGAATCAGATCACTAGTCCATCAAAGTGAGTGTTGTTTACACAGTCTGGCATCTCAACTAGAGATCTTTCACATCACCTACTGCCTGGTCCTGTTTAACTGGACATGATATGGCTTGAACCTGGACCCTTTTGTATGCAAAGCAGATGCTATTCCATTGAGCCACAGCCGTCCCTGAAGTATGAAGTGTGAGGAAGTGCACAGAAATGTTCCTCAGAGACACAAAAGCCTACCACAGCAGTACTCCAAATCAATCAGTAGCAGTTCTATTCTGGAAAAGTTAATCAGTAAAAAGGAGGTTTAATGAGTTAGAATTCGAATGAGGACAAAACTACATATTACTTTTTGGGTGAGAACTCCAATCACCTCTAAAAGTCTCTTGCCTATTGGATTACCCCTACGGGGCAGTGGTGTACCACCAATGGGGAAAGGGAGCACAACATCCCAGGCAGAGCCACGGTGGGGGTGTTCTACACTTTCTATGCAGGCACGCAACAGCTGAGGGGAAAGACATTTTTAAAGTCCCAGGAGTCCAATTGAGCTCATAACTGAAGCATGATGTGAAAAGAGGCTCCTGCCTTCTCTTCCATGGTGTTTTCTGAAGCGGAAGCAACCCCAGCAGAGTTGCTAACATAATGTTGAAGCTGCACATGATGTATTCTGAACATGTGCAGCTCCAAAGTTATGCAAATAACTTCCCAATAGGGTCCTTTTGGCTTGGGAAAATGCCATAGAAAAGAAAGTAGGAGCCTCTCCTCCCCTCCCCTCCCCTCATCCGAGCTGAATCAGACTCCAAGGAATCCTAAACCAACTATGCAAAAATGTAACAAGTAGGTTGACAGGAGCATGAATTGGAGATCGAAGATGATGTCAGGTCTTTTGTTGTGATTCGCTGACTGAGTATGCAAGGATGTTACACAGTGTAATCCTAAGCAGAGTTACACTTTTCTAAATCCATTGACTTCAGTGGACTTAAAAAGGGGGTAGTTCTGTTTAGGAATGCAGACAGCATGCCAGCTGAATTTTCTGGCTAAGTGTATCACAGGTGTAGCAGAGGGCTGTACTTTTATAAGTTATAAACCTACCTGAGATAAAGTTTTCTTGAGACTTGGACAGTTCGAAACCTAACATCCAATAGCTATGGGTTAACAAGTTAAATACATATTTCAGTTGCTTGCTTCCTTTTGATTAAACTGTGATCTTATTTGCTTTTAAAAACCCAATCATCTGGGCCAGTTAGTTTTATCAGTTATTTTTTTTTAAACAATCCAAGCAAGTTTGGATAAATGTATAGCTAACCCTAGACTTTATCCCCTTGAATCTTCTTTTTGATTTCCTGCTGGGAACCCCAGTGCAGTAGGGTAGGCAGAAGATTGTTGGGACAAGGGAAAAAACCATGCTGGATGGTGGTTGTTACATATGCATGCATAATAACAGATTTTGGAGAGCTAAAAAAGGGGAGATAGTTGGTCCCTGGATAGGTGTAAGGTTTCATCTGTTGCCGGCAGGGGAGAATAGCCTTGGGTGGAATTCCTCAGTCTCGGTGGGCACGCTGCCCAGTGTGAAGCATAATTTCGTTATCTACTTGCTTAACCTTGCTTTCTATCTGTGTGAAACCATCTCACAACTCTTTGGGTGGGAATGGCTAAAATGTTTATCTTAGTTCTTTGGCGGGAACTGGGAGCCCGTAAAAGCGGCTACTCGTGAGGGGGGGGGGGGCTCCAGATCCCGCATTGTCTGTAGTCGATCCAGAATGCCAGCTCAATAAAGAACTCGTACAGTTACTTTTGGTCTGGACCTTGCTGATTCGTTACAATAGGAGACGATCTAGGCAGAGGCGTATCAAGGGAGAAAAGCACCCGGTGCACTGATGCATCCACTGCCCTGCCCTGGAATGTCCCCACCACACCCCTGGAATGCCCTCACCACACACACACCCCCGGGGCGCGCGCCTGGTGCGGCGCACACCCCCTTTCCCCTTGGAGCTACGCCTCTGGTTCTAGGAACACATTCCACCTTGTATTCTGTGGTGAAAGAAAGGTGGGATAGAAAAGTAATTTTAAAAACTCTCACATATCATTGTCTTCATTTGCACGAGCATTAAATGGCTTTAGTCAAGACAGCCAAGCATTTCTCTCTCTGGCTGAAATTTTATTAGTTATTTATTGGGACAATTATGAACATAATAACCCTCCGTAGCTCTGATTGCAGTTTGATTGCAATTTACCAAGCACATATTCTTAAGACCATTTGGGAGATTCGGCGTGCTATTGCTCCCTTCAGTAACAGCGTAATTGCGGGTGGTGTGCAAGTGCTGGCATGAGGCTGAGTGTTGCGGATGGGCGTTGTGAGGCACCACAGCAGCCAGACACCGGTAGATTTGCCCTTCCACTGGCGCAAGTGCCCTGGAGAGAGCATTCACTCCAGCAGAATCCTGTGCCAGATCTAGAGGGGGGGGGTTCTGATTTTGAGGGATACTGATTTTGAAGGCTATATCCAGCCTCTCTGAAGTGCTATTTACTATGTTTTAAAAAATATGTTTCTGTTCCTCTAACAAATGGAAATATCCTCTCAGAAAAAGATGTCAACTCCAGCTCACCATTGTTTGAACATTGTGGTGAAATCGTGTTAACATTTGGCATGACTTTGAAGGTCTTCTCCTTGACCACTGACTGTGTTAAACAAGGACCTTTGTCATGCTGATATCGCCTAAAAGCTGCATCAGCGGAGATAGCTACAACTTCCCACTACATCATAAAAATCATATATTTGTTTAGAGAATACAACTCTCCGCTACATCATGAAAAGCCATACATTTGTTTAGAGAATAGTTTGTTTTATCTTTTTAAAAAAATGCTAGTCATTTGTTGCTTTCCTTTGTATCTTACAAGTGACTATAACTACTTACTATGCTTAGGAAACTTCAAAGACTGCCACAGCTTTTAAGCTTATCAAAGAAGCCACAATGAAGCCTGTTTCATGTGCTTTGTTGAACACCACTGTCAATGATACAGTGAGTGCTTTGAAATGGTGATGCACTTAAAAAAATGGATACCTGACGTCAGGGATTGTCATTGGCTTGCCAACTCCACCTTGGGAAATTCCTAGAAATTTGGGGGTGGAGCCTGGAGAGATCAGAGATTGGTAAGGGGAGGGAGTTCAGCAGGGGCATGGTTCTATGGGGCCCACCCCTCTGGAACTGCCATATTTTCCTGGGGAACGGATAACCATGTTATGGAGATTAGTTATAATTACAGGAGAATGTCAACATTAGGTATAGTTGGACTAACTGGTTTTTTGACCATCCCTCTGAGATAACCTCCGTGGTTGGGGTGTGGCCAGTGGTGACCTAGTTAAATTCCAGTCCAATAGGCTTGGATCCCAAAGTAACTAGCAGAAGATGCTGACTACTTGAGGCCATCCTTGATGTCCCCTCCCCCTGGATCCCTTTCCAGTGCTTGCAAAGTTTATTCTCAAAGGGACTTACATGTTTATATTGAATGGGCTGCAGCAGTGGGGAGGGAAAAGGGAATGAGACTGACCATTTTGCCTCTTGCATCATCAAAGCTCTGTTCACAGATTTACCTCTTCCCCCTTCCCAGTCTAGCACGTGTCCTGTGTGGCTATTTGGCAAACAAGTCCTTCAACCCTAGGAATAATTTTTTCCAGGGCTGAGAAGGGTTCTGGGGAGGTAGTGGGGGAGATCCTGTGATCCTTGCACCTGTAGATCACAAAATACCAACAGTTTTTTCTTCACTTGGCAAGGGAGGAAAGAAAGTAGAATTATTATCTTTCTAATATTGGACAGCCTTGAACTGTAGAAGGGATTGTAAAATTATATGTCAGGCAGATTATTGCTTTCTCTGGTGTCTCTAACTTTCTGGAACCTTCTTTGCAAAGGAAGCTTGGCAGATGTAGAGACTGGAAGAAATCTTTCTGTTCAACCTTGGAAAACTCAGGTTGGGCTGGCTCATATAATTAAAATGAGCTGCTATTTTATAAATATTTTAATAGTGCCTATATTGTTTAGATTGTAGTTGGTGTTTGTAAATGTTTAAACTGTAGAATAACTATTTTTGACATATGTCTTATTGTAGGTCTTCATTTCCAAAGATTGTTTATGGACTGAAGAATTTTAGAAATTATTACAAATAAATAAACTGCTATAAGAAACAATGAATTTAGCAACAGGAAAATCATTCTGTGGCTCACTCCACACATGCAGAATAATGCACTTTCAAACTGCTTTCAGTGCTCTTTGAAGCTGTGCGGAATGGCAAAATCCACTTGCAAACAGTTGTGAAAGTGGTTTGAAAATGCATTATTTTGCGTGTGCGGAAGGGGCCTCTTTTTCATGAGGATGGAGTGTTTATTGTCTTTAGGGCAACAGTTTGTTTTACCCAAAGTTTTAGAAAAACTGTTCAGTCATAATGTCAGATGTAGTAATTCAGAAACACATACACACACGCATTGGTACATCAGTTGTGATGTATATAACCAAATATATGGTCATAGCCCAAAAGATGAATGGGATCAGTTGGTTCTGAAAAACTCTAAGTAAAGCTGTAGTTGGGAGAATATTTCACATCACTTCTTACAATCCCTTTGGTTTTCTACAAAATCCAGTGAAGGTTTCCCAGAAGCAGCAGAAGTGAAGGATCTGTGATGGACATTGTGAGGGCCAATTACGTTTACCGTAAGTGTTTTCTCATGGCAGTAAGCTTTCTTTTTCTATATTTTGACTCCTTGCTCATTGCAAGTAGGTTTGTCTGACTGGTTCACCTAACAGATGCTTCATTACTGTAGGCTGTCACTCAGCCAATGTTGGCTTTTCATGGTGTGCAAAACGGTAGCTTCTGTTCACTGCAACCAAGTCAGCAACACTTTGACATAAGCAGGGACCACACAAAGCCAAGTTAAAAAAAAGTTGCCATGAAAAGGGCATAGGAAGTGATGAACTAGTTAATGTAACGTACTCTGACAAATGGGTCATGAAATGATCCTACTTTAAATACAAATTATTTTCTTCATTTCTCCACAGGCTTATCATCCCAGCTGACTGCACTCCGTATGTTCTAGAGTAGTAGATTTTGGATTGATCTATGCTCTGTTTGGAAATGTGACATGTCTACTGCTTCCACTTGGCCTTTGGATCCACTGTGCAAAAATAAATTGGCATGGAGCTTCTCTGTTTCCATCTGTATCCACATTTAAATGCCCATCAACTTATTCAAACAATTTATGCATCTGGCAAAGTGAGCCCCTGAAAGCCTGCATCATGATATATTTGGTAGTATTTTGCCACAATGGAATAGCGAGGTTTTGTACTTGGAAATTTTGTACTTGGAATTTTGTACTTGGAAATCAGCTCTAATGTCTCTACTGTGATTGGCTTGGCTTAGTTTTTGCAAATAGATTGCAGAGATGCTAGTCTATTAGTCCATGTTTCTTGGACAGAGTTATCTTATGTATCTACAAATGCATTTTTTATCCGTTCTCAACAAATTGCTAACTATCAAAAGGGGTGAGGCACCACATATGTCTCCCTGTTCTGTATTATTACCACTACCATCCTGACTTGTTATCATTAAGTGTGGCAGCCTATTGTATTGTTACTTGTAGATAAAATATAGTTGCTAAGAAACACTGAGATTAACATGCTGACAATGCAACCTTCTTTGATCATTTGAGCATCAGTTGTCTGTGTCTGAAATTTACAAGGAAATACTTTTTTTTCCTGGTGGAAAAATGTGTCAGGCTGCTGAAAAAACAGGCTTTGTCAATAAAAGAAGGGTTCATGGTTATGACCACGTCTAACACAAGACCTCCTCCCCCCAGTATTCTTTCAAATTCCAGTTGAAGATGTCATGGGTTGGGCGAAGGTGGTTCAACACACAAAATTGGACTTGGATCATTGTTTTTTCCACAGTGTATAAAAAGGAAACCCATGCTGGATCAGTACATCAAATGACGAAAGCAGTTCTGAGATAGGACCAGTTCTAAAATTAATTCAGAAAGCTCACTTTTCAGCCAGCTGACACAAGTCTCTGGGAGGATGGTGGGAAGTGCGTCATAGTTTACTTGTGGTGACCCCGTAGCAGGGGCAAAGCGAGGGGAAACTGTGCCCAGGGCATGCACGCCCCTTGCATTCCTGCCATTGTGCCATCCACCCCCGCCCCGGAACGCCCCCACCGTGGCTCCGCCTGGGATGTTGTGCTCCCCTGCCCCGTTGGTGGTACGCCACTGCCCCGTAGGGGTGACCCAATAGGCAAGAGACTTTTAGAGGTGATTGGAGTTCTGTCTTGACTTCTGGAAAGGTCACTGGCATGGATAGATTTAGTTAAACTTTGGCTTGTGTTCACCCAGGCAGAATCTTCATCTCTGCTTTTTTTAAAAAAACCTTCTTTCCTCATTCCCTGCAAATGTGCCTACAGCAAAGTAATTAGGAAAACCAATGATGCAAATCCCCCACGGTAATCTCATCCTATTTAGGATACAACTACCAGCTGAACTTCAATAACACCTTTGACATAATCAAACATCCTGGAGCCCTTTACAAAGCCATAAATTACTCACCTGTAAAATAATGACTGCAGGGAATTAGGGCAGCTTTGTAAAGCCCATTGATCAGTGTAGGACTAAATGAGGCAGCAGAAAGTCTTCAGAGAGTGTACAATTTTTAGCCTGTTCCTCTTTTCCTGCCAGTGAAAAATTCCATATAATTTGGAGTTAAAAAACAAAACAAGTGCCCTGCTAGATCAGAACTCTCATCTTTTTAGTGCAACATTTTATTTCGAGCACAGGCTGATGCCTCTAGTAAATCTACCTGCTGGGCATGAATATTAAGTCCTTCTCATCTTACTAATAAGTGCAGCTCTAAGCAGTGATGCCTTGAGGTATCTATAACCTCTGCAGGACTGGTATGTGTGCTTATGAGCCAATGGGCAAGACAGTACAATCCTTCAGCTTACCTACAAAGTAATGATAAGGCAGAATCAGCAGTGAAAATTATCCAAAAATTGCTGTTGAAGGCCATTCTGTAATTTGGTGTAGAAGAGGTTGGAGAGAAAAGTTTGGATTTATACCCTGCTTTGTGAGGTAGGTGGGGATGAGCAAGTTTTTAGAGAACTGTGACTAGCTCAACGTCACCCAACAAGATTCTTGTGGAGGAGCAGGGAAAAAGACCAGGTTGACCACATTAGAGTCTGCCACTCATGTGGAGGAATAGGGAATCAAACCCAGTTCTCCAAATTAGAGTCCTGTGGGGAACGGACCTATGATTTAACAGATAATGACATTCAAGAACAACTTGGGAAGCAACAGGAAGTGCCAGCCAAAGAAGGTGAAGAGATACTACCAGTCCCTAAATCTGCTGAATGGGATGATCTGCTGAAAGGGCAAAGAAGAACCAGGATCAGGGACTAACTGTGGGCACTCAAAATATGGGCACCCATGGAGAAGACCAGCATAACTTAACTTTTGTAAATGAAAACAGCACAACAAGAAACCCTGATTTAATACTGTTGTATTGAACTGAGTTCTGAACTTAAGCAAAACTTAGATCACACAGTTCATTGAGTGGATTTGTTGTTTGTAGTCCTGTTTAAAAAATGTGTAAAATAGAGATGTATCATGATAAAAAGAATGATCTAAACAGGAAATGTGTTTTTAAAGGGAGTGTTCTAATGGAACACTGCTCTGTCTCTCTGAGTCAACTTCAACTTCAACTGACCTTTATTAGGCATATCAGTAAAAATACAAAATATAGGACAGAGCGTGTGTTAAAACTGGACATAAAACTGGACAAAGCACATGAGGTTGGTACAGAAGAGGTGATCAAGCTTCCATTATGTCTTTGACTTGAGCACCTCTAATAAAAATTCAGCGGTTTTTCCAGTTATCCCGCCATCGCTATTATTCAGCAGGTGAATAGTCTTTGTATGCTCCGAACAACTTTTTTGTTTCCCTGCTTCTACACATAAAGCCAGCTGGGTGACCTTGGGCTAGTAGCGGTTCTCTCTGAGCTCTTGCAGCCCTGCCCAGCTCATAAGGTGTTTATTGTGGGGAGATGAATGGAAAGAGTTTGTAAGTCACTTTGAGACTCTTTACGGCTGGGGAAAGCTGTGCATAAATCCAAACTCTTCTTCTTCATAAATCAGCACAGCAATACCAGCTGTTTTTTGAATGGGGGCAAGCTTACGGGTCTAATGGGCTTGTAGACCATCTAACCCTGAGAACCAGCTTGATTGACTATGACTTGTTTACCTTCTGAGTCCCAGTCCCGACGACTTATTTTGAATCCTCTGATTTTCTGTGCTCTATCATTTTCTCCACTTTGGCCATCTTGGGCCCATTTATGAAATATGGGAGAACTGTTCGATATTTGGCACCAAAAAATACTAGGCTATTATATCAGCTTGTTTACAATGGACCATGATCAAGATGGGATTCTCGTTTGATACAAGTTTCTCGCTGAGAGGCAAAATTGCTGTTAAGCCATCACACCAATTGTTTCGTGAAATTTAACATGCCGTGCTTTTGAAAACAGATTCATGACTTTATAATGGGAACTGCTGTGGCAACATCTGGTACCTTCCCTGCCATTTTGGACACATTTTCTTTTGCACAAAGAGATTGCTGCTCTCATAGCACTTAACGCTGGATTAGTTTCAGTATCTCTGTATATAGTAAGACTGTCCCTCAAGCAGATATCCCATGAAGTTCAAATTCAAATTCAAATTCAAAGACCTTTATTAGGCATCAAGAGAAAATACAGATAAAACTGTGCAGTAATATGATCCTGAGTTTGACGGCGTAAAACAACGGCTCATAGTTCATACAGTACAAACTTCAAGAAAATAAGTAAATAAAAGGAGAGCCAGAAACTTATTTTACAATATCGAGCAGGAACTTGGCCACCATTTTCAACTGCCTGGGATCCTCATTGTTCAAGAGGCGGTTCAATTTGGAATATGGAGGGCACAAGTAAGTCGGTGTTGAAAAAAACAAGCTAGGTCTGAGATCTATAAATTTCGGGCAGACTAATAGAACATGCTCCAAAGATTCCTCAGAGGTTGAGCAATATGGACATGTACGCTTTTTCTGTGAGTATGCCATGAATCTCTCCGGGGAGAAGGTAAGAGGGAATGTGTTTGTTCTTGCTCTGGTGAATAACCACCTAGACTTCGGGTCGAGCAAGATATTACCATGTAGTAGTTATATAATGGCAACTAATTATTCACTTACTAGAGATTGTATGTATGCAACAGCGGCAACACTCAGGTTTCCATGCACTGAAGGAAACTAGTTACCGGTAGTTACTTTTAGGGATATGCATCTTGAAAAAAAAAAAGGTATTTTTCAGATTTGAATATCAGTGAGCCCAAAATATTTGTGATCCTAATTATCTGGGTGCCAAATACTGGATTGGTATTTTGATTTTTTCCCTGTGATTCCAATAATATTTGGCTTTGTTATTCCCTATGGGGAATATTTCCTGAGAGTTATTGGAAGGTGTGTGTGTGTGTTTTGAGAAAGTAGTACCAAAACTGCAACAGAACAAATCCCCCAGTATGTGCTCCAGAGTACTCAAAGAACTTTCTAGAGAGCTTGCAGAGTCATTATTCATAATCTTCAAGACTTCTTGAAGTACTGGAGATGTGTCACAAGACCGGAAGAGTGTGAACGTTACCCCAATCTTCAAGAAATGGAGGAGGGATGACCCAGGAAACTACAGGCCAGTCAGCCTCACATCTGTCCCAGGAAAGATATTGGTGCAGATTTTAAAGAGATTAATCTGCCAGCATCTGAAGGACAACTTGGTGATCCAGGGAAACCAGAATGGATTTGCTCCTAACTGGTCCTCCCAGACTAACTTTGTTTTTTTTCCTTGATTGAGTGACTGGATTGTGGGAAAACTGTTGTTATCAATGTTGTTCACCTGGGTCCCAGTAAAGCTTTTTACCAGGTCCCACATGATGTTCTGATAGGTAAGCTGGAACATTGCAGGCTACACTCTAGGATAGTTGGGTGGATAGGAAACTGGTCTAATTGGAGGGAGGTGTCCAGTGGGTGCCACAAGGCTCACTTCTGAGACTGGTACTTTTAAATATTTCTATAAATGATCTGGATGAAGGGTTAGATCAGTGTTTACCAACCTTTTCGATGTCACGGTACCCTTGACCTCACTCTTCATATCTCACGGTACCCCTGCAAGCAGCAGGGCGGGCGCATTCCTTGCCCGCGGCCGGCTAGGCCGTGCCGCGGGCCCAGCCTCCTGCCTGTCTCGCTGGTTGCGAGGCGGGCGGTTTCCTGGCGGCCAGCCAGGCCGAGCTGCCGGTTCCGTCTTTGCCCGCCCTGCAAGCAGCAGGGCGGGCGCATCCCTCGCCCGCGGCCGTCCTGGCCGCGCTGCGGGCCCAGCATCCTGCCCGCCTCGCTGGTTGCGAGGTGGGCGCTTTCCCAGCGGCCGGCCAGGCCGAGCCCGTCTTCGCCCACCCTGCAAGCAGCAGGGCGGGCGCATCCCTCGCCTGCGGCGGCCAGCGCCCTTGTGTTTGCCTCCTGCCCGCCTTGTTGGTTGCGAGGCGGGAGGTTTCCTGGCAGCTGGCCAGGCCGAGCCGCCGTACCCATCTTCGCCCGCCCTGCAAGCAGCAGGGCGAGTGCATCCTTTGCCCGCAGTCGGCCAGGCCGCGCCGCGGGCCCAGCCTCCTGCCCGCCTCGCTGGTTGCAAGGCAGGCGCTTTCCCGGCAGCCGGCCAGGCCGGACTGCCGGTTCCGTCTTTACCCGCCCTGCAAGCAGCAGGGCGGGCGCATCCCTCGCCCGCAGCTGTCCTGGCCGCGCTGCGGGCCCAGCATCCTACCCGCGTCGCTGGTTGCGAGGCGGGCGTTTTCTCCGGCGGCCGGTTGCGGCCGAGCCGCCGGACCCATCTTCGCCCGCCCTGCAAGCAGCAGGGCGGGTGCATCCAGCGGTCGGCCAGGCTGCGCAGCGGGGCCAGACTCCTGCCCGCCTGCAGCTGGTTTGCGGTACTTCCGGCAGCCGGCCAGGCCGAGCTGCCGGTTTTGCCCGCCCTGCAAGCAGCAGGGCGGGCGCATCCTTTGCCTGCGGCCGGCCAGGCCGCGCGCGGAGGCTTTGCCTCCTGCCCACCCCGCTGGTTGCGAGGCGGGTGCTCTTCTGGCGGCCGGCCAGGCCGAGCCGCCGGACCCTTCTTCACCCGCCCTACAAGCAGCAGGGCGGGCGCATCCTTCACCCGCGGCCGGCCCGCGCGGTGCCGTAACCCAGCCTCCTGCCTGCCTTGTTGGTTGCAAGGCCGAGGCGCTTTCCCGGCGGACGGCCAGGCCGAGTCGGCAGACCCATCTTCGTCCGCCTCTGCAAGCAGCAGGGCTTGGCAGGGCGCATTTCTTGCCAGCGGCCCGGCCAGGCCATGCGGCTGGCCAGCCTCCTGCCCGCCTGCGCTGGTTGCGAGGCTGGCGCTCCGGCGGCTACTTCCTTGGATACTTTTTATAACAGAGCCTCTCACATACTAACTGCCATGGAGGGGAGGGGGATTAATCTTTAACAGACATGCTGGGTCAGTTGAAGTTGAAGTTAATCATTAACCGGCAGTTTGCAGAACTCAGGAAGATTCATCAAAGGAGTTGAAGTTAATCTTTAACAACCGGTTCCCCGAACTGAAGAAAATCGGGACTTTTCTAAAACCCCTCGGGACGAGGGACTAATTGTTAAAAAGCGTGAACGTCCCGCCGAAAACGGGACGGATGGTCACACTATCTTAAGGATGTAGTTGTTAGTGACCCCGGCCTGGGCCTTTTCAGTTGCTTCCTTATTGCTATAGAACACAGGTGTCAAACTTGCGGCCCTCCAGATGTTATGGACTGCAGTTCCCATCATCCCCTGCCAGCATCAGCTGGCAGGGGATGATGGGAACTGTAGTCCATAACACCTGGAGGGCTGCAAGTTTGACACCTATGCTATAGAACAACCTCTCTTAAGAGTAAAGCAGGCACCTACATGAGGCCTTCCAGCGAGACTGTAAATCCAAATTATTTAAAAGAGCTTATGGCAAAGCTTCAATGAGCTCTGGTTTAACTATCTGCTTTAATTACCTGTTATGTGTTTTAATTAATGTAAGAGATAATTAGTTTTGTATCATACCTAATGCTGTCACTTGCTTTGGGTTTTGACTGTGTTAGGGAAAAGCCAGGGTGTTTAAATGATCAAAATCATCAGTCAGTACTTCTGTGACTCTAACTTCACCAATGTGTCAGTGCTACATGAATCAGGTGTTCTTTTTTAAAAAGATAATTTCAGAGGGTAGCAGAGGCGTAGCCAGGGAGAATGGAGCCTGGTGCAAAATCTGAGTTTTGCGCCCCCACCCCCCATGGGTGGCTGCTGTGAAGCTGGAATCCACCCCCAAACAGCATCACTTTCAATGGTGTTTAAACTGGGGAGCCCAGATTCTCCTTTTAAAGCCACCTTAAATGGAGAATCTGGAGTCCCCAATTGAAAGTGATGCTGTTTGGGGGTGGATCATCCCCCACCCTGAAACAACATCACTTTCAATGTTTAAACTAGGGACCTCAGATTCTCCCTTTAAATCCATGCTGAAGGGGGTGGATTTAAAAGGAGAATCTGTGGAAATTTGGGGGGGGGGGTGCCTGCTGTCAGGGGTGCAACTGTTACGCTAGCTGCACCAAACTTTCTGGGTATCTTTAGGAGTCTCTTCTGATGATGCCACCCAGGTTAGGTGAAGTTTGGTTCAGGGGGTCCAAAGTTATGGGCCCTCAAAGGTGTAGCCCACATCTCCTATTAGCTCCCATTGGAAACGATGGGGGATGGGGACACCCCCTTTGGGAGCCCATAACTTTGGACCCCCCGAACCAAACCTCACCAAACCTGGGTGGTATCATCAGGAGACTCTCCTGAAAAATCCCTAAAAGTTTGGTGTTGCTAGCCTAGAAACTGCACCCCTGCAGGCCACAAACTGAAAAAATACTAAAAATACAAAACCCCCACAAGCAGACCTGCATTTTTTGCAGCCCCTTGAAGTGCACCAAGTGAAATGTGCACCCCAGCCCCCTGATAGCTATGCCTCTGGAAGGTAGCAGTGCTGGTCTGCAGTAGAACAGCTAGGTTTGAGTCCAGTAACACCTTAGAGAGCAACTAGATTTTAGTGGTATAAACTTTTGCTAGTCGAAGGGAATTTTGCTTCCCAAATACTTATCCCCCCCAAATCTTATTGGTCTCTAAAGTGCTATTGGACTCCAATCTAGTCCTCCCCCTTTTAAAGTTTGCTTTTGGTTGATTAAGTATATGTACAGTTTTGTGATGTACATTTTGGTCTTACAACTCTTTCTTTCCTTATTTTATTGCCTTTGGTATTAAACGGGAACAGGCAGTGAAGGCAGAGGGGACTTTATACAGAAACCATGCCGAGCCCTAAAGACTGAATTTAAGGCTCTAGTTGAAGCAGTCGTCTTTCACTTAGGAAAGAACAACTGCTAGTGAATTTCTTTTAGTGGGTCATTTTAGGAAACAGACTCCAGTGGGATGGGAGAACTTCCAATGGGATTTATTTTAGCTTACCATAATGTATCCTTCCCTTAGAAGCTATAATTCTTTAGAATTGTGCTTTTGCATAAAGACTGCACTTTGGATTCCACAAGTACTGGAACTATGATTTATCTGAAAAAGAGTTTTATTAGTGGACACAGTCCAATAGGGTTCCTTACTGCCCCGCATTTGTGTGTCTGTAACTGTTGTACAAATGTGAAAAATTCAATAAGTGCTACTTTTCTTGACATGCTGCTTCTAACAAGATCTTTAAATGAACAAATGAATGAATTTCCTTATGTTGTGGGGCTATAAATGTTCAAGGTCATTGCCAGCACTATAATTTAATTTGCCAACCCGATAATTTACTACATTTTAACAATTTCCCGAGCAATTTTTTAATGGACCAACATGTTACTTTTTTTTTAATCCGTTTTGGAGAATTCCTAATTTAGCAAAGCAAGATGGAATAGGAAAAAGATCATATGGTGTTCAGACCATTCTACTGCCTTGAGCTGGGAGTAGACATTTTGGAGTCTATGGGAACCTTTGGAATTCGAACGCTGGATGGTGAACACAACCACAAAATGGCTATCACAAAAAGACCTTCACAAAAGGTAGCGCCAACCACAGAATTTCAGGAAGTGAGGTCATGAAGAACTCTAACAACGTTTCAGTTTTCAAACAGATGCCCTGTTTGACAGGATTCCTTTTAAAACAAACATACTGAAAAATCTTTTCTCGCATACACATAGCTCAGCTTCAGTAAGATAGTGAAAATCTTGGTGCTTGGTGGCAGCTGATGCTGAAGCAGATTCTTAAAAATCTGCACAGCCAATCAGATGTCCAGTGACTACCCAGAAATGCTGCTGGGTCAAAGCCTTACTTGACATCACTCACTTTTAAAAAACGCTTGGCAGCCATCAGAAAGGGAACTCTGCTCTGGGAAATGGGATGTTGTTTAAGGGATATATAGATAGATTTCCTCCCTTCACCCACTATTAAACACCACCAAACCTGGCCTCCATACCTTTCTAAAAGCAGTCTGTGGCGTTTTCCACATAGTCCAAATATCCTGGGATGGAGAGGTGAAATATCCTGGTATGCGCATGATTTTTGCAAGGCTTCCGGTCTGCAATCAGGCCCGCCCCGTGAGATTTCCCTTACCCCGGGTTTTCAAAAATCGCTAAATTGGTGGTTCTTTTAAAATATCCCGTGCTGAGCCCGCTGCCATGCAAACACCATAGGAGAAGGACCGGTTTATTTTCCCCAGCTTGCTGCCTGCTCTCCCCACCCCTGCGCCCATCCATGGTCTCGCTGCTGCTGCATCCTTTTCCTCTGCTGCTGCCGCCCCTGTTCACCCAATTCGGTGAACAGCCAGCTGAGCATTGTCCCGCTGGAGGGGCAGGATAGTGCCTTCCTTCTCCTGCTCCTCCTCCTGTGCTCAGATAAGTGGCAATGGTGGCAGAGTGGGGGGGGGGAGCCAAACAAAAGGAAGAAGCCGATGTGGATGGCCAGGTGGCGGCAGCAGCAAAGGGAGCACCCAGTGGGGAACACCCACCCCCTGCTTCTTTGCATTGCAAATACAAAGAAACCGATTTTTTTGCATTGTAAATACAAAGAAACTGGGGGCTCGTGCAAAATTAACTGGAGTACTTCAACTCAGTTCCTTCATGGAGATGGACAGCCATGCAAAGGGAGAAACTGAGATACAAACAACCTAGTACGTATGATCCTGGTTCTACCCTGGAGCAATTGTGGCGTGCGGAAAATGCCTGTAACTCCATGTGGAGTTTAGGGCTAAAACTATGCTAGAAACAGATATGACTAGGTAGTGCTCTTTTTAGCATGTTTTTTTGTTTATCGGTTCTGGCCCTGTACTGCTTTGGTTTATCCCCTGATTTCTGCATACATTTTTCTGCCTTTTGCTTTCACTTCAATTCTTTGTCTGCTTGCAATTTTTTCCTCTGGCTCTTTTGAGACCTCCTTTGCCCAAAAGTTTTTCTGGAGTTTGAGTCAGCTGTTCTCATGAGCAGCCCTGGATAAATGTGGGAGCAGGAGACCCACTGGCAAACACTCCCTCTAAGGTAGACCCCTGAGATGTAGAACGTTCTCTTAGAAGGGATCCTTCACCAGTACCACCACCAGCCCTTGAGTTGGAAGGGTCCCCCAAAACAGGAGGTCTCAGTATGGGTAGATGCCTTTCCAGATCCACCAGTCTCCCTCAGGGCCTTGGGAACAGAGAAGGGAAAGAACCATTGTAGAGGCCACTAAACAAATGCAGCAATGTTTGTCTGGCAAGTCACAGCTGTTCCCTTGTATTTTTTTTTAAATATATTTTTACTAAGGTTTCAATTATAATAACATTAGATGAGTCTAATATCAGACTCCATTCAGCTTTTAAAACAATCAGTAATTACATATTATAAACATACCACATATATGCTTTATATGATGGCCTATTTACAATTGCATCAGAATAATAAAATTAAAACTTGCAATCTTATAGCAAAAACCTTGCTATTTTTCTTTCTTTTATTTAGTTTCACTCCCCGTAACTTAACCCGTATATAGTTCCCTACTAACTAAATTAATTCTTATGTATAAACTCTTATTGCTTTGAGTAGGTTACTTTCCACTCAAGGTTTTGCTTCAGCTAATAATCGTTTCTTTAACTCTTTAAAAGCAACTCACTACAGTGATGAGTACTTATAGGATTTAGTTATAACGTCATGATGTTATAACGTTATCATGATATTATAACATCATGATGTTATAATATCATCATGATAACGTTATAACATCATTGTCGTCGCTATCATGTTATAACATCATGACGTTATGTCATGATGATGTTACAACATCGTGACGTTTTAACATCATGGCATTATAATGTTGATGCTTCTCTTATAATGTCATAACATCACATCATTTCATAACATCATATAATGGAAGCAACAATAATCATAACGTAACAACATGATGTTATAACCCAGTCAAGCAAGTATCTTATCTTAGTCAGACCCTGGGAGGAGTTACGGTCTCAATTCTTCTAAGCAATACACTTTTTTAAAACTCTTACACTTTGCTTGTGAGTCTCCCACTCTGTTATGCCAGCCAAATTACCCAGGGGCGCAAAAAGATTGTTTTTTTTTTTTTTTTTTGGAACAGAACAGGGGGCATGGATATAGTACTGTAGTTGCCTCAACCACATGCCTGGTGAAACAACTCTGTCTTACTGGAGATGATGATAAAACCCTTTTCTTGAAAATCCTCATTATTTAAGCCATATGCAGAAGAAAATAAAACTGATAAAATAAACTGATTCCACATCTGTAAAAATGCACAGGGACGGTAGATGTGCAGAAGAACCTTGCCCAACCCGACTCCCAAGAAAATCAGGAGTAACGTCAGCATGCTGCAAATAGTTTCCAGACTACCTGTTTTAAGAGTCGTGACAAATATTTCAGACATGTAAGCATGATTTATTTTTTAAAGGAAACTGCCATATTTATTTTCTGTTATTTAGGCAACACCTGATCCTGCTATAAAGCAAGATTTTAACATGAAGTCGACCATAACTTTCCCCATGTCCATTTTAGGACTTGCTCAGTGTATAGAAAAAAGCGAAACTGGGCTAGGACCATGATCTCGGAGTGTTGAATCCTATAGATCAATTCTGCTATTGGCACCACTTTCCTGCAGCAAAGGAGTTTCCCGCTGGCTTGAAAGCTCACATATTATTTAGCTGTGAATAGCGATAGGGCCCTAGTCAGCCAATGTTGATATGTATTTTCAGTCTGGGAAAAGAAAGTTGGCTTTTCTCAAGCAACATTTCAATTTGCACAACCTTAAGGGACAGGCACATTAAACTTTATCTTTGAATACATAATCAAGTTTTTGCATTGGTGGTAAATATAACTCCTCTTCTGTTCCCCCCAGCAACACAATGGATGAACATGGCACGTTTGCATTTCATATTTACAAGGTCACCCGTAAGCAACGTATAAGCAGTCAAATCTTAGAGCTGTCAGAAGACTGAGGGGTTAGATCTTGGTTCTGTAATATCCTGAGCTATTTCCTGAGTATCCAAAAAAAAGTCATTATCAAAGTTGTTTAGAAATTTTATGCGAGACAATGAGGCGAGATTGGGAAAGGAAGCGCCAGAAATTATGACCTCTTTTCTTCATTTTGGCATTGGTGATAAATCTTGTTCTATAGTTAGAGGATATCTTATCACGAGAATAAAATGGAGGAGGAGAGAGAAATAGAAAATGAAGGAAAAAAGAAAGAGAACTCCTACCTGTTTGAAACAATGCTTCATGAAGCTTAAGCTGTGCGACATCTCCCTCATTCAAAGTAGTTCAAGAATGCTGATACTTTCATTTTCATCCCCAGTTTTATTAGGCAGTTCTATTTTTTTGCGGTCAAAAGTGTGTTTATAAAAATGTTTATTTCCAAGGCTACAATGCCAATTCGGGAAGATGTTCTACAAAATGTAAAGGGAGCCGTTGTGGCAATCCCATTCTTTGCCTCAAAGGAACAAAGCGATTTTCAGCGAGGCAGTTAGCGCATAAATCTTGAAGTCTGAACCATAAACACCGAACACTGTGTGACCATTATTTTGTTTATTTTTCATACCAAGCACTCTATAAAAATAAATGTGTCTGCTATTAAGGAAATTCTAAATTACATCTTTCAAGAAAAAAAAGGTTGGCGCGGGAAGAAAGCGAGTTGAAAATAAAGTTAGCAGAATCAAAGACTCCAGTTAGATGAGGCCTAAATTGTAAGAATTATTCCCGTATAATTTACAGGGGTTTTATTTAAATTTCTTTAATTTCTCTGCCAATTAGGAGGCAGCTCATAGAAAAGAACCTTTGGCGGACCATGCCTAAAAAGCTTAAAACATGTGCCATAAAGGGCCAATCAATGGCACTGCCAACTCCACACAGTAGCAGAACAAGATGTGCTTCCACCAAGTCTTTCGAATGCCGGTGGTAAACACCAGCAAAATCCTGTGCTAATGAATTACTGTCTACAAATCCTAGCCCATTAATTTGGCGAACGCTTTAGCACTCCAGGTATGTTATGGACTACAATTCCCCGTAGCCTCTACCAGCATGGCCAATTGGTGCTGCTTGCGGGGCTTATTAGAGTGAATCCAATAATTCTAGATATAAGAGTCCTCCTGCACTAATCTAACCTTGCTGATTTGTCAAAGGTTTTTTTTTGTTTTTAAACCCCACTTTTGTCTATCATAAAGAGTCTCAAAGTGGCTTGCAATCACCTTCTCTCCCCCCCACATGAGACACCTTGTAAGGTAGGTGGGGCTGAAAGAGTTCAGAGAGAACTGTGACAAGTCCAACGTCACCTAGCAGGCTTCATGTGGAGGAGTGGGGGACAAACCTGGTTATCCAGATGAGAGTCAGCTACTCATGTGGAGGTGAGGGGGAATCAAACCCGGTTCTCCAGATTACAGTCTACTGCTCTTAACTACTATGCCGTGCTGACTCTCGAAGCTCTGATCAGTGTCAGTTTCAAGGTACGTTTACAAAATGGTATCCTCGTTCCTCCATTGAGAGCTTTCGGAACAAATGCACTTTTTCCAAAGCAACACCAACAAAGTGCCCCATAGAATAAAAAAGAGGGGAACTGAATGAGTGGTTGAAGTATATTATGACTGAATAGTAGCTGTACTCTAAGAGGCAGAGTTGACTGGTTTGTGGAGGGAGAGAAAGGATATGTATTTGGGGGGCGGGCGGGGAGAGATTCTATGGGGTGTGAGAGAAATCTGTGTTCTGTGTGAAAGCTATGAGCCTAAGAGGCAAGTGAAGAAAATAAGCCTGTAAGAAGTTAATGAGTCTAGGCCAGGGGTCTTCAAACTATGGCCCTCCAGATGTTCATGGACTACAATTCCCATCAGCCCCTGCCAGCATGGCCAAGTGGCAGGGCTGATGGGAATTGGATGGTATCTGAGAGAACCATGAATTCGAACCTAGATCCTCTAAACTACAAAGAAATATAGAGAACCATTATGGTTTATAATAGTCTTAAAACGTGAACTTCACGTTTTATAGGTTTACTTATTTAGATATTTATAGCTTTCTTCTATCTCAAGCTTACAACAGCATTTGGGCCTCCATTTTATCCTCATGACAACAACCTCATGAAGTATATATTCGTAGGGTTTCCAGCTCCAGGTTGGGAAATCCCTGAGGATTTGGAGGCAGATCATGGGGAAGGACCTCAGTGGGGTATAACACCCTAGATGTCTACCCTTTGAAGCTGCCATTTCTCCAGGAGAACTGATCTACCATGTAAAGATCAGCCGTAATTCCAGAAGAACTCTAGCCACCAACTGGAGGTTGTGAGTGCGCGGCTTCTCTTGGAGGACAATTGAACAGCTTGAGAATTGCAGACAAACCACAGGTCCCGGCATTTCTACATTATGTTTTGTATATAGGGAAGCCATTTGATTGTGGGCTGTACACAGAACTTGGAGCACTGTTAGGCAACCTGTTTTGTCAGGTTTCCTTTGGCTATTGGAATGCTACTATGAACAAACTGTATGGATTCTCTGTTCCGATAGTTTATTTTTTGTTTGCTTTCTAGACGGTCTAGGAAGATTGATACCTAAACCTTCCATTGCCGATATCAATGTATTGACAAGAGTTTATTTTCTGTTACATCATGGATGACAAACAACTTCTGGCACATTATTAAATATTTATTTATATGAATGTAAAAATGATGAATACTTGAAGGTCTGATTCTCTGCGAAAAGAACAGAATAAGAAATATTCGTTTATTAAGGTCATTTAAGTCTTGGAAATTTATTGGTCTTGATTGACCGACAGCTGTTTGGTGCAGAGTGGTATTTGTTTTTTTTAAAGTTTTATTATTACATTATTGCATTAAACATTAAATATTAGACATTCTAATAATAAACATTCAAACACAAACAAATCACATATCACATTGCACATTATACATTACACCCTACTAATTCGACAATAAATCACTGTGGACATTTGAAATTACCCCACAAATATACCCCCTATTAAAATATACCCTGTTCCCCTTCATCATCCTCAACCTTTTATTGGCATGAGTTTAAAATACAACAGAGAGGTTGAGGAGAATCAGGTTAAAATAAGTAGGTTCAGACAATTCCAGCAGTTAAAACAATAAATAAATAAATATACTAAAATCTGTGGCGAATCTGTTGTGCCAGCGCCAGGAATTTGGCAACGTCTCGGGATCTCTGAGGAGACTGATCACAAAACAGATAGAAAGATTTGACCTTTTCTGATGAGTAGGCATAGTTCTCAGTATATGGGTCTATATATTGTCCTCTAGATGAAGCATATAGTTCGCAATCTAGGAGGATATGCTTGATTGTTTTGATGGCTTTTTGTGAGCAGGGACACGTTCTTTGTTGGTATGGGATCTGGAGAAATCTGCCGCTCAGGACTCCCTGTCCCCCTTATCATCTATACCTTCTCTCCACCCTTACCGACGCTTTAGCCTATTTTCTATAACATTTAATCTCTTATCATTAATCCCCTTCCTTATTTCCCCTGTCCTTTACCCCTAGTATAATTCCCTTTATTCCACTCTTATGTTCTTATTCTAACTTACCCTTTGTTTATACTTGTACTATTATGGATTTTCCATGGATATTTCACCTACCCCTTTTGTGCTTGGTTTGGGCTTTCCCCCTGATTCTTCCCTTATCTGATATATAATTATGCAAAATGAAGGTGCAGAGTGGTATTTGTTATACACCAGTTGCAGGTTGGCAACACAAGCTGAGAGAAAGTGGCCCAAGGTCATCCAGCAAAATTTCATGGCAATGCGGGGATTTGATCCTGGGTCTCCTGGATTCTAGTCTGGATCTTAGCTTGGTCAAAGACGATTGTGGTGGTGCTTTCATATTTTCAGCCAGTATGTACTTGAAAGCATGATGGCCTCTTCTTTTCTTGATACTTCACATCATTCTCCCATGAGGATTTCACTATAAACGATTTGTTGTTACACTGATGTTGGTAGCAGAATCTTTGAAAGTCAAGTTGGCATTTGGTGCAAATAAATTGGTTATTAAAGAAGCAATAAAAGACACAAGCCGGGTCATAGTCTTTGTTAACCTTTTGAGTGGCATTATTGCCTCTGAATAGGCATTTCAAAATGAGGTGATATTATTTCCATGGAAGGCCGGATTTGTTTTGTCAAAGCATTTAAATCTGGGCCAAGGCTGAGCAGCTCTTTCAGCGCCTAGAGTGCTCAACATTATTGTCATTATTAAACTTCTAGACATGAGTAAATAAATTGTGGTGCTCCTTCACTTTTCAGAAAGCCAAAAGCATAGCACGGATCACTGAGCCAAGTTTAAATTAGAAACTTCAGCCTCTGCAAGAAAGAAAGGTAAACCCACCCTGGATTTCTCGGAGTCTGTTGAAAACTCAAGCTTTGTCCCCTGTGGAGACACAATAGCACCTTTGTTCACGGTGTACCTCACAGTCAAGGTCTATCTGCCTGAATGCTGAAAAATAGAATATATTGGAAAGAATGCTAAGTGGCTGTGGCACAGCCCTTGGCAGAATGGCAGCCCCTTCCATATCTCCCAGCTGAAAACAATGGCATGCTTTTGTATAACGGGACAAAGGAGTGCAACCTGGGAATAGCATACCCAGCAAAGTGTAGATCTTTGCCTGACCTGCAGGTTTTAGCCTGGTCCCGGCCACTGCATTGCTTAGACGGTTTAATTGGTGTGACAAAACATACAACACACTTGAGAAAATGCAGAAGCGGGAGGAAGAAAGTACTGTATAGTTTAAACAGAGGTGGGTAAAGAATGAGCCTGATTATTAGTGGACCCCGTTTGTTTCTAAGAGAATTCAACTCAAGGCGAGAGAACAGCCATTACGCAACTTGTCTGCAGGCAATATGGCAGTGGTTCCCAATCTTTTTTCCACTTGTGTACCCCTTGGCAACCCATTTTCCTAAAATTGTACCCCCATTTGAGCAAACCCATTAAGTAATTTTTTAAGTAAACCCATTAAGTAACTCCCAAATGCACTGGCATGTACCCTTGGGGGGACGTGTATCCAAGGTTGGGAACCACTGCAATATGGGATCAATTATGTTTCTAAATTGTAATTAAAAAAGCTTACATTTACTTTTAGAATGGAAGCCAATGCTGCAATCCTAAGCATACTTTCTGATGGGGGTGGCGGGGGTGGCAACAGTGTGATCCTAAAAAGCTTACAAATTAACCCTGGATGTGTCAGACCACTGTCCGATCAGCAACATCTAAATGACAGTTGCCACATGACACAGCCTCTTTCTGGGACTAATTGGAAGAGAACTATGATTGGTTAGTGAACTATATATAAGGCAGCACTGTGCTTGGTATTGTGAGACACTTGTCTTCACACTGCCTGGCGAAGCACTTTGTCTGAGAGAGCAACATTTCTGTGAACTGAATAAGGACCGCTTCTGTGAAGCTGAATTGCTGTGTGCATCTCAGTTCCTGCTGCGTTTCCAGTGTGTGTTGCGCAACTCTGCTATCCGGGGATTGAACCCCACTTCAGTACCACACACCCCTCAACAGGATGATTCTAAGAGAATTTAACTTGGGGAATATCATGTTCTAGTTCATTGAAGTCAGTTGGCTTAAAAGGATATAGCTGTGCTTAGGATTGTACAGTTAAGTTCACAAAAAAGGGGAACGATGCTTAATTTAAAATCTGTGAATCCAAATTTACTCAGGGCGCTTGTGTAACCCCTATGTTAAGAATGGGATGACCCAGAAAGGGATGGAGTCTGAAAAGAAGCAGAAGGCTGCAGAACTCATGAGGTTGGAGGAAGCAAGGCTACCAGGCGGGGACCTTGGTTGATTTTTTATAACCCCTTAACACCTTGTTTAAGGTAACTGCAATGTTGTTGGGAACTAGTGGGAAGGGAGTTTATTTTTGCTATATTGTAAATGTTAGAATTTATTGTTTCAGGGTTTTTGTGTATGTAAGCAGGAGAGTTCTTTTGGGGACCTTCATCATCCAGTTCACCAAGCCTCTGGAGTCTTCATGAGCCAACCACCAGCAGGAAGAATGGACTTGGCATTATCAGCCTGTAATTAGAAGGACTTGGAATGAAACTTGAACAGGACCTTGGAGTGTTAAGTTAAATGTTAATGTTTGATAATTGTCATATGTTAAAGTAAACCATTTTGTTTAAAATTTAGTTGTTGCAAACTCCTTCCAAGTTCTGCCCCACAGAACCCAAAAGAAGAGGTTACACTTGCATTGAAATGAATAATCCACATTAATGGCCCTCTCAACTAATCCTGGTATGGTTTCACTTGCCAGTATGGGCAGGAGCAGAAACTACATGTAGTGGCCCTTTGAACACCCAGAAGCCAAACACAGGTCATTTTGGGGGGCAAATGATTTAGCTTCACAAGCTAAAACCATCAAAGGTGTTACTAGAAGCAGAAATACCTGAATCTCCTGAGCTTGCTTTGGAGACAGACCGAGGCCATCTAGCTGATAGTGTAGGAACTGAACTGAATCTGTCTGCTACACACATTAACACAGAAAAGTTCCTAGAGGAACAGAAGCTAAATGAATCCCTAAGGCCGTTTCCGCTTGCGGCCAAAGCAATGACGATGGCGTGCATAAGTGCGGCAATAGAAAAGCGTTCCGCACAGACAGTGGGCTACTTGATCCATGGCTAGCAGAAATGTGGCGGTTGGCACTGAAAGCTGCGGTGGCGTCTCGCTGACGTTAGCAGCCTGCGCGCTAGCGAGGAAACGTGCAGGCTGACGTCATGCCGCGCGGCAGTGCGATGGACAAAGCGTGACTGCCTGATGTCCTGCCGTCCCCGTCTGTCGAATTGCCTCCCCTCCCAGCTACTGTCAGTCCCAGTGCCATGGGTCTAGGAAGGTGTAGCCATGCAGAAGCCACCAGGGACAAACGCGTGTGTGTGTGTGGGAGACAAGGTGACCCAGCAGCGTCTGGCGAGTCGCCATTTGACAGCTCCTTACGGCTATTTTGCGCGCAGTGCGGCGTCGATCGTCACAGGGGGGGGAAAAGTGGTTTAAGCGTTTTCTGAATGTAGTCGCCCGGCCCGGTTTAAGCGTTCGGCGGTAGCGAATCGCATGCACCTCGCCCGTGCGGCATTCTCTCGCGAGCATTTCTACGCTATGGCGGTTCTTTTACCGTTTCCACGATGTCATATTTCGCCCGTGCGGAAACAGCCTAAAAGATTTGTGCAGAGAACCTGAAACTTCCATCAAGAAGTATGCATAGAGCAACCTGTTCAGTATAAAATCATAGAACAAAGACTACACAGAGTTTCTGTGGGGCGTAAATGTGCTGCTGTCTAGAACAGGGGTAGGGAACCTGCGGCTCTCCAGATGTTCAGGAACTACAATTCCCATCAGCCTCTGTCAGCATGGCCAATTGTGGCCATGCGGGTAGAGAACTGATAAATTAATAGTTGACATCTGGAAAACCGCAGAGTTCCCTGGTCTAGAAGAAGTGAAAACAGTTTGTGATTCCCAGGAAATACAGAATGCAATTGTTACAGTTTGCAGATCAGTCAACTGTGTCAGCCAGCTTGGGAATAAGTAAGACAAGAGAGATGCTGCAGGCTAGATTTTATTGGCTGAACATGGGGAAGGACATCTGCGAGTTCCACAAGTCCTGTCCTGTCAGAAAGCTCTGGCCGTTTCGCTGCGAGTGAGAAATATGGCGGTCGTGGCAGCGGAAAAAGAACATATAGCGAGTGTTAAGCCGCAGCGCGGCGGAATGGCGCGTGCGCCGTCGCTGGCGCTAAACACGGCCTTGAAGCGTATTCAGCAGCTTTAAACACTCTTTTCCCCGTAGCGGCTGTCGGTATTTTCGTCGATGGGCGTCACTCAGCGAGCGCAAGCGATCTCCACACAGTAGCGGCCGGTGGGAGGAGGATGAACTGCTCAGCGACCCATGATGAGTTGAGGTCAGCCCACGGCAACTTTACGCTGGCGCTTCGTCGCGAACCGACATTTATCTCGCGGTGCGGGCGCCCGCAGTTCGCCTGTCTGTCGCGGCGCTTTTGGAGGCGTCGCAATTTGCGGCGACTTATCGCGCATTAAGCTGCTTAACGTCTTGACCGCTGACAGAAGATGGATCAGTGGCCCCTTCCGCACACGCAAAATAATGCGTTTCCAAACCACTTTCACAACTGTTTGCAAGTGGATTTTGCTATTCCGCACAGCTTGAAAGAGCACTGAAAGCAGTTTGAAAGTGCATTATTCTGCATGTGCGGAATGGGCCAGTGAGTGGTTTGCCTGCCTAAAGAAGTTAAGGAGGTGTGGGGGTCTGTCTCAAAGGGGTTTAGGTACTACAGGAGGATTACCTTTAGTATTTATATTTAATTTGAATCCCCAACACTGATGGTGTCACTGGTTTTTATTTTTCCAGCCACCTTGGATCCATTTGGAGCAAGAGGGTATGAAATTAATTTAAATAAGTAAAATTTAAGAGAAACCCCAAGTTTGACCTGTATGCGTAGATGAATACAAACAATAATTTATCAGTTGATAACTTCCTGCAATGGGACATATTATTACAACCATCAATGTGGTAGGAGCCAGTTCTGCCCACAGACTGAAGAGAAATTTATCAGTCTTCTACCCCAAACCAGAAATCCAAGGGCAGCAAGCAATTGGTAAAAAACATTTTTATCAAACAGATGTAGCACAATCATCTCTTTAGAAGAAGAAGAGTTTGGATTTATATCCCCCGTTTCTCTCCTGTAGGAGACTCAAAGGGGCTTACAATCTCCTTTCCCTTCCCCCCTCACAACAAACACCCTGTGAGGTAGGTGGGGCTGAGAGAGCTCCGAGAAGCTGTGACTAGCCCAAGGTCACCCAGCTGGCATGTGTGGGAGTGCACAGGCTAATCTGAATTCCCCAGATAAGCCTTCACAGCTCAGGCGGCAGAGCTGGGAATCAAACCCGGTTCCTCCAGATTAGATACACAAGCTCTTAACCTCCTACGCCACTGCTGCTCCCTTTATGCGGTTATATGTCTACAGAGATATATTACCATTTGGCAAATAGGCATTAATAGGTTCCAGAGCATCCACAGTGTGGATCGTTTTTCACAGTTGGATTAATTTTGGAGGCAAGCTTAGCAGGAAAGAATATAGGTTGTGGCACCCTGATATAGCTGTAGGTAATAAATGCTTTAGGGTCCTTATTTTCTGATGGTGAAGCCTGCTATCACTAAATCAACTCACTGCGATGGTCAAAAAAGTCCATACGGCTCTCTGTGATCCATATACTTGGAAACCAACAAGGCATTTAACCTTTTTTTTTTACCTCCCCAATTTTCTAAATACAGAAACTTATCTAAACTGCAGGGAAGGTAGAAAGAAGGATCCATTTGACAGGTATAATTGACTGATGCAAGAAGTAGAAGATGTGATCAATCAATTGATCAGTGTGATCAAAACTGATTTGAAATTGGCTAAAAACCCAGGTAGACACAGATGTGAGATCAGATCCAGCAAATCTACTGACCGATCTAGTCTTGGTTCTGAGTTTGATTGACTTGACCTAGAATCAGTGTTGGATTAATCCAATGTACCAATTATACCTTCCTGTGTATGTCCTCTCCTCGTTTTAGCTGCAAACTGGTGGGGGTGGCAAAACGTGTTTTATGAAATCCCTGATTTAACAAAGCTGCAGCCCTACAAAATACAGATCGTGCTCCAAAAAGTTCTCTTTCAAAGACACCTTTCACAGTGCTGGGTAACATTGCTTCTTTCAGTCCAAATGATTCCAAACTGAATCTACACATTGTATGTCCGGTTACAATGCAGTTTTTGAGTGGAACCCCCCCTAAAGTTCTATGAGCAATGCTCAGCATCAAAAAGGTTTTCTAAACCAGTTGTGGTCTTTACCTGGACTCTTTGATCAGTTGTTTCCACCCAGTTAAGTAGCAGGTGAAGGAATCATTGCCTTGAGTATTTTCCTTTTGTTTTGTGAATACATTTTCCATTTCTTATGAGAAGAAGAAGAAGAGAAGAAGAGTTTGGATTTATATCCCCCTTTTCTCTCCTGCAGGAGACTCAAAGGGGCTTACAATCTCCGTGCCCTTCCCCCCTCACAACAAACACCCTGTGAGGTAGGTGGGGCTGAGAGAGCTCCGAGAAGCTGTGACTAGCCCAAGGTCACCCAGCTGGCGTGTGTGGGAGTGTACAGGCTAACCTGAATTCCCCAGATAAGCCTCCACAACTCAAGCGGCAGAGCTGGGAATCAAACCCGGTTCCTCCAGATTAGATACACGAGCTCTTAACCTCCTACGCTACTGCACTGAGCACTGCAATGAACTGTTTTCATAGGAAATTTCAAGGATACAGCCACCAGGCATCCCTGTTCCTAGCAAAATCTGCGGATCGCAACATTTACTGTTTTTGACACATTGACCCAGTTCCCTATTTTCTGATTAGTTTTAATTCTCCAGTCACTGGCACCCACTAAACAATGGTATCATTCCACTGAAATCAATCTCCCTTTCCTTAATTTGCACTGCTGGGACCAACATCTGGGATTTAATCATCTGCAGCTGTTGTTCAAGCAGTCAAGTGGAGTGCTTGCAATCACTTCTCTTGACTGGGGAAGTTCAAGTGGGGCTGAGGCAAATCAGTTCTGGCTTTTTGGGATAGGAGAATGAGGAGACCATTTCATGCCAGGCAATAAGGACCCAGGAAAGCCCTCTCCATGCCTCTAATAGCTGCGCAAAAGAGACCATTTTGGCAGTTAAGTTTTTCTTCACCCGTGACACTATGTTGAGAGAAAATGAAGCTTTACCTTTGTTTTAGTGTGCAGAACCACATAAATTTACAATACAACCACAGTTCTACTGTTGTTGTGTTTGTGCTTTGCGGACACACCCAGCACGCAGAGCCAGTTATCTCTTTGTGACAATTGTCTGACCGTAACATAGAAAAATGTCTGCAGGTGCTCTTAAGGAATCATTACATATGTGCTGAAATGCAAGTGAAGGGAGGGCATACACCTTGGCACATCCTCCAAACCCATACAAGAATAGGCATTTATAAATAGACATCTTCAAGTGATGCAGGCAGCCTTAGACCAAAATTCCAGTGTCCAAACTGATAGCTGATCTTTAATCTCTTTCCACTGAACTAAGCATGGCTAGCAAAAATGCCAAACTTACCTAGCGAGCTGGACGAACTAAGTAGACTACTGTTTTTATTAAATAACTCTGATGCTACAATCTGTAAAATGACTGCAAACTTTCTGCTGGAAATATCCCATAAGCAACAGTATGTCTGAATCAACTTCATTTGCTATATGTTGCAAGTTTGCATTTTGATGTGATTTTGATGTGATTTTATATTGTTTATGCCAAATAAAGGCTGAATGAATGAAAAAAAGCCAAACAAACAGCGTCACCCTGTTCTCAAGCCCAGTGTATGGATAAAGGAATGGGAGAAGAGCCGCTTTGCCTCTGCTGCTCATTTCAATAATTTGAACTTTGAGATTTTCTAAATTTTCCATGGAGAAGCCTCTCAGAAAGAGGTAAAATCTCAAAGCATACATGACAAACTAATTGGCATGCGTTTTAGAAGAATGAAGATAACTGGCTAATTAACACAATGAAGACATTCAATACGGTGACACCAGGAAAGTCATAATGAAGACTATTTACCAGACATGTTGGGTAGGTTGATGAATTTTAATTATTTTTTTTCAAACACCACATTAGCTGACTATGGATTTCAGTCCATAGAATGTGACTTTGTGTGCCCCTTCCCAAAACGTCCTCCAGTTGCTGATCATGGGGCAAACTGGATCCACAGGAACAGCATCAGGGGCAGTGGTGGGATCCAAAAATTTTAGTAACAGGTTCCCATGGTGGTGGAATTCAAACTGTGGCGTAGCGCCAATGGGGCTGGGCGGGGCACGACAGGGGCATGGCCAGGCATTCCGGGGGCGGGGCATTCCTGGGTGGGGCTGTGGCAAGGACGCAGCCGCTGCGCCGGTCCTTGGGCAGGAAATGAATGCACGCAGGCGCAGGCTGCCACGCACGCCGGTGCACCTCCTGCTAGGCTGCTTCAAGTTCTGCATGCTACTGCTGAGAGGAGGGACGTAACTAAGGCAAAAATCACATGGCAAAATCACCAATTAGTAACCCCCTCTCGGCACACACAAATAATTAGTAACCTACTCTCGGGAACCTGTGAGAACCTGCTGGGTCCCACCTCTGATCAGGGGGTAGTTGGCAGTCTTATCAATGAAATTGGGAAGGAGGAGGTGACCCCTCATTAATTGAACTCAGTGGCAATTGAATTCTGTATAGGAGTGCATGGGACTGCAGTTTAGCTTTGGTACTTAGATCACGTGTGCGTTCTTGCTTCACTCTGGCAAAAAGTTGATACTGCCTTCTCCAGTTTTGAGAAAACTCTGCTACAGTGGGCATCATTGAAACATCCTCAGTCAAATTCAAACAGCCAAGATGGATGCTACTGAACAGTTTCTGCACCACAGCTCTGGGATGAGTGCCCAGGAGGACAAACATGGGCTTGAATGAGAAGCACCCCGCCCCCCCCGCAATGAACTTAGCTGTTCTCCCTCATTGAACATACATTTATGTGTGTAGCTACAAAATAGTTTCGTTTGCCTGAACACTGATTGTGCATGTTCATACTCATAAGTTACATTCCAAGCCAGAGAATCCATCAGGGAAATGAGTCTTGATTAATAATACCATCCAATCACCATGAGTTGTGCAAATTTTTATTCTGAATTACCACAACCTTAACTTTCAAAGAGAAGAATAATAATTTGGATTTATATCCCCCCTTTCTCTCTGGTAGGAGACTCAAAGGGGCTAACAATCTCCTTGCCCCTCACAACAAACACCCTGTGAGGTGGGTGAGGCTGAGAGAGCTCCGAAAAGCTGTGACTAGCCCAAGGTCTCCCAGCTGGCGTGTGTGGGAGTGCACAAGCTAATCTGAATTCCCCAGATAAGCCTCCACAGCTCAAGCGGCAGAGCGGGGAATCAAACCCGGTTCCTCCAGATTAGAGAGTGAACTATTGTGGGAGTTGGGTCTTTGAACAGAAGATAGGCCCCAATTGGAGCTTAATTTTTCTATATAATGCTACTCCTAATGTTCCCCATGCTGAGGTTGATGTGTACTATGGTTTCTGAAGTCTCCCAAGCTGAATCAGATGGCCAAGACTACAATTCCCCAAATCCTCAGCAACTGAACAAAACCCGAGCGCAGAACCAGCAACCTTTGAAAGCCAGTAAATATACTGATGCAAACACTATTGAATGATAGCTCATCTTTTGCAAACAAATCAACAGTTCTAGAAGATTTGGTATTAAACATGTGAGCAAGCCAGAACTGCAAAAAGGCAAATTCACATTTCAAGCATATTTGTTTTCTTTCAAGACGAGAGAAAGGGGAATACCCCTATGAAGTAATATTCTGTGGTTGATGGACTAGATTAGTGGCATAAGGATTAAAAACTACAACATGGCCATTGCAAGTCCCATTGCAAGTCTTTTTTGCATGATTTTTCTTCATGCATCAGCCTTCCTGATAAACAACAGAATTTAGGAATAAAGGGCTTATGCATCACATTTATTATCTTTTTCATTTGTATTCCAGTTTGAACTAGTTTTGTATTTTCAACATGTTTCGTAGGAAAACAGGATTAATGTACAGGTTTATGAGAGTAACTTACATAAATTTATAAGAAGGAAAAAAAACGGGCATTTCCCATTCCTTCCAGTATTTAAGCAATTCGAAAATGTTCCTTTAAGACTGAAGGTGTTTGTAAGAGGTGCATTTCATCTCAAGGATGGAGAGACCCGTTATCAACAAAAGCAATGCGTTTCTTAAGCGGAAAGCAGACTTTTTTCTGAAGAACGCTGATCCAAAGAAGGAGTTAATTGGTTTCATGGTAATTCCTCTTATCTTTGCCAGCCATTAAAGAAGTCTGGATTGCACACAAATTCATTTTGGATTTTTCTTTCTTTTGGTAAAGCAACAGAATAGAACAATTTGAAATAGCACCTAGAAAAAAAAAGTGGA
This sequence comes from Sphaerodactylus townsendi, assembly GCF_021028975.2. Classification (NCBI taxonomy): domain Eukaryota; kingdom Metazoa; phylum Chordata; class Lepidosauria; order Squamata; family Sphaerodactylidae; genus Sphaerodactylus; species Sphaerodactylus townsendi. The sequence continues at coordinate 169,268,922 of NC_059425.1, read as the reverse complement.
TAGTCTGTTAATCTCTTGGAAATATGGCAGTGACTGTTATCCTCTTCCAAATTTTCAGATCCTACAGAATTTATCAAACTATAAAAATATATGCATCTTCTTTGTGGCCATTGGGAGCTATTATGACATGTAGAGAAGATGTAACAAATCAATCCATAAATATTTCTAAGGCCCCACAAACAGAGGAGGAGGAGGAGGAGGAGGAGGAGGAGTTTGGATTAATAGCTTTTCTCAACTGTAAGGAGTCTCAAAGTGGCTTACAAACTCCTTTCCTTCCCCACCCCACAACAAACACCTTGTGGGGTAGGTGGGGCTGAGAGAGTTCCAAGAGAACTATGACTAGCCCAAGGCATCCAGCAGGCTTCTTGTGGAGAACTAGGGAAACACACCTAGTTAGAGTCTGCCGCTCGTGTGGAGGAGTGCGAAATCAAACCCGGTTCCCCAGATTAGAATCTGCCACTCTTAACCACTGCACTATGCTGAGGAGCAATCGTCCTGCAGTGTCATATGATGAGTGTTACTATCACAGATGAGTAAATGTGATGTGAAGGACCATCACTGTTTTCCTGTCATTTCACCACCTGTGTATTTGGGGTGGGGCTGTGTTTTAGTGACAGGAAATATGCATTCTATGCAGAAGGAAGAGATTTCTATACATAGAGTATTATTTCTTCACTTTTACCATCCCACTGCACCCAATGTGCCCCATGACTGGAGATCCCCAGGAACAGCAGAAAGGAGAAATCAGAGATCTGTCATGGAAGGAATCATTTGGTAAAAACTGCCTCCTTTGTCTATAAAAATCCTCAATGGACTCCATGTATATTATATAATACATGCATGGAAAACCATCACAGTGTGTACACAGTGTATATTAGAAGCAGAGGGACAACTCTTGGAAAACAGAAAGGGTTTTTTTTTGTCAATAAGCCTCATAATTATGGAGCCAGTGACAAACTGAAACAAATAATTTACCATTGCTAATTAGGCTTGACCAGAGATACCAAAACCCATGAGTAGGTTTCCTGTACAACAAAACTGTACATTTGGTTGCTACTTTGTTGCCGGATATGCCAGTGGATTCTGAGATTATTTGAGGGACCAGCACTAAAAGGGGGGCAGAGAGATGAAAGGACCCTCCTCCGCAGTACCCAGCCATGGAATGACATCAGTAACCACCTGGAAGGAAAAATGGCCACAACTTTATTGGTACAGCAGCTGACAAAGCTTTGGCACAGTATGGAGCAACAGATCCTAACATCGGCTGACATACTGCACTCCACCCTGACCCAGCCCACTTGCTGGGTGAAGGAAGATCTCATGGGATGGTAGGTTGATGATGGATTCCACGTGGGCTCCTGAACTGCATGGTCTCCCTTGTCATTTGGAGTGAGGGCACCTTTACAGACCCCCAAGCTGGGAATGTCCTCTTAAGCTCTCACCCAAAATCCAATCCAATCCAATCCAATCCAAAAACCTTTATTAGGCATAAACCAGAAGTACCATACATTCCAAGTACAAAAACAGGATCATTGTTATATATCATGTAGAACATGGATTAAAAATGTAGCAACTGCTTCAGAAATTTCTACATTAGGGCTGTTCAATAGCTTAGACATTTTTAGTTTGTTTGAGAGAAACATAAATTCTAGAGGTAGTAAAGCTCCCAGATCGGTTCTAATATCATTATACCTCGAACAGTAAAGCAGGATATGAGGGACTGAGTCCATAGCGTTGGGACAGTACCGACAACAACTTAGCAGCCTCACTTTGTGGGATGTTAAGGAAATGACCTTGAAGATAGACAGAGGGGAATGAGTTGCACCTTGCTCTTGTCATGACCCATCTGCACTTATAATTAACAAGATGTTCTAAGTATACAGCAGGGCTAGATTTCGGGAGTGTGATCCCAAAGTATAAAGGGGAACAGGAGCTTTGTGCAGCACTCAGGAGAGATTCCCTGGTTGTACAGTCTGATCTTTAGATGATGGTAAATTTCTGTGGCGGTAAGCATATGAAGAGACTCCCATGAGAAACCCAAGGAGAAGATTTTTTTTTTCAATATGGAGCCACCACTTCGAAAGCTGAAGCTCCATCATTTCTAGCAAAGATAAACTTTTTGGATAATGCAGAGAGCATGTACACTTAAATAGCCCTAAATGTTACAGCCCATGCCCTAGTTTCTAATAAATGTTGGCCTGATTCCAGACAGAGCACACCATAAGGGACACAAAATCCTTTTAAGGGATCCCCGCAGGCCACTTCTCCCCCACCAAAGGAAATTCTGATATTAGTACATTTTGAATCAACTACTGGCAAGAAAACCATACCACAGGAAGTCACCGATTTTCAGATGATGGCCTAGCATTGTCTTCATAAAAACAATTCCAAATGGGGATTTAGTAGGTAGCAAGGTAGAAGGAAAAACTGTGACCCTCGTGCTACACCTCAAGATCTACAACCTAGATGAAAGCTATTCGAAATGCAGGGAGAAATAAACTTTAACAGACTGGCATGGAACTGAAAGATGTGAACAACAGCCCAATTATAAGGTGTGTTTCATCAGCCCACATAACAACATGGTAGGGAATGCATACAGACAGCTTCTCAGACATTACAGTGGTTCATACTGCTTTGATGCCATAGACAAATATAGTGCCAGCGTTTAGCACTGGAGGGGCAAAGTCTAAATCACGGTTGTCTCTTTCTCTGACAGCCAGTTCTAAGTATCAAAGCATGTGTTAGAAACATTGAGTATTTTTATTGAGAGCTTGTGCCCGGAAGGGATGACTTGTATCAGAAATCTGAACAACAAATACACTAATAAATCTTTATGAGACACACAGATACTTGCTTCCCTGAGAGAATCTCAAGGCATGGCTTCAGACAACCAAATATGTTCCTTCTATACCCCGTTCAGCATAAAGATGACAGGAGGTTTGTGGATTCATCTGCCATTTCCAGAACCATCCTTGTTCTAGAATTCTCCACTTACGGACAGAACTAGGTAGGCACCAGGACCCAAACGGAGCATTCTAGAAGAAAGATGGTCCAGGAAATGGTGAATGAATTGACACATTTCCTGTCATCTTTATCCTGAGCAGGGTATAGTCCGCACAAAGTGAGAGCCCAGTACAATTAGATTGCCTAAAGCAGACAAAAGCACAGTCAAAATGATATTAATTCGTTAATTAAATTTATATGCTGCACTTCCCAGCTGAGGTTGGGCTCAGGGTAGTGTACGTACATGCTTAAAAAGGAGCGAAAAAGAAAACTAAGTTCATGGTAAACACAAGGAGTAAACATTTAAGATCAGTTCATCAGCATCTAAGCAAAATTCAGATGGCAACAACAATTTACCTAGAAGAATCATCAACATATTTCAGCCCAGACTCCTATTATCTGAGTGTGGGAAGAATTTACAGGGGGTGGGGCGGGGGGGAGGCAACACCAGATGACATTGGCACATCCATGGTAAGTTGTCTGGAGGCTGGCAGATAAAATGGGATTAAATGTGTGGCCTCAACCAAAGACATATTTGGAACATCTGTCTTACAGGCCCTGCAGAACTGTTCAGAACTGACAGAGGGGCTTTCCCCACTACAGAAGGGAGCTAAGGTCGACTCGGTTCCCTTCAGTGGAGGGTGATTCCAGGCTGTCCCCACAGCAACTGAGTTGGCCACCTGAAACCAAGCTAAGTGGGCGGGATCATCTTGGTGCCTATTTTGCTCCTCGATCGTGATTGGTGCTTGTGTTATGGCAGGAAACAGGAGCGTTTTTTTTTTACAGTTTTTACAGTTTACAGTTACATGCACTTTCTGCCCACCACGACTCTACCATTCTGCGCATGCCACAAAAGTGGCTGGTGATTGGTTGAACAGATGAGGTGTCGTTTCAATGCTTCCCCACTTCGAAGCTTCGAAGTGGTATCGACCTTGTTCTGGCAGAAAAGTGTAGTTCATAACTGTGACAAGGATGTTGCAGTTCTGAGGGGGGGGGGACTGAGACAAAACAATGTTGAGCTTGGTGGCAGTGGGGATTCACTGAGGCGAACCTAGGTAGAAACCAGTTCAACTCTGTCAGTGGGGAAAGCACCAAGGTTCCATCAGACTGGAATGAGAGCAGGAAAAGCCCTGGCTCTGTTGAGGCAAACCACCAGTAAGTTTTTATCTGCAGATTGGAATATCCTCTGTGACAATATGGGGTGATGCCGTTCTGCAAATATAAGCGTCCCAGTCCACTCAGGGCCTTAAAGGTCAAAACCAGAACCTTGAACCTGATTTGGAATTCCACCAGCAACCAGTACAGCTGCCATAGCATAAGTATTATGTGTTCTCTCACCTGTACTCCAGTGAGAAGTTACGGCGCTGCATTCTGGACCAGTGTCAACTTCTGAGTCAATCTCAAGGGCAGGCCTGCATAGAACGAGTTACAGTAGTCTAGCTTGGAGGTGGCCATGGTCTGAGCGATACATACAGAATAATAGTTTGCTGGAGTTGGTCGAGTCAGCCAGGAGCTTTTTTTTACAGATGAGAAGTAACTTTACTGTGGAACTATGTATGAAAAAAATGATTATTTCTACCTATGAGCCAATGGGTATCAACTCAGTATTTTTTTTTCTTTAACAATTACAGCTGTAAATGCTAATCAGCTGCTAATTCTGATTAGTATGGCTATTGCTTGGCACTAAAAAAAACCCCTTAAGAACAGTTGGGTTTGGTTAAATAGTAGAAGGAAGGGAGGTGGCGTTTACCTTGAAATTGGTTTTCTTTTTTGCTCCATTTGCTTCTCCTTTCTCAAGGCCTTTCTGGATTTTGTTGTTAGTCTGATATATAAACTAATTGTTGTTTCCACTGGGCAAAAAAAGTTTGTTAAATTTCCTTAATAAATTTTTGATGACTCTACAGAAGTGGTGCCTGGACTCAGCGCCCTGTGAGTGCAGCATTTGAGAAGGGGGAGGCCCTCAAGGGGGAGGCCCTCAAGAGGTGAGGTGAGCTATTGCCCTCCTAGCGAATCGAGCTGCCCTCCATCTGCCTGAGGCCCCCTGAGACTGAGTGTCAGTGGGGAAGACTAAGGCGAGGAGCAGCTAGTTCATAAAGACAGTCAGAATCCAGACCTCAAGCAAATCACATAATTTAGAATAACTTTTAAGGGGGTTTGTCTCTCAGTGTTTTAACATCACAAATTGCTCTATTTTATGTAGCAATTTGGACATTTAAAAAAGCTGAGCCAACAGGCTAAAAATCATTTCATGCCCTTCATCTGAAGAATGAAATTTCCTGTCACAGATGGTGATTCTTGGCCTTCTGCTTGGGATTTTAGTTGTAAGGTGATGACATCTGTTGTGATGAGAGCATAGCATGGTTGTCTTAGAATCAAGTCAGTTACTGTACTTTAGCTAATCCTGTGTCAGCTCTAAATTCCTCTGAACAGTATACCTAATGATGCAAAACAGTGGTCTTATTTTATACTCTACTTTTTATATTCTACTTTTTATATTCTACTGAGAAATTACAACAGATCTGTAGTTCTGACTGACAACTTTTCCTTAGTCCATATTTTTTTCACAATGGCCCTTTTTGCACATACAGTTTTGGGTGCAGTTGTGTGCTTTGCGTTGGGGTCTCCCCATATTTCCTCATTTACACATGAGGAGGTGTTTCACGGTTTCTCTTGAGCCTAGCACCATGTTGCCTGCCCCTTGAGGACAACGCTTCTGTGTTTGGGTGGTTGTTTGCTGTCTGTTTACGATTTTTAAAAAGGTTGTTTATTTGATATATTGCTTCTTGGATAGATGGAAGTGGTTAAATATTTTTACTCGGGAACATCGACCACAGTGGTCGACCCCTATCGACCACTGAGAATGCCGGTGGAACTGCTCCTGTGTGGGTGGAAGAAGGGAGGGAGGAGCAGAAAAGCTGAAAGAGGCAAATGCATACCACACTGCTCTACTTTCCTCACACATGCAGGGGAAAAAAACGCCCTCTGCTCACTCCTGGAAACCACAGGGCACCTCTGATCCGTCATGTTGTGAGTTTTGAAGAGGGGGGAAATGTGCGTAATTGAGAATCTGACCGATGGTGTACACTTAACTCGAAGGGACCAAATATATTATTTAGACAATATATTATTTTTTCTCATGACAGAAGAATTCCTTACATTCCATAATCTTCATCAGTCATGTCCATCTCTTTATTTTCTATTGTTACTAAGCAATTGTATAATTAAGGAAAACAGGGGGCGAAAGATTTATACGATCTGAAGAGAAACCAGAGTATACCGTTAAAGTGTATACCAGAACTATATTTATCAGGCATTTGTAAAAATGTGAAGAAGAGTGATAGAACACTATTACAATATTTAGCAACAGCAGCAAGGATAGTCCTTGCTCAAAATTGGAAAACAGACAAAAGTCCTATGGATTGGCAAATAAAAGTGTTAGAGTTAATTAAAATGGCAAAATTAACAGGTTTCGAAATCTTAGAAACCAAAGAAAATTTTTTGGAACAATGGAAACATTGGTCCATATATTTGGAAAGAAAAAACAATCAGAAGTATGTTATGTTGGAAGTACTGTAAGATAATTTTAGATGATATTGCGGAAAATATATGTACTTTGAATGAAATATAATGTTGACTGATAGGAAAGCGCACATATGGAAGCCCACCACTACATGTTTTTGTTATATGTTGGTTGGCGATTGTTGTCTTGTATATGTTTTTGTTTGTCAATAAAGCATTAAAAAAAATTTTAAAAGGAAGACAGAAGTTCAGAAAGAACTCCAAATATCTGGACAAGTGGGGTGATGGCCCCATGGATTCTAGAACATTCTCATCCCATCTTACCTTTGATTATGCTTGCAATAATGCCTAAGCGAAAATTATAATATTAATGATAGAAACAAGGGTGGATACCTTATATCCAAATTACAATTTTTCTTTTCTTTAAAAAAATTGCTTCGTGTTTTCTCTCTTCTTTCTCCTCTTCCACAGTATAGCAGGAAGACTAAATGCCTCCTCCTTCCAGAGGTCAACTCTTTCTTGTTTACTTTTGACATTATCTTACTACCAGAGACCTGGTTAAGTAATGCTATAACCTTTCCAGTATATATCCACTTTTCTAGGGAGGCTCAAAATGAGGAGAAAAGGCTAGCTGGCTTTATATTGTCTGCCCTCAAATATCTCCAAATTGGAAGTAGTAGCTTCATCTGAACTAATCTTGGCTATTAATTTTGTTCTCATAGTATCATCAATTTACATTTCTCCAACTTAACATCAACAAGTATTGATCTCTTACTGGTCTCTCCTCTTGGAAACCTATGATGATTTGACCCAGCAGTTTCCAAACCTTCCAATCCTTATTGTGGGTGTTCTCAATACCACAGTGGGCCAAGATGATGAGTATTTGGTCCAAAAGTGGTTAGGCAGTGCACCAGAAGAACTATATCCCCTTACTTGTATGATTGATTTTCAAAAGAGAAGATAGTTAACGTTTGGGGCCTTAAATTGTTTGACTTCTCTACGCAAAGAGGGTTGATCATTCTGAACCAACACAAAAGAATAGATGGAAAAGGTGATTTTACCTCCTTTGGTTTACAGTGAGGCAGGTGCAGTCTTATCTGGAGGAACCGGGTTTGATTCCCAGCTCTGCCGCTTGAGTTGTGGAGGCTTATCTGGGGAATTCAGATTAGCCTGTACACTCCCACACACGCCAGCTGGGTGACCTTGGGTTAGTCACAGCTTTTCGGAGCTCTCTCAGCCCCAACCACCTCACAGGATGTTTGTTGTGAGGGGGGAAGGGCAAGGAGATTGTAAGCCCCTTTGAGTCTCCTACAGGAGAGAAAGGGGGGGGGGTATAAATCCAAACTCTTCTTCTTTTAGATTAAGATGATCTGCTGCTAAAATAAAGTAATGGATTAGGCTAGCCGCACTGTAAAAGTAATTGATCATCATTCCAATCCTTAAGAAAGGTTCTAAAGGTTCTAAACTAAGCCCCATTAGCCTCCTCTCATCAGTGGCGAAGTGTTTCTGGCAATTTCGTGTGCTACCTGTTGTCACTTCTGTGTTGTAGCCAGAAGTGCAGTACCAGCACGGCCCCCCTAGGAGTGGCAGCAGATAATGGCAATGATTGGTTGGAGACCTCCTGCCACAAGAGGAAGCCCAACTGTATCATGTTGGATTTACTTTGTGCAGCTGAGTCTATGAGACTGCTCCATAGGGAGGAATTGTCAGCCTCTGAACTTAGCCCCCTTTATGCAGAAAATGAAAAGGATGGTAAGAAAGAGCATGTCTCTGACTGAATGAAGAAGGCAACTCAACACTGAGTAACAATAACAACAGCTACCCTTTGGCAAATATGAGACTGGCTTCAAAATGTGTTAGAAGCTAGTAAGCCGGAGGCACACGGTTCCGTGCCTGTTTGCCTTCAGTTCTATTTGTGTACCATTCAGTGCTGTCATTTACTTCCTGTCAAATTAAAAAGCAACTATAGCATCCATTGCCTTGTATAAAATGTAAAAAATCAATTGCATATACACCTGTTTAAAGGCCACAGAGTAATGCCAGCATGCAAAATAATTAGGGCATTTATCTTCGGAGAGAAAGCTGCCTCGATTGAGCTTCATTTCCTAGTTCTGGACCCATTTCGAAAATAATATTGAACTGCCACATTATTCATGGGGCCAATTAAACCATTTCATTTGTGATGCTCTCTCAACTGGCATAGGGAAATTTTCGCAGCTTCCCGAATGGTTTGCTGGCACTAAAGTTCCATTTTGTATTTGTCTGAAATGTATTGATTTATTTTAATTTTGGGACTTAATCCTATACCTTAATTCTAAGCATGGATATTTGATAAGGAAGGAAATTGTATTGTCAAAGGCTTGACTATATACAGGATGACTATGGACAATATACAATCAAAGGGAACAAAGGCCAGGCTACTTCTATTCATATGCCCTCACCTATTGACCTTGCTATCTTCATTGTTACTCACATGCTACATACTTCATTGTTTCTCACTTGCCAGGCTACTTCTATTCAGATGCCCTCGCCTATTGACCTTGCTATCTTAATTGTTACTCACAGGTATATATACCCCACTTGCTTTTCATTCCTAATATCAGATCCTCTGAAGATGCCAGCCACAGATACAGGCGAAACGTCAGGAGAGAATGCTGCTAGAACACGGCCGTACAGCCCGGAAACCACACAGGACCTCAAGAAGGAAATTCTGTCCTCCTTCCAATTCATACCTCTCCATTTTTGATTTCACAAGTTGTTTTAGCTTTAAAGAGTGCACACAAGCAACTTATTCCAATTATAAATCTGTAGCCAATGGACACCTGTTCATTTATGGCAGTAGTTCTCAACCTTCCTAATGCCGCGACCCTTTAATACAATTCCTCGTGTCGTGGTGACCCCTAACCATAAAACTGGTATACATAAAATATTAAAAGACCATTTTCTGATGGTCTTAGGCAACCCCTATGAAAGGGTCGTTCAACCCCCAAAGGGGTCATGACCCGCAGGTTGAGAACTGCTAATTTATGGGGAAGCTGAGGAGGATTTCCTTCCTACTTCTGTCCTTTGCTTTCGTGTTTCTTATGACCTGTTTCTCCTAGCAGATTAATAGACTTCATGGAAGCACAAGCAAGTGATCAAAGATGGCAGCAACATTGTGAGGCCATCCTGGCTTTGGGGCCTTGATGTTTACCATCACAAGAAAGCAAGAGTACAAACATCTGTTATATATCCTCCCACACGTTAAGCAAAAATTTTTCCACACAGTTCCCCAATTACAAATAAGAGGAAGCAAATCTGGAAAAAAAATGTGAGCGGAGAAAAATACTCACCCCTTTGGTTTGAAACAATTAATTGCAGATCCACCACAGTAAGTAACCATTTGGCAAATGGAGACTTGTGTTCACCTTCTGTTTGGAAACTTTTCGGTAACAGCGGTGTCAGCACAGGAGGGAGCTGACAAGCTCCTCGTATCTTTGAAGGTGGTGGTGGTGGTGGTCTGTTTCTTTTCTGCCCCTCAACGGTGAGGTAAATTACATTTTGCAATGGTGCTTCTCTACTGCAGGCCTTTCAAGATCTATATTATAACCTATTCCTTTCCCCTCTTTCCCTGATAATCTCTCTCAAGGTCGCAGGGAACCTTCCTGCTTTCTTAGGAAAAAAAAAGTTGGCATTTCATTTCTTTGTGGGAAAATCCCCAGTTTGCTCCAATCTCTCTATAGCCTGCAGGCCATTTTGTTCTTCAGTTCTTCTTCCCCAGGTTTATCATCATTCCTGTAGCCACCTGCAAAATGTTTGTTTATCCACAGCAGTTGAAGCTATCATCATTTCTTCCTTCCAGCACTGTTTGCCCACCTTTCTTATCTGACCAGCTTGTGTGTGTGAAAGAGTGAAAATAGGAAGTTGGGAATTATTTCTCTCTTATATTTTGTGTCTGCCTGAAATAAGGAGGGTTCAAGAACACAGTGTCCTGAAGTAAGAAGTCTCCAAAAATACTTTAGAAAACGTAAGAAAGAATCTAAAACACTGGAGTTTTATTATGGATTATCCATGCATTTATACCCTAAGTGGTTCACTGTCCAGAGCCACGCTTTTCTTGAAACGTGGGTGGCAGTAGGGGAAGAGGGGAGTTAAATTTTCTGAACAGTGTCAGAAAAGGGAAGCCACAGGAGTTCTCAGAGGGGTTTGTTCCAATGGTTTCTATGTTTTTCCTCAGCTCTACTTTGTTATGAAGGAAATAATCCATAGCAGTCAATGGCCCTGAAGCACTGTCCAACATAACATATTGCTACAATATAGGATGCCAATGGCACTGCCTGGGGCCATAAACATTTGCCAATGAAGAATCCGTTCCTAAGCACACATCTGAGGAAATATGTTGCATATAAGTCAGTCAGTGGGACTTCTTTCTGAATAAACGATTCATATTTACACGGAAGTAAACCCCACCGATTTCAGTGCCCCTTTGCACACACAACTGCAGAAAGGAATCAATTGAGCCAAACAGCAGAAACAAAGGAACACTCTGCTTTGTGTGGAACGTTTTAGAATAAATTTGGCTGTCAGCCATTCTCCGCTGCTTTGCATTGTTTATTGAAGTCACATAGGCTGGAGGAAGGCATTAGACAGGATATATAATGGGAGGTTGGCCAAGCTATCTACATTTTCCATTTTTATCTTGCCCTTTCCTCAATTAACTCAGATATAAAGTTCTTTTCTCTTCCACTTTATCCTGTATGGAATCTTGGGTTGAAAGTGTGTGACTTTATCCACACGATTGAATATTGTGCTCCTGTTGCCCTTTAGAAATCATTCTCAACTGGATTGGCTTGTCTACCCAGTCAAATCCAGCTGTGATTTTTTTTAATACAGCACAATATTCAATGATGTATGGAAGAAACTTATATATGACCCAAAGCCACCCAGCAAGTCTTCTGGTTTACTGGAAATGACACAGGTCTCCACAACCATGGTTAACACCCCAAACACTAGGCTGCAACAGCTTTATGTTAATGGGGCTGAGTTATACAATTTTTGTTGAAGTTGGAGACGGTTCAGGCTCTCCTTGATATGAGGGACAGTTTCTTCTATTAATTGTATCTGTTTGGGTTTGCTGCATCCAGTATAGTGTTTTGATCAAGGCTATGGTACTTCCTTATCTTTTTCAGTTCCATGCAAAAAGAGCACAACTCTTTCAGTCAAGACAACAAAGCCCTTTGACTACTTGCCTGGAAACTCAATGGCATTTTGAAAGGTTCTCTTGGAAAGGGAGGGCCATTGCTGAAAAATCAACAGAAGACAATGCTAACATTTTCAGCATGCAAAACCAGAAATTGTAACAAAAGTATTAGTTTCACCATATAGGTATGAATTTGTAGCATTTATACAATGTTTTAAAGCACTGCAAGTGGTTCACAAGCAACAACTTGCATCCAAAGATCCACAAGAAGAGTTCAGACTATGCTATGGGACTTTCCTGCCTCCTGTTCTCACTGTACTCCTTTGTGACTCCCAATAAGCCATTCCTGAGCACTGGAGCACTGGGGAACTCTCTAGAGCCCTTTTCAGTTGTTCAGCATTTTAGTGCATGCTGGGGGGATGTGCTGTCCGGTCACCATTTTGTATGAATAAGGCAACACACATTTTCCAGTTTTGGTTCCTGTGATCAAATATCATTAAAAAAAATCTCAGTATGCAGTTAGATGTATCAAAAGTTGGAAAATGCATGTGTTTCCATACACGTGGTTGGGACATCAATATAATAGTAACTGAAAATGACTTAGAATTACACTCAGTGCAACATAAGAAAACTGAAAGTGAGAAGAGAGTAGGAAATTGGACAATGGCCACCCCCTTGTGCAAGTAAAAATGCCTGCTGCTCATGCTATAGACCTTTTGATTACTAGCCACTATCTTATTGAACTTGTTACAACTTTCCTGTAATGTAGGTCAGTTTTATTATTGTGACAGGCCAGTATTGTTATACCCATACCATCAAGGGGAGCTGAGACTGAGAGAAAGCAGATAAGGGAGCAACCATGGCTCAGTGGTGAAGCATCTGCTCGGCATCAGAAGGTCCCAGGCTCAATCGGTGGCATCTCCAGTTAAAAGAATCCGGTAGTAGGTGACCTGAGGCCCTAGAGAACCACTCCTAGCATGAGTAGATACTGCTGGCTATGAATGGTCTGATTAAGAATAAGACTGTGTCATGTATGTTGTATGTGGCTCAGCAACAAATCACTTCACAGAACACACCAGAATAAAACCAGGGCTTTCTTGCTTGGTGCATCAGTCTTTTCGATCCATTGTTATACATCAGCACTTACTAAAACAAGATGTTGGTCGTTTCCCCACTTACCTCGACCAAAGCTTGCTGCACGCTATTCCCAGCGCTCGTCATTTCTGGTGCGCTCCCGGGCTTCCCCACGACCCTGTGCGGGGTCATCAAAAGGCGCCGTTTTGAGGAGCGCCAGGAATGATGCGCGCTGAGGGGGCGCGACAGCGGCAGCTTCAGGGTGGCTGCGTTGTCGCCGCCCCTGTAGTGGGGAGTGCCAGGGGACCCCGCGCTACTTGGGGAGAGTAGCGCGCAGCAGCAGGTAAGTGGGGAAATGACGATAGTTAATGGACTCCAGTGTCTTTGTTAGCCCACCTAGGCATTTTAAATGAGAGGGATCGTCTGGACACTGGAGTATATGAACAGCCGACATCTATGGCAGCTTAGACATTGGGAAAGTCAATGCTGTACTGCTTTCAATTTCTTAAAAATGAAATAAATTGTTATGGGGCTTACTGCTCCATTTTATCTGATAAGAACATTTTAGGTGAGGTTTTTTCTGCTTTTTTCTTTAAAAAAACCAAGATCTCTTTTGATGCCACGCTCGTGTCAGATCTCCACTTACACACTTGGGTTAGAGGCTGTCTGTTCAAACACTCTACGTTAATAAATGAATCCTCTGGAAACCTTATTGTCGGTTCTTCAGAGACAGGCATAAATAACATTTATTTGATGTTAGTGGAGAAAAAAGCTTTCATGTGTTTATGTTTGAACCCATCACTGGAATAGAAAGACATGAAGGATGTGAATCTTCTGACTTTTGTCAGCTCTTCTGATCTCTCTGTAGCCTTTTGTTCTATAGAATGTGTATATTATGTAGAACCCACACTACAGTTAAGTATCCATTGCTCTTTTATGGGCTCCTTTTTCTGTTTTCAAAAGGGACTTATCTCTTCCTCTTGCATTTATTTGCCTCCAATTAAAACTTCTTTCCTACTTGAAATCATTTGGGAGGAAGATCAGCTCCAAAGCTCTGCCCATTCACTAAAAGAAAGAGGTTGAAAAGAATGGAATTCAAGAGACTGAACTCAGAAGGGAAAACTACATTCATTTTGCTGAGGGAACCGAGATCAACCTTCGACACCAGCAACAAATGATACGGATGTCTACCTTTTCCTATTTCAAAGAACTGTTTTTAAAAATTCAATATTAAAATGAAGTGTTCCTACATTTTATGTGATGCACTACAAACTACAAAAAGAAACTTTAATTGAATACAGTATAAGAACAGTATCTATATATATAAAAATCTAAATGTGTGTTTGTTCCTGATGGTCTCCCTCAGAAGCTGCTGGACGGATCGGCCCCAAATTTTCACAGGACATCCCTCCCTGTTGCGGGCAGGTAATCGGACCTTCAAATTGCCGAAAGTCCATACCTGAGCCAGGTAAAACGTCTTTTTCCTGGCGCACCAGGCCATGAAGCTGGCTGTGTCTAACTGTCACCCTTAGAATGTTCGTGCAGCCTGTCTGTCTGTGGCCTGAGGGCTTGGGATGAGGGCTTAGAATGTTCACTCAGATGGGCAGAGATGAGCAGTGAAAACAGTAAATAGGTAACACTGTTAGGTAATATGAGTGGAAGTGAAACACATACCCCCTCACACGCAGGTAACTTTCACTCTCTGTGCCTCACCCACTGCTACCACACAATACACATCCAGCTCATCCTCACACACCTCACTCTGCCCTCCCTCACATCCAATCACCACTTACCCACTTCCTCACCCATATTCGCCACAGCTCTCTTTTACTAAAAGCAAGCTGGAGTTTGCCTTTTTCTTCTAAGAAAATCTGCCTCATGGACAGTGGGATTTGCACTCTGGACAGTTTTGTTGTGGAATGGAAAGGGTTACCTCATACTAAAAAACAAGACACCACCATATAACAATGTGAATTGAAAAGGGAAAGAGGGATTCCATTTGACCACCCCAAAAGGCTATGCTGTGGATCATTGGACCTGCATGGACATCTATGTGGGTTGCGGACTGTGATGAGAAGAACAATTGCCACAGCAACGTGTGGCGGGGCCCGCTAGTATTATAATAAAATCAATGTTCTGCACATGTAATACAACATTTTGTGATGGATTCCCAGTATGTGGATTTTTTTTATTTGCACAGGGGTGAACACAAGGTTCTATTATGGCACTGATGGACTGTATCTAGCTGATGAGCTCATTTTTAACTTGATGAATCACAATTATATAGATTTTCAGTAATTCTAGCATGATCCCTAGAAGGCAGCTAACTATTCCTATCATCCACGTGTTACATGATTGAGAAATAGGTACTTGCTTGCTTAAGGCCATCCAATGAAGTCATGGCTAAGATGAGATTTGCGTCAAATGCTATCCAATACACCACAGTTGACTGTTCAACTTAATCATTTAGCAGAGCAGCATAAACGAGACCAATATGCAGTTGCTGGTTTTATATAAATGAGTTTACTAACTGTTAGGGAGCGTTACATGGCAGAAAATAAAGAACAACTTTCTATTCTAGCACTAACTTGGTTACATAGTTCTGCACCACGTGGTCCCACATGGTGCCTATCTATCAAAGCAAAAGGTTTCTACCTCTTGTGCTGCAAACAAAGAAAAATACTTTACTTTTATAACTTTCTGTCTACGTGACTAGTTCCACATAGGCAATGCCGGGGCTAGATGACCAATAGCTCAATCAATGGCCTGGTGATAAAACTCTAACCTCAGTAGCTAATTAGCATGCACGCAGTTAACCCCTTCATGTCTGAATTGTGACAGACACTTGCAAACACCACCAACAACTAGTTTTTTAAACCAATGTATTATGCTGGTCTGCAGTAGTCAGGGAAGAGCCGCAAGCTGCTTCTTCAGTAGGACTTAAAAGGAGCCTTGACCTGGGGGAAAAGGATGCTATGGAGCTGGAGAAGGCTTTTGAGAAGGCCAACACAAAAGGGAAGACCCAGGTAGTGAGGCAGAAACAAGACTGAGGACTGACAATTCCACCCATGAGCCAGGCACCTAGCCATGGTGCCACAACTGTACCTGGCCACCA
Organism: Sphaerodactylus townsendi; assembly: GCF_021028975.2. NCBI lineage: Eukaryota > Metazoa > Chordata > Lepidosauria > Squamata > Sphaerodactylidae > Sphaerodactylus > Sphaerodactylus townsendi. The sequence goes on along the minus strand of NC_059425.1, from coordinate 169,253,032 downwards.
CTCCCAAAGAGGCTTCCTGGTGGCATGAGGAAGTCAAAAAGCCTCCTCACCACCTAGAAGCCTCAATGGGCCACACCAGACATACACCCAGAGGTGGGATCCAGCAGGTTCTCATCAGTTCCCGCGAGTGGGTTACTAATTATTTGTGTGTGCCGAGAGGGGGTTACTAATTGGGTCTGCTTTTCCGTTAGAAATCCCATTAGGTCCAAAAATCATAAAGTCCTGTTGTTTCCTACGTGGCTGGTTAGCGAAGGTAGAAAACGGGATAATTCTCCCTGTTGGGCTGTTTTAAAAACATGTTTTAGAAATATGGTAAAGTTCCTTGTTTCAGGAAAGTATCCTTTTTTTGATTTCTAGAAACAAAATTAAGTATTTGAAAGTATTAAGTATTTGAGAGGCAGTCAATTAGAGGAGAAGTAGTTGTTTCTGTTGGCAGTAGACGATAGGGCTTGCTATAATGAGTTTAAATTATGGACAGAAAGATACTAGCTGGAAGTTAGGAACTGTTTTTTTACAGTAAGAGTTTTTTACAGTAACAGAGAAATTATTAATGTCCCGCCTGTAGCCTGTATGTATAGTTTTGATACTCCCATCTTTCATTTCCTTATATTCTTTTTTGTATAAACCAATTATTAGGCTATGAACTTAGTCTTTTTTGAACATTTTAAATACTTACAATCTGTCTGTGACAGTTACATTAGATCCTCTTTTGGTCTGACATTATAGAACCAAAGGTAGTTTGTAATATGAATACATCAATTTCAGATCACAGTTAATTAACTAGCAATTAACTGGATAATACTAACAAAATACTTCAAACACTCAAATTATCATGCTCTATCATTACTTTTTTAAAAAACACAACAACCAACCCTCTTATTATTCTGTGTTATCAGTTTTCTAAAGCATTCATTATTTCTTATAGGATGACCATTTATATGACTTTTTATAGAGTGTGCTGATTTTTGTGGTCTATTTTGTTGCTTGAGTGTGACCCTTATTCAAAACATTGACTTTTCTATAGACAACATTCCAGTCAAAACAAGTTTCTGAGAAGTTTGTTTTGCTCTCTTCTAATAATTAGGGTCACTTTTTTTGAAAGTAAGTCCCATTGACTTCCATGGTATTTATTCCAAGAACAGATGCTTAGGTTTGCTCCAGTCCTAGTTTTAAAAAAACCATACCTACAAATCCCACTGGTATTGGTCTAAAGCAGTGGTTCCCAAACTTATTTGGCCTACCGCCCTCTTTCCAGAAAAAATATTACTTAGCGCCCCCGGAAATCAATATTTTAAAATTTTAATAGCAATTAAACAGAAAGATATATGTATTAATGTTTCTACTTGTAGCCATCACCGCTCCCACTGGATCGCTGCAGCACTCACCAGGGGGCGGTGGCGCCCACTTTGGGAATCACTGGTCTAAAGGAAAGGAAGGACCAGAAAAATGGAAAGGAAAATATAAAAAACAGGAAAGGGGGAAGGAAAGGCCAAACAGATGGAGTATCATTGGTGTCCTCAACCATAAGCATGGCAAAATAGCTCTGGCTCATTCTGCACATGCAGAATAATGCACTTTCAAACGGCTTTCAGTGCTCTTTCAAGCTGTGCGGAATGGCAAAATCCACTTGCAAACAGTTGTGAAAGTGGTTTGAAAACGCATTATTTTGCGTGTGTGGAAGGGGCCTCTGTCTTGCAGGCCCTGTGGAACTGCATCAGATCTCACAGGGCCCTGGTCTCATTTGACAGAGCATTTCACCGGAGGGGGGGAGAGCTGAAAAGGCCCTGGCCCTGGTTGAAGACAGCAGATCTATCACAGTAAGTTGTTGTTAGTTGAGTGTGAGTGTTGTGAATGTTGGGTGCATTGTGAATCAGTGTAGCCTAGCCATATGAGAGGGGAGAGTTGATCCCAACTGCTAATTGTTGCCACTTTAAATGAGTGGCAGTGACTGGTGTGGCAAGCATTGACTGTCATGCAAGAAGGTTTGTACTATGCTAATAGGTCCTGCCTTCCTGTAGGGCACAATGCTCACCACTCCCAGTTTGGTAGTGCTATCACATCACACTCTTTCATGTGCTGGAAGTACGTGACATCTGGGAGAGCGCCGTGTAACTCCAGGAAACAGTACAAAGAGAATCTCTGAAATCTTTACAACTTTATAAGCCCATCCATTCAGTCTGTTTTAACAATCAACAATGCGTTTAGAGGACTCAGGCCAACTTGGCATGCCTAGTTGTCATTTACAAGGCTGCGGAGCATTTACCTCCCTGAAGCTCCTACTAAATTTCTGAAACCACTTCAGTGAAAAACAGAACAAAACACAGAGCAACAACTTCCCATTCCTTTACACCACAGAACATTTTTCAATAGTCTGCTGACCTAGTTCAGAAGAAACTTGGCAGGAAATCTGAAGATTGTTCTTGCTTTCTGTGAGCAAGCCAAATGGGAAGGAGACATATTAGACTAACTCTTCTCTTCTCCATGGCCCTACCCTGACTTAATAGCACTGCAGAAGCGAAGTATTCAAAAATGGGCTCCAACTGAGAGATAACAGTACAAAAGCAGATCGTCTGTGCCACAGCCGTGCAAGCCCTCGGTGACGCTTTCGGTCGGGAATTATACACTCCGGAAAACATAACTGAAGCACATACAAGGGGGTTTGGCTGCCAACGTTCATATACATCTGTAGGAACAACATGAAGCCGAGATGTGTGTTATTTGTAATTTCGACGGCAGGTTTAGGTTTCCTAACATTTGAGAGTGGAGATGAGCATGTGGAGAAACACCTTTTTAGAAAGCCGTCTTTGGACGCCACTACAATAATGTTGGCAGTACAAACATGTCAACCAAAAATGGCGTATGTTAGCTTTAGACTAATATGACATGCTGAAAGGAGAAGATGGTAACAAATGACAGTCTCTTGCTGGTTTGCCAAAAAAAAAAGATAAGCTAGAACATAGCTGCTGCTTTGGAAGCTTTTAAAGGCCCATATGGGTGTCAAATGTGTGCCAAGGACAGGATGAAACACTTACAAAGGTTACAAATCTAGGCAAGAAATCATCTGCGCTGTAGCCAAACTGTAATATCTTGGTTGTCCACAAAGCTGTAACAGGAAGCGCTGCAAAAGATGGAAAGGATAAAACAAAACTCATCATGAATAGTTCTTGCAATTCTGGAGATAAGGAACGACTGTGCATGGCAAAGATATACTTATGAAACTGCCATATACCGAATCAGACTATTGGCCTATCCAATCTTCTCTGACTAGCAGCAGCTATCCAATGTTCTAAGCTAGTAGTTCTCAAACTGTAGCAACCAACATACCCAAGTTGTGATTATATTTTTGGTAGATCCTAAGGGTAGATTTTTGGTAGATTCCCCTCACTAGCACAGTCCACATTTTTCTTTCCATTGGCCAGTGGTGGCGAACCTTTGGCACTCCAGATGTTATGGACTACAATTCCCATCAGCCCCTGCCAACACGGCCAATTTGCCATGCTGGCAGGGGCTGATGGGAATTGTAGTCCATAACATCTGGAGTGCCAAAGGTTCGCCACCACAGCCATAGGCCATAGGCCATACCATGAATACTTTGTGCCCTGTGGAGCCTTTTACACTCTCATACCCTCAAAACAGTATACTGAGAACTTTATCAGCTAAGCATTAAAGGTGAGTTAAGGAAATGAGTTATTGTCTGACATAGCATTGGATTCAGACTAAATTGGCAATTTCTGCTCATTGCCCCTTTCCTACTGCAGACTCTCCCATGACACTCCTCAGGGTTTCCTGTCCACCTAGAGGAACATTTCATGGACGTCAGTGCGCTGCAGTGGGAGGAGGGAAGGAAGTCCCATTCTGACATTGGAAAAGTTAACTGGAATTCAATCCAAGGCCTATCAAGTCAGCTCTCACAGGGTAGCTCATTCTAAAGGGCTAAAACGTAAAATTCAGTGTAGCCAGCTCCTCTGTCATGTGAAATCTTGTGGTGGGTGGAGGCTTTTGGCAGTCTGACTAAAAGAAAAGGTAGTTGGACCAGGAAGGGCGACCCAATGCCAATGAAGGGGCAGGGACAGGATGAGTGGCAGAGGGTTTTAAAAACTGACCAGAGCAATGTCAATGGAAGGTTGAAAGCAGCCTCAATGGCAGACAGAGCAGAAGATACAGGAATTGATGTGGAGAGAAGGAGCATGGCCAGAGGTGGGATCCAGCAGGTTCTCACAGATTCCCGAGAGTAGGTTACATATTATTTGTGTGTGCCGAGAGGGGGTTACTAATTGGTGATTTTGCCACGTGATTTTTGCCTTAGTTACGCCCCTCCTCTCAGCAATAGCACGCAGAACTTGAAGCAGTCTAGCAGGAGGTCACCGGCGTGCGTGGCAGCCTGCACCTGCATGCATTCGTTTCCTGCCCAAGGACTGGCGCAGTGGCTGCGTCCTTGCCACACCCCCGCCCAGGAATGCCCCGCCTCCGGAATGCCTGGCCATGCCCCCGTCATGCTCCGCCCAGCCCCATTGACGCTATGCCACAGTTTGAATCCCACCACCATGGGAACCTGTTACTAAAATTTTTGGATCCCAACACTGGGCATGGCAGTAGGTAGCCTGGAGGATGCAAGCAGCAAAGCTGAGAAGGTGAGTGCAAGCAGGCCCCAAAAGGCACAGAGGTAGAGGGTTTGACTCACCTGGAACAAGGTGGAACTAGTGATACCTAGAAGAAACCTTGGTAGCTTTAGGACTCTGGAGTTAACAGTCCAGGCGACCTCAGAAAGGAAATGGGGTTTTTATTGTAACTATTGTTTTATTGTGTTGTTCACCGCCCAGAGCCCTTCGGGGGAGGGGCGGTATATAAAACCAATTATAAATAAATAAATAAAACACAGAGAAAAAGTTCTGTTCCAAATGCATAGGGAAAAGTGGGCTGGTGCTGTAATTTGAAAGGAAGCATAAAATGTATGTTTGGCAACCAAAAAGGGAAGAGGGAATGGGACTCACATACATATACCTAGGACTTAAGGACAATTTGGGCAAAAGGGAACTGGGGAACAATATATTTGTAAGGGGAAAGTACATGGTGCAAATGTGTGTATGGGGGCTTAAAGTTGCAGAGGAGTGGGCAAGTAGGATTAAGGTAGAGTAACTTCTGTTGTGTAGACAAGGGCACCCCTGGTCTGGTCTGAGGGCATGTGAAATTGTACAATAGCAAACCTGGAAGATTTTGTACTAGAGACAGCAAGAAACTTCCTTATTAAGTAATAGGTTCTAGACAGAGGTCAGTAGAACAGTGATGGGAAAAGACCTGTAAAAAGCTTGAAGGGCTCCTTTAAAAATAGAAAAAGACCAATGCCACATTAAACCTGAATTTCTGATATTCTATTGAAAATTGCCACTGGAAATTGCATCTATGCGTACAGAGTAGTATCCCCCCCTGCTGAAATCCTTTTACATTTTAAAATGAATTGAAAACCCAGTTAAGGCTCCAAAAGTTGAGCAACTGGTTCCCAGTGACCAATCAGCATATTTTCTGGCTACTGTTTTGGAAGCAAGATGATGGCATTCAGTATCCAGAGTAGTTTAATAAGTAGAAAACACTACAATCTGTAGCAGCAATTATTATTTATAATATTTTATAGCATTCTCCCTCCAAGGAACATACATGATCTCCAATCCACCACTCCCTTTACTCTCATAACAACTCTGCGAGGTAAAGTATAAGTGACTATTCCAAGGTTACTGCGCAAATTTCTTTTCTTGTTGGGCGATTTGCCCTAATTCTTCTTAGGATACCTTAATAACGATTATGCTCCTGGCTAAACTAACGCATTGGGGAATTAAATTCTTCGCAAGTTCTGTGTAATATCACATTGGAAGAGATATATCTCACAATGATACATTTTCAACATTTCTTATAACTAGCAGTCTCAGAACTGGCCTAGATGTTGGTTCATTATTTCCACCAGCCAATTCCTCACGATGCGCTCCCATCCTCATATTTGAAAGATCTATAAACGTTTAAAACTGTGGAAAGCCATTATTATAACATTTCCACGCACTACTTAGATGGAGGGTGGGCAAAGAAACTCACAATGGGATATCATGGAATGAGTTCATGTTGTAGATCAGTGGTTCTCAACCTGTGGGTCATGACCCCTGGGGGGGGTCGAACGACCCTTTCACAGGGGTCGCCTAAGACTCTCTGCATTAGTGTTCTCCGTCTGTAAAATGGATAAATGTTAGGGCTGGGGGTCACACAACATGAGGAACTGTATTAAAGGGTCGTGGCATTAGGAAGGTTGAGAACCACTGTTGCAGATGGTCCCACATTATGGGTTGAATGCAGTGGTGGGATTCAGCAGGTTCGCACCACTTCGGCAGAACCGGTTGTTAAAACGGTGCTTGTAAACAACCAGTTGTTAAATTATTTGAATCCCACCACTGGTTGAATGTATGTAGATGTAACAGTCTAGGGCTGTAAACTTAACATGCAGAAAAATTGACAGTACAGGTAAACCTTGACATTGATCCACAAAGAGAAAATAATTACAGTTAAACTAAGCAGTAGAGCCTTTTATATTTGTGAATCAAGCTTCAACACACATTTTTCCTTGAGATATACAAATGCATGCCCTTGAGAACTTTCACTGACTTTTAATTAAAACTGTCAACTCACTAATGAATTGTAGTCAATCATCTCTGGCTTTTAATGATCAATCAACTAATCAAGAAAACTCTCCACATACTATTAACAGAATTTCAACCCAGGGAATCTTTTGCATACATCTAGACTCTGGAGGAAAAAAAAACTCCTCCCTGTTCTCCAGATCTCAAGAAGTCCTCTCACTGACTTGATCCTTTTGCTGGAATTACCTGAAGCTATCATTTCTGCAGATAACACAGGATGGTATACATTTTGATAGTATTTTGTTGCTGCTGCTTCTATTAAACACAGTGAAATTGCATGGTCCCTTCCTAGGGAGTTTACGAATCAAGATTAGATGGGCAAGAATGAGGATATGATCAAATATTTATTGAAAGGCATGAAGGTGCTGGCAGTGAAAGTGTTCAAAGGCAACATGGGAGGATTCTCGTAAAGAAATTCTAGTAACTGGTTGTTGTGGGTTTTCCAGACTGTGTGGCCGTGGTCTGGTAGATCTTGCTCCTAACGTTTCACCTGCATACAAGGAACAAGATCTACCAGACCACGGCCACACAGCCCGGAAACCCCACAACAACCAGTTGAATCCGGCCGTGAAAGCCTTTGACAACAAATCCTAGTAAAATTTTAACCCAGGCTAGCCTGATCTTGCCACATCTCAGAAGTTATGTCACAGAAGTTCAGAATCACTGTGCAAAGCCAGGCAATGGTAAACCACCTCTCTTCATCTCTTTCCTTGAAACCCCTAGCCGTGGTGGCGAACCTTTGGCACTCCAGATGTCATGGACTACAATTCCCATCAGCCCCTGCCAGCATGGCCAATTGTAGGGGCTGATGGGAATTGTAGTCCATAACATCTGGAGTGCCAAAGGTTCGCCACCACTGCATGGGGTTGCCGTGAATCAGCTGCCACCTGATGGCACTTTACATGCACACAGTCAGATTTTGTAAAATGAGTGGGTTTTAGCATGTAAAAAAAACCTATAGAGTGGATTATGTAGATTAATCTGCAGGGATAAAATGTATGAAAGATTCAAGCTTTTGTTAGGGAATGAACTGATGACACTTCAGAGTGTTGTTACCTTTTGATTCTAAACAAGCTTTCAGCACCTGAAGAAAATACTTTCATGAACACCATGCTCTAGCTCTTCCTGGGCGTGTTCTGTTATCTCACATAGATCCAGTCTGAAAACTCCATTTCCTCAAGAGTTTTTTTTAATCGCTTCTTATTTTGACATCATCCTTTAAGAAACAAAAACATCTGCAGGGGGACAAAATACATCTGCAGGGGGACATTTGTATCGGCCGCTAGGCAAAATTTTCAAATGAATCATGAAATGGTTGATTAAGGGCGTTTCCCCACTCTCGAGGATCCCCCCTATGCCGCGTGCCCGGGCGTCCCCACGACCCGGTGTCCCCACGACCCGGCGCGCCCGGGCATCTCTGCGCAGGGTCATCAAAAGGCGCCATTTACAAGAGCGCCAGGGATGCCGCGCGCTGAGGGGGCGCGAGAGGGGCAGTGTCGCCGCCCCTGTCGTGGGGAGTGCCCCGGGACCCCGCGCTACTTGAGGAGAGTAGTGCGGGGCTTAAGGTAAGTGGGGAAAGGCCCAAAGTTAATGAGGAGAACCCCCCACTAAGGTGATTGGCAATTGGGTATTTTAAAAGAAGTAATACCACCATGGCTTTCTAGCCTTCATTCTTAGCACCCTTTTAGATCTAATTCACATCAACCTTAGAGCATGCTGGAGTTCTGTGGACTACTGGGGACACAATGAGTGCTGAATTTATGCTGAAGCACATGGCCTGACATATTCTACCTACTTGGAGATGTTTTGTAGTAGTTTAGCAAGCCACAACCAATTTAGGTGACTGCAGCATTAACTCGGTGCTTACTATATCACATATGCTTGTCAAAAATAGCATGCTGTGAATTAGATGCGTGCTGTGTTGATTTCTGATTCTCCCTATAAAAATTCTGTTATCTAGCTAATGTTCAACAGTGCTAGCTACTTTCATTGACTGATCTGTAGAACTTTTAAGTGGAAGCAGCATAATGATAAGTGTCGGTCTGGGATTTAGGAAAAAATAGTTTCTGCTATGCTCTGCTGGACCAGGAAGTGGGACGCTCAGGTTCCAACCAGCACACTGCCATGGAATTATCAGCTGCCCTCTTCCCTCCTTGGAAGAAATCTATAATTCCCGAAGCCTAAATAAAGCCCAAAATATTCTGAGGGACCCGTCTCATCCAGCACACTCTCTTTTTAAACTGTTACCATCTGGCAGACGATATAGGCCCTCAGAACTAGGACAAAGAGGCTTAGAGACAGCTTCTACTCTAGAGCTGTGGCTATGCTAAACTCCGCTGCTTCATATTGATGTATTTGGGGCTGTGTAGGGATGGGTGGAGGAAGGGGAAAGTGAGGATGATGTATGAGTCTGAAATTGTGTGCATCGAGGAATGCTGCTGTTAATTTCGTTGTGCGTGCACAATGACAATAAAATGCTTATGCTTATGCTTATGCTTATGGAAGTTTGCTTGGTTACCTTGGCTCCATCATATGATCAGAGCCAGACCTACCTTACTAGGCTGTTCACGTAAGGATAAGTTGGGAAAGGAGGAAACAGTGTGAAATGCCTCTGTGGGTCCTGTTTTGAGAGAAAAGTTGGATACAAATAAAAATAAGCATAATAAGCATCAAAATCCCTCCAATGAGTTAAACATTCAACTGTGGTCATGGCAAGATGAAAGGTGAAATTCTGTCTCTGGGGCAATGCCTAGCTAGTGTGGTGTTGTTGTCAGAGTGCTAGGCCTGGGAGGCCCACATTCAAGCCTTGAAGCTCACTGGATAACTTTGAGCCAATTTGACCTACCACACAGCACTGTGGGCCCAAAATATGGGAGAAAATAGTCATGTAAGTTATCATGAACTCCTGGAAAAAATGACAGGGCAAGAATGGTTAATTAGCTAGAAAGCACCATTTTTTTAAAATCAGGAAGGCCAATCTGTGTAAAGAAAAACAGTTTCACAGCTTACAACATCTAACAGAATCATCTGTTTAACAGACAATAGGATTGCCCAATAGTATACTGGGATCATCTTCTGTCTCAAAATTCCTACCCTAGTATTATCCAATTGTTGGTAGTGAATTTACTGCCTTTAGTGTTGATATGGCACTGGCCTTTCTACCAATGGAACCAATTCTACTGAAGAGAACATTCTTGTTAGCTGGTTCTGGTGGGTTTTCCGGGCTGTGTGGCCGTGGTCTGGTGGATCTTGTTCCTAACATTTCGCCTGCATCTGTGGCTGGCATCTTCAGAGGTGTATCACAGAGAGAAGTGCTTTCGTGCCTTTGCATGGAGAAGCTTCTCTCCTTTTTTTCTCAAGAGCCAGCGTGGTATAGTGGTTAAGAGCAGGTGGACTCTAATCTGGAGAACCAGGTTTGATACCCCAGTGCTCCACCTGAACGGTAGAAACTTATCTGGTTAACCAGATGTGTTTCCACACCCCTACATTCCTGTTGGGTGACCTTGGACTAGTCACAATTCTTTGGAACTCTCTCAGCCCCACCTACCTCACAGGGTGTCTCTTGTGGGGAGAGGAAGGGAAAGGAGCTTGTAAGCCACCTTGTGTCTCCTTACAATAGAGAAAGGTGGGGTATTAATCCAAACCTCCTCCTCCTCCTCCTTTTGCTACTTATTTGCATGACTAATCACAGTTCTGGTCACAGACACAGTTCTCTCTGAATTCTCTGAACTCTCTCAGCCCCATCTACCTCACAGGGTGTCTGTTGTGGGTGTCGTCTTCGTCTTCGTCTTCGTCTTCGTCTTCGTCTTCGTCTTCGTCTTCTTCTTCTTCTTCTTCTTCTTCTTCTTCTTCTTCTTCTTCTGCTGCTGCTGCTGCTGCTGCTGCTTCTTCTTCTTCTTCTTCTTCTTCTTCTTCTTCTTCTTCTTCTTCTTCTCCTCCTCCTCCTCCTCCTCCTCCTCCTCCTCCTCACATTTAGTTCAGATCCAACTTAAAATTTATCTCTTTGCTGTCTGAACTGGAAAGTTTTGATTCCATAAAACAAGGAGAAAAGTTCATCATTGACTACATAGAGATGACACAGGTGTGTCTACAATTATGTATTTTGAGCACGTTTTGAACATTGTACAGGTTAGACACTTAAATCAATGAATATTTAGCAAGAGACTAATTCCACAGGACCAGGCATAGGCCTGACAGACAAAGTTACCTTTTAAATCGGACCGTAGCCATTCAGCTGAGCCATGGGAAAAACTCTGCTGCAGCTTTTTACTAATGAGGAGCAGTGTCATAAATATTCACAGTTCTTTTAGTGTAAGCCATAAAATTACCCCCAACTGGCAAGGAGATGGGCTAAGAATTCAACACATAGAAACTTTCACTATAGACTAATGAAGAGGAGGAAAAGAGAAAATTAGCTTGCTTGGCTAATTTTCTAGCCAAGTGCTCCGAGCAATGAGCTTGCAAACGCATTATTGATCTTGAGAGGGGATGTTGAAAGCGTCACAGATATCTGAAAACTGGAAAATGGACACAAGGCAAGATGGCATAAATTCAGGAGGAAGACACACAATCTCTCTGCATAGCTGTAATGAACATAAGAAAATAAGAGGAGGCAGGATGAATAACTATTGTACGGGAACATCTTCCCAGCTGCCTGCTGTCTCAGCTGTGTTTCTTCTTGTTGTTGTTTGTAAGCATAATGATGTGGCCAGAGATGTAAGGTGAAGGGAAAAAAGCAAAGGGCTCTTGGTCCTGTGGCTCAGTGCTTGTGCCTTAATATCATCCAGCTACAGTATCCAGGACCGTCTCAAGACTGTAACATATCAGTTGCTTCTTTTGTATATGGCTTTATTTGTTGTGTGTGTTTTCCTTGGGTCCCTTCAGGGAGACAAATGGGATATAAATATTTAATTTAATAAAATATCTGATGTATCACACCAATGGTCTTCTAGTCTAGTATCCCATTTTACACATGGCCAAACAGATGTGTCTAGGCAAGCTACAAGTAGGGCACATCAGCCGAAAGTCCCTGTTGTACTGTCTCCTAGCAGGTGGTATTCAGAGATGCACTGCTTCTAAACATGGAGGTGCTATTCAGCATCATAGCTAACAGCCCTTAGACACATTCTGGATGAATTTGGCTAATCCTCTTTTGAAGTCATGCATGTTAATGGCTGTCGTTGTATCCATCAGAAATGAGTTTTATATGTTAAATTATGCATTACACTTTCTCCATTTCTGTCCTGAATCTCCATCAATGTCATTGGGTTTCCCCAAATTTCAGCAATTTGGAAAGAGAGAGACAAAGTTCTCACTGTTTCCTTTATCCACAAGTCCCTTGCTTAGGAATCTCTCTCCCCCCCCCCCCGCAAAGCACCACAGTTTTTAGCATTCTTAGTAGGATGAAGGATCATTTTAGTAATCCCTTTTTGCACATTTCCCTAAGTCTTTGCAATCCATTAAAAAAGCCCCGCAAACAAAAAAAGAACTACATAGAGTCACATGCAGTATTCCCGGGCAAAGATTTACCCCAACTTGTCAATTTTAGTTTATATGGTATTGAAGTCAGCAAACTTTTTTTTCTTTTTGCCCCGGCCAAGTACTGTATACAAGAAACTTGTGAATTAAAATTATCCGTCCTTTGTTCTGCAGGGGAATTAACTTGCTTTGTTTGCACAAACATATACAAAAAGACAGCAACCCTCCCCCCCAATTGGTGATGGACTATCATTATCTAAATTGATAGCAGCTGTGCTTACTGAAAAATGTTTTCCTCAAATCTGTTGACATGTTGGAAAATAATTTTTAAAAAGGAAATGCATCACATGGAGGGCTCAGAGCTCCGGTATTCAGCTTCAATGCAATTCAGTCTGAAAATGATCTTTTCATTCGGCACACTTGCTGTATCACTACAGCCAACACTGAAGAGATTGTAGACCAATTAGTATCTTGTTTCTAAATGTATTAGTAGGTTTTATATAGATTTACTTTTGATGAAATCAGCATTTTGCTGATTTGGAGAATTCTTCTTGCATTTTGTTGAAGGCTTTCACAGTTGGAATCTACTGGCTGTTGCGGGTTTTCCGGGCTGTGTGGCAGTGGCCTGGTAGCCTTTGCTTCTAATATTGCACTTGCATCTATGGCTGGTGTCTTCAGACATGTCCAAGTGTTATGGACAGAATTGTAATTTTTCTCAAATTTTAGTGGCAATTAGTTACATACAGACAGAAGCCTCAGGAAACCGCTCACAGAAATGACAAAGTGGTTGAGATGATTTTTTAAAAAGAAACCCTTGAAGTTCAGGGTCTAAAGATGTGTGGTGACATGCTTCAGGCCCCTTCCACACAGCAAATGTATAATGGGTTTCAGTCAGGATAAAGAAGAAGAAGAAGAAGAAGAAGAAGAAGAAGAAGAAGAAGAAGAATTTGGATTTATATCCCCCTTTCTCTCCTGCAGGAGACTCAAAGGGGCTTACAATTTCCTTGCCCTTCCCCCTCACAACAAACACCCTGTGAGGTGGGTGGGGCTGAGAGAGCTCCGAGAAGCTGTGACTAGCCCAAGGTCACCCAGCTGGCTTGTGTGGGAGTGTACAGGCTAATCTGAATTCCCCAGATAAGCCTCCACAGCTCAGGCGGCAGAGCGGAGAATCAAACCCGGTTCCTCCAGATTAGATACACAAGCTCTTAACCTCTACTCCTGTTTACACCACCTCTAACCCATTTTCCCGTTTTTGCATTCAAATGCATCTGTGCAGGTAGCGACTGGAGCCCATGGAAACAATCCGGGTTGCTGTTGTTCCTTTGCACAGAGATGCATCTTTTTAAAAAAATGACTTCCCACCCATGTGTAGTTACACAGGCATGCACACATGAACCACCGCAGCCAGCCATGCCCATGTCCCACAATCTGACCAGCTGCAAGCCATGACATTTAAAAAAAGGAAAACAGAGGCAAATAAATTTGTGCCTCCTGCCTGGCTGTTAGCTTGCGAGAGGCTGCAACCAGTGGTGGGATTTAGCAGGTTCACACCACTTCTGCAGAACCAGCTGTTAAAATGATGCTTGTAAACAACCAGTTGTTAAATTATTTGAATCCCACCACAGGAACCGGTTGTTAAATTATTTGAGTCCCACCACTGGCTTCAACCCAAGATTTTTGAAAAGACTTGCTTGTTCAAATTTTTTTTAAAAAACCTGGGTTGGGGGAAATAACACGGGGCAGACTTGTTTTGGGGGCGGGATCTGTGCAAAGTCCGCCCCCCCCATGTTTTTTTAGTTTCCTACACCCATGTTAATTGGCCTGTACGGAAGGGACCTCAGTCTGTACAGACATTCAAAGAATTTGCTTATGAGTAGAAGCACTGAGAAAGACCTGGTATCAGCAACTTGGGTCGATTCCGAATGATCCAACTATTCCGAGTTGAGCGAGGGAAATATCCTGGTTTTGGCCAAGAAGTTCGCACGGTTCCCGACCCTAAAGCAGGTTTGTCCAGCAATATTTCCCCCATCCCAAGTTATTCAAAAACTGCTAAAATGTTGACCTTTCCCCAAAATCCTGCGTTGAATTGCTTTTGTGTGAAGGCCACAGGAGCATAACAAATGCATTTTTCCCACCCCACCGCCTGATCTCCCTGTCTTATATCATGTCAGCTTCATTTCTGCTGAGTTGCAGCCTGCCCTTTCCAAAAGTGGAATGGCCAACCCCCCTACTCTGGGGAATCTTCTGTCCATAAAAAGGACCCCCCAGACTCAGCAAATGGTTCTTCAGATCTCTCATCCAGATCTCTGTTGGTCACTATTCTGGTTTCCTTCTGAGAATCCCTGTGGTACTCTGCAGACCTTTTATCCTTACTTTGCTGGCTCCTTGCTCTGTATCTTGGTCCTCAGTTGCATCTATCCCAGGACTCCTTCAGACCTCAAGCCTGGGATTTAAGATTATAAATCCCTGCCCTAAAACTTCCCAATTTCCTTCCTTCTGTCTTCCATTAGTGCACTCTCTTGCTGGTATGTGTGTGTATGATTACTTAGGGAATCAGTTATCAGGGGCCTAGTACAGGTTCTGTACATTTTTATTGTTTTTGTTTTGTGTACAATTAAGTTATTCGAATTTAGAATTACTCTCTCATTTTCTTTCTTCGTAATGTTTTTCTGGGGTACTTCTACCAAGATCCACCATGGTATACTGAGGCTACAAGGTCTCACATTATTCTTTTCTGGAAAGCTTTTTGAAGAAAAAGAATTGGCTGTTATACCTTCCTTTTCACTACTTTGAAGGAGCCTCAAAGCAGCTCACAATTTCCTTGCCCTCCCTACAACAGACACCTTGTAAGATAGGTGGGGCTGTGAGAGTTCTGAGAGAACTGTGACTAGCTCAATGTCACCTAGCAGGCTTCATGTGGAGGAGTGGGGAAACAAACCTGCTTCACCAGATTAGAGTCTGCCCCTCTTAACCACTAATTGGATTGACTTCTACGCACTATTCAAAGTGTCAGGGTTATTATTATTATTATTATTATTATTATTATTATTATTATTATTATTATTATTATTATTATTGTTGTTGTTGTTGTTGTTGTTGTTGTTGTTGTTGTTGTTGTTGCTGTTGCTGTTGCTGTTGCTGTTGTTGTTGTTGTTGTTGTTTTTATTGAATTTAGAGCCCAAAACATTTAGAACCAGATTTTGTTCAGCATCCTGTTCAGAGTTGAACACCCAGTTCGACACTCATGATCAGATAGCAGATAGGGATCAGATAGAGATATGTTTTGGATTGCATCAAGCAATTATTTGCTGAACAGGTTAGCAGCTGCTTGTTGGTCAGAAGCAGGCTCACAGCTGATTGATTCTGATCCACCCCCAGGCCAGCCAACAGCTACACAGTGATATTGCAAAAAAGGAGGGGAGAAAGAGCTTTTTCCCTCCTCCACAAGGGCAGGTATAGAAGCCATGATTTTGATCATGACATTGCAAATGGGAGAGGAGAAAGAGATCATTTCCCTCACCTACCCCAAGCAAGCCAAGAACAGAATCAATTCTTCTGAACTTACCATTAGAAAAGAGAAAGCAGGAAGAGCTCAGTTATCTCCTTGTCTCTGCATCCCAAGCTGGGATAGCAAGAACAGAAGGGAAATCAGTTGGGTTTCTGCTGATCACTTCCTCCCCCCTCTAAACTTGCTGCATCCCAGCAAGTCTGGGATACAGCAAAATTTCCAGGATGGAAATTAGATTCACTTGACTATCCACTGAACAGCTGGCAGTAAGCTGCTGATGTTCTCCCCCCAAAATCTTTCGTAGTCTCACAGTAAAATTTCCCCAGCAGAAGATAAGAAGACAACTCCCAGCTGACCCCTCATCGGCTGAGAGGGGGCTTCTGATGGTTATAAATAGTCAGTTTCTGTGAAGTTGTGTAAACAGGTTGTGAAACCTAAACAACATGTCAACACTGGCTGCCTGATCATCACAAGTCACCGGAACTGACAGATGCTGGAACATTCTTGATTATTTCCCAGTTAACTATAGTTTTAACCTGGATAAGATATGACCCGCATATAAATCGAGGCACCTAATTTTACCACAAAAAACTAGGAAAACTTATTGACTCATGTATAAGTCTATGGTGAGAAATGCAGCAGCTACTGGTAAATTTCAAAAATAAAAATAGATACCAATAAAAATGTTTCTAAATATTTATTTCAAAGAAAAACAGTGTGGTATCAACAATAACTTTAAAAGTTCTGAAGTGGAATATAGAACTCTCACAGACAGTATCTCTTCAGAGTTTCATAGGGAAGATGCTCAAGAAAGATCCCCCTTTTAAAAAGCCCCTACAGGCTCTCCTTCAACACGTATAGCTGCTGCCATCACCACGCAGTGAAGATGCTTGCGTGGTGATGGCAGCTGCGGCCCCAAAGCAAGTCTTTTTTGCAGGTCTGCAAGCTCAGCTGGACAGAAGTCCCCCCTGCTTTCCAAAAACACTGGGTGGGTGCTGAGAAAGGTGCTGGCAGTGGCTGCACCCCAGACACCCTGTGTGTGTGTGTGTGTGGGGGGGAGGATTCCTGCCACCATGGGCTCCAATGGTGCGGATTTCCCAATGAGTATGGCTCCCTAGCATTCATGGAGCTTCCTGGCCTGAACAAAAATTCTGTAACATATAAATTTAATATTTAATATTCACACCTATTCACTGAATATTCACTGTGAATGAAGCTACTGGCCACCTGTAGTGCAGCGAAGCAACAGCCCAAGGCTTACCTGGAAGCTGCCTTTGTGTCCACATAGCAGGGAGCATGTGCAGAAAAACACCCTCAGCTCCCAGCCTTTTTTTGCTCGCCCCCCGTTCCCCCCACCCACTCACCACCCATTCACTCGCGTGTAAGTCGAGGGGAGTTTTTTTCAGCACAAAAATGTGCAGAAAAAGTAGACTTATACACGAGTATATAAGGTAATTTCTGTGGAGGTAACTTTCATACGATTTTCAACTATGGACTTTGTCCTGACTTATGTGAAAGAGAAATGTTAAACTTCTGTGTCTTTAGAATACTACTACATTCCTCAGCTTCCATTTCATTTGGTTTTAAGGCTGTACCATCACTGTTTCCTAAAACATTGGTTTCAAAATTGGAGAAACCATTTTTAGCGGCCATCTTGAAATTGCACTATGAATGGCTATCATTGCTCTTCTAGAGCAGCTTAGGGAACAGGATTCTATTACTGAGTCTGTGCTAAAGCTTACTTTCAGAATCAGGGAAATAGAGAAAAACAGGTTAGTTGTGGTGAGCTGGTGGCCCTTGTCCTGGGTGGATTGGGATAGCAGCCACCACAAACGAGCTGGTTGCCCTGTGTGGGATGGGCGAGCAGCCACCATAACAAGAGAACCAACTTTTGTGCTTTTTGCCTCATACATTGGGGGCTGAAGTGGGCTGGGACCTGTTTTCCCATCAAGTCACAGCTAGTTTATGGAGATCCCATAGGGTTTTCAAGGCAAGCGATGTTCAAATGTGGTTTGCCATTGCCTGTTTCCACATCATGACTCTTGGATTCCTTGGAGGTCTCCCATCCAAATACTAGCTAGAGCTGATCCTGCTTAGCTTTTCAGGTCTGATGAGATCTGACTAGCCTGAGACTATCCAGGTCAGGGCTGGGTCTCTTTACAGGGCTACAGGAGCAGCAGTGGCGTAGGAGGTTAAGAGCTCATGTATCTAATCTGGAGGAACCGGGTTTGATTCCCAGCTCTGCTGCCTGAGCTGTGGAGGCTTATTTGGGGAATTCAGATTAGCCTGTACACTCCCACACACGCCAGCTGGGTGGCCTTGGGCTAGTCACAACTTCTCGGAGCTCTCTCAGCCCCACCTACCTCACAGGGTGTTTGTTGTGAGCGGGGAAGGGCAAGGAGATTGTAAGGAGAGAAAGGGGGGATATAAATCCAAACTCTCCTTCTTCTTCTACTAGTTTAGCTTCCCAGAGCGGAAGAATTATTCCAGTTACATTTTGGACAAAACTCGTTAAAGAAAGTTATTAAAAGGATTTGTGAGATCCTTAATCCAACAGTTCTCACAGAAAATCTAGTGTCTTATTGTTAGATTTTAAATACAAAAGTAATGAGCAAGGAATTGAATTCTCCATTGTGAAAAATAGAAAAGGCTTTGCTCTCATCTGTTCTCAAGAGTTCCTAGTGACGGGGTGCATCAGTGGCTTGATAAAGCGACTTTCATAAGCAGCTCTTTTGAATAACTAAAAGACAGACGCACAAATAGTGTCTGCTATATTCAAAAAATGTGTTTTTGTTCAAAATGCTAACCCATCTCAAACTGAAGATGCTGTTTCGTCTCTTTTATGTCTGAGATAATTGAGCGGTAGCCCACACATGAGTCAGCAGAAATTTGGACCAGAGAACGCCTGTGACAACTGCAGACTGGTAGCTTTGAAACCTACAATCAAACACTGGGATCAAATTGACTCAGAGAAATGAGGAAAAAGTGATAAAACTTTTGTTTTCAGTCTTTCACAACTCCATATATTTCTTGCTTTTTTCATCCTTTATCTTAATCAGTGGGATGTTGAAAGTTTTTTTTTTAAAAAACCTTTCTACAACTCTTTTTGTGGTATGTGTGGCTGTTTGATTCCCACAATTTTGTTTGGGCTAGGGTTTTTAGCACAGATTGGTCCCCTTCCTGTATTACATATTGGGGGGATATTAGCTGTGCTATTTTGAAACATGGAATGGAAATATAGGCTGGGAGTGTTGAACCCCTGTTTCTACCTGCAACTTTTCTCCTTAGCCATTTTCTCTGAGCTCTGAATTCACCATTGATGTCCACATTTGAATCAGGAAAAATGATCTGAGGTACTGAGGAGTGGGGGGAGGGGGGAAGAGTTTAGTTTTAGGTTTCCTCAGCCCCTTCCCATGGGCTCCTCAACAAGAAAATCTGAAATAGGGGCCAAATTTCCCTCAAAATCAGTTTGAGCAGAACTACTTAACATTAGGATGCTGAGCATGGATTAAATTTGGAAACCTCCTATTAAGGGTTGTTAAGTTTCCTGAGCTTTTTTGTTTTAACCTCATCAACACAGCCCAGAACTCATCAAATCTTGGGGTCTCCCATCTTTAATTTCATCAAATTATTTCCAACAGCATTGTCTGTGCCTGGGAACAGAACTTTGCATTGTCCAGGAACTCGCCTCTCTTATCATTGCCAGAGGGCCAGTTATAAGTCCCAAAATCCATAGTTCATTGCACTTGGACATCCTCGTTGCACACTATGTCATTCTCTGTGGGAAATGCTGGCTGTTTCTTTCACTCTCTTCTTTCATCTCTTCACTTCCGGAACAGTAAATATCACCCTACCGATTCCCTGACCTATTCCCACTACTTCCTTTTTTTTTCTTAGGCATCTTAAATCTGGGTGCTTGTGTGTGGTTTTATTATTTTTTTATCCCTTAATAAAATTGCAATCTCCTTTATAGCAACCCTGGTTTCCAGTGATTCTCTTCAGGAATGGATCTCAGCACTCTCCTACCCACCTCTTGCATAGTAGGTCTGCTTTTAGCTAATTACTCCCATGACTGTAAGAGGCGGACCTGCCCAATTTGAGTGACAGCCTCTCTGCCAAGTACCAATCCTGCTTAGCTTCTGAGATCTGACAAGATTGGGCTATGCCTTGCCACCTTGCCTTATGGGAACTTTAGCTTTTTATTTCAAGACCAATGGCTTTGGCGATTCCACTTTGGATTGGTTTCAGGACGAGAAGGATCTTAATAGGTGATGTTCAGAGCAGTTGGCAACTGAGTTCTAGGTTGTAATGAGGATTGCAGAATGCAGATGCTAAGTAAGTTGATGGCTGAAAGTAGATATGAACTATCCAGCCATTTGCACTTTTCCTGGATGTAAGTCCTATTAAATAACATGAGACTTGTGTCTGAGTAGACCTGCTTTGTATTCCTTCCTTACTGGTTCACAATGCTCGCCCACAGGCATTACACTCATCCTGAATCAATACCAAAGACAACCATGTGACTATTGTTAAAAGAATGTTTGGGGGCAACTTTCCACTTACATATATACTGAACTTAATAACACTGTATTCCCATTTCCCAGTTGCAGATGATACCAAATTATGTAGGATGGTGAGAACCGCAAAGGATTGCAAAGAGCTCCAAGCGGACCTTGATAAATTGGGTGAGTGGGCTCAGAAATGGCAAATGCAGTTCAATGTAGCAAAATGTAAAGTGATGCACATAGGGGCAAAAAATCCAAACTTCACATACACGCTACAAGGGTCAGTGCTATCAGTCACAGACCAGGAAAGGGATTTGGGCGTCTTAGTTGATAGTTCCATGGGAATGTCAACTCAATGCATAGCAGCTGTGAAAAAGGCAAACTCTATGTTGGGGATAATTAGGAAAGGAATTGAGAATAAAACTGCAAAGATTGTCATGCCCTTATATAAAGCAGTGGTGCGACCGCACTTGGAGTACTGTGTTCAGTTCTGGTCGCCACATCTCAAAAAGGATATTGAAGAGATAGAAAAAGTGCGGAGAAGGGCAATGAGGATGATTGAGGGACTGGAGCACCTTCCCTATGAGGAGAGGCTGCAGCGTTTGGAACTCTTTAGTTTGGAGAGGAGGCGGCTAAGGGGGGATATGATTGAAATCTATAAAATTATGCATGGGGTAGAAAATGTTGACAGAGAGAAATTTTTCTCTCTTTCTCACAATACTAGAACCAGGGGGCATACATTGAAAATGCTGGGGGGAAGAATTAGGACTAATAAAAGGAAACACTTCTTCACGCAACGTGTGATTGGTGTTTGGAATATGCTGCCACAGGAGGTGGTGATGGCCACTAACCTGGATAGCTTTAAAAGAGGCTTGGACAGATTTATGGAGGAGAAGTCGATGTATGGCTACCAATCTTGATCCTCTTTGATCTGAGATTGCAAATGCCTTAACAGACCAGGTGATCGGGAGCAATAGCCGCAGAAGGCCATTGCTTTCACATCCTGCACGTGAGCTCCCAAAGGCACCTGGTGGGCCACTGCAAGTAGCAGAGAGCTGGACTAGATGGACTCTGGTCTGATCCAGCTGGCTTGTTCTTATGTTCTAGTGTATAACATTTGCATCCCACACTAGCTCTTAGATACCATCAAGATTAAATCTGTAATGGCTTCCCTAGTCTCGGTTGTAAGGAATTCTTGTCAATATAGCCAGTGTGAAGTTTCTGAAGGCATTAAGTGAAAATACTCTGAATGTACAAAGTTTTTAAAACTAATGCATTGTTAACGCAAACCACACATGGCTCCTGACTCCTTTATCTGAACTCTCCTTGACTGAAGAGTCTTCCTAATTCCCAGTCTGAACTTCATGTGCTGATCCTGTTCTTATTGGTAGGAAAATGCTAATTTCTATTAGCGTGGCAAAAAAATTTCCTCATCGACGCTTTGTGGTTAGTGCATTTGCTGAAGTGCCCTATTAAATAATAATTGTTGCCGTCAAGGACAAGGTACTCGTTCCACAATTTAGAAGTTTCTGAAGTGTTAATCCTCCTGCTTTCGGTGTCTGCTGTCTGAATTTCATCTGCTCTATGTACATGGCATACTGGATGCTCTCATTAAACCTCTTTTCATTTAGACAGTGTGCTAAAAAAAAAGAGCTTTCATCAAAACTCAAGTTGCTTCTGAACCAGGTTGGCCATTTAATTGGGACAGATATGATGAGGAAGCAGACATACCGTCAATGAGCCATCCCCAGCAGGAAGCTCAGAATAAGCCCTTCTTGCTTGAAAAATCATTGATATCTGTCATCATCTTGAAATTAGCCTTTAATGCCGCTCACTGGATTTTTGTCACAAGCTGCTGCTTTGGCCTAATGTTGATGGGGTAGGTGTTTCACAGCTGATGCACAATAAGGTGATTGCTTAAAAGGATAGTATCTTTTACATCCAGGGTGTAGTTACTGGAGTTCTTAATAGGGATCAAGACTTTACCCTTCAGGTCACCAGGTGTGACAGGATAGTATTAAAATGTGAGGGCACTTTTGTCGCTTATGTGGAAAGAGGTGGTTACATAAATCCTTGCCGCTTTACTGCTGAGGTATTCAAATCTATGTGTCAGCCTATGGCAGTGGTGGCAAACCTATGGCACTGGTGCCAGAGGTGGCACTCAGAGCCCTTTCTGTGGGCACGCGCAAACAGAGTCCCCCCCCCACATCTAGGCTGGCCTGGGCCACTGGGCTCGATTATTAGCATTAAACCTCAGACCTAGTTTTGGGGAAGCAGTGTAGGTAACCCTGTTAAGCGCTGTTAAACCCCACAGATTTTCATGCGAAGAACTAAGGCGCAATCCTTTACCTGGGAGTAAGCTCGGTTGCTGGCAATGGGGCTTGCTTCTGAGTAAACCCTCCTAGGGTCGTGATTCACCTGTTGGAAGAGTTGCACAGTTGCTTCAAAGCAAAGCCACTGACTACCACCAAGCTTACTCCCGAGTAACGCACGCCTCGGAGTCAACCGTTTTTTCTAAACTAAAACCTCAGTATTCAGGTTAAATTGCTGTGTTGGCACTTTGCGATGAATAATTGGGTTTTGGGTTGCCATTTGGGCACTCGGTCTCGAAAAGGTTCGCCATCACTTGCCTATGGTACTGTAGGAGAGGTCTGAGCTGAGCTTCCAGCCAGCAATCGGACACATGCTCCTCGTTTTTGGCAAATCTGGGACTGTTAACCCCTGAAAAGTTATATGTGTACCTGGCCAAATTGGGATTGGGATTGCCAACTTTGGAACTGCTGCTGTATCTATTTAAAGGCAGTTTGATGCACAGATGGTGGTGGTGATAATGCTAGGCTTATAATGAGTAAAGCATACACATCTCCCAATTCCTGCATTTCAGTCTATGTTTAGAAGCAGTTTTTTTCTCCTGGACAATTAGAGATCTTGATTTGACCACAAGTGCCAAGTGCAAAATCAGTGTCATGTACAGTGTTAGTAACGTGTGTATCACTGATAAGACCCGTGCACCTGATTGGTACCTGTTTGTATATAGTTGGCACAGAGAACGCAAATGAGTGTGCCTGAAAACACCTGTTGTCTGGCTAAGCACTTTGGTAGTTGTAGCAATAAATAGAACTTCTGCACCGTTGACTGTGTGTCTGTCAGTTGTTTCTGCATTGCATTCTACAAGGTGGTCTACTCCAGAGTATCTGCTGCTTTAACAAATGCCTCATGGGTTTGGGCTCTTGAAGAATGGTGATAGGGAGGGGAGACAGAAACCCCTCTCACGTCCTGAGCAGGATTGGGCCACCATGTAATTTTTAAAGCAACTGAAACACTGAGGTAAAATCAATGGCTGTGGTGTCTGGAGTTGTCCATGGGGACAGTGTATCATCAAGTTGAGCTTCCAGTTGCTAAGGAATCCTTTGGCCTTTTATCCGACTCCTCAGTGATATGATATACAGTGTCCACTCCCTCTAACTATTCAGAACGGATTGCCTTTAGGGTTATATGCAATCAAAGTGTATTTATCCAAAGTGAGGTGCCAAAATTGATGCAAACAATGATCAGTAATGGGGGAAAAAAGCCTTCTTAATGGCCATTAATTCTATTAAGCCGGGTAAGACTCTTCGAAGTACAATACTATCCACACCTCCTGGGGAGAAAATCTTGCTGAATTCTATACAACTAGGCAAATGAATATGCATAGAACTGGCAGCAATCCAAAGCATGCTTACTAGGGAGCAAGCACTATTGAATGGCAGTCAAAGAGGGCTTGTTCCATGCCTCCCCTAAGGCTCAGCTGGATAGAGAGCCAGCTATGTTTCAGAAGACCTTGGTTTGAATCCTCACCCTAAGAAGGTCTGGTTTTTATAGCTTGCTTTTCTCTCCTGTAAGGAATCCCAAAGTGGCTTACAATTGCTTTCCATTCTCCTCTTCATAACAAGAAACTTGTGAGGTAGGTAGGACTGAGAGAGTTTGAAGAGAACTGTGACTAGTCCAAGGTTGCCCAGTAAGCTTCTAGTGGAAGAGTGGGAAAACAAACCCAGTTCACCAGATTAGAGTCCATCGCCTGTGTGGAGGACTGGGGAATCATACCTAGTTCTCCAGATTAGAATCCACCACTCTTAACTGCGACACCACCCTGGCCCTTGTGATTGTGGGCCCGTTGCTCTCTCTCAGTCTCACCTATTACACAGGGGTGGATTCTCCACGGTCAATTAATCGCGTGATTCTCACACAAAATATCCAGGTTTGAGCAAGAACTCCCCACCACTCATCCTGGTTCTGGGGCTCCTGCTCCCCCTTATCACGTGTTTTTAAAGAACCTGCATGGAAGTGCACCTTTTTAAAAAACACGCACCAAACTCAGATCGGTGGAAAGGTTCAGGGGTTGAATCTAGATTTAATTTCCTGCTATAGGGAGTGACGCGGAGCCTTCCAGCCAATCAGAGCGCAGTAGGCTGTTTTGTTTTGCACCGACGGAGGCTACGTTGAAATGTGGCTGCGTGGAACATGATTTCTGTGCCAACTGTAAACTAAAATTAGACTTGTGTACCAGCACAGCTGCGTGGGTAAAGAGTGCCGAAGCCGCGCATAAATGTAGCTTAGAGCGAAAACAGCTACCGTCCTATCTATGCATGCGCGTGGTAACGTAGCTGCGAGGAAAAAAAGTTTTTCTAAAAATGTCTGCCCCAACACAGTGCAACAGCCAATCAGGACGAGGAAGAAAGAGCCACTGAACAGATCGCGCGTTCAATCGCGCGATCGTGGGGAGTGCTGCACTGTTTGAAAGCATGATAAACATGGATGTCCTCATCACATACATGCTGCAGCGAGGAGGGTGAAACCGTGATGAAAAGGTGCCGGATTTTTTTTGAAACCTGCTTGTATCTGGATTTAATTTCTCAGTGGGGAAATGGCCAGGGTTGTTGTGAAAATACAATGGACAAAGGGAAAACCATGAATACTATGCTGAGCTCTGTGGTGGCTGTGTGAGATAAAAATGGGATTAACAGGCTGTGGAGGAATGGTTCCTTCCCCCCTTTTTTTCCTCCCCTTCTCCAATCAGTTATAGATTTGGAGGACTTGAAAATGCCAGAGGGACAACAGAAAGAGCTACCTGACCTAGGGGGAAAAGATATCTCAACCCGGACTGACCCTGAAAGAAGGTGGGGCATGGGGATTGATAAAATTGCTGGGAACAGAGGGGCAAGTTCTTTTCTGCTGGGTCACTGAAGGAAGCAGACCTCTTGCCTGGGCTCTGGAGACAGCAGCTATTGTTGGACCATGTGCTCACCCAGGAAGTCCACTCAGCCTTCCAGGTAATGGGAACTCTTTGAGAATTACAACCTTCTAAGTTTAAGTATCTACCCTATTTTAACAACTGCTAGGGTACGTTTAGAGAGAGGGATAGAGGATTTACGTTAATATCTCCTTTGTTTTGGAAACCCTTGCTCAATCTGGTGCAGTGCTAAAACATA
This sequence comes from Sphaerodactylus townsendi, assembly GCF_021028975.2. Classification (NCBI taxonomy): domain Eukaryota; kingdom Metazoa; phylum Chordata; class Lepidosauria; order Squamata; family Sphaerodactylidae; genus Sphaerodactylus; species Sphaerodactylus townsendi. The sequence continues at coordinate 169,227,396 of NC_059425.1, read as the reverse complement.
CTTGTAACCATTTTATTTTTAATAAACCCTTTTATTAGGAGGTAGGAGCAGCAGTGGCATAGGAGGTTAAGAGCTTGTGTATCTAATCTGGAGGAACCGGGTTTGATTCCCAGCTCTGCCTCCTGAGCTGTGGAGGCTTATCTGGGGAATTCAGATTAGCCTGTACACTCCCACACATGCCAGCTGGCGGGTGACCTTGGGCTAGTCACAGCTTTTCAAAGCTCTCTCAGCCCCACCCACCTCACAGGGTGTTTGTTGTGAGGGGGGAAGGGCAAGGAGATTGTAAGCCCCTTTGAGTCTCCTGCAGGAGAGAAAGGGGGGATATAAATCCAAACTCTTCTTCTTCTTCTTAAACTTTAGATATGGGGAACAGTTCTCTGTACCATGAATGCCTCCACCATCTTGGATGCACTATCTAAATAGGAGGGGGGAGAGAGGTTGGCAGGTGTCAAGCAGCTTTTCCTCTGGGACCTCCAATCTGCCCCATGGAACCCAGGACAGGGGAAACTGAGGCCAGGTCTCGGGGTTGGAAAGGGAGCTGAGGAGTCCTGACTGGAAGTCCCTCAAACAGTCAGGTGGTGGCAGCAATACCCAGAGAGAAGAAAGCAAGCCCTTTCCAGGAAAAGTTGGCAACCCCTGGGAGAGGCCGGGTGGGTGGGGGGCAGGGTCTGCCAGGCAAAGTGGGCCCGTTCCATCGCACAGGCCAAAAGCGTTGTCTCTTAATTTCTGCCTATCAAATCTTTGTAAAAAGCCATGCAGATTTCCGTATTTCACTGCAGTCCCATCTTGAGTGCAAAGACGGTATTTTCTTGAGGAAGTCAAAAAAGAAAAGAAAGGAAAAAATCTCTTTTGGCTTAGGTTGAGATCAACAACATCTTCAGACTCTGTATTTTTTTCAGCTGGATGTTTCTGACTCACGCCTTATGTAAGCAATATCTTGAACAAAAGCTTTCCACAGGGGAGAGCTCATCTGAAGACTGCAAAGCAAAGGGAAGAGCCACCGTTTCTGCCTTCCTCTGTGCAGTGGGCAAACAAGTTATGAAACAAGTTCCAATCACCAGCAAAAGCCCATTTTCTGTCACAGATACAGTTTTAAGGATAAGGAAACTGTAGATAAAGCCAACGACTGATATTCCACGGATGTTCCTTCAGAAATAGAATGAGCATTTTAAATAGCATTGAGTTCTGAAGAGCCTGCTTTTTTATACCTTTTTTGGTACCTTTAAGAAGGCCCAAAGTGGGTTTCAAACACCTTCCCTCCTCTTTCCCACAACAGACACCTTGTGAGGTAGATGGGACTGAGAGAGTTCTGAGAGAACTGTGACTAGCCCAAGGTCACCCAGCACCCTTTTGGCTGAGGAATTCCAGGAGGTTATTTCCAGAGGAATGTTATGTTCTCGGAAGGTGGTATTGGGAGATGCGGCCCCACAGACACAAGGGCCCCAGACCACTCAGTTTTAAAGATTAATGCCAACACCTTGAACCTGATCCAGAATTGAATTGGTAACCAGTGCAGATGGTGAAGCAGTGGAGATATGTGCAGTGGTGGGATCCAAAATTTTTAGTAACAGGTTCCCATGGTGGTGGGATTCAAACTGTGGTGTAGCGTCAATGGGGCTGGGCGGGGCGCAATGGGGGCATGGTCAGGCATTCCGGGGGTGGGGCATTCCTGGGTGAGGCTGTGGCAAGGATGCAGCCACTGCGCTGGTCCTTGGGCGGGAAATGAATGCACGCAGGCACAGGCTGCCACGCACGCCGGTGCACCTCCTGCTAGACTGCTTCAAGTTCTGCGTGCTACTGCTGAGAGGAGGGATGTAACTAAGGCAAAAATCACGTGGCAAAATCACCAAATAGTAACCCCCTCTCGGCACACACAAATAATTAGTAACCTACTCTCAGGAACCTGTGAGAACCCTTCTGGATCCCACCTCTGGATATGTGTGATCTTGCTGGGGTCCCTGTAAGGACCATCACAGCTTTATTCTGGACCGGCTGTAGTTTCTGGAGCAACTTCAAGCATGTCCTAAATGTACTGGTCTTTAGGACTCCTTACAGAACCTGGCTGGGCTTAAGTATACTATTCATTGTTTTAAGAACTCTCTTACGGGCATAAACACCTTTTTTTTTGTTGATAAGAATGCACAGTCTTACATTGTATATTTTTGACTCATCTATTCAAAGAGAGTTTCTTCAAAATACAGGTGTTTTATATGTACTTTAAATTGTATAGGAAAGAAAAGGGCGGGCTGTATACTGGAAGCCAGGAATAGCATAAGAACAGAACAGATATAAATCCTGTTATTGTGTCCTGGCCACTGTAGAACAATTACAGTATGGTTTTAGCTATTGTCCTGCAAAAAATGTTGCAGTGCTTCAAATGGTGAATGGAGACAAGTTCTGAAGCCGATTTTCTTCCTAATGGGAAATGAACAATGATGAGAAGACAGGATAAAAAAAAAGCTGAAATCTTTGGTAGCCTAGAATTAAGGAACACAAGGTGGAAGCTTAGAATCTCAACGATACTGTGAATGTCAAGCCAAGTTATTATTTTTGCCTGTCTGCTGATAATAGAGCACAGAGTGGAAAGCAGAAATTACAAATGAAAGAGAATGCAGAAGAAAAGAAAAGAAGACTCTAAATAGTCTGTAGAGAGCATGCTGGGCACTATTGTTTAACTTAAACACTAGGGCAATTCAAGACTTGGCAAGTCTGTTTTGAGGAAATCAGGAATGGATATTGCAGATATAATGGAAAATAACTGGTTCTTAGACATTTTGTGTTCTCACGTTGTCAGTGAAAAGTTTATTCTGGCCCATGGAATTATTAGAACTGAGCACAACACTGCAGGGAGAAATTTAATGTCTGAGGAAAATCCAGGTTACAGCCAGTTATTTGGTGCACGGTGCCTATTCGGATGCTAAGGCTGCAACTGTATTTCAGGGCAATGACATGAGTGTATGGACTCTATAGCTCTCTCTTGCATGGCTCTTTGCAATGCTGTAGCTACAGTTGCAAACTGTGGGTTAGGAAATTCTTGGAAATTTGGGGACAGTGTCTGGGATGGGCAGAGTTTGGGAAGGGAGTTCATCAGGAAGCTGATCTGGTTATTTGTTACAATAATAAGGATTTCAGAGGGTAGCCATGTTGGTCTGCAATAGAAAAGCCCAATTCAAGTCCAGTAACACCTGGGAAGCCCACTGGTCTTTCAGTGGTTTCAGCTTTCAAATGCTCATATCCCAAAAAGAAGGCCCCTTCCACACATGCAGAATAATGCACTTTCGATCCACTTTCAATGCACTTTCCAACTGGATTTCACTGTGCAGAATAGCAAAATCCACTTTCAAACAATCGTGAAAGTGGATTGAAAGTGCATTATTCTCCATGTGCAGAAGGGGCCGAAGAGGAAGAAGGAACTCAGACTACTAGAGTTTGTTTGGAGGCGTGTTCGCAACAAAGTCTTGAGAACACATTATACAGCTACTTTGAAAGCCTATGAAGTGGCAGTGAAAACAGCAAAAAAGTCTTTGTTCTCTGCTTCTGTTGCATCTTCTAGTTCATGTCTAGGTCAATTATTTAGGATAGGTCGTTTCCCCACTTACCATCTGCTGCGCGCTACTCTCACCAAGTAGCGCGGGGTCCCGCGGCACTCCCCACTATAGGGGCAGCGACAACGCAGCCACCCCCGACGCTGCTGCTCTTGCGTCCCCTCAGCGCGCGTCATTCCTGGCGCTCCTCAAAACGTTGCCTTTTGATGACCGCGGGGTCATGGGGAAGCCCGGGAGCGCACCAGAAATGACGCACGCTGAGAGTAGCGCGCAGCAAAGGGTTGTTGATGGTAAGTGGGGAAACGACCATAGTTTGGTCGCTGATCTCCCCTAAGGAGGAGTCCCAAATTATTAGTGATTTGGCTTTTAGCTGTGACAGGTGCTTTTTAAAATTGACTTTCATAATTACCGGTATGTCTTTTGGCTTTCCTTTTCTTTAAATTTAGAAATTTCTGAAATTTAGCCTTTTAAATCGATCACAAAAATGTGACTGCACAAATTGTTCTAAAAATAAAGTCTCTCCAGATGAAGAACAAAATTGTTCATTGCTGAAGCATGCTAATGGGTTGCTGTTGAGAAAGCTAATTGAAACCCACTGAGTGAGGGGAAATGGGAATTTTATCTTCAAGTGAAATATCAGGGAACTTGGAAATGACTATTTGTCATCATAGACTTTTTTTTTCAAAGACAGTAAATACTGCAAAGTTGGACTTCGTTATCTGCACTGGGCCCAGAATAGCTCTCGTTGCTGTTTGTGGCTGGCAAATGGACTGATGTATTAAAGACTAAATTTATTCTTTCAAGTAGTATTGGGTTCTGTTTTAGAATCAAAGGCCGTTTCCGCACGGCCACGGTGGGGGTTGGGTCGGCATACATGACGCCGACCCAACCCCTCTGGGACCGTTCGCATGAATGGTCCCAGAAACTACCGGGATGACGGCGCCATGTTGTGCCATCGCCCGGTCGACCTACCGTCTCTGCGGCCCTCCGGTGCGTTGCCGAGGCCAGGGGACATGCCCCCCTGCCCTGCGCAACTGCTCTGGCATCACAGGGCAAGGGAGGTGTGTCCCCAGGCCGCAGTGATGTGCCGGACGGCTGCAGAGACGGTAGGTCGACCGGTCACAGGGGGGAGGGATGGCGCCTTCAAACTGCTGCCGTTTGCACGGCAGCGGCTGGAAGCCGCCGTTTTCCGTAAACCTCGCTCGGGAAGCGAGGTCGGAAAACTGCGACTTCATGCTGCTCGGGAGGCGCGAGGGCGGCGCGGCTGCACAGCAGCTGCTCCCCCCGTGCGAACAGCTCCCCGGGGATGGCGTTTTTGCCATGCTTAGGGTGCTGTTTATGGCCCGTGCGGAAAGGGCCAAAGAGAGCTACAGCTGTATATGCTTTCTAAACTTATACTCTAAATTTGGTACGTCTTTCAATTTAAAACTGAGCCATTGGTATTAATTGCTTTTATGATTTTGAAAGAGGTTTCCTCACCACTTGGCTAATTTTCCCCATGCATAGTTGGATGGTAAGACTTGCCTTCAGTGTTTAGAAACTAGCTTATTTAGAATGGGTCTTATTAGAATTGATGCAGTTCCATCCTTACACCTTTCTAAGCGCACTCACTTCAGCAGCAAGATATAACTCTACTGAAGGTTACCCTGATAAGTCTCATCCCTACTCTTTTGGTGAGCTTGCTGGGCTCAGCCTAACCTGCTTTACAGGGAATGTGTGATGATTAAATGGGTAAGAGAGACCCATGGATGCCACTCTGTGCTCCTTGTGAAAAAAAGTATTGACAAAGGCTTTCACAGCCAAAGTCAACTGGGTGTTGTGGGTTTTCTGGGCTGTGTGGCCGTGGTCTAGTAGTTTTTGCTCCTAAAGTTTTGCCCACTTCTATGCCTGGCCTCCTCAGACCCATGGAAAGCCTACAACACCCAGTTTAATAAAGGTTTGTACTTGCTCGATAGCTTTGTAGTTTGTGTGCACCCCCCTCTTTGCAGTGCATCTAGTTTCAAACTTCTAGTGATGACAGCATGATCCTGGACTGACCTCCAAGCCAAGTACTTAGAATGATCCATGGCATCGCTACTAATTCTGGGGAGTGCATTGTCTATGGTGGCCCTTGAAGTTTCACAAGATTGTGTTTACAAGCCTGATAATTGCCGTTCTTACCTGCTTACCTTGTGTAAAATTGCTCTCGTGGGTCAGCTACTATCGATCCCTCACTCCCATCTCATCAGGAAACTACCCAATAATGTGAGGCAAGCATGCATTTGCTATCATTTTATTTGACTTATGTGTTCACCTTATGATTCAGAGGCATCTGTTCTGCACCTTGTTCCTCATCATCATGATCCAGCAGCATTCGAGTTCATAGTAGGACAAATAAGACGCTTAAATGCTCTAATTTCCCACAGGCTCTGTTTCCACCATACTTTTGCACTTCTTCCTGATGATACACTAGGCAGAATTTGAGGAACGCACGCACGCACGCACGCACGCACGCACGCACGCACGCACGCACGCACGCACGCACGCACAAATAATTTAGAAGGTATGCTGGTAGAAATATTTCTAGTTTCTTCCTCTCAACTTTATTTGTGTGTTCAGCTGATTTTATATAGCACCTTTCTGGGCCAGTGTATTGTAGTGGTTAGAATGTCCAACTCGGAACTGGGAGACACGGGTTCCGATCCCCAATATGGCTAGGAAGCTTGGTGGGTGCCTTTGGGACAGTCACATGCTGTCAGCCTAAATTACCCCACAGAGCTGTACTGAGAATAAAATGGAGGAGAGGGTTCCACAGGAAAAAGGATGAGTTTAAATGAAACAAAATAACAATAATAATGTCCACTTAAGGCTAAAAAAATAACGATAATATAGGGCCTTTCCCCACTCGAAGGGATCCCCCCTATGCTGTGCGCTGCTCTCAGCGCGCGGCATCCCTGGTGCGCGCCCGGGCATCCCCACGACCCCGTGCTTTGCACGGGGTCATCAACAGGCGCCGTTTTCTCCAGCGCCAGGGATGCCGTGCGCTGAGGGGGCGCGACCGTGGCAGCGTCGGGGCGGCTTCGCTGTGGCCGCCCCTGTAGTGGGGAGTGCCCAAGGACCCTGCGCTACTTGAAGAGAGTAGCGCGGGGCTTAAGGTAAGTGGGGAAAGGCCCATAGATCCATTAAAACCTCAAAACTAGATCAAGAGCCAGGAAAAAAAATCAAGTTCAGCTTTAGAGGAAGCAGAATATATCCCACCCCGCTTTTCTCTACCTTTAAGGAGTCTCAAAGCAGCTTATGTAACCCCCATGCCCAGAATGGGTTGACCCAGAAAGGGGTGGAGTCTGAAGGGCAGCAGAAAGGCTGCAAGAGCTCTTTGCAGAAGAACAAGGCTACCAGACTTGGACCTTGATTTCTATAAGCCCTTAACACCTTGTTAAGGTAATTGCAATATTGTTGGGAACTACTGGGAAGGTAGTTGTTTTTGCTATGTTGTAAATGTTGGAGTTTATTGTTTCAGGGTATCTTTTGTGGTTGTAATGGGTGAGAGTTCTCCTGGAGACCTTCATCATGTTGCAACCTGTTCATCAAGCCCTTGGAGTCTTCAGGAGCCAGCCAACTTGCAAAGAAGAATTTGGACTTGGCAATATCAGTAGACTGTAAATAGAAGGACTTGAAATGCAACCTGAACAGGACCTTGAATTGTAACGTTAAATGTTGATGTTTTAAAAGTGTTAATTGTAAAGAAAAGTAAACCATTTTGTTGTTTAAAAATTGTTGTTGCAACTCATTCCAAGTACTGCCCCACAGAACCCACAGTTAGAGGTTACACTTACACTCACGTTTCCTTTCCCCTGCCCCTCACAACAGACACCTGGTGATGTAGGTGGGGCTGAGAGAGTTTGGAGAGAACTGTGACAAGTCCAAGGTACCATCATTTGCAGGAGTTGGGGAACAAACTTGGTTCACCAGATTAGAGTCCACTGCTCTTAACCACTACACCACTCTGATCCACTGCCTCCTCAATTAGCTCTTTAAGCTGTGAACCACCTTCATCCTTCTGTATTCTTCAAGTACCAGAAGACCAGAGATTTCCTCAGTAAATTCTCATGAATATTTATAGGTTTTCACATTCTGCAGCTTCCACCGAAATTCCAGGATGCAATTAATCTGAGCCTAGCTTTTTTCCCCCCAGTTAAATATCACAGTCTTAATTTCCTTGTTTTTTCCTTCAGTGCTTTTTAACGTTTTACTTCTTTCTTCAAGGTGACAAAGCTGTCTTAATTAAGCTCCCCCTCCTTTTAAAAGATAGTAATGAGACAGAAAAATGCCTCGAGGCCTCGGGTCTCATTTGCCATCAGCTTCCTACTCACGCATCTGAATGCCCCCAGCTAGTATAAAATCTGCATTTGGGTAGCAGACAGAAAGAGACTCAGAAGGTGTTTGTTAATGTATGATGCTTAAGACAAATCCTTTTGAACATATATGTTGGTTTTGATACAGGACTGAAATGCCATTCAAACATTGAATCACAATCAACAGGAGATGGAGGATTGGAGTTTGATTTCTGAAAACCTAACAATATACAACCCATTACACACCCTATAATGACTTCTAGTTATCTCATTTTTGATTGAAAGTTAACTCTAAATTCATGCATATAGTTAAAGATACTTTTAATCAATTAATTTTTTTACTAATATTCTAGTACATTCTGCTGTTTTCTTATAGTTGTCAAATCTTGCTAGTTTTCTAAAAAGTGGTCCACATTATTGTCCCTTAATATTTTTTAAAAAATTTTATTGTATCATTTGAATTTAACAGTTTATAGTATTTTCCTTCTTCATACATTTTCAAACAATACTTTTTCCCCTTTTCTCCCTCCCCCCATTACTTCTTCATAGTTTTGCCACACAAACAGCAGTAAGTTCATTCTCTGTAGCCTCTTCTCCCATATTTCTTCATCAACTCAAGCTTTTCATCCAGTCCCCGTATATTATCCGTATCTTCAAAATTTCATTCTGTTTATCAGCTAATGTTATTTATTAATAGATTTTATAATGGATTTTAATTTATATTATATTTTTGTATAAGTGGAGTGCTATGTATTCACATGTACTCTGATTTTAAACTATTGGCTGGCCAAAAGGCCCTAATAAATATCTATTTACCATTCTGTTTATCTTGCCACGTCTTATTTTTATTATTACTGTCCCTTAATAGAGATGTCAGTTTTGCCATTTCTGCATATCCTGTGACTTTCAAAATCTAGTCCTCCTTTGCTGGTATTTTATTGTCCATCCATTTTTGTACCTATGGAGTCATTGCTGCAGTAGTCGTGTATCTGAAGAGTGGTATGGATTCTGTTCTCATGATTTTTCATGTAGCTTTCAGTTCTAGAAGATCCACTTTGATAGAGACACTAAGAATGATTATAAGAGCATCCAAACTTCCATCATGCTTAGAGAGTTTGAATACTAGACCCAGACACTCACATGAACATATATAGAGGTTTGCAGGAAATTCCTGCATGGCTAAAAAGGAGAAGCCAGGCAACTCCTCCCTACTCTAGCAGGACTGGAACACCTTTTTAAAGTTATTGTTTTTAAAAAGACGACACAAAGATGGAAAAAGAGAAAAAAGCACTTTGAGAAAGGGGCCTGGAGATATCTTGGTATTACCATTATTCTTCAGACTACAAAGATCAGTTGACCTGTAGAAAATGGCTGCTTTGGAGGGTGGGCCCTATGGCATTGGAACAGTGATGGCGAACCTTTTTGAGACTGAGTGCCCAAACTGCAACCCAAAACCCACTTATTTATCCCAAAGTGCCAACACGGCAATTTAACCTGAATACTGAGGTTTTAGTTTAGAAAAAATGGTTGGCTCTGAGGCGTGTGTTACTCGGGAGTAAGCTTGGTGGTAGTTGTTGGCTTTGCTTTGAAGCAACCATGCAATTCTTCGAACGAGTGAATCATGACCCTAGGAGGGTTTACTCAGAAGCAAGCCACATTGCCAGCACATTGCCAGCTTACTCCCAGGTAAAGGATCATGCTTTAGTTCTTTGCATGAAAATCAGTGGGGTTTAACAGTGCTTAACAGGGTTACCTATACTGCTTCCTCAAAACTAGGTCTTAGGTTTAATGCTAATAATCAAGCCCAGCAGCCCAGACCAGCCTAGATGTGTGTGCGTGTGTGTGTGTGTGGGGGGGGCGATTTCCCCCCACATGATGAACTCTATGCGTGCCCACAGAGAGGGCTCTGAGTGCCACCTCTGGCACCCTTGCCATAGGTTCGCCATCACTGCATTAGATCATGAAAGATGCTTTCTCTCCCCAATCCCGGTCATCCCCCTAAATATCCAGGAGCTTCCAGCCCAGAGTTGGTAACCCAGAATACACGTGTAAATAGCTCCTCCCAAGTGTTTTGCAATTTGCAATGTGAAGGGTGGGGTGTGGGGGATGATCAAGACTTACTGGTAATAATCCTTGCAAAAACTGACATGGGGAAATTTCACACAGCACAAAATAGACATCTGGGGGATGTCCTAAAAACACATGACTTCCTCTTTTCACTGCACATGCCCAAAGTAAGACTTCTGAGGGACATCGTAAAAAAAAGGTGCCTTTCATGTTGATTCTCACAGCACAAGCGTTAAAGGGGAAAAGAGGCCCCTTCCAACCGGCAGTTTAGCACTCTGGTCACTTTCACCCTCCGGCTTGCTCCTGACATTTTTTGTGCAGCGGAAGCGATTGTTTTTCTAGCATCTTCAAAATAAGGTGTCCTGGGCACATCTTGGGAAGAAAGCTGTGCGGAGTTCCTTTCCAGGATGCCTTAAAAAATATCTCAGGATGTCTTGTTTAAGCTGTATGGAATGGATCATGGTTGTTACCATGGTTTTGAAAGGAGTTAAAAGTAGAATAGTGACCACCAGGGTTATTTTTGCACCATAAAACCTCATAAAAGGTGGGGTTTAAAAATGGCTGGACTCTGCTGAACCTAAGCATTGCAATTAAGCGTCTTGAAAACACTCCTCTGGTGTGAATTTTGATTTCCTCCTTGTCATTTGGAAGAGACGTATACTGGCAGCACATCCAGCCCACCTTTTGGAACAGATTTGCCAGGAACTTTATTGTCACCAGATAGTATCAAAGGACTAGGCTGGTGTGAAAAATCACAGAAACTTAGGTCTGGAGTAAAGACCAGATGCTCCACATGGGGCCAAGCTTAACTAGCAACTTTTTCTTGGCAAGTCCTAGGTACACCTGCTTATTTCAGAAGGGTTTTTATCCCATCTGTTCTTAAAGATCCATTGCTGTACATTAGCTATAGGAATGCGTTGCCAGTAGGTCTTGCTTAGTTGTCACTGAAAGTCCACTGTTTCACTAAAAAAGAGGCATGGAAAGGAAAGCAGCAAGCATTTAGCAGCTGTGTTAAAGCAACAGGCAGCCGCAAACAGTAATCATTATCATAAATCTTTAGGAGAGCTTGGCAAAGATGTGTCTTCCTTTTTTAGTTTCAGCTGATTGGTTCTTTTTAAAGAAGAGGAGTCATTATATTAATGTTAAGTTAGGTGCGCACCTCAAGCTGCCAACGCCAATGAAACCCAATCAGGGAACACGCGGTTGCCCAATTCACCACTCCTTTGCCCCTTTCCACGTGTTGATTTCCTATGTATATTGCTAAGGATAGACAGATGCTCTTAGACAACCGCTTCTCGGCTGCACCAGCTGCTAAGCAAATAAACTCCCAAATAAAAATGTTGTCACTGTGAAATAAGATATATTTAATTAAATAAAGGAGGAGGCTGGAAAAAAAAGCGAAGTGCTATTACAGGAACATAAAACTGTAAGGCACTGAGATAAAGCTAAATTACTACAAGGCGGCTCTGTTCAATCTAATCCTTCAAGATAGACATGAAACCCGAAAATTGCACACATTGTGAAATCAGCATCAGCTCTAAGCAAATATTAACTGGGGAGATATAAACTGATTTATAATAAATACGAGTGTGAATGCTAGGATTAGTTTAGGAAAGGCAAACAAGCACATGCCAGTGTATAAAATACTCCATCTTGGGTCTGAGCAACCTAAGAGGAAAGGAATACAGTACTGCACCGAATCCTTCACAAATTATGAAATGTGTAAATTGTTACAAAAGAAATAGAGAAGAACCAAAATTTTCCTCAGAATTTAAATTCAACTTAATACTGGCTGAATTACATGGTACATATTTTTTTTAAAAAATAGCAGCCATCGAGTCACCGGTGACCCATCCTCCCTCCCTAGCTGCAATTGTTAATAGTTGACTTGTTGTAATGGTTTATTGCATAACTGTACTTTGTCGCAGCCTGGCGGGTTGGCAACGGAATCGCAACATCTGGGGGAAGAAGCCGAGCCAGGCGGCCGGTCTTCTCCATGATTGGGGCCCTTAACAAAGGGCTGAGGGGTAGGATGGGCTGGTAAGCAAGCCGGTAGGCTTAGCTGGTGCCCGCTACCCCAAGCAGGAAGGGTTGACACCAAGGGGTATCTACCCCGGTGGCTCCCGGCTTCCTGCCCAATGCCCCAATGGAGACTGGGGACGGCATGATGTTGCGATCCATTTGTCTGCCCAGCTTCTTAAATGTTTGATGTTTGCTAATTAATAAATTGGGCTGTGGCCCAATCCATTTCCAAGCTTTGGTATGATGTGTTTATTTGCCGGGGAAGGGTCTACACCATCTGCACGCAAGAAAAAACCTCTTTGGAAAAGGAACTGAAGTGGAGAACAGGTGCAGGGAAAGGGAGATTCAATTCTTCCCCACCATGTTTTGAATTGTCTTTCTTCCTATTGGCTTTAAACGTTGTTAGAAAGGATGGTGGAGGAATGATATGAAGTCACAGCCAACTTATGGTGATTCCTTGGGGTTTCCAAGGCGAGAGATATTTGGAGGTGGTTTGCCATGGCTTGCCTCTACCAGGTCTGAGAGAGTTCTGAGAGTATTGTGACTGGTGTTGGGAAGTAGGGATATAGAAATATGATTTCTTTTCCTATGCTGTTGAAAGAAGCTTTGGGTTTGCCCATTTCATTGCTGGTGCTCTTAATTGCTTCGCTTTTTAAAGTTCCTTTTTGTTCCACTAAAAGTGCCCTTTGTACCAGCTAGCTGAAAAACTAACATTAAAAATGGAAGCATGGGGAAACACAAAACGAAACAGAAAAATTTATGAGCTCAAAGTGTAAGAGAGAAGTGAAAGCAAAGCAGGGATTTTTGACTTCAAACAGCTGTGAAATTTGGTAGCATCACTATGTGCTGAGTAACCATTTGGACTAGAAGGTGGAGAAAGGGTTAAACTCCTCTGCTACCTTTAGTTTGTCCCCAAAAGTGCTGTCCATCAGAACACTCAACTCATAGGCTTTTTGACATGCATCTGAGTACCTGCAAGCTTTTTAAAAAAGGTATAGCGTAAAAGAGACAGAAAGTAAATTATGTGAATGTGAGGAAAATAATTACTAGCACATAAATGAATAGCCTTGGGAATTTTCCTTTGAACTTTTCATTTTAATAGCTTATGGTTTCTGTAATCATTTGTGGTCACTTTCTCTGTAGAGATAGACCACAAATTCTTAGAAGGAACAAAATCATTGGAAGTCTTGACAGCATCTCTCCTCAGATTCTTGTGTTGTTGATTCATGGTTAGACAGGGTGCTGAAAAGCCAGTGGACATTAGCAATCCTGTTTTTGATTCTTCTGGACATCGGCTATCTTCACTCATAGAAACCCACCAGGGATTTTGATCTGTTGAGTGTCCTTTATTTTATGATCCCACATAGCCTGAACTAAAGCTAGTCCACTTATGATTCCAGGTCTTTTCGACAGGGGCTAGATGCAAGTGTACCGAAGGGGGTGGATTTAAAAGGAGAATCTGCAGAAATTTGGGGGCTGCCTGCTGTCTGGGGTGCAATTGTTAATCTAGCAGCACCAAACATTTAGGGTATCTTTAGGAGACTCTCCTGATGATACCACCCAGGTTTGGTGAAGTTTGGTTCAGGCGGTTCAAAGTTGCTTGGACCCTCAAAGGAATTATAGCCCCCATCTTCCTGTGGCTCCCATTGCTGGAAAAAACCAATGGGGGATGGGGGCCTTTGGGAGTCCAGCTTTGAACCCCCTAAACCTCCTGGGCTTTCCAGGGCTATCATCAGGATAGTCTTCTGAAAAATCCCTGAAATTTTGGTGCTGCTAGCCTAAAAAGTGCATTCCCTGCAGGCCAAAAACAAAAAAAACTTTAAAAATTCAAAAAACCACAGATGGGGGGTGGAACTTTGGACATATAATGGGGGGGGGGGTTTGAACCAGAGAAACCCCCCATAACCTACGTCCTTGCAAGGGGGCATTTGTATAAAGACAATAGAGCTACATGATAATAGAATAATTCAGGAAGGAGCTTTTATAGAAGCAACAGGACTGTGGATTACATCACTGTATGTTATGTACTATCTATAGGGTATGTGCATTATCCTGCTCTTACTGCATTGCCTTCTACCTCTGTAATACCATTTTCTGCATTGAGATATTATGTGTAATGATTCTTTGCTCTATTTCAAATTGCTATAAACCTCATCTTATTGCATTGTTTACTAGATCTCTCATCTGATTGATTGCATTGATTTGCACTGTGTAATCTGTTTTGAGTCTCATTGAGAAAGGTAAACAAATAAATAAAATGTATAGGAACAGGCTGTGAGAAGGATTCTTTCTAAGTGAACATGTACACATCAAGCAACAGTGGCATGATCTCTGAGCTGCCCACACATAAGGGATCTTCAGAGCAAAAGCCATAGCCCTCCCCTGTGAATAAGTTTCCTGTGAGGTCACATAAATTTGCAATAGATTTGTGCTCACTTACCTCTAGGCCAGTGGTTCTCAACCTGGGGGTTGGGACCCTTTGGGGGGGTCGAACGACCCTTTCACAGGGGTCGCCTAAGACTCTCTGCATCAGTGTTCTCCATTTGTAAAATGGATAAATGTTAGGGTTCGGGGTCACCACAACACGAGGAACTGTATTAAAGGGTCGCGGCATTAGGAAGATTGAGAACCACTGCTCTAGGCCTTAATACCTTATTATTTGTCTCCTGCCCTGTCAAAAATAATTTTCTCAACAATAAGAATTCTTCAGGACAATTGTGGAATGCTGTTTTCATTGTCTTTTTCTTTGCATTGTTTGGAGTCTGGTACAACATGATTTTCACCCCTTCATGACTTCCTCTCTCTCTCAGGCCGCTTCCACATGGCCACGATGGGGGTTGGGTCGGCGTACATGACGCTGACCCAACCCCAGGCACCGATTCACACAAATGGTGGAGTTGCGGCCGGGGAGGAGACGGCGCATGGCATCCGCTGGGCCTCGCGCCCGTCCCCCAGATGCCTGACCGTGTCCTCTGGCCTCCGGTGCATCGCACAGGCCAGGACACATGCCCCCCCCTGCCCTGTGCGACAGCTCGGAAGTCACAGGGCAGAAATCTCAGCCTGTCTGATGTGCCGGAGGCCGGAGGAAAAATTATAGTAAAAAATCTGGGAAAGGGGACGGGGAATGGCGTCTTCCAATGTTCGCACGGCAGCGGCTGGAAACCGCTGTTTCCCAAAAACCTCACTGGGGAAGTGAGGTCGGGAAACAGTGGCTTCATGCCGCTGGGGAGGTGCAAGGGCAGTGCGGCTGCGATGCAGCTGCACCCCCCCCCCATGCAAACAGCTCCCTGGGGACGGCGTTTTTGCCATTTCCAGGGCGCTGTTAAAGGCCCGTGCAGAAAGGGCCTCACTCTCTCTACTCCAACATAATTTTACAACATAATTTGCTTGCAGGCTTTTAAAATCAGGACTCTTCAGCCTTGCTAACTATTCAGTCTGTTTCAGCCAGTTGCTTTGAGAATTCACACTTGGAAAGATTTATGTCAGGTTCACACCTTTTTGCCTCAGTTCTTTCCTTTTCTCTTTACATAGAGAATTTACACTTGAAAGATTTGTGACAAATTTTGCACCAATCCCTAGTGCTGATTGGAGGGGCATGGCAAATGGTTGATGGGGCATCACCCCTTTATGCCCCACCATAATTACGGGCCTGGTAAATAGCAATCTGTATTTGTTATCTTATATTCTTATATTTACATTCTTATATTTAGATACAGTTGGCTCAGATATGGCTGTCACACAGTTCAGTCAACTACAAGAGAGAGTAAAACTGCTGAGCCGAGGTCACTTTTTTTTTATTTCTTAGCTTGCCATTCAGGCCCTGCTGTTCAAATACCATGTTGACTCTGAGGCAATTTTCTC
Organism: Sphaerodactylus townsendi; assembly: GCF_021028975.2. NCBI lineage: Eukaryota > Metazoa > Chordata > Lepidosauria > Squamata > Sphaerodactylidae > Sphaerodactylus > Sphaerodactylus townsendi. The sequence continues at coordinate 169,211,567 of NC_059425.1, read as the reverse complement.
CTTTCTCATAAACATTTTTTGAGAATTGTGAACTTGTCTGCCAGAAAAGACTGCTCTCCCCATTGGTATATGAAACCTACACATTTTTCAAACTTTGAAATAAGGAGGCTTGTGCCATTCCATCACTCTCTCAGTGGTTCTTAATTCATCTCATATCGGCAGAGAAGAAGCTAAAGGTCTCACTTCCAACAAAGGTTAGATGCCATCCTGGTTGAAACTATGCATACATTTCTCCTCCAGGGCAAAGCAATACCCTTCGTGTGAAAAAAATTGACTGAGTGAAAATGAACACATCAAGGCATCAGATGTCAGCTGACCTGACATCTGATGCCTTGAAAAAAGCACAATTTTAACCCTCTTTGATTGACGTCATTTCTTCTGGTTAATGCCCCCCGCAACCATCTCTTTTATCGTACCGAGGCTGTACAATGGGGTATCACAGGCTTTCAAGATAACCCAAGATGACACTTTCTGGATTGATATTCTGTCTTTCTGTTGATTCCTCTCAGCATCAAGTCTCTCAAAATGGCTTCTTTTGTTTCTTTATATCTTTTCCTCCCTGGTTTTTTTTTGTTTTTTTTAGCCATGGGGATACAGTGGGATATCAGAAGCTTTCAAGATTTCCCACAGTGCCCCTAAATCCCTCCCCTGGTCAGTTCACAGCATGAACTTCAATATGTATTTTCCCCCTCATGTCTGCAAATCTGTTATTAAGCAAGTCAGGAAAAAAAAACTGGGGGAAAAAATCAGTTTGCTGATAATTCAGTACCAATTCCTTTTGTTTAATTCTAAAATATGAAACAAAATAGTCTGCTTGTATGTCTTGGGGAAATGAAGATAGTTATTCTGTTTCCAGTGCCTTATGGAGTTATTTTATGTGCAACTTTGATGTTACACTGAGACTACCTGGGTTGTTTTGTTCCAATTACTCTGAGCAAAGTTGGAGGGCTAGCATTAAGATTTATCTTTGATGTTGCACCAAAGAAGGTCCTATATCAGAACTAGGTTGTCAGAACAACTGTATTCATTGTATAAAGACTTAAAAAAATAAAATAAAAATTTGTCAGCTCCTTTGCAATGTTGGTGTCCAAAATGGGTGCTAAATGGGAAGCAGCTGTAATTAAGGTAAGGTTTGTTTGTTTAAAAAAGAACTCCTCAGAGGACTGTATAATCTACTAACACTGTTTTGGCCATGTATTGAGGGCATGTATGAAGAAACATGCCAGGTTGGAGAAATGCTTGAGCAGGTGAAATTTGTTTTCTGAATGTATGTATCAGGAAAAGAACAGGGACAGGTTGTGTGATGGTTTGCTAGAACAACCATAGCTACCTTTCACTACTGGTGAAGGGAAAAGGCTATCTCTGCATTTGCTGGAGGACACAAATAGATGGTGGGGCTCATCTCTGGAAGGGATGAGTCTGCCTATCGGAATGAGGTGGACCGATTGCTCTCATGGTGCAGGGAAAATAACCTGGTTCTTAATACTAACAAGACAAAGGAGCTTATAGTGGACTATAGAAGGAATAGCTCAGAAATTCAGCCCTTGACTATAAATGGAGATCTGATGGGGCAGATTGGCTAGTTTTTTAAATTTCTAGACATTTATGATTAAAGAGGACTTGACCTGGGGCGTACAGACTGCCGTGGTGGTTAAGAAGGCCCAGCAAAGACTGTACTATCTGAGACTTTTAAGGAAACAACAACTGAATGGAAAACTCCTGGTGTCCTTTTACTGCTGTGCTATAGAGAGTGTCTTAACCTACTGCATCTGTGTATGGTTCTCCAATTGCACAGTGGCAGATAGGAAGGTACTCCAAAGGGTGATCACTACTGCACAGAGGATTATCAGCTGCCCTCTCCCCTCCTTGGAAGAACTCTATAATTCCCGAAGCCTAAAGAAAGCCCAAAATATTCTGAGAGACCCGTCTCATCCAGCACACTCTCTTTTAACGGGACGTCATTACTATTGTTATTGTTTTTGACCGCTGTTTAAATGGTTTTAATGGATTTTAGTGTATATGGTCACTATTGTGACCCTTGTTATATATTGTATATAGATCAGTGTTGTGCACTGGCCAGAGCCCCTTGGGGATTGGGCAGTCTATAAATTTAAATAATAAATAAATAAAAAAACTGTTACCATCTGGCAGACGATACAAGTCTATCAAAACTAGGACAAAGAGGCTTAGAGGCAGCTTCTACTCTAGAGCTATGGCTATGCTGAACTCCGTGGCTTCGTGTTGATGTGTTTGGGGCTGTGTAGGGATGGGTGGAGGAAGGGGAAAGTGAGGATGGGGTATGAGTCTGAAATTGTGTGCATCGAGGAATGCTGCTGTAAATTTTTGTTGTGCGTGCACAATGACAATAAAATGCTTTGCTTTGCAATCAGGCCTCTTACTGCAGCATCATCCAGGAATCACTTGCCATCATTTGCCATCACTAGGTTCCCATGTAGGAGAACATAATAGTGGCAAGCGGTACCATTATCTGCACCCTTGCCATATACTACTGCCCACTTTATCATGTGCTTGCACAAACACCTCCTTTGTTGCCTCCTGACACCCTCTGGTAAAGGCACCAAGTCCCCTTCAGTAGTGGCTCCCACAGGAAAAAAAAGAAAAAGGAACGCGTCCTCACTGCCATTCTTATGTAAACATTTATGTGTATCTTTATTCAGGGTGAGTAGAAAGAATTCAGCATGACTCAGAGGCCCCTTCCGCACACACAAAATAATGTTTTTTCAAACCACTTTCACAACTGTTTGCAAGTGGATTTTGCCATTCCGCACAGCTTCAAAGAGCATTGAAAGCAGTTTCAAAGTGCATTATTCTGCATGTGCGGAATGAGCCTGAAAGTTGCAGGGACTTTTTCTTTAGTCAGTGGTTGTACATGTGCTATAAAAACCTCTTCAGGTTCAGGCCTCTTCAGTTAAAAGATGTTGGATCTCAGGTAACTAGGGTTCCCAATTACGACTTGAGAAATTCCCAGAAATTCAAGGGTGGTGCCTGGGGAGGGTAAAATTTGAGGAGAGGAGGGAGCTCAAAGATGTGATGACATAGATCCTGTTTGATGCTGTTGCCATTTTTTCCAGGAACAGATATCTGTAATCTGGAGTCCAGTGCAGAGGCGGAGTGAGGGGAAACTGCGCCCTGGGTGCCCGTGTGCCCAATGCCCCGGAATGCCCCTGCCACACCCCCTCCACTGCCTGGCAATGCCTCTGCCTCAGCTCCACCCCAGGGTGTTGTGCCTCCCCTTGACGCTACGCCACTGGCCCAGTGGTCATTTTGGGAGAACTCCAGGCCTGCCTAGAAGTTGGCAACTCTACATAAGTTGGAAAAAATCTTTTTGTGCCTAAGATCTTGGTTAGCTACTATTAGACAGATCGTATCTGAGCTAGATGGACCAATAAGATGGACCAATAGGCTTGACATACTTGCTTTACTGACTGAGGAAATTTCTTAGCTTTTCTCCCTGATGAGGACCCAAAGTGGCTTACACAAAGGACTAATTTAAATACATAAAATTCAATGTAAGTAAGCAAGTAAAGGGGCTGGAATGGGATCCACTGGAGCAGGCCATCAAAATCAGGAACCATGAGATAAATAGCCCTTTGGCTCACACAGAAAGGGTTGTGCTTCTGGCCACAACAGGCTTTAAAGCAGCAGACACAGGAGGGAAACAGTATCTCAATCTAGATCTTAAACAGCCACCAGCCATCTTCCCACAATTCTCCTTCCTTATTGCAGCCTACAGTGTGGAGCCTGGATGGAAAAAGCACAGAAGATGTCAGGAGATGGCATACATGAAACTCAGCACATCAGCCCTATGGCACACAGTTCCATGTCTTAGGTATACAGCTAGATTTTTGGAGGGCAGGTGGGGGTAGGTATGCCAGTCTCCAGTGAGAACTTGGGGATCCCCTGGAATTGAAGTGTAACCTCTAACTGTGGGTTCTGTGGGGCAGAACTTGGAATGAGTTTGCAACAACAATTTTTTTAAAAACAAAATGGTTTACTTTGACATATAACATCAAACATCAACATTTAACATCACACTTCAAGGTCCTGTTCAGGTTTCATTTCCAGTCCTTCTAGTTACAGTCTTCTGATATTGCACTGATCCAATTCTTCCACCACAAATTAGGTTCAGCTCACAGAGCTCAAGAGGGCTTGGTGAACAGGATTCAACATGATGAAGGTTTCCAGGAGAACTTTCGCCCATTACAAACATAAAAAAACCCAGAAACAATAAACTCCAATATTTACAACATAGCAAAAATAAACAACTACCTTCCCAGTAGTTCCCAACAACATTGCAGCCACCTTAACAAGGTGTTAAGGGCTTATACAAATCAAGGTCCGACTCTGGTAGCCTTGTCACCTCCAAACTACATGAGCTCTGCAGCCTCCTGCTGCTTTGAGTCTCCACCCCTTTCTGGGTCAACCCATTCTGAGCATGGTGGTTACAGAAGCTCTTCTCCAGATTACAGAGATCAGTTCTCCTGGGAAAATGGGGGTGGACTCTATAGCATTATACCCCACTGAGGTCCCTGCCCTCTTCAGACTCCATTCACGAAGCCCAGGAGGTTCTCCGCTTGGATCTGGCAAACCTATTCCGCCAGCTCCCCCCATGCAGTCTTAGTGATTTTGGAGCCCTGGACCATCCCACCACCCCACCTGCTGGGGTCAAGTAAAGGGTGTCTCTCACTCCGTGGGAGGTGGGCAAGAGCCGCCACTACCATGAGGAGTGAGCTGCCTGCACCTGAGATGGGTGCAAACAATGGCAGGAGCCTCCTCTTCTTTCTTTTTCTTCCTTTCCCTCTCTTAGCAAGAGGAAGGACCATAGGCAATTGGGGACCCTGAAGTATGGGGCCTGGGACAGCTGTCCCTGTTGCCAATTAACTAAGACTGACCCTGCCATGCACTGCTCCACATAGGAACTGCCAACTCAACTCCCATAATACAGAAGGTTGTGCTCATTGAGAGGTATGCTGGCATATCAGCATTTTCAGGGAATGGACTGGATTTTCCTTCCATGGGGGGAAAAATGCGTGCTTCTTCAAGGAAAAAAACCCCATGCAGCATTCTTGTTAAACATTCATGGTGCATTATTCTTTTTGAGCATCGTGTTACCTTAATACTGATGCTCCTAATTTCATTCATACTGCTAAATGATTGCACTCAGCAAATTCCCATCCACTGGAGCTGTAAACTGATTCTTTGTATATCTTTCAAAATGTGGAGGATTTACAAAATGTTTGCAAGGTTTTTTTTTTAAATATTCCTATTTGGAAATAAATTGTGTGTGTGTGTGTTTGAAAAAGTGTTGACAAAACAGTAACAATTATGAGTCTAATGGAGCAGTTTCAGATTTTGCATGTTTCCCCACTGGAAAAATATAACATTTTGAAATCAGCATAATCCCTGAAAAATCCATTAACTTTGTTCACCTAAATTAATTTAGCCATCCTTATTTTATTAGCCTGTCATACCAGAATAGGCAGGCGTTTTTTTTTCCAGTGAATTCCACACCCTTCAACTTCTTTTGTCTACATTTTCTTACTGATTTTCATCACGCATTTCACAGTTGTTTGAATGTTGGTTGCTTTGTGGCACTGCAGTTTGGGGTCATTACTGACCCATGGGCTGATGTCACATCATGATGTTTCCTTGGCAGACTATATTTAGTAGTTCGCCATTGCCTTCTCTATTCATCTACTCTTTTCTCCCAGCAAGCTGGGTACTCAGTTTACTGGGAACTAATTTTACTTGCAAGGACAGAAGACTGAGTCAAGCTTGAGCTGGCTAACTAAAAACAACTTCTGCTGGGATCGAACTCATATCAAGTGCAGAGTTTTGAATGCAGTACTTCAGCTTACCACTGTGGGACATGGGGTTTAATATTAAATTACCCTAGTTGTTAATATGCACAGTTAAGCCTGTTGTGTTGGATTATACACTGCCCTTCTGTTGGTAATATTTACAGCATCTTTTTGGTTGGAATTTGTCTAATGGGTGGCTTAACCAAGATGAGGAGTAATATCTAACACCTCAGTCTTTGAGCAGAATGAGACATTAAAAACAATGCCATTAAATGCCATCAAAACTGGCAGCTCTGTGTCCTGTCTCCAATCTATCTATGAGCATGGGTGGTAGACCATTTCCTTGGCATGAAAAAGGTCCGGGATTCAATCTCCAGCATTATTAGGTAAAGGAATCAGGTATTAGATGATGTGAAATGCCTCCTCATAAGTGTGGAGAGGTGCTGCTAGTATGAGTAAACAATAAAACAATAATGTTCTTGATGAACCAATGGCATGATTCTCTATGATGCAATTTCCTTTGTATCATTTTCCCTTATAACATGTAGAGATTCTCATTGTGTGTTATAATATGCTGTGAGTTTCTCTATTGGCATAGCTCCTCTTCATTGGCTGCAATGAAGTGCAGTGCCATCAAGTTGCAAACCGAATATTCCCAAACATTACAGGGGAGAGAGAACAGAATTACATATCAGGTTGCAGTTTTTAGTAGCCATGATCAAACGTGCAGCTTTGCTCTGAAATTCATTTGCTTGGCAAGGAGCTCTATTTATTTCTCTCAAACTTGCTTTCAAACAAATCTAAGACAACAGAATTTGTGAATGAACAATTGATGGTCATTGTTGAGACATTAGGATCACGTTATGGCACTATGACTGGTTTGCCAGGCCTGGGGGGGGGAACCCCTCCCATCAGTATAGAGAAACCATGTTAGACATCGAGCTCAATATCCAGATCAAACATATCACTGACATTGTCAAAAACTCACATCAAACAATGATGCATTTTTGACAGTATATTTTAAGTACTTCTATCTGGGTGGTTTTCAAGCACTCTTCATAAGCTTCTTCAACATTTCCCTCTGGGGTATATGGCAGGTAGAAATGATGGGTTTAGCTGGACTGTTTTCAAGAATGCTGACACATTATTATCTTTTTTGGAAGACAAATCTGTATTTATTCAGCATGACACCGAGACAAAACAAGAGACACTGTAATGCCTAAACTCATCTGATCCTAGCAGATACATTACAGGATCCATGTCATGTTCTATTAAATAGTTCCCGTAATTGGAGAGAAATGAATTAAGGGGTGAAATGTATCAACAGAATATTTTAACCCATGAGTTTCTAGGAAGGCCAGTAAGTTGTGTTGATATGTTTGTTGCCTCTCTGGTTAGATAGAATATAGGAAATCGGATCTTAAATAACTTTTCCAGTGTCATAATGGGAAACAAAAGAACTGAACCTAGAAGGAATTCTGACTATGGAATTCTAAAGCATTGTGATGTTATTTATGAAGATTGATCTGGATAATGGAACATCTAAACTGGATCTAAGAAATTAAAGCCAGTTCATGGAACAGGTCGATGCACAGGGTAGGGAGCATATGAGAAGGAAAATTGGTATGCTGTAAGCATGGTTGACATACCCTGTGAATAGTCTCTCCATTGGCACAAGAACAGGAAACTGGAGAAATTAATCCTCTTAAACACCCCAAAGCTGTTGATGGCTCATTCAAAAATCCAGTACTTGAGTCTTGTTTATGCAAATGTTTCTTTGCAAACAGAGAACCATCAGAGGGCCTGGCAGAAATGTGACACCTTGGAGAGGGCAGATTTGAGGATGATGAAGTATTATCTCTTCCCTGAAAGGACAGGTACAGAAGGAATAACCCACAGGAAGGGTGGACAGAGAGAGGTAAAAAAATCCTTTTTGTGGAAGAAGGAGCTCTCACATCTGAGCTCCGTCTTAATAGTTACCATTGCCACATTGGATTAACAAAGAGTTGATCACCTAAAACGCCAAGGTAATGTGAAACTTTCAGAAAGCTGTAACTTTTTAGTACAAACAGCCTGCCTTTGAATAAGACCAGCTAGGACATGCATAGGGCTGCAGGACAGAGAACGGTGTGTTTGCATTTTTTCTTTGTCTGCCTTGCTTGAACTATTGCTGAGCAGAGTAATATGTGTAGACTTTTCAATAAACCCTTTACTATTTTGAAGGCTAGAAGTTGCTCTCTGTGCCACATAAACCTCCACTGATCAAAGATGCTATTCAAAATGGGGACCAGGAAAAGTGAGGTGTTTGCCTGTGGGAAAGCGTTGACATATACAGTCCCTCCCCATGATTCGAAACTCTTGGAAAGTAGTGTCACCAATCCAGGAATGGGAGTGTATATATGGGCACTTCCTCTGGGCATAGGTACCATGCTCATGAGCCAGCGATTACATGGAGACAGGGCCAGCATTCTTGTGACTACTATCACGAGAATACTCTGGGGTAATCTATACAGGACAAATGAAACCATCAAACAAGAAGTTGCCTTAGATCAGGGGTCTGCAACCTGTGGCTCTCCAGATGTTCATGGATTACAAATCCCATTAGCCCCTGCCAGGGGCTGATGTGAATTGTAGTCCATGAACATCTGGAAAGCCACAGGTTGCAGACCCCTGCCTTAGATCAATTTAAACATGCTTTCTTTGCCCTTGTGCTGTGGAACAGGCTTTTCAAGGATGTGAAATAAACCTTACCCCCTATAGGTTTCAGATGTTGTCCTTTTGATACTTTTGATACTGAGGTTTGTGACATGCTACCTTTCATCACTACTTGGTGTGAGTACAATATTGTATTTGTTTTTTTTAAAAAAATTGGTACCCTGCTTTGGGTCTCGTTGACCAGGAGAAAAGCAGAATATAAATATATATTTAAAATTAAATAATAAAATCATGGCAAGCAGAGAAGGGTATCTCTCTCCCTTTTAGCTAACATGTCTTTTTATTTGATTGATTAATTTGTTTAATTAGATTGTTCATTTAGTCATAATGCTGAAGCCAGCCATTCATATTTTGGGCTTACCTCATTAAAAAGATTGGGATGCAGCCTAACTTTAGGTGAATGGAATCTGAATTGACTCTGAATGCACTGTCAAAATAATCCCTGTTTGCTCTATTTGTGTGTGTGAATTTATTTGTTTATTTCATTTGTACCCTGCCTTTCTCCCCAAAGAGGTCCCACAGTGGTGTATATCATTCTCCTCTCTTCTGTTTTATCCTCAAAACAATATTTGAGGTAAGTTAGGCTGAGACCCATCTGACAAACAGCTGCACCAAGAGATCAGTTACACATAGGAGCTACTTGGACAGCAGGAGGAGAAGAAGGAGAGGAGAAGAAGGAGAAGAAGTTGGTTTTTATACCCTGCTTTTCTAATTCTTTAAGGAGCTTCAATGTGACTTACAAACTTGTTCCTTCCCCTCCTCACAACACACACCTTGTGGGGCAGGTGGAGCTGAGAGAGTTCAGAGAGAACTGTGATTTACTCACAATCACCCAGTAGGCTTCATACGGAGGAGTGGGGGGAAAGTTCATTTCATCAGATTAGAGTCTACCACTCATGTGGAGGAGTGGGGGATCAAACTAAATTCTCCAGATTAGAGAATGCTGCTTTTAACAACTATGCTGGCTGCTTTGGCCACTTAGGGGAGGAACTTTTGTGGAAACTCTGAAAATGGCAACCTGTTGTACACAAATATCTGAGAAGGAGGGAGGAAAGTACAAAGAGCACTCTGAGCCATTAAAAAGAGCAAAACAACTAAAAAGTGATCTCTCTGGGATGGGGGCCGAGATAACCTTCTCAGAAAATGGCAAATCAGAGCAGCCATGATGGAGCAGGGTCTGCATGAAAGAGGCAACCATTGTTTCCCACTTGTGCTGGTCGCAGAACCCAATCTCTTCATGAAGGAGACCAGAAAGGTGCAGAACATGCAGCAGGCAAACAGTTTCACCCCTAGGGATCTCTGCTGCCATGAAGAAAGGAATATAGCTTCCCCGTTGGAGTTGGATATGAATCACCTTGTAGGATTCCAGTAGAAAAGTCAGCAATGTTTATGGGAGAACTGAGATTAGACAGTCCCTTCTGCATGGGCCAAGAAGCACGGTCATAGGACACTAAATAACCCATTTGGGAAGGGGACTTTGCACAAATCTTGCCCCTCAAATGAGTCTGCCCAGTGTTATTTCCTCTAAACCAGTTTTTTTTAATTGCTAAACAAACATTCCTTTTCAAAAATTCCAGGCTGCAGCAACTCGCGAACGAACGGCCAGGCAGAGGGCCCTTTACTTGTCTCCCTTTTCCTTATTTTAAATTTTGCAACTTGCATTTGCGTAGCTATGCGGGTGCAGATGGACATATTGTGGACATTGGCATGGCTGTGGGGGTTCACTGGTGCAGGTCTGCGTAGCTAATCATGTGTGGGAAGTAATTAAAAAATGTTACTGTGCGAAGGCATGAGGGCAACCCGGATTGTTTCCGTGGGCTCCAATCGCTGCCTGCACAGTGTCATAGAGAGGCCCTCAGGAACCAACAGACAGTCTAGACACAGTTCTTAGTGGGTTCAGTCATTTGATGGATACACAGAGCATAGAACCAAGGCAAGGTTAAAAACAGAAACAGTGACCTGCAAACTGAACCACAATGTTGCTGCCACAAACTAGCTCAGCTGCAACCTCTCTTTTATAGCTAGCTTCCCATTCACTAGTGCAATACTCTTGCAGCCGAGTTACTCTAGTCTGGCTCCTGCAAAGACTTTGCATCTACTCCAGCTCACCCCATAGCTGATAACCTGCTGCTGTGTCTCCTTTGCTATGCAGTCTCCTCCCGCATTGCTCCTAGGGCTTTGGAGACCAAGGGGGCTGGTGACAGGGTCCCTTCTGGCTTAGTATCAAGAGGCTAAAAAGTCTCAGAGCTAGACCCTGGCTATGGAATCTCAGAGCTTGGACCTGGCTGTGGATCCCAGCCTGAATGCTCTGCCTGAGCCTCTGGTCCTGCAGAAACTACTGATGCTCAGGCTCTGCATTTACAATAATATCCCAATAATGTCCCCTCATCTCCACCTGAATCTTCCTCCCAGGGGTCACCAACCAGACCAGACTGAGTCATAACTGAGGAGGGTCTTTAAAAAATGGATTATCTGCAGGATGCTGTTTTTTATACTGTTTATTGTATTGCACTGAATGCTGCTTTTAATGGATTTTTTTAGCACTTATGTTTTTGGAGTTTATATTGTTCTATGATCTGTATTAGTTTGATACTCCATCTGTTTTTGTGTGTGTTATGTTGTGCCCTTCGGGGGAAGGGTGGTATATAAGTCTGATAATAAATAAATAAATAAAATAAAATAATAAATAAAATAATAAATAAAATAACACGTGGTTGCATGAGAACGAGAAAACAGGAAAGCAGGTTCCTCTACCCCGACTGCAACCTGTGTACAGTTGCTGTGCAGAAGGGGCCCAAGTCTTACAAAATGGAGAGTGAATGAAACACTCTTTGAGAACTGTTCACTGAGGCAGAGAACGGAACACAAAGATTGATTGCAGAAAAAGAGAGAGAAAATATGAGGTCAAGAGGAAGAGAGGGAGAAAGAAAAAGATGGATATATGGGGAAAAAATAATTGTGGGTCCCCTGATCCAGGAAGTTGAAAAGTGTGCCCAGAACCTGCAAAGGTTGCTGTGCTACAGTGTCAAACATCATGGATGAATAAATCTTTTTGAAAATAGTCCAGTAACAAGCAGGCAATTAAGAGCTAAGTCAGTCAAATTAAAAGATTCTCTGCTATAAGTTGGCTCAGCGCTGAGATTTAGCAACCTCACTTGGGCCTTGGTGAGAATTATTCAGCTAATAACTATAAAACACCAGGATGTTGTTCTATGCATGTGCGTTTTGCTCTTTCACTCAGCAATACATCATGCTTTCTGTTTCTATGGATTTGCAAGCTTTTGGTTGCAATTTAAAGGTTCATTTGTCTCTTTAATGCGGGGGAGGCATTTTATTGTCACACCAAAGTCTTGCTTGCAGTGCATGGAGTATGCTCAGACCACTGGGACACTCTTGTAGGCAACCTCTACTGAAATGAAAAGTGCCCCCACTCATTTCAATGTGACTTAGTGGTGGCAAGTAGTCAAGCTGCAACCAACTTATGGTGACTCATTAGGGTTTTCAAAGCAAAAGACTCTCAGAAGTGGCTTGCTTGCCTCTGCATAGTGACCTTAGAATTCCCCGATGCTCTCTCATCTGGATACAGTTGTCCAAGATCTGATGAGATCAGGCTAGCCTGGTTCATCCAGGTCAGGGAAAGTGACTTGCATATGGGTATTTTTTCTGACTCCTGTGTAGCCCAGAGTTACCACAGTTCCCCTGACAAAGACTCTGTGTGAACCCTTCCACACTACTGAGACAAAGTCTACGCATTCGATGAAAACCAGGCCCATGATATGTCTGGTTCCATGGGGCCTGTAATAGTCAAGACCCTGGAATGTTTTCACCTTTTCCCACCTCTCTTTGCTAAGCTTTATGACGTTCTGATCATGTTGGTGGGTAAGATCTTATCCAAGAGACTTTTCATGTACTTCGTAACTTATAAAAACTCAAGAAGAGTTTTGCTGTATTAAGCTAGTGGTCCATTTAGTTCAGCATCCTGTTACACACAACAGACAAATCAGATGTCCTGGAGGGCCAAAAAACAGGACTCAGAAGCCACAAGCTGTCCCTGATGTTGCCTTTTGGTCCTGATCTTCAAGGTTTGCTGCCTCTGAATATGAAGATTTCCTTCAGACATCATGGCTAGTGGTCACTGATGGTCCTGTCCTCCACGAATCTGTCTAATCTCCTATCCAAACTTATAGCCATTACTGTATCCACTGGCAGTGAATTCCACAATGTAATCACTTGCTGAGAAAAGAAGTAATTTTCAGAAAGTACAGAAAGCCTGAATATTCTTTGCTCACAAATGCCAAATTCTTCTTCTGTTCTTGACTCTCCAGTGGACAGTGTTCCTTCTTATCCTCTCTACCACTCTGCCGTCATAAAATGTCCATAGGCTTTTGCCAAATTGAAATGTAGACCTTGTTCTGTGACTCTGTGTCAAAAATTCAGTCCCAGGCTCATTTATCAGCCTGTGATATTGATTTTATAATGTGTAATTTCCTCCCTCCTTACGGAAAAAGTACTCCCAGGTTTCAGATTATTTACACAATGTCGAGTACTCTGCGGAGGCCAGCAAACTGTCTGGCCACTTACAGAAGACAATAAGCCCAGGCCTACAATGGCTTTCAGGTCTATGTGTTCCATAACAGTGAGAATCATGACTACTGATTGAGTTACATCAGGTTTGACAATTAAGGGGTAATAGAATTCTTCTGCTCAGGGAAGCTCTTAGATTTTTAGAGCCAAATGTGCTAATGTGCTGTGAAGAGGAGATTCCACCTGCTCATTATATAATTATTACCTTTCTCCTTAATTCACTTTTATTGCTAATGGAAGTTTTCATAAAGCCACAATTTGATTATCTTGCTCACGTTATTTATTCGGTTTCACTGATTCAGGTCTTATTGCTTCAGTTGTGAAAGCATATTAATTTCTATAGCAGTCGAGGAATATAAATATAAACACACCTACATTAGGCTTCCAAATGCTTCTGGCAGCGTCTGGCAAATGAGCTTCCTCAAAAGCAGAGAGGCTGTCTTAAAGGACAAAAGGCTGTGAGCTATTGAAAAAGGAAGATGATGTAGCACAGGTTAAGGGTACTGTTGAAGAAGAGCGATTTCCCCCTCCCCATTTGGCAAATGCATTTCTCAAAGTGGAAACCATGCCACACAAATCTATGAAATTAATCATATCAGAAATTTGCTGTGAATACTCATTTTGACTTTAATTAAAAACAGTGTTGAGTCTCCAGGCTTTGTTCCTATTTGAGTTAGAACCATGCATAATCTCCAATCTAAACTGTCTATTTGCCTAGCTGAAGATCATATTTTAAGTTAATATTCAAGAATCTCTGCACAACTTGCCTAGAGGTATTTAGCACTGCAATATTTCAATGGCTGCACAGTTTCCAATACTTGCCATCATTACTTTCATCTCTTTCATTGCAATGCACCATCCCTATTTTTCATAAAGAAATTCTGCACATATGCAAATCCAATTTTCTCTTTTTGACTTGTTTACCCTTTGCCATAAAAACTTTTTTTTAGTTTTCGAAGATTCTAAAAATGTTGCGGATAAAGTTTGTTTTAGATAAATGTAGTTATTCACACTGATGAGTATAATAGCTATTACTGAACTTGGGCATCAATTAGAGCAGTGATGAATGTTCTCCGTGAACAAGTTGTTGGCATCTGCTGTCCCTTATGGCGGTTGCTCTTGGGAATTATTCAGAAACTTCAGTTGGTAGAGAGTGCTACAGCCAGGATGTTGACTGAAGTGGATCAAATGGATCATATCACTCCAATCTACTCAGGTTTCTATTTGTTTCTGGGCACAATTCAAGATGCTGGTCTTGACCTGTGTGGTTTGGGAGCAACATACTGAAAGGATATACCTGCTCCCTTATTCACCTGCCTGACCACTATAGCCATCATTGCAGGCCCTGCTTTGGGTGACTTCACCTTTTTTTTTGCCTTTCCAAAAAAGAAAAGAAAAAAGAAAAGAACTGAAGAGGAAAAGAACAGAAAAGGAAAAGCTCAAAATCCAGAACAGAATCTTTAAAAAGGAAAAAAAAATAGGCATGTAGAGAGCCAAAAATATAACAACAGCGATATCAGATCTACACATACGTTACTAAATACACACAGGTTTTCCAAATATCTAAAATATCTAAAAAATAAATCCATGCACAATCGTCTGTATGGCATGCATTCAAATATTGACAAAGTTCTAAGGTCCTCAATCCATTGATCTACTGGAGGTGGTTATTTATCTCTCTGATGCTGTAAAAGTTGTAGTAAGTTCCAGTTGCTGTCCGAGGGTGGAACTCTTTTGTGCGAACCCCTTTACCAATAATACACACTACTCCATTGCTGGGGGAATAAATTGGCCATAGCCATTTTATTGAGCAGAAGCGTGAGGCTAAGCATGGGTCTGGATATGGTCATGTGGCAATGTACTAAAAGCTCCGCAGGGCGGGTGCCCAGTCCTGAGCTTCATTCTACTGCGGGGCTCTGCCGGGCGGATGCTCCTGGCCAGAGATGTTCCCCTTCGGCCCGGTCCAGCAGGGGCGGTCACCTCTTGCCGCTGTTGCCGTTTCCAAGGGGAAGGCATAGCTCCCTAGCCCCCTTCCCCTTCCAGAGCCTTACCTATGCACCAAACTGCCAAGTATCTAGGCTATGACAAAATGAGCATGCATTAACAGAGTAAAGTAGGGAGGGGTGGGTGGGCAAATTGTCAGCCGGCAAGCACATGGCCCGGCACAAAGGAGGGCGAGCTCCTCTAAAGCCTCAGTTTGCCCCTCCTTTCTTCCAGTGACACTAGCCCTTTCCTAACGTGGCTCCCTGTCCCCTTCCACCCTTATTGAGGCGGCATCTGATGGTTTCGCTCCTCCCCCACCCTGAGCAGCAACCGCGTCCTGTGGTCATTCACAGACGTCTTTGTAGTAAGGGCACGGAGGGTCTATTTTTGTTGACCATCGGTTAGTATCTAAGAGACGAGCATGTAGTTTAAAAGCATCCTCAAAAATCAGTGTGCATTCTAATACAAACTTGATATAATAATAACTTCTTCCCTGAAAAACTGAATGACTGGACACACCAAAGAATATGTTTCAGGAGTGCATCCTGTAACTTATTGAGACAATACTTCATTCTTTAAAGACACTTTACTAAATCCTTCGCTTTTATTTATTTATTTATTTATTTATTTATTTATTTATTTATTTATTTATTTATTTATTTATTTATTTATTTATTTATTTATTTATAAACTTATATACCACCCTCCCCCAAAGGGCTCAGGGCGGTTCACAACAAGCAAACAAAACGAACAGGCAAATAAACAAACACCGTACATTTAGTACTGGTCCACATTAAAATACACTGCTCAAACCATAATATATCATTTCATATACTTAAGAGTCACTGTGGTGTCCAGTATATTCTAAACATAATTCTTTGGCTGAATAAGTCACAGCTTAAGGTCTGTAGATAATGGATGTAAACTTTAAGGCTGTGTTGGACTAGGACCGTGGTGGCAAACCTTTGGCACTCCAGATGTTATGGACTACAATTCCCATCAGCCTCTGCCAGAATGGCCAATTGGCCATGTTGGCAGGGGCTGATGGGAATTGTAGTCCATAACATCTGGAGTGCCAAAGGTTCGCCACCACTGGACTAGGATCTTGGAGACCCATGTTCAAATCCCCACTCTTCCATGGAAGTTTGCTGGATGACCTTGGTCCAATCAGATGCCCTCAACCTAATCTATTTCACAGGGTTCTTGTGCGGATAAAATGGAGGAGAACGGTCTAAGCTGCTTTGGGCACTCTCTGGGGAGAAATAAAATAAACAAAAAAATATGTTTTGTATGTATTTTAACTCTATTTTAATTTTGTTAATGATGTGTTGGGGGGGGTTCCTTTTAATGGTTTTAAAATGTTATTTTATCA
Source organism: Sphaerodactylus townsendi (assembly GCF_021028975.2). Taxonomy (NCBI): domain Eukaryota; kingdom Metazoa; phylum Chordata; class Lepidosauria; order Squamata; family Sphaerodactylidae; genus Sphaerodactylus; species Sphaerodactylus townsendi. Next base: position 169,195,091 of record NC_059425.1, on the reverse strand, counting down.
CAGATTTTTAATTTGTTAGCTTCTTTGCTTTGGTGGGCCTTGTAAAGGCAAAGTAATGTGATACAAATTCTGTGAATAATAACTGTAATAGACAATTCTGATGATATCTGAGTCAAAGCAATAGAGATTCACAAAAACCATATAGAAGGTTATATTTCCACAAATAGGATCTCCACCAGTTACAAAACTCTGTTTTGATTATGTTTCTATTGGGAAGCAGATTGTATACATAGAGAGAATAATTACTGTTCCTTAAAGATGGGGGTGCTGGATTTTGCTTGTTCCCACATTATGACAGAAAGCACAACAGATGAAGAGAAGCAAAGCTATTTAATTAAAACTGCCGCTGCCCTTACTTATAGAAAAAGTACAAATGTTTTGAAAAATGGTGCAAATCTATTTCGCCTTCGTAAAATATTACTAGATTCGTAATACATTTTAAGTGTTTGGAGGTAATCTTACAAAGCATCTTGGCTCCTACAAAGGGCCGGTGAGGTAACTCAATAATATTATCTACGTATGAGAAAATAACCCCCATTTCATTTCTATTTAGATTCATTAATTTTTTTTGTCAGTGCCTCAGTTTTTCATTTAATTTTTTTAAAAAATATTTATGTTGTGTACATATGTTGCTCTTTTTTTTATAAACGGCGCATGCATCCTATGCATATGCCATTTATACAGCATCCACTGGGGAAAGTGTGTTGATGAAGGGGTAGTTACACTCACAGAACAGTGCTTGTTTTTGGCGGGGGTTGGGAAAGAGAATTTGCTTACCCTGATTCCCAGGCTGATTCCCCGTGGTCAATTAATCGCGTGATACTCACACGAAATATCAAGGATTCAGGAAGAACTCTCCTTTGCCTGATCGACAAACAAGGAGTCACCCCGGTAATAGCACTCATTCTCCCCCTTACCCCGTGTCTCTGCCGAACCTGCTTGAAAGTACTACTTTTTTTTAAAAAAACATGTCTTCGATCCAGTTTTGAGGGGAGGATCAGGGGTCTAATCTTGGTTCAAATTTCCTGCCACGGAGCGTGATGCAAGTGCATTACAACCAATCAGTGCGTGCAGTGCTGTTCTCACGAAAGCATGACAGAATGATAACCAACCAGAAACGTGGGCTGGGGAGATGTGCTGTCATCATAATGTGAGCACGTTTTTCCGGGAGATAAAAAAGGTCCCGCCCCAACTTGGCACGACAGCCAATCAGGAGAGACTCGCCAAGCCAATCGCATGGTAGTGGGGATTGTTACATTTCTTGAATCTGAGATAGGCCTAGATGTCTTCACTGGAAACAGGCTGCGGTGAGGAGGTTGAAACCTCAATGAAAAGGTGCAGTTTATTTTCAAACTTGGTTTGATCTAAATTGAATTTCCTGGTGGAAATTAGGCCCCATTTTCTACTCCCCAATTGCAGTGAACTACAGCAGGAGGAGATATAAGGAATTCTTTTTTAAAATAAAGATTTTATGTTACTTTATATAAACAGAACAGAAGAAAAGAAGAGAAATAGAAACCATGCCTTAGCAATTTCATCCTTCATCAATTATATCTAAAGAAGAAAAGAAAAAAGCACTCATAATATTAAGCAGTAGTGTAATAAACAATATATGATGGAAGCAGCAATTATGAAAAGTAAATAGTCATATAATAATTAAATGATTATAATAATAATACATCATATAATTTTAACATATATCAAATATACCATATACTATACTTAATAAACTGATTATAATATTAGACAATATTAAACTTGCAATGGTGATTACTATTAAAAATTTCTAAAAATATTTCCCAAATATTGAAAAAGTTCACATATTTTTATCATCTATTCACAATATATTTAAATGCTTTCCCCTTTTAATATTTTTTCAATGCAGCAAATCACAACAATTAATATTTTATATGTATCATTTCAGAATTCTCCTTCTCTGTTACCCATTTTAAAGAATAATATAAGTAGTATGCTTTCCATTTATCCTAAAATTCTTCAATAGTTTTCCCTCAGAATTCCCACAAGCTTCCTTGCTTCCTTGCTTCCTTCCTTCCTTCCGGGAAGCGTGAGCATGCTGGCAGGGAGCTGAGTGCCACAGCCCGGAGAGGGCAAATCCGCTGGTATAAGTCTGTGCTGCCTCCAAAAGGGAATTCCCACTCCCCCAGATTGCACCACCCATCTACTATTTTCTACCTTTTTTACTATATCTTCTTCTATCATTTAGTTTCCATCTTCCTCTTTAATTTCCATCATTTTGTTTCCTTTTTCAATCTAACAAATAATACATGATCAAGTTTTATGAAAATGTATGTACATAATTTCAATAGTATCCTTCACTTTTTACCATTATTCTTAACTGTCCGTCCGTCCGTCCGTCCATTCAATGTTTAATGCTGACTTACTGATATTGGAAATGTGTGTTTTTTGTCGGGGAAAAATAGCATACCAGAAAATGGAAAATGGCATGAAGTAAATAATTACTGTCCCGACTCTCACAACAGTATACCTGGAAACACTGAACACAAGACATCTGAAATAAAAAATGGGTTTTGAAATTTGGAACTGAACGTTAATCCCATACTGCAGATATCAAGCTGAGCTCAAGGATGAGGTGAGATTTCAGCCAAGGACTTCACAAGTCAAATTCTTTGCATTACCTCTCTGCTCTCAGGAAACCTGGAGGATATCTGGATTAAAGTAAAGGAGTCTTCAGCTTTCCCCTCTAGAAATTCTTTCAGACCGGCTGGACACTTGAATGATTGTTTAAGGCTGGTTGGTTGCACACAGTGAATACTGAAAATGGCAGCAGCCTCAGGCCTTTTTCCACCTTGTCCTTTGCTGCCATCAAAACCTTGACTGTGTTTTGGAGTGTGGTATTTGGCATCCTTTCCAAAAACTTTCACATTCTTCTCATTTCTTCTCTTTGTTCAGATTGGAGGTGCTGGTTTTAGTAATCAATACAGCAGATAGACTGTAGTTGCTTTTTCAGTGGCTGAAGGAATTATTTTGAGGAAGTAAAAGTCTATAGCCTCTGTCATACTTTCTCCCTCAGGGCTAACAGCACAAAACATGGAATTGTGAGCTAGACCGTATGCCTTGAAAAAATGACAGTAGCTTTGAAATGAAAGAATCAGAAGTAGAGAAGCAACAGGAAGTGTGTGTGTATGTGGGTTAAATATCTGAGAAATAAACATCAGAGAAACATTAAATCAGCATTTTGTAATTGTTACTATCAGTTAGGGTCACCAGCTACAGGCTAGGAAATTCCTGGAGATTTGGGGGTAGAAGAAGAGTTTGGATTTATACCCTCCTTGCCTTTCTCTCCCGTGAGGAGACTCAAAGGGGCTTACAAACTTCTTCCCTTCCTCTCCCCTCATCAGACACCTTGTGAGGTAAGTGGGGCTTAGAGAGTTCCAAAGAACTGTGACTAGCCCAAGGTCACCCAGCAGGAATGCAGGAGCGGGGAAACAAATCTGGTTTACTAGATAAGAGTCTGCCACTCATGTGGAGGAGTGGGTAATCAAACTTGATTCTCCAGATTACAGTCCACCTGCTCTTAAACATTGCACCACACTCAGGTCTGCCAGGCGTCCAAGGGTATATGTGCCCTCTGACCACATGTAGCAACTTGTTGACCTCATGGAAGATGCAGGTTATATTTTATGTAGTATTCTGTCAGGAACAGCATTGCTCCAACCCATTCCAATTGACGGTGCCTAGTTTTCTTTCACCTTTGACCCCATTGTTCCCTAGTGACTGGGAAATCCTAACAAATGAGCCTTTTTGGGGGATCCCTTTTGTTCATAACTTTCAACAACACGTACGTGCTGAAATTGTCAGTCACAATATGGACAAAACTTTGAAAGCTTATGCAAGGTTTTACCTTCGGTTTTTCATTTTTCATGTGGAGTTTAGAGGAGGTAGAGACCTTCCTATTGAAGGGAGGGTTTTCTTCTCAGACAATTGATACAGGATTCATCTCCCTGTATGGCAAGCTGAACACTTTTTTTTGGTTTGGTCTAGAGGCTGCGGCTTTCCAAGAAACACAATCGCATTACTGTGTTTTTGGGGTCATCCTGGTTACATAATGGATGCTTTTGATGGCTTTGTGCCTTTCAGTGCAGTGCAATTTAACAATGTTTGTCCTATCTGCTAAGACAATCTAGTGGATTAGGTTGCGTGCCAAGGTAGCAGCCTTATTGTGCTAATGAATGGGCTGATTCAGCTGTGGGCTTTATTGTAAAATTGAATGGTAGACGTCCAACTTCCAGAAACAGTCTGACAGATTGAGATGTTCGACAAAGCAGCTTCTTTCCATTTCGCATTCCAAATTCCTGAACATAAACACCTTTTATCTTTCTCCTCCTTCAACAAACTTGTATTTATATTTCCCCAAATCCCTGTGACCTAAAACCCTGTCTCACTTTAGGCAAAAGCATTTCTTACGCTTCAGCTGTTAGAGACATCTGAACATGATGTACGGCAACAAACAGGTAGGTTTTATCCTGTAATTGCCTGCACCCAGGGAACAGGCTAAGCCTGGAAATGTAAATGCTGAACATTTCATATGCTACAACTGAGCCACAGCAAATGTGTTTGTCTCTCTAAAAAGTGGAAGGAATGATTAAAAAGAATGACTTTGTCATGTGCACACATATGAGAGAGGGGCTGTGCTTCTGCTAGGCATGACTCTTGCTAGAGAGAAACACTGAATAGATTCACTTTATGTTTTTATCCCAATCTATTTCAGAGGAGAAAAATAGGTATTTTTCATGCTTTCAATTTGGATTTGTAGGTTTCCTTAAGCCAAAAAGGAAAAGTGGAGTATAAATATTGTAATAAATTAAATTGTAGTGGGATCTAGAGACAAAAGGCAGCATGGTATAGCCTGACCTTGTAAGATCTTGGAAGCTAAGCAAGGTTAGTACTTGGAAGGGAGACCTCTAATGAAGTCTCTGCAGAGGAAGGCAATAGCGAATCTCCTCTGCTTCTCACTTGCCTTGAAAGTTCCTTGCTGGAGCCACCATAAATCAGCTGCAACTTGACAACACTTTACACACACAAAATGTGCTCTTGTTGGTTTATGACAAATTTGTGGTAAAATTCCCAAGGAGAGTCCAGTTCCCTTGCTTGAATGCTCAGCTTTAATTTTAAATTCTTCTATTTGGGTGTGCGTGGTGGTGGTGGTGGGTAATAAAAAAGGCATAGGGATATTCTATGGAATTAGTAAGAAGTAGATTCAAGCTCACCTTCCAAGGTTCAGGCCAATGAGTTGCAAAGTTACTCTGATGAATAACAAGCATGAGATGTTAAAATAGACAGGGGATTTTTTATTTTTAGTATGTAATACAATTAAAGTTAAACATATAAATATATGTGCTTTCTTCCTCTCTTGAGAGCCACCATGGAGCAGTGGTTAAGAGTGGCAGATTGTCATCTGGAGAATGAGATTGCATTCCTCACTCCTTCACATGAGTGGTAGATTCTAATCTGGAAAACCAGCTTTGTTTCCCCTGTCCTCCACATGAATCCCGCTGAATGACCTTGGAACTGTCTCGGTTCTCTCAGAACTCTCACAGTCCCATCTACATCATAAAGTGTGGATAAGGAAGAGATTGTGATTGTAAGACACTTTGAGACTCCTTCAGGTAGAAAAAGTGGGATTTCTCTTCTAGCGTACACCCAGCATTTCTGAATTCTGCAGCTGCTCTGTATGGTTTCCAAATGGTTCCCTACATTAGGTCTGTTCAGGAATTTCCAGGTCAACTTAAGTGGGTACAGTTGCTTCTTGGTTCTGTATGTATACTTGGAGGGGTTTTTTTTTTTTGCAAACGATAATTAGATTTGTTGTAATTCCTCAGTACTGTTTCTTGTCAGCTGAGACTTTTTCCTGTGAGGATTCTATTTGCAGCAAACAAACAATCCTTTCTCCCTAAAGCACACAGTAGCACATCTCCTGTGGTTCACCACATTTTCCCCTTACACTGAATAAAACAAGTTTGAAAGATCTGGAAATATATACTTTTGGAGCTATGATCTCTACAGACTTTACCCATGGTTTCTGCATGGTTCCCAGGACAGATTATGGGGTACTTCTGCCCTTTCTTTGGATAAAATGTCAGCTCAGACCAATGTGACTGAAAGTGGTTTTCATGTGGTTGATATCCAGTGGGCTGCCTGAAATTCACGGTCCCAGTTTCTGGTGGAAGAAGACATCTACAATACAGAAGCCAGCAGCACCATTTGGCAGCAGTAATTGGCACCCCAGTCACTCAAGGTCAGCCAAAGACTATAATGGAATGATGGGTCTCCTCAGACTGCTGTTTAAGAGCACTAAGGAACCTTTTGTTGCATTCCCCTGACATGTGTTATGGTTTTTCCATAGACAGACCATTCATCAAGTTGCCATCCTGACATTTGTGAACATTGGTATGCAAGATCTGTTTTTTTCCTTAAAGTAAACAAAAATGAAAAGGACAATATTTTTTTAAAAGTTAATCATGGAGTTTATAAGAATTTAGCTTGCATCTCTGCTGTTCATCAGTTCTTTATTTTGAATTTATTATTGTTGCAAGTGTTTATTTGGAGTATGATCTGTTGGCTCACTTGCTTTCTTTTAAAAGAAGAATCACTCCTCACCTTTAAAAATTAAATGTAAACAACATTGATCAATGTCTTCCATTTTCCCTTTCTGATTTTTGCAAAAATAGAATTGGATCCAACCTTTCTTCAGGTGCAGTAAGTTCCAGCAGAGACTGTTGCCCTCTTCATTCTCCCAGAGGGGCCTGTTTGCTCTCAGGACACAGGGCCTTTCCCCACTTTTCCTTCTACCACCTTCGCTATGCGCTACTCACTGCGCCCGTCATTTCTGGCACGCGCCCGGGCTTCCCCCCATCAAAAGGGGCCGTTTTGAGGAGCGCCAGGCATGACGCACGCTGAGGGGGCGCGAGAGCGGCAGCATCGGGGCGGCTGCGTTGTTGCCGCCCCTGTAGTGGGGAGTGCCACGGGACCCTGCGCTACTTGGCCCGAGTAGCGCGCAGCAGAAGGTAAGTGGGGAAAGGCCCACAAACTATGACATGTGATATGTGAGTGGGGAACAAATGAAGGGGGAATCAGCATAGGTCACCCCTTCCTACTTCTTCCTTCCATCCATAGAGCATTCTCTAATTGAAGAGTGAAGGTGAGTGGGATTTCTGCTGCCTCCTCCTCATTGCTGTAGTACCTTATTCAGTATCCCACTCTCTTTCGGAGGGTCCCCAAAGTATCTGTCTCTGCCCATCCTGTCCCTTTAAGCAAACATCCAATCACAGTTTGTATAAACTGGAACTGTGAAGTTCCATTCAAGGGCAGCCCTGCATAGAAGGCCAGCTGTGCCTAAACAGGAAGATAACTTACAAGACAAATGTAGCTGAAGAAAGGGCCTCTTAGCTGCAGCCATAACTTTGATTTTCAAAAGGCGTGCAAGAGTCACAATATTTGATCAACGGTTCTTTTTATCTAACATTCGCCTCTAGAGGAGAAGAAGAGAAAAGAGTTTGGATTTATACCCCACCTTTCTCTCCTTTCCTTTCCCCACAACAGACACTTTGTGGGGTGTCTAGATTTGATGCCATTGTGATTGCTGTTTCCAGCTGGTTCAACCATCTCCACATCTTGCATTAGGTCCTGGGCAGCACCACTGAGGTTTAAGTCCAGGGTTGCTTCCCCTCTGACCAGTTCCATGATTAGCTGTTCTAGGCCATGGTCCTTTAGGGTATCCAGAAATTTTACCTCCTTGGCATAAACTGGAATGCACATATATCTGGTCAATTTATCTGGTAGTTAAAGATACCCATTATTTTAACAGCCTCTCCTTTGGATGCCTCCCTGATTTCATTTTCCATTTCACCCCATTACTAAATTGCTTTTGGGGCCCAGAATTGTCACCCAAATGATTTTGTGAAGGAGTCAAAATGATTCTGTGAAGACGTCAGCCCTTTTAAAGGTATCTCGTTTTTTAGACCCTATGCCTTCCTAGATTTATATAGGAACACCTCCTCCTGTCATAAAGCAACACCTCCTCCACCTTCCTTGTCAATTCCTATATAATTTGTATCAAGGGATGACATATCCCACTGGTTCTTTCCCTTCTACCAGATTTCTGTAATGTTCACAATGGTTGTTTCCCCACTTACCTGCTGCTGCGTGCTACTCTCCTCAAGTAGCGCGGGGTCCCCTGGCACTCCCCACTACAGGGGCGGCGACAATGCAGTCGCCCAGACGCTCCTCTGTCGTGCCCCCTCAGCGCGCGTCATTCCTGGCGCTCCTCAAAACGGCACCTTTTGATGACCCCGCGCAGAGCCTGGGAAGCCCAGGAGCGCGCCAGAAATGACACGTGCTGGAAGTAGCACGCAGCAACCTTTGGTCGAGGTAAGTGGGGAAATGACCATTATCTGTGTTTTCCCTTACAACCAAGCACTCTAACACCTGTGTTTTCATTTGGAGGCTTCTAGTATTTGCATAGAAACATCTCCATACTGTTTCTTTCTACACATACCTGGGGAGTGTCTTTTCCACTCCAACTCTTTAGCTATTTTGGCTTACATTATCTTCATTTTCCTTATCTACCTAATCTCCATTAGTGAAACTGGAAGCATTTCCTCCTTCATCTCTTTGGGACAAATTTATCTGAACTGGATGCTTCTCAACTTCTGTGATGACTCCTTCACCAACAGAGAATGTCTTCTTTTGGTGGAGCAAGGTCTCCTGGTCTAGCAGAAGAGAGCCTTGGATCCAACCCCATGTAATCCACCATTTCATCCAAACTAGATAAAGAAACCTGCAAAATAATTTTAAACTGGGTTTCTCTCCCGTGGGAGGAGATCAACTTGTCATGGCCAATTTTGCCACTGGCTATGGCTCATTCCGCACATGCAAAATAATGCACTTTCAAACTGCTTTCAGTGCTCTTTGAAGCTGTGCGGAATAGCAAAATCCACTTGCAAACAGTTGTGAAAGTGGTTTGAAAATGCATGATTTTGCGTGTGCGGAAGGGGCCTATAAGAGGATGCAGATTGCACTGGCAGCCATCTAAGGGAATGAAAAATGACAGTGGCAAAGAAAAGAAAAATCTAATTTTTACTGATAATCTTTAGAGATGTTTAAGGAATGCCTTTTTAAATCTGTTAACACTTTTATATATATATATATATATATATAGGCTCCATCTCAGTAGACTCTTCCTTATTTATGGTCGGTCTCTCTCTGGATTTTTTTTCTCCAGCTATTGGCCATCAGTGAAAGAGATTTCAATAGTCTCATTTTATAATGCGGGAGATTTATTTGGCCATAAAACTCTGGTTGTAATTGGGCATTTATATAAATAATGAGGACATCAATTCAGTTAAGCCACCAAGGATAAATGTTTATAAGTCATATAAAATGAACATCACTGATCATTTGGAAAATGCAAGCATTTCCCGCCTCCCCTTCTTAATGTCGCCATGTCAAATCATTTATCACAGAGGTCTATGCCTCTTCTTGAAAAAACAAGTACCGGCCATGGGAGTTGGGCTACTTTACACAGTAGGAGGCAGCATCCAGATAGAGGAACAAGCTAATTCTGCATGCTGGTTGCCTTTACGAGGAATGTTTGGCCCCATTCTGATCGTTGATTTGGCCCCATTCTGATCGTTGAAGTAGAGATGAGCAGAATAAGTAGAAGCTATTTATGCAAAGTGCTGAGGAAAGAGTGTGTGATTCTCTTCCAACTTCATTTTCTCATCACAGCAGCCCTGTGAGGCTGCTGAGGCTGAGAGAGAGAGCAACTTTCTCACATTCGCCCTTAGGATTTAGAAGAAGAAGAAGAAGAAGAAGAAGAAGAAGAAGAAGAAGAGTTTGGATTTTTATCCCCCCTTTCTCTCCTGCAGGAGACTCAAAGGGGCTTACAATCTCCTTGCCATTCCCCCTTCACAACAAACACCCTGTGAGGTAGGTGGGGCTGAGAGAGCTCCGAGAAGCTGTGACTAGCCCAAGGTCACCCAGCTGGCGTGTGTGGGAGTGTACAGGCTAATCTGAATTCCCCAGATAAGCCTCCACAGCTCAGGTGGCAGAGCGGAGAATCAAACCCGGTTCCTCCAGATTAGATACACGAGCTGTTAACCTCCTACGCCTCTGCTGCTCCTACATTTACCAACAAATGTAGAGAAAAAAATGATTTGTGCTTTAGTGAAAGCTTAATGGATTGTTATATGTGATGTTATTTATGTCTCTGCCCTGAAAAGCTTCTATTGCCCAATTAAAGGGACAGGACATATTCTTCCAGACCAGTTGACAGCACTAGTTACCCAGTGAGCTTTATAGCTGAGAGTCTAACTATAAAATTCATTTTTTCTGAATATGTTCCTGGGCTGGTTGACAGAAGTGGTCTGGAAATTTCATGCATCCATGGTGTGTGTGGGCCCCCAATAGGACTGGGACAGTGGCACCTATCAGTACACAGTCATTTCAATGGCCATTTCAGGTTGGGGAAATGATTCAAGGGGAAGTTTTAAGTCCCCCGCCCAACACACTGTGGCCCCCAAATCCTAATCCACATCTCTCAACTAGACCTGGAGATATATCTGGGGAAAGCATATCCTATAATCAGTTCTGAGTGGGGATTTCAATTCAGGTTTTCCCATTCCTAGTTTTGTACTATGACCTGTTACTTCACTGGCAACCTTGTTTCAGACCCTAATAGATATACAAACAGTCGATCTACATTTTTACACTGTGTGGCAACAGCTGTCCAACAATGGTCCTTCCCAGCCCATCCTTGGGTTCCCAGCCTCCAGGTATGGCCTGGTGGTCTCTCAGAATTACAACTGGTCTCTAGACTAATACAGTTCCTCAGGGCCTGTAAGATGAAGCTGTTCTGCCAGGGAAATGGTTGAAGCAGCTACAGTTAACACCTGGAGGCCTCCCCCATTAACTTTTTTCCAACTCCCCATCAGCTCTTAACCATCAACCTTGTTAATGTTGTCATTATTTTCTTGACCTACCATCTAGGTCTTTTGGTGTGTAGGTTCCAAAATTAGCCCTGGTTTGAAATTAGACACCACTTGGTCGCTTGTCATGTATTGATGAGATGTCTAATTGTTTTAAATGTTTTTATTTTTTTTTATAACTGTTGTATGCTGCCCCGAGTCTGAAAGGAAAGGGGTGGGATATAAAATCTAATAAACAAACAAATAAGTTCTTATAGGGTGAACTCTAAGGCCCCTTCCGCACATGCAGAATAATGCACTTTCAAACTGCTTTCAATGCTCTTTGAAGCTGTGCAGAATAGCAAAATCCACTTGCAAACAGTTGTGAAAGTGGTTTGAAAACGCATTATTCTGCGTGTGCGGAAGGGGCCTTAGGCATTATACCCTGCTGTGGTCCTGCCCCTCTTCAAGTTCTGCCCTCTCTAAGCTCAGCCCCAAATCTCCAGGCAACACTAGCCCTTACCTCTTGAGACCCTTTTACTGGGCAATGTTGGAGATCAGAGTGGAAACTCATACCTGTGTGAAGTATATGCTCTGTCACTGAACTGTGGTTCCACTCTTTAGTTGCGTTGCACCTACATGGTTTTCCTAACCTATTGTATGTCTTAATCCAGATCAGATCTAATAAAGATAAAGTAACAATGCTACATTGAAAAGCAAATTAAAAAAATAAAGTCTCAAGCAAACGGGATTAGATAGATGTGTTTGAAAAGCTTTTCTAAAAAAAGTTATTTCCTCTTCTGAAAGGTAAAAGCTGGCATCCTACAGAGCATCTCGGATGAAAAACGTTTGAAGAGCAATATTAAACAGTTCTACTCAGAATCCTATGTAGGCCTATTAAGGGTGTGTTCTTAGCATGTTCTTAGCATTGTACCGTATCACCAGAAGGTACCGTATCATCAGAAAAAGGTACTGTATCACCAGAAAAAGGTACTGTATCACCAGAAAAAGGTACTGTATCACCAGAAACAGTAATTTCTAGGAGATAAGGAGCAAATTCTCCCTGTACGTTTGAAAGGACACAAGGAATAAAGCAAATTGAACATTCTACCAAGTAGGCTGAAATGAGGATCTTTGACATTTAAAACCAACCTCTTGAATTGGACCTGGGTACCAGCCAGTATTGTTATCTCAGCCACCCAAAGCATTCCTTACCAGCTGAATGCATTTGAACACATACACGTTTGTTCTTCTTTCATTGCCTTTATTAGAAGAATTAGCAGCCATCTTTTGCTTTTGCGATCCTGTCTTGAAACAGATGCACCTGTCTCCAGACAGGTGTAAACTAATGTCCTCCCAATTTAAGGCAGTAGGCCTCTATTGATTGGGACCAGCTGGCCAATCAAAGTCAGTGTCGTTGTCGTCGCCCGCCCCCACCCCCCGCCCGCTGTATGTAACTGTTTGAGCTGTGAGCATTACTGTTATTTACTTACAGCATATGTGCTTGCAATGGCAGCTTCCCTGTGGATTATTTTGCTTTCCAATCTTTTCTCGGAGGTTGGTTAGAATGGCAATCTGTATTTACATCGGGAAACTCGTGAACCTGTGAAAATGAATTTGTGAGGCTTCGGGAGGGCATTTCTGCTCTGAATTCCAGTTCAAATATTCACTTCGGTAGAAATCAACATGACATCATTGGTAACAGTACTTTAAAGAGCCACTGTGGACAGTTCTGCTTTGAAGCAATATGCTATGTTTTTTTTTAAAAAAAGGAATGGCCCCATCGCATCAGATGTATTAAGATGATATGGAAACTGGCTCAGTAGGTACAAAAACGGTGCAGTTCTGTCTCAAGACAGATGGGAAGCACAGGTTGCAAAGAAGTAACTTTTTGCCCTCTGGTATCTGAGTAAAAATACAAGTTTGGGTGGTAAATTGTGCTTTTTTTTAAAGCTCAGCGCTAAGCTAAGATTGCTTGCAGAGAATGCAGATCCTGTTTTTCTGCCCAATCTTTGCTTTGTCAAACCAAGGGCCAAACGAGACATTTCAGCATCTAAGGGGCCAACCCATGGGTATTGATGCTGTTTTAGAGCTGAATTCCACATTTCAAAAATTCTACAATGGCCCAGGACTGATCAGGTCCTCACTATGGCTCCTTCCGCACATGCAGAATAATGCACTTTCAAACTGCTTTCAATGCTCTTTGAAGCTGTGCGGAATAGCAAAATCCACTTGCAAACAGTTGTGAAAGTGGTTTGAAAACGCATTATTCTGCGTGTGCGGAAGGGGCCTATGTTCCCCACTCCCCCAGCAGTTTTCAGTTTGGGATGGAACACTGGTATTCAAATTGGATTGCGGAGCTTCAAGTCTATTTAACACATATAACTGATCAGATGATGGTAGCCTGATAAAAGAACAGAGTAAATTGGAGCCCATTCGACCATATTCAGTGACTGATCTATTTGGTCCATCCAAGCTTGTTATTACTTGGAGATCAACAGCCTTCTGACATTTCTTGCAAGGAAAGAGTAAGGGGAGGAACTTCAGAATTGGTCATCTGGATTTCCCAAGAAGATCCTTATGCTTTGGTAGTTGAGCTAGGGCTGGGGTAGGGAACCTGTGGCTCTCCAGATGTTCAGGAACTACAATTGGCCATGCTGACAGAGGCTGATGGGAATTGTAGTTCCTGAACATCTGGAGAGCCGCAGGTTCCCTACCCCTGAGCTAGGGGATTAGTTGGTTTACTAGCATAGCTTTTCTGCTTTTCTAGAAATAGTCAGAGGTGGGATCCAGCAGGTTCTCACAGGTTCCTGAGAGTAGGTTACTAATTATTTGTGTGTGCCGAGAGGGGGTTACTAATTGGTGATTTTGCCACGTGATTTTTGCCTTAATTATGTCCCTCCTCTCAGCAGTAGCACGCAGAACTTGAAGCAGTCTAGCAGGAGGTGCACCAGCATGCGTGGCAGCTTGCCCCTGTGTGCCCCCGGAATGCCAGGCCACACCCCCATCGTGCCCTGCTCCACCCCACTGGTGCTACGCCACAGTTTGAATCCCACCACCATGGGAACCTGTTACTAAAATTTTTGGATCCCACCACTGGAAATAGTGATTTTATTTTTGGGTTGACAAAATGTCATTTAATGATGTCATTGAAATTTCTCATTAGGTCCCTCTTGTCTAAAAGCAAGCAGGGGATTGATTTTGAGAAAAAATAAAAGTACAACCCTTTGGGTATGAAGAGTCTTAGAAATTCTGATTTTCTTTATGTTAGTTTTGGTGGCAGGTATCTTCAGAAGGAAAGATGGTGTTTGATGAACCTCTTAGTTGACCAAAATATTGCTTTTCCCTGATGTGGTAAAATTTTGAGGTACACATAAAATGGATCACATTAACTGCACTCAAGCCCTCAGATTTCAAATCCTCCTGAACACATGATTCAGCAGTAAAATGGCCTCTGGTCTATCAGCCAGACCTGTGAATGCCATAATGTCTAGTTTGGCCCTAAGAGGCAGCCAGTTCATACAATAATATGGGCTACCCAGCAGAACAGAATTGCTTTTGCTGTGGCACAAGGACCTGCATATTATCACTGAAATCTTAAAGCCTAACTCCGCATCATGATTTTTGTAGATATGTATGAAGGTATGGAATGGAATTATTCTGAGATTCCCGTGGTTTCTCCTACATTTGGGATCATTTGGAGAAAGTGGCCAGGAAAACCCCGGGATTCTTAAACTGAATAAGAATCTTTTCAGAGATAAAAACAGAGAATCCTGCATCCAGAACTTTAGACAGAAATACTTCTAATTTATATTTTGTGGTAGCAGTAAATGTAAAGTAAGATTTCTCATTTTGGTCTAATAGGGCCAAGGTTAAAGGATTCTACTAGGGCACTTAATACTTGAGGGAGAGACTTAAAATATAGTAAAGTATATTTCCACAGGTACATCCAGAATAGGGTGGATTCAACTAGCTTTTCTGCTGATAGAAAGGAGAGAAGTGTTTCCTTAGGTCAAAAAGGTTATGCTATCATGGGACCTGAATGAACAAAAGCCAAGGGAGATAAGGCAAAATTGAGAAAAACACTGGCGTAATGCCCATTGGGCAAGGTGGGCAGCTGCCCAGGGCATCACCTTGTGGGGGGGGCATCAAAATGCTGGGTTCATTTTTGGGTATTTTAGTGGTTTTCCATTTTTGGCCTGCAGGGGGCGCAGATTTTAGGCTAGTGGCACCAAAATTTCAGCGTATCATCAGAAGACTGTCCTTATGCTACCCCCCAAATTTGGTGAGGTTTGATTCAGGGAGTCCAAAGTTATGGACTCCCAATGGGGGGTGCCCCTATCCCCCATTGTTTCCAATGGGAGCTAATAGGAGATGGGGGCTACAGTTTTGAGAGTCCATAACTTTGGCCCCCCTGAACCAAACTGCACCAAACTTGGGGGGGTATCATTAGGGCAGTCTCCTGATGAGACCCTGAAAGTTTTGAGACTGTGCCTTCAGAAATGTGCCCCCCCACAGTTTGCAACCCCCATTGACAGCAATGGAGAAAACTCAATGCAGAACAAGGATTCTTGGGCAAATTTCTAGGATGTTCCTACAGGGGGTGCATTTTTTGATGTATCGGCACCAAAATTCCAGGGTATCATCTGGAGACTATTATGATGACACCCCCCAAGTTTGGTGCAGTTTGGTTCAGGGGGTCCAAAGTTATGGACCCTCAAAGGGTAGCCCCCATCTCCTATTAGCTCCCATTGGAAACAATGGGGGATGGGGCACCCCCTTTGGGAGTCCATAACTTTGGACTCCTTGAACTAAACCTCACCAAACTTGGGGAGTAGTATAAGGACAGTCTCCTGATGATATGCTGAAATTTTGGTGCTGATATGTTTAAAAATGCACCTCCTGCAGGCACCAATGTCCTGGCGCAAAAAAAATTGGTTGTGGTGGAGTGGCCGCCCATGGGGGGGGGGGGCATCCAACTCAGGTTTTGCCCAGGGCTACAGTTTGCCCAGGGCTGCCTCGTTACGCCCCTGGAGCAAAATTGAGTTGGAAAGCTTGTTGGATCCACCTTGGTAAAACGTCCTCAGAAAACATCATGGAGACTGTCTTCTCTTTTTTACTTCGGCTTGGCCAGTTCCTGGCCATTACTTTGAATAGAAAGCCCAGTCAGATCTCACAAAGATGGACAGTATGTGCCTGTTCTTCCTTAGAGCTCGTTGAGCAGGCAATTCTAACTGAAAGCACAAATAGCCTACAGTATTGCTACAGAGAAGATCTAGCCATTAGATCTTTTTGTAAGAAGGCAAGGAGGGTCCTTTTTTCTTTTAAGTGGATATGCTATTGTTAAAGAAGCGTAGCATATCTGTTTTAGCTCATGACAGAAAGTAAGGCATTTTAAAAAGAGTTATCATTAAGTTAAAAATATCTTTTGTTCTCTTCCACCTCTTGGTCTGCTTTTCACCCCATCTCCTTTTCTATTCCCCCCCTCCCTAAATCACTCCCACCCCACCCCATTTCCTTTCATTTTTTTCCTGCTTCACTGAGCTCATAGATTGCTCATTTTGGAAAGCCGATTCTTTTATGTGAGCTTAGTTACCAAGATGAATTATTTCAAGTTCTCAGAGCTCGGCATGTAACTGGAGTAATTATAGGATTAAGCTCATTAATAAGGTGCATGGGGAAGCGTACCCACTCTTTACCAAAGAGTGGAAGAGAAATGTATATGATTAAATATGAGTGATTATTGTATGTGTGGATGCAAAGTTAAGGCGTTTACTAGGGTTGTGCTTACATGGTCCAAGGATTAAGTGTATTCTGTAGTTTCAGATAGATAGCTGTGTTGGTTTGTAGCACTGCAACCACAATAAAGTCTGTATCACTGCAACCACAATCAACCACACCTTAAAGATTATCTTGCAGGACTTTATACCCTGGAAAATGTTGTTGATCGTTATTGGTCTTGAACTTTATATTTGACAGAAAAGGTGGAACAAACTAGGTCCCATATAAAATCACAGAGTTAGAAGGAAACTAATAGGCCATCTCACAGTCCAGAAACTTACAGGCCATCTCACAGTCCAGAACCCAAAAACTAGAGCATCTGTCAGCTTGAAAACCTCCAGCTAGGGAGAGACCGCTCCCAGATAATTGGCTCCACTGTTGAGCTTCTCATAACAGATTCAGTGTTTAATTTTTTCTATTAGTAATTAAACAGCTTGACAACACAAAAAAGAAAAAGAAAAATCACCAATAGATTTGCCATAAGGACTCCAAATTTTGTCTACACCAAGTATTTACACAAAAAGATATTACTTTAATAACATAGATAAAATTGAATCTTCATAGTTACTACTGAAAAATCACACTTTTTTCCTATTAGGTCTTATTTCAATAATTAGCTAACTTTTAAAACCACTAGTCATTTTTTTCTGTTTTGCCTAAACAATCTCCTTCTCCTGGCTGCCGGCGCATCGCAGAGGCCAGGGGACACCCCCCCCTTGCTTACAGACAGCGGCTCTGGAGTCCACAGATGAAGGTTGTATGTCCCCTGAGCTACTCCAACGATGCTGGGAAGTCAGGAGAGAAGAAGAGAGAAATAAGGCGTTGTTAGGAGAGAAATGAAGAGTTGGGGTGGGAATGGCACCTTCCACCAGCTGTCGTTCGTACGGCAGCGGGTGGAAGACACCACTGTTGAAAAACCTCCTTCCTGGAGCAAGGTTCAACAGTGGCATCTTCGTGCTGCTTGAGCGTTCCCAGCACGGCCCTGCTGTGCGAATGCTACCCCAGGGACAGTGTTTTTAGCATCCCTGCGGCGCTGTTATCTGCCCGTGCAGAAACAGCCCTAGTTTTGCTAATTGCCTACTTGAGTAAGTTGGGTCTTACTACCCTTCCATGAATCTAAAAAATCTGTCACAAGGTGGGCGAAGACAAAGACAGTGTCAATAAGTTCATTGTACACACATGCCTCCACACGAAGTGCAATTTTTACACATACCCTCCAAGTCCTCTGACATTTGTGTGAGAATGGTGTTTGCTGGACTATGCCTTAACATTCCTACAATCAATAGAATGCTTTCTCAATGGTCCCGTTTGTGAAATTTTAATAACTTTTCCATATATGAAGAAAAGAAGGGGCACACCCCAGATATAGCGCTTGCATGAGCTAATATTTATGCCCATGTTAGGATGGAGGGAAAAAAACACTCTGGCTCTTCGATGAGAAATGAAACAAAATGGCTCTGCATATGTCTGATACTTTTAAAAATTAAAGGTAGCACTGCAGTAATGATTACAAATAATTTTAACACAGTGAATGGTAGAGATTTTTGTGCTCTAATAGTAGTCTTTAATGCATGAAGATCAACGGGGATTTTAAATGGGATAAGATTATCCTTACTCATCTTTCCTGTTGATAATAGGCACTGCACAGAGCAATGTTTCTAAGCAAGTATTGTGTTAAAAAAACCTATTTGCTCTCCTCCTGCTAGCATCTCATAGCGCCTTCTTATTAAGTTTAATTTTTAAAAAATCTTAGACTAAATGTGATTTATATATTCCTTGCTGGTGCATAATGCATAAAAGATGGCTAGCTCCATCCTTCCTTCCTCACTACACAATACATACTGCATTTTGGCTTGTGCACTTTCACACTTCCTGTTGTTTACCTGTTGCTTGTAAGGATTCATCAACAGCTGCTACCACCTTTGTGTTAAAGAGGTAATTCAAAAATTCTGTTTTGCATCTCAGCCTGGAAAGTGATCCAATGCCTTGAGTATATTGGAGCTTATTCATGGCCTGGCTTTTACCTCTTGCTGAAGGGAAATCCCACCTAGGAAATCTTTAGTAGTCGCAAGAGGCCAAAGCAGCAAAGGAAAGTTTCAGTTCCTCGAATGAGGAGCTAGACAATGCAATCCACATTCATCCTGCTACGTATACTTGCATATTATTCTCCACTGCTGTCCTAAGCAGTTATACTCTTCGAACCACACTGACTTCAGTGAGTTTAGAAGGATGTATCTCTGATAAGGATTGCACTATAAGACATTTGGTCCTGTAATCAAAACCTTGCACGGTAAAAACCTGGGCAATGTAATGTGAAGCTAGGGCTCCCAAGCTAATTTTGTAGTTTACATTGATGCTTGCATCTGGGCAAAAGAAGCATACTACCGAATTAGGGTGACTATTACCCAAATGAGAGGAGTCTTTGGTCTCATTACAAAGAATTCTCTGGCCAGATTTGTCAGGCACAGTTCTTGCTTCCACCGTAACAGTATAATTTTTAAAAATCTGCCTCCAGTCTGCCTTTTGGGGAACGACCCCTTAGAAAATGACTTCTGTTCTGATTTTGCCAATTCCTATAGGTTTAGATCCGGGGATAGGGCGGTATAGCAAGTTTAATAAATAATAAAATAATAATAATAATACCTACAGTTGGATGGGAAATTGAGGGAAGATGGCTGCCTAATGAAATATCTAAGCTGTTTTTATGTGTCTACTGTTTTTAGGTATTTATAGTCTGCATGTGGCCAAGGATGCAAGCTGATCTCAGTCTGCGGCCTTGGCCACATGGATTAACTTGGTGGATACCAGCCCAGGATGTTATGTCTACTTTTTTCCTATTATTTGTTTTATGTAAATTTGTTCAAAATATTTTTTGGAAGCTGCTTTGGGTCTTCCATCAGGAAGAAAAGTGGAATAAAAATATAATAAATACTACTACTATACTACTACTACTACTACTACTACTACTACTACTACTACATATATATATATTTAGTATATACTAATACTACTAGTAGTATAAAGATTGTGGATGTTCCCTGGATTCCTCCCCCTGCCCCCCAAAAGTCTTTTACAATCCTGGAGTCATGGAATCTATGGTCGATTCCGCACTTGCATTATCGACCTAAGTTCGAGCTGCGTTCGACCTAAGTGCTCTGCACAACCACTGGGATCAACATGGTTTTGTACCAGCTTTGCCCCGTGTAACAGTCAAATTTCCGACTCCAGTTGGGAACTACTACTTTTTCAGGGAACCATGCTCGAACTCAGCTCGATTCCAGTGAAGTGCGGAATCTCTGGTGCCAGGAGTCCCCCATCCAGCCAATCACAGCTGAGTGTTTCGGGCATGCGTACAGCTGGAGAACCGCTGTGGTGAAAATCACGCCTAATTTCCCCCCCTCTTCTTTCTTGCGTTCGAAGCGATAGCTGGTCTCACAAACGACGCACAATTTCCACGAACTAATGTAAGCGGCCAATCAAAAAACGCCACCTCCCTCCATTCCTGTGGCAGTTTTTTAAATAATGTAATAGGGATAGACGGAACCTTAGCCATAGAACCAGTAGCCAATCGGAGCCAGACGGTGAATTCGCACAGGATGATTCAGCCCTCCGAGGCTGGGATCAAGCTGGTTGCAGTGGGGAACAAATAACAATAGCTTAAGCCTGACCTAGGTTGAGGTACCCGCTCTCAGGGGAACTGGGTTTGGAACCTATTTACTTGTGTTATTGGAATGTGGCCTATGTGGATTATTAGCAACACAGGTGCAGAAGCAATAATGGGGTGTTAGTGGTGAAATCACTCATCTCTTTTCCATCAGATTTCACTGAGGATGATTTCATTCCCTCCCCTCTCTCCCTTGCAGCCTTTCAACCTCCATGGTTATTAGACTACATGGCAATAAACTTTCCCAGTGTCTGAAGGGAATTCTGGGCACAGAAGAATATAGGAAAGATCAGTGACCATGAGAGCCTTCTGCTGACAGAATATGGGATCCAACCGCTGTCTATTCCTCTTGACCTGTAGATGGACCCATACATGAAAGAACTACCCCACTTCTCCAAGAAAACTGTATTTAGCCACAAGAAAGGAGAATATGTAATTTTAAAAAAATAAAACCATCCTCTGAAGCCATTTCTTCACAAGTAGTCCTGCTGACTTCTGCTTTGACTGTGGATTTAGCATGTATCGCAACACAGTTACATTCCCATTTCATAGTTCAGGAGACTGAATAATCCATTTAGTTCCTTTATTAAACCAACCTCCCCAGTGCTTCTGGCTCTGAACACTGTTGAAAAACAATGACATCCATAGATTCAATTTAATCAAGTTTTGATTTGTCTAGCTGTAGCTAACCATATTTCTTTTTTCGCTTGTGCCGTGTCTTTCTCACCACTTTCCTGACATTTCTCAAGGGAACTCTCTAAATAAAGTTGGGGCTCTCTAAACAGGAATATCTAACCTTTCACACTCAGGTGCCAGATTAAATTGGATACAAGATTCCTGTGTCTTAAATAGTTATATAGAAGAAAGAGTTTTTTCCAGCATGGACTGTTTTGATAGTGAGAAACTCTGCCTGGCAAACTTTGTTGACATATCATAAGGATGTTTGTTCCTATTGATTTACTGCACATTACATTTGACATGTTTGGTATGGAAATTTTCAGACAAATGCAAGTAACTTGCATGTTTCCTTCTGGGAACTTAATTCTCTGGCTAGACAGGACCCTGATTTGGATCAGGACTATAGCACACAGGGAGATGATAGTCCTTCTCTTCCAGCACCAGTTTCCCAGCCATAAATGGCTCTAGGGCAGTGGTGGCAAACCTTGGGCGCTCCAGATGTTATGGACTACAATTCCCATCAGCCCCTGCCAGCAGGGCCAATTGGCCATGCTGGCAGGGGCTGATGGGAATTGTAGTCCATAACATCTGGAGTGCCAAAGGTTCACCACCACGGCTCTAGGGTCACTATTCATCCTATTGGGGAGCATGCATATGTACTGATGAATTGCTCATGCAGCAGCCAATGAGGCAAACCAATTAGGAGAGTACATTCTAAGTTGTAGCTAGGAACATATCAAGGCGTCCAGATTGCATGATCCCACAGTATCATAGTAGAGCAGAGGCTGCTGCTACTTTATTTATTTATTTACTTCCAGTCTACCTTTCTCATTGAGACTCAGGGCTCATTACCTTTCTCAACCTAAGCAAGTTTTGACAGATGACTTCATGTGAATCTGATATAAATTGCCTTGAGTTCCATCTGGAAGAAAGGTGGGATAAACAATATAAATGAGTGACATATTTAAATTTATCAGTGCTTTTTTTCAGTGCTAGTAGCCCAGGAGACCTTCTCCCATGTTTAATATAAAATCTGTGGTTGCACTTCCCAGGAAATCATGTAGCCCTGATGAAAATAGGAGTCTTTTCTTGGCGACTGGGTCTAATGCAGTGGTGGGATCCAAAAATTTTAGTAACAGGTTCCCATGGTGGTGGGATTCAAACAGTGGCGTAGCACCAATGGGACTGGGTGGGGCACAACGGGGGTGTGGCCGGGCATTCTGAGGGTGGGGCATTGCTGGGCGGGTCTGTGGCAAGGACGTAGCCGCTGCGCCGGGTCTCCTTGGAAGCAGACGCATGGTAATGCTAGGCTGCCTCACTGCCAGTGTACTCCTCCCTGCTAGACTGCTTCAAGTTCTGCACGCTACTGCTGAGGAGCGGAGGAGGGGTGTAACTAAGGCAAAAATCACGTGGCAAAATCACCAATTAGTAACCCCCTCTCGGCACACACAAATAATTAGTAACCTACTCTCGGGAACCTGTGAGAACCTGCTGGATCCCACCTCTGGTCTAATGGCAGCTACTAGCTACAGGGACTAAAGGGAAACTCGGCATGCAGAGGCAGTAAATCCCCAACTATCGGTTCCAGGTGGCAACATCGGTGCCAGGTGGCCTCACTCCCCATCCCTGTTGTTGGTTCTTCAGAGTAACTGGTTGGCCAGTGCATGAGACAGGATCCTGGACTAGATAGACCACTGGTCTGATCAATCAGGGCTCTTATGTTTTTTAATATAATTGAAATATAGAAATCTCTGCTATACCATTTGAATCTGAAAATACTGCCTGGTTTACACTTCAAATTACAGCTCCCCTTTTTCAAGCCATTAATATTCAATATCAAGGGGGGATATCTACAAATGTCTCCTCGTATCAAGAAGTCATGCTAAGCAGAAGATGAAAATAGGATTGCTTTCCACATATGTATTTGAGATGAAGCGGTGATACGGTTTGCCAAGATTATGTATAAATCCATGTCTGGAAAATTGTAGCAAATAATAAATCACAATGATTTATCAGCCTTTATTGTTTCCCTGGCCCACTGTGTATCATCTGATTGGATAGACTTCATTGGGAAACAAAAACAGTGCCTGTTCATTAGCATGAGTTAATCTGTGGAGCTATTAATTATGAAATGCTAAGATGCACTGTATTCCATCATTAGAGCAAATGCAATTAGATTGAACAACGTCTTGTAAATCAAACAAAAGCAGAGATCATAAAGCATTGGCAGTTTGCAAAGGGAAAAGAAAGTGGGTTTGTTTTGCTTGGCCTTCTGTTAATTTCCTTGCAATTCCTCCCTCCCATTTCCTGCTGATAATAATACTGACTTTTAAATGACTAGCCATTCTCTGTACCATTTAGAAAACAGTGTTCTAATTTTGCTTTTAAAATGGTATATATTACATATTGATCCTGTGTTTCACACTGTTGTGTCCTCCAGATCTCTTGGATAAAGGAGACTCAGTTATGAATGAAATCTCTTTATTGATAGAGTATCATTAGAGATGTACAATGGCAATGGATCATTGTCCAATCTGAATTCAGGCAGGAGGAATCCAACAGAAAACCAAGCAGCCCCTCCCCCAGGGCAATTAGCTACCCTTGAGAAACAGTTTCTTGCAAGCACCTCCCCTCTGAGATCAGATAACCGTTCTCTCAGAAGGTCTTGTGGGAAGGTCGTTCAGAAGTAGGTAGGCCAGCCAAAGCAGCAAGATAGCAAAACAAAAGTAAACAGGCTGAAACAAACAGTGTGTCACAGCAATCCCAGAAGCCAGACACCCCACTCCCAACAGGAGGGTTATGGCAAGACTCAGGTCTTGATAGCCACTTCTCCAAAACTTGCAACAGCATGGGTGGGCACCAACAAAACCCTCAGCCTGAGGTGGGCTTATCTCCAACTGGGAACATGGGTTTCCAATTTTCCAGATGAGGAATTGCGTGGAAGCAGTTGAAGATCAGGAAAAACTTCCTGAAAGTAAGGGCTGTTCAACAGTGGAATGCACTACTTCTGAGTGTGGTGGAATCTCCTTATTTGGAGGTTTTTAAACAGAGGCTGAATGGCCATCTGTCAGGAGTGCTGTGGTTATGTATTCCTGCATTGCAGAGGGTTGGACTTGATGGCCCTTGGGGTCTCTTCCAACTCTATGGCTGATTCCGCATGGGCCAAAAACAGCAGTGTGAAAATGGTGTGAAAACAGTATAAACCATTTTACACTGTTTTAAACCCTTTTACACCATTTTCACACCGTTTTCACACTGCTGTTTTTGGCCCTTGCGGAATCAGCCTATGATTCTAAGATGCACTGAGCCAGCATGGTATAGTAATTAAGAGTGGTGGACTCTATAATTGAAAACTGAAAGAAGTGTATGCAGCAGTACTGACACTACTGTGACATTGAGATTGTCCATTCTGCTGCCATGAAAGAATTTGGGCTGGGCAGAGATTGTTCTCAGTTCTGTGAGAGTCTGCCACTGAACAGGTAGACCTTCCCAATTGCTTCTTATGATGAAATATGTGCGCACGTATTACCACAGATAACTGCTTACAACTTGACCAACATTTTCATGCAATAAATATTGTTCCTTTGCCCTGATTTTCTTATAATACAGCAAAACTTCTCTGTGCTATTGGAGTTGAAAAAAATTAAAAATGAGAGATTATGAATGTTTCATATACACCCTGCTGTCAGGATGGCTATCTAAGCAGACGGAATACATTTTAAAAAGGGAAAGAAATCTTGAAGTTGATTGAGAGATTAATTTAATGAGGAAGCCATCTTTTTAAGTCGTCTTTTATGACTGGCAGCCAAAAGGAAGAGAATATTTAAATGTATTATATGCAGAATTGCAGAATCCTGCCTTCTTATATAGGCCTCTTGAATAGGATTTACTTCTCTGTGAAATTAAGTATTTTGCTTTTCCAGCACCCAGGACACATTAAAATGTGAGCTGCATTTGCCTCAGGGTTTTTTTTTAGCTAATGTGCTTCAATTTAAATATATTACCACAACAATTAAAATGAAAACAACTTTTTTCTCTTCTTGCAAAGAAAAAAAAACTTGTAAACACTGAGTTTAATATTCCTTAGCAGAACCTGAAAATGATACTTGTTATCAAAAAGAGGACCTTTTGATTTTAATTATTCATAGGGGAATAGGAGGAATTAGAGGAGAACTATCTTTTGTTAATGATGTGGTACAAGTAAATCCCTACAGAATGCATGCCAGAATTGTCAGGCATCACTAAGAACATCTTGAGTTTAGAGCAGGACACATAACAAGATTTCCTCACAGCCTTAGAGACTGAAACTGGGTTGTTACAGGGACAAGACTTAAGACTTTCTACAAAAATGCATGGCTCCATCTGTTTCCACTATTTTTTTTTTCATTTGGCTACAGGAGAAAGCGTAGCAGTTCTGATCAATCCAACAAGGGAGCTGCCGCAACAAGAGAAGAACAGATTTTTCATTTTGGCACCAATCTGGCTTTTTTAATGGAAGTTAAAATAATTATCTGCAACTACAGACAGCTTATGAATAGCATGTTTAATCTATGGATCTGGCTGCAGCCTCTCTAGCAGGCAAAAAGGATAAACTGCTACAGACATTGTAAATGGTAGCATTGTTCAAAAACAGCACAGGAAGAGTTGGGTATTCCATATTGGCTGTACACGTACATAAGGGAGATTTGCATGGAGCAAACCGTTATGCATGCTTGGCGGAGATAATCCAAAATTTTGTCCTTGAAGTTTTGGAGAATAAGAATAAATTCAAAAACTGATTTTATGGCATCAACCATTTGGTTGAAGTGCTGTAAAATTTGAAGTATTGGGGTGCATTTCCAGATCCATTAACCAATAATTTGAGTCTTAAAAACAACAGCAGTAGAATCCATAATTTAGAGGAACTGGCTAAAGCTACCTTATTGATTCATCAGGGTCAAACATTTTGTCCTGGCAGATGAAACCACAATCATCATGCAAGTCATGACTGGCCAGATACCTCATTTATAACGTCTTCATTTCTATCCATTATTTATTATTTAAGATATTTATATACTGCATATTCTGTTTTTTTTAAAATCTCACAAGGTAGCTTACAAGAGCGAAAAATATTGGGAGGGTTATTTGAACTCAATTTGAGTAAGGGTACTGACATTAGATTGGTATGAGATACAAGAAAGGCTTACTTGAGGGGGCACTTGATGCAGTACAACTCTGCACTTAATACAAGAGAAAAATACAAGGGAAAATGAAGACTGAATTAGAGGAGATTAAAAAAAGAAGAGAAATTGAAAAGACAACCAAGGGGTATAATTATTTTGCAACAGAAAGATTTTACAGATATCGATGTTAACAGTGAGAGAGATGGAAACAGAACTGAAATATGTGAAGCAAAATGATTTTGCATTTGCTAATAAATCAGGAAAGTAGTTGGCATATAAACGAAGAAAAGAACAGGAAAAGAGAATGATTTGGAAATTACAAGAAGGGAACAATATTTTGATGGATAATATGTCAATACAAAAAGTATTTTTAACTACTATGCAAACTTATATTAAGGACAAGAAATTGTGATAGTAAAAATAGTTAATTAGAAAATGTAATTTGCCTCAGATTACAGATGAACAGAGACATATTGTGAATGGTACTATAACAACAGAAGAGGTGGTGGAGGCTATAAAAATGTTAAATGGCAAAGGTCTTTTGGTCTGGATCTCTGCAAAATACAATGAATTATATTTTATAAGTAGGAAAGATGCCAGATTCCTAGAAGTTAGCTAACATAGCACTGATACCTAAAGACGGTCAAGATGTATCTGACAAAGAACTATAGACCAATATTATTACTGAATAATGATTATAAGGTACTTACTACAATCTTAGTAGATAGACTAAAAATTGTGCTAGAGGATGTTATTCATGAATACCAATGTGGTTTTCTCCCTAAGAGGCAATTGAGAAGCTATGGTCCATTCCTCAGAGTATAAAAAAGAGATCTGTGGGACATCTTAAAAAGAGGCAACCATATCTTTTCACTCTGCACACCCAAAATAAGACATCCAGGGATGTCTTAAAAAGCAGACAGAAAAGGTATCATTGGGGAAAAGAGACTGTGGCCCTTTCCCCACTTACCTTAAGCCCCGCGCTACTCTCCCCAAGTAGCGCGGGGTCCCCCGGCACTCCCCACTACAGGGGCAGTGACAACGCAGCCGTCCTGACGCTGCCGCTCTCGCGCCCCCTCAGCGCCCGGCATCCCTGGCACTCCCCAAAATGGCGCCTTTTGATGACCCCGCACAGAGCGCGGGATCTTGGGGACGCCCGGGCACATGCCAAAGATGCCGCACGCTGAGAGTAGTACGCAGCAAAGGGCAGCAAAGGTAAGTGGGGAAACGCCCTGTTTTCCACGTGACCGTTTTGCTCTCTGGAAAGTTTCACCCTCAGCTTGTACCAGTGGTGGAATTCAAATAATTTAACAACCGGTTCTGGTGGTGGGATTCAAATTAACAGCTGGTTGTTTACAAGCACGATTTTAACAATCGGTTCTGCCAAAGTGGTGCAAACCTGCTGAATCCCACCACAGGCTTGTATCTGACATTTTATGTGCAGCTGAAGAGTCTCCCTGCCGCCAGTTGTTGAAGATTGCCCCAAGACGTTTGCTCGGCAAGCTCCTTTTCAGTCCAAAAAGTACATAGTTGTACTCAGCTGGTCTTGCCGATTCTTAGATGCATTTGGCTTGAGAATCTTCTGAAGTTATACTTTTGGGCTAGATGCCTCGATACCTTTTGTATATAATTGTTGTGGCCGAAGAAGACTAAGGTCGACAGTGTTTAACTTACCTGGGCTAGCACTACTGATATCTATTTGATGTTTACATGTGGCCAGCTTATCTCCTGATGTGGCATCCAGCTGAACATCTGGCAATTGGAATATCTCCAACTTTTGATATTTGTTCATGTTTATGTGTGGCCAGTTTATCTCTTTACATGGTATCCATGGCCGTTTCCGCACGGAGGCGGAAGGGGTCGGGTCGGCGCAAACCACGCCGACCCGACCCCTCTGGGACCGTTTGCATGGACGGTCCCAGAATTGGCCGAGACGACAGCGCAGAGTTGCGCCATCATCAGAGCGACTTTCTGGTCCTGCGGCCCTCCGGCACGTCGCCGAGGCCAGGGGACACGCCCCACTGCCCTGCGCAACCGCAGGACAGGTGAGTCGCCCAGTTGGGGGGGAGGGAAGGCGCCTGGAAGCTGCTGCCATTCACACGGCAGTGGCTCCAAGCCACCGTTTCCAACAGTCCTAAACGCTTGCCAACGAGGAAGCGGCAGCCAGCGGCTTGGTCGGGCGGCGTGGCTCGCTGATAGCAGCTAACCTTTCTGGTCGCGAATGGCTCCCTGGGGACAGCATTTTTGCCATCCCCAGGCCACCATAAACCACCCGTGCGGAAAGGGCCATAGTGAGATCTGGCAACTGGAGTACTTCAAACCTTTATCATCAGAACAACAAGCAGCATACTATTTGGATGTTCCGATGTTTTGATGAAGAATGAGCTTAAATATACATTACACTCCAATCTGAAAGGGAACTGATAGGAGTTTCCACCAACAATTCATCATTAATGTTGTATGTTTTGCAGACATCAGAATGTTCAAGGGTGGCTCCAAAGCCTCCCCAACAATGCTGCTACTTATTGAAACTGTTTTGGCAGTCCTGAAAATCCCTCAAATATATTGCTCAAAAAGAAAGTTTCAAATCCACTTCAAATTTTGTTTTGGGCAATAATTGGAGGATTTGTGGATTCCCTGCTGAGAAATTTCATCCATAATTCCAAAAATAGTTTGGGCTTCCCTCAAAATTGTGCAGATGTTTCTTCTCAGGCAGGATCCCCGCCCCCGCCCCCCCCCCCCGCCACTCATTTATTTGGAATTTTGCTTCAGGCAAAAATCTGTTGCAACTTTCCTTGGAGACAATCAAATACCAGGTGAAGGTGCATCAGGCAGATAACATCAAACCAAAAGAGGTAACCATGCAACCTTAAGCAGAGTTACACTCTTCTAGGCTTATTTGGCTTCAGTGGATTTGGAAGGGTATAGCTGTTTAAGATTGACCTGTGAAACAAGTATTTTTCCTCTATTTTTCTCTTAATGGAGCTAAAACAGATGTACTTGTTTCTTCCTGCAACAGATGGAAAAGGTAGGACTCCAATTCCCATCATTTTCATTGTAGCAAGAACTCCTATTACCAGGCAACCTACACATTTGATTCACTGTTAATGCAAACGGAATGATATGTGTGTTATAGCTTAGTAGATTTACCCTCTAATATCCTACACCATTTTCTTTAGGCTCTAATGCTTAAATGTACTCTGTTAAGATTTTTAGTCTATTCGCTTGTCATTCATCCAAAAAGAATAGAAAAAGATTCATTTGGTGTATTTAAGTATGACCATTCAAATAGCCTTTGGCTTATTAACTGTCATAATTTTCCAGCATCTTTTCCCCCTCTTTCTTGCTCTAAAAGTCCTCTGTCACTGATTTTATTTGTTGGCATTTTATACAGTGTGCTTTTAATTATACTTTTATTGTATTTTAATCATGTTTTTATTATGCTGCACGGAACTTTGAGCTTATTATTATAGCTCCTCACAGTTTAAACGATGGTCTGTCTGTAATGATAAAGTAGGCCATTACTGAATATCTAGGTGTAGAACACAGTATGTGGTTGTTACATTACAGGAAGCCATTTTTGAAAGGTTTCCCATCTGATATTTCACCCAAGAGAGTACTATGTTAATTTCTCTGTCATTTATTAACAATAACTAAGAAGCCCATTTGGAATGAAAGTAATCTCCCAGGACTGAATGCTTAGCTAATGTAAACTAGGGTGATTCAATTGGTCAAGGAGACCCTGGTCTAAATAGCAGGTAGAAAATGCCACAACTGACAAATGCACAAATCATTATCTAGAGAGAGCAGCACAACCAGCCCATATTTCTGTATTCCCAGAAGCCCATGAAATCAAATCAGTATGACGATATTGGAGCATATGCTAAATATTTGAATTCACCACCATGTATTTTAGATTGTATATTCAGAGGTGATATCCCAATGCAGAATTCCTTTACCTATAAGCATCAGGAAGATGGGGGTGGGGGGAATCTATCCATCTAAAACCCTTAGTCAATTTACAAGCAACAAATCTTATTAATAAAACATAAGGTTGCTAGCCAGTGTGGGGACAGGAAGGAAATGGAGCCATGCTGGGGGTGAAACCTCACTTCAAACCAATCCTGGAAATGATGTCATGTTGATTCAACAGTCTAGGATTTGGGGAAAACTCTAGTGTAAAACCCTAGAGCTTCCCATTGATGTAATACCAATAGAGTGACATCACTTCCAAGTATCTGACAAAAAAGTGATGCTACACTGCCAGAATGCTGCCATTTTAAAACGTTCTTCCCACTGGCCCTCAAAGGCTCTCAGGGCCAGCAGGCAGCTAATACATAGGAGGAGGTCCCTCTAGTCCTGTAATTTGCATGAGACCTATTGGCACTCCAGATGTTATCGGACACTGAATTCCCATCAAGCCAGCCTTTCAGCATGGCCGGAAGATTGTGGCCATGCTGGAAGGGGCTGATGGGAATTGTGGTCCATAACATCTGGAGTGCCAAAGGTTCACCACCACTGCTCTAGTCAAACCTCAGTGGATAACTGAGGCACCTTTATGCATGGCCCAAGAAACATGAATGTAGGACACTGTATTGGGGGGGGGGAGGGGGACTTTGCACAGGTCCCACCCACAAAATGAGTCTATCTCATTTTATTTTCCCCAACCTCTTTTTTTTGGAAATCACTAAACAAGCAATTGTTTTGAAAAAATCATGGGTTGGAGCTGTTCCCATCAGAACAGCCAGGAAGGAGGCACTTTATTTCCCTCCCTTCCACCCTGTCCTCCACAGTTAGAGAGAAGCTGCCTTCAATTACTTGGCCATTGCAGGGAGACCCCTTTTCCTTTTTAAAAATTTTCATGGCTTGCATCTGCGTAGCTATGCAGGTGCAGCTGGTCATATCACAGGGCATTGGTATGGCTGTGGGGGTTCATTTCTGTATCCCTGTGTGGCAGATAAATAAAAAAACCCAGAAGAGTCTCCATGCGAAGGCTTGACAGCAATCCAGATTGTTTCCGTGGCCTCCAATCGCTGCCTGCACGGAATGCATGTGAACGGGAAAACAGGAAAATGGGTTCTTTTATCACAACTGTGACTTGTTATGCATTTGCTGTGCAGAAGGGGCCTAACAGCAGAGGTGGAGTGATGGGAAACTCTGCCTGGGGTACGTGCCTGCCCTGCCACACCCACACCACACCCATACCACTCTCCTATGTGACTTGGCCACGCCTCCACCACAGCTCTGCCTGGGGCATCACATCCCACTCTGCCCCATTGGCACTATGCCTCTGCCTAAGAGATAATGTCTTTATTCTTCTTTCTTTTTGTTGTAGCCACTTTTAGTTTTTAAGACTTTTTCAATAGGTCTTGTAAGTTTCTCATCATTGCAAAGTACTAGAATTCTTTCAGGAGATGATGTTGATGGTAGGCTTGGTCAATACCCTAGAAATTCGGTAAAATTTGGATTCAGATTTATTCAGGCATAAAATTTTCTGTGTGGCCAAATAAGACAAATAACATATTCAGATATACCTGAATATTCAGATATACCCAAAAAATTCAGGTCTGTCTGATTTTTTTTTTGGTATTTTTGGTGTTTTTCATGTTTTGGCCTACATAGGGCACATGTTTATTTATTTTTATTTATTATTTCGATTTCTATACCGCCCCATCCCCAAGGGGCTCCGGGCAGTTTAGAGCTACCAGTGCCAATATTTCAGGATATAATCTGGAGACTGTCCTGATGCTACCATCCAAGTTTGGTGAAGTTTGGTTCAGGGGGGGCCAAAGTTATCGACCCCCAAAAGGGGTGCCCCATCCCTCATTGTTTCCAATGGGAGCTAACAGGAGATGGGGGTCTACTAGCAGGAGATGGGGGTCTACTAGTCTACTAACATCTTTATGTGAAAAAGTGTACAGTACATGGTATGTAAGTATACTCTAAGATGACATTTATGTTTATTTAATATGGTTGTTTTAAAATGAATGAATCCACACTAAGTGGAAAGGTTTCTCAGCATTTGCCATCAGTATTCTTTCTTCCCACAGAAACCAAACCTCATGATCAAGCAGCATGTCACTGTTTGACAAGGGGTGACAAAGACAAGCCTATGGGGAAAAAAGTATTGGTCCTAATCTGCAGATGCTGAAGATTAAGTAAACTTCTGGGCTCATCCTGCATTTTTTGAAATAAAGGCTGTGTGTTGGTGTAGTTTTTCACATGCATGCTATCAATTGCTAGATCTACACCTCAGATAGTAAACAGAATAAACTCCCCAGCTTTATGAAATTAAGCCTCTCACAAAAGGAACATTTGGATCAACAGTGTGATTGTACTGGAATAACAATTGTGTGCACAGGAACATATGACCACCTGAGATCACAGCATGACAACAAAAGCTCCCTGTTGCACAGAGAACAAATTAGAAACATATTCTTTCTGCAAAGATATCCCCAAGTGGGACAAGGACTTTCTGATATATTTTTTTAAAAAATGTTTGTAGTGGAAAATAAGGGTAAAAGTAGCCTAAAATCCTAACTGACTAGGAAAGCTAATTTTTCTGTTGAGTCATAGATGACTTATGGCAATCTTGTAGGGTTTTCAAGGCAAGAGATGTTTAGAGGTGGTTTGCTATTGTCTGCCTCCATGTCACAACTCTGGTATTCCTTTGAGGCCTCACTTCCAAATACTTGCCAGGGCCAAGGCTGAGGGTGTGTGACTGGAACAAGGTCATCCAGCAAGTTTCCATGGTACAGTAGCAATTCAAATCTTGATTTCCCAGATCTTAATCCAACACCCTAACCACTACACCAAGCTGCTTTTCTATAGGAGGAGGGATACTGGTGAAAAAGAAAGAAGACAGAGATGAGCAGATTTTCCCATTTCTATTCCTTCGCTTCTTAGATGTGGCACAATGCCATGAATAAGGAATCCCACCAGCTGATGGCCCATTAAGATGTAAACATGGACACAACAAAAGTGGCAGGGAACCATCAGTGCCAAAAGGCAGAAGGATCAGCTCTAGTCGAGGCATACTTAAAGAGGCTGGGCAAGAACCAACAAAGAAGGAAATTCTCAGTCATCCTCCAAGGAGCTGGAAATTTGGAAGAGTTCCATCACCACTCAGCTGCAGCCAAAGATGGGCTACCAAGCCTGCACAATCAGTGGAGATCAGCATCTGAGCAATATAGAAAAGGGATGAGGACATGTTCTACCCTTGTAATGCCACACTTCCTTAACTGAGGAAATAATGCCACACTTTCTCCCATGAACTGGGCCACTAATGAGGTAAATGATGAACCCCAGTCTGTTGGCTGAGAAGTTTAGGGATTAACCCATTCTCTTCCTAGTGTGACAGAGACTGATCAATCCTTTAAGATCCCTTCTGACAAGGGAGCAAATCTGTGGGCATCATACTGGATGATGGTCATTTTTTTTTGCAGTGTTCAGTACATTCTAGAAATGATATCCATATAATACGGCACCAAAACCCACAACCATGTTATGATCATTTAAAAAAATAAACTCAATTTCACTTGTGCATGTGTGTTACTGTGCGCTAGCAAAATTCTACTGTAACTTTTACGCTGATGAGACTGTCTTAGAATAACATCAGCCTAGGGCATGTACAAAATGAAGAACAGTGGAACTTTTCTTCATACTTTTTTGGATCCCTTGCTTCTGTAGTGTAGTATGCATTTTGGATCCCTTGTTTTGGTAGTATAGTATGCATTTCTTTTTAATAAATGTTTTACAGCTTTTAATGCACCACCTGGACTTACAGTGTTTGAACATGCTATTTAAAATGGGCACCAGAAGAAAGGTGACAGTCAACCAACTGGCAAGCTGCTAATCCCCCAGTAGCATGCAAGGGCAGTAAACTGTCCCCATGGTGGCCAGAAGGTGGGTTGTGAGATATGTAAGTACAAAGGCAAGGCTTTGGAACAGCAGTGTAAGAAAGGGAATCCGGAGCTCTGGCCCTTCCAGTGGTAATTCCTACACAGGTCAGGTGGTGGAAGTGGGTGTACCAAAAGAGAGGAAGTTAAAACCTCTCTGAGGGTTAAGAAAGCTGAGCGGAGGTTTGGACAGCCACTGGTGCCCAGTCGTCCTTGACGGTAAGACAGAACAGACCCTGCAGGCCTGTGGGTCTGGTAAGAAACAGACAATATAAGCTTACAGCAGCTCATTGAGGTCAGTAATTACATTTCTTTGCTCTAAAGTGTTTAATTTACTACTGAATTTTATTTACTGATTACTCCTCCGATCTTGGGAAAAGGGAAGCAAGTTATTTAGACGCTGCTTTGGGAATGAAAAATGCACGTTAAAGGAATTTCATTCACTACAGTGAGGGCTCCAGATAGGCTGTCTGGTTTATACTTTATATCTATTCTATATTTAGAGAACCAGCATGGGGTAATGGTTAAGAGCCGTGGACTCTACTTTGGTAAACAGAATTTGATTCCCCATTCCTCTACATGGTCTGGTGTGAGGCCTTGGACTGGCCACTGCTTTCTCAGAAGTCTCTCAGCTCACATGGAAGCAGTCAATGGCAAACCACTTCCGAAAGTCTCTTGCCTTGAAAACCCTATGCGTAAGTCAGCTGTGGTTTGGTGGCACTTTCGGAAAAAGTGACTTTCCATCACCACGACTGCTACTGAATAATACATACCCAGTGGTGGGATCCAAAAATTTTAATAACAGGTTCCAATGGTGGTGGGATTCAAACAGTGGCGCCGCCGCACACACGCACCTCCAGTCCCTGTTGGGCAGGGAGGTTGCTTTAGTAACCCCTTCTTGGCACTCAGAAAAAATTAGTAACCCCTTCTAGAGAAGTGGTGAGAACTGGTTGGATCCCACCTCTGTACATACCATCATGCAAGTTGATGGAAAGTCACTGGTACACTTTAAGAATGTGCACTTTATGCATATTCTTTGCAGGTCTCAGGTCCTTTATGTGTGACTGTGACTTCCATCTCTGCTGCTGGCTGTGGTTCAGTGGTAGGATATATGCATTCAGTGCAGGAGGATCAGTCTCTGGAATCTCCAGCTAGAAGGCTTAGGCAGCGGATGATGTGAAAGACCTCTGCCTGAGATCATGGAGAGCCATGGCCAGAGTAGGCAGTATTAAACTTGATGGAGCAGTGGTCTGTGTTCATCAGTGGAAACTCACCACTAAAAAGCTAATTCTTACCAGATCAAGTAAACATGATCTTAGTCTCCTGCCTACTCCTGCCTAAAATTGTTTTCTTCTTGGAATGAAAATAATACAGTATTTGCCAAGGAAACATAATACTGGTGCCAACTAATACATATATTGGCTCACCAAGATTCCAGCTCCAGGGGATGGGATCTGCAGGTGGTAGAAAAACTGTATTCATGTTGCTTAGTTTAATAATTAATATTCATCTCATCCTATGTGAATAATCAAGGATTGGCTGATATATATTGGCACTGTACTGAATATTCTCTTCAACATTGACCTCAAAGTTAACATGTGGAGCAAAGCCAAACTAATAACACGTTAAAAATCCTCCCTCCCAACATCAACAAAAACTTTATTACACCAAAGACGTCTATTCTTTTGATGCGTTTGAACTTTGATACCCTTAATTCTTTTGATAGCAGCAGCTTCTACCCTGTTTCCCCGAATATAAGACATCCCCTAAAAAAAAGACATAGTACAGGTTTTTCTGAAGTGCGAAATATAAGGCATCCCCCGAAAGTAAGACATAGCAAAGTTTTTGTTTGGAAGCATGCCCGACGAACAGAACACAGAAAAATAAGACATCCCCTGAAAATAAGACATAGCGCATCTTTGGCAGCAAAAATTAATATAAGACACTGTCTTATATTCGGGGAAACACAGTAATATCTTTCTTCGTTTGGCCCTCACACCTCTTGGTCTCAATTGCAAGCACTGCCCTTTAACCAGATGGGCGAAGATAACCCATTTGAGTTTGTATGTGGATATGAGGCATCTATTAATTGAACTGCATTATTGGCAAAATCACATAATCCACCAGAGCCATCTAAAGTCAGTGCAATGAGGGCATATGAGGCTGAGCACAGTGGGGGGGAAAATCAGTGCCACCCCCTAAAAACTATACCAAGAAGCAACATGGAAACATGAATATATGTGTGTGTGCTATCAAGTCACAGCTCCATAGGATTTTCAAGGCAATAGATGTTTGCAGATGGTTTGCCTTTGCTTTCCTCTGTTTGTGTTGAGAGAGTTCTGAGAGAACTGTGTGTTGCCCAAGGCCACCAAGCAAGCTTGATGTGGAGGATTGGGGAATGGAACACAATTCTCCAGATTGGAGTCTGCCACTCTTAACCACTAAACATTTGCTCTCAAAAAAAAACAAAAAACAGATAAGGATGCAAAAATGCCAAGAATAGCTAAAAAAGGGCTTCTTCCAGTCCCTGCAAACATCTAACTGATGGCATTTTCCCGTCTACAATACATTTCCACAATAAATTTTCTCCGAGGATACTGAAGTAGCAAATAAGTCTCTTATTCATACTTGTGATTATTCCATATGTTTTTAGAAGAAGAAGAAGAGGAGGAGGAGTTTGGATTTATATCCCCCTTTCTCTCCTGCAGGAGACTCAAAGAGGCTTACAATCTCCTTGCCCTTCCCCCCTCACAACAAACACCCTGTGAGGTGGGTGGGGCTGAGAGAGCTCCGAGAAGCTGTGACTAGCCCAAGGTCACCCAGCTGGCATGTGTGGGAGTGTACAGGCTAACCTGAATTCCCCAGATAAGCCTCCACAGCTTTTAAAGATTCAAATTCTGAGAAAGTTGCTTGAGAAGTCAAATAGTACCTGAAAATGGTTGCTGATCAAATAAAAGATGGAGGATTTCCACGAACCAAAAGATTATGTGTGACTTTCACCAATCACCGCTTCCTACTGCAGGCTTCCTCAAACTGTTTCTACGGATCCCTTGTCATCCAGGTGCAGTGGTTTTGAGGGCCATTTTAGGCTGCAGTGGTGAAGAAGGAGATGGAGAAGTCTCTGTCAGTACAAATTACCACTCAGTTCAAACTAATAACACTTTGGTCATTCATTGTAGGACAATGTTGATTGACTACCCAGGGGGAAAAAAAGGAAATGTAAAGATTATGCAAATTTTGACCACTATATGTTTTCAATGGGTACTTCTATTCCTCCTCCCCTTTATCCCACAAGAGCTGCAGACCTGCTCTTAGTCACCAGATATGCAGAGATATCAAGTTAGGAGCACTTCCTAATGGAATTTGAAGTTGCTTCCACTTAATATTCTCATGGCTAAACCATAAACAAAAAGCCAAGGGCTTAATTCAGTCCCCAGGATGTTGAACACCATGGCCTAGGGATCCGTCCAGCTTCCCTTTCAGGTGGAATTTTTATCTTTAGTCTATTGAACTTCATCTTTGATATGGTGGGGTGATAGTGTTCAGGAGTCTCTCTGCATTATGTTCATTGTATTTAGTGATGTTAATAAATTACACATGAAATAATGATTTGGGTTTTCATTATCCTTTGATTACAATTCAGGTACCTTTACTCTGGTATTTTTGATCCATTCATTATTAATAATGGGTCACATTTCAAATTCCTACTTAACTTTTTCAAGTTCCTACTTAACTTCCTGCACATCAAGCCCCACCCCCCAGCCTCAGTGCTTATAAAAGAAGGTCTCTGAGGCCGGGACTGCAGTCTCTTCTGGCCTGCCCAGAGGGCAGGTCAGAAGAGACCGCAGGCTGCCAGCTGGGAGCCCAGCTGGCAGGGGGATTCTGGGAGGGAGGTGGGCACCCTAAACCTTGCCCATGTCCATGGTGACATGGACAGGGTCGAGGGCAGTGGGGGCGGAGCCGAGGTGGGCGGGGCAGGGGCAGAGCCTGGGGGGCGTCATGGAGACAAATTGTCTCTGGGCGCCATTTACCCCAGGTACGCCTTTGTTTGTGTGTGTGCGTGTTTGTGATAAAAATGGTCAACTGACTGAAAGGGATAACTTCCTGTTTGTTGTTGTTCATTGCAGACCCTAACTTCCTCTCTAAATGTTTTTTTTTAGCTCCCTTGAGGGACTTAAATCAAGTTTTCCCTGGGATCTGTTTTAATTTTCTATTCTATGTTGTATCATGGATCGCTTCCTAACACTCATAATGCCCTCACAAGCTAAAGAATGTTATTTTTCTTTTGTGGGGCTTAAAATGACAGCTAGGTAAGTAATATTAAAAATAAGAGTTTGTGGCCCCTCTTGCATTCAATACTTTATGACCTTCATTACACATATCTCAGCTCATTAGCGTTTCAATTCCTTACAACACAAACTCAAGCGGTAGTTTGTTGAGTCGACATTCTAAAAAGTAAACATTTTAGAGAAAGAAAAATGCCCTCCTTCACCAGCTCAAGGAGTTCAGAGCAGGGGATGGGACGGGACAGGGGTTGGGGGGTGGGGCTAATTTGCTATTGTGACCATCTAAACTTTAACCTGGTAGGTCAATGGCCTGTTTCTCCCACCTAAGCTATGCCAGCTGAGTTCTGTGAAGGGTGATGCCCAGCCTAGCATACGGGAAGGTGGCACCCAGCAGATCCACAGCGCTGGGAAGGCAGTGCCCAGCCAAGCCATGGTGCAGAGGTGTGTTACGGCCTTAACAAGGGTAAGGGTTTTATTAAAGGGATTCTCCACCAGCTGCTAAAAGTATAACAGCACACATAGGATTTTAAAGGTAGCAAAGGGGAATGAGCTCTCATGTTGGCAGCGAGAGGGGCCAGGAGGAGATATTTTAGACTGTATAATACGGGGAAGGGATTCTGGTAATGAATATTCCACAGAGAAGCAAGAGTCCAAATTGAATTTAAACGTTTTATATAAATTTGTTTAAAAATACAAACACACAGTAAGACATAAGGGCACATACATTCAAGTTTCCTAGGATATAAGCAGATTTGAAAGATAGATTGGATTATAGAGAAGGGAATGGGGGTTGTTGTGGGGTAATACGTTACCTAACGATTCTTAGAAGGGTAGAAGTAGAAGGCAGGGGTTCCATGGCAGCAGCTTTGAGAAACCCAATGAAGAGGGGCCTGAATTCCTGTCTCAACACCAAGCTTAAGAACATGTGGCTTAATGAGCAAATTGTTGCATGTGAGCTAAACTTTTATAGAGGTTGGGATTAGTTCCTTGTGGTGGGAAAGGAACCAATCACGCTTAAAGTTCCACATCTGTGCTGGGTTTGTGATTGCTGAGGGTAATAGTGGTTCCAGCTCATCTACTGCTAAAACCAGGGACAATGGGGCCAAAATTGCTTTGTTAAGCTAAATGAGGAAACACTGAAAGGCCTCCATGCAGATGAACTCTTGAGAGTCACTGCCCAGGATATTCAGATTTAGCTGAGACATTTAGATCAGGATAAGGTTAAGTGGTTTTAGGAGAGTCATAACAAAGGTA
Source organism: Sphaerodactylus townsendi (assembly GCF_021028975.2). Classification (NCBI taxonomy): domain Eukaryota; kingdom Metazoa; phylum Chordata; class Lepidosauria; order Squamata; family Sphaerodactylidae; genus Sphaerodactylus; species Sphaerodactylus townsendi. The sequence continues at coordinate 169,155,422 of NC_059425.1, read as the reverse complement.
GAGGAGATGCAGAGAAGCAACCCTTTGTTGCTAACTTGGTTTCCAGAAGAGATAGGGAAATGCAGTGTTTGATAGCAAGTTGGCTTTCCATATTCTTTGTCTTTAACAGTATCTTTTCAAGGTGAGGTAATCAAGCTCATGCCCACAAACAAAATGAGACCTCCAGGTTATGCAGGAGTAACTCATCCTCTTGATTAGATTTTGTAAAGCAGACCTGTGACCTTTGGACATGCTGCTACCTGCATAGAGAAGTGTAGCGTGACAACTGGCTACTGCCAATATGATTTTAGAAACCAAAATATATACAAATGGCCTTCACAGGGTCCTTTGGGTCGTTACAGGTGGCAGCACCCAGCCCAGCTCCCTCCTTCCCATTTTTGGGGCATGGGCCTTTTCCAGGGCCATTTTTCCTTTCTGCCGGCCACTAAGTGCAGGTAAATTCAGTTCACAGCATCTGCAATTGCTGAATAAAAATTTAATCAGGTCATGTTGATTGATTAAGATGCATTGGGTCCTACCTGGGGAAAGAGTAAACATCGCCAACAAAATGGCACTCCCTGAAACAAGTCACCGAACCTTACTTACTTAATTGAACTGGGTTTATTTGGAAATTGGCTGATGTACGGAAACGTTCACTCAGGAGGGAAAGGGTGTTTCAGTTTGCACCCAGAAGTAACATCCACTGGCACTGAGAACAGATAAAAACTGTAACAGGAAGCAAAATTCTAGTTTGCATTGGGAGTAGAGGATAATGCCAGCTAATTGGCACCTCTGGGAAGCGGAGAAAGTATTCAGATGAGATACAGAAAGGATTTTTTTTCAACTTTCCAAATAAAGGAGCACCTTTTAGTAGATCAAAAACAGATATCTTAAAGTCAATAGCTTAAAATAGACTGCAAAAACCAAGTTTAAAACACAATAGCATAAAAGAATAATCTAAATTTGGGTTTTTGGAAATAGAATTCCGGAAGAGATGAAGGCAGGGATCACTGAATATTAAACCACCCCTGAAGAACTGAAATGTACGGGTTCAGGCATTCCCTCCTGCTGATGTGTCTGGTTGCTGATGCCTCTGATACTAGTTGTATAATGTTTTGATTCATAAGTGCCCCTTAACACTGCTTGGGAATTGTAGTGCATCTTTTGAAAAAAATAATTCATGGAAGAACCGCCTGATTAATAGCATAAATGTGCTCTGAACACGGAATAATTTTTCCATCACCATGTCTCCCAATTCTCTTTCTGTCTCCTAGTTCCTTTTTTCTACAGACTGTCTGGTTCTGGTAGAAGTCAGATGTCAGGTACGGAAAATTAGCCTTCCATCCAGACATTTGCTATATTTGTGATCTCATTGAAACTCATAATTACTGGCTGGTATTATAAATTCAGCCAGCACAGAATATTTGTCTGAACTAAAGGAAGAATTCTATGTCTCTAAAGTCTTCAGTTTGGATTAAAACAGGATCCATCATCTGCAGCTCCCTGTGGTATCATGAAGACTATAATGGCAGTGTCCCAGGCACCAGGAAATTGGGAATACAGTTTTCTCCAAGTGCTTGAGTCCTGAGTATGGATATCAGGCACCCTGGAAACTGTAGAGTCCAATGGCTCTTTGTACCTGTGATGCTACCCTTAATGTCCACGTTAGACTTTGTTGAACACCCTATGAAAAGTGCTTTTTCCAGAATTCTATATGCATCATTTAGAACACAAGGGAGGGATGGAGTCTTTTATCTTTGCCACTGCTACTACAAGGTGTGCGTGTGTGTGTGTGTGTGTGTGTGGGGGGGGGATATGAAGATCAGGGTGAATGATGGGGGACCCATTCAAGAAGAGGAAAAGAAGAGTTTGGACTTATACCCCACTTTTATGAACTATAGGGAGTCTCAAAGCAGCTTACAAACTGCTTTCCTTCCTCTCCATACAACAGACACCTTGTGAGGTAGGTGGGGCTGAGAGAGTTCTGAGATATCTGTGATTGATCCAAGGTCACCTAGCAGACTTCATGAGTAGAAGTGGGGAAACAAACCTGGTTCACTGGTTTAGAGTCCACCGCTCTTAACCTCTACTCCACACTCATGCTGAGATGTCATCACGTTCCAAGTAATATCACTGATAATAGATAGGATCTGGATTTTTGAATGGGGAACCGAAATAACAGGATGACTTACAGTTTGGGAGGAATCAAGTGCCTAATTCCCATATGATCTTAACAAACTTCACAATAATGCTTCACAAAAACACTTCCAAACCACCCCCAGCCTCAGCACATGTCCCCAAGCATCTATTAGATCTTCATATCTTCATCAAATCTCTTGTCCATCAACCACACCCAGCCAAAGTTCATCAAAAATGATGTGGAAAATCAGTGTGAAGTTTTAAAATATGTCTGTGCAGAGTAGGTGAAATCAGGAAAGTTCACCCACTGAAATTCAGGAGTGGCTCTGGAAGGGAAGAATGAGTGTCATTTTTAAATTTGATCTCAACAAGATGGCTTCTTGGCACAATAACATAGTTGATTTTTATTGTATGAGCACTTGGTCATATTGCACTTTTGTAGATGACTTACTGACTAAATCATGGTGAAAAGGAAACCGTCTATCTATCTATCTATCTATCTATCTATCTATCTATCTATCTATCTATCTATCTATCTATCTATCTATCTATCTATCTATCTATCTATCTATCTATCTATCTGTCTATCTATCTGTCTGTCTGTCTGTCTGTCTGTCTGTCTGTCTGTCTGTCTGTCTGTCTGTCTGTCTGTCTGTCTGTCTGTCTGTCTGTCTATCTATCTATCTATCTATCTATCTATCTATCTATCTTTTATCATATACATCCATAGCCTATTAAGCCTGCTTTTAATAAGCCTAATAAGCCTGTCACCATCTGTCTGTCTTTCTAGATAGATAGATGAGATAGAGAGGTTTAACTCACTTAATAAGAATAATAGTTTGCTTTAGAATGATTTTTGGGATCCTGGATTCAGCTTCTTGGAGATAGTTTATGTTGCTGTGGCGACACGAGGATGAAGACCTCTTACTTAGCTATTGCGGCTATTGCGGCCAAACCTGAAGGCAGCATGCCTCATGCCAGAACTACTCTGGCTTGTTTTGTTTCCAGAGGGGCAAGAGTTAATTACTACTTGCATCAGAAAATTCACATCTGAATAGCCATATATTGGATAGCCATCCCCTCCGGGGATGGGGCGGTATAAAAATCTAATAAAATAATAATAATAATAATCACAAACAGCCAGTTGCCTCCCATTCTTGTGCATGACTGTCACTGGTGGAGTGGAAATAATGTCCAGCTCTTTGAGAAACACTTCCACCACTATTGAATATAGAAGTTGAGTGTGTTTGGTCCTTCAACTGGAATACAAAAGCAATGGCATGGAATGAATGCACTTTTGATGGCTGAACTGGAATGTTATCCTTACAGTTCTTCAAGCAAAGGTGATTGTTTTACTAGAGTGTATGACGCTGAGCATTGATGATATACTTTGGGGTTCTGGAGTAAAGACAAGTCACTTAATAGAGGTGAGGGGGCAGTCAATGATTAGGTAGATAAACACGTGAGGAAAAAGTGATTTATGATTTTTTTTAAAAAATTACCTTCACAGGCACAATTTCTTTTAATTTAAAATTTGTGGATTTAATCTTGCATAATCTTTTGGTGGACAGATTGTGATGTCACCATATTCTGAGATGATATATGTTTGATGTACAGAATATTAATTGATTTCTTAAGAAAATCCTGTTGCCTCTTTTAGACTGTCATTTTTATTAATTTGCATAGAATGAACTTAATGTGTACTTCATCAGATGTAGGTGAATTGTGCTCTCTAAATAAAAGATTACAGTTATTCTAAAAGATGCAACTGAATCTCTCTCTCTCTCTCTCTCTCTCTCTCTCTCTCTCTCTCTCACACACACACACACACACACACACATACACACACACACACGGCAAAGCACTTCCTAATGTGTTTCCCAATTGCTTCCCATATATAAAGTGCTGAGTCAGTTTCCACCCCTTGGGGCTTAGATCAAAGAAGCTAGAAACCAAAAGGTTGAGAGAAAAGAGAGGGAAAACCATTAAAATATATTATACTTTTTATTGCACAGTGTCAAATAACTAAAATTGAAAATAAGTAATGTGAAACCTAAATTACGTGTATACTCAATAGGCACACTTCTAGTGTATAACACTTAAAACAGTCAAGTATGGTTACGCATACTTAGTGCCACAAAAGACCTGATGAGTTTCAACCGAAAAAGGGTCTTCTTCAGAGGTCAGTTAAACACACACAAAAACAAGTATCTTTCAAAATTCATAAACAAACATTTCTTCTTCAGATAAGAATGGGAGCTAAATAGTAGCTTCCAGTAAAGGTATAATTAGATATTATATATGTCAAGGAGCCATCTTTTCTTCTCAGTGGTATCAGTGGCCACTAAACTCTCCTAGATTGAAGTAAGATCCCAGTGTGTGTTCTTCTGTGCTCCAAGCAGTGACCTGCCTGGAAGCTGGAGTTGCGTTTGTTTTTTGTTTTCTTTCTTTGTTTATCGATCTAAATTAAAAATCTCTGGGGTTTTTAATGTAAGCTGCTTTGAGTCTTCAGTGGAGGAACTGGGATATAAATACCTAAGTTTAAAAAATAAATAGTACATTAGCATGCTGTTAGGATGATCAAATGTTCCTTGTTGGATTTCTTTGTCTATTCTCTACATCTTTGCCAGTGGCTTCGGTTCTGTGGCTTTTGATATTGGTGTTGTAGAGTCTTCTGTACTGTCTTTGTCGGTTGTGTGCATTTATATGCAATTTATACAGTATTTATATGGATAGCATATATTATTTATATGTACAGCACTGATTTATTGACATAGAAATAATACTGAAAAATGTGTGCATTTTCTATGAAAAACAATTGTGTGTGAAGAAACAGAGAACAGCCTGAAGGCAAAGAATCACCAGTTTGATTTCAAATAGGAATATTCAAGTTGAAAGGGTAGGGTTATAAAATTCAAAATGTATTGATTTTGAAAGCTATCACCAAATTTCACCAGTCCTGTAGTAATTATTCTTCTCAATTTAATGAATAACACTGGATCACTTCCTTTTTCAGTTGTTGTGGAACATGTCAAGAACTTTGTTTTTCACTGTCTAGGCTACTGTGTTACTATTTCCTGAACTTCTTTAGATACCATGCTTTAGTTTTTGAACATTTGCCAAAAATCTATGATAATAATGTGATTGATGTCTGAGCATTGCTCTACCCATGGTGGTGAACCTTTGGCACTCCAGATGTTATGGACTACAATTCCCATCAGCCCCTGCCAGCATGGTCAATTGGCCATGCTGGCAGGGGCTGATGGGAATTGTAGTCCATAACATCTGGAGTGCCAAAGGTTCGCCACCACTGCGTAGTCTGTCTGTCTGTCTGTCTGTCTGTCTGTCTGTCTGTCTGTCTGTCTGTCTGTCTGTCTGTCTGTCTGTCTCCCTCCCTCTTCCAGGAGTGCTTTACTGATACAAACAGGGAAAATAATCCCCAAAGCACAGAAGAACAAGGAGTAATATAGTGACTATGGAACAAACACCTCCAATATGTTTCTTCTAATGAGAAACTAGTTTTTAAAGTAGGGTGAATACAATTGCTATTGACTGTGCTTAGAGAACTGGTTTCTTATTGGAGGAAATATTTTCAGCCGGTAATTTGTCTCAATGCTCTTTTAGTACATTTGGACAGATCAGTTAGCAAACATCAGTTAGCAAACATCAATTGTCTACATTTCTGTCGAGGCCCCCAATCCTTGTGAACCCATGTGTTAGGATGCCTAGTGGGAGCTGGGGGGTTGCTTTAATTTTCTGGGGTTTGGGGGGGATGGGATGATATTTCATGGGTGTGCTGTGTGATACTGTTTCCACCACCAGGTGCTGGTCAAGGCCAGCTCCAACAGACTACTGCTCTTATCATACTGTCTGCATATTTTCTTGTACTGTTCACATGGGGGAGGGGTGTAACCCTCAACAGATATTACTGCTGTGTGCATGGGAAAAAGCCAATTCTGGTTTTTCCAAGCTGTCCTCAGGATGAATAAACTCTGTTCTCTACAAGGTGTTGTTTCAATCATTGGGGATCTGACACCATGATACCTTTGAGCATGGGGAGGGTGTGCCATCACAAAAAGGCTGCCACAAGAGGCAATCACAAAATCTTTTCAACAATGGGAATATTTTTGGATGAAAGGTATAACATTTACAGTCTGTCAAACATTAAGAGCAAACTAGTTTAAGATGTTTTATCGTTGGTACATTACCCCAAAGGACACTGAAAAGATGAATAAAAATTACAAAGGAAAATACTGGAAATATAAAGAAACAGATAGCTCCTTTTATCATATGTGCTTGTACAGAAGAATGAAAATTTTTTGAAAGTTATACATGGAGAAATACCAAAAAAATCCGGAAAGTTAAATTCATTATGGACACTAAGACAATGCTATTAGGCACATTACCAAATAATATCTTAAGGACATTGGAAGAACTGCTCACATGCTTGATGACAGGGACTAGAAAGGTATTTGCAATACAATGGAAGACAAAACAATGCCCCAGCCTTGAGAACTGGGAAAACAAATCAAGGGAATACGCAGTAATGAACTTCAAGTTAATGAACTCTGAATAGGAGATGGCATCAAGAATTTCAAGAGAAATCACCACTCATGCCATGGAAACTTGCTGGTGACCTGGATCAGTCATAGTCTTGCAGCCTAACCTACCTCACAAGATTGTGAGGATACGAAGGAAAAGCGGAGAATAATGTAAGATACCTGAGGTCCCCATACAGAAGACAGTGGTAAGTGCTTGAACCTATAGCTGCGAGGGTGCCAAGGAGGTGGCACTTTCAGGAAGGAAGAACCCTCTCTGTGGGCACAAGCAAACAGAGTTGCCCCCCCTCCACACACACACACATCTAGGCTGGTCTGGGCTTCTGGGCTCAATTTATGTAGCTTATTAAAACCTAAGACCCTAGTTTTGGGGAACAACCAGTGCTTAAGAGTAACCCTGTCAAGCAGCTATTTAACCCACTGAAGTTTTCATCTGCAGAAAAGGAACTAAAGTCGCGATCCTTTACCTGGGGAGTAAGCTCGGTTGCTGGCAATGGGGCTTGCTTCTGAAGGTAGCCTCTACCTAGGGTTGTGATTCACCCTTTGGATTTGAAGAATTGCACGGTTGCTCCAAACTGCTTGAGAATACCACCAACTAGCCACCCAAGTTTGCACTCCTGAGTGGCCATGCCTCTGGAAGCCAACCATTTTTTTTTTCTAAAGCCTAAACTAAAACCTCAGTATTCAGGTTAAATTGCCGTGTTGGCACTTTGCGACAAATAAGTGGGTTTTGGGTTGCAGTTTGGGCACTCGGTCTCAAAAAGGTTCATCATCACTGCCATAGAAGTTGAAGGTATAAAATAAATAACTTATAAATAAAACGTTGGGAGGTTGCAAGGCAAGAATTCTTCTATGATGGAGGCATGATGGACATCCAGCGTGGTGTAGTGGTCAGGAGTGACAGACTCAAACCTAGAGAACCAGGTTTCATTCCACACTCCTCCACAAGAGTGGCAGACTGTTATCTTGTGAACTGGATTTGTTTCCCCACTCCTACACATGAAGCCAGCTGGGAGATCTTGGCCTAGTCACAGTTCTCTCAGAACTCTTTCAGCCCCACCTATCTCACAAGATGTATGTTGTGGGGAGAGGAAAGGAAGGAGTTTTTAAGCTGCTTTGAGACCCTTTCCTGCTGAGAAAAGCAGGGTATAAATCCAAACTCTTCGGCCGTTTCCGCACGTGCAGAAAATGACGGCCTGGAGACGGTAAAAACACCGTCTCCAGGGCATGCGATACAAGGGTCCTGCAGTGCCTTTAGCGCCAGCCGCGCGGGCCTCGCGCCGCCCGCCCGGCCTGGAGCCGGCGGTATTTCCCCAGGCGCTTCACCTAGCGCTCTTTTTGCAGAAGCGCCCGCGAGTGAGCTTCGCTGCCGGCCCGAGCGGCGGCGTGGCTTCACTTCACGACTCCCCACCCGGCACTCACCTTGTCCCTGGGCCTCCACGGCCTTTGGCGTCGCAGAGGCCTGGGGACACGCCCCCCCCCCTGCGCCCGCTGGGCGAAGCAGGCGCGCAGGAGCCAGGGGGGCGTGTCCCCAGGCCTCCAGCGGCGCTGGCGGAGGCAAGGGAATGCTTCGCAGTCGTCGCAGGCGCCGGCTCTCTGCGGCGCCCGGCTGCTCCCGCCTCGCTTCAGGACCATCCGATGCGGGGCCCGGTCCCGAAAGCGTCTTCCGAATTCGGCGGCGCGAGAAGCGCCCACCCAGCCGTTTCCGCTGCCATGCGGAAACGGCCTTCTTTTGTATAGGTGTTCTCTGCAGACACCAAGATGAGGCCTTCTGGGTTCTTCTGAAGCACATATTACTCCAGTGAGTTTGAAGAAAGCCCAGAATGGTTTGTTGGTTTAGGGAAGAAGAGGTACTTGTCAAAGAAACAGTGGGTGCCAGGAAGCTCAGGCCCCTTCCGCACGGGCGAAATATGGCGGCCTGGGGATGGCAAAAACGCCATCCCCAGGGAGCCGTTCGCACAGGGGGCTGCCTTCGCTCCGCCCGAGCGGCGTGAAGCCGCAGTTTTCCAACCTCGCTTGCCCAGCGAGGTTTTTGGAAAACGGCGGCTTGGAGCCGCTTCCGTGCAAATGGCAGCAGCTCCACGGCGCCTTCCCTCCATCTCCGGCCTTCCTACCTGTCCTGTGGCCTTCTGGCGCGTCGCCGAGGCCTAGGGACATGTCCCCTCTGCCCTGCGACTCCGGAGCGGTCGTGCAGGGCAGGGGTGTGTGTCCCCTGACCTTGCAGCAGCGATGCGAGGAGGCGCAACTTACAGAGTGAGGACATCCACTGAGTGGCCAGTTGCAGCTCTGCGCCCGTCGTCCAGGCCGGTTCTGGGACCGTTCTATGCAGAACTGGTATCCCAGAGGGAGTGGTCCCGAGGCGTCATCATATGCTCTTAGACCCAACCCCTTCATGCGCCACACGTCGCTTGAGGGAAGGGGCCTCAGTTTAAGGTGTCATGACACTCCTAAACTCCACACAGGTGACCATTGTTCTGCAAATTTGACTGATAATGAATGTCAGAACCCAGGACAGAACAATGCAAATACAGCTTTCTTTAGCATGGTCACAAACAGGACTGAAGGGAAGAAGAGAAGGAGGCACATGGAGAAGCCATGGTGGCTAGAGATGACAACAAGGAAAAGAGCAAGGCAGTTGGGAAATAAGAGGAAAGGAGAGGGAAACTAGCTGGGAAGAGGAGATAGGTTGATCCCTCCTCTTTGCAGCAGCCTCTCTTAGTAGCTGCATCTTCTAATTTTTACAACTTGTAGTCATCTTCCCAGCATGAAACAGGGATGGGCTGCAGCTGATTAGGACTGTGGAAGGAAAGGCATAATAGAGATAAGGATGTAGATGAGGCAATGGCAGAGATCCAAAGAGATTGATGAGGTTGGGAACAAGACAAGGACATAGGAACAAAAGTATACTAGAATGCCAGCTGGGAAGGAAAGCCAGGTTTGGCGGCTCTCAACCTCTCATGCATCAACTAGCATGCGAGTCTCTTTGTGGCATGTCTAACCATACTTTCAGTGAGCAAAACAAATTGAGCCATTTTCACACATGGACTCACCCACCATTTGGGGAGCAACTTGCTAGCAGTGCTCCTGTGCAACAGTCAAATGCTCTTTTGCAGTGGGATTGTCTTTAAGTCGGAGACAAACTTTGTAGGGTTGAGCACCTTCACTAGAGTTTTTGACATTCAAAGCCAGCCTACCTACATCATATTAGAAAACACTAGTGTGTCATCAGAACTTCTTGCCAAAGCAAGAATGATGATAACCTGTCTGCACAGTGATGATAATGTGTCTGCTTTCCAGAAACCTGTTCAAAACGCTTCTGCATTTTGAAGGAACTATGGGCTTGAAACTTGGAAGCGATTTCTGCATTTCAGCTTCAAGCTGACCCATATTCACCAAAAGGTGGGTCATTATGTTGCATATTTTAGAGTGTTTTCATTGAGCCAAACAAGCTGAGCATGATTATTACTTATGGAACATTCTGCCTGAGCTATCCATCACTACCACCCCCCTCACCATCGCTGTGGGATTTGATGTAGCAGTTATCTATCATGATTGCACCGTATTCTAAAGATATGTCTGAGTCAGCCACCCTGAGTAACGACAAGCAGCCATAATGATTCTGGAACACTGGGTGTTTTTTGCAAAAAAGGATATTCTGATGATTTAAGCACTACATTATGAATACGCCAGTAGCCTGGCTCAGAAAATGATTGAGTAGTTGAGGAATGATGAAAAGCAACAGGGGACATTCCTGCTTGCACATCATGTGTTTCTAATGCTAATGTCGCTCAGCCTTGAGGTTCCCTGTTCTCCTCCTCCAGTTAATTCTACTAGGTATATAAGTGGGCTGGTTGAGAATAGATTTTTGGCCCATTTGGGCGAAGCGCTGCAGTTCAAGCTGCTGACCTCTGGGGAATACTTCAGGCAGAAGAGTTCTATGGGGCTTGGGGAAGATAGATTGTAAATCTGCCATCGCATTGCTTGTAGCCAAGAGCCGAGCAGTCTGTTGAATGGTTTATTAACACCATGGGAAAATATTAGGGTAATTTACGAAATGCGAGCAACAAATAGCTACAAAGACACTCACAAAAAAGGCTTGAATCTGGCAACTTGCATCATAATTACGCTTCTGCAAGGGTATAATTGAAGGTTTAATTGACCAGGAAGTATCACACAGCTATGGCAAGCTTTTCTATCTTTTCTGCTCATTTCACATGTATTCTCTTCTAATTAATAGATTGGATCAAAAGGGCCTTTCCGTGTGTGGAAGGTGTCATCCACTCACAGAAAGACTGCTTTAGCACATTGCTTGACAAATACAATCAGTGTTCTTCTAGTGGTGCTAGAACACTAATGTGTGAGACCAAAGACCTTTTAACTCAGCAATATCCTATGAAATTGAATTTTTATTTAATTTTAGTTATAGTTTATTCCATTGAATTTCCTATATGCATGATATGCCAATAAAGATCTAGTATTGGCTCATATAGAGAACTTATACACGTCCTGCATGGTGCAGTGTTGTGCAAGCTCTCATACAAGCATCCGCAGATCAGTTCCAGCAATTATTTTTTCTGTGGTGCTCTTAATCCAGTTTGTGTCGGTAAACCTCACACAATTTATTCCATTTCAGAATAAAGTAGCAACTGGGAAGCTGAAAGATCCTTTTACATGTATCATCATCATCTGTAGTGAACATGCATGCATGAAACTGCCTTCTACTGAGTCAGATTCTTGATCTTCCAAGTTCACAGTTGTCTACTCTGATTGGCCATGACTCTCCAATGCCTTGGGTCTTTCCCTTCACCTACTACCTGATCCAATCCAATCCAATCCAAAAACCTTTATTAGGCATAAACCAGAAGTACCATACATTCCAAGTACAAAAAACAGGATCATTCTTATATATCATGTAGAACATGGATTAAAAATGTAGCAACTGCTTCAGAAATTTCTACATTAGGGCTGTTCAATAGCTTAGACATTTTTAGTTTGTCTGAGAGAAACATAAATTCTAGAGGTAGTAAAGCTCCCAGATTGGTTCTAATATCATTATACCTCGAACAGTAAAGCAGGATATGAGGGATTGAGTCCATAGTGTTGGGACAGTACCGACAACAACACTCACTTTGTGGGATGTTAAGGAAACGACCTTGAAGATAGACAGAGGGGAATGAGTTGCACCTTGCTCTTGTCATCACCCATCTGCACTTATAATTAACAAGCTGTTCTGAATATACAGCAGAGCTAGATTTCGGGGGTACTACCTGATCCTTTTAATTGGAAATGCAGGGGTTGCACTAGCATTGAACCATAGGCCACTTGTCTAGTATGGTTGCTGAAATTTGGTTCATGATACAAATCTTTTGAGATGGGTTAGGTTACTGGCTTCCTGTCAACCATTTTATTTTTTGAAGGACATGTGATATTGGTCTTCTGCGGGCTTTGAGATCTATTCCAATTCTCAGTCTGGGCTACATTCAGTTCTGGGAGCTGTTGGAAACTACTTCTTGTTGTAAGTCTTAAAGCATTTGTTTTGAAGTAATTTGAGTTTTGCAGATAAGGCACTTGAAAGGACCCCTGCCTTGTTGGTCATGGCAATTTTTTCTTATGTCGTGCAATTTATCAGGGGAGGAACTGTGGTTCAATGGCATTTTTGGTTGCATGCAGAAGGCCCCAATTTCAGTCCCCAGAATCTTCAGTAATAATGATCAGTTGGTAGGCAATGGGAAACATCTCCACCAGAAACTCTGGAGAGCTGCTACCAGTCAGAACAGGCAATATTGACCTTGACAGACCATAGAACTGACCCAGTACAAGGCAGCTGACTGAGCAGTTGCTGCTGGCACATGCTCAGTTGTCTAGCTTGATTGATATGCCACCTTGGGTAGTCATATATACCTTAGGAACAGGTTTATGTCAAAGGTAACTGTAGTTTTTGCATGTGCTCAGATGATGGAATGAAACTGGTGCTTATCATACTGGTGCTTATCATACTGGTGAATGTTCAGAATTTATGGGATTGAACTGCTTGATGCCAGCATGAGAATGGGCAAATCAGTAATTTGTGTTCCCATTTAGAACTCTAATTAACAAAAATAAAAACAAATCTGAACTTTGGGACTGAAGCAGACAAAATGGAGAAGGTTCAAATACTGGAAAGAAAAGCCACCCCCCCTCCCCATTTGCAGGATCTAAATGATCATGGAAGAAAAGGAAGAGTTGGTGTTTAAACCCAGCTTTTTCATATCTTTAAGGCATCTCAAAGCAGCATGTGAACTCCTTCCCTTCCCCTCCCCACAACAGACACCATGTGAGGTTGGTGGGGCTGAGAGAATTCTGAGGAAACTGTGACTAGCCCATGGTCACCCAGCAGGCTTCATGTGGAGGAGTGGGGAACAAACTCAGTTTATCAGATTAGAAAACACTTCTCAGTATTTTTGGTGAATGATTCTCCTAATTGGGAGGGGAGACTGGGACAACCATAGGAAAGCATCATGTGAAGGCAAAAATGTTTGGAAACATTTCAGGGGGTGAGAAACTGGTAAAAAGTGTCTGCTCACAGTTTGTAATCACACTGCAGTTCAACAAGAGCATTCTGTCTGGTATGATTTTATATTCTTATTTATATGTACAATATATTTTCTTTGTTGATTTCATGCATCATTTCCTTCATTTTTTTGTTTGCTTTCTTGATCATTTTGTTGTTGTTGTTTGGTTAGGAATGATAATATGGAAATACATACCTCAATTGCTTTACAATCTCCAGAGATCACATCATTCATTGACCTCTTATGCTGTTCACTTAATTGATGTCTATGCAGTGGTGGGATCCAAAAATTTTAGTAACAGGTTCCGATGGTGGTGGGATTCAAACTGTGGCGTAAGCATTGCCAATGGGGGGGGCTGGAAGCGAGGGCATGACTGGCCAGGCGTGGCCCGGGCAGCATTCCAGGAGAGCTGGGAGCATTTCCTGGGCGGGGGGGCTGCTGGCAAGGATGCAGCCACTCTGCACGCGCCAGTCCTAGAGGTTGGGAAAGCGAGATGCCGCATGGCGCCAGGCACCGCATAGCGCCTTGGTTCACCTCCTGCTAGACTGCTTCAGGTCCTTTGCGCTACTGCTGAGAGGAGGGGCGTAACTAAGGCAAAAATCACGTGGCAAAATCACCAATTAGTAACCCCCTCTCGGCACACACAAATAATTAGTAACCTACTCTTGGGAACCTGTGAGAACCTGCTGGATCCCACCTCTGTCTATAGGGCTACAGCAGTGTAAGAGTTCTTGAAGAAGGAAATCCTTCTAGCACAGGGGTAGGGAACCTGCGGCTCTCCAGATGTTCAGGAACTACAATTTATGCCCCTACCAGCTGCTAGTGGTGGCCATGCTGACAGAAAACTGATAAATTATAATTCCCTATTTGACTTCTTTAACTACTGTTTCAAATAGTGTAGGTTGGTAGTGGGGTGGTGGCGGCGGCACGTTGACTGCTTCACAAGCCATTCAATCCTAGACAGGATTTTTAAGTCCTTTTGTCCATTGAAGACAACTAGCTTAAAAGGGTATAACTCTGTTTAGGACTGAACAAAAGTCTGTGGCAAAGTGAAATGGAAATCTGTGCATGTGAAATACAACTGGAGGCACAGAACGCAGCAATGTGAACAGCAGCATAGATCCCCATGCTATACAGAGTTCAGTTCAGCTATAGAAAAGGGCAAACAATTACAGATTGTTTTCAGAAGCAGTCTGAGGATGTGTGCAAATCAGACTCAAAAAAGGACCCTCTTCATGTATGTGGGTGCAGATTTTAGCTTCAGCCTCTTCTTCATTCTAGTATTTTGGAAAAAAAACCTACCTTAAAAAACAAGTAAAGAATCAAATAGGAAAAATAAATAACAATGTCATAAATGCTTATTCCGCCCCTACAGTTTGATCCAGAAGAAAATCAAGTACCGAGAGCATGACAGAGCACTCAGCTCAAGCTGAAAGGGGGAAAAGTTGTAAGCCTGGGAGATGCTTTTGGGTAACCTTGAACTTGCATTCACTTCCCTATGAAAATCTGATATCTCTAGGCAGACACGGGTGGAGGTGAAGCACTTCACAACATCAATACTGTTTTTTGGAAATGTCTCCAAAAGGAGGTAGCCTAAAGGCTCTGGAATCTGAAAATCCACCACCATAGTGTTTTCCTATTACATTGATTTTTTTTTCTCTTTAGCGATCAATGTAGTTTTGCAGTTAAGGTAAAGGTCTGCGACCCAACAGAATCGTAAGGTTAGCTTGCTGCAGTTTGTGGGAAAACAGTAAGGCAAGCTCCTTTAACACTGTGCAAATTATCTGAAGATGAACCTCATGGTTAGAGATGATAGGTAAGTCTTCTCGAGATGTGCTTTCCTAAGAGGTGTCATCCAGCTTTGGGGTCTCCTATTGCAAACCAGCATGTTCCTTGGAATGAACTACATTTCTCAACAGCTCGCTGAGGTAATCCTGTCCTCTGTCCTATCAGTTGCAGGACTCACGTCTCACCTGTCTTTGGATTGCCTTCCTAGTTTTACATCATGACCACTGTGTTGCCTGTCTCCTGCCTATCAATGGAAGTGTGGCTAAGTGAATACTTAGCCTGTGAATACATGAGGGGAAGACTACCATCAATTGTATATCCAGAGCATTGTGATTTATTCTTGAAGCTAGAATAAGCAAAGTGAAGAAAAATAATAGTTGGTTTTTATACCCTAATTTCCTCTAATTTAGGCCCTTTCCGCACGGGCCATTTACAGCGCCCCAGGGACGGCAAAAACGCCATCCCTAGGGAGCTGTTCGCATGGGGTGCAGCTGCATCGCAGCCGTGCTGCCCTTGCTCCCTCCCAGTGGTGCGAAGCCGCCATTTTCCCACCTCACTTCCCGAGCGAGGTTTTTGGAAAACAGCGAGATAAGGAAGGTATTCAATTCACATTCAATATCTTTTGAAGTACCTTTCAAAGTACTACTGCAGCTTTACATCATCATTTTCATGACGCAAAGGTTTCTCTTGGTATACCAACTATACTGGGGATCTACTAGCTAAACCATGGCTGTTGCTTGTTAGCATTCTATGGTGGTGGAAAGTGCCACCAAGTCTCAGTTGCATTACAGGGACCTTGTTAGGTATTCAAAGTAAGAGACATTCAGAAGTGATTTCGCATTGCCTGCCTCTGTACAGTGACCCTGGACTTCCTTAGTGGTCTCCTATCCAAACACTAAGAAGAGCTGACTCTGCTTAGCTTCTGAGATCGGGTGAAATCAGCATATCCTGGGTCATCCAGATCACAGCATTATACAGTACATGTAGTAAATGACTCAAGCAGGATGTCCATTTGTTGGTACTGTATTGAAAGCTAGAATTGCATTGTAGAACATTACATTGCACTAGGAAGGCCCTTTGCCAAGCCACCCAACTGGTTACACTGATCCATCAAGTATATTTTTACCCTGCTCATTCTCCAAGCAATTCAGTGTAGCCTATATAATTCATGCTTTCCCATTTTATCCTCACAGCAGCCCTGTGAGCTCATGAAGGCTGATAGAATGTGGGTGAACCAAGGTCATCCAATGAGTTTCATGCCTGAATATGGATTTGAGCTGGGGTCTTCGTGATCCTAGTTTGCTCCTTAGCCACTCACGTTTTATCAATCCAAGCAAATAACAAGAGCAGGAATTTATTCAGCCCCTAGCTGGCTACCACACATGGATATGTTAAGCTTGGTAAATTATTAATTCTCCAGGCCTGACCAAAGTTATGGCACGACAACAGTTTATAAAGAGGGCCAGGGACTAGAATAAATAAAGAAGTGCTGTAAAGGGTGAGGGGAGGGAGATTAAAGTTTCTGAGAACAGCCAATAGACTTTTTGAAAAAAAAGATAAGTGGAGCATGAAATTTCACCCTATCAACCAGAAAGAATAAAGCCAAGGGATTTAGGTTTAAGGTATAATAATTCCATTGGTATAAATAGGATTGAATTGTGTGTCGTTCAAGTACTCCCGCTTAAGAGCTTTATGGATGGCACCTTAAACCAAAAGAATATAAGAGATAAATGTAAGAAGCAAAATGGAAAAGCTAATGAAACATATTTTGCCTGCATTTTTCTGGAAGGATAAAGAGCCCTTAAGGAGTATTGGCTTGGAATCCATCTGCTGCCTAGATATTCCATGTGTGTCACTCTGCAAGAAGCCTCACACAGAGGACACACACAAAGGAGAAACATGGTGTCTGTTGCAGATCTTCAGAAGATTAAAAAATGGCTTAGAGG
The DNA here is from genome assembly GCF_021028975.2 of Sphaerodactylus townsendi. Lineage (NCBI taxonomy): Eukaryota > Metazoa > Chordata > Lepidosauria > Squamata > Sphaerodactylidae > Sphaerodactylus > Sphaerodactylus townsendi. The sequence goes on along the minus strand of NC_059425.1, from coordinate 169,138,460 downwards.
TAGGGGTGCTAGCATATTATTCAGTGCCACGGAAATGAGGTTATGTGTTGCTTTGGGTCCCATCTTAAAAGAAATCCTGCAAAAACACAAGGAGACTTAGAATGTGAATTTATGCACAAAATTTCAAAAACACTAGCATCCACAATGATATAAAAAAGCACTTAATTTCACTTTCTCAGTTATTATGTATCTTCCTCTGTTCACAGAAACTTTCCAGACTTTCTAAAGAAAACTGCATTTATATATAGGATTATAACTATGTGCCCTTCTCAGATCTCAGAAGCTAAGAAGGGTTGACTATGGTTAGTACTTGGATGGCAAACCACCAAGGAAGTATTGTCGAAGGCTTTCATGGCCGGATTCAACTGGTTGTGGTGGGTTTTCCGGGCTGTGTGGCCGTGGTCTGGTGGATCTTGTTCCTAACGTTTCACCTGCATCTGTGGCTGGCATTTTCAGAGGTGTATCGCAGAGGGAAGTCAGACTGAGTTGGAGGCACTCCCGCATGAACACAACAGGCAGGAGATGCTTTATTTTCCTCCTTTCCACCTGTTCAGGTTCTGCATCATCTGCCTTGTCAGGGAGAATCTGCCCACCTGCCATTCCGTGAAGGTCACCCAGCACATTGTGGGCAGATTCTCTGAACACTCGCCAGTGTACAAAGTCCCCCGAATACATTTTCTCCCTGTGGCAGCGAGTATGACCACCAGATAGATCTACAGCAATACATTCATTATTGCTTGGCCATTGCAGGGAGGTCCCTTTTTCTTTCCTTTTTTAAAATGTTGCATGTTGAACATGCACAGCTACATAGGTGCAGCCAACTGGTCTGTTGGACAATTGGTATGACTGAAGGGGCTCATTTCTGTATAGATGGTTTTCTAAGAGGCCTCTTTAAATGTTGCAAAATGGGTGCCGAATGTGATACTCTGTTAGGAGGCTGGGCTGCAGTGGCGTAGCGCCCACGGGACGGGAGGGGTGATGCCCCAGACGGAGCAATGGCAGAGGAGTGGCTGGGCCATGGAGGGGGCATGATGGGGGCATTCCAAGGAGGGGTGGGGGCAGGTGACGCTGAGGCAAAGGCGCAGGGCGCTTGCACCCTGGGCTCAGTTTCCCCTCACTCCGCCTCTGCTGGGTTGTTAAAAATAGAGGCCAGGCCTTGGTTTGTAATCATCCATCTTCAATCTGAAAATCCATCTTCAGTCTGTTGGGCTTATACCCTACTTCCTGTCAGCCAGCCCTCAATTCTTGAAGGATGGGAATAATTAACAAACTTCTCACTATAGGTCTAGCTCATGATAATTTATTTGAAACTAGCAATAAAGCACATGGTACAAAAAGAAAATCAAAGAAAAGAAAGGGGGTTCTACGAAACGAATCCACCCAGGGCAAGAGATGTGGACGGGGCATATCTACAGAAAGTGGTGCCTGACACAAACATTGAAATCTCAGATTTGCAAAGGAGGGGAGCCATCAGGGTGGCTGTGAAGATGGGGAGCCTATTGTGTGAAAAAAATATAACAGGCTCTAGCAAATGGGAACCCGTATGTGAGGACATTACCCTCTTTTTTCTTCTGTTCACCACTTTCTTCTCTGCCTCTCACTCTCCATTCTGCTACCCCTTTTCCTAATCTCTATTTTTGCCCTGCTACCCCAACTCTCTTTCTGGCCCCCTACCCCAGCTCTCTCTTTCGGCCCCACTACCTCAGCTTTGCTTTTAACTTTCTGCCCTGCTACTGTAGCTCTTTGTTTCTCTGTCTTTTTGCCACCCCAGATCTCTCTGTCTGTCCACTTATTCCTGCTCTCACTTTCTCTCTTCCTACTGCAACTATCTATTCTCTATGTTTCTGCCACCCTACCCCCGCTTTCATACTCTGTTTCTGGTCACATAGCCCTCTCTTTTTCTTTCTGCCTCTCCCCAGCACTCGTCTTTCAACCCCTACTCCAACTCTCTTTTTCTCTCTTCCCCCCAGCTTGGTTAAAGTGAAAACAGTAGAGGCAGACACTGTGATGACCAAAGAAACTAGAAGACAGCTATCAGACCGTTTAGATGGGCAATTTGTTTGGTTTTCATATTATGATAATTTCAAAATGACCCGTTGTTATAATTATTATAATTTAAAATAAAAGAAATACACAAATCTAATATATATATCCAATACACTTTACAAAACATGATAACATCTCATTACAACACACATACATATTTCTTGTGTGTTTGTGTGTGTATATTGGAATGAAATAGTACCATCATGCTGTGGAACCAATTTGCTATGTGATGATATTATTGAGAATAATTGAGAGACATTGAAAATAAAGAAAATGTTTCTTGAATCAGGCGTATAGGAAACCCAAGACTATTAAGGAGTAATATGATGTCACATATCAGATTTGGTTGGCAAGTCAAGTCAATTGAGAATTTAGAGGAAGCCAAGCCAACGTAAATTGATAGGTGAATATACTGATTTTTTTTGTGGCGGGCGGGGGAGGACACATTTTTTTGCTTTCAAAACATTTGTGAAAAACAAATAATTTCAGCTCAGAATTTACCTCTAAAGCTATTCTTTTGCAGATCCCACAGTTTCAAATTATTTCTTTATTTTTAAAGTTTGAATTTTTGTTTGAATTTTTCTTATGGCTCCATGGGAGATGGAAAAGCAGTTTGTGATGTAATGTGGATTTTTCAGGAAAAGTCGAAAAATCTTCCTGGACGTAAATTACACTTTAATTATAATCAGAATTACCCCTTTCTAAATCTACTGACATCAATGAGCTTTGAAGTATATGATTCCATTTAGAATTGCACTTAAGTATTGGGCAGTCCCATCCAAGTATCAGGCAGTCCCATATCCGGCAGTCCCACCTGAACGTGGTGGGATGTGATGCTGTGGTGGTGCTGCCCTATCACCTCAGGCTCAGGAAAGCTCAGGAAAGCCCTTAAACATGAAAGCTCAGGAAAGCCCTTAAATTGCCACTGGAAAGCCCCATAGGGTTTAAAGGACATCCATCACCAAAGGGATGGCATATGTCCAAGGGCTGGTATGCTGAGCAAATGTCCCCAAACCATGGGAGGTAGATGACTAATGTCAGCTCCACCCCCAGGAATGCCCCGGCCTACCCCCATCCCCACACACCATGCTGGCATCTGAGCAGAATGCCAGCACAGCCCCACCGCAGCCTGAATTTTGAGCTGCAGGATCCGTAGCCACCAGCGCATCTTCCCCTTCCTCTTGGATAAGTGCCCCAGGGAGGGTGAATGTGCCAGGATGGCAGCGCACCACTTCCAGGAGCCCTTTCGACCTTCTCTTTGGATGGGTCTGTAAAAGAGCTATGTGGCTTGTGTTTAACTGTGCAAACCTAAAAGCACTTTCTTGGGGGTCAGCCACTTTGAGTAGACTAGGGTGGGCCTTCAGTAAACCTAAACCAGAACCCCCCCCCCCCCAAACAAAACCTTATCAGCATTTTGGCAGTGGGTGGGGTAACCTGACAAAATGTTATATTAAAAGGGAGCCAAAAAATGAAATCCAGAAAAATGCCAATTTGGGGGAGGTATTTTTAGGGTCTGTTCGGACATCTGCCCCTACCCCAAAAAACAAACAACCCCCTCACCACATCTTCTTCCTCTCCCTTTCTTACCTGCAGCCTGGCCCGTGTTCAACTGCAAGGTCCACATGGACTTTGGAGGTGATGCACACAGTTAAGAACATAAGAACAAGCCAGCTGGATCAGACCAGAGTCCATCTAGTCCAGCTCTCTGCTACTCACAGTGGCCCACCAGGTGCCTTGGGGAGCTCACATGCAGGATGTGAAAGCAATGGATCTGGTAAGCTGGGCCAACAGTTCAGTGCTGGACTTAGCTTGGTGGGCCCCACTTTAAATTGCAGGCTTCAGAGGCAGACCCCACAGTTTACAGCTGGACATAGTAAAACCAAGCTTTGGAAACGGGGCCCACAGTTTAAGACTGCGCCATATTGGCAGTTGAATATTGGGCTCAGTTCAGCCTGGCCGGGCCCACCATTCAACTCTGTGCCTGCTTCCAAGACCTATGCAAAGTTTGGAGGCAGGCATATTTTTCAGGTTCAGGTTTAATAACCTGAAAAATTTCAGGAAAAAAAGTGTTTTTTTAAAATGCCTGGGTATCTTAAACCTGGACCTGAAAAATATCCAAAAATGGTGACTACCCCTAGAATAGACCACAGTAAGAGGTTGGTTAGGATTGCTCCCTAAGGCTGTTTCTGTAAGCTATCATATTCACTGTCTGCTCAATTCTTGCTCTGTAAGCAAGAATTGCGCGTGGTGAACATGACTGCAAACTGCAGCCAGAATTGGAAATAAATTGCATGTATTTTGCCAGCAAAAGCTACTTTAAATACTTATATGCACCATTCATAAATGGTACTGTTTGTGTCTGCAGATTATGCATTTGGGAGATAGGTTCCGAAGTAAATAACAGAAGGTACAAGACAGCTGTAACGTGAGCCGTGCACGGCTTCTCGCTTGTTGATGAAAATGCAGCCTTTACAGCACAAGCAGATGTCCCCAAACTTTTAAATAACTTTGTGTGTGTATTAGAAGTCCAAATGCTATTTGTGTTAATAAATGCAATACATTTTCTTCTTGCTATCACTGTGGATTTGGGGTATTTCACAGGGGAGACATTAGCTATTGAAACCCAGGGGGAAGGGAAAGCTTCTGCTATGGATGATAGGCAGTAATCCTTTGATGCAGTCACCAGCCTAGTTTTGGGACTGCATCAGACTATCCCAGCAAGAAGGGAATCCCATAACAATGCACTAATCTGATTTTAAGTCTGGCTGTGCCTCTCATGGAAATCTGTGCCTTTTTCTAGTTTCTACACACTTTTAACCCCCCCTCCCGCTGTACTCCCAAAACCTCCTTTCTTCATCCTAAACCATATGGTCACATTCTGGCTTACAGTAAGTGCGCCTACTGGGATGAACAGCAGTGAGGAAGGAACTGTTCGCTCTGGCAAACTGTTTGTTTCGCCTCTAATTGCTAGGCACACTTGCAAATAGTTTTTGATGCTGTGATGTCCAGAGAAGGCACACTTAATCCATCAGATTCATTAAGCTTTTGGATTTCTTTTGTTTTTAACTGCCAGCAGACTGTGGACGTCTTCAGCATATATGCAGTTAAAGGTAGTCCTTCTGTTCATATGGACAGGCATCAAAATGTACAAAATTCTAGTCCCTGGTTGAGGGTTTTCAGACAATAGGCATTTATTCTGTGAGATAGCACTAAAAACAGAAGCGTGCCAACAAACAGAATGTGTTCATTTATAATATTTATCTCATGTACACACACACCCTTTTTCCAATGAGTACAGGGCAGCCTTATGGAAATGATACATTTCAGATTCGCGATAGCCCTGATCTGTAGGTTAGGTTGAAAGATAGTAGCTGGATCAGGTTAACTAGTGGAGTTTATATGAATAAGTAGGGATATATATGTCCATGATAATAGAAATATTATCTAAGATCATTTCTGCATGGTCCAAATATCCCGGGTTGAGCAAGGTTCCCGATTCCACATGGTTCCTGATTCCACATGGTTCCCAATTCTAAAACAGGTTGCCCCATGATATTTTCCTCATCCCTGGATTTTCAAAAATCACCGATTTGGTGATTCTTTTCAAAAAATCCCACGTTGAACCCACTACTGTGCAAACACCATGGGAGCAGAACCAGTTTATTTTTCCCACCCAGCTTCCTGATCTCCCCGCTGCCTGCCCCCCCTGATCTCTGCATCTGACATCATGTAAGTTTTCAACTGCTGAGGTGCCATTTCGCTTGGGTTAATCAGAAGTGGAGACCTAAAATGTCCCTGTTTTCTTTTCTGTACAGGTACTGATTGCTTGGAGTGCCTAGCTAGGGAGATGTTTGGGTCAAATGTTAGTGGGCCTATCAGGGCGGGGGGGGTCTCTTGTTTTCCACAAAATATGAGAACTTGAGTGAGAACGTGATGTGAGGCATGTCATGGTAAGATGGAGAGAAGCACATCTTACCATGCCTCTGAAGATGCCAGCCATAGAGATGGGCAATGTACTGGGAGCAAAAATTACCAGACCACAGCCACACCACCAGAAAACATACAACAGCCAGTTGATTCTTTTGAAATTCTTTGACAATACAAATTTGATGGAATTTTCAAATGAGAAATCTGGATTTTTCAATCAATTGCTATATACATTTTGAATGTCAAATGTGATTTCTTGTTGTTGTCTATTTCAAGATGATGTCGTCTATTTCAAGACGATATCTTCAGACTGATGAAATAACTGGGAGAAATTACTATTTTATTGAATGTGAGCTGCCAACAACTGAAGTCTATTGCATGTCCCACAGGCAACAGCATGTAGTATTGGCTAGATTTACTAGGGAAGGAGAAGTTGGAAATAGTCTTTCTCCCGGAATTCTTGCCCTGTCAGACTTGGCAGAACAGTATCCTGAACGTAGGAGTCTGTTTGGATTCAGAAACTTCATCTTGGGACTGTGTCTGAACTTGTGGGCAAGAATGCCTAAAGGATCCCCCCCACCTCATGCCTGGCCCATACTCAGGAAACAGCATTTGAATATGAACAATAGCACACCTGGGTGAAACCAGTTCTTTGTTTACCTGACCTTACGATGCCCCCTGAGTGATGAGCCCTCAAAGGGGTAGCCCCCATCTCCTGTTAGCTCCCATTGGAAACAAAGGGGTAGCCCCCATCTCCTGTTAGCTCCTATTGGACCCCTTTGGGGGTCCATAACTTTGGACCCCCTGAACCAAACCTCACCATACCTGGGTGGTATCATCAGGACATTTGGTGCTACTAGCTTTAAAAATGCGCCCCCTGCGGGCACAAACATAAAAAACACAAAAAATACCCAAAAAATCAGACAGACCCGAATTTTTCGGGTATACCCAAATATTTGGGTATATATGAATATGTTATTTGGTTTATTTGGGCATGCAGATAATTTTATGTCCAAATAAATCCAAATCCGAATTTGACCGAATTTCTAGGGTATTGACCAACCTAGCCATCAGAGCTGATCATCTCAGAGCCTAGTGCTGGCCATTAGGTCTCTGTCCCCGGGACATCCACTACAAGACTGATAAATGTAATCTTTGATGCCCCATCCCTTCCCTCTATATCTAGAACCTGTCTTTCACTTCTAAAACACATCCTAGGAAACCTTGTAGGCGTCTGTTTTTACCCCAGTAATTGAGTGATTGTGAGTGAGGTTTTGTTTTATTTCATTTTCTCATTTTCTTAATAAAAACATCTAAAATAATTTATTTTTCTGTGCTGCATTCTTATAAAGAGCTGAAACCCGTATAGACAGGCAATATATTGATCAAAGTTACCCAACACTCCTTTAAGCCACGCTAAGAAGAAGAAGAGTTTGGATTTATATCCCCCCTTTCTCTCCTGCAGGAGACTCAGAGGGGCTTACAATCTCCTTGCCCTTCCCCCCCACAACAAACACCCTGTGAGGTGGGTGGGGCTGAGAGAGCTCCGAAAAGCTGTGACTAGCCCAAGGTCACCCAGCTGGCGTGTGTGGGAGTGTACAGGCTAATCTGAATTCCCCAGATAAGCCTCCACAGCTCAGGCGGCAGAGCGGGGAATCAAACCCGGTTCCTCCAGATTAGATACACGAGCTCTTAACCTCCTACGCCACTACTGCTCCTAAGTGACCTCATGCTCTACAGCTAATTTCCCCAACGAACAAGGGTCGTTGCGTCCCACCATTTTGGGTAACAAAGATAAAAAAACAGATTTGTGCCTAACGGAGATGTTGTCCAATGAAAAAGATTGGTCCGTTTCCCCACAAAACAGGATGGTCTCAATTTGCATTTCAGTGCTCAGCCATTATACTTTCTTCCAAACATTGCACTGTCTGTGGGAAGGCTTTCTGATACCGTGTAAACACATGGGTACTATTTACAAGATTTATTGATTTATTGATTTGATTTAATATACCGCCCTATCCCCAAAGGGCTCTGGGCGGTGAACATCATAAGACATCATACATAAAATCATCATAAAAACACAAATATCATAAGAGGAGCGAATAAATAACTAATCAATAAATACATCTACAGTTAATACTCAAGCTCCATGGACTATAAAATTAATTTCATTAAAACAGCGATTATTTCATAAGGTCAGCAACTCACGAAAAACCCTTCCTCCCATAAAAGAGGGGGGGAATGGCTGGCCCCAATGATGTTGAGGGACCCATATGGGGCAGATGAGGTACACTCAGCGACTGGTTTCTCCAAACCAAAATTTATTTTGTACTCTGGAGCTGTACTTTTTGCCTTCAGTGGAAGGACAAAGGCTTGCTTGCACACACTGCATGGCACAGAAGAGGGAGGGAAAGAGAGACAGAAGTTGAGTTATTGGCAAACTTTTCTCCCTTCCCTATGATGGGAAGTCTGACTGCAGCAGAGAAAGAAGCAGACTCCTATGTCACATTTGGGAGGAGAATCCCTTGTGCGATGAATAGAATTCTGAGATTTTTAACTCAATTATACAGAGCCCAGAAGATTATATCTGCAACAGAGCAATCCTAAGCAGAGTTACATCCTTCTAAGTCCACTGAAGCCAATGGCGTTAAAAGATCTGTTTAAAATGGCACTGGAAATGGCTTTCCTATTGCAAATGATGGAAATGAATGACTCCAATATTAATTTTGCAACTTGACTTAGATTAAAGAAACTAACTTGAATTTTTTAAAATGATATAAAACCCAAATCTGAATCTGATTTTATTTGCATATCCTTATTTGTTAGATGATATTTGCTAGCTAAGTGTCTGTGATCATAGAATTCTTCAGCTCTGTCCCATTAGGAATTTGTTCTTTCTTTGATCCAGCAGTTTGTTAAATTCGTGTTCTGTTCGTTTTTATGGAACTTAAAGAACATCTTTTGTGAAAGCTTTGATGGAAATGTTTTGTGGAATGCTTCTGGAGACCGCTGGAAAAGGTCAACAGTGTTATAAGAAAAGATAGGGAAATATTTGAATATGCACAATGTCCATTGCACTAATCAGCCCAAAAAAATCAAACCAAAATTGTTTCGTCGATTAAAAAACTGACAGTGGCCATGTGAATAGTTTGGCTGTAATTCTATCGTTAAAATTTCACGTTCTACAAGATAATACTCTGAAGAATACTGTACGGAAAAAGGGTATGAACAAAAATGGCTAATGGTGAAATTCTCGGGCTATTGTGGATTGCCAGGCTGTGTGCTCGTGCTCCTAACGTTTCACACAGCCAGAGATGCGGGTAAAATATTAGCAGCCAAAACTACCGAAACACTGCCAAGCAGCATGGAAAACCTGCAACAGCCACTTGATTCTGGCTATGAAAGCCTTCAACATTGCAATGACCTGCTGTGGCGCCTCCCCTGACCGCCCGTCCCCCGGGGCGAGTGTGCCGTCTCACCTCCCTTTACCTGCGGGTTGTCCTCCCCAGACGATGTTTTAAATAGTCTCGCCCACAGGGCGCCTCAGCTTCTGGCGTGCCCTGGCACCCTTCCTGCACCCTTCCTGCACTCCTCCTAGGCTCGCTCCATGTCCTTCAGCGGGCCCGAGGGGTTGATACTACCAGGCTTCCCACCACTCCCCCTTCCCTGTTGTACTCTCACAGGGTTGGGGCTCAGCTCTGGTCTCCCAGCCTGTTCTACTGCACAGCTGGGCTGCAGGACCCTTCCTCTCCCTGCCCTTCTGGGCTAGACAGGTCCCTTTCCCTGCCTCCTCACAGGTCTCCCTTCCACCCTCTTCCCTCAGCCAATGCCCCTGAGCATCCTTTTCCACCCCCTTATATCCCTTTCCCCCTCCAATTCCGCTGCCACGTCCCAGCTGTCGTCCGTCAGATTCCCTTCATCAGATTCAGCTGGGACTAGGCGAGCCCAGCTGGGCTCAGAGCCCCGCCCCTTCACTCCTTCATCCTGGCGTGTTCGCGCTGGTGGGCCGGCCGATTGACCTGTCGAAGGATCGACGGGTTGGGAGACTGGCCCCCCGTTTGGATTCGGGTTGATGCGGTCGATCACGGCGGCAGGGAGGCGGTAGCCAGCTTCGAAAGGAGGAGGCTGGCCGGATTGCTGTCCGAGGCTGCCCGGCCAGCCGAAGCGCATGGCGCCCGTCTCCTCGGGAGAGAGGCGGGTATTGCTGCGTCCTCCTGCGGCTTCACAAGTCCGGGCGCCGCGCAGGGGGTCGTGCTCGGACAACTGCTCTGTTTGGTTTAATATGGAAAACTATCTTTTCTGAGTGTTCTGCACATATTTTGGTCTGCTTAACATTAAGGATTTCAAATGATGAAAATGTGAAGCCTTCACTTTACATCAAAATTAAACATTTCTAAGGTTGGTATATGAAGTTAATAGAAGTATACACAAAAATATTTATAGCTCCATCCAAAGGCTGAAAGTGCCAGCCCATTGGACCTTTCTGGTGCGCTTACCCTGTTGATGGGGGCAGATGCACTGGCGGACATGCATCTTGCAGCCCTGCTGCCACAAAACACGGACATTCAGGATGTGACAGGGCTGCATGGGAGTCCTACTTGGACATCGGGGGGGGGGCAGGCCAGGGTGTCCCTGAGGGTGCAGCCAACCTTAGTCAGCTCCCTCCCGGAGTTTAGAAGAGTAGTAGTAGTAGTAGTAGTAGTAGTAGTAGTAGTAGTAGTAGTAGTAGTAGTAGTAGTAGTAGTAGTAGTAGTAGTAGTAGTAGTAGTAGTAGTAGTAGTAGTAGTAGTAGTTTGGATTTATATCTCACCTTTCCTGTAAGGAGACTCAAGGTGGCTTGCAAACTCCTTGCAAACTCCTTTCCCTTCCTCTCCCCACAACAGACACCTTGCGAGGTAGGCGTGGCTGAGAGAGTTCTGAAGAACTGTGACTAGCCCAAGATCACCCAGCAGAAATGTAGGAGTGCAGCAACACATCTGGTTCACCAGATAAGCCTCTGCCATTCAGGTGGAGGAGTGGAGAATGAAACCCGGTTCTCTGGATTAGAATCCACCTGATCTTAACCACTACACCATGCTGGCTCTTTAGAGCTGGTTGCGTGGCACACTGGCCCTTGAATGTACACCTCCCTTTTAGTGGCTAAGGTCCTTTAATTTTTTTTAGACTTTCCAGTGGCAGGGGAGTTTGAGGGCTTTCCCAAGCTCCCTGCACTGCCAGAAAGCCCTACTGGAGGCAGGGGAGTGGTGCCACAATGGCACTGTGTCCTGCTTCCTCTGGGTTTGGATGGGGCTGCCCATTATTCTGTGTGCTTTATGAAGCAAAGTGCTAAGCAGATGAGTAGATTCCAGGAGTAATTCATCTAGACAGGAATTAATAAAACACATCAGACAATATTACTGTCTCTCACCTAGTAATCCCTGTAGCACCCATGCTCTGCATATCTGTAAGAAAGGTATTGCCTATCAGTTGGTGATCATATTTGGTTAGTAGGGTTGCAGATTTCATCTTTGAAAATTTCTGTAGATTTAGGAACAGTGACTGGGGAGATGAAATTTGGGGAAGGACAGGTAATCAGCAGGATGTGATGCTACCGTCCAGTTGCCATTTCCTCCACAAGAACTGTGCTTTGTAGTCTGGAGATCAGTTGTAATTCCAGGAATTCTTCAGACTCTCTTGGAGACTGGTAACCCTATCAGTCAAGCCCCAGTTAAACACAGGCTGATTCCGCATGGGCCAAAAACAGCAGTGTGAAAACGGTGTGAAAATGGTGTAAAAGGGTTTAAAACGGTGTAAAAGGGTTTATACTGTTTTCACACTGTTTTCACACCGTTGTTTTTGGCCCTTGCGGAATCAGCCACAGTGTCATGTGGCTTCAATTCATTTGTCTCTAAATCTTCAACCTGTGTTTTTTTTTAAACCCTCTCTTTACTATGGAAACAAAAAGGCATGAGATCCAAATTTCTGCTTCAGGTACTCTGAGGACCTTGGAAAAACCCAGAGGAATTATTTTTTTCAAAACGATCTCACATTTTTAAACCCTACCATTTTAGCCCCCAACTCCCCATTTCAGTTTTGCTTCTGTCTGGTGCACATCAAAACTCCTGATTCTTTATGACTGTGTCATTTTCTGTTCCCTTGCAACTAATTCTCCTGTTAAGTGTATGCATTTCCCAACGTTATTTGTGCATCAATAAATCCACATTGGGAATGATGTAGCAATAAATTGGATGCAGGACTCATGCAGAATGGGAACAATAATATAAACAAATATACAAACCGATGGTCCAAAGCAGAACATCAACACGGTTGACAAAAATATAAACAAGTATAAAAATATCCCAAACAGGGATAATTTGCTTACCCATTCATTTTTCCTACGAATGGTATTCCCCATTCCAGAAACTACGAATGGTATTCCCCATTCCATGTCACAAACACAAACCCAGCCTGCTGCTCTGGGAACATGAGGGGCATGTTCAGAACTCCCTGTGACACTTGAGGAAAGTCATGCAGTTCATTGAATCCAGGCAAAAAAGGCCAGGGTCACTGTCCAACAGCTCTTCCCAATCTTTCCATTTGATTTTCTCCAAGCAAAATATCATTTCTTTCAACCAAGAAAGTTAGAATACATACTCAATACATACTCACTCATCTACTTTTTGTACTGCAGCTATAATTGTGTGCTAGTTTCAGTATCAGTTTGTAAACCTTTGGATCTGAGTCCCACATTTTGGTGAGTAAGCACTACATTTTGAGAATGTTAAGGAACTTTGTACAGTCTCAATTAGTCTTGATAAGCCCAATATCTGGGCACTGGTATAAGCATGGAGCCAGTATTTGCTCCCTAAAGCATTACGGCAGAGATTGAGAGGCAGAAAAAAGACCAGGAAGTGCAGATGCACAAGCTCCAGTCATATCAGCATCCCGAACTACCATATTGTCATGTTACAAAATGAGACAGCAAGGCTGTGATAAACAAGGCAGACAGAACCAATCACAAACCAGGGACCCAGGTCTGCACACATCACAGCCAAGGTGCAGGAAGGGGTGGGCCATGGACCATATGGCCTTGTCTGTGGCACCCCTACCCACTTGAAGAAACAGAGATCGAAACTAACGGCAACAGAGCAGTTGACAAGGGCCCCATCAATCTTCCACTAGCAGTGACCCCAAACAGGTCTACAACCCCCACATTCTGAAGGCTGCAATCACCAAGAAAATGCACAGGGAGATGACAAGGAGGGTGCACCCAGCCAGAGATGTCTGCTCCTCACCAGTGGGGGGTACCTCCTGGAATCACAGCCTGCTGCCAGTTGCAGCTCTGGGCCGTTCCCCTGGCCACCCCTGCCAGCAGCAGAGAAGAAGAGGTGGCACTGGAGTGGGCTGTGGTGTAGGGACACCCAGCACCACCAGTAGATCCACTAACAGTATCCTCAATCAAGCAGAAATGTTCTAGGACTGGAGTGATTGTCATTACACTCGGAGGAATGCCATTTCAGTCCCAGAGCAATCTTTCTGTGCCCTGCGAGTGTCATTCTTAATCCATTCCTCATTCATAGTATCTTATGTATTTCAATGGAGACCATGCAAGTAAACTAGCATTCTTGGCTTCCATTATGTCCAGTGGGCATTTTATCATATTCTGCTGTTTCCAGTGACAATTCCTGTAATTCCTTTTAGTGCATTTCCTCTTGGTGCATCCCTGGCTGTCCCCAATGTCCCTTGTGACAGCCAGCAGTCCTTCCTAGTGCCTGGCAGCTGCCACCAAGGAGGGTGCCAGCCCCTCCATGCATTTGGGTCCAGTGGTGGGATCCAAATAATTTAACAACCAGTTCCGGTGGTGGGAATTCAAATAATTTAACAACTGATTGTTTACAAACACAATTTTAACAACTGGTTCTGCTGCAGTGGTGCGAAACTGCTGAATCCCACCACTGTTCGGGTCCCTAGACAAAGCATCCCTCCCATTGTGGCAGATCTCTCACTCAGTTGCTCTCTACATGGAAGAGAGGGTGAGGGAGTTGGGTTGTGCTGGCTGTATGCCCCATGCTCAGGGCCCAAACAAGACCTCTGTGCACTCCACACTACACCACGCAGCATCTGAGGCAACTACCCATCTCCCTCATCACTCTCCCCATCCCCCTTTCAAAGACATCAAGTCTGCCCACACCATTAGTTCACCCTTAGCCTTTGACTGCAGCGACCCATGATCATAAGAACATAAGAACATAAGAACAAGCCAGCTGGATCAGACCAAAGTCCATCTAGTCCAGCTCTCTGCTACTCGCAGTGGCCCACCAGGTGCCTTTGGGAGCTCACATGTAGGATGTGAACGCAATGGCCTTCTGCGGCTGTTGCTCCCGATCACCTGGTCTGTTAAGGCTTTTGCAATCTGAGATCAAGGAGGATCAAGATTGGTAGCCATAAATCGACTTCTCCTCCATAAATCTGTCCAAGCCCCTTTTAAAGCTATCCAGGTTAGTGGTCATCACCACCTCCTGTGGCAGCATATTCCAAACACCAATCACCGCGTTAGCGTGAAGAAATTATTTCCTTTTATTAGTTCCTAATTCTACCCCAGCATTTTCAATGTGGAATGCCCCTGGTTCCTACCAGTATTGTGAGAAAGAGAGAAAAATTTCTCTCTGTCAACATTTTCTACACCCATGCATAATTTTGTAGCGGGCTTCAATCATATCCCCCCTCAGCCGCCTCCTCTCCAAACTAAAGTCCCAAACGCTGCAGCCTCTCCTCATAGGGAAGGTGCTCCAGTCCCTCAATCATCCTTGTCGCCCTTCTCTGCACTTTTTCTATCTCCTCAATATCCTTTTTTGAGATCGCGGCTGACCAGAACTGGACACAGTTACTACTCAAGTATAGCGGTCGCGCCACGTGCTTTATATAAGGGACATGACAATCTTTACTGCAGTTTTATTATCGAATTCCTTTTCTAATGATCCCCAGCATAGAGTTTTGCCTTTTTTACAGCTACCATGGATTGAGTTGACATTCCCATGGAACTATCAACTAAGATGCCTAAATCCCTTTCCTGGTCTCTGTGACTGATAACACTGACCCCTGTAGCGTGTATGTGAAGTTTGGATTTTTTGCCCCTATGTGCATCACTTTAAATTTTGCTACATTGAACTGCATTTGCCATTTCTGAGCCCACTCACCTAATTCATCAAGGTCCGCTTGGAGCTCTTCGCAATCCTTTGTGGTTCTCACCACCCTACATAATTTGGTATCATCTGCAAACTTGGCCACCACGCTACCCACCCCTACTTCCAGGTCATTTATGAATAGGTTAAAGAGCACTGGTCCCAAAACGGATCCTTGGGGAACACCACTCCTGTACCCCTCAATAGTAGTCCTCATGTGTCTACCTCTTGGATGACAGAGGTCGTTTCCCCACTTACCTGCTGCTGCGCAATACTCTCCCCAAGTAGCTCGGGGTCCTCCGGCACTCCCCACTACAGGGGTGGCGACAACGCAGCTGCCCTGCCGCTGCCGCTGTTGTTGTCGCGCCCCCTCAGTGCATGTCATTCCTGGCACTCCTCAAAACGGCACCTTTTGATGACCCTGTGCAGAGCACGGGGTTGTGGGGAAGCCCGGGAGTGCACCAGAAATGACGCGCGCTGGGAGTAGCACGCAGCAAAGGGTGGTCGAGGTGAGTGGGGAAACGACCAAGGTCTCCTTCTTAGACCAGGCACACATTCAACCAAACCACCCATTGGCTTGTCCCCCCCTTCACCCAGCAGCCAGCAAGATAAGTGTGGGGGGAGGGAACCAGTTGTGAGGTCAGCTTTGGAGGTGCTGATCGACGACTGTAATGTTTGGCAGATGAATTTTGGGTTTGCTCTTGAATTTTTGGCTTGCATGCATATGTGCAGGCTATGCCATATTTTTTTTTTGGCTAGCATTACTTTCTATCACTGTCATGGGACATCCCTGCACTGAAACAACTCAAGGAGTCAACTGTCTCCTGTCACCCATCCTGGCTGCCCACTTCCATGCCAGACCTATGCTACTGGCCTGCCCATGGTCCACCAGAACAGGAATGCAGTGGTGGCTGAGAATGACAGGACAGCACTGGGCTTCTGTGCCAGTGTAACTCTGACTCGCACTGTTAGTTGTTTCCCTCAGCAGGCCTCCACCTTAGGACTGCACTGTCTGAAATTCCAGAAAGAGCTGCCTCATTCCAAATGCTCCCCTGCCAGCCTTACCTGAAGCCAGCTTATTTTCCTACTCACTGGGCAAGCCCTCCTTCCCTTTCTTTATCCCAAACCTACCTACTTGTAGCAATAAAAGGGAGGACTGTTCCCTTGACCTTCATTAGGCTCAAAATGCTTCTTAACGGGAATTTCTTAGCTTGTACATTGTATACATTCACATGAACAAGGATCCTGGGGACTACATGAGTTTGGGACTAATTCATTAATCCAAACACCTCCAGTAAGAATCCTCATTTCTAATAAGCCAGAGAGACCTTTTGCAGGTCTCTCTTGATACCCTTTGTGTTTGGAAAAGGTGTAAAGTCTATAATGGTGCCACGTTCCCACGTGCCATCTTTTATTTACAGATATGGAAAGCTATATATGTTTGTCTTAGATTGCAAAAACAAGTGGGAACCCTCCTGGCAGATTTTTTAAAAGATATAAATTTCTCGTGCTATGATATAAATTGCCAAGAAAACAACAGGAGACCACAAGAACGAGTGAAGCGCTTGCGAGGCGCATTCTCCATGTTCTATGGAAAATTTCCGGCTGAAAGCTCTTAAAAACAAGACAGCTAGCAAAAAGCAACCACTTGATGCTGTAAAATATGGGTAATAAACCACTGATATCTACAGTGCTGGTCAATCATAGTGAAAAGCAATTCTGCGTCATGGAAATGTGATTTGAGATACTTTTATAAAGCAGAAATGGTTATTTATTAGCATTACTATCCACTTCCTTCTTTGCTCAGGTGATTTATCATAGGTGATAGCACTTGGCTGAAGGTTTCTTTTATGTATTTTGAAAACGACATTGTGGACAGTGTTTTGATGCACCTCATAGGAGCAGCAGTGGCGTAGGGGGTTAAGAGCTCGTGTATCTAATCTGGAGGAACCAGGTTTGATCCCCAGCTCTGCCGCCTGAGCTGTGGAGGCTTATCTGGGGAATTCAGATTAGCCTGTGCACTCCCACACATGCCAGCTGGGTGACCTTGGGCTAGTCACAGCTTCTCGGAGCTCTCTCAGCCCCACCCACCTCACAGGGTGTTTGTTGTGAGGGGGGAAGGGCAAGGAGATTGTAAGCCCCTTTGAGTCTCCTGCAGGAGAGAAAGGGGGGATATAAATCCAAACTCCTCCTCCTCTTCCATTCTTATGGGTTTGGCATGAAAAAGGACTAGGCAACCTATTTCCCCAACTTGAGCATGGTGTCATGGACATCGTATAATACACCGTTTTCATGTGGAGGTGGGAAAAATTATTCTCAAACATTGAGAATTATTCTCAAACATATCATACATTGTCAAATAGAATGCAGTTTAAATATTGGCAGTGATTTGTTTGGCCTTTATGATTCCCCCCCCCCCCCAAAGTGTTAGTGATGGAGTTATGGTGAGATTTTCAGGCAGATCAAGTCTGATTGGGGAGTCAACACAGCTTTGATTAATTGATCTACATGATCCAGAGTGTGAAACGGCTGCTGCTAAAGGGCTTAAATGGCTCAAAGAGATAAATAGACCTATCTATCCAATTTTGGCTTTGGTGCTGGAGCGCTGGAATTCGATACAAGTTCTACCAGAAGATCAGATTATAACCTAATTAAAAACAATTCTCTTTCTCATCTGGGATTAAATGGTCAGGCCTAGAAAAGGCAAGCTTGATCTCAGAGTCTCTTAGCCCAGTGGATTTGAGATGCCATCTGGTGAGCTACAGCAGCAACTGAACAAGAACTGGTTGACTTTGCTTCTCCTGTGTTCTCAAGTAAAAAAGTGGGAAGAGGTTCTCCAATTAAGTAAAAAAAGAGACTTTAAAGGTCCTTGTTTGTTTCTTTCCCTCCCCCCCAAATACTTCAGCCTTGGGTTTACCCAGAAGTGCAAACTGACAGGGACTCGTCTGTCTACTTTTAGCTTAAGGGTGATTGTCTAGAGCTAAGTGAGAGATCTGATAGAGAGAGAAAGAGAGAGAGAGGGAGGAGGAGGAGGAGGAGGAGCAAACGATTATGATGAAGACCTACTCTTGATTCAAAACCCTCCCTTCTCTTGTTTTTTTAAATATTTTTTCATTAAAATCAATGTTATCATTTGTATAATATGTGAAGCTGGCATACATCTGTTATAATCCAATTGTATATAGCATCTTAATTTCCAGTTAAGGTTTTCAAGTCTAAATGAGGTATAAAATCTGAGTTCAACGTTTTCGTCCTAGACATATAATCCTTATTACCTCAAGTTATCCAAGTCTTTGGGCTTCTCTTCTCTTATGTACGTATGTACGGTAATGTATGCAAAATGTATGCATCGTATGTGCATGTATGCATCAGAGATAAGACGCACGTAATGTGCGTGCGTGATAATATCATCGCGGCTCCATGTAATGCATGCATGTATGTATGTATGTATGTATGTATGTATGTATGTATGTATGTATGTATTTATTTATTTATTTATTTATTTATTAAACTTTTAACCGCCCTCCCCCAAAGGGCTCAGGGCGGTGAACAATGGTCATAAAAACAATAAAATCACAATTAAATATACAGTATAAAAACAGATATACACGATAAAACAGACTGGCTCAGATGGTGACATCTTGTTGTGTCTGTGATATTTTTTTCCCCTGTATTGAACTTTTTGCCCCATGGAGGAGAAAACTGAATTTGAAGGAATAAACAAAAATGTATACTGCATTTGTTTAGTTGTATGTTATTTATTTATTTATGCAATATCTAGCATTCACCAAAAACTGCACAAAAAAGTATAACAGAAGGCAATCCCTGATGTTAGGCAAGTGTCTGTTTTACCCAGCTTTGCCTTTTTTGATCTTCTGTCTGACCACAGTTGCCATATTTCTCTTGGCTGTTTCACTGCTCTTCGTTCTCCCTCCCTCCCATCCTTCTTTCCTCTTTTCTGTATTCTATCCTTCCCTCCTGGAATGAGATTGACTTGGCCTATTGTGAAGGATGTGGAGATTATAGGGGATCACAAGCTAAACATGAATCAGCAGTCTGCTTCTGTTGCAAACCCCCCCCCCCACCTCCCTTTGGTGATTCATTCACAACAGTACAAGTTCCAACTGCTGAAAAACTATGGAAATAAGCATCAGTTGCAATATTGTTTTCAGCATTTTACATTGCTGAAGATAATGCAAAAAAGAAAAAGAAAATAAATAGTCTGCAGAGGTGCTGTATTGCACACATTGAACTCCTGACTACTTAGAAACCCCCCCCCCCACTCACAAGTATGCGAAGAGAAAGATCTGATTTCATTATAAAACATTTCTCTCCAGCTTCCCCATAATTTCTGACTGGGGTGGCCCAGGCGCCCACCAGAGCAGGAGACTTCCTGCCGCCAGGTTTCTGCTACTGCTGCTTAGTGGATCAGTGCGAGGAAAAATAGAGAAAAAAAGAGGCATCACAACAACTATGTTGCATCTGTTTTTACCGCAGAGATTTTGGTTTTACTATAGAGATTTGTGAAATTCCTAAAGTGTTGCCACAACACCATGACGTCACTTCTGGATATGTGTTGGAAGTGATGTTGCAGTATCAAGTGTGACCTGATATTACCACTACCCTGCCTCCATGGTCTTCCATCAAAGTACTAATTAGGGCTAATTCTGTTTCGCTTCTGAATGATAAATGGCCCGGCCACTCCTGGGCATCCATGTCAGGGAACATGTCTGTGTGTCTGTGTCTGGGTCTGTCCATCCGTCCGTCCATCCCACAGAGCAGTCCTAAGCAGTTTTTCTAGACCGGACTAACGATGCATGGGTTTGCGCCCCAGTCTGTCAAAATCAGGCCGTCCATTTTCCCCCCTCGTGGGCATTTTCCAGAGAAGCACTGAGCAATTAGCATTCCCCAGGCAGCTAATACAACTCCAAGTGGGATTAATTTAGAAGTATCAAGCATTGTCACTGTTTTCAGGGGTTTCTTCTTTGTTGTTGTTGTTGTTTTTTTGCTTGGCTCTTGTAAAATCAGGCAGACAGTGAATTTCAGGGAGAAGAATTATATCGTCACAGTATTTATCTCTTGACACTCGTTCAGCTTTCCATGAGCCCAAACGAAATAATCTCTCTTACAGCCTAAAAACGATGCCTGCATATGCATGGCGGCGGTCCAGCCAATTCTGGGGATGAATAAGTTGGCTTGGTGTGTGACAACAAGCAATAAAAACCTTTGAGCTTTATTCGTTTGGGCAGGCTGAGGATAATTTTGGACTGAGACTACCCCGTGTTGCTAATTCCCAGGAAATGTTTATTTCCCCCTCTTCCCCCTCCCACATTTCAGTTGCAATAACAGCTCCCCCTGCCTCACCATAGGACTTCCCTGATAACAGCTGACAAAATCTGTCTCTCTCTCCGACTTTATTAGACAAAATGGACAGAAACAATGATGCCCTTACCCCCACACCAAAACAACAAAACCTCCCAAACAAACAAGGATGTTATAACTTAGCCTGAGGATACAATTAACTTCCGAGTGCTGAGATCTTTGATTGCATTCCTAGCATGATCTTAATTGGAAGTCTGAACTTGTAAAAAAAAAAAAAGATCTGATGTTGTTCAGAAAGCATTTAAAATGGTTGGCTGATGGATCCTTTCTGATATTTATGAGGTGGAGCCCAGGCGAACACCTTTTGGAGGTCGATAAATACCAGTTATTACAGTGCAATACAATATTACACGAAATAAATGGAAAATGCATGAAGCACATGCATAGAATTGAAAGCTATACATATTATGGGCTTGCTCCTACACCAGGAATGAAGAGTCCACATTTTCTTGTGTGGGTAGGGCTTTATTCAATAAAGAAGAAGAAGAAGAAGAAGAAGAAGAAGAAGAAGAAGAAGAAGAAGAAGAAGAAGAAGAAGAAGAAGAAGAAGAGTTTGGATTTATATCCCCCCTTTCTCTCCTGTAAGAGACTCAAAGGGGCTTACAATCTCCTTGCCCTTCCCCCCTCACAACAAACACCCTGTGAGGTGGGGGGGGGGGCTGAGAGAGCTCCGAGAAGCTGTGACTAGCCCAAGGACATACCCCAAGCTGGCATGTGTGGGAGTGCACAGGCTAATCTGAATTCCCCAGATAAGCCTCCACAGCTCAGGCGGCAGAGCTGGGAATCAAACCCGGTTCCTCCAGATTAGATACACGAGCTCTTAACCTCCTACGCCACTGCTGCTCCTGCCACTGCCACATGCAAAACACTGTTCTCCCATACAGTGTGGGTTACCCTGTCTAACATCTGCCAGTGTTTGGCCAATATCCCGCTGGCCCAGATATATGCATGGCAAGGCTGGTATGCCATGCTTTTTCTTGCCTGCACACGAAATATATCTAAAGAGGTAAGAACAAACAAAAAGTAGCCAATCTGAGAGGGATTTATACTTAACCCAAATTAACTTGCTTCCCCCACACTGTTTGAGGGTTGGGGGTTGCAATGCAGCGTTTCCAGTTCCAGCTCCATTCCAAAAGCAAACCTCCCCTAACCATTTCTCTGCATGCATTGCCACAGTTGCACTCTGGCAGAGGCGCTGATCTACTTATAACAGTTTTGGAACTGAAATAAGATACTCGGGTGTTGTGTGGTTTCCACAGGCTGAAATAAGATATTTGTTTGGCAGCGCTTCAGTGGTGCGTTCACCTGAACAAGGCAGGGTCAGATGGTTTCCATATGACTTTGTGCGCGGCTTTTATCATAATAAAGTAGATCACCACTGTGTGGCATCTGTTTAGGCACAAGCCTTGAAGAAAGATTCACCACATGATAGTGACTGGAAGAAACATGGTAAGGTTTTGAAAATTTCATCCCTGCTGTTTTGACTTGAAAAAATCCCAGTTTTCTTTTTGCTTCTCCTTTGTTTAGAATGTACATAAGATTTTTTTTCCTTTTTGCGTCATTTTCTTTTGCTTGTGTTTTCTTTTAAAATGTAAGCTCTCCCTCCCCCCCCCCCAAGTGCTGGGTATTAATTATACATTATGCATATAAACAGTGCACAGTTTACATAAAATATAATACCTATTGCATTAAAAACTCCATGTCATATGCATACACAATATGAAAGAATCTAGAAACCTTACAGTAAAAAAGTGGAGAACCTAAATAATTTGCAGAAATAAAGAAATGAAACAGGGAGTATTTGCCCATTCCTGTCAGACAGCCAGTTTAGTGTAGTGGTTAAGGCCCTTTCCACACGGGTCATAAACAGAGTCCTAGGGACGGCAAAAACGCCACGCCTAGGGAGCTGTTCGCATTTCTCCCCCCCTTCCCGAATGCCTTATCGTCCCCTCCAGCGTTGCACAGGCCAGGGGACACCCCCCCTTGCCCTGTGACTCCAGAGCTGTCACGCAGGGCAGGGGAGGGGGTGTCCGTTGGCCTGTGCAACGCGCCAGAAGGCCAGAGGGGATGGTAAGGCGTTCGGGGGATGGCACAGTCTCTGTGCAGGCTGCACCATCTTTTCTACCCCTACCGGGACCGTCCATGCAAATGGTCCCGGGGGGTGCGTCAGCGTCGTTTATCCCCGAAGGGCTCAAGGCAGCAATACAACAATGTAAAACAATACAAGATTAAAACAAATAAATAATCTACTGATGCAGAATATGTAAATAGGCATAGTGATATGGATACTAGCCTAACATCCCCCAGCTTGATTTCCATTTTGATCTGAGAAATACTTTAAGCTATACCTGTTGGGTGAAGCTAGCCCTACATCCAGTGGTGGGATTCAACAGGTTTTCATCACTTCAGCAGGACTGGTTGTTAACATGGTGCTTGTAAACAACCAATTGTTAAATTATTTGAATCCCACCACCAGAACTGGTTGTTAAATTGTTTGAATCCCACCACTGCCTACATCCACCATCTGTAATCTTGGTAGGGTAAGGACACTATCATGTACTGCTGATTCTATACCTATGCTGCTGCTATACCTATGCTATACAATTTAATTTGTATGAGTAACACTTTGGAGTCTGTGACTTCCTACTGACAGTTGAATACCCCTGGGGTGATAGGAACCCATAGGAACAGAGGCTTCCTGCTTAAGGGGACCAAATTTGCTGAGCAAGGTCTTTCTCAACATCTACCACTGTTTGTTTTTTAAAAAACAAACAAACTAGAGTTCCCAGTGATTGAATCTTGGACTTTCTGCTTGGAAAGTATCCGTTCTACTACTAGGGTTGCCAACTGGCCTCTTTGCTTCAGTGGGAGCAAAAATGGTGGTGGTGGAGCAACATAATGTCCAGTAGCATACAGTTGTATGCTAAAAACCATAGAAATCTGGGGAATTCCTATCCTATTGTGATGTAACTTCTATGTACAACAGGAAGTGACATCACAATGTTGCTTCCCAACCCCCTTCTCTTTTTTTGCTCCCATTGGAACAAAGTGCAGAGGCGGGGGGACATGGACAGGGGCGAGGAGAATACCTGCCATGGCAGGCAATCTGTTCAACCTCGTTTACTGAGTCAAGCCCTTCTCCTAGTAATCCAAGTGTGTCCTTTGAAGTACCTTAGTTTGCTGCAGCTGAAGATTCACCCTTAAAAAAACCTTCTACACATTATTCCCCAAATCATCTTTCTTTGTTAAGTCTGAAGCTACAGTCTCAGTTTGAAATTAAACAGTTTTGTTCCTAGTGGCAATACTGCGACTTTATTGAGTACATGTTTTGTTGCAGTGGGGTGTCATTTATACACTATGGCTGCTGCTGTTATAGCTCTCCAAGAAGTTGACAATAACTTTCTGTCCCTCAGAGGTTAGGAGCTGCTTTTAGCACATAGTTCTTGCTCTTTTCCGCTCCCTCTCTTTCTCTATCTTTGAAAGCACAGTAAGAAAATAATAAACATTCTACTTCATGAAAGGGAGGGGGGGGGAGAGAAAGTTGGCCATCTCCTTCCTGCTCTCTGTAATTGAACATGAAATAATAGCGAGACGTGTTGGCAGCCAGCATTGTGCAGTAGGCGTTCTGAGATGCCAGCTACTGACTTTGCCTCTGCAGAATTTGTTCTTTAATCATCTTTTTTATACCCCCCCCCCCATCATAACAACCTAAGTGAATCATTAACACTGAAATGAACACAACTAAACAAAAAATAAAAAAAAGAAACATGCCAATGGCAAGAGGCAAGGTTTTTACTATGGGCAGCTTTTATCTCTCTTGTTTCCCCTGTTTGATGGCTGACAGGGCAAAAGACTGCTATAAAATTCATTTGTTATATTTTCTGCTCATTGAGGAGACTGGGACATAATAAATGAGGTGCTTCTGAAAGAACCAGTGAACAGGTGCTCTTGTAGGTATGGATCATCATTGTTATGTTGCAGGCCTGCACAATTTCACTTACCAAGCTCTCTTAAGCTCCTAAACACTAAAAGGGGATACTGGTCCATCATTTGCTTTTGTCTGCTTTCTTCTCCTGTTTGCTGAGGTAAAATCAGAATCCTACTTACTACAGCTAACAAACCTCTGGATGCACTCTTCCAGATCAGGTTGGGCTTCATATTACAATTGTTGATGTTTTAATGGTTGTTTTTGTAATTTTGTGTGTATTTCCACAGGGCCTGTAAAACCAAGCTGTTCCACCGGGCCTTTGGTGAGGCTGGCCGTTGAGTCCGCCCTTCTTTGTTGCTCCTTACAGCTTTGTCATCTGCTGACTGAATATCGGCCAGTCCCCTCCAGGGGGCTTAATGACGGACATCATCTATTTATTTTAATTGTGGAAGATCACTGCTGCTAGTGTTTTAATGTTTAATTTATTTATTATTTTAACTGAAACTATTTGCTGTATTCAAATGTTGATTGTTTTGTGAACCGCCCTGAGCCCTTCGGGGGTAGGGCGGTCTATTAAATTTAATTAACAACAACAACAACAACAACAACAACAACAACAACAACAACAACAACAACAGCAACAATAATTCAGCTCAGGTTTTTTTTAAATTAAGAGTCTCATGGTGTAGGGTCGTAAGCTCCAGTTCTGCAGTCCAAGCTATGCTTATGACTTGCTTGCTGGAGGATGTAAACTGAATTGATGGGAAACAATGTGGGAAGTGAGGAAATTTATCTTGGGCCTAGTGTGTCTAACCGAGTGATAGGGTTGCCATGCCTTGCAACTGGCAGGAGCTTTTGGGACAGGGACATGGGGGGGGCATGTTGGTATTGTGTGTGCCATGATGTCACTTCCAGGAAAAAAAAAGAAGTGAAGTCATGCTGCTCTATGGGTCTATTGTTTTATCCATGGGCAGTAGGCAAAAAGGCCTAGCAGTCATGCCTGTTTGAATTATAACATAAATCTGGAATTGGCAGTTCATTGTGACTCAATTGCTTGACACAACCAAGTGTCTATCAATTGATAGTGTCAGAAACATACAAGATGAAAAATAATGTTTTGTCAAAGTTTGGAAGTTCTTATCTGCCCATAGTACTTACCTTCACTCATTTTTGAGAGACTGTTGGCTTTAAAAGGCTACTATGAACCTGGGGGACTCTTGGGGATGATGTGAATATAAAAAAGGGTGCAATTTTGAAGACTGCAAATTTGGGAGGCATCAGCTTGTTTTTAACAAATAATACTACTGTCCTAAAAAGAATCATTTTTGAAGTTGAAGGGGTCATGCTGCAAATTTTAAAATAATCCATCTTTATCTACTGCTCAGTAGTGATGTGTAGTGGTTAGGAGTGGTGGACTTTAATCTAGAGAATCAGGTTTGATTCTCCACTCCTCTACATGAGCAGCAGACTAATCTGGTGCAGTAGGTTTGTTTCCACATTTTACACTTGAAGCCTGCTGGGTGACCTTGGGCTCCATCATAAGCCTGGGTGTGATCATGGTGTTCTCTTTATCGATGGAGGTCCAAGTCACGGACACAGCTAGAGTGGCATTTTCCATCTTCGCCAGGCCAGTCAGTTTGCCCCCTATCACTGTTGTGCTGATCTAGCCACAGTGATCCATGCAACAGTCACCCCCTCAGGCTAAGCTACTGTAACTTGCTTTACATATCCTACCCTTGAGTCTGATCTGGAAGCTAAAACTGGTCCAGGCTCCTCACTGGGGTTTCACTGACAGAACATATTACTCCCATCTTGCACTGGCTGCTCTAGTTGCCAGTCAAATTCTGGGTTATGTTCAAGGTGTTAGTCTTAACTTTTATGGCCTGACATGGTCTGGGATCCTTATATTTTAGGGACCACATATTCCCATATTGCCCAAAAGGTGACTCCGTACTTCAGATGGGAACCTATGGTGGTCCCTAAGGACATTAGGCTAACCTTGACCAGAGCCAGGACTTTTTCAGCCCTGTCCACTGACACCAGGGCCCTGCAGAACCTTTTCCAATTTTGTAAGACCTGTAAGACAGAGATGTTCCACAAGGCCTTTGGCTGAGGTCATCCATCCACTGTCATAACATCAGTTCACTGGCTTCCCAACCACTTACTATTAATGGTCAATTGGACCATTGTTATTAACTTCAGCATGTGTGTATTGTGTCATCTACTTATAGTACGCTCCCTCCCTTCTTGGTTGCTTGTTCCCCTGGGTCACTTTAAAGATGTGGGATTGTGGTTAATGGACTGAAAGGCAATTATCGCCATCAACGAAGGGAAGGGAACTGAGTTGTTTTGATTTATTTTAATGCTGCGTTTATATATTGTTTAGGGATATAAGTTGCGCTGAGTTTGGCTATGACCAGGAATGGACACAGTGCAAGTTTAATAAAATAAAATAAATAAGAACTCTCTGACAAGGTATCTGTGGGCCTTTCCCCACTTACCTTCTGCTGCGCACTACTCTCCTCAAATAGCGCGGGGTCCCGCGGCACACCTTACTACAGGGGCGGCGACAACGCAGCTGCCCCGAAGCTGCCATTCTCGTGCCCCCTCTGCGCGCGTCATTCCTGGCGCTCTTCAAAATGGCGCCTTTTGATGACCCCTCGCAGACCGCGGGGTTGTGGGGAAACCTGGGCGTGCGCCAGAAATGACGCGCGCTGAGAGTAGCGCGCAGCAAAGGGGAAACGACCAAAGTGGGGAGATGGCCTGTGGTGGGGAGAGGAAGGGAAGGAGTTTGTGAACTGCTTTGGGACTCCTTGTGGTTGAGAAAAGTGGGGTATAAATCCAAACTTTTCTTCTTCTATATTAAAAAACTCATATTGGGGAAGTCCTATAGGTGAGGCAGTGCCCGTTTGCCCATCTTGACGCTTGTTCTGAACATACAGTAGGGGAGAATATGCAATTTGGGCTAGTCAGCTGCTGCAATTTAGTCTGCTCTTTAATCCTAATGTATTATCTACCCAATCCTTATGTGTTTTTTGTGTCATTCTGAATAACATTCTTACCAAACCTCCTTACCAAAATTTTGCCTGAGAGTACTAAAGTGCATAAATCATTTTTATTCATCACCAGTCTCAGGAAACAAAGACATAAGTATTCAGGGTGTGGACTTATATATTTGCTGGGCTGGAGCCTAGAAAATAGTTTTGCTTTAATGAAAGAGAACAAAATCTACAAGAAGGAACTGGAATGATGACAATTTGGAGAAGGCTATATTTTGGGGCCCCAGTAGAATCATAAACTATTCAAGCTTTTGTTTTTATTGCTTATTTAGATGCTAGTAGAACTCTGAGGAACGTGTGAGGTCTTAAAATTCACTAACATCTCCTTAAAACATTTTTGGAAAAAAATAAATAAAAGGGTTTGGTGAGTGGTTAGAAGCCGTTCTCGCTGTAGTTAAATAACCAAACCCCCCCAATTGTATTATTTGCAAGTGTATGGATTAATTTATTAGATTTTTATGGGTAAAAACCAATGGAAATTGGGCATTTGAACATTAAAATTAATATTTTATACCCAGCTGAGTTCGACTTGGCAATAAATCAGTTCCTCACAATTACTTATTTGTCAGCCAGCGTGTTAGTTCGAAAAAGCAAGGTAGCTGAGCCTGGAGGTCCCGCTGTACTTGAAAAACAGGCAGAGTTCAGGTCAAATCAATTTGAGCCACAGTAATTAAGAACAAGATTGAAGATTCTTTGCCACCTACATAGCAAGCATCTGGAGTCACCCAGGAAGCTGGATCTAATTCATGAAGGCAGATAGCAATACACTCAGGAAAGAACAGGTTTGGTGCGTGCTGCGTAGCATTTATTTCTAAAAGGGGGCAAAGCAAGACAAAAATCCCTTCCCAATTTTAGAAACTCTTTTTGTATAGTAAGCTAAACTTCTCCCCTTCAACCAGGATCCAGTGGGATATCGCTGTTTTTGAAAAGCCTGAGTAAAACTTATAGTCTCATTGTCTCTCCTTACTGAAGAATTCCTGTTTCACAAATTTCAGTAATTTAGTAATTTAAGTGGACCAAATAAACGAACCCAACAATAAGCAGCCATGGTAGTCCATATAAAAAAACAAGCAAAAAAACCCTCCAAATCCAGATAAGAAATAGAGTAAACTTCTGCATTTTGTTTCAGTATTAAAATGGTAATGGAAGAACTGCGCGGCAAACTAATTAATTGAAATCAATGCCTTGCACAAAAGATATCAGGTTACACAAAGACATGCTGGGGCACAGAGGAACAATGGAGGTTCTCTTGTTGGGAATTCAAAACACAGCGGTTATCTGGATCTATGATGGGCAGTTAATTGGAAGCCCATGAATGTGAGGTCAACAACAACGTTCAGTCAGTACTTAATTTTCCCTACCAGCAGCTTGGCTAATTCCCATGGCCTGAACAAAGGCAGACAATACTTTCACAGAACACGGTGGATGTAACCCAAGATACCAATAAATGTGCCTCAGAGCATGAAAGCTGAGAAATTTTAAACAAATTGTGGTGGTTGCAGGGGAAACACTACAATTCCCATGAGGCAGCACAAAAACATGCGTGTATAAGTTTACCTGCACCAAGACAAATAATCTGCAACTGCTGCCAGTCTGTCTGCCCTTCTCATGTGCACCTTTGCATGGCTGTTTGCATCTCTCCCTTGCCGTTCCAGCGAAACTTCTGTCCATCTCCCAACCTGGGCTTGGCCTGGGCTATCACCTCCAGGGTGCTGCTGATGGCTCCAGGGATCCCCTTTAGGTTTTTTTGGTTCTGACAAAGTGCCTCCTCCTCTTGCCCAGTGCCACCACTATCTCTGCAGTGCTGAGTGATGATGTTACCTGGTATCTCTGGATCTGTAGCCTCAGAGAGCTTTCACATTGACTGTGGGCATCCAAAGTGGCCCTTGCAGCTGCAGGCTGCCGAAGGTTCAATGGAGCGTTGAAGGCTTCTTCCTGGTTCACACCTACCAAAGGCATTAGTGTTGGGAGCACTGCAAACAAGGTGGTAGAGGCCATGCCAAGTGCTAATGGTTCTGGACAAGGCTCATCTCCAAGGCAGTGTAAGGAAAGCCTCAAAAATTCTATTTAGCCTTGTAGCAACCT
This sequence comes from Sphaerodactylus townsendi, assembly GCF_021028975.2. Classification (NCBI taxonomy): domain Eukaryota; kingdom Metazoa; phylum Chordata; class Lepidosauria; order Squamata; family Sphaerodactylidae; genus Sphaerodactylus; species Sphaerodactylus townsendi. The sequence goes on along the minus strand of NC_059425.1, from coordinate 169,108,872 downwards.
GACAATTGCATACTCCCACACCTTCTCAGCTTCTCTTCAGGGGGCATTCATTGAAAATGCTGGGGGGAAGAATTAGGACTAATAAAAGGAAACACTTCTTCACACAACGTGTGATTGGTGTTTGGAATATGCTGCCACAGGAGGTGGTGATGGCCACTCACCTGGATAGCTTTAAAAAGGGCTTGGACAGATTTATAAAGGAGAAGTCGATCTATGGCTACCAATCTTGATCCTCCTTAATCTCAGATTGCAAATGCCTTAGCAGACCAGGTGCTCAGGAGCAGCAGTAGCAGAAGGCCATTGCTTTCACATCCTGCACGTGAGCTCCCAAAGGCACCTGGTGGGCCACTGCGAGTAGCAGAGTGCTGGACTAGATGGACTCTGGTCTGATCCAGCAGGCTAGTTCTTATGTTCTTATGTTCTGTCTCTAGAATATAGAACACAGATTACTGAAAAGATCAAAGGTGGCTATTGCCAATACTCATACAGGCGAAAAAAGGTTCATCACAAATATGGCACTATTAATTGGCAAAGCGAGGAGTCTGTGTTCCCCCCTTTATTTTGAAATGATACCCAGGAAAAGTTGCATTGCCGGTTATTTAAACATAACCTCAACTGAGATGGGTGGTTACTAGAGCAAGAACCAACACATTTCCTCACACACTACCTTTAGGTAGATTTATGAAATCTACACACCAGAAGCACGCTTGTACTTATTGTCTAACTCTTGAAGTGTTGCTCGAGCACATTTTGTTTGTTTGTCCAAAATTCAGGGAATTTAGACCCAACTTTTTTTCTTAAGGCCCCAACTTTGGCAGGCCCTTGCTCTCTTAACTCCAAATTGAATTATCTTCTGAATAATCAGGATCCTATGCTACTAGGAATGGTGGCCAATTTCCTGATTAATACTCTGAATTAATCGTCTGGGTTGTCTGTCTGCTTATATTATCTTTGTATATTTTTGTATATCTTTTTAGTTCTTTTACCCTGTATAATTCTATTTGCTGATTTTTCTTTTGATGCCTAATAAAGGTTTCTGACTGATATCACAAATAGAGGAATTGTCTATATTTGCAGCTGAATGGTGACAATTTCTAGCTTTTAGGAAGAGAGACACAGTCCTATCATACCATATGATTTGTACAATGTTTTCTTGATTCTAAGTTTAATGAATATTTTATGGTCAAATTTATACATTTCACAGTACTTTGTCCATAACAAAACACAGTATTTTGTCCAAGATAACAGGATATATCTGGAAAGTATCTGGGTAGTTCCTGATGTATTGTCACAAGGAGGTAGATTACATAAACAAGAATTGTTCTGGATTAAGTGATAAAATCAATTTTTATGCTATGGATTCACAACAAGCAAGGCTTTTCAAGGGAAAGCAACAGTAACTAAAACTGGAAAAATTACTGAAATTTGTGACTACAGTGATATAACATCTGAAAAGGTATATCTGTACTATAAATTAAGAATAATGAATTTCTGCTTTTGATCCACTTGAAGATGAAAATAATTTTCTGGACAGCTAGAACCTCACTGTCCTTTGACCATATTTAAAGCTTCTTTGCTATTTTAAAAAAAGTACAATATAAATGTGGGCATGAACAGTTCATTGCTCCCTGTGCTGGATTTTTAAAGAGTGGAGAGTTCAGGAGTATCACCGCTTCAGCCCTCGTTGTCAAGGCATTTAATGGCTCAAGAAATCTTAAAAGGATTGGAATTATGAAAGACAACTCCAACAATGGGCAGACAATGCGAATGCCCTCAAGGATATCTCATAGCGATATGGCACATATAGAACCATCTTATTAGCTACCGACTCTGAAGCGAAATACATCCCAGGAACTAATGATTTCTTGGCATAAAATGCTATCCTTGAATAAGCTAACAGAATCTTACTCTATGCTAGCCAACTTGACACAGCAAAAGAGCTGACTCCTCAGAAATGAAGAAACCCACGCTATTGTCCATTTCTCTTTTGAAGAAGTCACGGAGGTGACCTCAAAACACAGTTGCCAACTTGGATCTGCTACGGGAGTTATAGCTTTCTTTGAAGCTGCCTCCACTTATAGGAATGTTCTTCCTGTTGCGCTGTGGACATTCCCTTCTTTAGAGGCCTTCCAGAATAAGATGTTCTGAAATGCTGTTATTTTAGTTTAACTTTTCCCACACACTTATTAGTTTTTAATGCCTGTGGTTTATTTTGTACTGGTATGTACAGATTTCAGTATTGCAAGCTGCCTTGAGTTTTAAATAGAAACACAAGTTAGTAGCCTTTTAATAAATCAATGAATAACATGGGTCTCTATTTGTATACAAGTCTTTCGCAACTCCTATTTCCTGATTTATTTAAGTGGAAGCACTGTGGATTAAACCTGGGACCTTCTGCATGGAAAGTAGATGCTCTTCTAACTGAGCACAGCCCTGTCACAAATGTCACTGCTAGACAAAACTATAAATATCCAGTTTGTCTGGCAATCAAGGTCACAGGGACCACTTGGCTGAAACCCAGCTGGTAATGATGACAGATGGCACACAATTGTCACTTCTGCTCACTTGGTTTGGTTCCGTGTAGGGCTACCCAACTCCAGGTGAGGCCTGGACTTTTCTCAGAGCAACCCCCCCACCTTCCCAAATATCCAAGGACTTCCCAAGCCAATGTTAGCTCCTCTAGTCCTGTGGTATAATTTCCAGAGCTACCATTGTATAATGACTAGAATGTATGATTAAGATCTGGGACATCACATTTCCCATCCTCCCCCACCCCCCAATCCATGTCATGAATTTCACTGAGTGACCTTGGGTCATATACTCTTTCTTGGCATCAATATGGTAAAAACAAATTTCTAGTATATTTTGTTAAACTTTTTTCAGGTTTATCACATTCCCTGCCATGGTGGGTAACCTTCTGATACCCACCCAACTGTCACGAACCTGGAAGCTGAAAAAAAAATGGAAATGTATTTTTACACATTGATTCAATTTGGCTTTCCTCACAATTAAAAAAAAATGGATTAAAAATTCTTTATGCATCTCCTGGATTTAAGGTCCTAGTGGCATCTTTTCTGTGTCATTTCCTCCTGAGATGGGTACTACCGTGTTTCCCCGAAAATAAGACAGTGCCTTATATTAATTTTTGCTCCCAAAGATGCATTATGTCTTATTTTCAGGGGATGTCTTATTTTATTGTGTTCTGTTTGTCGGGCATGCTTCCAAACAAAAACTTTGCTACGTCTTACTTTCGGGGGATGCCTTATATTTCGCACTTCAGCAAAACCTCTACTACGTCTTATTTTCTGGGGATGTCTTATATTCAGGGAAACAGGGTAGAAGAGGTTGTCTGAATTCTACTCTTATGTTTGATCTATGTTTGGAGCCTTTGGTGAATCACAGAAAGCTGACATGGGAGCTGTGGCCATTCTCCTAATACTGCTAGATTCTACAAAGTGGTTGGCAACTCTGTGACCTAGTGATCCACAATGTAATAAGTACCCTTGGTTGTCATGGTGTCAGCAGATGTATTTCATAGTGCCCATATTCTTTCCCCCAAAGCATCTCCCCAACCAGTCAAAGAGCCTTCCCTCTCTTTCTTTCACCTCACATGAATAAATGTTGCTTCAGAAGAGCTCAAGGACATTATTATTTATGTCTACAGAACATAACCATTTAGAAACTGCTGCCTCCATCATAGCAAAATGCTTTGGTTGAAACCTCCTAATATTTTGTGGAACCTTGGATTTTTTAAAGTTGGCACACAGCTCCCATGACAGCCATGACAGCCATTTTGTGATTACACCCACCCATCCCATGGCAGTCATTCTGTTATAGTGCTCACATCCTACTGTCAAAACTTCAAATACGTTCAGTGGTTGGCAAGGTTAGAGACCTATCTCATAGGTTTGTTCTGAATCCAGGAGGAGAGACACATATATGCCACTCTAAGCTCCACGAGAGAAGGACAGGATAAAAACATACCAAATACATTTTTCAGATGTATTAAACACTGCCAGTCTATCATGGCTTTTTGATACCAGTGTATTAAGGTTTTCTACACAAATATTAGTTCAACATTATTAACTGATTCTCCCCTATTTTTGCAAGATAACTTTGATCTTTTAGAATTTTAACAAATTCTGCATATTAGTAACTTTATAAAAGAAGTCCCAGATATCAAAAGAGTAAAAGGTTATAAATTATTATGCTACTTCATCAGGGTCACATGCAATGTTTCTAAAGAGTTTAGAGGATACCAATGATTCTGTCTTCATCAGCACATCAGTTTTTTCTCTTCTCAAGTTCCAAAATCGAATTTCATTATTCCCTTTGCTTTCTAGCTCTACTGTGTGGTAAACATGTTCCAAATCCTTGTTACTTTTGTTGAGACAAATAAACATTTTGCTTCATGCAATGTTCTTAACGCCAGTTTCTTGGTCCAGACTAATTAGTCAACAATAAAACCACACTGAGTTAAATTTGTCTTCTGCTTGCAAAATCTTATGAAGCCATTAAAATTTGATTGTCTTGCTCATTGTTATTTGTTCCCTGATTTCAATTTTGGTATCCTCTGTACTGCAGGGGAAGTAATCATCAGTGACTTCTTGAATCTGTTCAAATGCAACAGAAAATCATCAAACGTTTTATACAAAAAGCACCAATTTGCAGAGGCGTTGCTATCAGGGCGTGGTGGTTGGTGCACATTGCACTGGGTGCATGCACAGGGTGCACCGGCGCTCCCCCATCCACCCCATGGCACCCCCATGCATGTGTGTGTGTTGTGGAGGGCACCGTGGAGGGTGGGCGTAAAATGCAGAGTGCGCACCAGACACAGGAGGGGGCAGCTACGCCTCTGCCAATTTGGCTAATGGCTTTGCCAGTTTGTGTCAATTAGAAGAAGAAGAAGAAGAAGAAGAAGAAGAAGAAGAAGAAGAAGAAGAAGAAGAAGAAGAAGAAGAAGAAGAAGAAGAAGAAGAAGAAGAGGAGGAGGAGGAGGAGGAGGAGGAGTTTGGATTTATATCCCCCTTTCTCTCCTTTAAGGAGACTCAAAGGGGCTGACAATCTCCTTGCCCTTCCCCCCTCACAACAAACACTCTGAGAGGTAGGTGGAGCAGAGAGAGCTCCGTGACTAGCCCAAGGTCACCCAGCTGGCATGTGTGGGAGTGCACAGGCTAATCTGAATTCCCCAGATAAACCTCCACAGCTCAGGCGGCAGAGCTGGGAATCAAACCCGGTTCCTCCAGATTAGATACATGAGCTCTTAACCTCCTACGCCACTGCAAGAAGAGTTGCATCCAGCTCCTCTTCTAAAAGATTTGACCCATCTCAAACAATAGAACAATGATACTAGAAGGGGCTTATGGGAGTCTGGATTTTGTGTACTGATGCTGGAGTGTCCATCCCTTACTCTTCTTGTATGACCCATGGCCATTGTGCCTTATTAAATTGTATCATATGTAAATAGAAAGAGTGACATATGCCATGACAGAGATGCCTGTAGGAAAAGGAATATGTTAAAGGAGAAGATGCCCAGATGTGTCAAGTAAGTGTCATTAGCCCATGGGAGAAGGTGGTCCAATTATTAAAAATGGTAGTGAGAAGAGCCCTTTCCACACAAATCTCCTCAAACATTTGTAAAATGTTTTCAATCCCCCCTTTTGTTTGCACTCACCCCTTTGAAATGATTTCTGGCCACCATTGTGTGATTTTTTCCCTTTTATTGGATTTCTGTGTTGAATTGATGCTTCAATGTTTCACAGACTCATGCCACGTTATAACCTCCTCATATACTTGATGCTTCGAAGACTGGCCCCTCCAAAATAAAAGAACAAACAGAGAAATGTTGCAGATAAATGGGTGAGGGGGGATTGTGTGAGCTCAGAAGATGGTGCTGAAGAGGAAGTTCAGGGAAGCACAGAAGCGTGGGAAACATGTCAGCAGATCACACAGCGACCGAAGACATTTTCAAAACGTTTCAACCAGAGAATCATTTTAAAAGGGGATTAATTGAGACTGTTTTGAGGCTGGAAGTAAAATGTTTGGGGGTGCAAACAATGTGGAACTCCAAGGAGGAAATGTTTTATTGCTTGCCTCAAAACACTTTGAAAGAATGGCATAGAAAAAGCCCAAATTGTTGTCCCCCTTTTCAAGCTAATTCTAGTGTTCACATTGTGTTGCCCCCAAACTAAATGAGATCAACTATGGTCATTTCCCCACTTACTGTCTTCTGCGTGCTACTCTCCCCAAGTAGCGTGGGGTCCCACAGGACTGCCCACTACAGGGGTGGGGACAATGCAGCCTCCCCGACGCTGCCGCTCTCGCGCCCCCTCAGCGCATGTCATTCCTGGCGCTCCTCAAAATGGCGCCTTTTGATGACCCGCGCTCTGCGTGGGGAAGCCTGGGAGCACGCCAGAAATGACGCGCAGCAAAGGGTGGTCAAGGCAAGTGGGGAAACAACCTATGCAAGCATCTGCATGTATTCTGAACATGGGGACAAACATCTCAGGAATAAAATATTTTCTGCGTGTCTTACCTCAAATCTCCATTAATTTGTTCAGTTGTATATCACGTATAATGTACAGTGCACATAAAAGGACTGCTGTGGCTGTAAATCCAGTTTCCTGGGAGAAAGAACAAAAGAAGCTTAGTTCTGAGAATTCCTGCTTAGGATTGCTCCCTGAGATTTTGATTACCTTCACTTGAGACCACATCTTCGGTTGTGGCAATTTATGAAATGTCAGAGTGGAAAACATCCTCAAACAGTTTCCTGGCCCTGTTAACAGTAGGCTGCTGCTAAAGCATATGAGGCTGTTCATTGAGTTACCCAGCTCAGTTTTCATCCTAATAGGATTCTTTCCTTCCCTCCAACTGCTCTAGGGTGCAAGTTCTGGAACTCGCTTTCTTTTAATGATCAGAAATGTCAAAGAAAGATTATCGGTATAAACACTTGTTAGCCTTTTCTTCTAAACAAGAGATTCCCACAGTGCTTTGCAGCAAATACAACAATCACTGGGAACTGAAACAAACAAGAGATACAAGTGGCTAGAAGTACATAAAAAAAATCTCCCCCCCCCCCCAGTATAAATATCTTCAGTTAACCATTCAAGTGGCCGAACAACATTTTCGTTATATTTCAGTCTAGAGCTTTGACAAAGAAGAGGGTTTTTTGCATACAACAAAAATGACACACAGGCTCTTGACCTAAACCATATTATCTAAGACAGACAGACACTAAGGAATAGCAATCACTGGGGCTGAAGTTTGAAGATCAGCTGTAATTGTGGGGGACCCCAGGTTTCACCTAGTGGTGGTGAACCTATGGCAGGGGTTGATGGGAATTGTAGTCCATGAACATCTGGAGTGCCATAGGTTCGCCACCATGGAGAGGCTGGCATCCCTACTCTAGGTAGAACAGGCATGTCTAATCTGAAAATTAGTGGGGCCACAGTAGCGTTGCTGGTTCAAGCAGTGGTGGGGAGCTCCAAGCCAGAGGCAAGGAATCTAGCTAGTATAAACCCAGCCCTTATTTCCCACTTTTGAGGAGCTGTAAACAGCCCTGAGCAGCAAGTAGCAAAGATTGAATAATGAGCCAAACCTGAGTTTATCCTGCTCAAGGGCCTTTGGAGCCCCACAAAAACTGAAAATAAGGAAAACGAAACTGAACCCCTATTTGACTAACAGTATTCAGAGATTTGTCAAAAGACACAATGTTTTGGCATGGAGTGTGGAGAGATTAAATTGATTATTAAATTAAGAGATCTATAATTAAGCCGCAAAAAAAGGAGAGGGAAATAAAAAGAAAGACAACCCCAACTCAAAACAGGGCATGTTAAAAGAGTATTTGTTTTAAGTTACATGTCCATAGTCTAACAGAAAGTTCTGAGAGAACTGTGATTGGACTAAGCTCACCCAGCAAGCTTCATGTGGTAGAGTGGAGAAAAATGGCAGCTTTTGAGGGCAAACTCTATACTATAGATTCTAGGTGAACTCCCTACCCACATTCCTCTCTTGAAAGGCTCTGCCCACAAATCTCAGGATTTTCCTAGTCTGTTTTCCTTTCTCTTTTTTCTCTTTCTCTCCTTCACATGTGTGGCTTTCACACATTCAGGCAGCAATTTGAGCCCATGGAAACAAATCGAGTTGCTTTCGTGCCTTTGCATGGAGAAGCTTCTCTCCTTTTTTTCTCGAGAGCCAGCATGGTATAGTGGCTAAGAGCAGGTGGACTCCAATCTGGAGAACTGGGTTTGATACCCCACTGCTCCAGCTGAATGGCAGAGGCTTATCTGGTTAACCAGATGTGTTTCCACACTCCTACATTCCTGTTGGGTGACCTTGGACTAGTCACAGTTCTTCGGAACTCTCTCAGCCTCACCTACCTCACATGGTGTCTGTTGTGGGGAGAGGAAGGGAAATGAGCTTGTAAGCCACCTTGTGTCTCCTTACAGTAGACTCCTCCTCCTCCTCCTCCTCCTCCTCCTCTTCTTCTTCTTCTTCTTCTTCTTCTTCTTCTTCTTCTTCTTCTTCTTCTTCTTCTTCTTCTTCTTCTTCTTCTTCTTCTTCTTCTTCTTCTTCTTCTTCTTCTTCTTCTTCTTCTTCTTCTTCTTCTTCTTCTTCTTCTTCTTCTTCTTCTTCTTCTTCTTCTTCTTCTTCTTCATTTCCTGCAACACTTGCCTATCTGCACAGGCGTACAGAAATGAACCTCAGTAGCCATGCCGATCATCCCACAATCCAATCAGAAAGAAAAAGAAAGAAAAAGGCAGGGCAATAATGAACATGTTGCTGTAGATTGGTCATGCTCATTGCCCAGAGAGGAAACATAACTTTTTCTGTGTTTTCCACTGTGTGTGTGCATTCCATCAGATCATAGCTGACTTATGGCAACTCCATAGCATTTTTCAAGACAAGAGAGATTCAAACATGGTTTGCCATTGCTTGCTCCGTGTGGGCTGAGGGAGTTCTGAAAGAAGAAGAAGAGTTGGATTTATATCCCCCCTTTCTCTCCTGTAAGGAGACTCAAAGGGGCTTGCAAACACCTTTCCCTTCCTCCCTCACAACAAACACCCTGTGAGGTAGGTGAAGTAGGTAGGAGAGAGCTCAGAAGAACTGTGACTAGCCCAAGGTCACCCAGCTGGCGTGTGTTGGAGTGCACAGACTAATCGAATTCCCCAGATAAACCTCCACAGCTCAAGCAGCAGAACGGGGGAATCAAACCTGGTTCCTCCAGATTAGAGTACACCTGCTTTTAACCACTATGCCACTGCTGTGACTGGCCCAAGCAGGCTTCATGTAAAAGTGTGGGGAATCAAACTTGGTTCTTCAGATTAGAGTTCACTGATCTTAACTGCTACACCACGCTGGTTCTCAATGTGTCACCCTAAGAACACTTTTACAGCCGTAAGCCTCATAGAATAAAATAATAGACCTCCTTAAGCTTGTTTTCTAAAACGTTATGGTGTCCCTAGGATTCTTTCCCAAATACTTATGGGAGGTCATCTTTATTAAGGTCTATATTTATAGGTCTATAATTTCTAGGGAGAGACACACTTCCATGTTCCTTTTAGAAGAAGAGTTTAAATTTATACCCTTTCCTTTCCTCTCCCCACAACAGACACCTTGTGAGGTAGGTGGGGCTGAGAGAGTTCTGAATGAACTGTGACTAGCTCAAGGTCACCCAGCAGCCATGTAAGAGTGGGGAAAGAAGTCTGGTTCAAGGTTGCCAATGCTTATGTAGCGCCGTGGGGAACCAAACCTGGTTCTTCAGATTGGAACCCACCTGCTGTTAACCACGACACCATGCTCGCTCTCAGACTTTACTAATAGATTTTTTGATGGTGAGAAAATCTACCATCAACAGAAAACAGAGATTTTCAAATTGAAAATGCTGAACATCCAGCCTTTCCTTTTAAAATAGGCATTTGTAAGAGTGGGGCTCTGAATGAGAATTGAGACCATTAAGTCTCCAGTGGGAATTTTATATTTTCATTGTTTTGTCTGGAGTTTTATTATTTTGTAATTATTCAACTTGTCTTCGTGAATCTTTAAATGACTTCCTTGGTTCTTTATATACGTATAAAACAAATAAGCAAGCCACAAATGGGAGCGCAATCCAACCAGATTTGAACATTACGTCTCAATGATTTCGATGGAAGACAATTAAACATGTGCTTAATTCTTCTCCTATCATAATTGATGGGGCCTTAAAGTGTTTAATTCTGGTTGCATTGTGTCTTGTGTCTCCTTTAACACAGGGAATTGTTTCTGTTCATTTTCAGCATGTCCAGAAAGAAAAGGAAGTGAGTCTAAGAAGATAAATTCAACCTGGAGTTTGGGGGAGAAACACAGGCCCTTTCCCCACTTACCTTAAGCCCCGCGCTACTCTCCCCAAGTAGCGCGGGGTCCCCCGGCACTCCCCACTACAGGGGCGGCAACAACGCAGCTGCCCCGACGCTGCCGCTCTCGTGCCCCCTCAGCATGCGGCATCCCTGGCGCTCCTCGAAACGGCGCCTTTTGATGACCCCACACAGAGCACGTGGTCGTGGGGACGCCGGACGCGCGCCAGAGATGCCACGCGCTGAGAGTAGCGGGCAGCAAAGGGCAGCAAAGGTAAGTGGGAAAACGCCCACAGAAAGATGGGGCTCTGGGTGCGCACTGGGAGCTGAAGCGCATTCGGACAAGCTTTCTTGTTTTGATGCGCTTCCTTCCTGCTGCAGGCCGAGAGAGGAAGGGTCTCAGGACAAGATTTCTTGTCCCGATGTACTTCCTCTTCCCCTGTTGGTGCTTCTCACTTTCCACAGGGAAAGCGAAAGCACTTCTAGTGTGACTTTTCACACTAGATAGGGGCAAGAGCTGGCTATGCATAATCAGCCATAGAGTCTGCCTTCCAAAGCTGCCTTTTTATCCAGAGGGACCGATCACTGTGGTCGAATCCCCACTTCTGTCTTAGCCAGGTTTCAGAACACAAACTGACCAGGTTTGAGGGACGACCTCCCAATTGCTTGTGTGGCAGATTCTATTTCTGGTGCTCGTTCTCCTTGTTAATCCGCATTCCAGCAGGACCTGGTTGCAAGTGGCATAGACCTCATTAACACACTTCAGAGCTGATCCAAGGGGAGGGATGAGGGTTGAAACCCTGACTCATTTCCCACCCTGGAGTGTGACGCGGAATTCGGGCAACCAATCAGCATAGCGATGCGCGCAGCCTTTCCTTGGTTTTGTTTCCCCTTTTGTGATCAGCCAGCAGAAGGGGATGCAAACGTTAAACAGTCAAACGTGTAAGTTTGAATTATTAATGATTTACACAAGTAATGATTAACTGTTTGCACAGTTAAACTGTTAAACGTTAAACTTTTACACACTGGTTTTTTTGATCATGCCCCTACAATGTATGTTTCCGCAGTGGGAAAAAGTCCTGCCGTATCAAGGCATGCCAGCCAATCAGGGGAGACTGGCGAAGTGAGCTCGCCTGGTAGTGGGGATTGCGAAGAGTTCTGCAACCCCCGGGTGTGTCTGCTGTGTGCTCGCTGCGGTGGGGAGGGAGAAACTCTGATGAAGTGGACACGGTTTAACAACGAACAGGTTTGGATCTGCATGCAAATTTCAAGTGGGGATTCGACCTGTGTAGTCTAGAGATCAGTTGTCATTCTAGAAGCTCTCAAAACTCAACCTAGAGGTTGGCAACCATTCTCCAAAGTTCAGTTTTATTATATTCTCTCCCCCACCCCGAGTTTGGCTAAATGAACTTCAAAAGTTTTGCTTGTGTAGGCCTCTCTCTTACTCTGTCTTCCTCACACACAAACACACACCAGGTTGTACTACACTCAGAAAATACAACACTTAAATGTATTTTTAAGAAGACAGTGATTTTGTTAATGATTTTGGGATTCACATAAGCTTTACCAAACGGGTGCAAAAATCTCTGTGAAAATAAAGTTGGCAGCAAAAACAGCAGTTCATAAATATTTAGAGCATGAAAGAAGCTGGTTATTTTTCCAAAAATCTTACAGGAAACAGCTTTAAAAAGAAGCAAGCAGTGGGAGCTTAAAAGAGATATTGGGAGCAGCCAGGGAAGAAACCCCAAAGGCTATCGCTGGGAGAGTTGCTCATGTTATTATGGCTGATCTCCATAGGAGATACCATGCCAAAAGAGAAAAGGTCAGCAAAGTCCGCTCGCTACTGCAAAATGTTGAACTTCATGCGGAGCTAGCTGTGATGCTCAACATGTCGCTGCTGCAGAAAATGGCAGCCCTTTGTCAAAGTCGCTCCACCTATCCCCTATAACTGTCATGGTGATTTATTCGCGACAGCTTTGCCACGTCTCATCTTTTTTTGCGAGTTGCAGCCAATAAGGCCAAGCTGGGACAAAGAAACACATGCTATGGGCAGATACTGGTGAACATTACAAGGAGACTGAATTATCTAGTTCTGTCCTGATTAGTCTGAAATGGGTGTGACGGGGGCTGTTATTTAGATGTAAAATCACACATGTAGGGAGAGTTCTGCTGAAAATCAGAAGAACATTATTCGTGATTTCATCCTATCTTGTACTGCTCTACAGAAAACTCTAAATCCCTGCACTGGAACATATTATTAGCACACCTTAAATCAATTGCAGGATCAAAGAAGGAAATCTAATAGAGTGAATTGGTCACACTGCCTATGACTGTAATCACTGAGAAGAAGGAAAACGTGTCAGAACATATGTCTGGAACACTGCTGGAACATTGGCTCGTTACATCTATGTACACCAGGCTGTTATTAAATAGTGTGGCAGTAAGAGGAATAATTTAAAACCTTTTGCATCCTGATTTTTCACCCAACAACAAACCGTGTAAAGAATTAGACTTCAGATTAAAGGAAGTTTTAAACAGAATGGATATTTTCTTTTTTTAATTATAATTTATTCATTTTTATTAGGTTTAAAAACAGACAATACAAAAATATTTCATCTAGAGGACAGGCATGACCTTGACAACATTTATATATTGGAAAGTTCTTACTATACCCATAAAAATGAGTTGTAATAAAACATCTCTTTAGAGGGAAAAAAGGGCAAAATCCCCCCCCCCCATCCATTCTTTCCTCATCCTACCATCTATGTTTTAATTAATCATCATCATCATCATCATCATCATCATCATCATCATCATCATCATCATCATCATCATCATCATCATCATCATCATCATCATCATCATCATAATTATCATCATCATCAATAATAATAATAATAATAATAATAATAATAATAATAATAATAATAATAATAATAATAATAATAATAATTCGATTTGATAAACCACCCTACCCCCGAAGGGCTTAGGACGGTGTACAACAAAATAACAACAGCCATAATAAAACAAATCGAATAACCCCAGTTAAAATACAAAATCTTAAAACTATAGCAGCAGCATCTTACAATAAATAGTGAATAATTAATAATAAGGGGCGTCTGGCATCACACCCCAGTGATCAAAACCTGGGAGTGGACGAATTCTGGGAGGGGGCTGGCAGATGGTCATATATGTTAGCCCCTTGTAGAAGTGGATTCCTTTTAGAGAACTGATATTTTCTTGTTGCTTGGTGACTTTTCCAATTATTGCCTTGTCAATTCTTCCACCACCATGGACTTCAGGGCTATCAGCTTTTTCCCTGTGAAAACTACAGCTTTGTGGTTTGGAAAAAACAACAACTGGTGACAAACCCTTCAGACAAGACCATCAATAGTCCATTCTGCATGGCCCAAATAAGATGTCCTGAGGACTCAAAAAAGGGCATCTTGGGGAGGAGCTCTGCACACCTCCCCACCCAGATGTCTTCAGGATTTTCAGCTCAATGAGCCTTTTTTTGATGTTGCTAAAATGCTGACCTTTTTTTCTGAAGTGATCTACAAATCATCTCCTCTTGCTCTGCAGAACTCAGGAGCTGAGGAGATGTCTTATTTTTCCTGCCTGGCAGTTAAAGAGCTCTTGTCAGTGTCCTCCACCGCTTGCACCCAGCATTTGATGGTGTTGGAGTTCTTGCAACCATTCAGTAAAGGTTTCCATGGGATGTTCTCAGTGATGGGATTCAGCTGGTTGGCACCGGTTTGGGAGAACCGGTAGCTGGATGAATCCTACCGCCCCAGGGGAGCGAGGAGGCTTTCTAAGCCCCGGTGGAGCAGCCGGGCACAAGCAGGCCTCCACCTCCCCCGAAGGCCATGCTGCCAGCCCAGAGGGGCGCAAAATTGCCTTCAGCACTTCCCACTGCCTGGCCCCACTTACAGCAGCCCAGCTTCCCCGGGGCCCCAGGAGTTTGGCTTGGGCAGGGAGCAGCACTTGAGCCCCCACTGGCCTCCTGCTCTGGCACCAAAGAACTTTCCCTGCTTCTAGGACCAGACCGATGACCTCTGCACCCACCTCTTCCTGCCTCTAGTGTGCATCAAGAGGCAAGCGCTGGTCTGGTCCTGGGAGCAGGGAAAGTTTGCAGGAGGCTGGTGGGGGCTCAAGTGCCGCTCCCTGCCCAGGCTGGACTTTCAGGCCCCTGGGGGCGTGTATGAAGCGGGACTGTCATAAGTAGGGCCAGGCAAGGGGGCAACTGGATCAGCGGGGGGCCAGCTCCCTGAGGGGGCCTCTGGAGGCTGCTGCCCACCCAGGCCTCTTGGCCAATGCCAGAAAACATCCTCCTGGGCCACACAGCCAGCCCCCAGGTGAATGGCAAGATGGAGAAAGAAGCTTGGTCAGGTGACTGGCCTGGCGGCATTCAGGTCAAGCTGCAGTCACCACCTTCCCTTGCCTCCCCCAGCCCAACATTGAAAAGGGGGGTTGCACCAGCCAGGTAAGTGGATGACGGGGGGACGCAGGGGGGATCAGTGGTTGATTCATTAGAATCCACCACTGGATGTTCTCTCTTGTCCCTCTTGTTGCAGCCAAAAATGTTCCCCATCTTAGGGAACATGGGACTCCCAGGAGCAGCAATTTGAAAGGTATTTGGGGCTGTCACGGAAGGACAGAGATCCTTCTGTCCATAGCAACTCTTAGGTAGACCCAAGGCAATGCCATAAACTAATGTGATATGAAGTTTTTTTTACAGGGAGATCTATTATTTACCTCAGCAGTTTTCCAGTGGGCAGTGCAGTGAATATGCAGTGAATATGCATATTGCTCCTTCTAGGAAATTCAGAAGAAAGATTCAACACATGAGAAGAATGAGGAAAAATAATCTTGTGATGAAGTTCACTATGCCAAAAATGAACACAAGAATCTGAATCTAGATATTCATCATTCTATTTATTTTGTACTCCATCATTTTCCAAGGAGCTCACAGTGATGCAAATAGTTTCCCCCTCTTTCATTTTCATAGACTCATAGAGTTGGAAGAGACCACAAGGGCCACCAAGTCCAACCTCCTGCCATGTAGGAATACACAATCAAAGTACTCTTGACAGACGGCCATCTCCAAAGAAGGAGATTCTACCACTCTCTGAGGCAGTGTGTTTCACTGTTGAACAGCTCTTACCAACAGGACATTCTTCGTAATGTTTAGGTGGAATCTCTTTTCTTGTACTTCGAATCCATTACTCCTAGTCCTAGTCTCTGGAGCAACAGAAAACAAGCTTGCTCCCTCTTCAACATGACATCTCTACAAATATTTAATCATGGCTATTATATCACCCATTAACCTTCTTTTCTTTAGACTAAACATACCAAGTTTCCTAAGCCGCTCCTCATAAGACCTGAAATCTAGATTGTTTACCATTTTGGTTAGTGTTCCAAATTGTCAATGTCCTTCTTGAATTGCAGTGCCCAGAACTGAACACAGTATTCCAGTTGAAGACCGAGCAACACAGAATAGAGTGATACTATAACATCCCTTGATCTAGATAATATGCTCCTGTTGATGGCTTTTTTGGCTGCCGCATTACATCGCTGACTCATTTTCAGTTTGTGGTCTACTAAGACTCCCAGATCCAGCCGGGTGACACCCATCCCATATCTGTGCAGCAATTTTATCTCACAACAATCCTCTAAGTCATAGGGAGTGGTGCATGTCACCAATTGACTGAACTGGGATTGGAGCGTCGACCTTTCCACTCTTTAACCCAATCCAGATGTGTGTGGGAGGGAATCTGCAGAGGAAATGGCAGAGGGCCACACCAATGCATTTGTCCCCCCAACCGCATAAGGGTCAGTCCTACTGGTGCAGGGGGCAAATGCACTGGCAGCCACCCGCCCCTTGCTCTGTGGTGCCAAAACCCAGAGGTCAAGGGCACTGCTGAGCTGCACTGGCATTCTGAGGAAATGCCAGTGTGGAGGGGTGAGTGGGACAGGGTGTTCCTGGGGGTGGAGCTGCTGTCAGTCAACTTCCACTGGCTTTCCAGCTCAGGAACGCCAGCCCCTGGGCTCCCAGAAAAGTGTGGCATAAGTCATTAAATTCAATGGGACAATTTGGACAGTGGGAGAGGTTTCAAGGCCCCTTTGGAGATGGTGTGGCTCTGTCTTCCGCTCGCCACCTCTGCCCATAGTGGGAGTCTGAATGGCATCATGGCATTGTTAGTCAACCTGCTCTTCTGCTTTTAAAATTAAGGCAACTCTGTTTATATGACTTTGCATTTAAGAAGTATGTGTTCACCGGAATGGTTTTATTTTCTGGTTTTGGCGCCGCAGAGCAAGGGGCGGGTGGCTGCCAGCGCATTTGCCCCCTGCACCAGTAGGGCTGACCCTTATGTGGTGGAGGGGACAAATGCATTGGTGTGGCCCTCTGCCATTTCCTCTGTGGATTCCCTCCCACACACATCTGGATTGGTTAAAAAGTGGAAAGGTTGATGCTTCAATCCCAGCTGGGAGCAAAGACTGTACTATCTGAGACTTCTAAAGAAACAACAACTGAATGGAAAACTACTGGTGTCCTTTTACCGCTGTGCTATAGAGAGTGTCTTAACCTACTGCATCTGTGTATGGTTCTCCAGTTGCACAGTGGCAGATAGGAAGGCGCTCCAAAGGGTGATCACTACTGTACAGAGGATTATCGGCTGCCCTCTCCCCTCCTTGGAAGAACTCTACAATTCCCGAAGCCTAAAAAAAGCCCAAAATATTCTGAGAGACCTGTCTCATCCAGCACACTCTCTTTTTGAACTGTTACCATCCGGCAGACGATACAGGTCTATCAAAACTAGGACAAAGTGGCTCAGAGACCACTTCTACTCTAGAGCTGTGGCTATGCTAAACTCTGTGGCTTTGTGTTGATGTGTTTGGGGCTGCGTAGGGATGGGTGGAGGAAGGGGAAAGTGAGGATGGGGTATGAGTCTGAAATTCTGTGCATAGAGGGATGCTGCTGTAAATTTCGTTGTGCATGCACAATGACAATAAAATGCTTATGCTTATGCTTCAGCCAATTGGTGACATTTGACATGACTCTAAATAAATAAGATTTTGCTCAGGCCTCCCAACTTAACTTGACTGACCGGAAACTCCAGTTTCTACTAGTGGCATATTGTGAAATTTAGTTTGCCAAACATGGATGGGTCATAAATGCCTTGTGTTTTTTGTTGATTTCAGTGGGGCAAGTAACCACATCTCTGCAATAAGTGGCAGTAGGTTTCTTAAATCTTGCTTAGACTTTTAACAACTGCTGTAGATTTTTGGGGGGTGGGTGGGGGGTGGGGACATTTCAAAGATGAAGGATACCACCTGGGAGTCTAAGTGAGACTTCAAACTGTCTGGGCTAATTAGAATGCTATTATTTGAGATAATCTTATTGGGATGCTTGGAAATGAGTTCATGTCTTCATTACAAGGACAAAGGACTTGAGATCATGCTGTATCTTTAAAGGGCATTGCTAATATATGCACAGAGGGCAAAGGATAATGGACGAAACTACGCTCAGCAAACTGGGAGTCAGTTTTGGCTTACAATGAAGGAAATTTAAGGGGGAAAGAAGAAAGTGGTGATCTGAAGAAAAGCAATTTGAATGCTCTACCCACAAGAGGCCTGCGGATCATCTCTCCTCTAAATTGGTTTTAGATAATGAAGTTTTGATTATAAAACTATTCCAAGTGAGCTCAATGGCTGTCTGTATACAGATTTTCTTCATTACAAAACTTCAGCCCAATTTTATCCTGTTCAGTGGTTCAATAGCAGCACTAATCCGGGAAGATTGAAAATGGGCTACCCATGTCTGATGCCACAGGATGATCTATAATGCCAAAGATTTTCCGGATTTGGCATAAAGTAGCGAAGATTCACTTCAGTATTTATCTTCTCCAGCTGGGAGCATCTTGATGAAACAAAATGGCCCTTAGTGTTCTGTGCTTATGCCAAAAACGTCTTCAATTTTTATTGGGGGGGAGGAGGGGAGAAATTCGAAGATCGGGGCATTCACAAATGAATTTCACAGTTCTGCAGTCTCTGAGTCTATTGCCAGTTGAGTCTAACCCTCTCTAAATTTCAGTTTGAGTCATAATGGCTCAGTTCCAGCCCCTTCATCAGCTAGATTACATCTTTTCCTTACCCATTGTTTGCCCAGGCTTACCAGGTCATAAGGCAGGGGATAGCAGCTGGGCTAGGGTAATGAATGCCAACTTCTGTTTCTAACCTGATGCTCATTCTCTGCAAAGAAAACTTCTGGCCATGTTCAGAGCTTGGTCAGCATCAAACTTGGTATGGCCAGCATCAAACTTGGGAATGGCATGGCCAGCATCAAACTTGGGAATGGTAACATTTTGTTCTACCTCACTGACCAAGAAAAGTTCAAGCTACTTTTGCAAGCTTTTCCACCTTCCCATTTTCTCTCTTTCCCGCCTTGAAATTTGGTCAAGCTTGAGAAGTGTGAGAAAAGAAATGAGGAGCAGGAAAACTGGCAGATGCCAGGGCTGATAGCAGAAGAGCACCTCTCTATAAGCTTCCCAAGCTTTGCAGAAAAGGCTCCAAGTTTACCACAACCCTTCCTCTCCCTTCTCTCAAAAGTTCAGGAACATACGGCAAATTCTGAATCAAGATGTCTAATTTATTATTCCATTTCAGATGTCTAATTTATTATTCTGAACAGAATTAAACTACCGTCGAAAGGATGCAAAGGTAGCCACAAAGAATTCTATCTAATGGTGATGATTTTACATTGCTAATGATTGAGGGGAAGGCTTGTGCCTTAGGTGTGACATCTGTCAATGCTCGTTTCTTCACAAGATATGGTAACACGAAGTGTCCCATGAGAATAAAGTCAATCGTACCTATACCCTTTTCAGGATAAAGATGATAATGCAGACATGCGTTCTTTGGTGGAGGTCAGCAGCAGCAGCAGAAGAGTTTGGATTTATATCTCCCCTTTCTCTCCTGTAGGAGACTCAAAGGGGCTTACAATCTCCTTGCCCTTCCCCCCCTCACAACAAACACCCTGTGAGGTAGGTGGGGCTGAGAGAGCTCCGAAAAGCTGTGACTAGCCCAACGTCACCCAGCTGGTGTGTGTGGGAATGCACAGGCTAATCTGAATCCCCCAGATAAGCCTCCACAGCAGTGGCGTAGGAGGTTAAGAGCTCGTGTATTTAATCTGGAGGAACCGGGTTTGATTCCCAGCTCTGCCGCCTGAGCTGTGGAGGCTTATCTGGGGAATTCAGATTAGCCTGTACACTCCCACACACGCCAGCTGGGTGACCTTGGGCTGGTCACAGCTTTTCGGAGCTCTCTCAGCCCCACCCACCTCACAGGTGTTTGTTGTGAGGGGGGAAGGGCAAGGAGATTGTCTGCCCCTTTGAGTCTCCTACAGGAGAGAGAGGGGGGATATAAATCCCAAACTCTTCTTCTTCTCTTCTTCAAGCAGCGTGGGCCTCCATTGTCAATCATCACTGCACACTATGCACCAGGAGTTCAAGTAGTTAACAAGAAACCAAGCATCTGTTGTGTTGGCAAGGGACAGGTAAACTGCCCTTGCTTGCAGCATCAAGGCAGTAGAATTGTAGTAAAAGCAAAGGTAAGAAACTAACCATGCCAGGAAGAAAGTAGGCTTCCTGCAGTGACATGACCACAAGATTCTGGATTAAATTAACTTTCATCCTCAACGGCAAGAGCCGTTTGTCCTCCTATGGGAATTCCAGTGTGTTGCAGCACTCTGTGTGTGTTAGAATGCAAAAACACATCTGGATTAGACTTAGCAAATATATCAGTTTTGAATTTGGCTGCTTACAATGGGGTAATTATCTAAAGCAGCGGTTCTCAACATGTGGGTCACGAACCCTTTGGGGGTCGAATGACCCTTTCACAGGGGTCGCCTAACACCATTGGAAAACACATATTTCTGATGGTCTTAGGAACCGAGACACAAATAATTTTATGGTTGGGGGTCACCACAACATGAGGAACTGTATTAAAGGGTCACGGCATTAGGAAGGTTGAGAACCACTGATCTAAAGAGTACTGTCACAATTGGTGATTGTAGTAGTCACAAGTTCAACAACCCTAGCCATTGCACAAGCTTTGTTGTCGCTCTTTTGGAATCATGGTTGGTTTTCTCCCCCCACCCACAGCATTCCAAATTGGATTGTCAGGGCTTGGCGCATGGACATGCTCTCACATTGCTTTGCGCAACCCTGCCCTTCATCCATCATCTTTCTTATATGTTGAGAAATCGATAGTATTAAAAAAATGTGCTTCGATTCTGCTCTGGAGTGTGTGTCTAAGTGTAAAACACCTGGCATGGGAGTTTGTGGGGATCCAATCTGAATACTTTGTTTTCCTCATTGCTGTCTGTCCCCCCCACCAAGTTGGAGTTGCCAGTTCTGGGTTGGAGAACTCCCGTAGATTTGCGGATGGAGTCTGGAGAGGGCAGGGACCTTGGTGGAGTACAGTGCCATAAATTCCACCTTCCAAAGCATCCATTTTCTCCAGAGGAACTGCTCTCTCTAGTCTGGATATGAGCTGTAATTCAACAACAACCACCTTTATTAGGCATTTAAAATAGGCTCTAGAGCATTACCAGACATTTATGAAGTCCAAATCAAGAGTACATTCAAAACGCAGGCAGAAAGACTGTATATAGCAGTATACATTACTTAGAAAGTTCTGTCACTTGCAAACGAAATTTTGCTACTTCTTCCAAGAGCACGACATCTGTATTGTTTAACAGAAGCTCCACAACAGAACTGTCAGAGTCTCTTTCAGATTTGTCTAGGGCCAGCCTGGGAGATCTCTGGCCCCACCTGAAGGCTGACCTTCCTACCTGAGATCGGTTGTGAATCCGGGTGATCTCCAATGCTATCTGGAACTTGGCAACCCTACGCCAAATACATGATTTTAAAAGATGTTTTGATCTTACTTTGTAGGAGGGAAGCTACATAGGAGCCTGCCTCTCTCTCTCTCTCTCTCTCTCTCTCAGGCCCTTTCCACACAGCAAATGTATAGCAGGTTGCAGTTGGGATAAAATAACCCACTTTCCTGTTTTCCTGTTCGTATGCATCTGTGCAGGCAGTGATTGGAGCCCACGGAAACAATGCAGGTTGCTTTTGTACTTTTGCATGGAGGCGCGTCTGTTTTTTTAATGTACCTCCCACCGATGCATAGCTACGCAGGCATGCACAAATTAACCCCCACAGTCATGCTGACATCTCAGGATACCATGATACAATCATTTGCACCTGAGTGCCTACAGAGATGTAAGCTGGGAAATAAAAAAAGAAAAAGAAAGCATAGCCGAATAAAATGCCTCCTGTCCAGCCGTTTGCTCACAAGCGACTTCAACTCAGGATTTTTCAAAAGATTCGCAAATAGTGCAATTCTCTAAAAACCCGGTTTGGGAGAAATAACATGGAGCAGACTCACTTTAGGGGTGGGATCCTTGCAAAGTTTCCCCTCAAAATGGGTTTTTTAACCAACCTTAATCTGTGTTTATTGGCTCATGTGGAACAGGCCTTAGACTTTCCCATTTTGCTTCGCTGACTCATGTTAATTTATGGGAACATTCAGGTCCAATAACAAATACTTTTGTGCATGAATGTTCTTCTTCTGCATGTATGTTCTTCTTACCTCATTATTTTGCCAACACGTCTGACAGAAAAAAATTGTTACACCCTCTCCTGCTTTGAGATCTCTCAGAGAACACAGCCCTAGTCATGGGTCGATGGCCTGTTAGGTACTCTAGGCCAGGGATGGCGAACCTTTTCGAGACCGAGTGCCCAAACTGCAACCCAAAACCCACTTATTTATCGCAAAGTGCCAACACCGCAATTTAACCTGAATACTTGAGGTTTTGAGCATTTAGAAAAAAACGGTTGGGTCAGAGGCGACAAGTTACTCGGGGAGTAAGCTTATGGAAGCAAATCCATGCAACGGCTCAATGCACTGTGAACCTAGGAGTGTTTACTCAGAAGAAACCCCATTGCCAGTAACCGAGCTTACTCCCAGGTAAAGGATCGTGCCCAGGCCAGCCTAGATGTGTGTGTGGGGTGTGTGTGTGATTTTCTGCCCCCCCCGATGAACTCTGTGCACGTGTGCCCACAGAAAGGGCTCTGAGTGCCACCTCTGGCACCTGTGCCATAGGTTCGCCACCGCTGCTCTAGGCCCTTTTCTGGGTTGTTTGTTTCATGAGATTCAGATTTACAGTTGTTCTATCTGTCAGTGCTGGCAAAAGACAGAAGAGGGAACCTGTTACTACTCATCTCCATACATTCCTCCATATCACTCCTCATGATGGTGGGGGGAGAAAGCACCAACTGTTTGTTTAGGCTGAGCTCCTGTTTTCTCAGTCAAGATTACATATCAGATCCCCAGCCATGTCCCAACAGTCCTTAGTAACTTACCTGCTTTTATATAGTCTTCTTTCCTCAGTGTATTTATTTAAAACATCTATTAGCTGCCTTTCTCCGTTGCAGAACTCAAGGCAGCGCGCGCGCGCGTGTGTGTGTGTGTGTGTGCGTGTGTGAGGGTGTTAAGTGCCATCAAGACATTTCCAAATCATGGTGACCTTATGAATTAATGACTTCCAAAATGTCTTCTTGCTAACAGCTTTGCTCAGGTCTTGCAAAATGAGGGGCGCGGCTTTCTTTATAGTCAATTAGTCTCATCTTGGGTCTTCTTCTTACAGTATAAATACAAGAATTATATAAAAACATAATAAAACAATTGTAAAAACAAATAAAAGATCATAATTTAAAGATTCTAATTAAGACTGCCAATCAATATAAACTAACCGCCCCATTCAAAAGGCCAGGCACCCACATATTAACTAACAAAAGAGAAAATGTTCTTTAGCTCAGTCTCAGTCTTGATGGGGTAGATGGGAAGATGGGAGAAGATGCATGGTTTGTCTTTCTACTGTTTCAGTTTTCCAAATGTTGCCTTCTTGCTTGACTTCCAAAGCAAGCAAGTCTGTTTGTGTCAACTGAATGGCATTTAAACATTCTTGCAATGCTGTCTGGGAACCATAATTTGAGCCAGTAAATTCTGAGAACATGCCAGCACCATGAATGCACAATAACAGCACATATACTGTGACAGACCTGATTTTAAATCATCTTTGAGTTCCCCAGTGATGATCCTGGGCCATGTGTAATACAGACAAAGCCAGTCAATTGGTAACATGTGCTCACATTAGTTACTTGGCCAGCCAACATACTGACTGCTGCCACCATGCAAAGGCAACACTATCTGACATGCTGCTCATTTTTGAGTGGGGAGTAAATCGTTGAGGCTTTAAGAGTAAGTTTTGTTTTCAAACACCTGTTTTGCAAATATTGAATGTGCTAGCAATCCAGTAAGATCTGAGCATGCACCAAGAGCAATTACTAGCCAGTTGGCTATGTGGTGGAGAATGGCTTCAATTGCACAGGTGCAAAAACATTTTAATTACTGATCATTTAAAACTGTGAACAGATCATTAATGCCTACATAGGAAATGCTCAACATGAGAGGAAATGGGCACTGGAAGCAGGGTTAAGTTCAATTTTCAAACATGTTATTTGCTCCAATTGCAACATCACCACTTACTACTAATGCTCCTCTTACTGGGATTTCTTTTTTTCTTCTTGCAAAGGAACACATTCAAGGAAATTGCAAGCGATCAGAAGGTCTGAATTGCACAATCCTCTAGTAGGAAAATAGTCCAATTATTAAAGCAATTGTTCTGGAAAGTGTGTATTTGCTTAGTTGTTTACAATCTATCGATTTTTATAGCTGGATTAAGATCCATATCGTAGTATCCTTTTCTTTTTTGGCCTGAGACAAAATTGACTTAGACCATAGAGAGACAAATTGTCCTATGGATGATGAATATAGGTGGAAAGAATTCTGGGCTCCAAGTTCAATATAATTAATGGAGTGTTACTAACACAGCCTAGCTTGTGTATTTGCAATTCTGTGTAATGATTTAATTGCGAATCTCCCACTGCATTTGGTGTTACAAGTTACAAATGATGCCAAATGCAGCTGATCAGAAATATTGACAATCACTCATTAGTATTGATGTATACAAGATTCACCACTGGAAGCTGATGCCATTATGAGCTGATTTTTAAAAGTTTTGCTTTTTAAATAAAGACTCATGGTGCATTCCTTATACTACACTCTTCTGAAATGATGGGAAAGTTCTAGCAGTGACCCTGTGCTATTCTGCACCATTCTACTGAAGAAGAAGAAGAGTTTGGATTTATATCCCCCCTTTCTCTCCTGCAGGAGACTCAAAGGGGCTGACAATCTCCTTGCCCTTCCCCCCTCACAACAAACACCCTGTGAGGTAGGTCAGAAGAACTGTGACTAGCCCAAGGTCACCCAGCTGGCGTGTGTGGGAGTGTACAGGCTAATCTGAATTCCCCAGAGAAGCCTCCACAGCTCAGGCGGCAGAGCTGGGAATCAAACCTGGTTCTTCCAGATTAGATACACGACCTCTTAACCTCCTACGCCACTGCTGCTCCTGAAGGGGAAATTCTAAAATCTCAGAGGTTTATTTAGCCACGATTCAGAGAGACTGATATGGATACAACAGATGCCATTTAAAGCAATAGGGATTTAAGATTTGGGCCAACAACAAGGGCAATTAATTTTTGGACCTCAACTAAAAGCTGGTGGAACAACTCTGCCTTATAGACCCTGTGGAATTGCATCAAATGCTGGAGGGCCCTAATGTTACATGGCAGAGCGTTCCACCAGGTAGAAGCCTTGTTAGAAGTTGGCAAGATCGAGAAACATGGCTTCTATGGTCCATTCTGCACAGCACAACTAAGTTGTCCTGAAGACACCAAAAAGGGTATCTTGGGGAGGAACTCCACACAGCTTCTTCCCCAAGACATCCACAGAACACCTTATTTCTGCTCCAGCTGTCTTATTTTGAGAACAGTTTCCCCCCCCTAAGCTGCCTGCAAGACATTCCCTGCCTGGCTATGTGGAATGCAGAGGTCAGTTTCAAAAAAATGGTAGCAGTACAAGACAGAGAGGCTGGATTTTCAAGGGCGACAACAGAGTAGCAATTTATTTGTGACCATCCAATTAACAAAACCCCTGCAGTTGCATCCATTTAAGCTAGTACTCAATGAAAGTTACTTTTAATCTAAATTATTTTCCTCTGGCTGGTCCAGAGAAACCAAACAAAAGAGAAGAGCTAGGTGTGAGATTGTGAAAACAATTTCAACAGGACCAAGGCCCCTTCTACACATGCAGAGTAACGCACTTTCAATCCACTTTCACAATTGTTGAGAAGTGGATGTTGCTATTTGGCACAGTAAAATCCAGCTGCAAAGTGCATTGAAAATGCATTATTCTGCATGAGCGGAAGGGGCCTGAAATCCAGCTGCAAAGTGCATTGAACATGGGTTGAAAGTGCATTATTCTTCATGTGCCGAAGGGGTCTAAGAGATACAAAGGGATGCACAGAGAAAGGATAGGAAGGGAAGGGTCCTTTATCTAGGGGAGTGTCTATGAAGGAAAACCAACTAACTGAAGGGCTGACTGGTAAAGAATGTGGAAAATTGAAGATAAGAGTCAAGAGTGGGTAGAAAAACACAAAGAGTCAATCCAAGAAGGGAAGCAGAATGGTTTTTTGTTTTTTTTAAAGCATATTCTACTCTCTTGATGAGGAGTTCCAGTGATTTCATTTCTAGCAGTAATGGAAGGTAGCTTGGGAAAAAAACCAACTGCTCACAGGCCACAAGCCTGCTGTTTCTTATTAGCTGTGGAAGATGATACGGGAGAAGAACCAATTATGAAAATGGGGTGGGAGGTGGGGCTTGGAGAGTCCTTTTTTATAACCTGGGTACAAATAGGAGCACTGCCATATGCAGAATTAGGACCTGCAATGGCACTGGGCCAAAACTTTAGAATCCAGATGCCTATTGTTGAAATCTGGGCTGTACTGTGACTGGTAAAAATTTAGGATGTGAAACCTTATTTGTGAAAGGATCATTCAAGCTATGATTGAATAATTGAAACCTTCTAGGTCAGTGGTGGCGAACCCTTGGCACTCCAGATGTCATGGACTACAATTCCCATCAGCCCAATTGGCCATGCTGGTAGGGGCTGATGGGAATTGTAGTCCATAACATCTGGAATGCCAAAAGATATGTCCAGTTGTGCATCCAGTTAATTTGTGTGGCAGGCATCCGTTCTGACAATGGTTGAGATTGCTGGCCCTTCCTGAGCACGTGACTGGATTTCCAAATAAGTCTATACTGTCAGGGAGATTCTGAATCATTGGTTAATATTATTTTGCAAACTTGGGTCATTACTCCTGGCCAAGGTGTGAAGATGTTTTGGAGGATCAGACAAAAATTTTTTTTGATTAACTACCTCTGGAGTTCTCAGTCAGCAAGGTTATTTTCTCCTGAAAGTCCCTGAGAAAATTTATGCCTTAATCGCAGGACCCTGCCTTGATATCAAAATATGGTTTCATCAAAGCTTCTGACTTCACAAAGCCACAGAGGGGTGCAAAAGGACATGGGTCTTGGGTTCTGTGTTAGGATGAGACCCCAGGCCTTCAAAGCTGAGAGGACTGCTGTTATAGGTAAAGCACAGAAATTTATCCCAGAAATAAGGGCGTAATTCAGAGCAATGCTATGAATTAACCAATAGGATCTGTGTATTGGGAAAGATTAAGATATTTCAAGAGACAGTTTAGTTAGCCGGGAACTAAGCTTAAGAGAGATTGGAACAGCAATCAAGCACACAAGGTTCATTTAGTAGGAGTGCGAATTTAAAGATGTGTGGAGGTACCAAATCTTTGGTTAAATTCCCTCGTGTGGGAAAATGAGCTTTTGCTGAGACCAGTGTCAAAGTTATGCAGCAGAATCTGTAATTTATATGTTATAAACCTGCCTGAGACAATTTTTTCTTTGGGCATGTACTGTTTGAATGGTGATATTCTACAACTCCTGGTTTATTACCAACATACCTCACTATCCTTCAGTTATAAATCCAAGTTTTGGTGAGTTTATACACAGGCTCACATTCTGTCCTTCTGAACCTGTTTAAAAATTTGCTCAGGAAACCCAAATACAGTAGGGTGGGCAGAATCAGTGACCTAGAAAATCCTGTGGGGAGATATCTAAGTAACAGGAAATCAATCACAACTTGTCCTCTGTCCTGGCAAGGTCTCCAGTATACCTCTGTGAACCCCAGAAGTCCTTTGGCTCCATTTTGAGAAACAGTGGGTTATCAGTAGTTCATTGGGTTATCAATATCTTTGACCTAACATTTATTTCCTGTATTGTATATGCTTTTTAATCCGTTTTTTTACTATTGTTGCAGTGTTGTCTGTGCCAATAAAGGCTTGCTACAGGTTATCAATAGTTATTTTATTTAATTTTATTTATTTAAAATATTTTATGCTGCCTTTCCCTCAAATAAGGCAGAAAACATGAAGATGTCTGAACATTAAAACACCATTATATATCTGGTAGGTAAGAATTTTATAATCTAGATGTTGAGGGATTACACTCCCCATCAGCCCTGAAGGGGCTGATGGGAATTGTAGTCCATAACATCTGGAGTGCCAAAGGTTCGCCACCATGGATATATATATTAAATAGTATATAATATAATAATTAAATAGTATAAAAAATGAGTTGACATCAAGATGCTGTTAGTTACCTTTGCCACAGATCATGCATTCATATCATGCTCATGTATTCTGCAAAATGTCTCCAAGGCTTTCTCCCAAGTGTTCCCAGATGTTTATTCTGTTTCCACACTACTGAATCAAGTCACGGAAAACCTATGTGTGTAGGTTCAGCTAAGCTTTTGCTCAATATCAGTCTTTGGGTGTGTGGAAATTAAATTAACATAAAATAAATTGTATATGTGGAAATATAATTTACCTTTCCATAAGAAAAAAAGAAAACATGGGCATAGTTAATATTTGAATAGCCACGCGCCCGGATTCAGCAATCTTTTGTAGCTACAGGAAATCCAGTACGTACATTTTTCTCTTTTTTTGACAATGTTGATGACTTGCCTTTCTGCACAGTGAGCACGCGACAGCTCCCAACAAAAATCAATGCACAACAGCAACAAAATGCAGTGAAAAGATCTGCAACTCACCCCTGTTCTGAAATCAGTACACTCAAACTAGCAGCACCAATATGATAAATACATGGAGCCAACCTCCCAGGCACATATGTTGCCCCATTCCTTTCAGTGGGAAGTGGATGCATACGCACATTGTATCTGGAAGCTCTGAGCCTGACTGAACCGGAAACACCAGGCAACAGCCAAGCACAATGTGAGAATGACATCAGATTGCACAAGAGAGGGAAACGACAAATGGAGGGAATTGGAGAGAGCTTTGGTGGTGGCTGATGCACACTTTATGTGACAGACATCAATGTGTAAACTAATATGCTCGAGATTCACAATGGAACATATGCATCCACAATGCAGAAGGCGTAGGAGGTTAAGAGCTTGTGTATCTAATCTGGAGGAACTGGGTTTGATTCCCAGCTCTGCCACCTGAGCTGTGGAGGCTTATCTGGGGAATTCAGATTAGCCTGTGCACTCCCACACACGCCAGCTGGGTGACCTTGGGCTAGTCACAGCTTCTCGGAGCTCTGTCAGCCCCACCCACCTCACAGGGTGTTTGTTGTGAGGGGGAAAGGGCAAGGAGATTGTAAGCCCCTTCGAGTCTCCTACAGGAGAGAAAGGGGGGATATAAATCCAAACTCCTCCTCCTCCTCCTCCTCCTCCTCTCCTCCTCCTCCTCCTCCTCCTCCTCCTCCTCCTTCTTCTTCTTCTTCTTCTTCTTCTTCTTCTTCTTCTTCTTCTTCTTCTTCTTCTTCTTCTTCTTCTTCTTCTTCAGGCACATGGCTACTGGGGGGCATATATCAATTTTTTTCTGGTATTTATTAGATTTGGGTTTATTGGGCCTGAACATTTTTCAGAAAAAAGTCAAATATTTATATTGATATATGTCCCCCCACACCTTTTCCCAGATATCCAAAAAATTTTTTAGATCCATTCAAGTCTATGGTGAATTTTGGAGGTTTGGGGGGCTGTTTGGATCACCAAGTCCAATTTTAGGGGGCCCCCAAAGGGAGTGCCCCCCATCTATCTGAATGGAGCTTTCAATTGTTTTCAATGGAGGAAAAAAACAGTATTTTTTTTCCTCCAGGAGAAAAGCAAAGAGGCGTACCTGTGAGCAACCACAGGCCAATGCCTCCCACGCTAAAAATGAACAGAATCCCAACAGAACCATACCGGAACCCAATCCAGTGGAACCCAAACCAATGTATCATGAAGGCTCTCAAAACAGGGGGCACTTTGGCCAGCCTCAAGCCAATCTAATGTGCAGGTGCCCAGCAAAACCCAGGCACACTCTGGCAGCACAAGCCTAGCAGAACCCATATCCAGCCTCACAGTGCCAGGTAGCTGAAGGTATGGAGATGCTTTTGCCAGTGCGCACAAAGTCTCAAGCCAATCAAACATGCATGTGCCCAACAAAACTCAGGAATGCTCTAGCACAGGGGTCTTCAAACTATGGCCCTCCAGATGTTCATAGACTACAATTCCCATGAGCCCTACCACTTGGGCATGCTGGCAGGGGCTGATGGGAATTGTAGTCCATGAACATCTGGAGGGCCATAGTTTGAAGACCCCTGCTCTAGTAGAACAAGTTCAACAGACCCCCATGTCCAGTCACACAGTACCAGGTAGCTGAAGGAGTGGGGACAATTTTGCCAGCCCAGATGAAGCTACAAGCCAATCCAATGCTCTGGATTTTAGCAAAGGCCAGGCATTAGCACGGCTTAACAAAGAAACCTTTGTTACCGGGAAGGGAAGGAAGGTGCCTCTAGAAGAGGTGAGAGTGTGGAGGTTCTGTGTACACCCTGACCCTCCTCTCTCTGCAGTCCTGCACACCATCACAGCCTCAGAGGTTGGAGCTTTGGTGCTGTGACTGCCTTTCTTTCCTGGCTCTACTTTTCCCACCTCCTATTTCTGTAGTGGAATGTTAGGAAGAAACAAATCTTCAGGGGCGGGGGGGGGGCGTGATGCACCAGGTGTGTGCCACAGTGGGGGTCTGGCGAGGGCGTGGCAGGGCATGGCAGGGGCGTGGCAGGATGGGGGCGAGACAGGGGCATTCCAGTGTGGGACGGGGACGGAGGATGCACCAGTGCACCAGGTGCTTTCCCCCCTCGCTATGCCTCTACACATCTTGATTCACTTCACTAATTGTTGCACTCAGTGGATTCTGCTGGTTTCTCCTCCTGAGTGTCTTTCAACTTTCAGCTTTTTGGCTCCATTTGAATTGCCGTTTTTTTTCCAGTTTGGCACATCCTAATATACACCCCTAATGGCTGGCTACCCTTTACACCTCATGGAAACCTCTATAGCAAAAGCCAGTAGCATTCCTATTTGCTGTGTATTGATTCAATTGGCTCTAAGTGTACACGTTAACAAAGTTATCTGGAGGAAGAGTTAGTGGCCACACTCTCCAGTTTGGCAGGATTTAATTATAGGACATCACTGGACTCTTAACATTTCCACTAGGGGAAAAAAAATAATAGCTGTCTCTTCACCAGAAAATGTTTCCTTAATATATTTTTATAGCATATGCATTAGCTTTCATAGTCTTCCTTGATAATAATTTTCGGCAACCAGGGAAACATTATTGACTTCAGAATGATTTATTAAAGATATTTTGCCGGAGGAGGAAAAAAAAATCAATGGATCTACTGATCTAAATACCCAAATAATAGAGAGAGATTTCATAAGTGGGTCTTACAATGTGTGTTGAGTGATAATAGGGCTCCAGTCTTCAAGTGCCTCATCAATTACCTACTCTAGTCAATAGGTTGAATTTCCATCATACATAGAAAGCTCTTTCTCTGTGGGGAAAAGGACATAGAAAAGGCTTGGAAATAGACAAACGCAGGAGGATGCCATATATAGTCTGATGCTTGCAGTTAATGCTGTGAACATTCTCCACACGCTTTCTGATATTTAAATCACTCCAGCATTTCCTTATTTCACACTACTTTAATTGGGAAGCTGCAATTATCTATTTATTAAATTGTTTCTACAGTTCTTCATTTGTGACGTTACGTAGCGGAATGTTCCCCAAGAGATACTTCGGCCTATGTCAAATTGTCAGAGCAGTTTCCAAAGACTCACCAAGGTCTTTAGCGCTCCTTCCAGAGCAGGAGGAAGGAAAGGAGAATGTTTTAAAAATTCGGAATAGCTTTCATACACCTTTCACGCATGGGCTCAAGATCCTTTATACTAGGCGCAAATCATAGATAATAAAAGCAAGACTTAACACAGGACTAATAGCAGCTTAAAAATCATATGCATCAACTCATAAGCATAAAACTTAACAGAAGGCTGTTCTGGGCTATCTTGCAAGCTCTTCTGAAACCAGGCAAGGAGACAGTCTTTGTGTTTTGGGGAGCTCAATCCAGATTGTTGCAGTAACCACAGAAAAAGCCCTGGAATGGGCTACCTCTGATCAAGCCTCAAGAAGGGAAGACACAGTGAGGAGAAACTAGTATAGCAGGAGTCTTCAAACTATGGCCCTCCAGATGTTCATAGACTACAATTCCCATGAGCCCTACCACTTGGCCATGCTGGCAGGGGCTGATGGGAATTGCAGTCCATGGACATCTGGAGGGCCATAGTTTGAAGACCCCTGTAGTATAGTGAAGAGATAGTCCAAGGGGAGGGACCATGGTTTAGAGGTTTAGCTGGCATTTTTCAGGTCTCAGGTTCAATTCCAGTCACCTCCAATAAAAAGGATCCAGTAGTAGGTAATATAAATGATGTCTACCTGTTCTTTCACTGCCAGTCAGAACAGACATTACTGATCTTGACAGACAAATTGTTTGACTCAGTAGAAGGCAGTTCAATGAACAAGGCTGAGGCTCAGATTAATGGAGAGAAAAGTGGTCCTTCAGCTGTATGGATCCCAGGTCATAAGAACATAAGAACATAAGAACTAGCCTGCTGGATCAGACCAGAGTCCATCTAGTCCAGCACTCTGCTACTCGCAGTGGCCCACCAGGTGCCTTTGGGAGCTCACATGCAGGATGTGTGGTGCTAAATGCTTCTGCTGCTGCTGCTCCTGAGCACCTGGTCTGCTAAGGCATTTGCAATCTGAGATCAAGGAGGATCAAGATTGGTAGCCATAGATCGACTTCTCCACCATATAAATCTGTCCTGAGGGGCTTTTCACTAGTACCTCAAATTGAGACAGAAGCATATTTGGGCAGATGGCCTCAGACATGCATCAAGCGACAAAAATATTTCTTTAGTTTAAAAATCCATTATATTTTGAAGTAATCAAAGTTTCTAAGCCATCTTTAAGGGGAGCGCTACATAAAGTACATTACAATCAATCTATCCTATCCTTACTAATAGATTAACATGGGGCAACACAGACAGCTTAGCTCAGTCTGAGAAATGAATCAATCTATGTAAAACATGGAATGGTAACAGGCACTTTTAGCAACTTTATTTACCAACCTATCAAGAAATCCAGGTTCAAAAGTTCTCCAAAATCATTCCATACTCAGTTTAGAGAGTTAACTCATCTAAAGCCAGCAGCACGACTCCTTACCAACTACCAGCTTTTCAGATATAGTGTTTATACCCTCATGTTTCTACACATGAGACTTTAAGTTTATGGGGTTTTATTCTCAGTTGACCCACATATTTCTGCTATTAGGAAGATTCTCATTAGTCATCTTTTTGGCAGATCTATTGACAGAATTTGGTGAGTGTTACCACATTTTCTTTAACTTATAATGGAAGTTGTCGAGCCTCATCCTCTGACCCACCAACCCTCATTATTCCTACTAGTTAAACACCTAGTTATGGTCTAGTTAAACACCTTGTTATCGAATTAGTTAGGATAATCTTTGTTAAGGGAGCCTGACAGCCCAGTAAACCTGTGGCCTCCAGATGTTCATGGATCTCACCTATCACAGTTCTCGCCAGCATGGCCAATTGGCCATGAACATCTGGAGAGCCACAGGTTACAGACCCCTGGTCTAACTATAACAATAACCCATCTCAACCCAATGAATAATGTCAAACAGGAAAAAGAAAAAAGTCTCTGCTTTGGTCAATATGAAGAGACACCGCAAAATTCTTCCTTGGCTACGTCAGTCCAAGGGGACTATATATAGCCGGTGACACTGACGTAGCCAAGGAAGAATCTAAGGGCAAACCAACCCCTCAGTCCACAGACATGCTAAGAGAGAACATTCTAAGGGTGACAGTTAAACACCACCAGCTTCCTGTCATTCACCATGGTGCACCAAGTGCAGTCTAACACTGCCCTCCACAACGCATGCGAACATATCCCTTCTGCTGAAACTGCTACAGGGAGAAGAGGAATTAAACGCAGAAAACGCTTTACACACTGCATTAGAAAAAGACAACTACAGGAAGCTGCTGCAACATATGCGCAAACCAACCCCTCAGTCCACAGACAGGCTGTGAGGAAATATGCTGCATGTCACCCCAAAGTTCACAAACAGGCTATAAAGAAGTATGCTGAATGTCACTCCGAAATTCACAGAGTGCTTGTGATGAAGTATGCGTAGCAAAGCACGGGTCCCCTGCTAGTTATTTATGTTAGATGGGCTAGCATTGGAATGGTGGAGCTGGCCTCTTCCAGTCCTTATTCTGTTGGTTGATCTGTATGTGAATTAACAGCCCTAGTCCACCAAGAGTCTTCCATTTCATTAAAAAATGGTCTAGAAGCAATGGCTTCCACCCACTGGAAAGCAATGAAAGAAATTCATGTAAGTTCTACTAAAAACCTTGATGGCTATAGCTTGCAATGGCCCATCAACATGGGCATGACAGAAGCCCAGTTGCACAACTGCGTGCAAATATCTTCTTTTCCACAAGCATATATATAAGCAGATGTGAAAAGTGCCACGTCCAAAAAAGCACTGTTTCTGCCATAATTTTTGTAAAATATGCATGTGCTCTGAGCTTTAGTATTTTGATTATGTTATCTAATGCTGCTATATTTTCATTTCTTATTTCAATTTGCCTCTTGTAGGCAAGATCAAAGTGCTTTTTCAGTTATTGGTACACCTATTTCACAATTTGGGCATACTGCCAAAGCCAAACATACATATACACAGTCCCTTGTACTGTTTCCAAGCTAATTTCTCCACCCTGAACTCCTATACAGTAGGAACATTTGACCTGGTTTTGTGAGAAGTAATATCAATGCATATGTACCCTTCCTGTCCATTCTCTCCCACTTCCTGATAGAGATTGCTGCAGCCACTTTTGGTTACAACAAAAATCTCTGAAGTCCAAAACCCAAAAAAGACATAAGAGACAAGATAAGGTATAAATAAGGGAAAGGTTTTTATTTTGTTGCAGAAAATAATAAAAATAATCTTTTGCTAGATGCTGGACGTTGGAAGCAATTTGCAGAGGCGAGATGCGGGCGTTTATACACAAGCTGTAAAAGGTGCATCACTGATACCTCATTGCAAAAGGTGCATCACTGATACTTCATTGATGACATCGTTTTGTTGTCCACAAAACCATCGATCACTTTGTATTGTTATTCTTCTGTTATCAAAAGACTCCTTGTCAGAGTTATGGCCCAAAACAGAAGAACATCTGTCACCCAGGTCCCACTGATGTTCTATCAACCTCATGATGTTGCGAGTCGCAATCCCCCATTTATGCAATCTACATCTCAAAACTGACTCAGTTTTGAAATGTTAAACCACAAAAGAGGTCTTTATTACATTTCAATTATCAAAGTAGGACAAGATATATTCTTTCACAATTAAATAGCTGTTTCATTGCAGGTGCAAATAAACATTTTAGCGGCCTTCCTGGATTTCTCATATCTGAGTGTTCTAAAACAAACTAGCTTATATAAGACAAGAACATTCTGCTTTGTATCTTCTAAAGCAGCTTCATCAAGAAAAACTTGTCAGCTTTCTATAGCAAGGAGAAATGTTATATCAGAGAATAAATGTTTCAATTATTTTAATGCCTCAATAAAACTTCCTATGTTATAATACAAAGACTAAATTCTAATTTTGGCCCCTACAAGGTTGTGCTCGTGAGTTGAGTGATTGCTTTTACATCTTCCCTTTGCCTTGTGCGATATTCTGCTCTGTCTACTTGTTGCCTAGATGAGAACACATTTCTCGTTCTTCACCTATTTGTCCTAGTGACTGTTGTGTTCGGTGCTCTCTTCCACATCATCCTTTCTCCTTTCCATGGCTGTGATTGTGGCTACCAGTGTTTGAGATCACCTGCCCCACACTAGCGCAATGGTAATTGTGCGATGGTTGTGCAGGTTGTGCAGGTGCAGGCATTTCAAGCAGGTCTTTTAAGAGGCAGCACATAGATCCTATGAAGGAATACATAATATATTTTAAAATACCACATACAGAGGACAGTGTATTTATTTATTAGATTATTTATTTATTAGATTATTGCCCCGCCCACATTTCCCAATAAGTTACGCTCAGGGTAACAGAGTGTGTTCCCTTTCCCTTCCGGATCCATGTGAACTTTGCATTCTAAAAGTAGAGTGACCTTTCTCCCTTTCCCTTCTCTGGCTTGGAGCTGATATAGAAAGTACTGGAGCGTAATTGGCAGGCATTTGCCACTGCTGCTGTGCCATTAATGCTTATCTAACCCATTCCATGCTGCGTGCCAAGATATTTATAATCAATCAATATGGAACCTTTATTGGCATATGAATTTAAACAATGTTATTCTTGAAAACTTAGGCACAGCATGTATAAGACAGTCAAACATTAAATAACCACAGTGCTAATATTATATCGTTAAGAACATTTAAGGATTACAAAGCAAAGAAATGTAGCTGTCTGTTCAAGAACTTCTGTAATTTCATGATTTAAAAGAAATACAGTCTTTTCTTGCTCAGTGACTTCACTGCTACCCAATAGTGAATGTTCTAGCAACCTAGAAATAGCAATACTGTACAGGGGGCAATGATGTAGCACATGACCAACTGTTTCTTGACTTTTCATCTTGTAGATGCACAGTCTTTCATGGTGAGGGAGTTTCAGTTCTCTCTCCTGCCTCAAAGAAGGAAGAATGTTGCATCTTGCAAGTGAAAGAGCATGGTGTAGTTTAGGCTCAGGTAATAGATATAAATATTTGGCCATGCCAGTAGTTCTTGCTGGAATGCCTAAGGAATCGAATCAAATTGAATACCTTTAATGGTATATAAATAGTTCAGCATCAACATCAACACCACAAGACAACAGCCTTTACAACTTCGGATGAGTTAAAATAACAGCATTTAAAAATTTAGCCACTGCTTCCAACAACTCGTAGCTTTGGCTGTTTAAAAGACATATAACCTTCTGGTTATCTGTAATGTCTTCATTTCCATGCAGGAAGGGGATTATGTGCTTCTTCCTCTCTATCTCATAAAAGGGACAATTCAACAGCATATGAGATACTGTTTCCACAGAACCCATACCACACGGGCATTTCCTGTCTTTATGTGGAATTCCAAGGTGGCGTCCAAGACTAAAGGAAGAAGGCAGGGCATTACACCTAGCTAAGGTGATTGCTCTACGCCATCGGGCCTCAACCAGGAGATAAAGGTACCAGGCTACAGTTAACCTATCCAAGGGTATTCCCAGGGAGATCGGGGAACAGGTTTTGTCAGCTTCCTCTAGCATCTGTTGGAACGCCTAAGGAAATGGGAGAGCAAAATTTACTCACCCGAGAAACCAAGTTTTGGTGCTCTTGCTCAAACAGCTTACTTTTAATAATGCAGAGCAGTTCATTAGAAGGAAGCATGACTAGGGTATCAACAGGGAGGCCCAAACCACATAATTTAGATTCAATGTGGGCCCACCAGTCGGTGGCATGTAGAAAAGATAATGCCTTAGCTGAGAAGCCAGTGTCGCCATGGTTAAAACCCAGGCGAATTCAAAATTGAAATGAAACATCAAGTCCTAGTTTCCAGTAAATGTTGTCCAACTATGAGACATAATACGGCATAAGGCACCGAATGGGGGAAGTCAAAGATGTTATATAGAAAACAAGATTAAACACACTCTACATCACTGATCCAGGGTTGTATCCAGAGAGGTATGCCATATAGGAGCTGTTGGCACACTTTGGCATTAAATACCTTTAGTACCGCAGGAATTTATTCGTGCCCTCTCTTGTTAACCCCCCCCCCCCGCATAATAGCCCTCGTATTAATTTTGCTGGTAGTAACAGCCAGTCTTCTATGGGTGACCCAACCAGCCTGATGGTGAAAATTCAATCCAAGATATTTGAAGTGTTTAACACAGAGGCGTAGCTCCAAGGGGATGGGGTTGCACGACGTACTAGGCATGCACCCCTGTGGGGATGCGGCGAGGCCATTCTGGATGCATGGCGGGGGTGTGGCAGGGTATTCCAGGGTGGAGGACACATTGGTGCACCGGGCGCTTCCCCCCCTTGCTATTCCTCTGGTTTAACTTAAGTAGCCATTTGCAAGGACTCCATTTGTTTGTGAAAACCAAGCTCTTACCTTTAGAGCTGCTAAGGGTACGATCGTTGTTTTGGCACTATTCAGTGCTTTGAGATAGAAGCCACTTCAGGCCTGCTTTTGAGCATGATAGCAGAAGGGCATCATCTGCATATAGGAGGATAAGAATGCTGGTTTGATTGAGGGTAGGGCAGGAAGCGTCTACTTCATTTAACGGAGAGGTTAAATCGTTTATAAAAAGATTGAATAAAGTTGGGAAGATATTTATAGTAGCTCTTTTTCCAGCAGTTCTTTGTAGCATGTACAAAGGACAGTGTATTTATTAGATTATTTATCCATTTATTAGATTTTTGCCTGCCCTTTCCCAACAAGTTGGGATCAGGATGGCTAAGTGTGTTCCCTCCCCTTCCCCTCCCTGATCCTCGATAACTTTGAGTCTTAGAACAAGAATGACCTCTCCCTTTTCCTCTTCCCCAGCTCAGAACTAGTAAGGATAGTACTGGAACATAATTGGCAGGCTTTTGCCTCTGCTACTGTGCCGTTAATACTTGTCTAATCCATTCCATGCTGTGTCCCAGGATATTTATAGCAGCCCTTTTTTCTGCAGTTCTTTTAACTAGCATGTTTCTTGTCGTTCTAACCTCCTAGTCTGGTCTTGCGATTGCACGGTCATGCTGATCCTGTGTAAAGGCAAGGGCAATGGTGAAGTCCGACAGGCAGCTTCAACCAACTAGCTGCCTGCACATCAGCGTATGTATCTCTGGTGCCATGCTTCTTGAAGTTCTGGAATCCTTTCTGGTCCTGGAGCAGCTCCTGGGTGATTCTGTATCTACAGAGCTGCATAACATCCTCCCTAAACATTTTTTTTTAAAATCAAAGAATAATACATCAGTACCAACATCTCACGTTGTTGATAAGCAGAACAGGCAAGATTACACTTAAGAGCTTGAGCCAGTTTTTGCCTGTCAGTTGCACTAGCTGTTCCTTAGCTGATATACATCATTGTTGTACCAAGCACTGCTGTTTGAAGCTGTCTTCCTTGAAGTTGAGGCTGCCCCTTGGTTTGCTACAAAAATTATACATTCACTTCTGTCAGTCAATATTTCATCAATCCACAATAAACAAAGCAGCCTTCCCAAACATTTACGATACAAGAAAGTACAAAGTCTTCAGTTGTCTCCTGTCCAAGCTGTAACTCATAGGTGACTTTCATATCCCTTAGTTCTGCTATTCTTGAGTAATGTACTGAGTGATCCCAGAGAAAATCTTAGTCTTAACAATTATGTGTTGCTGTAACTATTCTGTAAAGCTCTACTTTAATATGTTTTCCCATTATTTCTTGGACTGATCATGGTTTTTAAAATTTCAGCCTGTGGCAGCAGCAGTGATGGAGGAGGCTGCTGCTGCTGCTGCTGCTGCTGCTGCTGCTTCTTCTTCTTCTTCTTCTTCTTCTTCTTCTTCTTCTTCTTCTTCTTCTTCTTCTTCTTCTTCTTCTTCTTCTTCTTCTTCTTCTTCTTCTTCTTCTTCTTCTTCTTCTTCTTCTTCTTCTTCTCCTTCTTCTTCTCCTTCTCCTTCTCCTTCTCCTCCTCCTCCTCCTCCTCCTCCTCCTCCTCCTCCTCCTCCTCCTCCTCCTCCTGCTGCTGCTGCTGCTGCTGCAGCAGACCCACCTCCCCAATTATTTTTTAGCCATAACAACATCCTTCACACAACTTCATCACATATTGACAAATGCACTTCGGTTAGCATTTTGATCACAACTCTATTCAAATTAGCCTGCTGTTGTGCTCCACTCTGCAGCACAGGTATGAAACCTTTCCTCCCTGGTGACGTAGATGTATCTTCAACTAATTTCACTGGTGTCTTCCTCTTTGAGCCGCAGTGCTGCAGTGGTTAAGAGCAGGTGCTCTTTAACATGGAAAACTGGGTTTGATTCCCCGCTCTGCCAGTTGAGCTGTGGAGGCTTATCTGGGGAACTAGATTAGCCTGTGCACTCCAACACATGCCAGCTGGGTGACCTTGGGCGAATCACAGCTCTCCAGAGCTCTCTCACCCCCACTCACCTCACAGCATGTTTGTTGTGTGGGGAGGAGGGAAAGGAGATTGTAACCCCCTTTGAGTCTCCTTACAGGAAA
The DNA here is from genome assembly GCF_021028975.2 of Sphaerodactylus townsendi. Classification (NCBI taxonomy): domain Eukaryota; kingdom Metazoa; phylum Chordata; class Lepidosauria; order Squamata; family Sphaerodactylidae; genus Sphaerodactylus; species Sphaerodactylus townsendi. Next base: position 169,068,847 of record NC_059425.1, on the reverse strand, counting down.
AAAAGGGGAGGTTTAAATCCAAACTCTTCTTCTTTGTCTCTTTGTTTTGGACAACACATGCATGCCACTGTATGTGTAGCATTCGTGTTCTTAGCTGTGATTGTGAGTGAACATTATGAACAGCACGATCATTTTGCATTATGCATTGTAAAATTTTGTCCTTTAAAATGCTTCCTCTTAGAACGTGATGCAAATCCCTCTGCGCCCTCATGCTCTGCCATCTGCCTCTTGAGAGATGTTGAATAACTTTCTGAAGAGATGCCAGTAACACCATCTCTTTTTCACTTTTGAAGTAATAATTTGTTATAATGTTTGTGTAATGCATACACACAAATATACAAATATGAATAAATCTATAACTATAAATGTTGCATGCCTGCCTAGCAGATCTCTGTGCTTGTGTTTTATTCATTATTTTGATATAATAATGGGGAAAGTTGGAAAAGAACTTTTATGTTATTAAATATTAAATCATCACAATGTGGTATGAAGAATGATCTTATTAAATCTCTTCTTGTTATTTCTGAAAAATTCACGTTGAAACTTTTCTTGGATTTAATATTGCAGGCCCTAGCAGCAAGAGGCATCACGTAAGGCACAAGATTCCTTACACATAAAGTTGCAAGGCAGGGGCAATAAATTGTTCAACAATAAATTCTGACCGAAATGTCTTTATTATGTTGTGATTTTTGTACTGTGAAGTTCTGAATTAAAATAATGTGTATTTACTTTTAAGATTTCTGTATTTAATTCATAAATAGTTACCAGGATGCGTAAATGAATGAGATTCACTCCTTCAAGCACACAATGGGATGTAAACTCAAAGATTGACTTTCATGGGAGCTAGAGCTCTCTCCAAGTATACCCGTGCATTTTATTTACATACTTGCAGTGGCGTAACTACGCACACTGGAGCCCTGGGCAAAACCTGAGTTTGATGCCCCGCCCCAGGCACGTGCCCAATGCAACGCGCACCCCCCTTGTAGCTACGCCCAGTGGTGCATCTAGGCAAACTGGAGTTTGGCACCCCCCACGGGCAGCCACCCTCCCCCACTGTGACCAAGCAACGATTTTTTACACCAGGTTGTTTCAAAGTCACCATCACATTATAGAACATGCCCCAATTCACAAATCTGAGCACAGCAATAAGCCATGCCACACAACAGAAATAATTTTTGAAAACATTTTTAAAATGCTTTCAAAATGTTTTATTACTGCTATGAAAACATTTTATGGTGGTGTATCCAGTCTCCCCAATTGGGGGAAACAGCATCACTTTCAATGTTTCAAAGGAGAATCTGGGCTCCCTAGTTTAAACAAGTGATGCTGGAATCCACCCCCAAACAGCATCATTTTCAATGGTGTTTAAACTAGGGAGCCCAGATTCTCCTTTTAAATTCACCTTAAAGGGAGAATCTGGGGTTCCCAGTTTAAACAGCATTGGAAGTGATGCTATTTTGGGGTTGATTCTCCCCCACCCTGAAACAGCATCACTTGCAATGTTTAAACTGGGGACCTCAGATTCTCCCTTTAAATCCATGTCAAAGGCGGGGGGATTTAAAAGGAAAATCTGGGGAAATTTGGGAGGTGCCTGCTGGCAGGAGTGCAATTGTTAAGCTAGCAGCACCAAACTTTCAGGGTATCTTTAGGAGACTCCCCTAATGATACCACCCAGGTTTGGTGAAGTTTGGTTCAGGGGGTCCAAAGTTATGGACCCTCAAAGGTGTAGCCCCCATCTTCTGTTAGCTCCCATTGGAAACAATGGATGATGGGGCACCCCCTTTGGGAGTCCATAGCTTTGGACCCCCTGGACCAAACTTCACAAAACCTGGGTGGTATCAGTAAAAGATTCTCCTGATGATACCTCCCAGGTTTGGTAAAGTTTGGTTCAGGGGGTCCAAAGTTATCGACCCTCAAAGGTGTAGCCTCATCTCCTATTAGCTCCCATTGGAAACAATGGAAGATGGGGGCACCCCATTTGGGAGTCCATAACTTTGGATCCCCTGAACCAAACCTCACCAAACCTGAGTAGTATCATCAGGAGAGTCCCCCAAATAATCCCTGAAATTTGGGTGCTGCTAGCTAGCCTAAAAACTGCGCCCTCTGCAGGCCAAAAATGGGAAAACACTGAAAATACAAAAAATTCCACAAACAAACCTGCGCCCCCCACAGGGCTGCGCCCAGGGCAACTCCCCACTTTGCCCAATGGGAGGAACGCCTCTGCATACTTGCCTCTCCAGAGTTACACAGCTGGGGGACAAGGTAAGAGGAATCTAAGCCAGTGCTGGAAAACACCAGCTTCCACCCAGTGCTGTTCGCTTGGCACCAGATGGAAGCCGGCATTTTCCATTTGTATCTAAGAAACATAAGAACATAAGAACATAAGAACAAGCCAGCTGGATCAGACCAAAGTCCATCTAGTCCAGCTCTCTGCTACTCGCAGTGGCCCACCAGGTGCCTTTGGGAGCTCACATGTAGGATGTGAACGCAATGGCCTTCTGCGGCTGTTGCTCCCGATCACCTGGTCTGTTAAGGCATTTGCAATCTCAGATCAAAGAGGATCAAGATTGGTAGCCATAAATCGACTTCTCCTCCATAAATCTGTCCAAGCCCCTTTTAAAGCTATGAAGGTTAGTGGCCATCACCACCTCCTGTGGCAGCATATTCCAAACACCAATCACACGTTGCGTGAAGAAGTGTTTCCTTTTATTCGTCCTAATTCTTCCCCCCAGCATTTTCAATGAATGCCCCCTGGTTCTAGTATTGTGAGAAGGAGAGAAAAATTTCTCTCTGTCAACATTTTCTACCCCATGCATAATTTTGTAGACTTCAATCATATCCCCCCTCAGCCGCCTCCTCTCCAAACTAAAGAGTCCCAAACGCTGCCGCCTCTCCTCATAGGGAAGGTGCTCCAGTCCCTCAATCATCCTTGTTGCCCTTCTCTGCACTTTTTCTATCTCCTCAATATCCTTTTTGAGATGCGGCGACCAGAACTGGACACAGTACTCCAAGTGCGGTCGCACCACTGCTTTATATAAGGGCACTGCTTTATATAAGGGCACCACTGCTTTATATAAGGGCACCACTGCTTTATATAAGGGCACTCCAAGTGCGGTCGCACCACTGCTTTATATAAGGGCATCTGTGAGGTCCTTGAGCTCAGCCACTGAAAAATGCCATTGTGTGTGTGTGTGGGGGGGGACACCGCTGCTGCTCACTGCTGCAGCTGTAGCTGTGTGATCTCCCCCCATAACGGCATTTTTACCGGCCCCACGCCGGTAAAAGGGGCTTGGATAGATTTATGGAGGAGAAGTCGATTTATGGCTACCAATCTTGATCCTCTTTGATCTGAGATTGCAAATGCCTTAGCAGACCAGGTGCTCAGGAGCAGCAGCAGCAGAAGGCCATTGCTTTCACATCCTGCATGGGAGCTCCCAAAGGTACCTGGTGGGCCACTGCGAGTAGCAGAGAGCTGGACTAGATGGATTCTGGTCTGATCCAGCTGGCTTGTTCTTATGTTCTTATGTTCTTATGCCATGCAGTAGCAGCCATAGAGTTGAACAGAATTTCTGTATTGAAAGAAAGGGTAACTGTCAGGTGTTATGGGCAAGAAATATGGTATGGCTATTTCAATGTCTCTAAGAAGCCCTTCATCCAAGGTACCCCTTGTGTACATCTGACATTATGGACTTTTAAAGCATTCTACGAAAACTTTCCTAATTCACCTTCTCCCTAACAGATCACCTCTGACACTAACACAATTGGGCTACATTGAACTAAATGTATGGACTTTAATATAACATTCCCAGTAAACTTTTGTGTTAGTGTCAGAGGCAATCTGTTAGGGGGAAGGTGAATTAGGAAAAAAACACAATTGGGCTACATTGAACTAAATGTATGGACTTTAACATAACATTCCCAGTAAACTTTTGTGTTTCATTGTCATTTCCTGTTTTGGTATGCCATTAACTTCCCATCTGGGAGTAATGGCAAAAAAAATTATAATCTTATAAGTGAATATTATAAGTGAAAATGCCTTTACATCAGCCTACTTTCAGTAGTCATATCTTTCAGGATCTGTTGGTTATCTAATCAAGTATTAAACAAATATCTTCATGGAATTAAAATCTATACCATTTCCTCAATATAATATTTTTGCTAGGTCCAGGGACTATGGGTGCAGTACAAGTGATGGTTATGGTAGTATCAGTACAGTGCCAGAACTACTAATCCTTCCGTTTATACAGTGAAGTACAAAGGAGGGGTTGAAGTAGGAACTTACTATTGCGATGGGTGGTACTAAACTTTACCTATTCTTTACAAGATCCTTCAGCTTAGTGGAATAATTGCTCTTACCTCTTATTTCCAATTAAAGGCTCACGCAACTTACAGCACAGCCTTGATTCTTAGAATTCTATTGGCTTCTTAAGAGACTGGAGCCCATGAAGTTGGTCCAATCTGTTTCAAAGAAATTCTTGGGGATGGCCATATGGCCATGTTATGAGCAAATACTTTCAGTGCTACTCCTCCAGGAGTATAACTACCGGCTTCAATTAGCTGATTACAATCTCCCCACCATTCCAAGAACTCTGACTCGATTTCTCCCACACGAAAATATACCAAATGGTATCACAGAACAAGTGCTAAATATCGTCAGACATGATGTTGCCAATGAAATGACAATTACATTAACTATGCATAAATAAAATATGGGAAGCTCCCTCCCACACACACACACACACACACACACACACACACTTCAGAGATATTTCCAAAAGAGTTGTTGTTGAACAAGCTGTCTATCTCACAGTTCAGGATTTTTGAGCCATTAGAAACAAAGGTATAGTTCAGGCATAATGAGAAACCATGATTTGTTGCTGTGTGAATGTACCTGCGGGGTCCTTGAGCTCAGCCACTATCTTCTTTCTCCTTTCTTGCAAGATCATTAGCCAAAACTGGAACTTTCATGGCAAACTACAGTAAGCTGTTAAAGATGAACCACAAACAATGGTCGCTTTCTATGTGCCCTCCAATTTAAAATCAAAATATGCTATAGTTTGGAATTCTGCTGCAGATGGCAGAGAGGAAACCATAGTTTCTAAATGATGACAAACCATGTTTTTATTGGAAATGGGGGAGCATTATTGATGGGATTTGGCAAGTGCCAGTCACACAATCCAGTAATGAAGGAGTTAATTGTTGCATGCTAATTAGTTAGTGAGGTCAGAAGTCAGTGTCCAGGTAATTGATACCTATTGGTTGGGTGGGCTACATGCAGGTCTGCACGTAGGCTTTAGATATATGTTCTTTGTTGCACTCTGCACGTGGTCAGTTCAGTCTGTCTATAGCTTAGTAGCCATGTAATAGTCTAAGCAGCAAGCTGGCTGTTGGTGCTAGCTAGTAAGAAAGATGTCAGGGAAAGAGTGCCGGGGCAGAGCGAAAGGACACTGCACCTGGGGCACATGTGCACTCTGTGCCCCTTCCATGCCCCGCTCTGCCCTGGAATGCCCCCAGAATGTCCCGAAACACCCCTGCCCCGGAACACCCTTGCCACACCCCTGCAGGGCCGCGTGCCCAGTACATTGCGCACCCCTCGTCCCCTTGGCATTGTGCCACTGCTGAGTGCCCAAACCTGGGCAACAGTTCACGTGCCCACAAAGAGGGCTCTGAGTGCAACCTCTGGCACCCGTGCCATAGGTTCGCCACCACTGCCCTATGGGGTCGCCATAAGTTGGCTGTGACAATAGCAAAAAAAAGGGAACTAAAGTATTTAAAGAAAAATAGTCCAAAATAACATCCTTAAGACTCATCCTCTTTTGAAACTACTTTCAGTCCTGCTGAGTCATTTCAACTTTTTTGTTTTCCAGCCTGTGATCTTCTCAATATGCACAGCTGCCATTTTGTGTGACTAGGACAATGCATGCATTTTCCAGCCTCAACACATGTGAATGTGCACCCTCAAAAATTTGGATTTCTAATCCTGCACACTGAAACTGGAAAACGTGTGTGTCGCCCTGTTCATAGAAAATGAATGACAGTCTTGATGTTCCAAGATCACTTATGTGATATCCTTTTATGGGTGTTTCGATCACCAAATGACTTATCGCACAGGTGTCAAACTCGTGGTCCTCCAGATGTTATGGACTACAGTTCCCATCATCCCCTGCCAGCATGATGCTGGCAGGGGATGATGGGAACTGTACTCCATAACATCTGGAGGGGCACGAGTTTGACACCTTTGACTTATTGGAACGATAGTCAGGGTCACCCATAATGCAAACAATCACTCAGGCTTCAACTCTGCCTGCAGTTATCTAGGCTTATGTGTCATCCAGATGAAACAGACCAGTCGTGGGAGAGCAGTATATGCACAGTTATGTCGCAGAGAAGAGAATGCTCATTTGTTGTTGCAATCCTGTTGTCCAGCTGTTAGCAGTTCCCAGCTGAAATCAGCCAACAGAAAGCAGTGGGTGTTGCAGCCAGTGCAGTGAGAGCCCATAAATATTTGTTATCAGAGAACTGACAGATGTAACCAAGAAAAATGTGTTTACCATTCAGGGCAATCATCTGTGATGATGATTGTATAACCTACCCTGCCTACAGTAAATTGGAGGTGTTACACTATCTCACTCTTTCAATGGCTTATTGACAGTGAAGGGTGGTTTACTGGCTACAGTGTTACATTCAATCACCAAGGCTGTCTACTTTCTCTAGTACTGCATGAGTTCATAAAGTTGTCTCCAGTGGTAGCTCAAGTTCCCTAAAATGAAACACAAAAAACTCTTATTTTGTCACCCAGAAAACGCTTGGCTCACGTGTGGGCTTTACCTTGGAGTGCAAATAACTGTAGTTTGGCCTGCTTGCATTAAACAATTTGAGTTAGTCTCCTTTTCAGAAATTATCTCTATTTTGAACACAATTTTTTTTCTAAAAGGGAAAGTTATGTAGCATAAGAAATATCTTTGCACATACAGTGGAACCTCGGTTTTCGTTGGTAATCCGTCGAAAAGAATCGATGAAAACCGAAACCAATGAAAACCGAGGCAAACTTTTCCATAGGAATCAATGTAAATTTAATTAATCCGTTCTAGGCACTCCAAAAAACATACCAAAACCACGTTTTTTGGTGAATAAACATAGTGTTTAATGCTGAAAACAGTAACAAACAATAACACTAGAACCAGCTTCAGAGCCAGTGGACCAATGTTGTACCAGAAAGCTGTCCAAAGAGGTCTGTTTCTGATGCCTCTTTAAGATTTGTCTGAAATGGGGCAAGACATTGTCATTAAACAAGTTATAGACATGACCTGCAACAGTTTTGTCCAGGTGATTTTTCTCCACAAACCCCTGCACCTTATTGCAAACCGATGAAAACCGAGGCAAATAGATGAAAACCAAGACAAATTTTTCACTGAAAAAATCGATGAAAACCGAAACCGATGAAAACCGAAGGCAATGAAAACCGAGGTTCCACTGTACAGCCAATGACTTTAGATTAGAAGACTGGCTCAAAGTCCAGAGCTTTTCTTTAGAAGATTCATTTACATTGCAAACTTTCTAGAAGTCTTGGATTTAAGTAAAGTCCTAAAATGTATTTTCTTGTTCTGAAGTAAAACAGTTTGGTGACAGTTTCACTGGTAAGGGAAAGAAATGAATGAATATCAGAAAAGAATGAAGGTCCTCACATGGATAGCCCAGGTTAGCTTAATCTCACCATATCTCAAAAGCTAAGTAGGGTTGGCCCTGGTTAGTATTTGGATGGGAGATTATTTCATGGTAAATCATGTCTGAGTGTTTGAAGTCTTAATAGAATGAGAAGACTTAAGGTCTAATTACACAGTATGCTTTTTCCTAGGTCCTTGTTATTAAACCTGCATTCTTCAGCCATGTTTCTAACCTAAGGCATATCTGGGCCTGATTCATTTTAGAATGACAGAATGTCCGAGAGGGGGGCACAACCAGTGATGGGATTCGAATAATTTAACAACTGGTTCCGGTGGTGAGATTCAAATAATTTAACCATTGGTTGTTTACAAGCACCATTTTAACAACCGGTTCTGCCGAAGTGGTGTGAACCTGCTGGATCCCACCACTAGGCACAACCTTCCACCACACCCCTTTTCTATTATTATTATTATTATTATTATTATTATTATTATTATTATTATTATTATTATTATTATTATTATTATTATTATTATTATAATACACATAACAACACAGCACAAGTGTCTGGAATTCATCTCTGAATATCGAGTCCTTCCCAAGGATCTAGGATATTAGAGGTATTTGCGTAGAATGTGTGCAGTTCCTAGAAGTGCTGCTTTCTGCAGCATGTGGACTGATGTTCTGTCCAAGTTTAGGCTTTCCAGATGTTTTTCAAGATTTCTTGGGATTCCTCCTAGAGCACCGACTACTAGTGGGATTACTGTTGTTCTTTTTTGCCACAATCGTTCAACTTCAATTTGTAGGTCCTTGTATTTTGTGATCTTTTCCAGCTCTTTGTCCTCTACCCTGCTGTCAACTGGCACAGCAACATCTATGATCCAAACATGTTTTTTCTCTATCACTGTTATGTCTGGGGTGTTGTGTGCCAGGTGTCTGTCTGTTTGTATTCTAAAGTCCCAGAGTATTTTTGCTTCTTCATTTTCTGTGGTCTTCTCTGGCTTGTGCTCGTACCAGGTCTTGCTACAGGGCAGGCCATACTTTTTGCAAAGGTTCCAGTGCACCATAGCTGCTAGCCTATTGTGACGTTCAAGATAGTCAGTTTGGGCTATTTTCTTACAACAGCAGATGATGTGCTCCACAGTTTCATCACCCTCTTTGCAGAGACGGCACTTTGGGTCATTGTAAGACTTTTCGATTCGTGTCTTTATTGCATTTGTCCGTAATGCTTGCTCCTGGGCAGCAAAAATCAGGCCTTCAGTTTCCTTCTTTAGAGTTCCCCTTCTGAGCCACTCCCATGTTTTCTTGCTGTCAACCTTCCCTCAATGTTCTTAAAGTACTGCCCATGGAGTGGCTTGTTTAGCCACTGCTCCTTTCGTGTTTTAAACTGTTGGACTCTATACTCTTTTGATTCTTTGGCTTTCAGCATCTCAGCCTTGTGGACTTCTTTCAATGCTGGCTCTTGACTTTCTTGGATGTATTCTTTCAGGCCTCTTTTCTCTTCCTCTACTGATTGCTTGATGTGGAGCAGTCCTCTTCCTCCTTCTGACCTTGCTAGGTAGAGTCTGTCTACATCACTTCTTGGATGCAGTGCTCGATTGATGGTCATAATTTTCCTTGTTTTTCTGTCCAGGATGTCCAATTCGGCTTGTGTCCAGTGATGTCCAATTCGGCTTGTGTCCAGTTTATTATTATTATTATTATTATTATTATTATTATTATTATTATTATTATTATTATTATTATTATTATTATTATTATTATGCAATTTTTAAGGTAGAGAACCAAATTTACAGCATATTTGCTGACATCTCTTTGCAAAACCACCAAATTTGGGTCCAGGGGTCCAATTTTATGTGCCCCATCATCTTTGGGGACCCATAAAATTGACCCACCTGATGGCAATGTTATTTTAATTGTTTTTAACATATCATTGTTGCATTATTGATTGTGTAATATGAATCTGACTGTGTACTGTAAGACATACTGAGAACCATGTTGACACATGGGTCATGAATAAAATAAATTAATGAACAAAATGTCAGCTGCAATCCTTGGAGAAAACAGGTGTTTTTGAAGTCCCAGATAAAAGTAAGTGTAATTGTTTGTTCTGCAAATCAAATCCCATATTGTTACCTTCACTGTATTTGACTGGATACATTCGCTGTAGTATTATCAGTCTGCCACCATAGTACTCCACAAATATGCCAATAACAGGCTTAATGCACTGCTGAACATTAGGTCAATTTGACAGAGAGGCAAATAAGCTCCTGTCATCTCACCATTCATCATGATAGCATTGACAATGGTAACAATGACATTCTCATGTGTTGTTCTCACACCATTTAATGCAATCAAACTAAAATGCAGTTATCACTGAAGTCAATATTCTTGGAGCATCCCCTGCCAGCAGGAGCTATTGCTAAGGGGTAGGTCTACTTAATACTAGGCCTTATGGCTGAAACAATGAATATATTGGACAGGGGTGTAGGACCCAGTTTCCATATTGTGATCAGCATTGTGTGCACATAGGTTATGGCTTACAAACTGTACATACATAGGCAGGCTCCATTTTTTTTTTTGCAGTGTCCCAGATTGTCCACATAAACCCTATGAGCACCCAGCTTGTATGTATGACATCTAGGGCATGGAAGGCTGGGTTAAGGACAACAGAAACTGCTATCTTACTTCCCTCCCACTCATCCATTCAATGTAGAATTTGGTTGTCTGGACAGGACTACACATCATCTTTAATCTCAGGTCAGCTCAAGCTATTTAGTTATCCTAAGTCAGTGTTTCCCAACCTTTTCGAGGTCAGGGTACCCTTGACCTCACTCTTCATATCTCACGGTACCCCTGCCGCCACCCTCTACCGGTTCCCCTCCCAGGGTGAAGGGAAGCACTGGGGGTGGTGGTGGCTGCTGATCTTGTGGCAGGCCAGCTCCACGTCCTTGCTGGCGCCAGTGGGAGACACCACAAAAATGAGGGGGGGCGGTAGTGTTGCCACGGTACCCCTGGGACATGCTCATGGCACCCCAGGGTACCACGGAACCCTGGTTGAGAATGGCTGTCCTAAGGCAAGATTGACTTTGCCTTTTCACCATGCATCTAGTTCTAAATTGGAATGTGTAGAATTGACTTGATATCTCCTTAAACGTTTTCTTGATTTGAGCACCTTCTCCTTCCTTCGTATAAGATTGAGCAGAGGAAAAAAAATGTTGGTAGAAAAAAGGATTTGGGTAGAGCACACTTGCCCCAACTATCTGTAGGAAAAATAGATTCCAGTAGAGGGCCCTTGCCCCAACCATTTGAATTCTCCTATTTATTTCTGACCAGATGACATTTTGTTGTTGGAAAATGGGGGTCATTCACTACCTCTGATTTGCCCTTATGATAGTGATCATTTGCTTGAGGTCTTCACTATTAAGGACCTTGTTTCATCTTTGGCTCTTGAGTATGATACGCTGTTCACCCAACAAAATAGCCTGGTGAAGCCAATCCAGTGGCCCTCATCAAGGGAGACAAAAGTTGATGGTTTTATGTTCTTATCTAGTTGTAGGGGCTCCAAAGAGCTTCACAGAGAAGCTTTCTAAAGCTCAGGATACAGATCTGTCTATAGAAATATTGTCAAATTATTGAACTCTACTTACTCTAGGACAGTGGTGGCGAACCTTTGGTACTCCAGATGTTATGGACTACAATTCCCATCAGCCCCTGTCAATTGGCCATGCTGGCAGGGGCTGATGGGAACTGTAGTCCATAACATCTGGAGTGCCAAAGGTTCGCCACCACGGCTCTAGGAGATCGTATCCAAGAGCTTAGGTTTCTGTTAGAAATGGTTTGATAGTGAATGTGGGGATTTCGATTACCTCTTCAGCTGCTGATTTTCATTGTGTATGTTGTTTGTGAGGACAGTTGATCACCTCAGAAAAAAAAATTCAGAGGACTCACAGAATACAAATCAGTATTCTAAGGGTAAAGGGGTATTATTTGTCTCTACTAAGAATTTTCGAGAGTAACCTTGCATTTGCTGACGTCACGGTCCTCTTGCATACAACTGTTCTGCTTAATGGGTTCGGCCAGCCCTGTTTCCAGTTACATAAAGCTGCCAAGTTGCAACTGACTTACGGTGACCCCAGCAAGTGACTTTTCAAGGCAAGTGAGAGGCAGAGGTTGTCGGCTTTTTCCTTCCTCCGCTGAAATTTCTTTAGTAGTCTCACACCCAAGTAATGACTGTTCAGCTTCTGAGAATCTGATGACGTCAGGCTATGCCTTTTCACCTTCTCCCACAACCCCATTATTGCATCTCTATTTTAGTTTTGGACATAAAAGTTGTCAGGGGACTCCCTAATAATATGAAATGCCTGCAGCACAACCATCTTCTGTACTTTGTAAAAATACGGGCGGCAGTATCTATAAGTTATTTTGCAATTGTTTAAATTTTATTCCACCGTCTAGATTATTATCGTTGTTTATTCCAAAGAAATACGCTCACCAACCTATAGGCTTTGTGGTCCATCAATAAGGGACACATTCACATTTTGGGGTTTTTCCTGCTGGATGTAGTATTGCCAAAAAGCTGAGCTAGTAACTAAGCTGGCAATTTACTCTTCACGGGCATAAATATTAATGTGCTTCAGGGAGGAAAGAATTACCTTTTTCGTAAGGTATAGAAGAACTTTTCCCCCTCTGGATTTCATTATCTTTTCTGTCCGCAGTATTGATTTTGCATTTGCTGCATCTTTGTGTGAGCGCTGATGTTTTGTCCTGTGCTTTCTTTCCAACAAAACTGGGTGTGGGGGGGGGGGGGGGAGCTGACTTAAAAAAAAAATCTGTCCTTTTTCCTCCAGCAAAGTTTTAATTGGGTCATCATTCTAATCACATGTGAACTGGTGGCCCTGCTTGTTCAGCAGCAGTATAGCATGCTGCAGTACATCACATCATGTCTCTTTTAACAAACTTAATCTGCAAATGGTGAGGCACAGTAGAAAGCTTGATAGTGTTTGGAGGACTTGACTACAGAGAATATTGTGTTCTTCATGAGCCAGATATCCAGGGAGTTCAAATAATTCATCTCCAGTCTATAAGGCACTGTAGCACCAAGGCCCTTTCCACACTTGCAGAATAATGCACTTTCAATCCACTTTCAATGCACTTTGCAGCTGTGCGGAATAGCAAAATCCACTTGTAAACAATTGTGAAAGTGGATTGAGAGTGCATTATTCTGCATGTGCGGAAGAGGCCCAAGACAAAATAGCTACTGGAAGGACGTACCTTGAGACCAGATTTTGTCTGCACATGTGTGTGTGTGTGTGTGTGTGCGCGCGCGCGCGCGCATGAGTGTGTGTGTGCTTCTGCATACATGTTTTTTGTGCAGGGAATGCTTTGGAAAAAAACATTGTCTGACTTTTTCCAGTAAAGAAGAGCTGTTTAATGCAGAACAAATTTTGAGAGTACATCTCTTCCACAAGATACAGGAACTATTGGGAATATATGAGGAAATAAACAAAAGGCTCTGTGGGGCGACGTCCATACAAGAGCTTCTCTGGAGTTTACCTTTATCAACTTCCATTAACTATAGCAGCATTCTTACTAGCTCACTCTTAACCGCTATCTCCTAAAGCATACCAACTATTGCTTCCATGGCTTCTGTGTACTAACTATAAAAAACTTCTATGCTAAACTATAAACTAACAATCTTGGATTGCAGAATTCAAACTGCTTAGCCAGTTCACTGAAGTTCAACGTTCAGGAACTCTGAATAAGGAAAGAATCTCATCTTCTTCTTAAATCCCAGGGTTAGAGTCATTAAGTAGCAAAATGGATCTTTCCACAAGACATTTCTCTAAAGAGAATCTCTTCTTTCATGTCATATTGCAACACTGTGGATCGGCTTTCAAGGGTTGGCCTACTGGGAAATATATTTCATTTGAGTTGAGCGCGCCATCGTAGCAAAGGGGAAAGCGTAATACTCCATCTTTAACTCTGGAAAGCTGAACTGCGGCTCATCAATTTCGTAGCGTCTCCTTCACCTGTTGTGCTAGTTGTCTTGTTTTAACCTTCCCGCTCTGTGGTCATATCCTGCGTTCGCTATGCAGTATTGTGGCGGAACCTCTGTGATTCTTTCTTCATCGGAGCCATCTCATGAAGATCTGGTGGTTCTTCGCTCAGTAATATTCTCTTCGGAATGCGTGGCCAAAGACTGCACTGTTGCCATTGTTTGTGGTGTGCTCCTTTGCCCCAAATCTGAAGGCATAGCCGGTCCACTCTGGAGTTTTAAGTTAACAAGAGTTGCTGATGTTAAAATGCTTGGATTTTCTGGTCGATGGGGGAATTGAAGACGCGATAGCGGCTTCATAGGGCTTCCTCTGCCATCAATGGCGAACTGCCGTATTGTGAGATTGCTAACATTCAAAGCATAGCATCCAGGAGTCTTTTATTATTCCTATCATTCTCTCCCATGCTGCTCCTCCATATACCAGGGCGCGTAGTGGTGGATTAACCATTGCAGCCTTCCTGCTTTAGAAATTCTTGTGTGTTTCTGAGAGGATATTTTTCATTTTGCTTCCTGTTTGTGTTGACCTGTTATATAGAACTTGTCCAGAACGGCAATTACGTTCTGTGACATGTCTGGAACACTCTCAGGGGGTGCCAACTGTTTACCTATGAGATCATCTTCTGGATCTGTGATGTCCTTTCTGGTTACTTTTTTATCTCCTCTTGCTGCTTTTAGAGGATGTAACGATCAACCAGACATCAAATCATCTATCTCAGGTTTTCTGATTCAGTACCATCTCTTCTCCACTTACTTGTGATTTTGCCGGGCTGATTTTTCTTTTCTGTACTGACTTTGTTTTTTTCTGCCCTGCTGATGATTCACAGGAGCGTCAGGTCCACTGTTATCCTGATATGAATTACTGATGGATTCATCATGCTCTAAATGCAGGTTTCATCTTCTTGCGGCATAGCGGTACTATGCAGGGTACATCAGAACCTATATAATATACTAGTTCACTCGGAATGTAGCAATGCCACCAGCGCATTAGTTGTTTGGCAACTTGGCTGGCTGGGTAAGTCTGCTGTGGAGTTGATGATACCAGGAGTTAGTTGTCGCATCTTGGGCAATTCTGGTCCCCTGTCGGTTTGGATTTAAGTATGTTGCTTTTTTAACTGGAGTGAATTGGCCAATGTTGACCTTGTCGGCTGTGTGAAGCTTGTTGGCCAATCTTGCTTCTCTTTGGCTTGGGAGCTGAACTGTTCCACTGTGAATCTGCCGCAATGACTCTTTTATCTGGTATCTACCACACTGGGCTGTGTTTGAAAGTAGGGTTGCTTGGTGTTGCGCTGGCCTCTGGAACATGCGAGAAGGCACAGAGTTGCCGCTCTTTGGGCATCCTGGAACGCCAACACGGGTTGCTTTAGGCATCTGAAGCGTCGTTGTGTCTGGTTGCTGCTTTGGACATCTGGAACACTGGTTCTGCTGATTCTGCGGCTGCGCGGCTGTTTCGTCTCTCTGCATTTCTTCGAGATCAGCGGTAAAACTATCAAAGTTGGATGACTGTTGGATTGAAGTAGGAAGATACCCGTCTCATCATAGAGATCTTCTTCTCTATTTCCTCAGAGCGGAAGGTAAATAAACTCTTTCTCTTTAAAGGCCATTGCTCCCAAACTTGAGCTCTCGTTATCGGCTTTTCTGCCCTTTGCTCTTTGTTTTAGTGTTGGCAGGCTGCTTCTACTTGCTTGTCGGAACTCTTCCTGAGCTTTCAACTGGAGCTTGATGTGCCTCTTCTGGGCTTCCAACTGGAAGCGATGTGCCTGATAGGCTTAGCTTCCTGGGCTTTTGCTTTTAACTGTGCTTACCCTGAAGCAAACTATTCGTTTCTTTAAGCGCAAAATCGCTTGTTTTGCCACAGCCGCTGCTGCATCGCTTTATTCCGGATCTTCATAGCCGCTCTTTAGAGGAACGACAAGGGCGCGCTAACTCAATTTGAAAGGCCTGACTTCAGTGCTTACAGCGTTTCACCAGTGGGATTATTATTGGGAAGGCGAAGGTTTTACAGTTTTGGCGTGAGATTAACGGCTAATACCACAAATTTATTTGTTGGACTAATTTAACTGCCGTGCTGGATCTCTGATTGATTGCGCTGGCCCACAAAGGAAACTGCTGGACCAAACCACATGAAATGTTTGTTAAAAGTTTGCCGCTATATCCTGATCGCTTCATCTTTTGTGCTGATGTTCAGGCTTCGCCATTATCTCTGAAAGCTGACGGCACCACGTAAAGATTTACCGCGTTGTTGTAAAGATCTCCATACCAATATTTCTTCTTGTACGAAGGCATTTCCAGATTGGTAACTTGCTACCGGTCTTTTGGCAGAAGAGCGTTGCAGGCGTACGGTACTGATGATCTTTGCAAAGATTGCTTTAACATTTGGTGAGTGGGCTTTTTATTTCGCATTGCTTTTAGCCAAGGGGAAATAGGCTTATTGGCTCTGAATTTGGTTCTTCTCTCTCTCTTCGCCGAGGTGCTCCTAGCAAAGAAGACTGCAACTTTCTATACCCAGCTTCTTTAAGGGCATAGGAACCAGTCTCTCTTCTGCCGATTCTGGCAAAGGGCTTCTAACTTTCCTGTGCCCGCTTCTTTAAGGGCTTATAGGAACCCTTTCTCCTCTATGATAACTTCTGGCAAAGAACTTTCAACTTTAACTACGGAACCAATCTCCTCTTCTGCTGCAGGTATCCGCAACAAAGAAAATTTCCTTTCTATGCCCCAGCTTCTTTGGGGC
The DNA here is from genome assembly GCF_021028975.2 of Sphaerodactylus townsendi. Classification (NCBI taxonomy): domain Eukaryota; kingdom Metazoa; phylum Chordata; class Lepidosauria; order Squamata; family Sphaerodactylidae; genus Sphaerodactylus; species Sphaerodactylus townsendi. The sequence goes on along the minus strand of NC_059425.1, from coordinate 169,052,396 downwards.
TATGGAACCAATCTCTTACTATTCTTTGAGAACCCCAGACTTTCTTTGTTCTTTACTTCAAAGGCTCCGCCTTCGCCTGAACGCTTCTGATCAGCCTTTTGGAGAAGCTGGAACGTTCGAGTTGAACTTTCTTCTTAACTCCCCAGGTGATTGTTTTAGGTGCCTGCACCGGCCAAAACGCGGAATGTAAAGACTCACTGGTCAGTTAACAGTTCAATATAAGCTTTCAATTGTAACAATACGGCGAACCCTGACTCCTCCGGGTCATCAATCAAAGATTTACTTGTTTGCGGGTCTGAATACTGGCGAGGACTATGCTTGTCATAACTTTATTTAACTTAAATACTGTGAATCTATAACGATAACGACACCGGTAAATGCTGGTCTAAAAACGTAATCTTCGGACTTCAATATAACTGTCACCCGAAGCTTCGTTGTACCAACTTTCTGCTGTCGCAACACCGTTAACCTTTTAATCACCCAGCTTCGTTGGCCCACGCCAACTGCCGAATCAGACTAGGTTGTAAGGTGACGGCAGAAAGTAAGGTACCCTTCAGCCTAGAAGACTTTAATAAAGGGACGGAACTGGAATTAGGTTCCCTCCCACGCGCAGATTGCTATTTTAAACGCGCCAGCTAAACCATGCATTCGCTGGCCAAGGAAACCAGGGAAATAACTTTCTGTGGGGGCATGACACCCAAAGCTGTTTATCTGGGAGAAACAGGAAGTACAATGATCTCACTGTCTTTTTTTGTTCCTTGTGTTCTCCTTAATTTATTTATTTATGATATTTCTATATCAGCTCTTCAGGGCCTGCTCAAGGAGACTTACACTGGAGCCTATTGTAACAGGGGAGAACAGTGTAGAAATTCAATCAATCAATATACCTGTCACAATAGCGCTGTTAAAAACAAATGGTTAAAAACAAACCATTGGACATAAGCAGCATAAAAACTGCCCCCCCCCCAAAAAAACAAACAGAAGCAGATCATCAAAAAGCTGATAAGATAATACTTCAAATTAAATTCTTGGTAAAAAAGATGTATTGTGGCCTGGAACATAGAATTGTGTAGAGTAGGTGCCAGGAAAGCCTCAAGGGCATTCCAAGGGCAAGGGGCCACCACAGATAATGCCCTATCCATAGTCAACGCCCATTTCATTGCTGAAGATCACAGAGAGTGATACTTGAGAGGCAAATCTTTACTGGAGGGATGGATAGTATGGGAGGAGATGGATAGTATGGGAGGAGATGGTCCTTCATGTATTCTGCCCTCAAGCCATTTAGCGCCTTAAAAGTAAGAACCAACACTTTGAATTGTATCTGGAAACAGATGAGTAACCAGGGCAGATATCTGGCACAGGGGTGATAAGATCCCTGTAACCAACCCCTGACAATAGCTTAGCAGCTGTATTTTGGACCAACCTAAGTTTCTGAACTGTTTTCAAAGGCAGTCCCACATAGAACATATTACAGAAATCACATCACACTTTTTGAGAAGTGCCATAGCCGACAAACCAACCAGAGTTGAAAAAGTTGCTATATGCCATGGAGTAGACCTGAGCCTTCAACCTTAGGCCAGGATCTAGTAGCACCCTTAAACTATCTAGTCTGCTTTTTCAGGAAGAGCACAATCTCCTCCAGAAAAGTCTGACTTCACAGTCCCATCAACACCTCAGCCTTCTCTGGATTGAACTACAGATTATTGGCCTTCACCTATTCCATTACCTTCTCCAAATTCTTATTCAGGGCTTCCATATATCCACCTGGCTTATCTGTTGATGAGAAACAGAACTGGGTATCTGGTGGGTTTTCTGGGCTGTGTGGCCGTGGTCTGGTGGATCTTGTTCCTAACATTTCACATGCATCTGTGGCTGGCATCTTCAGAGGTGTATCGCAGGGGGAAGTCTGTTACACACTGTGTCTAGTGACTGGTGTCTAGTGACTAGATACAGTGTGTAACAGACTTCTCTCTGTGATACACCTCTGAAGATGCCAGCCACAGATGCAGGCAAAACGTTAGCAACAAGATCTACCAGACCATGGCCACACAGCCTGGAAAACCCACCAGAACCAGTTGAATCTGGTCGTGAAAGCCTTCGACCATACATGGAACTGGGTATCATCTGCATATTGGTGACACTTTACTCCAAATCCTTGGATGACCTCTCTCAATAGTTTCATGTAGATATTAAACAGCATGAGGGACAAGATGAAACCATGTGGGATTTCACAGCACAAATGGCAACATTTTGCTTTGTTCACAAGCTTTCTCCATCTTAGATGTGTATACATATCCCATATTAAGATGCACTATGCTTTTGGGAACAAGCAATTCAATATATATACACTTAAAAATCACAAACACTAACCACAGCCTTATAAGCAAATGTGGTTAGTCTGATGGTATTCTTAGAAGAATCTTAGAAGACCACTTTCAAAATCTGTGTAGCTCAACATTTGGTATCCATTAGTGTCAGATCATCAAGATGCTTCTGGAAATTTGTAAATAGGGCATGATACTTGCCCTCCCCTACAGATGTATTCAGAGTTACACAATCTGTGAATATGGAGATTACACTTAGCTATCATAACTAATTTCTGTAGATAGATCTCTCTTCCAGTAATTTGTCAGCAACAGCAATGGATTGGATCCCACCATATGATACCAGACAAGATGTATACTTGACACAGTTCTGTCTGTGTGATCAAGTGTTTCCTTGATTTCTGATCAGTTTTGCTTTGTACAGAAATCAGAAGGCAAGAGGCTATGTAATGCAGCCATCATAGTCCAATTTTGAAATGCAATATGATTTGATCAAAGACGGTCATGATTGAGATGTGTGTGTGCTGAAATATACATTGCACTATCTCTGCTGCAAGCACAAATGAATAAAAAGAGTTGATTTGTAACCTTGCTTTGCTCTATCTTTAAAGAGTCTCCATGTGCCTTCCCCACAATAGACAATGTGAGGTAGGCTAGACTCAGTGGTGTATTTACCTAGGGATAAGGGGTACCCCTTGTCCCCAGGCGCCACTCTTCTGGTCACATGGGGGGCACAACATTGGCCCCCCTCGTGACCAGGAAGCCGGCAGTGGGGGCAGGCCAGAAGAGACTGCAGTCCCCGGCCTCTGAGACCTGCTATCATAAGCATTGAGGCTGGGGGTGAGGCTTGGGGAGCAGGAGCCCAGCTGGGGGGGGGGGAGCCGGGCACCCTAGACCTTGCTCATGTCCATGGTGATGGCAACATGGGTGGGGTCGAGGGTGCTTGGAGACAAGACAGCAGGAAGTCCTGCTGCCTCATTGTCTTTGAGCGCCCTCGACACTGCCCATGTGTCATCAAGGGGGCAGAGGCCAGTGGGGGCATCTGGAGACAGTTTGTCTCCTGGCTCCATTTACCCCCAATACGCCTCTGGCTAGCCTGACAGAGTTTTGATGGAAATGTGGCTAAGGTCATCAGCAGGCTTCATGTGGAGGAGAGGGGAAACAAACCCAGTCCCCCAAATTAAATTCTGCCACTCAGAACCATTACACCATGCTGGCTCTCAATGGCACACTATAAAACAGCAGAACATGCACACAGTCCTTGTGAGGAGATAATGGGAAGAGGCAATAAAACTTTAAGTCATGTGATCTTGAAGCAAAATGGTCTGATAAATAGAACTGAGTGACTCACACTTAGCTCCGGAAGAAACAGCACTGTGGGACAGGCAGAGAGTTGGCAGGCAGAGATTTGTCCAGAGATACTGAACACTGTCTATTGGGACAGTGGGCTTCTTACAGGCAAAAATGGACTTTCAGCAGTGGTGAGATTCAAATCATTTAACAACTGGTTCCAGTGGTGGGATTCAAATAATTTAACAACTGGTTGTTTACAAGCACCATTTTAACAACCGGTTCTGCCAAAGTGGTGCAAACCTGCTGAATCCCATCACTGACTCTCAGGATTATGCAGGGTGACCCGAAATCTTCCTGGACAGAGGGATTTCTTGCCCTTCTTGGGAAGGACAAGAGACAGACATCAACCTTAATGGTTGGTCGTTGGTCTAATGAGTTGAGACATCAACCTGATGTGTCCAGGCTTGGAAGTGTCCCAAGGGGGAAGTTAGCTGAAAAGATTACAACTGTGAAACAATGACAATGCAAAATAAGGTGGTCATTCAGTGTATTAATTAGAGGAAGAAGCACATTAATACATTTATTGTCTTCACAGGGTGTATGGTCCAGGGCTGGAGATGGGATCTCTCTCCAGAGCAAGGTCTTTTGTGTTGACTTAATCCTGTCAGGAAGAGTGTGAGAGAACACTATGGAAGTTGCTTTTGAGGAAAACAAGTCCAGGCAAAGTTCTTTTTCCTCGTAGGTACATTGAGCCAATGCCCCAAACAGTCTCTTCTATTTTGGACTGCTGCTGGGCATCCCAAGGGTTGGCTGAGGTGGTAGATATGCCACTGTATTAAAAACAGGGTCCCTTTTTCCACCATAGGTCAGTCTGACAACATCTCAACATCCCAGAGGCAGAAAGTGGCAAACCACCTCCAAATGACTTTTGTCTTGAAAACCTTACCAAAAGTCACCTGTGACTTGTTAACACTTTCCACCACCACATTGTAAACTGCTTGGAACATTACCTGGGGGAGAGAGTGGGCCTTTCCTCACTCTCGAGGATCCCCCCCATGCCGTGCGTTGCTCTCAGCGCGCGGCATCCCTGGCGCGCACCTGGGCGTCCCCAGAGCATGGGGTCATCAAAAGGCGCCATTTACAAGAGCACCAGGGATGCTGCACGCTGAGGGGGTGCGAGAGGGGCAGCGTCGGGGTGGCTGTGCTGTCACCGCCCCTGTCGTGGGGAGTGCCCCAGGACCCCGCGCTACTTGAGGAGAGTAGCGCGGGGCTTAAGGTAAGTGGGGAAAGGTCCAGTGAGGCTCAGTGGAAGACCATCTGCTTGTTGTGCAGAAGGTCCCGGTTCTATCACGTCTCCGACTAAAAGGATCAGGTGTTAAGTGATGAAGAAGACCTCAGCCTGAGAGTCTGGAAGGATGATGTCAGTCTGAGCACACAGTACTGACCTTAATCGACCAATGAACTGATTCTGTATGTGCTCATGTGGACAGAATGGAAAAGTGGTGCAGAAACATGTGAGTGTAAAGTGCCATCAAGTCATAGTTGAGCTATAGTGACTGCATAGGGTTTTCAAAGCAAAAGAGTCAAAGAGGCAATTTGCCATTGCTTTCCTCTGCAAAGTCTTCAATTGTTGGTCTACCATCCAAGCACCAAATCTAGCTAGCCTAAATCCAAGTACCAACTTCTATGCCCTTAAATCCTTGAGTATAAACATAGCATAGTTTAATAACATCATCTCAGGTCAACAAACTATTTCAGTGCCCAATCTAAAGGAAATAACGGATGAAATTACTTACATGAATACAGAACTGTCACAGATGGGAGAAAGAAGCCCTTTTAGTACTGTAATGCCACCATCTAACATCTGATTTTAAAAAATAAATAAAAGCAAGTTTCCATGGAGATAAAAACCACTGACAGACCCATTTTAAAGATATCCATACAACAAATTAACAAACAATTTAGGTCCGTGACGTTTCCAAATATCCAGATTGATTTTGTGCCCCAGATCTTTTTGCCGTCCAGCTTTTCACCAAACTGCATTCCTTTCCCAAAAGGAGGTCAGAAAGAGAATGACGGCCTGCAGACATTAAATTGTTTTGCTTTGTTCATTTTTCTCATGGTATAATTTTTCCTTAATTCTGAGAGGAAAAAAGAAACCCTTTCACTTGTGGAAATCTAGTTGCCGTGTCTAAGTTGAATTTCATTACAGGAAATTATCAAATAAAACAGCCTACAAAAATATCTTATAATATCTTATATATTTATATTTTTGTGGACTGTTTTATTTGATAATTTTTTGTGGGCTGTTTTATTTGATAATTTGATAATAAAAATATCTCATTTGATAAAAAATATCTCATAATATAATAGAAATATCTTACAGCCAGTTGCATATGTTTTTGCCATAGTTTTTGACTATCTATATTCATAGCGATCATTTGACAATGGGATTGGTCCTTGTCCCCTTGCCTTAGTGTTATTCACATGGAGGCTCAACACTAATTGGAATATTTTCCATAACAATTAATATTTGATAACCTTTGCTTCTTTTCATAGCGCAGATACAATAATGACAAAAAGCACAAGATGAGATGTAGATGTAGATGCCATACCAAGTGCTTCACTGAACATTAATCTCCACCTGTGCTAATGGGGACACCCACAGTTTTCCTGACTTCTGCTCTCTGCCTTACAAAGGGTTGAAGAAGAGTTTGGATTCATACCCTACCTTTCCCTCCTGTAAGAAGTCTCAAAGTGGATTGCAAACTTCTTCCATTCCTCTCCCCACAGAAGACATCTGATGACTAGCCCAAGGTCACCAGCAGGTTTCATATGCAGGAACGGGAAAACAAATCCATTTCACCTGATAAGAGTCTGCTGCTCGTGTGGAGGAGTGGGGAACCGAACCCAGTTCTCCAGATTAAAGCCCACTGCTCTTAACCGTTACACCATGCTGGCTTCCAATAATATGTAACTGCTGGGGCTACTTCCTGCTCAACTAGCCATGAAGTAAAATTTAACAGTAAAGTATACATTTCCCTATAGCACAATCTTCTCAGTGAAAATCTGCTCATCTAACAAGTGTCCTGACAGCATAAGAGACAAATCTGAATAACAACTAAGTCATACGCTTTCAAAGAGACAGAAGTCTTGTATCTTTTTCCAGTACCCCCATTCCTGGGTTTCATTTAAAATTAGATCCCTATTTTCTTTCTATTTAATGGGACAATTACCTTTCTTTTCCCTCTACAGTGGTGGCGGCGGCAGGGTTTGTATGGGGGAAAAGATACATTTACTTAGTTCTTCTATATGAAAATTTGGGATTTTGGGAGATCTTGTGTCACACAGAAGCCTTTTCAGATGTCACAAGAGTACCATTTAGTATTCATTGTCAATGTCTTTCACAATCGGAATCAACTGGCTATTGTGGGTTTTCTGGGTTGCCTGGTAGTTCTTGGTCCTACCATTTCAACTGCAAATGTAACTGCAAATGAACTCCACCTGGACACGTGCAAATGTGCCTCAATCCCCCCCACCTTCACCTGTGAGGTTATGATGATGCGTGCCTTTAAGTGTTTGAATTGATGGGTGGAGTTAAGAGACTGGGGAAAGCAGTTGTAGTTGAGACTTAGAGGAGTCCAGAGTGAGAGCTTCTATGTAGCACTTTATAGTTCTAAGTAGTCATATTGTTAGCTGTAAATAAACCTGTGTTAAACCCATATGGACTATCCTGTCATCCCTCACCACAGAGGTGGGCAAAACATATACCCATCACACAATCACTCTGTGCTGTGCCATGGGGGGAAACACATCTTACTGTGAAATGCCTCTGAAGATGCCAGCAATTAATGCAGGTGAAATGTTAGGAGCAGTAACTACCAGACCATGACCACATAGTCATTTGATATACAGTTGCTGGACCTATAGGATCAGTTTGGTTTTAGAACAAACCTTTTAGCTCAGAAACATGGCCCTAACAGCTGCTAGTAATCTGGACTAGTTGGTAAAGTTAGATTACTGTTCAATTTTACTTCTTGGCTAGTTGAGCTTCAGCAGTTATATACCATTGTGCTACTAGGTGGAATTTCTCAATAATTTTCTCTTCCAATAATTCAGGAGTGCTCCCAGTTTATTCCCCACTGTTTACTTCTCACTATTAATGATTCTGTAGCATTTTTCAAAGCACTGATATCTCAGCCACTATATGAGCAATGCTCCTTTAAGTCACCAGTTTCTCACTGGTTTTCTCCAAGTAATTAGGGTTGCCAACTCCATCTTGGGAAATTTCTGGATATTTGGAGGGAGGAACCTCAGAAGGAATCTCAGTGGAGATGTATCGTGGAGGCTTTCCCCACTACAGAAGGGAGCTAAGGTCAACTCGGTTTCCTTCAGTGGGGGGCGATTCCAGGCTGTCCCCACAGCAACTGAGTTGGCCCCCTGGAACCGAGCTAAGTGGGCGGGATAATCTTGGTGCCTGTTTCGCTCCTCAATCATGATTGGCGCTTGTGTTACGGCGGGAAACGGGAGCGTTCTTTTTTTTTTTTTACAGTTTTTACAGTTTACAGTTTACAGTTACATGCGCTTTCTGCCTGCCACGACTCTCCCATTCTGCACATGCCACAAAAGTGGCTCATGATTGGTTGAACGGATGAGGTGTCATTTCAATGCTTCCCCACTTCGAAGCGGTATCGACCTTGTTCTGGCAGAAAAGTGTAGATGTCGCAGTTCTGAGGGTGGGTGGGGGGACTGAGACAAAACAATGTTGAGCTCGGCGGCAGTGGGGATTCACTGAGGTGAACCTAGGTAGAAACCAGTTCAACTCTGTCAGTGGGGAAAGTCCACAGAGCAACCTCTAAAGCAGCCATTTTCTCCAGTGGAACTGATCTTGGTAGTGAAGTGTATTAGTTGCAATTCTGGAAGAGGTCCAGGCCTCAGGAGGTTGACAGATAAATCAAGTACAGTGGAACCTCGGTTTTCGTCCGTAATCCATTTGGCAGGAGCCGGCAAAAAATGAAACGGACGAAAACCGAGGCACCATAGGGTCAACTACTTTGCAGTCCTGGGTCGCCCTCTATTGACACGGTTTTGATGGACAGCAGGCGACTGAAATCGACGAAAACAGAAGTGATCGATGAGAACTGAGTCAATTTTTTCGCCCAGGCAATCGATGAAAACTGAAATGCATGAAAAGCAAGGGCGATGAAAACCGAGGTTCTACTGTATGATAATTCAAAAATGAACTTCATACCTTTGTATGTAGATGGGTGGAAATGTGGTTAAAAGGGAAAGGATCCGCAAAAAGACAACCCACTATGAAAAATAAAATGTAACCCCCCACTCTGTTCAAATTATATTAAAAACAAATTAGTGTGCCACCTGTTGGTGATATTTTTCAAAGGTTCAAATTCCCACTTTCCATGAAACTTACTGGGTATCTCTGGCTGGTCCTCTTCTGTCAGCTGGATCTACCCCACATGGTTACTGTGCTGAACAAATGGAAGAGGAAGAATGATATACATCATCCTGAACTGCTTGGAAAAAAGGTAGAATAAAAATGTATTAAATAAATAGTGAAAATTTGGAGACTCTTTTAAAAAAATTAGAATTTTTTTTCCATTTAGCAGGTGGGCAAGTGATCATTTTCTCTTGGTGAAGTCACAGGGCCAAATCTGATTTGATATGGAGTGGTGGAGTGGTTCGAATGTCAAACTAGAATCTGGGAAACTCAGAGTTGAATTTCCTTTCTGTAGCAAGTGATCTTGGCCCAGTTTTAGTCTTATGGATGCTAGCCTCCAGGTGGGACCTGGGGAATCCCTGGAATTAAAGCTCATCTTTGGAGCCAGCATAGTGTAGTGGTTAAGAGCAGGTGGACTCTAATCTGGAGAACTGGAACTGATTCCCCATTCCTCCACATGAGCGGCGGACTCTTATCTGGTGAACCAGATTCATTTCCCCACTGGGGAAGCAACAGTTCAGCACTCTCTCGGCCCTGCTCACCTCCCAAGGTATCTGCTGTGGGGAGAGGAAGAGAAAGAGTTTGCAAGCCACCTTGAGTCTCCTTACAAAAGAGAAAGGCAGGGTATAAATCCAAACTCCTCCTCCTCCTCCTCCTCCTCCTCCTCCTCCTCCTCCTCTTCAGACTACAGAGATCAGTTTCCCTGGAGAAAATTGGTGTCTTGGACGGTGGTGTCCAAGGCATTGTGCCCAACTGAGCTCCATGTCTTCCTCAGACTCTACCCCTAACTCTTAAGCAGTTTACTAACCTGGAGCTGGAAACCCAACTCCCTCAATTTCCCAACAATGTGCAGGGGGAGGACTTGGCAACTTCACTTGACCTAAATGGAGGAAGTGATAATGTTATAAGACACTTTGGATCCCCCTTGAAAGAAAAATGAATATGAAGTAAATACATAAAAATAGATAAATAAATAATTACATCATTGTGTTCTCTACCTGAAGGAAAGAAAAATCTCTTCAAATTAGTTGATTTTGGCCATGAAAGCCTTCAACAATACATTGATTCTTAATAGTCACAGCGGCTGTAAACCACCCCAAACAGTCATAAAGAAAGGTCCATTCAAGAGGTTTTCTGAGAAAGATTTTCACTTCCCCAAAGGCATTTATTTTATTCCAAAAATCAAAAAGGCCAAGTGTTCAGTGCAGCTACAGTTAAAATCCGATGCCCTTCTACCAACTTTTGAAAACCAATTGAAATAAAAAGGTCTAAAACTAACTCAAAAGATATATGTTCAGTCTCAGATTTTGATAAGATTCCCATAATTCTTTGGTAGCCCAAGAGAAAACTTTTCCATGCACCTTTTGTACTTGGCGCATGGATGGCATTGTTTTTAAGGGGACGTACAGAAGCAATAGATCACAACAGGAAGTCTCTTAGGCATGTTGGCCTCAGGTTATTCAAGCTTTTCATTCATTAAAGCATTCATTCACTCATCCAATCCATCCCTTTTCAAAGACATGAGCTGAACAGCAACCAATCCAAAATAAGACACACTGCTAAAATACCATGAAATACTAATTTATTTATTTTTAATGCATTCATCCCACTTTCCCAAGAAAGACTGAAGCAAAAGCATATCAATAGAGAAAGCAATCAAGTGCTGAAGGTGCACCCAGTAAAAATCAATCAAAAGAAATTAATTGAAATGAACCCAAAGATACTCAGTCATGTCCATGCATGCCATAGAATGAGGTGGTAGAATTCCGAGATGGCTTTTTTATATGCAATCTAGAACTGGATCCGGGTTCTTATATATTATGAATTCTGTTTCTCATCTACTTTGAAAATTAGTTTGGCTCATATTTGAGATCAGCTTTAGAAATCTGTATTTGTTGATTCTCTATATAGGAGATGTTTTGGTAATGCTACATTATAAAATGATAGAAAAGAGAGGGAAAGTATTGAACAATTCTTAGTTGAAGTCTTTCCCCCCTTCCTTCTCACACAAGCTGAGTTTTCTTATAATCACCAGACAGACAGTGTGGTGTAGTGGTTAAGAGTGCTGGACTCTAATCTGTAGAACTGGATTTGATTCCCTGCTCCTCCACATGAACAGCAGACTGTTATCTGGTGAACTGGATTTATCTCCCTGCTCTGCTTTTGAAATGCACTAACACTTATGGGTATTGTACAGGAATGGGGTTTCAGAACATCAAAAAATATTATTTTTGATATGTGCTTCCAGCTAAATTAGGATATCCGTATACAAACACTTTATAAATTGTTTACAGCAGTGGCGAAGCGCCAATGGGGACATCCGGGGCGGCTTGTCCCGGGCGCGCCTCTGCCAGGTCACGTGGGGGGCGCAAAAACGCTTCAACACCCCTCCCCCTTCCCCCCTCACTGGCAGCTCAGCATCCCCGCCAGGCGGGCGGGCAGACGGACTTGCAGCAGCCAGCAGGACTGTCTGTGAACATCCTAAACAAAAGGAGGGGGCCTGAGGAGGCGCTCTCTGCCCCCTCCCTTCACAGAGAGACTCTGCAGCCAGCCAGCCAGCCAGGCGAGGCGAGCCGTGTGCAAACGACCCCGGCAACTGTGACTGGGGGCGGGGTCAGGAGCCTAGAGGGCACCCAATCAGATGCAGCAGGGCCAGGCAGAGGGGGTGGGGTAACAAAGGGCAGGAAGTTGATAGAGGGAAAGCAGAGAGAGGAAGTGACGTGTATTGTAAATAAGGAAGAGAACAAACGCAGCAGAGGAGAGATTCTGGAGAGAAGCGATTAAGGAAAGAAGACAAGGTAAGTGCTTAAGGGGGGGGAGCAGCGTAGGACAGAGGCACCCAAACACCCTACCAGGGCCCCCCAGTCCTGCCACAGTCGCTGCTGCCATATCCTCTGCAGACTGAAACCTGGGAATGGCTCGCCCCTTTACTCACTCAGGATGCTGCTGCATTCCGAGGAAGAAAGAAGAGGGTCTCCCCACCCCTTTCTCTGGCAGCATCTCTAGGATTTCAAGCTTGCTAACTTCAAGCCTTCAGTTTCAGTGGGTCAGAGGCAGCCAGGGACCCTGCATCCACGGAAGTTTGCTCCCCTCCCTCTGGGATGCAAAGCAAATCCCCCCCCTTCTCTTTCCCTCCCTTCTGTCTGCAAAACAGACTTTGGTTGTAGTGAGGGAGGGCAGCTGCGGGGGCGGGGGGAGCAAAACTCAGATTTAGAACCGGCCTCCATTTTCCCTAGCTACGCCTGTGAAGGTAACCCAGCAGGATTCTATCGCAGAGCAAGGATTTGAGCCTAAGTCTCTCTGATCCTGGTCTGACACTCTAACCACTACATCATGCTGGCAGGAAGTCCAGAGGATGTCCTTTCCTCTCTGTTGGTCCTTTCTGAGGTTAAACATGAGTAGCAGTGCCATTTGGGGGAGAGAGACTATGCGGGTTCCTTACCCCTTCTGGCAGGGACACAGTCTGATGGATATAGTGACAAACATGTTGGACTAGGACTGGACTAAGACTGGAGTAATCCATTTGATTCATCACTTGGCCACAAAACTCACCTCAGGCCAGTTGTTCAGTGAGAGAGCACCTGCCTGGCATTTAGGACCACCAATCTCAAAGTGCGGCCTGGTCTTCAGACTGCAGAGATCAGTTCCCTGGCAGAAATGGTATAGACTCTATGATATACCATAGAGTGTAGGATAAACAAAAATCCTACAGTGACATATTGGCACTGAGCTTCTTCCCCTCCCCAAATTCTCCCAAGGCACCCCCACCAAATCTCCAGGAATTTTGTAAGCCAGAGAGGGCAACCCTGTTTGCCTGAATAAGAATGCAGGCTCAGTTCCTGGCACCTCCAATGAAAGAATCTCAGTTAGTAGGCATTGGGACAAGTTATTTCTTTGCCTGAGACCTGGAAAGATAGTACTGTGCTAGGTGGGCCAATGAGCAAAGTAAAATGTATTGTGAATAGTTCACAGCACAGTCCTGTACAGAGTTACTCCAGTCTCAGCCCATTGATTTCATTTGGCTTCTGCTGAGGTAACTCTGCATAGGATTGCAGTTTATGTCCGCTCTCATTATTTATTCATTCATTTAGTGCATGTTTAGCCTGACATTCTTGGTTATATTGCAAAAAAAGCAGAATGATTTGCAAGCATCTGGGGACACTGACTCAAAAAAAAGAAGCATATATCAGGCAGAGAAAGTTTGTTTTACAAGACAGTCAGTTCTGACTGAGGCTGCATAAGATGCTAAAATGCTTTAGTGGGTGTGGCCTCAAGGAGGAGATCTGGGTTCAAATCCCTTCTGTTTGGCCCCAAAGTGCAGAGTGTGACTTTGGGCTAGCCATGGATGTCTCTGCCTCGCCTGCTCTCTAGTTTAAACAACATTAAAAGTGATACTGTTTCAGGGTGGATTCCCCCCTTCAAAAAATAGCATCACTTTTCAATGTTGTTTAAACTAGGCAGCCCTGGGTGTGTTCAGATTTGTGCGTTGGGGCATGTTCTATAATGTGATGGTGACTTTGAGATGACCTAGTCCCAAAAATGTTGTTTGGTCATAGGGGGGAGGGGGGGCGCAAAACTCAGATTTTGTCCCGGGCTCCATTTTCCCTAGCTACACCTCTGGTTTACAGCAAGCAAGAGCCAGTACGGTGTAGTGGTTCAGAGCAGTGGACTCTAATCTGGAGAACTAGCTTTGAGCCTCCACTTCTCTATATTTGTTATTTCTATTCTGGCTATGCTTTTTTGCTTTTATGCTGTTTTAGGATTTTATGTTTCACATTATTGTTGTTTGCCGCCCTGAGCCCTGTGAAGGACAGGTTATGAATCAAAAGATACAATAAAAAATAAAATAAAATAAGATGTATGAGTGGCAGACTTTAATCAAGAGAACCAGGTTTGGGGTGCTGTGTGGTTTCCGGGTTGTATGGCCATGTTCTAGCAGCATTCTCTCCTGACGTTTCGCCTGTATCTGTGGCTGGCATCTTCAGAAGATGCTAGCCACAGATGCTGGTGGAACGTCAGGAGAGAATGCTGCTAGAACACGGCCATACAGCCCGGAAACCACACAGCACCCCAGTGATTCCGGCCGTGAAAGACTTCGACAATACATAGAACCAGGTTTGTTTCCCCACTTTTCCACACGAAGTCTGCTGGGTGGCCTTGGGCTAGTCACACTTTTCTCTGAAGTCTCTCAACCCCACCTACCCTGTAAGATGCCTTCCTTGTGGGGAAGGGAAGGCAATTCTAAGCCAATTTGGGACTCCTTAAAGGTAGAGAAAAGTGAGGTATAAAAACTAATTCTCTGTCTTCATCTTTTTCCAGCAATGCCTTCCTGTTCCATGTAACATTTCATACTTTGACAGGACCTACACTGGAGTCTGAGGCATTCTTCACCTGTTAAGAAAATCACTCCTAGATAGTCTGGCACAACTGAACTATTTGTTCACTATTAGAGACACATGAGGTTCTCCCTCGCAGTTGTAAAGAGCTGCAGGCTGCTCTCGAAAGTGTTTTCGTTTCTCATTAGGAATTCTTGTCATGCAAAGGAAAAGTTTATGGCAAAGAAACATAAAAGCTCTTCTACATAAAAACAACAAAGTGTGAGCTGTCTCACCAGATCAAATCCTGGCAGTCCCTGCCTGCCATCAATTTCAGGATGGATGATGCTTTCATTACAGTGGCACCCACACTTGCCTCTTTATGTGAAAATGCCATTATCTTTGTTACAATTTTTCAATTTAAACTGACATATGAAATTGCTTCAGACTGTGTCGAACTATTTGGCTCATCCAGCCTGGCGCTGTCTACTGTGACGAGTAGTAGGTCTCTAAGTTCCCAGGCAAAGATGCTTTTCCTAGCCTTGATATGTGAGAAAGCCAATGTTGTGAAGTAATTAGTATGTAGGATTAGGATCTAGGAGAGCTGAGCTCAAAACCGCATGCTGCCATAGAAGCTTGCTGGTTGATCTTGGGACAGTCACTGGCCCTTTCCTGGCCCTTAACAGAAAACCACCTCTTCGTTTTTTGTCCAGACAAAAAATAATAATAAAGCATCTGAGGAGAGCGTGACTTATTTCTTCTGCCCAGTCAAAGAAGCTCTCATTTTCTCCCGCCAGTCATTTTCTGCTGTTTGAAACCCCCATCGTGCCCGCCATTTGTTAAAGTAGCCCAGGATATTTCTTTTGCATGCATCATGCCTGTTCTTCTTTTTAGCTCAAAAAGTACATGGTTGAACTTAGCTTTTACTACCAATTCCAACAACATATAGTTTTCTCAATTTTTAAAAATTTTCAATGAGCTGTCTTTGAAGACATCAACACACAATATGAGAACTGAAACTGATTCTCGTATCGTGTGTTAGTGCCTTCAAAGGTAGCCCATCTTTTTTTTTTAAAAAAGGGGAAAATTATATATTGCCAAAATATATAGGAAGAGATGAGCTGAACCGTTTTTGAGCTAAAAAGAAGCACAGGAATGATGCATGCAGAGGACACATCCTGGGCAACTTTGAAGACATGAACACACAATATGAGAATTGAAACTGATTCTCATATCATGTGTTAGTGCCTTCAAAGATAGCCCATCTTTTTTTTAAAAGGGGGAAAATTATATATTGCCAAAATACATAGGAAGAGATGAACTGAGCCATGTACTTTTTGAGCTAAAAAGAAGCACAGGAATGATACATGCAGAGGACACATCTTGGCCAACTTTAGCAAATGGCAGGTGCAATGGAAATGTCAAGCAGCAGAAAATGGCTGACAGGAGAAAACAAAAGTGAGAGCCTTTTTGATTGGGCAGGAGATATAAGTTGTTTCCTGAGCTCCCCAGAGCAAGCAGGAGATAAATTTAAGCTGACTTGACAATAAAAGCATTGCTATTATAGAGTTTTCACAAAAACCCATGTTGAACAGAAATAACACATCCTGAAGATGTCTCGAGGAAAAAGCTGTGTGGATGTCCTCCCCAAAATGCTTTTCTCCCCATCCTCAGGACATTTTATTTGTGCTGTGCAGAAAGGGCCACTGTCTCTTAACCTTACCTGTCTCACAGGACTGTTGAGCAGATGAATTGTGGAATTTACACTGCCTTGAAGTAGTAAAGGAAAGGTGCAGTTCTGAACATATGGGGAACATTTTATGTGTGGTGATGAAGTAAGATAGACTCTGGCCATTTCAGACTTCATAGAACAAAACTAGTATTTTTGAGGGGTCATTGTAGGTGAGAGTCAGTGTGGTGTAATGGTTAAGAGGGGTGGACTCTAATCTGATGAGCTGTGTTTTTTACCCCACTCTTACATATGAAGCCTTGGGCAAGTCACAGTTCTATCAGAACATTCTCAGCCACACCCACCTCACTGTTGTGGGGAGAGGAAGGGAAGCAGTTTGTAAGCTGCATCAAGACTCCTTACAGTTCAGAAAAGTGGGGTATAAATCTGAATTCACAGAAGAAGTTCTATGAATTTTAAACATGTTTTATTGTTATAGATTGTTGTAACTGTTTCCGGTTATTGGATTTTATGACTTTTGTGAGTCTTATGTTATAATCCACCCTGGAATTTAGTGATACTTTTCAATAGTCCAATCTACAAATCACTAGAACATGAGCAACTGCGACCAATTTTTTTTCCACTATCTAGGCAAGGCTGCACATTAAAAAGGGCTTCTGGTAACAGGTGCTTAGGTGGATATTCAGATGCAAATCAACATCCAGAAGTGTTTCCAATCTGTTAATTTGTCATTTCAGAGCAAGTAACACAATCTCACCCCAAACAGGTTCAGCACTTGATCCGTGATTCATAACTAACATTACCTCTTTCTTATCTAGAGAGTTGATAGCTTGTTGAAACCCATCCATCTTTCCCTGACTGGTTCAGAACTAAACTGCTTCTCTAGCATCTGGTTGCAGCAAAGAGAGAGCTGTCATCCATACATAGGTGAGACCTCATTTTACATCTCTAAACAGCCTCACTCATCTGCTTTTTTCCCCACAAATAAAACAATAACCTAGTTTTTATCATGCCCATGAATGAATTAATATTTATTGATAGTCATTGACCTGATTGATATCGAAGGGATTCACATCCACAAATATTAATTTTTAAAACTACAAAAATAATTTAAATTCAAAACGTGAAATTAGGATAAAAACCTTACCAATCAAATATACTAATTTAAATTCATACTCAGTTAGTTATCTAAGCATAGTCCTGATTATACATACAGACCAATTTAATATTCATTTTGTGAATTAAAATCCATATTTATTGGTATAAACTTTTAGAATAGAATTAAATAGTTGTAAACAATGCCAGTTGCAAGTGACTAATAACACTAAATTCATTATCAATTATCTATTACATTCTTGATTTTGCTTACAATCCAGGAAATTTTTTGCTATTTTAACAGTGATCTCAAAATTTCTTCCAGAGAACATCATAATATTTTTCCTATCTCTTCTTGGCAAACAAGTCAGTACAGGTCTTATAAGGTTCCTCCTAATATAATCGTATTTCTTACAGTCAAAAAAAGAAATGTTCAAGTATCTCTAATGAACTGTTGTTGCATGAACATCGGCATTCAAAATGCGAAGTACCTTTATATTTCCCCTGGACAATCGCTGTAGAAAATGCGTAATATCTTAATGAGGTAAAAGTTCTTCTGTAATCTAATCTATCTTGATATCTTACATAATAGTCCTGAGCCCTTTGGTGATGGGCGGGGTAGAAATCCACGAAATAAATAGAAAAATAATGCCCATGTCTTGAGACAAGCAGTTTACATAGCCACATTGCTTGCATTTTAAGACAACTGGTATTTCAAATCAGCCATAATGAAAAGAATCCAAAATCTCTGGAGATGTGTTGCCATTACAAACAGTCCCTCCTTGGCCAAACATGTACTGTTAAAAACTGATCAATAACAGTTGAAGTCATCCATATATAGCATGGGTATATCTTTGAGACACCATCCTAAAGTAGGATGTGCTCATTCAGTAGATCAAAGTTATCAGTGAGAGAGCTTAGACTGCATTATTCATCCGTCAAACACTTGGAGGCAGAGATGATTAAGGGGTCATTCTGATATCTGCTAGACCCATGAAGCGCTGTTTCAAATTTTCAGAAAAAAGCACACTGAACAGAAAGCCAGTGTGGTGTGCTGGCTAGAATGTTGGACTAGGATCTGAGAGACTGGGATTCAGATACATACTCTCCTGTGAAGCTTGCTGGATGACCTTGGACTAGTCATTCTCTCTAATCTTAACCTACCTCATAATTTTGTGACTGAGTCCTCCCAAATTCATTTCCCTTCAGAATGCACACACAAAAAAACTCCTTACCTATGAAAGCACAGCACATTGGGGAGAGGGGTTGTAACCTACTATTCTTAACACAAAGACATATTCAGTATGGAACTTCCTCACCTGCATTGTGTAACAGTACAATCAAGTGGATCTAGGACACTCCATTTTGTTTGAATCTCCAAACCCCGCTTTGTGTGGAACATTGCTATTATATATTTAAATTTACTAACCACAATTCTTAATGTTTAAGACTCTGAGACAGTTTAGAGTATCTTGGCTCCACTTTTCAATCAATAGTGGAAGCCAATTAAGCCAAAATAATGTTAATAGAGATTATAAACTTGTAAAACACTTAGGAAGTGCATCCCTCCCTCCCCCAAATTTAGCTGGTATAGCCTAGTAGGAGTAGAATCACTGTATATAGGATAGTGGAGGGACCATGGATTTCCGGGCAAGCTGGATAAGAAATCCAGGGCTCTTATATCCTTGTATAACTGGAAAACTCTGTATATGTAAAATTAACTAGTAAAGGGGAGTTTAAATTTAATGTAACTGGTTTTATTGTTGTAATCATTTTGTTATTGTCTTGCAAGTTCCATTCCTGATTTTGCCCCACAGAACCCACACTGGGAAAGGTCATATAAACACCCTTATTTTCTTCCTAAAATATCTAAAACTTTCTTACGATTTTGACATAGCCATTGCCAAAGCTTTCTCTTCAACCAGAGAAATGGAAGAATAATAACTCAGTAGCTAGACAGTGCAGTGACCCCAGTAGGGTTTCCTCTTGAATCGATCTCTGGCTACTTGGCCTGAAAGCAAGGTAGGAAATTTCCTTTCTGAGAAAAAAAAAAACTTGTACACCGGGACAGGCTAATGGGCCTGAATTGCTGAAATGTAAATGTCTCTGACTGTTTGCTCTCTCACAAGAACTGAATTATGCATTACTTTTATCTACCATTGTCAGCACTGAAACAGATTACATTTTACTTTAGTGCTTTAGTATGTCTATGCCTCGGAGCATAATATAGTAAAACCTCATTCCATGGGGAAGTTTTGTGATAGAAAGAAAAAGGAGGTATGGTTTAATACTGTAATTTCCAGGGTGTCAGCCTCTCCTACCCTGTAAGGTACAGGTTTCTGATCAAAGGAATTTATGACGTTAGTCTCTATGGTTTATTGGCCAGGCCAGCTACCATATCAAAATACAGGTCTATGGATTGGGACTCATCCGAACCTTTTTCCTTCCAAGCACAGGTGAGCAATTTTGATTTCACTACTCCAGTGGCTTTCAAATTGTCTTCTAGAGAACCGGAAGATTCCTCAGAAGCTGATCTACAGTTCCTTGAAATGTGAATTACTAATGACAAATATTTACCCCTGAATAACCTATTGCCCACTACCAAGACACTTTTCCTGCAGGAACATGTGGGCGAGTATGATTACAACAATGAAAATTGCTGAATTCCAGGAAATGTTTTCTGGGCACAGAAGAAGAAGATGATGAAGGCCATTTAACTCAATCAGTTATATGGGGAGCACTAGCAATTAAACTCAGCAATCAAGGAATAGGAGGGGAAGTCCTCCTATGGATTCAAAACTGGTTGAGAAACAGGAAGCAAAGGGTAGGTGTAAATGGGAAGTTCTCACAATGGAGAGATGTCGGGAGTGGTGTCCCCCAAGGATCCCTTTTGGGACCAGTGCTCTATAACCTATTTATAAATGACCTGGAAGTAGGGGTAGGTAGCATGGTGGCCACATTTGCAGATGATACCAAATTATGTAGGGTGGTGAGAACCGCAAAGGTTTGTGAAGAGCTCCAAACGGACCTTTCTAAATTTGGTGAGTGGTCTAAGAAATGGCAAATGCAGTTCAATGTAGCAAAATGTAAAGTGATACACATAGGGGCAAAAAATCCAAACTTCACATACACGCTACAGGGGTCGGTGCTATCAGTCACAGACCAGGAAAGGGATTTGGGCGTCTTAGTTGAATGTCAACTCAATGCATGGCAGCTGTGAAAAAGGCAAACTCCATGCTGGGGATAATTAGGAAAGGAATTGATAATGAAACTGCAAAGATTGTCATGCCCTTATATAAAGCAGTGGTGTGACCGCACTTGGAGTACTGTGTTCAGTTCTGGTCACCACATCTCAAAAAGGATATCAAAGCGATAGAAAAAGTGCAGAGAAGGGCAATGAGGATGATTGAGGGACTGGAGCACCTTCCTTATGAGGAGAGGCTGCAGCGTTTGGGACTCTTTAGTTTGGTGAGAAGACGTCTGAGGGGGGATATTATAAAATTATATAATATATAATTTTATATTATAAAATTAAAAGTCTATAAAATTATGCATGGGATAGAAAATGTTAACAGAGAGAAATTTCTCTCTCACACACAATACTAAAACCAGGGGGCATACATTGAAAATGCTGGGGGGAAGAATTAGGACTAATAAAAGGAAACATTTCTTCATGCAACGCATGATTAGTGTTTGGAATATGCTGCCACAGGAGGTGGTGATGGCCACTAACCTGGATAGCTTTAAAGGGGGCTTGGACAGATTTATGGAGGAAAAGTCAATCTATGGCTACCAATCTTGATCCTCCTTTATCTGAGATTGCAAATGCCTTAGCAGACCAGGTGCTCGGGAGCAGCAGCAGTAGCAGAAGGCCATTGCTTTCTCATCCTGCATGTGAGCTCCCAAAGGTATCTTATAGGCCACTGCGAGTAGCAGAGTGCTGGACTAGATGGACTCTGGTCTGATACAGCAGGCTCTTTCTTATGTTCTTATGTTCTAATGCACAAAGCAGATGGCCACTATTAGCAGTGTGTTCCCTGATGGTAGATAACTAGAAGACCACTTTAAATTCTTTTCTGCATGGACATGCTGTTTTCACATAATAATGTATAGACACAGCAGAGCAGCAAAAGCCCCATACTTACTGTGGGCCATGTTTGCAGCCTGAGCCTAGGTGTTGGTAGAGGGAGATCCTGCTGGCTCCATGCAGGTAGCATGGGACTTTGATGAGGGGGGGTCCCTGCAGCAGCCTGGGCTGGCAATATGCTCCTCTGTTGGCTGGCTGAGGGAGGGAGGGAGGGAGTGGAGTTCTGGGTGGATCTGGCATGTTGGGTTTCCACTTTGACCCACCCCGCCCCTCCCTTATTTAGCTGGATTGCTGATGGGGCCTCATCCTCTCTTAGATCCAGGTATGCTTGGCAACACTCAGCACACTGCAGTAGTCCCTGGGCTGCAATGTATTCACTTCCAGGCCTGGGCAGCAGTTTTCATGGTGGCAGTATCAGCCACTTTTTTGCAGGCCTCTTCTTCAGTCAATGTGACAGGAGCAGCAGTAGGACTTTGTGACCTGGTTGAGTGAGGTGGTGGCTTTTCCCACTGAAGTTTGTCTCCAGTAGGGGTTATGACAATCAGCAGCAAATCCCAGCAGCGGCGGCTTTACATTGCCTGCAGTTCTTCACCAGTGGCCAACCTTCATTGACTGCACATAACAGTGGAGAAGAGGGCCCCTGCAGTGGTGGGGCCCCGGTGGTAGCTCTTGTTAGAGGGGGCAGTTTTGGTACTACATCCTTTTGCCTGCTGCACATCCAGGCTTGGATTATTTGGGCAATGGTGGGTAGGCCAATGGCAAACCCCCAGGATGCTGCAATTTGCTCCACTTGGTTCCCCCTTCTGTTTTCTCTTTCTGGGTCTGAGCGTAAAGGTTTGTGGTCATGGGCTAATGGGGTATCAACAACACACCTATCTCCTTCTCTTCTGGGACACCTTGCACTCATTGCCAGCCTCCCTGTAGGCAATCTGATTGGCAGGCCTGTAGCTGGAGTCCTGTGGTGGCACACCTTGGCATGCCATGGTTCATTACTTGGATTGCCCGAAGCCACAGTCAGGGCATAGCTATTTTCTCATATATGTAGATCAGTGCATGCTGAAACAACAATAACAGCCCCCAGGCCACTGTGAGGGTTCCATGTCCTCACCATCATATTAAAGTCACTTGAGGTATCAGGAGGACTTGTGGGATGTTCCCTCTTATCCAGTTTCGATGGGGCATCTGTCAGTCTCCATTGAGCCTGGGTGATCCTTGCAGGTCCACACAGGTATAGCTGGCAGTTGGGATTTTGGCAATTACCTTACAGGTTGTGGGTGTGCTGAGCTTGGCTGAGTGAGGTGAGCTGTCGTCCCCCCACTGGGCAGGACCAGCATACTCAAGACCCTTACCTTTCATGAATGTTTCCCAATCTTAGTGTTGGTCATTATTTGGTAGAGCCTCTTTAGGAACAAGTGTGTCCAGTTCTGGTGCAACAACCAGTCAGTGATCAAGCACCAGTAATCAAGCACCACTCATGGTCTGAGAGAGTTATGAAACTTCATCTTGACCAGCCTTGTGGCTGACACCTCTTTCTCAGTCTGGTATATGGCAGGCACCAGTAATGACACTGAGAATGCACTGGTTTCAGGTTTTGAGTGCTGCCCCCAATCCATACTCCCACCCAGCCAACTTCCTTGAGGTGCTGTGTATCCTTGGAAGTGATAGTCCAAGGAGTGTTTTTGAGTCTACCATGCCCTCCACGTGGTGGTCCTTCTTGTCCTTCTCCGTGGCCAGTGATGAGGGAGACACCTCCAAGTGCCTCACTTCCAGAATCTATCTTCAGGGCCTTTATTTATCCAAATATTGGATAAATATTTATTTATCCAATAGGGCTTGCCTCTCAAGGTTCCAAAGCATTATGCAGGCCAGCATAGCTGATTTGAGCTTCCTGGGACTATAGGGTGCACGCCTTCTGTACTGGCATGCCACCACGGCCACAGAAATTGGGCTCCTCTCACATAATATTGGGCCACTAGGCACTTGAAATACTCTTCATACAAAACCTAAACTTAGGCTGCTTCTGCACAGGCTGAAATCACCGATTTCGGCCTGGTAAAACACCATTTCTTGGAGGAGAGCCTTCGCAAAGGTGCCACTGCCAAATCGATACAGTGGCTCTCTCACCCACCCACCCCCCCGAAATGGCCAAGCAAACAGCACTGGGTGGAAGCTGGTGTATTTCCCGTGCCACTCCTGAACGCTTCCTACCTCCTGCTGGTAAATCTAGGTTGGAAATGATAGAATTCCAATTCCAAGGTATTCTACTTCAAAGTAAGATTGAGTGGTTCCCAGTAGCATGGCAGGAAGGGTGTGATAGTATTAAGCAAGGTAAGAACAGAATGCAGGAAAGCTGATTGTGTTAAGGCTGGCTGACGTTAGCATATCTTTTGTGAGCTAGAAAACAGGTGTACCATTTTCTGGACTGTGTCTGTTTTCCATGGCTGTGGCTATTGTAATCCAAATAGGGAAAAGGTATAGCTGGCTGCTATGCATGCTAATGTGGGAAAGGAGAACTTGCCTGGGCAGAACCCTTCTATTGGAACCAAAGTCCAGGCTCAGGATACGGCATCCATCTTGGCCTGCACTGTCCATATCATCAGTAGGGTGATTGGTAGAGCACTGTCCTAGAAACAGCCCCCGCCCCCGTCTTGCTGTAGGTCTGTCTGGTAACAAATGTGGCAAAAATAAAGAACAGTTGATTGTCACAATGGAAGAGGATGCTCAACATTTTCATTGAATTCTGGGATGCAGTTTATTGCATCAGGCAATTCCCATGTTGAAACTGATCACATAAGCATTTCTGTGGGCTTGTGTGACCCATTTGAAGTTTAGGAATGTTGGCTCTTCATCATGATTTTTGAAGTGATAAAATTAAGGGCATGTAGTCCAGGTTGGCAAATTCATTTTGTCAGATTAACGGTATTAATTGTCTAACCATTGTTAACTACAGGTTGTGATTTATAGATGGTACTATCGAACGGCAAGGGAAGCAGGCATAACTGTGAACTTTACGTGATGCATCCCGATTTAATAACCTGATCAAAAGAAAAAATTAGCCTCTCCGAAGACACTGAGTTCAGCATATAAGAGCAGCTTTAATTGAAGGACATTTTTCTCCAGTGTTCATGACCTATCCCATTCAAATACTAACCGGAGCAGATGCCGCTGTGCTTCTGAGATCAGGCAATATTGGGTTAGCCTGGGCCATCCAAGTCAGGGAAAACTCACTAAAATATAAAACCCTTTTGGGGTGCTTATAAATCAAGTTTCAATCCAAACACTAGTCCCATTTGGGAAGACCATAATTTGATTATGAATCCACCGCAACAAGATTTCATAATCAGAGGGAAATGGTGCAGAGGAAAAAAATAAATAAATCCAAACCAACTCCTTTCATAGGCTTCTACCTCAAAAAAAAAAAAAAGAGAGAGAGAGATCCAAATCACAGTTCTTCCACATCATGTATAAAGTGCTTTTATTGACTTCCCTCTCACTCCAGGCCTAATTGATGAGTGGCAATTATATGACCAAATGTAAAAAGGAATCTGAATTTTTTCAGTTTGCTGTGAAATAGGAAGCTGTCTGCACTGAGCAGAAAGTCTCAAGTTAAGGGTCAAATCCCGACCCGTTCTGGTTTTGCCTTGTTTGCCTTCTTTTTGGAATCTTGACACATTCAACTTCAGTTTGAATCCAGTTCGTGACAGATGCCTGCCCTTGGATGGACTCTAAAGCATAGGCCATTTCCTCAGAAAAGGCTGTTCATTTCCCCCCTCCAAAAAAACCCCACAGTGTATTTTATTTTTGTTACTTCACAGCAGGACATTTTGCCCGTAGGGACACATGCCTGTCAAATCCCAAAATAACAGAATAATCGTGAGGCTTCTCCTCTGTTCTTTCAGACAGATGGAGGGAAAGTATCCATTTGACACTTGTACTTGGAGATGGTCAAACAGCAAACGCATCCAGTGATATCTGCGTAAGCTAGAATGGTGATTTGACCACTGGTGTGCTTGGGACACAGAAAAATCAGCAAAGAAGTCTCAGTTACTCCCTTCATAGGCACCTCAAATATATTTGCGTAACCAAAGATAAATTCCACAGTTTGACTTCAGCACTTTCAAGGATTTCTGCCCCTGAAAAGCTAATTTCTTGGTTCCTCTCTCCTGCTGTAAACCCAAATGCTTCCTGAAGCGCTAGCTCTGGGGGAGGGGTTCCTTATTCCATGGGAGCAATATTTCAGGGAGCATTTGGGGCTATAGAGGGAAGGGGTGGGGAGGAAGTGGGCTGGATCCAAGCCCACGTTAACTAACCACAGAATATGCCCACAGTTCCAGTTGCCTTCTCAGTATACGGAGTCATGCGCTATGCGGGTATCCATTCTGGACGAGTTTGTGTTAAAAGACAGACAATGCATTATGAGGACAGGTTTGAAAAAGTCTGGTTGGGAATTGTTATTACCGAGGTCAGCTGTCCTCAGGCAAGATTAAAGAGGTCAGAGCTCTTTCCCCAAGAATGTATCCCTAGCGTCCTGACTAAACTCCACTTTGAATAATTACGATTCTGCCCTACATAAATTCAAGCTATGTTTTTAATTATGCATAATATCAAAATGTTAAAAACAGAGCAGGGCTGCCAGCCAAAGGAGCATGTGTGTCCACATTTCTCTGAATATTGCCCCGAGGAACACCTCCAGCTGCTTTTTACACTCAAGAATGCAGCTCGAGAATTGCTATTATTACTATTATTACTATTGCTTCGCTTATCAGCCTCATTCGTCTGTACACTTTTTTTTGTTTACAGTTCCTTTTGGAAACAAAAACAATCCTCACTCTTGAAGGGATGTAAATCTTCCTATGTTTTTACATATTGAAAAACCTTAGCCTCCTCTCAAAATAATCCTTCTGTCTGGGTCACATTCTCATTAATAAAAGGAGCTTCTTGAAATAACAGTGATGTGATGCTGGTACAGGCTGTCTGAGAAGTGGACCTTGAATTCAGAGATGGCTCTTTGTTGTTATTGATACTGCATGAACTGCTGTATGTTTTTTTTCTTTACCATTAGATAATTTGTCTGACATCTTCATTTACCCTATCCTGGAGTCCAAGGTAGTTTACCATTGAAGTTAAAATAATCCATTCTATTACAGTAAAAAGATTACAGATGCAGTCCTAACAACCCTTTTCTGGGAGTAAGCATCATTGAATAATTTGGGACCTGTTTAGGCTTGAGAGCCATCTTCAGAGCCATCTGAACTAGTTTTAACAAGCTGATGCAACTCAAAACCCTGCATGATAAAAAAAATGTTTCTAATAGAAGTACACATTCCGGCATATCCATACCAAAATTACACCTGAAATTGGTTGTTTCAGATTAGTCAGGGATAGCCAAAATGATGCAAGACACTTCTAAAATTCCAGGAGTATGAAAACTTATCTCCTGGAATGTTAGGATTATTTTGGGGTTTTGAAGAGACATAAGAGTGGGAGGGAAAGACGGGATGTTGGTCAGGGAAACAGCTGGAGTCCCTTTTCCCTTAGGATATCTCTGCAATGGAAGGAGCTACAGACTTCATTTTTTTAAAAAAAAAAGCAAGTTGGGAACTCAGTGAACCTAGTCTGGTATAAATACTGCTATGCTGTTTTATTGATGTAACACTATTCAGTTGCTGATTTTTTAAATTAATTTAAAATCCCTGGTGGTAGTGGAGGAAACGGCCGCTCCAACAGCTAATCCTCATGGATCTTTTATGCACTGGTGGATTGCCTGGTGGTGAGTGTACATTCCCTTCTCTTTGCGCACAGGTCCCCCCCCCCCCAATTCACTGCACAGTGGATTCGATAATTCCCCAGTTTTTCTGCACAGGGAAAACAAAGCAGAGCAGTGTCTGTTTGCCCTGCTTTTATTCTACTCTACTCTACCTCCCATCACCTATGCAGGAGCGGTTCTGCCCACTCCTGGGCAGGCATTTCCTGGGGAAGAAATGGGCCTTTATTATTATTTTTCCACACAAATGATAGAGCAATAGAACATTAAAAAGACCCCCCCCCCCCAGCAGCAAATGTCAAAGATGGCATTCAACCACCGACCTGAAAGTGACCCAGAAGCAGGGGCAAGCAAAATGGTGGTTCGACTCAGAGCAATACTAGAACCAGGGGGCATTCATTGAAAATGCTGGGGGACTAATTAGGACTAATAAAAGGAAACACTTCTTCACACAACATGTGATTGGTGTTTGGAATATGCTGCCACAGGAGGTGGTGATGGCCACTAACCTGGATAGCTTTAAAAGGGGCTTGGACAGATTTATGGAGGAGAAGTCGATCTATGGCTACCAATCTTGATCCTCCTTGATCTCAGATTGCAAATGCCTTAGCAGACCAGGTGCTCAGGAGCAGCAGCAGCAGCAGAAGGCCATTGCTTTCACATCCTGCACGCGAGCTCCCAAAGGCACCTGGTGGGCCACTGTGAGTAGCAGAGTGCTGGACTAGATGGACTCTGGTCTGATCCAGCAGGCTAGTTCTTATGTTCTTATGTTCTAATTAGTGGGGTCTCTTTGTAAACAGAAATGGGGGGAGTAAATTGGAGTAAATTGCCCCAGGGTAAGCAGGGCAGGCATAATGGTCCATGGGACTCCAAGAGCCTGTTGTCCTACTCACCATCTTTGTCTGTGTGGTGCCTTTGAGCAGCCTGCAATGTTGGCAACAGGGAGAAACCGCCCCTGGGTTCATTGCAGGCATAATAAGTCGAGAGCTAGTTCCCCCTCTTTCCATCCCTGCTGCCTTGGGGAGACATTTCAAGTCTCCTCCCCACCAAAATCCCAAACCAGTAACAACACTGCTGAAAAATCAGGATAGTGAAAACAATGCTTTACCTGGGGTGATTCCGCACAGCACATTCCCAGCAGAGCTCGACTTGTGTTCGACTCGGGTAGTCCGCACAGCCGTAGATCTCGACGCAAGTCTGACTCTCCTTCGACCTGCCTCAGCCGGATTTTCTCCTGGAATCTGGATCCAAAATTATTACTACAAAGTTTGAAGTGCACACCCCAAGTTTCTGCTGGTACCTAACAGAAAATAGAGTAGGTGCTTGCTAGCATGTCAGACGGATGTTGTTCAGAGCTTGCGTGCAACTGCAGAAAATTCCTTGTGTCCAGAAGCCATGGATCCAGAACAGGGTTTCAGTAGAAGCATTTGAATCATGAGCAGGTTGGAATGAATGCAGGTGTCTTGAGTAGAAATAAGGCATCTGAAGGACATCTTGGAGAAAAGGCTGTGTGGAGTGCCTTCCCAGGATGCCGCCTCCTCCTCCTCCATCTTTTGCATCGTCAGGACATCTTATTTCAGTTGTGTGGAACAGAACCTTTGCTCAGGTTCAACTCATGAAGTACCATGAGTGTGTATATCTGTAAACCTACAATTTAGGGGAAAACTGTGTGTTGCTAAACAGAAACTCACCCTTCCAAAACTAATAAAGATGCGCCCCTTCCAAAATGTGTCCTTTGTTTTTTTAAAAAGGAAATGATATACATTTATATAATTAGGAGAAAGCAGAATGATCAGGGGTTTTTTGTTCTCCCATGTGTATTACATCAATTTTAACTGATGTTGATAATGATAAGGAATTTATAAAATGCTTTTGAGCATTCAAAGTGCATCATATACATTAAGAGTTCTTGAGGCAATTCTGTCAGGTGTGCTTGCTGTTATTCCCACACTGCATATTCCCTTTATGTGCAAACCCTGCCCACCCCCAGTGGATGGGTAGTGCCACCCAGGGCCATTTAGGGTCAGGAAAATAAGGCTACATTCCCTTCTGTACTCTGTACCACTATCCCAAATCAAATTGGGAGTCCGTGCATTTGAGAAATAAGCTCTCTTGCAGCTGACATGCAACATTCTGAATCAAAGTCGGGGCGGGGGAGCTCCTATGCCACACATTAAAATTATAACATGTAGTTTGGCCCTCTAAGATGATGGATGAAAGCTGAGATTGTGGCTGGGGAAGCATTTGTTCTGGGCACTTTCCCTGATCACACTGTTAGTCATAACACTGCCCCAGGGTAGAAGATGAAGAGGAAATTGCTTAATAATGAATGAAATTACTCCGAGATTGCCCGGGAGTCTAAGGCTGAGGTCCAATGCACACTTAACTTCCCCATGTCCCGTTGAAACCAATGAGATTTACTGCTAGGGATGCACACATAGACTGCATGGCATTAATTCTAATACCATTTCCTGGACGGTCAGCAGGAATATTCTGAAGTAAATGGTTTGAAGATTGCACAAAGATTGACACCTTGTTATACGCTGTATCGATTGTCTCACGAATATGTATTTATCAAGAGCAGGCATATTGGCTTGGAGCCAATGACACGGTTTGTCTTGCACATCTCTCTGGCCACTGCAAAAGTTCTTCTCTATTGTGGCATGCACACAGGGCCTGAGTGAAGGGGAACAGCACCCGGGTCATGCATGCGCCCTGCACCCCTGCTCGCCCCTGCCTGGTCCTGCCATGCCCCCGTACCAGAGTGCACCCGGTGCATCGCACACAGCTCCTTGGCGCTATGCCACTGCATGCACATCTTCTGCCATTAGGTATGCAAGATCAGGGTTTCTCAAGAAAGTGCTAGCAGCAAAGAATGCAATCACTTCAAAACCTCTGCACTGGCTGGAGAGAAATATGAGGGGCAGCAATGTCTTAGGCAAGGTTGTCAAATCTCCGGTTAGGGTCTCAGGATCTCCTGGGATTACAAAGGATCTCCAGACTACAGAGATCAGTCCCATAGAGAAGATGGCTGCTCTGGAGGGAAGATTCTATGGCAGTATAACCTGCTGAGGCCCTTCCTTTCTGAAAACCCTGTCCTCCTCAAGCTTGATTCCCCCCTCCAAATCTCCAACACGAGTCATAGCCCCAAGCCATCATCTTCAGTACTTCAATTTCACCTTCTAATTTCTTGTTTTACACAACATTTTCTATTAGGAACAACATGGGGGGAAAAAGGAAAGCATTAAAGTCAATGGGACGAGGGAGCACAAGCCAAAAGAGGTCTTGTCATTCTGTACCATGCGCCCGAGGTTATTTATGGCTAGGTCTATGTCTTTTTGATAAGGTGCTGCTAATGCGCAGAGATGATATTTCAGTTTTATGATCCACTTGTATAAGTTAATGGCTAATTGTAAAAACAACCCTTCCCTACTTCAACACTCTTTGGTTGGTATGCGTCGGCAATGCCAGACGGGATTCTCACTTAGCCTGGAAAGCGAAAAGCTTGAAAGCAGACATTAAATAATCCCCGCAAGACAGGTACCGCCGGGGCCAGTTAAATCTTTGATTATCGATGAACAGCCTCGCTGGGTATGTGCCCTGGCCAAGGTCACTCTCATGAGTAATTGGGATGGGAGGCTTTTGAATATTATAGGGCCTGTTTTCCAACCATATTAAACAATGGCTTTCAGCCAGCAGCAGTTTGCGTATGATGTCATTGATACATTTCGGTATCACCATAAGAAAGTTATAGCACCGCATAGGATTCTTGGCTTCGCCACTGTATCTTCACTTCACTTATTTTTGCCGTGCAGAACCTCTAAAGCAGAAGTATTTTATAAAGGAGCGGCATGTACAGCATGCGCCATTTACCAGTTGGGGGCACCGAGAGATAACATAAGTAATGTAATTCCTCACTTGATGGTCTAATTCTTGCACAGTTCAGAATTGTTTGCAAAGAAAGATGAAGTCAGAGGAAGGTTGTCCACAGGGCTTCAAGTCAGATTTAATGCAAGTAAGACTAAGCAAAGTTAAACACACATTGTTAAACCCCCCCATTATATACAGCTACTGCCTTGAAGAGATAACGCCTTGTGTAGGAGGCATCTAAGGATGATATAGTTGAGACCTATAGGACATGCAGAAGCGAGGGACTGGGGGATTTTAATTTTATTGTTGCTTTTAGCTGGGTATGGTCTGTTATTATTGTAAGCCCCTTTGAACCAAGAGGATATAAATGTTTTAATAAATAAATTAAATAAATTGTGATTTTGAGATTAGAGGTCAAATTCTAACTCAAGAAGGTTGGGTTCTATAGATGGTTATGAGACTACTTATTTGGTGCTTTTTGACAGATTATACCAACCATAAGGTTGGCATAAAGTGTCAAAAAGCACCAGATGAGAACTAGAAGCTTGTACAGAGTCCATAACTCTGTAGTTATCCGACTGTGGTTGTGTGGGTTTGGGGTGGCCAACCTCCAGGTGGGGTCTGAAGATCTCCAGGAATTATCTCCAGGACCTAGAACAGTTCCGCAGGGACTGCAGGACGGAGTTGTTCTGCCAGGCCTTTGGGGAGGTCTGCTGTTGAAGGTGCCATCCCCTGCGCCCCATATTCTACCTTGGGGGCTTGTCCATATTATGCCGAACATCCGATGACTCCATTGTTTATGTCATCATCTGATTTTAAGATGGAGGTTGGAGCTGGTGTTAATTGCATTTAATTGGTATTAAAAATGTTTTATTGATCATAATGTTTAATTGATCATAATGGCTGGGTTCAGGGATACTCTGCTTCGTCTGTGGTGCTGATTAATGCCAGGTCCATAAACAATAAGACCGCAGTACTCCGGGATTTTCTCGGAGATCTGCAAATGGACCTGGCTTGTGTCACCGAAACTCCGGGTACGCGGAGGGCTAGACCGTGAGTTCTTAGGCGTAATCGCTACTTCAAGTTTCGCGTGTCTCCCACCAGTCTCGAACTCCAGGGCCGGGGTGGTGGTGTAGCAATGTTCATCCGCAATTCCATTCCCTTCAGGGCAGTCCCCGTCCCGGAGATCACCGGCATGGAGTGTGTCGGCCTGGAGTGGTTGGCCATGGAGAGGTTGGCGGTCCTTCTGGTGTACCGGTCGCCTAGCGCACTGGGGGACGGCCTTCTGCGGCTGCTAGAGGTGGTGGCCGACTGGGCGTTGAGGTTTCCCAGGCTTATTGTCCTAAGTGGTTCCCCAATGTCCATGCTCTATTACCGCTTCATGTATGTATGCTGCGGACCTAGTGTCATCCATGGCGACTTTGTACTTCCTCCTCTTTCTTAATAAATTCTGGCCCCACCCATGAGGCCGGGTACACGCTGGATTTGGTCTTTGGGTCGGTGGGGTTAATCTGGTCAGATCCCCTATTGATAGAGTGCCATGGTCCCACCACTATGCCCTGAAGCTGCGTTTTCGATGTTGCGACTCCCCTGTCTACAGGGCGACGGGCTGATTTGTATGCCCACTTCACAGAGACTTATGGATCCAATTATTTCCTGAATGCTCTGCAGGACCCTGAACCCGCCGGCACACCTTCGGATGAGCAAGTGGAGGATTGGAATTCCCCGCCTCTCTGATGCCATCGAGACTGTTGTTCTCCGGTACCTTCTGGCGCCTTCGCTCACGGCAGGCTCCATGGTATACAGAGGAGCTTTCGCGCCAGATGAAACGGGTGCTCAGACGCCTATAGAGCTGCAGTGTGGAGGAAAGCTTCGCATCTAAGCTGCGCGATCATCCTATAGGATCGCTTATGAAAGCCTATGAGATGCATGCGACTAAGGAGGCTAAGAGGGTTTTCTTCTCTTCCTCTCGCGCATCTGCCAGCTTCCTCGCCTCGCCCAATTGTTTCGGATAATTCGATCTTTGACCTCTTTATCAGAGGGTTCTACAAATCGTGAATTGGCTATTAGCTGTGAGGCATTTATGAGCTTTTTTGCAGACAAAGTCGCGTCAGCTCCGCCCAGCGACGCTTCCTGCCACCTTAACTACAATTAGTGAACTGGAGGCTCCTTTGCCGTCTTCTGGCCCTTGTTTGGCCCGGTTTTCCCTGCTCTCCGAAGCTGCTGTTGACAGTGATCTTGGCTGCTGCTATTAGACCTAGCCTACCTGTCCTCTGGATCCGTGCCCTTCCTGGCTAATTAAAACTTGCCTGGAGGGAGTTACGGCCACCCCACCTGTTGAAAATCATCAATGACTCTCTTTGAGCAAGGAGGTCTTTCCAGATGGGTTGAAGGGAGGCGAGTGGTCCGCCCCACTCTTGAAAAAGACCATCCACCGTTAGATCCTGGAGGATCTGGCCAATTACCGCCCCGTCTCGAATCTTTCTCGTTTCTGGGGAAGCGTAATTGAGCGAGTGGTGTTGGAGCAGCTTCAGGGTTTCCTGGATGAAACATCAGCTTTCGACCCCTTCCAGATCCGGCTTCCGTGCTGGGCATGGGACGGAGACGGTTCTGCGTCGCTGTCACAGATACGCTCCGTGATGCAACTTGACCGGTGCGTGATCGGCGCTGCTGGTGTTGTTAGATCTCACCGCGAAGGCGTTTGATGTGGTCGCATCACGACCTTTTGGCCCACCGCATGTGGCCGCCTCAGGGGTCCGGGGCACTGTCCTTCAATGGATTGTCACCGTTCCTCCCGGGGCGGAGTCATGTAAAGATGTGGTGGCTGGGGACAAAGCTTCCCAGAGGTGCCCGCTTCATTGTGGTGTATTGCCTCAGGGGCATTGTTGTCCCCACTGTTATTCCTAACATCTATATGCGACCCCTTTGCTCAGTTGAGTACGGAGCTTTGGGCTGAAGTCTGCCATCAGTATGCTGATGACACTCAAGCTCATTCTGTCGATGGAGGCGTGGAGCTGTCACCGCCCCTGCAGCTCTACAGCATTGTTTGGAGTAAGCGGTCGCTGGTTGGTTACAACAGAGCAGGTTAAAACTTAATCCATCGAAGACGGAGATCCTCTGGCTTCTGGCCGTGGTGAGAGATTAAATTCCAGCCGCCGGTGTGGGAGGGGGTCACATTAGGCGCCGACCTCCTCCTCGTTTCAAGCAGCCTGGGGAGTCCACCTGGATTCGTCTCTTTCAATGGAGACCCAGGTGGCCCCGCTCCATACAACCCGGTTAAGCGTTTTTCCATCTTCGCACAGGCCCGACCGGCTGGCTCCCTTCCTCTCCGACGCTGACCTTAGCCACTGTGATCCATGCAACGGTCACCTCAGGCAGGGCTAGACTATTGTAACTTCGCTCTCACAGCGGGCCTTCCCTTGCGTCTGATTCGGAAGCTAAAACTGGTCCAAAATGCAGCTGCACGTCTGCTCACAGGCGGCAGTGCCATCTGCAGGATCATATCCAGCCTGTGATGTTGCCACCAGCTGCATTTGGCTCCCAGTGGAGTTCCGAATCATCTTCTGCTGTGTTAGTGTTGACTCTTTGCTAAGGCCTTACGCAGCCTGGGACCCCTCGTACCTTCGGGACCGCGTTACCCCATATGTCCGAAGTCGAATTCCTCTGCGCTCAGCAGAGGCCAATTTACTGGAGATCCCTGGCCCTCAATGATGCGGCTGGCCTCTCCACTCGGGCCAGGGCCTTTACGGCTCTGGCCCCTGCCTGGTGGAACACTCTACCACCAGCTGTCCGACCCTGCGGGACCTTGGAGAGTTCCGTAGGGCCTGCAAGACCGAATTGTTCCACCGGGCCTTCGAAGAGACCAGCCGCTGAGGGTGCCCTGCTTTCATCCTCCCCCTGCTGTATAGGGTCCCTAACATCATCGGGACCCATCACTCTTCTTGGGAGGGTTGCATATGGGTTCGTGGGATACTGTTTTAGAATGAAAATTTTAAACTTTTATATATTTATGTTTATATATGCTTTTATATTGTTCACCGCCCTGAGCCCTTTGGGGATAGGACGGTATACGAAATCAAATAATAAAATAAAATAAATAAAATAAATAAAATAATTTAATGTAATTGTTTTATTGGTTGTACACTGCCCAGAGCCCTTTGAGAATGGGGCAGTATATTAAATCTGATAAACAAACAAACAAATTACAACAGATCTCCAGACAATAGAAATCAGCTCCCCTGGTAAAAATGGCAGAAGGTGGACTATGTGGCATCACATCTCTACTGAGCTTTCCCCCTTCCACAGACTCCATGCTTCTCGGGCTCCACCTCTAAATCTCTAGGAATTTCTCTGTTCAGAGTTGT
The DNA here is from genome assembly GCF_021028975.2 of Sphaerodactylus townsendi. Taxonomy (NCBI): domain Eukaryota; kingdom Metazoa; phylum Chordata; class Lepidosauria; order Squamata; family Sphaerodactylidae; genus Sphaerodactylus; species Sphaerodactylus townsendi. The sequence continues at coordinate 169,017,136 of NC_059425.1, read as the reverse complement.
CAAGAGTAGTTTCTTCTGAGGTCCATAATCAAAAAGCTGAAAATGAATTTTGTATACATTTGTTTTCCTGTGAATCTAACAAGAAAAAGGCCAGTGGGGTAGTGGTTAAGAGTTTCAGACTCTAGTCTGAAGAACCGTGTTTGATTCCCCCTCCTCCACACGAGCAGCAGCCAAGTTTGATTCCCCATTTTTCCACATGCATGGCAGACTGGTGAACTGGATTTGTTCCCTGCTCCTCCATATGAAGCCTTTTACGTGACCTTAGCCAGTCACAGTTCCCTCAGAACTGCCTCTGCCCCACCTATCTCACAAGGTGCCTGTTGTAGGGAGGCGAAAAGAAGGTGATTGGAAGCTGCTTTGAGACTCCTTAAAAGTAGGGTGTAAAAACCAACTCTTCTTACTACTGAAAACCTAATGCAACTAAAAGGTTCAATGAGAAGCCAAATTCTACCACTGCATGGGGACTGTACTCCTTTCCCCCTCAAAGTTCATGCCATTTCCACTTGATAAAGAATGAGGTTATACAATGTACTTTTGGATACAACACTAAGTGTCCTGAATTGATGACTTCAAGGGTTGCACCTCTCAACCTGATTCTCAAAATGAGTTTTGGTCACCTGCTTATCACGTCTACAGCTTTTCTTGTTCTGACTGTCCTGACATGTGGGAAGAAGGATAGTATACAAATGTGATAATGTGTGGTTTACTTTTAGGCAGACATTATTCATTACAATGATGTGATGATTTTGTTTGTAGTGGCATTATATTTAGAGAAGAGACCAATGTAGAGTAATAGTCAAACCAATAGAATTTAGCCTAGACGCATCCTAGGCAACAGATGCGCTGGCCAGACTCTGAATATTCTCTGACATTCATTTGTGGACTGAATCGTGCAAGAGTTATTTGATAATATGGTAGCTGCCTTAGAGGGAAGGCAGTATGGGTGGCGAACCTATGGCACTCCAGATGTTCATGGACTACAATTCCCATCAGCCCCTGCCGGCATGGTCCATGAACATCTGGAGTGCCATAGGTTCGCCACCCATACTGCCTTCCCTCTAAGGCAGCTACCATATTATCAAATAACTCTTGCACGATTCAGTCCACAAATTGTAGTCCACGAATTGTAGTCCATGAACATCTGGAGTGCCATAGGTTCGCCACCCATACTGCCTTCCCTCTAAGGCAGCTACCATATTATCAAATAACTCTTGGACGATTCAGTCCACAAATTGTAGTCCACGAATTGTAGTCCATGAACATCTGGAGTGCTATAGGTTCGCCACCATGGAGCCTGATCTCGTCAAATTTTGGAAGCTAAACAGGGTCAGTACTTGGAAGGGAAACCTCAAAGGAAGACTCTGCAGAGGAAGGCAGTAGCAAAACACCTCTGCTTTTCACTTGCCTTGGAAGCCCCTTGCTGGAGTCACCATAAGTCAGCTGCAACAACAGCAATAATATACACAGCCTTATCTTATGGCAAGCTGTTCCGTTGATGTAGTTTCCATCTACATATGTAGACATATACTGCATATGAATGCACTCCCAAAAAAGAGATCTAGTGTGGTATAGTGGTTAAGTGTTGACCTAGGATCTGTGAAACCCGCTCTGCCGCAGAAGCTTGCTGACTGACACTGGGGCAGCCACTCTCCCTGTCTAACCTATCTCACAAAATTGGTATGCATATTAAATAGAGGAGAGGAAACTGACACAATACACTTTGGGTCCCCTTGGGGAAGAATGGTAAATAAATTAAACAGACAACATGGATGTAAATAATTTTTTTTTTAAATTGGGAACCTCCTCACAATCAAAAGTGGTTGCCATCATGGGCCCTGAATACAAGATTACTATTAACACTTCTCAACTCTTGGAGTGCAACATCTAGAATAATCTCAGTAAGCACATAAACACCCGTTGCACCCAGGCTGCATTCAAATTATTGTATTCATTTTTCATAAACTCCATTAATTTTTATACTCAGCTTGACATCTGCATTTAGTCACATTAGAATACTTCCTTCCATCAGTATTCAATACTTTTCAATAATCCATTCAAATCAAATATCCATTCCAAAATCAAAGCTTCACTCACAAATATATACAGTTTCATTCACAAAAATACACCGTTCATATAAGTATACACAAAAACGTTTCACGCGTATAAGACGTTTTTCGCGTATCTTCTTCAGTGTGATTAATCATTCATCTGGTTAAATCATGGAGGCTTCTGATGGGTACATCTTTTTCTTTATCTGACGTCATTGGCTAGACTCTTATTAACGGCCAAATGGAAAAACATCGATACCGTCTTTTTCCTTGTTGTGCCTCCTATTTTGCTTTTTTCCCCCTGCTAGCATGCCCTTTGAAAGCAATTTCCCTGAAAACCAGAACCATGATTTACCTAGATATTCTTTTGTAGATTACATAAGAGCATTTGAATATAAGCACATTCTATGGGTAGATATAACAAGATAAAACTTAGCAAAATTCATCTATCTACTGTTCTGCAGATTATATTAAGGCCATCTGAGTGTATGCTCATTTTATGGGTGGATATGGTGATAAGAAGGTAGGCTTGGACCTCAAGATTGTAAAGCTGTCAATAGTGCTAGATTTAGAGTCTGTTCTCTAAGTATGGACTAAGACACCAACCAAGATGCTTTCTTTAGCAAATGTGGGAAATGCCTTGCTACTGATTAATGCTGGGTAGTAGAAAACTCACTGAAATAATAAAAGCGCTACGTGGGAGAGGATTTTCAAGGGCAGCTGAGAATAAGGAACCGAGAATAAGTTTTCAAAAGACCATTGTTTCCAGATTTAGTTTTTTGTATCCTACCACTTCCATATTTGTTCTTTATATTCCTTAATTAACCAGCCTCCTTCTCAGCTACCAAATGGCTACAATATAGCTAATCTTTGAGTTTCTAATCCTCTTTTTTGAAGTCCACGGGGTGCTTTATTTCCTCGTATCTGCAGACCGCAGTATCTCAACTTCATCCATACTAGATTTTTACCAGGGAGTAATCTTTTTCATTTATTTTTTTTGTAATTACAGTGTGATAAGCTATATATGCCCATAGGTATTGAAGTAAAACTGAATAAGTATGCTTAGATATTTTTGCTCAAACTATGCCAATTTGCTCTAGTTTAGCTTCATTGTTTTTTCCCACAGATATCCCCAAGCTTGGATTGTTAATGGGCTCTCTGGCTTTCTGTGCTCAAAGTGTTTTTTGTTTTTGTTTTGTTTTTAAATTCTCTGCCAGCTTTAACAAAAATATTCAGTTGAACATCACTGTCTTACATAGATGAGTACCATATTTCCATTTATTTCTTTTCTTGACAGCAGTTGGTTTCTTCTTACAGTTGTTTGTTTGTGTGTGTGTGTGTGTGTGTGTGTGTGTGTGTATGTAATCATGCTTGATGGTTTTCAGTTACTTGGGCAACTAAATTTCATACTGTTGGCTCAAAATGGCTTTTGTAATCATGTGAACATTTCACACATTGTTTTATCTTATTAAAAATGTTTGCCCTGATCCAGCTTAGGGCCACGTACATACAGAAGAAAGGTTCCATATGGACAACTCTAGACAAGAAATTAACCATAGTCATAGAAATGGGTGCTGCATACATGAATCCCTAGTACAAGACTCAGCTATCATTTATAATGAAGCTATGTCAAAATTCAGAGCAGGAGATCAACAAAGAACCTGTGTAAGAAAGCCAGTTTGCATAACTAAAAATATTCATTACTGTTCTATTGATTAATAATCCATAAAATGTCCACAGTCTAAATCTGGAGTCTCTATTTATTTTGACCGTGTTGGTGTTCTGACACAATGTGGTGGGTGCCCCTATAAAATGACTGCCACAGGAGGTGGAGCCAGGCACAAAATAGCTGTTGCAGGAGGGAGAGCAACAAACATAGAGGAAGTCCAAGGGCATGGGAGAAAAGGGATAATTTAAAACGTCCACTTGGAAAGAAGAATGAGAGAGAATGTAACCAATACTGTGGTGGCAGCTGAAGATGAAACCATATTATATCAATCTTCTAGCCAATGTTAATCTCAAGTGGCCAATCAGATGCCCTACAGGGCAGGACCTCCACATGTCCCCAACTGACATTCTAAAAAAAATTTGATGGACACTCAGATGGGCACTTCATTGGGGACCTCTTGTCTAAACTCTTGTTGCAGTCCTTTGTTAGGAAGTGGCACACATGAAGCCAGCATTGTACTGGACTCTAATCTGGAGAACCAGGTTTGATTCCCCACTCCTTCACATGACTGGTCACAGTTCTCTCCAAACTCTCTCAGCTCCATTAACCTCACAAGGTGTCTGTTGTGGGGAGAGGAAGAGAAGGAGTTTGTAAGCCACTTTGAGTCTCCTTACGGTTGAGAAAAGTGGGGTGTAAATCAATATTCTTCTTCTTACCATAAGAAGTAAATACACACAAGAACACCCTGTGTTATGTATTGTCAAAGGCTTTCATGCCCAGATTCAACTGGTTGTGGGTTTTCCAGGTTGTGTGGCTGTAGTCTTGTAGATCTTGCTCCTAACGTTTTGCCTGCCTCTGTGGCTGGCATCTTCAGAGGTGTATCACAGAGAGAATTCGGTGACACACTGTGTCTAGTCACTAGACACTAGACACTAATCACTAGACACAGTGTGTAACAGACTTTCCAGACATCAATGGCATCAGATGGGAAAAGAGGTCATTCCTGCCCGACTATTTTGCTCTCTAGTCAGTTTCACCCTCAGCTTGCACCCGCCATTTTGTGTGCAGCTGAAGGGATTCTCCCTGCCACCATTTGTCGATGGTTGCCCAAAGAGGTTTGTTCTGCAGGCTCTGATCCTGGGTGTTTTTTTCAGCCCAGAAAGTACATAGTTGTACCCAGCTGGCCTTCTAATTATGGCAATATATGGTTTTTCTAATTTTTAAATTTTCAATGAGTTATCTCTGTAGCTGTGCAGACATGAATCCAAGAATCTTCACTGCACAGAAGACCTGTCTGCCTCCCATTGAGAAGCATTGGGTAGACTTGCCCTTCCCAGACCAACTTGTTTTTTTCTTACTGTACAGGCAAGGTGCTGAAGAGAATCCCTCCAGCTGCTCACAAAATGTTGGGCAGAAGCTGATGGTGAAACTGACCAGAAAGCAAAATGGTCAGGTGGGAAAAATACGACCCACTCCTGAGCTCTGCATTCCACACAGTCAGGCAGGAGACGTCTTGCAGGTAGCTTAGGGGGGAAAGGTGCAGCTTGAAGTGTTATCCAAAAAAGATGACTTGTGCTAAAACAAAGCGTCCTGAAGACATCTTGGAAAGAAAGTTGAGCAGAATATCTTCCCAGGACACCTTTTTTTAGCATCCCCAGGCAAGGACTCAGGCAAGGGGGGGTTCTCAGGTTCAACCCCCCCTTTACATGTCCGAAGCTCCACCCCCACCCCCCATTTGTGGTTTTTTGTATTCATAATGTTTTTGTTTTTTGCCTGCAGGGGGCACAGTTTTTAGGCTAGCAGCACCAAAATTTCAGTTATTTGTTGGGAGATTATCCTGATGATTCTACCCAGGTTTGGTGAGGTTTGGTTCAGGGGATCCAAAGTTATGGACTCCCAAAGGGGGTGCCCGCATCCTCCATTGTTTCCAATGGGAGCAAATAGAAGATGGGGGCTACACCTTTGAGGGTTCATAGCTTTGGACCCCCTGAACCAAACTTCACCACAACTGGGTGGTACCATCAGGAGAATCTCTTAAAGATACCTTAACAGTTTGGTGCTGCTAGCTAAACAATTGCACCCCTGACAGCAGGCACCCCTCAAATTTCCCCAGATTCTCTTTTTAAATCCACCTCCTTCGGCATAGATTTAAAGGGAGAATCTGAGGTCCACAGTTTAAACCTTGAAAGTGATGCTGTTTCAGGGTGGGGGATAATCCACACCCAAACAGCATCACTTTCAATGTTGTTTTAACTGGGGACCCCAGATTCTCCCTTTAAGGTTGATTTAAAAGGAGAATTTGGGCTCCCTAGTTTTAACATCTTTGAAAGTGATACTGTTTGGGGGTGGATTCCAGCATCACAGTGGCCGCCCATTGGGGCCCCCGCAAAACTCTGATTCTGCACCGGGCTCCACTTTCCCTAGCTACACCTTTGCCCGTAGAGGAGGGCAGAAGGGACTGCCAGCTGCCGGCTGGGAGCCCAGCCGGTGGGGGAAGGGGCAGGCAGGTGGGGCAGGGGAATCTGCTGTTTCTGGCCTTGGAAAGCTGCTTTTATAAGTACTGAGGCCGGGGGCGGGACTTGGGGAGATGTGGCCATGCCCCCAGGGGGTGTGTGGCCCCACCCCTGAACCCATAAAAAATCTATACCTCCGTCCCTGTCCCCAGGATGTCTTATTTAGGCTGTGCAGAATGGATCTTAGTGTACTGGTGGGATCCAGTATTATTTTATCACCCTTATCAAATAAGCAACTCATTAAACAGATATGCTCTTCATCTGGACTATACATTCCTAGCCCTGGTTTGTTTATATTGCTATTAACAGAGTGAGTGCTTTCCAGCAAGTTTGTTGAAAGAATTCTATGGGGCCTTCCTCTTGATAGCTCGGGGATTGTGTACGCCCTGGAGGCAGAGACATGTCCATGCCTCTGGGTTTCTTTTGCTGTGGCCTTGGCTGCTCCTTCAAGCATTTCTTATTAATAATATTCCAGTACACCAAAAAAATGTGAATGCCTTTTTCTTAGACTATTTATGATGTACTTGCTTCCGTTGTTTGCGTGTCACTTAACTGTCACATTGTATTTAGACAGGGAAAAAAATTATCCAGTGTTTATATATAACAGCTCAAGGTGCTGGAAGCTCAAGCACGTATTTGCATCTTCAATTTATCAGAAAGTGAGTGGATTAGTAAGACTATTAGTAATGAGGCATCACAAACCTTGGGAACAATTTCTGGAACTGCCCCCCCCCCCCCCCCCCAGTCTTTCATCTTCATTTGAGGAACTTTGGCCCTAACTACTGATCTGACAGGTCTCCTTTTCCCTCAAATATGTTTTCTAGGCTATGCAAATCACCCTCTTTGATGACCCAATAAATTTTACTGTTCAAATGCTCCCCTCTTTTGGAAGAATTAACTTTTCACTTCCTGTGCCTTTCAAAAGTGACAAATCACATACTATGGAGCTTGAAAGATCACGCAGCAAAAGCAAAACTTAGTGCTATTTATGATTTTCTCCCATAAAAAAACGGATGTTATTTCATTCTCACACCAACTCCTATAGAAACTGAACTGCAGTACCAACTGTTCCAGGTCTAGAATTCACCTGCAACTTGAGTGAGCTTTAATGCTGCCGTTAGTCATTCTCTTCTTTCTGAGGTTGGAAAGGCCGGTGAGACCAAGAGACTTAAGAGGCCAACTATATTTCATTGACTCAGTGCACAAAAGAAAAAAAAAAGGTTTGCTAGTCGATGAGGAAAAGTAATATGGACAACATGAACAGGATATGACATGAGAATGCAATGTTATATCAAATGAATTCATCTAAGGTTCACAGGATTCTAAAAGAGGGACCATAATGATTCATCTTTGGAGAATTTGGAATCATTACCGTATACTTAGATTGGTATCCTATATACAGATTCCTAAGAGTAAGTTCCATTAAATAAAATGGAGCTTTCTTCTGAGTAGACCTGCTTAGGATTGCTACTTAATTTTAGCAGCATTCAAACAACATTTTAATAGCGTCTTATTTATAAAGAGGAAATTTATAGAATTTCTAGAGAGGAAATTGAGAGGTGGGTAAACCACATCTGGGAGGTATATTGAAGCGAGCCAGTGGTTCTGCTTGGTACAACATATATCTTGGAGAACAGCCAGCATTGTGTAAATTGCTCAGACAAGTGGGGAAGGCTGGTCTGAGTAGTTATTGATGGAGCCAGGCCAGCTTGTCAAGTCATAGCCTTGTTTTACCATGGTTGATCTCCCCCTCACCCCACTGGCTGGAACCTATGCTGAATGTCAAAATAGCAGAGTTGGAACTGCAGGATACCAAAACAGCAGAATTTGGAGTCAAAGCCACTTATTGCGGTGAGGGGATGGTGTGAAGTAGCTAGGAAGGCACAGACTGAGCTTCAGGGGCCACCTTTGATTTGCACTTTTCTGCAGCAGTTTCAAGACCTGAGTGAAGGAAAATAAGACAGTTATCTTTAAACTAGTTTGTCCATAGTTTCTGGCTGAGTTGTCTTCAGTATGTGGATGACACCCAGCTGTATCTGTTGATGGGTTGCTGACCAGATGTCACCTTAATTGCATTGGCCAGATGCTTGGAGACCTTGGTGAAATGGTTGAAACAAAGCCAACTAGAACTAAATCCATTGAAGATGGAGGGCCTGTGGCTGGGCTGGGGAGACTTAGGAATGGGATACCAGCTCCCAACTCCTGATTGTGTGCAATTAACATCTATGCTGACCATCAAGAACTTGGGTGTGATCCTGGATGCCTCCCTTTCCATGGAGGCAAATGTAGTCAAACTGGCATTTTTCCATCTTCTCCAGGCTAGGCAATTGGCAACTTGCCTATCTTGCCCTGACCTAGTCATGGTGATCCGTGCAATGACCACCTCCAGACTACACTACTGTAACTTGCTTGAGACTGCTACGGAAACTTCAACTGGCCCAGAATGCAGCTTCACAAGTTCTTCTTACTGGAACTCCATGGAGGGTGCATATCCAACTGGTGTTCTGTCAACTGCACTGGCTCCAGGTAGAATACTGGATCAGATTCAAGGGTTTGGTATTAACTTTTAGAGCCCTAAACAGTCTGGGACCTTTGTATCTGTGGAACCACCTTTCTCAATATACCCCCCTCCCAGATCATTTCAGTGGGTGAATAATTGGGGCTGCATTGATTGAATTAATGCTAGGGCATTCACAATCAGGGTGAGTTTGGACTAACATAAGAGGAGGAGGAGGAAGAGGAGGAGGATTGTTATGGAGGGATTAAAGAGTGTTTCTTTTGAAGAATAATAACAACTTTACTCCATAACATTATAGAAACACAACAGTAAAACAATTCACAAAGAGGCAGTTTAGATCTTTTTCGAGGAGAATATGACATTCACTGTCAGTTGAAGAGGCATCAGAGGGGAGGGGCTAGTTCTGGAGTGAACATTCCGAGCAAACAACCTCCATAAACAGTAAACATTCTATGCTCATTAGGACACATTGCTTTTTCAACAATCTACTTCTCAATTAGCCTAATTTGCATTAACCAAATTTAGCTTCATTCATAGTCTTTCAAAACTGTCTCTTGGAAGAGGCTTTGTAAAAATATCAGCTGTCATCTCCACTGTTGGACAATAGTGCACCTTGACAAACCCCTTCTGGTTCAAGAGGGAAGGGAAACCCTTTATCTCTGAGACCCTCTGCTGTAAGGAATTCCTCCTTTAGATTAAGTGGTAGCAAAGGCAGAGGGACTGTTGGATGGAACACCATATCAATCAACTGTCATTTGATTAAGCCAGTCACTGGGCTTGGGCTATATCTTAGGCTCATTCCGCACATGCAGAATAATGCACTTTCAAACTGCTTTCAGTGCTCTTTGAAGCTGTGCGGAATGGCAAAATCCACTTGCAAACAGTTGTGAAAGTGGTTTGAAAACGCTTTATTTTGCATGTGCGGAAGGGGCCTTAGCTACAGAATCAGAAGAAGAAGGTAAAACTCAAAGCACCTTTCTTTTTTTTTTTTGTTTCTTCCATCTTCTCTTTCAGCTGAGAGCCCAAAAACATTCTTTTTCCTCTGCTTTTAGTTGGTCCATTTTACAGCTTTATCCCTTTACATTTCTTTGCTATCAGGATACTTCTTTGGGGTGCTTTATATGAACACCTTGCAATATATGATAGTTGGTCTGCTGGCACTCCCTTGTTAATTTGAGATGAGAGTCTAATGTAAGGTTCTGCTTGTTCATTTATGTCTTCACACATAGTTCTGTCTTCTGACTCTGTTTCCTTTTCTGCTGGTGAATTCTCTGTATTTGGACTAATAATATCTATTTTTTCAATTTCTAAAGTCATTTTAGTTTGACTGTCTTCAATTACCTGTGTATCACATCCTTTTTCTTTAGTCTGTTCCTCTTCGTGATTTTTCTTGTTTGGAACATACCCACAAGATTTCTCTCCTTTAAAAAAATACACAACAGTTCTCACTTTAACTTCTCCTGTCTTTGGATTAAGAATTCTATAACATTTCCATCCCTCTTCATATCTGATCATTATACCTAATTCAGTTCTATTGTTAAGCTTGGAATGTTCTGTACTGTCTCATGTGTAAAAGCTCAAATGCTGTTTTGCCTGTCGCTTTTGTTGGCAATCTGTTCTGCAAATATGTTGTTGTCATTACTGCCTCACCCCAATATTTGTCTGGTAATTTAGACTCTGTCAGCATACATCTAACCACCATCTCCATTAAATAACTTTTCCCCCCTTTCAGCTACTCCATTTTGTTTAGGGCTATGTGGTATAGTGTGAAAGTGTTTCATTCCATTCTGCTCCATGCAACGTTTAATGTGAAGTGAGATGTACTCACCACCATTGTTGGTAAGTATTGTTTGTGGTTGCCTCCCAAATTGATTTTCAACACTTGCAACAAAACTCTTCAATTTCTCTGCAGTTTCCACTTTGTCCTTCAAAAGATAAGTTATGCAGTATCTGGAAAAGTAATCAATAAATGTTAAGATATACGATTATGTACACAAAACATTGGTTGAATGGGGCCATATATGTCTGGCCCCTTCCGCACACGCAGAATAATGCGTTTTCAAACCACTTTCACAACTGTTTGCAAGTGGATTTTGCTATTCCGCACAGCTTCAAAGAGCACTGAAAGCAGTTTGAAAGTGCATTATTCTGCATGTGCGGAATGAGCCTAAGCTTGTTTGGGAATAGAAGGTCTTGTTCCTTTTCCCAAGAGACAACCTTCATTTGTGTCACTGTTTAAATCAACTTTGCAAGATTTAATTTCCATCCCTCTCACCAGACCTTTCTTCTGTAGGTCTTGTTTAGTCTTGAAGTCTCAAGACTCCTATGCCACAAGTTAATACAGCTCATACTAGAGTTACTCTTGGCTGTATTCATTTTTTTCTTTAGATGTGTCTAGTGCAAAAATTCCATTATTTTCAAAATCTTGTGCATAGAGAACTCCATTTCTGGTAATTGCACATCTGTTTCAATTAAAATTTTCATCAAAACCACACTTGGTCAAAGTTGAAACACGGAGTTCTGGTAAGTAAATTACATTTTGCACATCCTTACAAACAATTCTTCCATCTGCAATACATTTACGCCATCCTGATCCTTTTCCTTGAATAGAAATTTTGTTACCATTTGCAATCATACTGTCTGTCAAATTTTTATTTAACTCTCTGAAAAATTCAGAATTACTGGCCATGTGCTTTGGGGACCCTCAATTAACCATGTGGAAGAGGTAGAAGAGTTAACTTTATTACTATTAATATTTCTGCAATCTGATATTGCTATGTTGTTTTGATATACAATAAAACACTTTTAGCATGTTTTCTGCTGCTACCCTGTGGCTGTCAGTTCCACTTTGCATTAAACAGTCTTTTTGTTTTAAACAATCTTTAGCAAAATAACCAAATTTGCCACAGTTATGACAATTTCTAATTTTGCCTCTTTTGTTTATACTTTGTAAAGTAGAATTCATTTTAACATTATACTTATCAGTCTTTTGTATAAAAAGCACTTGTGTTTCACCCTCTGCTACTTTTTTTCTGCTCTTCTAGCTGCCTCTTCTTTGAGGAGTGACACTACATACTTCATGGAAAGATCATTTTTAGTCTCCAAAGCATGTGTCAAAGAATTGTAACTTTCAGGCAGTCTTGACAGAATTAAAATAACGTTGTCTTCTTCATCAAATTTCTTGCCTATAGTATTTAAATGGGGTGTTGTGTGGTTTCCGCAACACACAACACCCCAGTGATTCCAGCCTTGAAAGCCTTTGACAATAGCATTTAAATGGTTCATCAATTCCGTTACTTGAATGTTTTTCATAGGGTTAAATGTGTTTCTAGATCTCATCCTTCATTTAATTTCAAATTAAGAAATTTTCTAGATAAATACAATTTTAAAAGTGTTTCGTATAACTCTCTCAAAGTTAGCCACAGTTCCTTGGCAGTTTTAAAATCCCTTATGTGATGTGAATCAATGGCTCATTCCACACATGCAGAATAATGCACTTTCAAACTACTTTCAGTGCTCTTTGAAGCTGTGCGGAATGGCAAAATCCACTTGCAAACAGTTGTGAAAGTGGGTTGAAAACGCATTATTTTGCGCGTGCGGAAGGGGCCAATGTCACAAATGTAGAAATCTTAGTCCTTGCCTTTCTGACTTTCTTCTCCCACTGAACTTTCTGTGCTTCTTCTGTTCATGAAGACTCTTCCATTGTCTCTCAGACATCCTTTTTCACAAACTCATTTTCTATCCTGAACCTCCACAAAGGATAGTTACTTGAGGTGAGAACAGAAACAGAAGGCTCCAATATTTTCAAAGGTGTTATACATGTGGCCATGGTTATTATTTTCAGGGGGGGGGATCACTCTAGCATCGCTGAGCCCATAGTTTTTTTTGTTAGATTAAACATTGTTTCCTTTGAACAATCATATCAACATTACTTCATAACATTATAGAAACACAACAGTAAAACAGAACATAGAGAGGCAGTTTACATCTTTTCTGAGGAGAATATGACATTCACTGACAGTTGAGGTGGCACCAGAGTGGAGGGGCTAGTTCTGGACTGAACATTCTGAGCAAACAAGCCTCTCCCTCCATAAACAGTAAACATTCTATGCAAATTAGGACACATTGCTTTTTCCAACATGGATATCCCAGGCTTGCCCAGTCTTGTCAAAACTGGGAAGTTCAACTGTGTTGGCTCTCATCAGTATTTGAATGGATGACCACTAAGGAATACCAGAGTAACTATGCAGAGACAGGCAATGGCAGACCAACTCTGACCATCTCTTGCTTTGAAATCTCTATGAAGTTGTTGGCTGCAACTTGATAGCAAAAAGAAAAGAAACTCAAAATGAGTGAGTGGCAAAAAGGCCTTTAAATCAGTATCAAGCAACCTAGTCAAATACAACAAATCTTGTTCCGAAGGAAATATTCTTTTTTTGGGTTTATGGCAGGAAGTTTATGTTGTGCCCTACAGTCACTCTTAGTGTCTCTTTAGAGAGTAAAACTCATTTGGCTGGATTTGCCAAGTTTTATCTAGTCAAGCATCTCTGAGAAGCACAGAAATAGGGCATGAATGTAATGGCCATTCCCTGTTGCTTAACACTGGCATCAGGTTCTGAGAATTATATTACCTTTAGCAATTATGCTTAATAGCTATTGCTAGACCTATCTTCTGAGAATTTATCCAACCGGTTTTTAAAAAGTTGTCAGAACTGGCTGCTGTTGTGTATAGAACCTCTTCTTTGATTATTCCTCTTAATTTCATTTTTACAAGATTATGAGTTGGATCCAACCAGCTTTTCCATCCGTAAAAATGGAAAGAAGTTGGTTGGATCCAACCTTGTAAATCTACTGACTATAGTTTGAATTTTACCAGTAAATATTTTCTTAAACCACTGGTTTATTTCCCCAAATAGTTTTCTTATAATATGAGATCAAAAGGATTTGTTGTGTTTGATATCCTTGGATTGGTCAGATAATACAATACATAAAATGGTGAAATACTCCCTTCCAACACTCCAGTTTTAAGGTTCTCTCGGGGATTTTCAACCTGTTTCGTGTCTGAATTGAAAGAACACAGTGTCTGGTTAAATGAATTCTAGAGCAAGATTGGGTTAGAAATGATGGCCACATTAGCAGATAAGCTAGGCTAAACCTTGCTCTTTGCACATATACACAGCACAGGAGGCTGTGAAAAACAAATACACCAAAACAAGCCTATTCAGCCAAACCCTCTAGCCATTGTTAAAACATTTTGCTGATCTGCTTCATGACATTTACTCATTATTAACTTATACAGCAGTGGGTAAAGAGAATATATAAAATGTCAGTCAGATAGCAATTTGTATGGCTTACTGTGTCAAAGCCAAAAGAGAAAAAAGAAAAGGAAAGGAAAAAGGAAAACGTTGATTTGCAGTATCAACGTAAGAGATGAAAAGGGGGGGATGACAGCACCTCAACCCGAGTTGCTTAGTTTCTAATCATCTCCTTTCGTAATGAGGCAAGGGACAGAGAGGCCTTTCCCTGACAAAGCTGGCAGCGGGATAACTTTCTACATCCGCTAGATTTTTTTTCCCCCTCATTGATTGTAATCTTCTCTTTCCCAAGCATTTGTCTTGGCTTCTCTCTGACATCGAACACTGAATAGTCCCTGAGTAATTCTTGAATGGTTTGGGATCATTTTTATTTTCACAGGACAGTTGAGACCAATGGAGTGATTTATGTGTATTTTGGAAGGAAAAACATAACAGGGACGCTCTGGGAGAACGGCACGGGTGACGGGATTTTTCAAAACACAAAAAATAAAGCCCACACTCAGCTTCCCCCTGCTGCTACCTCCACACTCCAATAATTTCATAAGTATCTGCCAAATCATGTAGAGGAGAACAGTAAAGCATAAACAGCTTTCACAGCTGTGATTTCAACCATGATTGATGATGAAATACCACTGGAGGGATAGTAGGAAAATGAATATTTATTAATGGCATAAAGTGCCACTGGTTGAAACTCCAAAGAGATCCATCATTTAATAACCACGAGATGTGTGCATTTCAAAGCAAAATGTTCAATAAAAACAGCCAACTGCCTAAATAAAAAAGTAGTAACCCAAAGTGGGTTGCTGATTCAATTCCTGTCTAAATGGATAACCACCATAGGTTGTTGGCTTTTTTTTAACATAGACAGATTATAGCTCCATTTTAGTTGCCATTAGCATTGCATCAGTGGTAGATCATGCAAACCTCAAACAAAATTGCCAGGGCAGTCAATCCAGCCCATCATAAAAAAAATAAAAGATATAGCTAATATTCACACTCATCATCTGCAGATTGCTAATGTGTCGTTTTCACTGCTCCAATGTAGAAATAAAGATTCGGTTACTTTGAGGTGTAGCAGAAAATTTCTTGTATGATAACTTCATTCACTGTTAGGCACGTATTTCAACTGGCCCAGACCAAACCACAGAGGACATTTCATTTTCCCTTCTCAGTAGCATTATTTTTATTCTATGAGGAGGGCAGTGTTTTTAGGTTGTTTTTCGCAAGCCGAGGTCAAATTTCAACTAATGAGATACAGAGCAGATTAATGTACAGAGAAGATTAACACACAATTCTCAAAAACAGTATTTTAAGAGATTGATCGCTGCAGGAAAGGTACTTATTGGCAATTAACTACAGCTTAATTGATGTCTCAGCACTGGTTCTTTTCGCTATGGCTCTCACAGAGGCTTCATTACTTATTGACTGCTCAGTGGAGGAAGGGTCGCCAATTGACTAGAAAAAGAATGGTTCTCAGGATTCATAGTGGCCTGAAATGAATGGGAAGATTGAATTTCATAAATATTAAGAACAACATAAGAACATAAGAACATGCCAGCTGGATCAGACCAGAGTCCATCTAGTCCAGCACTCTGCTACTCGCAGTGGCCCATGAGATACCTTTGGGAGCTCACATGCAGGATGAGAAAGCAATGACCTTCTGCTGCTGCTGCTCCTGAGCACCTGGTCTGCTAAGGCATTTGCAATCTGAGATCAAGGAGGATCAAGATTGGTAGCCATAGATCGACTTCTCCTCCATAAAACTGTCCAAGCCCCTTTTAAAGCTATCCAGGTTAGTGGCCATCACCACCTCCTGTGGCAGCATATTCCAAACACCAATCACACGTTGTGGGAAGAAGTGTTTCCTTTTATTAGTCCTAATTCTTCCCCCCAGCATTTTCAATGAATGCCCCCTGGTTCTAGTATTGTGAGAAAGAGAGAAAAATGTCTCTCTGTCAACATTTTCTACCCCATGCATAATTTTATAGACTTCAATCATATCCCCCCTCAGACGTCTCCTCTCCAAACTAATATTATATTTGTTCCAACTTCAGCGCCCCCCCCCCCCCGCTTTACCTGTCAAGTTGCAACCAATTGTTTAAGGTGTCAGACTGGGACTTGGGAATCCAGGTTTGAATCCCCACTCATGGAAGCTTGCTGATTGACCTTGGGCCGGTCACACATTCTCAACCCTAAATCCCTGGCTACTATTTAGGTGAAAGACCTCCAAGGAGTATGAGGGTTGTGATATGGAGGAAGGCAGTGGCAAACCACCTCTGGATGTCTCTTGTGTTAAAAGTTCTACAGAATAGCCATAAGGGAATTTTTGAGGCAAGAAACATTCAGAGGTGGTTTGCCATTGCCTGCCCAGCATAGCAACCTTGGACTTTGGTTTGGTCTAAAATATGAGTCTAACACTTGGTGGTCTCCCATTTGAGTACTAACTGGAATTTAGCTCCTGAGATTGAACGCAACTGGGATATCCTGGACTAAGGTCGATCCTCCTCGGTCAATTAAACACGTGATACTCACACAAAATATCAAGGTTTCAGAAAGAACTCCCCACTGCTTGAGCGACAAACAGGGATTCATCCTGTTTCTGGCGCTTGTTCTCCCCCTTATCCCGCATCCCGGCAGAACCTGCTTGAAAGTACAACTTTTCTTTTTAGCACATTTTCGATCCAGTTTTGAGGGGACGAACGGGAGTCCAATCTTTGTTTAAAATTCCCTCCATGGAACGTAATGCAAATGTCTAGCAACCAATCAGTGCTCAGCAGGCGCTGAGCAATGCGCACGCAGCCTCTTCTGGGTTTCAATTTCACTGTTGGTCTCGGTAAGCGGGTGCGCGAGGAGACGTTAGCACAGGAGAATGAAAAACCACTTAAACAAGTAGCCGTACACCCTTCCAAACTAGTGAAAACCCGCTTAAGTGCCTAAACGCTTAAACATTCATCCTTGCAAATGAGCAAACCTCAGGTTGCAAGTAGCAGAGAATAATTTTCCCACCCCCAAAAGGTCCCGCGCCAATACGGCACGCCAGCCAATCAGGAGAGACCCGCAAAAGAGATTGCATGGTAGTGGGGATTGCTACATTTCTGGAATCTGGGAAAGGCCTACATGTCTTCGCTGAATATATGCTGCGGTGGGAAGGTTGAAACCCCGATGAAATGGTGCGGTTTCTTTACAAATGTGGTTTGATCTAGATAGAATTTCCCCATGGGGAATTGACACAAGGCACAACTGTAAACCAGATGCCTTTTTGTCCTAGCAGGTCTCATGATCCCTGCCCAGCGGCGAAGCTCCAAGGGGGTGGGAGTGTGTGAGATGCACCAGGCGCAGGAATTTGGGTCATGTGGGGGGTGCAAAATCCCCCAGCCCCCTCCCCCTTCCCTCCTTTCCCCCACGGCACCCCCCTGTGGCGCCCCCCCACACACTTATTTTAGAAAACTGAGCAGGGTCTCCTGGGAAATGTAGTTCCCACCAGAACAGGAAGGCCTGTTCTCCAGCCTGCTCAGTTTTCTAAAGTAAGTGGGAGTGGGAGTGGGAGTGGGGGGGCGCCTGAGCCGGGCGCGGATTCCCCCCTCACAGTGGCCTCTCAGTAGTGCTCCCCTCACACTTACTTTAGGAGATCAAGCAGGTTGGAGAGACTGCCCTTCCTACTCCTGGGAACTACATTTCCCAGGAGACCCTGGGAAATGTAGTTCTCACCAGAACAGGAAGGCCTGTTCTTGAGCCTGCCTCGGCTTTCTAAAGTAAGTGTGGGAGTGGGGAGAGGGAGTGAGGAGTGGGAGTGGGGAGGGAGGGAGTGGGGAGGGGGAGGAGAGGGAGTGGGAGTGGCGAGTGGAATGGGAAGCTGTCATGAGGGGGAGCAGGCAAAAAAGCCTGAGTGTGCATCGGGTGCACTCCTGGGCCCAGCTACACCTCTCTCCCTGCCATTGTGCCTCTCTTTAGTGTCACAAAAGTCTCCTTGCCTGTTTGTGCAACATGGGCAAATCAAGAAATGTTGGTTCAGTTGCCTTTAGAAAACATAATCAAAGATCAGCTGTTACCTAGCACTGTAATGTCATCACACACATGATAACCCCTCACTGCAGGTGTCACTGTGCAAGAAAGTCCAGTTTTTTAAAAGAAATGGTTAACAGAGAGTTACAGAGTGGGAATGCACGTTAACTCGAAACAGAAACACATGCCCAATCTAAAATCATGTTTGTCACTGCAGGGGGGATGTGTGTGTGCTGGATTTCATACTCCCAAACTCTCACATGATGTCCACCAGATTTCATATATCAGCAAATATTCAGCATAGTCATTCTGAGAACTTGCCTTGTTTTGACCTTGATAATCTTTAATTCTGCATCTGCAAAACTTGACTGATGCTGTGTATGTTGTGTGGCCTACCCTTGAAGAACGTTTGGAAAGCCAGTGTAGTGAATAGACAACAGATACACTCTAGGGTGACTGGGAAGATAGGCAGGCTCTGGGACTGTCCCTCTGCTTTCGCCCAAATGAAAGTCTTGATTGTGATTTAATTCATCAAAAATTTCTGCACACACTCCATTCTCTATCTTTATTCCTTCAAAATGGCCCTCCTGGGAGATGGGTCAAGCAAGTACATGGTTACATTATGTGTGTCAAGAGTCAATAGGGCCTGGAAGATGGATGCTAAACCCCATCCAATACAACGTTGTGCCTCTTCATTATTGGCGTCTTTTGATACAGAGGTATTAATTTGTATTCCTAAGCTTTGTTGATAGAGCTGGATTCTGGTGGTTATCAATAGGAAAAAGGAATTTTATTAGGAAATAAAGTAGATTATCAGTCCAATCCAGAGGGGCGGGGCACAAAACAGCTTTCAGGAGTGGTGCAGTCTTGGACTGATTCACTTGCCCTTTCTGCTGGTACAAAATGCACCCCTGTCTGGTCAATACAATACAACAACCTTTATTAGGCATATTAAAATAGGCTCTAGAGCATTACAGATATTTCTTTGAAGTGGCTAAATCAAAAGTACATTCAACACATATACAGATGCAACCTATCTAGTAGTTGGACGCATTTCTTAGAAAATTCTGTCACTTGTAAAAGAAATTTTGCTACTTTTTCCTAAGATGAGCATGGCCTCTGTTAAGCCCCAACAAAAGCTCCACATCAGAGTTTAGCCGAGTCTCTTTCTTGATTTCCATTCACAAGACCCATCCAGGAGAGAAATTCCTAATACCCACATATCTCGAACAGTCAAGTATAATGTGAGCAAGTGTCTCCACTTGGTTTTTACAGTGTGGACCAGGGGTAGGGAACCTGCGGCTCTCCAGATGTTCAGGAACTACAATTCCCATCAGCCCCTACCAGCATGGACAGACCTGATCCTGGAGAGGGATAGATAGGTAGCGACCCTTTGTAATGGCCGATGGGAAAGTATTGCATCTGGCCCTTGTAATAACCCTAACCCTAACCCTGTCTGGTCCACAGTGGCAAAACTCAAAAGCCAGGGATGCCATGGAGTTGCTGTCTGATTGGATGCTGGCATCGGGGGCAAGTTGGGGCACTCCTGTGGGAGGAAATGAGTGATTTTAGTTGGCTTCCAGCCTGGCTTTGCAGAAAGCCCTCTGGAGATGGTGGGCTGGCACAGCAGTAGCACTATCCCCAGCTGCCCATTTAAGCATCCATCTGCATGCATCCACACAACTCTGGTGGTAAATATTTCCTTGTTGTGATCCCCTTTCCTCGCTGATATATTTGGCTGCCTGGTCTAGGAGATGAGCTTATTCAGACAATAAAAAAAAATGTATTTGCCATGCTGACAGGAAAGGAGAAATTGACTGATGGAATTCAGCTGCATAATTTAGCATACAGCTTTTGAGTGTGGATAGAAGTTCCAGAATATTAAACTTAGACTAATAAGCGTTGCTGAAGAAAGCTGAGGTTCAGGCTGCATCAGGATACAAATAGATAAAAATGCATGCCGTCATTGCTAAAAATGCCAAAAAGTTTTATTTGGATCTGAGTAAAGAAATTTCTATAACTTGCTATTCTGTATTTGTGCAGCACACATACACAAATGACATTTAGAAAAATCATGCCAGACTCTCCTAGAATCCCTTCTAATGGTAACAAACCATCCTTTCATTGGACCACAGGTTCTCTTCCATGGGGGTTATTCACATATTTAGCTTGTCTACACATCTAGTTAGATTGCACATCGAACACTAGGGCTAATCACACACAGTCAATTTGAGACGAGGAGATAGTGACAGGCAATGAACTATTATTCTAACAGATGCATGAACTCAATTTATTTATATAGTGGATCAGATCAGCCAGCACAAATGTTTATACTTCCATACATAAGAAATGTGTCTCCCAGTTTCCAGCACATAACCCCTGAGATGGAATGGAAAAGCAATCCAAATAGAATAAGACGACCAACTATTAAAACAATTTCACAAGGTAGCAATTACACCCCTAGATCGCAGTAGATTTAAAGATTTGTGGAGTGGGGGAAAGACCATTTTCATCCAGAACAAATTAAGATAGGTGGCTGGTGGATCCAAAAGGGCTAGTGCATGCTACAGTCAGACTCCTCAACAGAAACTGCCCTATGTCTGATTGCCCCACTAAAGCTGTGACTGTGGGAGCATATCAAGAAATTATTTATTTATTTTTATGTTACTATTTGATTTACATCCTGCTATCCCCGTAGGGCTCGGGGAAGGTACGTCATTCGGGAAAGGGAATGGTGCCTTCCAGCCGCTGCCGTTCACACAGCAGCAGCTGGAAGCCGCTGTTTCCAGAAAACCTCACTCAGGGAGCGAGGTTGGGAAACAGCAGCTTCGCGCCACTGGGGGGGAGTGAGAGTGGCGCTGCTGTGATTCAGCTGCGCCCCCATGCGAACAGCTTCCCAGGGACAGCGTTTTTGCCGTCCCTAGGGCGCTGTTATTGTTCCGTGCGGAAAGGGCCTAGGCCATTTGCACCTTTATAAGACAAGACATGCTCTCTGAATTGCACATAGAAACAACTTGAAAGCTGGTGAAGTTATTTTATACTAGTGTAATTTGATCATCATGGTGGAATTGAGTTAAACAAGATGTAGAATGATTTTCATTGGCAGCTCTACATGCAATGCATTGCAGACGTCTAACCTAGCATCCCAAGAAAGGATAACCATAGCAAGATAGTGCTTTCATTTTCCTCTTGGAGATGTCATAGCTGAAGTGCCAGTCAAAGTTGGTGAAAGGCACTTCAAGCCAAAGGTTACCTTTTGGAAATGGCTAACAGTGCAATTCTAAGCAGAGCTACACCCTTTAGAGTCCATTGAAGTCAATGGGATTAAACAGGTGCAACTCTGTTTAAGATTACTCTGTAAATCTGTATCTTTATCCTTAAGTGATGCTTGGTCAGAACAACTACCAACAGTCCGATACCATCTCCTTTAGTCTGGCCTGAGTCCCCTTTAGTTTGGCCTAAATTTTACTTCAGGTTTTTAGCCTCACCTACTCATCAGTGATCAGAATCCACTGTCTCCTAAAATGAATTTGAGGATAAAGAGAAACAGGGCTACCAGCACACATAGTGTGGACTAAGGTGTGTTAGAAAAGTTGCAGGAACACATGGCTAGAAATCCCAAGATAAATCTTGAGTGATGAATGAGGGTTGGTGGTGCCGAAGGACTTTCTCCATTTGTAACCACTTAGGACCTGGGATTCTGCAATGGGAAGGTGCTAAGAGGAAAAATTATGCAAAGCCATTTCCAGTTTATTGTCCTGATCCATGCACAGTTGCAAAAACAGCTGCTAGAGAAGTCTACATGGTCTTGTTGATTGATTGCACTACACTTTATAACTCCCACTTCTCTGCCGAGGTCAGCTTTCTCCTATTTCAAGTAGCAGCTTCTTTCTCCTTGGGGCTTCCACTCTACCCTTCCTTTTTTAATATTGTCACCCTTCAATGGCTTGCCCCTGGTATCAAAGCACCTCTGTCATTATCTCTCTTACAAACCCACATCCATCAGCTGCTTCCCTCTCCTCTATCACACCACTCTCTGAAACTCCTGCTGTCATGTTAAGAAGGTAAGTCACTGTCCATGATCTTTTCTTCTCTTTCAACTACAGCGGCTATGTGCTTTCATTCAAACCTTGTTATCCCCCACATTGCTATAATTACTGACTTCTTCTATGGAGGTGTCTCTCCTTTTCCTATACACCATGCCTCTGGAGGCCACTGTAGAGCTACTAGCCTTTTCCTCTACAGCAGCTGAGGGGATTTGCAGCCCAACAGTGTCCCCATGTCTTGCCCAAGAGGTCTCATAGGAGAAATTTATTTTTAGGTATTTGAAAATATAACTTGTTCAATGGTGTCACCATCCATGATCCTATTTGACAGTTTGAAACATTTTGAGAGTGACATAATTTAAGACTTTTGAGGGTTAATTGTCAAGCTGTTATTGGCACTGTATTCAGTACATTTGGCCAAAAGGTGGGTTAAACCCACCTTAGTTCTTGACAATAGAACCGCATCATCTGCATATAGAAGAATGGATGGTGGAACATTTCTCAGTGTCGGACAGTGTGCATTAACTCCATTAAGAGCAGGGGCAAGATCATTAAGAAATAGGTTGAACAAAACTGGAGCCAGGACACACCCTTGTTTAACTCCTCTGGTTACTGATATTTCAGGGGTCAATTGGTCTGATGGAGGACACTTCACTTGGCAGGTGGTATTGGTGTGCAAGGCCTTTATGAGGAGTCTACGTTTGATACCCAGAGCTTTTAACTCCTGCCACATCAGCTCTCTAAGCACTGAATCAAAGGCACATGCAAAATAATGCGTTTTCAAACCACTTTCACAACTGTTTGCAAGTGGATTTTGCCATTCCGCACAGCTTCAAAGAGCACTGAAAGCAGCTTGAAAGTGCATTATTCTGCTTGTGCGGAATGAGCCAATGGCTTCCTTGAGGTCAAGGAAGGTTTGCCTTTTCCTCTCTTAATATATTTCTAAATTATTGTATAAAGTAATCTAGAGTGGAATGTCCCTTTTTGAAAACAATTTGCTCAGGTCCCATAATTTTTTCCTCATTGATCCAGGAGGTAAGTTTACCCAGTAGGAATTTGGCGTAAAACTTCCAATCAGCAGGTACAAAGCCAGTATTGTTTATGGCAGCCCTAAATCTTGACTTGTTTCCCATCCATTTGATAACTCTGTGCTGCTCTTTTCTCAGACATTTGAGCACTTCTGGGGGAGATCAAAAAAGAACTGACTCATTGATCACTTCTGACTCCTCCGACTGCTCTCCTGGCTTCTCTCCTGTTCTCAAACACTCTACATCATGCAGAAAACCACTGACATTTTCTTCATTAACAAATTGAAAGGTCTTTGCCATGTCCCCATGTTCCTGGATCTTTTGTTACTTTTGATGTCGTTCTTCATCTTTCTTTGCTTGACTGTCTTCATGTGCTGCTTTTATACAACTGTTCTCAGTTCTGAATTCTTTTCCTCTAACAGTTTCTTTAGCTTTTCTATAAGGCAAGGGTCTCCTTCTGTTTTTTTCCACTAGGCTGAATTCTCTCACAAATCTGTCCTTGGCACTCGGCAGCACTTTTAATATATCCCATCTTGGAACTTTGAACATCTGAGTTTACAGTAGCCAATCTTGGGGTACATGTGGATCATCAGGTATGTGATGTGTTCATCGGTCACTTTGGATGACACCTTTGGGAAAGGATTGGTATTATCTTCCTCCATTCTTCTTACTGTGCCTTCTCCTCCCCCTTACCAACCATCCATTTTCTGAAGTTCACTTTTCACAATGGTTTTGTTGAACATGTTAGGACTGAGTACAGGTACTGTGGCCATTTTAGTATTTCATGCTGTGATATAGTTGAACATTACTTTCACTATCCACCTATATCCTTCTTTTCTGAACATGGCTATCATCAGATTGCTCTATTTCAAATTCGTTCTCTGTGTTCAGCACGCCATAATAAGAACAGGACATACAACCTTCCTAATGCCGTGACCCTTTAATACAGTTCCTCATGTTGTGGTGACCCCCAACCCTAACATTGATCCATTTTACAGATGGAGAATACTGATGCAAAGAGTCTTAGGCGACCCATGTGAAAGGGTCGTTTGACCCCCAAAGGGGTCCCGACCCCCAGGTTGAGAACCACTGATTTATATATTAATGAGATTTTAGTTACCACTCACCCAAAGGGTTTCATGGCAATATAGTGCAATATAGAAGAGGGGGTGTACTTACATCATGGCTGGGGATTGCACATTTGCAGTGCAGCCATACTGCCTCCTGAGAGGCTTGTTGCAGTGCAGCAAGCTGGCCAACAACAGCAGCTACGCCTACCCCAGTAGAAATTAAGCCCTGCTCACTTTGGCCGTCGTTGATTTTGCTGGCATAAGTTCACACCAGCAATTGGGGGTATTTCTGGGCCCCAAAATGCTCAGGAAGCTGACTAAAGATGGTTCTGCCCACGGGAGCACTCCCTTTGGTTCTGGTGCAGGCTTCTGCACCAGAGGAGTACTGCCACCATGGCTGTGC
Source organism: Sphaerodactylus townsendi (assembly GCF_021028975.2). Classification (NCBI taxonomy): domain Eukaryota; kingdom Metazoa; phylum Chordata; class Lepidosauria; order Squamata; family Sphaerodactylidae; genus Sphaerodactylus; species Sphaerodactylus townsendi. The sequence continues at coordinate 168,992,524 of NC_059425.1, read as the reverse complement.
TGGTGTCCAATTGTTGTGCGGCCATGAATCTCCCCAACACTGGTGTAAGTGCTTCTGCACTGGTGTAAATGCCTCTTAGGTCACTTTAGCTCCTAAGCTGTTTTGGTGCCCCAGGTGGATTGCACTGTTAAAGTATAAATGAGTTAAAAACAACATTAAAAAAATCACAATATTTCAAAATAAATTTAATATTTAAATGTAAAACAATTGAAATAGGTAGCTAGCACCACACGACAACCAAAATACCCCAAACCTATGGATTACACTCCAAAGGCCAAACTGAACAATTCAGACTTGTGTGCCCTGTGTCATCTAAGGCATTAGTGTCATCTAAGAGTGCATTGTGCAATGTAGGAGCCACAATTGGGAAGGCTCTTTTACAGGTGACAGCTTTCTTAGAGACAGCCTTAAAGACAGCCTGAGAGGTTATAATGGAAAATATGATCCCTTAGGTATGAGGATCCCAGATTGTTAAGGGTTTTTCATCCCTGCTTCAGAGTTTCATCTCTTTGGGCTGGATCCAGATGGGATGTTTCTGCAGGTGAAAGAGTTCTGATGACAGTGCAATTTTTGCTGACAGAGTACAGGGGAAAATCCCAAGCAATAAGCTGGTACAGTTTGTTAGGAAGAACTGTCCTTACTCTACAGCAGCATTTTGATACAAGATTGAAAATTGCTAATATGGACATAATGGTTTTGAAAGAAATGCTTATTAGAATATTGCATAAAATAAAAGAATGCACCTTCCTAATTGAGAGGCTGAAAGAGAAGAAGATATTGGTCGATTATGCACAAGATGTTTGCTGTGTGGTGGGGGAAATGTCCATCATAGCAAGATTTCTTGTAAATATGTAGTTCTTCAAATTTCACTTTCATTTTTCATTCTCTCTGTGGCAAGCAAAACCACTTCTAGCCTGATTTTAATTTTGCCAGGGAGCACAGCTTTGCCCTGGTCACCTCTTCTCCACTTACAACCAGCCTCCCTCCCCCTCCCATCCATGCCTTCCCCTCACTCCCTTCTATGTTACCAACTTCTTCAAGTGAAAGAAAAAAGCTTACTCACGCTCTGCTTTGATATATTGACATCTCAACATAATAACAGAGAGCTTGGAAATAGCAAGCCTCTCTGTTCTCCAGTGGCAGTAGCAAAAGCAGGGAGTGGGGAAGGGGGAGAGAGAATGTCAGCTTAGCAGCACGTAGTCCAGAGGATTGCTTTGGTCTTTCATTTGGGAGGGGATTATTTTTGGAATAGTAATATCAATAAAAGTGCAGTATAAAAACTAAGATAGCAATCTTGATTAATGAGTATAATGAATACATTGATGAACAGAGTTAAGGGAACCAGGCCCGGAGAGTTCTTGGCAGAAAAGCTGTGAACCCAGGAGGGAGTGCCTCCTCAAGTGTAAACAGAAAACTATGCAGAGAGCCCACTGCAAGCCCACTGTTCAGAGAAGAGTCCTGAGGTAAGAGTTCTATGCATAATGGGCCTATGTTTCATTGGGAAAAATGGAAGGTGTATCTTTTAATTTTAAGCATATAAAAAGGATTTCAATGACATGGAGACTTTAGAAGATTTAGACCAAAACATCTAGAGATAGAGCATCAAGAAAAAATTAGGAGAATCTACTGGACTGGACAATATGGATTGTTAATAATTGAAGACCCAAATATGGACTGCAATTTTCTGACATGGAATATAAATGCTGCTAATGCTTCACAAAAGAGGTGAAAAAAATCATCATTTCCCCCAGAAATCTTTAGGTGAAGAATTCATTTCAGCTAGTATTAAAAAGAAAAATGGGTGTTATACATTAAAATGCATTCGGATTCTAAATTGGTATCGACTGATGAGCAAGGTAGATATGTGGTGTTAGAAGTTAATTTGCTTGAGGCTAATACTATGGTATTGGGAATCTATGCTCCAAATGAAGATAAATTAGGTTTTTTAAATAACCATATTACTGATAGGTATATTGAATTTTCATATGAAGGTTGGTGCCTGATGGAGGACCATAATGGTTTGGCATTGCCACAAATTGACAGATTTTCAGAAAACAATATTAAAAATATGCAAGATAAATTGCCAAAAGCTTTTTCCAATATGGTGAACATTTTGGGTTTTATTGACATATGGAGACAAAAAAAAAATGGAAACTCAAGAGAATATACCTTTTTCATAGAAAGAAATAGAAAGAAAAGAATATATATGATTGGGGTTTTTAGGGATTTAGCATTTAAGTTATCTATAGCAGAAATGTTACCAAGAACTTTCTCAGATCATGACTCAACAAGCCGTATGTATAAAAGAAAACCTAATACTTTTAGATGAAAACTACACGAAACTAAAGGATTCAAATGTTCAGTTGTAAAAAAAAAACCTAAAGAGAATTTTTTGAACTTAATTTGAAAATAGTGATACAAGAGGTTTTTCATGAAGATCAATGTGGGCAGTTTAACCCAAAAGGCAGTTGAAGGACAATGTCAGAACTGTATTGGACATTTTGGAATATTTGGATAAACATAATGAAAAGTAAGCCACTTATGATTTTTCCAGATGCACAGAAAGTGTTTTGGCAGTTTGAACTGGTCTCTTTTGTTTAAGGTTTTGAAAAGTATGGATTTTGGAGAGAATGTTGTAAAATAGGCTAAATTGATTTATATGTCACAAACAACACAAATAATTGTCAATGGAGACTTAACTAAACCATGTGAGATTCATAAAAGATCAACACAAGGTCGTCCATTATCTTCTCTCTTGTTTTTATTGGTACTGGAAGTATTGAACAGGGACACAAGACTTGATGAGCGGACGGAGGGTATAAAAATTAAGAGTCTTATAAATTAAGAGCATTTGCTGACAATCTAGCATTGATCTTAGAAAATGCATTAAATGGAGCAGAATCTTTCATGTCAAAACAAAGCATTTGGTGCAACTGTAGCAGGTTTTAAAACTGAATAAACAGAAAACAAAGGTTTTTACAAAGAATATGAATACACTGGATCAAATAGTTGGTAAAACATGTTTATTATTGCAAAAAGGTGAAGTATCTGGATATTATGCTGGCAATTAAGAATTGTATGTTGTTTCAAAGTAATTATGTTATAAAAGGTTTGTCCAGGAGGAATAAGGTCCAGTTATCATTGCTGGGGAGAATTTTTGTCATTAAGAGGAATGTACAACCAAGAATGCTATTCTTGTTTTTAAAAGTACTGGTGCTGGCAAATGATATTATTTTTAAACAATGGCAGAAGGATATCTCAAACTTCTTCTGACAAGGGAAAAAACCTCAGATTAAATATAAAATATTTGCAAGATGCAAAAGAGGAAGTCTAAGTTTGCTTGATTTGAAATTGCATTTTGCACCTTGTTTAATTTGGTTGAAAGAATGGATCACATTGATAAACAGAAAACTGCCTGGTTGTTGTGAGTTTTCTGGGCTGTGTGGCTATGGTCTGGTAGATCTTGTTCCCAACGTTTTGCCTGCATCTGTGGCTGGCATCTTCAGAGATGAATCACAAAGAGAAGTGTGTAATCTCTCTGTTAGGAACAAGATATGTTAGGAACAAGAGCTACCAGACCATGGCCACACAGCCTGGAAAACACACAACAACAAGTTGAATTCGTGAAAGCTTTTGACAGTACAGAAAACTGCCTGATCTAGAAGGACATAATTTGAGATATGGATGGCATGCCTACTGCTGATATGATAAAGTTAAAGTTAATAAGGATCTTTAATAATCATTATATTAGACATGGTATTCTGAGAATATGAGATTAGTTTAAACCTGGACTCTGTCAAATAATGCCAAGGTGGCTTTCATCACAAGAACCAGTATTTAGATGTGAAATGATAGTTGAAAATGGGTGGATAGCATATTGTGACATTGTAGACTTTTTGCAAGGGGATTGTAAAATGAAATCAAGAGATCAGTAATTAGTAAATACTTATTGTATAGTAAATAAGGAATTATATAGTAAATAAGGAATTGTATGGTAAATAAGGAATTAGTAAATACTTATTGTATAGTAAATAAGGAAATACTTATTGGTTTTTATGCATGATTACTAGAAAGATTAAAAACAGAGAAAAGATATCATGGTTTTGAAGCCTCCAAGACTGAATTTGAAGTAGAACTATGTGTGAATAACTATCATGTTATTGCTAAAATATATATACTCTTGTTGAGATATGACACTGAAGAAGAAAGTGTATGCCAAAATGGGCCATCAAACTTGGGCATGATATACAAATGAAACAATGGAATAATATGTCCTTAAAGGGACTTAAATTTACATTAAGTTCCAGTCTTAAAAGATAATTTTTATGAAATTATGTTGGAGAAATTGGCAAAGATGTATAAAATGTTTTGAATATGTGTTGGAAACATGATCATCATAAAGGGATTTTTTAATCATTTATGCTGGACTTATAGCATAGTTCAAAAATTAGATACATATAAATTCAACAGTTCAGAAGATTTTTGAAATGAATACCAAATGCTTTCCTTTTGGGTCATCTACAGACAACTTTATTTTCTATATGACATCAGCAGCAAGAATATTATATTTGCAAAAACAGAAAACTTCATCTATAACCTAAAACCCAAGAATGGTTGTGAAGTTGTTGGAGTTGGCAGAGATGGCTAAACTTACTTCTTTGATTAGAGTTGAGCAATACTGCAAATATTCGATTTTTTTAAAAAATCAGATTTGGCTTTATTCAGGTATATTATCTGTATACCCAATTATTTGTATACCCAAATAAGCTGAATTTCATATCCGATATACCCAAATACATTCTGGTCTGTATGATTTTTTTTGTATTTTTGGTATTTTGGGGTTTTTGGCCAGTAGGGGGTGCATTTTTGAAGCTAGCAACACCAAAATTTCAGGGTATCTCTCCTGATGATACCACCCAAGTTTGGTGAAGTTTGGTTTGGAAGGGTCCAATTTTATGAACCCCCATGGGTGCTCCATTGTTTCCAATGGGAGCTAATTGGATATGGGGCTGCCCTTTTGAGAGTTCATACAATTAGACCCCCCTGAACCAAACTTCACCAGATTTGGTTGGTATCATCAGGGGTGTCTCCTGAAGATACCCTGTAATTTTGGTGCTGCTAGCTTTAAAAATGTGCCCCCGTCAAGCACCCAAAGGTAAGTATTGGGGGATAGTCTGGGTGGGGTGTCGTTTTTTTTCCTCTTTAAAATCCTACGGGGATGGTGGACTCTTCAGTTTGTTGTTTTCTGTCTGTAAGCATTGTGTCAAGGGATTTCACTCCTTTGAAACAATGCTTACAGGCAGAAAACAGAAAACTGAAGAGTCTACCCCTCCCTTTCCCCAGGAAGTGGCTGCATGCAGGGATCATTTAAAACTTTAAAGGATCCTCAAATGCCGCAGAATCCTGAATGTTCATACAAGCCAATCCAAATACTTTGCATTTGGATCGGCTCATATTTGGACATATTGTATTCGGGCTGCGATTGGACTATTTTGGTTGAAACTTATCTAATGGCCGTTGTGGGTTTTCTGGGCTCTTATCTAAACTCACTGATAACTGGAAACCCTAATAGACATTTTGCATTAAAAATGTACTAATAATTTGTGGATTTGGGGGATAGAATAATAAGAAAATAGATATAATACAAAAAAGTGTGAAGATTATTTGTAATAACAATTAAGAATTGATTTTATAGTTGTAACTAGGGTGAAAGTAGTACATTTGTAAGTATGTTATGCACAGTGCAGACGAAATCATCTCCCAAAGGTATCTGGTGGGCCACTGCAAGTAGCAGAGTGCTGGACTAGATGGACTCTGGTCTGATCCAGCAAGGCTCTTTCTTATGTTCTTAATCGGAAACTCTCCCTTTCCCCTTATATGCATTGTTGTGTTTTTCTCCCTTTTGACCTCCGTATGGTTTTAAAGTTTTAAAAATAAAAAGTTTGAACAACAAAGGAGAGTGTATGTGTATTATTCCCCTTATATTTTTCTTTCCAAAAGTGAATTTGGAGCAAAGTAAGAATTAGAGCTCATTCACACAGGTGTGTCTAGTATACAGATGTCTTCTTGAGCACACTTGAAACTCTGATAAAAAAAATCTGATGATATGTTTATCCAACACAAACTCCCTAACTTTACTTTCATGGTACTCCATATATCTGTATCTTCTGAACCATCATATCTCAACAGGGGTCTGTCCATAACCTTTACTCTTTCGACTCCATCACCTTCAGAAAATCTCTGTATTTGTTACCGTATATGACTGCCCTTTTCCCTTCATGCCTAGGACTCCCTCCCAGAATACTGGAATGATGCTGCTTTGATCTCTTCCTTGAAATCCCTACTCTAAGCTCTTCTTAACAATAATGCATTTGCTTTGACTTCTTAATCTTCATCCAGTACTGAAATATTAGCATATGCAAATATATGCATATTATCGTCTTATTTCTCCTTTCTCTTGATAGACTGTCACAGTGCAGAAATGTCATCTATTCAATGTCTCTGGTAATGACCTATTTTTATTACTATGAAAAATTCCATACAAATCCCTAATATTAAACAAATAATAATCTTGATAATAGCAGCATATCATAGAGGATTCGTTACATTTGGGGGGACCTTTTGGCCTTCTGATTTGGACTTCAATATATGCATTCACTTTTATTAAGGAATCTGTGGTTTATTGTGAGTTTCCCTTGCTTTTCTTCATATTTCTTTAGTGCCAATTAGTGTACAAACACTAATTGGCACTCAAGAAATACAAAATCACATCCACAGAAGTAACCATAGAAGTAAAAGAACGAAGTACTGAGTAGCATGACAGTTTTCCTACTGTTACGCTAACAAGCAGATCTGGGAATCTGGGCAGATATGATTGGCCAATTCTCTTCTTAATTTTCCTTTATTAATGTTTGCAGTAAAACTTCAGCCCCACTTACCTCACAGGGTGTTTGTTGTGAGGGGGGAAGGGAAGAGAATTTGTAAGCCCCTTTGAGTCTCCTACAGGAGAGAAAGGGGATATAAATCCAACTCTGCCGCCGCCGCCGCCACTGCCGCCGCCACCGCCTCGTCCTCGTCCTCGTCCTCGTCCTCCTCCTCCTCCTCCTCCTCCTTCTCCTTCTCCTTCTCCTTCTCCTTCTTCATCATCATCACCATATCTTATACTACTTTTTGGGGATGGTGGTGGAGGATACTACTGTTGAAATTACTATTCACTCCTGCCATTTCCAAAAACTTAATTTTGCAAACTGCTAGTAAAAGTATGCATAACAATAAATTGTGTGTCAGCAACTAAATACAAATTTAATTTACCCTTAATGGCATTCATTCAATTTCACATAGGTACAATTAAATAAAAAGGCATATACTAAAATAAAAACAATTAAACTTCAGCATATAAAAGGTTCAGTTGATTCTCTGTCTAAAGATTTTAGTCAGAAAACTTGATAGTGAAGTCTTCATCACTAAGCAGAAATTGAGTGAGCATGGAATTACTCAGATTATTCTTCCTGCTAATATTCATTAAATGAAGAAAGCATAGGCAGATATGATTGAATAGTCAGCATTCCAAAATAGTATGGGAAACTGAGGCCCCTTCCGCACACGCAAAATAATGTGTTTTCAAACCACTTTCACAACTGTTTGCAAGTGGATTTTGCTATTCCGCACAGTTTCAAAGAGCACTGAAAGCAGTTTGAAAGTGCATTCTGCATGTGCGGAATGAGCCTGAATCAGGGGTGTTAGCTCCACAAGTGCAAAGTTGCTCATGTAAGGGGATACCTATGAATCTTCCCAATAATACATTGGAAGTGAAGGCATTCAGCCTTGCCAACATAAATGCTCTTCTGAGTGATGGACTAAGTACAATTAGGCAGGTCACACCCCAGCTCTGAAACAGTAGTTTGTAGCACTGAGCTCATCAAGTGAATCTGCAACTCAGTCCTAACAACAGGAAAGCCATACAGAAAACCTTATTGTATCAAGTGACAAGGAAGGATTAAAAAAACGAGCAGGGGATGATAACAGCAGGAAAGGACAGACAATGACACTTTTTTGATTAGATGAAGTTTGAGTTGATGAGGAGCAGCACAGTCCCAACAGGACGTGGGAGAAGGAGAGGGAAGTGGAGAAAGCATTTCAGGAATCCCTGAAGAGAGCAGCTGTCTCGCAAAACGGTGTCAAACAAGACCTGCCACAGAATGGGTTGAAGAATTAACACAGAACGATTGTGATGAAGCTATCTTCCTTTTGGTTCACACAGGGAGAAAATGGCAGAGAAACCAAATTTTATGAAGGTTTAAGAATTTATCCTGGGATTATGCTTTGGGTTTTTTTTTCTGCTCTGGTGTTTCAAGCTGAGTTCCCTTGTCTTTTTTTTTTTTTGTAAGCTCCGACAATTGAAAAATGGGGTTGAAAACTTCTGCAAAAGGGAAAGCAATGCATTTCAGAGAGCCGTTTTCTTTGTGTGCAGTTGCAACTGCCTCTTTCAGAAAACGACCTCTTTATTCTCGAATTCCAGTGTTACTCTAACATGACCTGCCAAGATTCTTCAACTGTAAAAAACGGCTGAGGCATAAGGGCATTTGGGGAAATATTCTCTACACTGAACTAGAAGTTCCTAATTCACTATTCCTTTAGTTGGACAGTTCCTCAAACTGTGCCGCACAATTCAGTTATAGACTGAAACTAATTCCCACTTGAGACCAACATTTCTATTCTAAGACCCTACTTCATCAGTGTTTAAATCTGTGTAAACAATAGATACAAGTTCAACAGAATGAAATTGGAAAACAGAAATGGACCTGGAGTTCCTTTTATTATTGTAGCTATATGTGATCATAGACAACGAATTCCCAAACTATGTAAAATACACATTAGTGTATCCCATGAGTATTGTGTATTCTAAAAGAAATTTAACTAATCATCACATATGAGTTGAAGAGGCCTGTCTACAATGGAGAGGCCTGTTTAGAATGTATGTAGACTGACCAACCCAGATCTAATGTGAAAACCATTAAACAAAACAGTATTCAATAAGAAAGGAAAAATTCAAACAATTATTTAGTAATCTCTGAACACTCTTAATATTCGTAACTCATATGTGAAGAGTCTGATGCATTGCAGAATCAGAAATATGTTCTGTATTTTACCTAGCTGCACATAAAAAAATCAGCTTTTTCAGGGGTTTTTTTTTCAGAACACTGGAACCAAAAGATATCAGTATTTCTGATATTTCCAAATTCCAATATAAGTATGATAACCAGATCTGGATTTTATTCATGTATCCAAATCTATGTGACTCCATGATATCCTGTGGGGAGATTGCCTGGAGGGAATGTTAGCTAAGATAGGGGCAATGCTGCTGGAGCTGTTCCACAGAGAACCCCCAAGTTTTAAAAAGATTGAATCAGTAGAAGGGCAGCCAGGAAGGAGCTAGAAAAGATTCTTCAGTGTAAGGATATATAATTGGCAACCAAGATCAAGTTAAATGTATTGTTGAAGGCTTTCATGGCCGGAATCACTGGGGTGCTGGGTTTTTACCATGGTTTTACCATGGTCATATCAACAAGATCCACCCAAACATCCAATTTACTATGGAAAAAGAAAATGAAGGAAAACTGCCATTTCTAGATGTCTTAGTCATCCGCAAATCAAACCAACAATTGGGTCACACAGCATACAGAAAACCGACGCACACAGATAGATATCTACACAAAAACTCCAATCATCATCCAGGACAAAAAAGGAGCACCATAAAACTTTTGTTAGATTGTGCAAACAGAATCTGTGAACCCCACCTCCTTCAAGATGAGTTAGATCACCTAAACTGGGCTCTGGAGGCTAATGGATTTGCTCTACTACAGACATCAGAAGAGCTGCAAGACCAAGAACAAGCCACATGCACAAAGATAAAGAGCGTCCTAGGGAAAGTATTTCTTACCGCATCAAGGGAACCACTGACCATTATGAGGAAAACTGATGAAGAAACATAATCCTACAGATCCACTAAGAAAAATTCCAACAAATGTCTTTCGTTCCTTAAAAGGATAAAGAAGGGGTCCTCTAGCTACTACAGGGAGTCTACCGCATACCATGTAGCTGTGGACAAGTCTACCACATAAAGGAACCAACAAATGCAACGCTCAGACACGAATTAAAGAACACGAAAGGCACTGCAGACTATTTCAGCCAGAAAAATCAGCAATAGCAGAACACTTGATAAACCAACCTGGACACAGAATATTGTTTGAAAACACAGAAATTCTGGACCACTCTGACAACCACTATGTCAGACTACACAGAGAAGCCATTGAAATCCACAAGCACATGGACAATTTCAACAGGAAGGAAGAAACCATGAAAATGAACAGAATTTGGCTGCCAGTGTTGAAAAACTCTAGAATCAAGACAGTGACTGATCAGCTCCACACAAACACAGGACAACTATGGACTATAGCACTCAAAGGGAACAAAGACCAGGATACTTCTATTCAGATCCATTCACCTATTGACCTTGCTAGCTTCATTGTTACTCCCATGCTACAGACTTCTCTGTGACTCACATGCCAGGCTACTCTATTCAGATGGCCTCACCTTTTCACCTCACAGTATATATACTCCACTTGCTTTCCATTCCTACCATCAGATCGTCTGAAGATGCCAGCCACAGATGCAGGCGAAACGTCAGGAGAGAATGCTGCTAGAATACAGCCATACAGCCCGGAAACCACACAGTACCCCAAGATCAAGTTACCAGTAATTCATGCTATAGTATTCTGTATTCATATATATAAGTGTAAAAGTTGGACAATAAAGAAAGCTGACAGGGAGAAAGTAGGTTCCTTTGAAATGTGATGTTGGAAGAGAGTCTTATAGATACCATGAACTGTTAACAAACAAACAAACAAACAAATGGGTTCTACATCAAATCAAGTCTGAACTGTCCCCAGAAGCTAAAATGACTAAACTGAAGCTATTGTACTTCAGTCATATGGTGAGAAGACAAGTCACTGGAAAAGCCAATAGCGCTAGGAAAAGTTGAAGGCAGCAGTAAAAGAGGAAGAAGTAACACAAGATGGGTTGATTCTATAAAGAAAGCCATGGCCCTCAGTTGGGTGTAAACTTGAATTATGGTTATGTTAATAGTCGTTCCATGAAATCTGATTGATATTGTTTACTCAGACTTCGCATTATATTCCTGATTGCTTGCGCACCATCTTGCTACACTATTACAGCAACTCCTTTTTTTCTGTTTGTCATTTTCTGAGTGTAACATTTTGTAATGTTCTGCCTGAAAATATCCTAATCTAGTCCACTTTAATTCATTCAGTTGCAGAACTGCAATATTTAAACACTCCATTTGTCATTCAACGATTTTGAGCTTACCTTCAGTCATATTTCTCACATTCCATATTAATATTATTTATGTTGAACAGCTTTGGACTTTCCTTTTTCATCCATTCACATGCACATTATATGTCCCTTTGGCTTTAATATAGTTGCATCATTAAAAATAATGCTAGGAAGGAATTCATGATAAGAACATTGAATCAAAAATGGGAGAAGGAAGGATTTCTAGATATTGGTAATACTGAAAAATTAATAGACAGTTGGAAAAATATAAAGATCGAGAAAAATATGGAGTTGGAAAGGAAAGTGATAGTAAAATGGTACAGAACACCAAAACAACTAGTATATATGATAAAAAGACTTAGTTCCAAATGCTGGCACTGTGGAGACCAAGAGGCATATTATAGCCATATGTGGATAGAATGTGCAGAAGTAAAAAATTTTTTGGACAATTGTATTGTTTTATATTGAGAAACTGGTAAACATTAATATTGATTTAAATAATGACTTAATGTTCATGGGTGTAATGGAGGACAGAAGGGTGGATAAAAAATATAGTTATATGTATAAAATAATGATTAAAGCAGCCCGTGCAACAGTAGCCTTGGGCTGGAAAGAAAAGAAAAAATGGACATTTCAGAAATGGCTAGAATATATCTGGGAACAAGTGACACTTGATATTCTCGATATATAACCAAAAATAAGACGTGGCAAGATAAACAGACTGAAATTTTGAAGATATGGATAATATACGTGGGCTGGATGAAAGAAGCTCAAGTCAATGAAGAAATTTGGGAGAAGAGGCTACAGAGAATGAACGCAGCCTATTTACAGTTCAAGGAGAAAGCTGCCTGACAAACTATACTTCCCAGGAGACCTTGTGAGCCCCAAGGTCTCCTGGGAACTGTAGTTCCTCAGGCAGTTTTTCCCCCTGAACTGTAACTAGGCCGCTTTTTTCAGCCTCAAAAAGTACTACAAAAAGAAAAGGAACGTAGGTAAGTGTGGGAAGGGGGTTGGGGTGTGTGTGCCGGGGGGGCAATTTTGCGCCCCCAGGCATGCGCTCGGTGCACGACACCCCCCCTCCCCGCCCCCTTGGCCCTCTGTCACTGCCTACCATCTGCTACATTTTTAAATTTCTTTAAAATGAAAATTATGTTTGGGTCCACTGAAGGCAAGCCCAGTTTGCATCGACACCTTATTTCATGTACTTGGAATTTCAATATGTACAATATTTCCCCATTCACAAACATACTAAGTGCCTACTTTTGATGAGCACTTCTGTACACAGGCTTATCTCACCCAGTCTTAATTTCTTTTTAAAAATGTATTTTCAATGCTTACATAGTGAAGGACTGCGGAAGTGCCTCAGGCAGCTGGACTATTGAAGGTTATTATTAACTGACAGAATATTAACCTGGTTGTGGTTTTTGGAAATAGGTGATGGCAGGAATGTCCTTGTGTGCATATAAGCAACAGCATTTATTCCAGTGGTTTAGGAATAGATTAGTTAAGCAAGGAATACCTTGGTTGTGGAGGGTTTTCCGGGCTGCGTGGCCGTGGTCTGGTAGATCTTGTTCCTAACGTTTCGCCTGCATCTGTGGCTGGCCTTTGACAATACAAGGAATACCTTGGCTGGAGACTGGAAATGTACACAAATGATCGTTGGGGGTTGGGAGGACACAAGACACGCACTGATGGTTGAGCATCATTGAGCATTTAGGACCAAATCTGACCCTTTATGACCATAGAGCAGAAGAATCCATCTTTTCTATTCTATTTGTTTCTTTTTTATTTCAATACAAATCCAGCAACACCTTAGAGATCAACATTATTATTTCAGTATATATGCCAGCTTTTGTCTCTGAAGGGACACAAAACCATTTTCAGCCCCTCCCCAATGCACAAAAGAATGAGACTGTATCTTGGGGGTATCAAATGTTTAATATATATTACACACAGAAATGCTATACATAGAAAATGCTAATTTTAAAATTAATTTTGCTTCTCTGCTTTTCAGTGTGGCTTCTGTAGAATTATTTGCACTGAGTGTGTATCTGTAGATGATATTTACAGATACATACACACTGCAAATAATTCTACAAAAGCCACAGTGAAAAGCAGAGAAACCAAAATTAATTAAAAAATAAATAACACGTGGAACATTCATTTAACTTTAGTATCATCATAAGTACTTTCCCTGCAAAAAGTAGAGTCCTTTTTGTTTGTCACAGTGGGAACCCAATAAGCAGGGACTAACTGAATTGCCAACATATGACATGAAATCATGTGACATCAGATTTCCATGACAGCAACAAGGAGAGACAGAACTGTGACCTCACTATTGTCAAAGTCAGGGCCATAGACCAGTGATGGCAAACCTTTTCGAGACTGAGTGCCCAAATTGCAACCCAAACCCACTTATTTATCGCAAAGTGCCAACACGGCAATTTAACCTGAATAACCCTCTCAAGCAGGGGCCAGCCTGCTGTAGCCTCCAGCAAGTCCCACATGCGCTGCTCTGTGCCTCTCTAGCATCTTTGCTGCCCCTGCGCCCCCACCCCCACCCCCCGGGCAGCAGCCACCTGGAGCACAGGCACCAGGCCCGCCAGCCGAGTGCTTCCTGCTCGCTGAGGTGCACTCACATCAAGTCCAGCAGCCCAGGCCAGTCTAGATATGTGTGTGTGTGTGTGGGGGGGGTGATTCCCCCCTCCACATGACAAACTCTGTGCACGCGTGCCCACAGAGAGGGCTCTGAGTGCCACCTCTAGCACCCATGCCATAGGTTCGCCACCACTGCCATAGACAGTAGACCATGACACCTAATTACAGGAAATGCAAGCCAAGCACTGGAATGTGCACCATAGTAAGCAACAAACCAAATATCAGAACCATGGAGGAATCCTCTCCAAATACTGAGTGACCTTGTCTCACCATCCTGTAACTTCTTTCAACAGGCATGCACAGAATGGGATGGCTTGCTTTCTGTAGAAGTGCATCACTAGCAAGTTCCTTCAAATGGTGGCTGCTTAGGTCTTGTGGCATGGCTTGTGGATCTCTGTGATCTATCTGAGACTGCTGACTACTGGGTTAAAGACCACCGGAATGTCAGACTCCATTAAATTAGGAAAGACTTTTGAGTTATTTTATTCCAACAGTCTAGATTTAGTTTGCTGAAAAGATTTCTTTCAACTCACATAAAAAAATGCTGCATTTTATATGTGAAAATGGATAACCCTCAACCATTCCAATGGAAGAATGGAGGAAAGAAACAAAAGAAATATAGAGAGTAAAGTGCACGAAACAGTTGGAAGCTTATGCACCTTACCTGATAGATATATTTTAATTATGAACATCAATCCAATGGTATTTTCATTTGTGCAAGCCTGTAACTGCACACTCGCTCACTTAATTAGGTAGGGAAACCTCCAGGAAATAATTCCACAAATAGATAGTCGGAAGAAAGGATTGAGCTCACCCAGTCTGTCTGAGAGAAATATCATTGTAATTGGCACTCGCTGGCTTAAGCAACCACTGGGAATGGAGGACTTCCTTATCAAAAGAATTCTGTAACAATTACATCTGGGGGCCGTGTGCATGCCACGACATAAAACACAGCCTGAATTAATTATTTGGTGTGGTTGAGCCCACTTTTGACTTATAAGCTACAAAAAAAAGTCTGCCCGAGAGATAATTAATTATTGCTGGAAATAACATATAATTACAACGTTGCAGGGAACAGATAAGAATTAATATGCCAGGTGTAAGAAGATTAGACCAGCCTGACAGAAACGAGTCAGTGAAAGAATTTATAGGTGGAGGCTTACAGCCATTTGCATCCATGCCGACTAGGAAGCGGGACCACACGATGGCTGCTTGGTGGCTTATTTGGAAAGGAGATAATAGCTTCAGCCTCATCCCTGGCAGACAGATCCTGCATATCACAGACCTGGAGCCTAAATGAGATTAATTGGTGGATCGAGTTAAGAAGCCAGGAGTGAAGCGGCAGAGAGGCGAGCTTATATAACCCTCTCATTTGGATGACTTTCCTTTAAGGTATAGAGTGAGGCACCGAGAGAAAGAGTAGTGTGGATTTAGCTTATGCTTTCAACAGTACCCGGCTACAACCTTTTCGCGAGCAAACGGCAGTCTCAAGAAATATCAGCAGGCAATTTTGTAAGCACCTTAGGAACAAACCTCTGCAGATTGAAACAGGCTTAATGGCTATCCTCTCTCCACAGGGAAGCCGGGAACTGTAATTCTGATAGGCATCTCTTACAGAAATTTCCCAGAACTGTCACTAAACTACATTTCCTGGGATTCTTGGTGGGAAGTCATAAGTTAAACCAGTAACGGGGGGGAGGGAGAAAAAGAAAATGTTTGTTCATTTACAGTGCTGTCTCTGGAAAAGTAGGAAAATCCTTATACACCACAGTCCCCAACCCTTTTACTCAAGTAACTTTCTGAGCTGTTTTGTACAATACAATCCTACTACCTATGTAGGAAATACCTTTTGAATTAATAGGGTTTCCAACCCCTTGGGGGATGGCTAGAGATTTCCTGGGACTACAGCTGATCTCCAGGTCATAGAGATCATCAGTTCAGCTGGAGGAAATGGCATCTTTGGAAGGTGGACTCTGTGGTATTTAACCCCATTGAACTTGTCCTTCCCCTTCTCAAACCCTGCCTTTCTCAGGCTCCACCCCCAAATTTCCAGGTATTTCCCAAGCCAAAATTGGACACCCTATGCATGATTTAGTTTAGCATTGTTTGTGGAAAGCCAGGAGGGTGGGAACCTTCCTGACCTCCTTAGGAAGACCATTCCATAAGGTGGAGGCCACAAAAGGAGGCTACTCAGGTAAGATAATCTGCCACAGCTTTCCAGTTTCTTTATAACTTGTCTTATTTGCTCTCTCTTACAAGGCCCAACTAAGTCGCACTGTTTATAAGTCTGCGCTGGATCTTGTCAAACAAGGCACACACCAGAGGTTTATTGATGAAATGTAATCTTTAAGTGTGAGCGTCATGATCAGCCCCTATTTCAGTGATGGCAACCCTTTTTGAGACCGAGTGCCCAAATTGCAACCCAAAACCCACTTATTTATCGCAAAGTGCCAACGCGGCAATTTAACCTGAATAACCCTCTCGAGCAGGGGCCAGCCTGTTGTAGCCTCCAGCAAGTCCCACATGCACTGCTCTGCGCCTCTCTAGCATCTTTGCTGCCTCTCCCCCCCACCCTCGGGCAGCAGCCACCTGGAGCACAGGCACCAGGCCCGCCAGCCGAGTCCTTCCTGCTTGCTGAGATGCACGCACATCAAGTCCAGCGGCCCAGGCCAGTCTAGATATGTGTGTGTGTGTGTGTGGGGGGGCGATTTCTCCCCCACATGACAAACTCTGTGCACGCGTGCCCACAGAGAGGGCTCTGAGTGCCATAGGTTCGCCACCACTGCCCTATTTGATCCTGCCATGTCTTTTGTCTCCTGTCCGGGATATGGGAACCTGTCTCTTCTCATTCCCCCCTCCCTGCTGTGCTCCTGCTTTCCAGCTTTGCTTCTTCTTGGCCTTATCAGCTCATTAGACACCTGCTGTTGTAGCTCTGTCAGTAAACAAAACAACAAACAAAACCTTTATTGGCACAGATGGATCACACAATAGGCACATAAAATAAGTCTCGTAAGGCCAGGACCTGTAACAAAAGCTGAGCAATCTTCTCCAGAGTGAAAGAGTCATCACTGTTCAGCAGCCGCATGATAGTATGGCTTAAAGGACCGTTAGACTTGGAGAAGAAGAAGAAGAAGAGTTTGGATTTGTATCCCCCCTTTCTCTCCTGTAGGAGACTCAAAGGGGCTTACAATCTCCTTGCCCTTCCCCCCTCACAACAAACACCCTGTGAGGTAGGTGGGGCTGAGAGAGCTCCGAGAAGCTGTGACTAGCCCAAGGCCACCCAGCTGGCATGTGTGGGAGTGCACAGGCTAATCTAGTTCCTCAGATAAGCCTCCACAGCTCAAGTGGCAGAGCTGGGAATCAAACCCGGTTCTCCAGATCAGAGTGCACCTGCTCTTAGCCACTACGCCACTGCTGCTCCTAAGAGAGAACAACCATCTCTAAACAGAGAATATTTTGGGCAAATGAACAGAATGTGTTCAACAGTTTTGACAGAAGTTGAGCAGTTTGTACAGACTCTGTCCAACTGGGGTTCCTGTTGCAGAAGTGATGGAAAAATGTATTGTCGAAGGCTTTCACAGCCAGATTCAACTGGTTGTTGTGGGTTTTCTCAGGGCTGTGTGGCCGTGTTCTGGTAGATCTTGTTCCTAACATTTCACCTGCATCTGTGGCTGGCATCTTCAGAGGTGTATCACAGAGGTAAGTCTGTTACACACTGTGTCTAGTGAGAAGATCCTCTGAAGATGCCAGCACCTCAGTGATCCCGGCCTTGAAAGCCTTCGACTATACATAAGCTTCCTGAACAGGGCAAACAGCAGCTCCCTTGGGCCATTTTAGGTTGGTAAAATGGTAGGAAGGGAAGATTTAAGCCTCCTAGCATTGCAGCTGTGATCTAAATGTGCCCCCTGTGCACCATTGCTATTTCAATTGCTGTTTGACAGGCATACACAGGGTCATGCTTCCCCTTTGACTTTTGATCAGGATATTTTCAGTTTTCTCACACAGCTTACGCAGCTTTCAGACAGCTAACCATTTTAAAACCTCACTTCAGTTTCTCTTTGTTGGCCTCCTGCCTTCTCAGAATTCCCCCACACTGACAGCAACTGAAAATAATCAGCAACTTATCTTGACTTTTAGTTGGCCCCTCACATGGTTCGCTAAAACAATGGATACAAATCTGTGGTGCACTCGCCTCTTGGGAACACCTGGGATTTCTCTACTTCCCCTGAAACCTATAGGTGTAATCTGTACTGCAAGTAAAATGAAACATCAAGGGAAACGTGAGTCATGGATGTAGGCCATTTATGCAGTGCTTACCTCATGGCTGTTGGTTTCACAGTGGGTTCTTCTCATGGGTTTTTTGTTTAAAAAGGAAATTCTCCTGCAGTGAAGTGTCCCCAGCTGAGCCAATCCTCCAATTTGCTGACCCCCACTTCTATCTGGGGAGGTTGCCTGCCACCATTTTGTGGGAGGTGGGTGTATTTGGTCAAGCATTAATTTGCTAGATCCTCAGCAGGAAATTTTTTTAAAAAACAGCTTGTTGATCCTTCTGAAATGGTGCGTGGAAGAGCAGAAGGGACTGCTCTAAGAAAACACTAAGGCCCCTTCCGCACACGCAAAATAATGCGTTTTCAAACCGCTTTCACAACTGTTTGCAAGTGGATTTTGCCATTCTGCACAGCTTCAAAGAGCACTGAAAGCAGTTTCAAAGTGCATTATTCTGCATGTGCGGAATGAGCCTCTGAAAGCAAAATGCATATTGTTTCCCTTTCCCTGTGAGTGGGTGGGTGAGTGAGTGAGTGAGTGAGTGAGTGAGTGAGGGAGGGAGGGAGGGAGGGAGGGAGGGAGGAGGAAATATTGCTCTTGTAAAGATTTCAGAAACTATGGAGATTCTCTGATCTGAAGCATGGTGAGTTTGAAGGAGGGGGAAACAAGTGCGTATCTGAGAATCCAACCCAAAGGGAATGAATTCTCAATATGAAGGTGACCACAAATGCATAAATTGCCTCAGACTCTTTTGCAAGCAGGGGTTTCTCAGTCTGAAAATCTTTCTCCAGGGGAAAGGAAGCATAGTGCCCTAGCCATCATATTTCCAAGATTTTCTCATGCTGAATGTGCTCTTTCCCAAACCTGTTTTGTTCCAAACTTTTTGACACAACATAGCTCAAATATGCTAATACTTGTGGATAAGGAACTGGGCACATTTTCCTGCTGCAAAAGTCTCACATCAGTGCAATTTTCCTGCTGTTAGCCTCTTGCATGTGCCATTTTTTCCCCTCAACATTGTTCCCTGCTGTGTCACCACATTACTTTTTGTTGAAAAACAACAGCTGATAGATGCTGTTATCCTATAAGGACTTATCACAACTTACCTATTCACATTTCAAGTGTTAGTGTTTCCATTTTATTCCATCCGTTTCATCTTTTTCTCTGGTTTCCTTGAAATTTATTCGGCCATTTTGTTTTAGTAATGTTTTAACAGTGGGATGGAAACTGTATTTTAAATTGACCTTGTCTTTTATGCAAATGTTCGAAGCCTCCTGGAAGCCCACAAGGGAAAGGAGCAGCGTACAAAACCAATAGCTGAAATGAATGAAAAGGCTTCATGCAATCGATCAAGAGGGGAAGCAAGATCACAGTGCCCTTTTGAACAAGCAGGCTGCCTCTTAAAATGAGCTGTTTTTGGCCAAGCAGGTAGGTATTAAGTTGGCCTACTGATGTAGCAGCTGCAGCCGAGGCTCCTCCATCGAGCTGTCCACAGAAACCTGACACCAAGAAGAGAAAGCTCCACACATATCAAGGTGTCACATTTTAAAAATCTGGATTGCCTTTTGTCAGGGATGATCCACAGCCACAGAAAGAAGCTTAACCTGTTACCTTACCATAAGGGCCAGATTCCCTTGCACCAAGTCCAATTGGTTTCAAAGGCCAACAGTTTGATCTAATTGAGCCCAAGATAAATTTTGTGAATACGTAAGAAGTATAAGTGGAAGAAAAGGGAGCAAAAAGTTTCGTGGCATCTGGCTCTACTGCATCAATCAATCAAACAAGCAACCAATCAATCAAACCCTACTGGTTGGTTTCTTTATTATTTATCATCTGGGATTTGTAGTTCCTTTTTCTCTCTCACATTCCTCTTTTCCATTGGATTTAGGGCCTGTTAAGTGTTAGAAACCATTCCCCTTTTTTCAGATTCAGGGTTTAAGAAAACAATTCAGGAATGTGAACCCAGAGCAACAAACTTGAAGATCTTTGCTCATCTTGCTTAACAGCCGAATCCTTCGCTTGATAGCGAGATTTGTACGTAGAACTGAGATTTGATTTATTGCTTCTTGGTGATTGCTTGATATAATACGTATTACAGCTTCAATTGATCCGTTGTGTTTGGATTCAGACTGTACTCTGCCATGTGAGCAAATGATGAATTGATTCATGTAAGTATTTATGCATTCCAGACAGTTATGGATAACATCTTGATCTAGACCTAAGATTAAATAATTCTTAAAAGGATGCCTACGACAGGACTTTTAAGTTCTACAGCTGCATGTTAGAAAACTTGGGAAATTGAAAATAAAACTTATTTGTAATAACATTACGGACTAGTCAGCTCTAACAGATATATTAATGGTGGGTTGGATCCAGGATAAATTGGCAATTTCCACCAGTTCCCTATTCTGTCTTCAGACCGATCTCTGCCGTGCCATTCCTCAAATCCTGGGCCCTCCAGCCCTCCAGACAAGTATTTTGTGGAAATCAGCAGGCTGCAGTTTGAGAGGGGAGGCCAGAAAGTTCCATTTTGATATTGGAAAATTTAGTCTGAATTCAAACTAGTATATCTTTTCTTTTTTAAAAAAAGATGTAGATCCAATATGTTGAAGATCATTGAGGCATCTGTACATTTTTTCTGCAGAAAAAAAAGCAAAGGCAAGAATGAAACAAGGATTGGAAAGAACCAGGTCAGCCAAAACCCCAAAATTACTCGCCAAAACAAGAGGAAGCGTTACAATAAATGTATTGTGTTAATTGCTCATATACTAGTCAGCAATCAATGAACAGAAATTCATGTCAAATACACAAGAAATATTTCTAACACACAGTCCATTTCTACTCATTCATAGTCCATTGAGGAAATGAGTCAAAGCGCGATGAGACCATAGTCCACTCACTGCGTTACCAAAGTACGTAAAAGCCGGAATAAACCAGCTGGGCAGGTTGAAGACGCGGAGCGGCGAAGATGGTCTTCTAACGCAGCATAGAAATGGATTGTGTGTTAGAAATATTTCTTGTGCATTTGACATGAATTTCTGTTCATTGATTGCTGACTAGTATATGAGCAATGAACACAATCCATTTATTGTAACGCTTCCTCTTGTTTTGGCAAGTCATTTTGGGGTTTTGGCTGACTCGTTTTTTCTGTAACACATTCTTGACACTTTCATAATGTGCGGTCCTTTTCTTTGGTGTTAGGCTATTTAATGTTTACAATACCTGCATTGTTTAATATGTTACACACAGGGGACATAAGGACACTGCAGCAGGCTCAATATTTGTCATAAATACATTGGGTTCCGTGTCCTCCTATAGTTGTACTAAAGCAATACAAGATCAGTTTACACAAGTTTATTTTTGGGAGGAAAACCTATTCAAGACAGGATTTCAAGTGGAAATAAAGTGATAGGTTTCACACATCCCTGCTGTAAGTATATTTTGGCTTAGCCTTGCAAACACACTTGATTTTTAATTTAATCCTAAGTATTTATATAGCACTCCAAATTACCTCTGACTGTTAAGAGATGTAAGACTCGTTTGGAAAATTAACACTTTGTGTTAGCATGTGGATTTCAGCTAGGCGAGGATGAAAATATTGGTCATGGAATTTTTTAAAATCTTTTGTCTAATCACCATTATCTCAGTAAATTAAATATGTATTGACAACCCATCAGTTAATGATGCTTAAATTACATACCGAATATACTGGGAAGAATTCAGTTTACAGTCATTTGATCCCCATTATGAAATATTTTGCTTGTATTGTCTACAGCAGCACATTACAACTCAAACTTCCAGAGCCACTAACATGTCTGGCATTTCCAGGTCCAACTGGATGCCAAATTTCAGAATAGACTTAAATTTACCTTGCAAAGACACACATACAATCTTTGTTGGTTGGATCCACTAGAAATGTTCATGGATGGAGAAGAAGTTCCCTGTCCTCATAAGAACATAAGAACAAGCCAGCTGGATCAGACCAGAGTCCATCTAATCCAGCTCTCTGCTACTCGCAGTGGCCCACCAGGTGCCATTGGGAGCTCACATGCAGGATGTGAAAGCAATGGCCTTCTGCGGCTGTTGCTCCCGAGCACCTCCCGAGCACCTGGAACGCCCCTGCCCCGCCCCGGAATGCCCTCATCCTTCTGCAGTCTGAAATACCCCCCTAATTCTGATCTTATTTATCTATTTACTCTCCATTTCTCTTTATTATTATTATTATTTATTGGGTTTAATGAATACCAAAGTGGCTAACATTATGAATACCAAAGTGGCTTACATAATTCCATTCTCCTCTTATTTATTTTATTTTCACAACAATCCTGGGAGGTTGGTTAGAATGAACGTGTACGATTGGCCCTGAAAACGTCCATGGAAGAATGGAGATTCATACCTGAGTCTCCCAGATCCTAACCAGTCCTGTTTTCTAGCTGTCGGGGCGCCCAAAGAATTGCATGAAAGGGTAGTCAGCAAAAATAATCTCTCCCTTCCATGCACAGAAATCCTCTGTGGGATCTTTGGATCTAGTAATAGTATTCCTCGTCATTTCTCCATATGTTTAGAGCCATCATTGAGATAACCTTCGAACATCCATGACATTAGACCTTGTACACAAAAATGAGATACTTTCACATAAACACACAAACACACAAAGCCTCCAAACATTTCTGTGAAAAGTAGATATGCAAATATGTCTACTGACATTTTCAGAGGGAGTGGAAGAGAATTTGGACTGTGGAAATGCTTCCAGTGATCAAAGAACAGGGGTTTTAGAGCTCTGTACAGATCATTCTCCTGTCTTTGCCGGCCATCTAGCTTCAATTTCTAACAGATGACTCTCTCCAATAGCTTTCTGTTGTGATACCCAGACATCTTAAAGAGACAGGTGCACTGGAACATGGGTTCAAGAGTGCATTTTGTTATCTTGTAGTACAATAGAAACTGAGAGGAGATACTTTACACTCATGGAAGTGAGTGGCAACAGCCTTGGCAACAGCTGCTAGATGTCTATAGGGCTGGGCTCCCGCAGGTTTGACACGGAAGACAGACCTTTTGCAGATACATCATGTAGTACTGAAAGAAGCAGCGAATTGCTTAATTTTTTTCCTACCTCTCCCGCCACCCACTGAAAGGATGACATACTTTGTTTTGCTGAAGCCTTTGGGTTGCCAGCTATTCAGAGAATTATTGTACTTTGAAGAGTCTTATAACAAATTCCAGAGGGAGAGCCATGTCAGCCAGTTACAGGACAAAGAAAGGAAAGCTTTATTGCACCATAAAGACTAACAGAGTTATTGTGGCTTCAGCTTTCATAGACAGGAGCCTGATTTGTCAGATGCACTAAAGACAATCTCACGAAGAAAGGCTTTTTCCATCTCTGTGTTGCCATGACGGGAACATCCATACCTGCTATTTAAGTCTTGGATGGCCTAGGCCCATGGTGGCAAACCTATGGTGGCCAATTGGCCATGCTGGCAGGGGCTGATGGAAATTGTAGTCCATGAACATCTGGAGTGCCATAGGTTCACCACCACTGGCCTAGGCTACCCTGATCTCCCAGAAGTTAAGTAGGGTTGGCCCTAATGAACACTTGGATGGGAGACCACCAAGGAATCTCAAGATCGCTATTCAGAGGAAAGCAATGGCAAACTGGCTCATTCCGCACACGCAGAATAATGCACTTTCAAGCTGCTTTCAGGGCTCTTTGAAGCTGTGCGGAATGGCAAAAACAGTTGTGAAAGCAGCTTGAAAGTGCATTATTTTGCGTGTGCGGAATGAGCCTCTGTGAGTCTCCTGCCTTGAAAATCCTACTGGGTTGCCATAAGCTGGCTGTGAGTTGACAGGACTTTACACACAACTACAGGAGACCTTTGGGAATTGTAAGCAGGCAACCATAAAAAAATCCTGATCCTAAAAGGCAGTCGTAGAAAATTTACCTGATTGCTGGAGACGAAAGACACACCCAATAGTGGCACAGGACAGATATTGAAGTTACATCCATAAATCATTGGATTTATAATCATAAATCATAAATCACACTACTATGCTCGAGTCATCATTCTAAAACTGGATTTCTTTCTCCGGCAAGAAAATCCAGTTGAAAATGATTACTACCCTGCAATAAGAACTCAATAACTAATGCTGTGTGGAGGCAGTCTCATTTTAAATTCATTTTAATTCGGGTGATCAACAGTTATTTCATTTTAGGAATCTTGGCTGGGTCAACAGATGATTTTCATCCTCAGAGTTTTAATAATTTATTTATTCAGCCTTTCTGAGTCTGTAATGGAAGGGGATTCTGATGTATGCAGGGATTTGCTTTTAAAACAAACGGGAGGAAACAGGAAAAGAAAATTGCTTATGCTTAATAATCCAATTTTAAATTATTGCAATTAGTCCTTGGAATTCACAGCTCATTGAAGAAGCGAATGGAGCAGGAGCTGAGCGGCTTGCCATTTTGCAATTGTTTTTGTTTTGCTGCAGACTGTTTCCCAATAGTTTCCACCATAATGGGAGAAAAATAGAAATGTAATTGCATTTTTAAATGAAAGCCAAGCATTTATAGTTTATTGCACAATGCAGGCACAATTATTGGGCATTGTACAGAAGGGCAGGGCTCCCTGTTTTCTTCACATCAACTGCTTCCTCTTGTTAATGAGGCTAAGGTCACTTTTTGGAGGAATACCCTGGATGATTCAGCAACCCATTTGTGCCATATATCATTAAAAACATCCCAAGCAAAGATTGAAAACAATACATCTCGTAGGGCCTGAAATGCCAGACATAATGAGGTGCACGGTTTTAAAGAAATATCCAAAAGGAGCTGAGAGATTTCTGAACATGTTCAGAAATAAGATTGCCAACAGAAAGAAGGGGGGGGGGGATCCCTTTCAGCTTTTGTGATCTGCATCTTTTTGTTTAAGTATTTCCAGACTGCTTTTCTCCCATATAGGAAATTAAAAGCAGCACACACAACAACAACAACAAAACCGCCACAGTATACTCCCAACATCTTGGGGTGGACCTGAATCTACTGGCCTGGCTCACTCAGGGCTGCAGGCTGTGAGCCAAGATTACTTTGATTCACTGATTCCCAACCAGGGTTCCGTGGTACCCTGGGGTGCCGTGAGCATGTCCCAGGGGTACCGCCGCAATTCTACCTGCCCCCCCTCACTTTTGCGGTGTCTCCCACCGGTACCAGCAAGGATCTGGAGCTGGCCCAGGGGGCAGGGCCTGCGGCGAGGTCTGCAGCCACTTCCCAGTCCCCGTGTTTCCCTTCACCCTGGGAGAGGAAGGTGGGGGTGGCAAGCAGAGGAACTGGGAGGGGAATGTGTGGGGAGGATTGCAGGGGTACCGTGAGATATGAAGAGTGAGGTCAAGGGTACCGTGACGTCAAAAAGGTTGGAAAACACTGCTTTAACTGTTGCCCTGTAGATATGGCAAATACCTGTAAGGAAGGAGAGGGTTTTTAAAATCTCAGAATGGGAAAAGTATTATCATTACCTCATGTCTGCAATCAACCTGCAGACAGAGGTGTAGCAAGGGGGAAAAGCGCCCGGTACACTGGTGCGCCCTCTGCCCAGTCCCACCCTGGAACGCCCCCGCCCCAGAATGCCCTTGCCACATCCCCAAAAGGCGTGCATCTAGTTCACTGTGCATCCCCCCCCCGTTCCCCTTGGAGCTATGCCTCTGCCTGCAGATAATGGTGCAGTAAGACAAGTTGAAAAAATTGCCAGTCCTATCCAGAAAGGGTTTTGCAAATAATTTTTTTTTTTAATCTGAGCACAAGAAGTGTCGTGTGGGTGATTCCAGAGCATTTGCTTTCTTATGAGACCCTCACCACCCCAAGGGTCTACCCTCTAACACTATTAAGTTTAGGGGTATGTCCAAATACATTGTTTCCCAAACTTGGGTATATTAGTCAGAAAAATGCTGGTATTCTCAATACTACGAAATCTCAGCACGAGTATGGTATTTGGATTCAAGTCTTTTGAGGGAATCAGAATTTTTTTGAGTATGATTCCCCATGGGGAAACGTTTTGGGTGGCTAGTGTGAAGGTACACCCATCTAAATTGCAGCATTGCTGCTACAGCCTTTCTTTGAATACACATTAAATTTCATACAGATTAGATTACCTGGTCCAATGCTATGGGCCCCTGAACTGGATGCTCCAGCCATCCTTCATTATTTCCTACAGAGGAATAAAAAATAAAAAACCCTACAAGCTGCATCCAGGCAAAAGCCATGCCTGCAAGCAGCAACCACTGGTCATCACGTGCCTCCAATGGAAGAACCAACACAATAGGCCCAACAGAACCACAGCAGAAACTAGTAACCCTAGTAGAACAACAAGCTGAACTGCCAAGCTAAACAGACTCATAATCAAACCAGAGAATCTCTGCAGTGGAATCTCAGGGCAGAGAGGCACTTTGGCAAGCCCAGAAGAACCCATGACAATGTACAGGTGCTCAGAAGAACCCCAGTAGCACCATGAGGGTGCAAGCTCAACAGAACAAATGTCAAATCAGAGGATCTGTGCAGTGGATACTAAAGTTGTGTGGGGTCCTCTTTGCAAGCCCAGCAAAAGAAATGGCAGTGTAAAGACAGAGGCCGTTTCTGCATGGCCATGCTGCGGGGGGAGGGGGGGCGTTGGTGTAAATGACGGCAACGCACCCCTGGGACCGTTCGCACGGACAGTCCCAGTAGGGGCGGGGAAGACGGTGCAGCCTGCATAGAGGCTGTGCCGTCCCCTGAACGCCTTACCATCCCTCCGACCTTCCGGCACGTTGCCCAGGCCAGGGGACACGCCCCCTGCCCTGCGTGACAGCTCTGGAGTCACAGGGCGGGGGGGGCATGTCCCCTGGCCTGGGTGACACGTCGGAAGGTTGGAGGGACGGTAAGGCTTTTGGGAAAGGGGGGGGGGAATAACGGCTTCCAGCCGCTGCCATTCGCACGGCAGCGTTTGGAAGCCACTGTTTCCGAAAAATCTTGCTCAGGGAGCGAGGTTCGGAAACAGCGGCTTCGCACTGCTCGGGGGTTGCAAGGCCGCTGCTGTTGCGATGCAGCGGCCGTGCGAACCCCTCCCCAGGGACACTGTTTTTAGCATCCCTGGGATGCTGTATTCCACCCCTGCGGAAACAGCCAGAGCCTAATAGAACCCAGTGCCAATCTGGCAGTGCAAACCCAACAAAAGTTGAGCCTGGTGGGGAAGGGGAGGGTGTAGTATAAATGGAATAGTTGAAGAGTACTGTCAAACCAGAGAATCTCTACAGTAGAATTTGAAGTGGGGCTCTTTATCAAGTCCAAAATCATGAGTGCCAAAGGACAGAATGCCAGAAGAAGCCCAGCAGTTCCACTCTGGCAGTGCAGGATCCACAGGATTAATGTCAAACCAGGAAAGAACTTTATCCTTGGTGCCATCTTCTGAGCTTACTCAGTTCCCCCTCACATGCTTATTTGTAGCATTTAGCTATTTGTTGTTTTATGTTGCAGGGGGCAATCTTTGAAGCACTGAGTATACGAGAAACAAAGAATGCGGCATAAGGCTATGAAGCATTGAAGCATTGATTCAACACAGAACTGAAAAACAGGAAGAATCACAAAATGGAGGCCAGGAATCATTTAAAGGGGGGAGTGAGTGTGAACAAAAAGGTGGTATGAAAACATTTTGCAAACCTTTTGCAAGTGTTCTAGGAGATCAGTGCGGAAAGGGCAATTGGCTCCTGATCTTCCTAGTAAATCCTGAATATTTCCAAGTTTTTCTGGACCCATTGTTTTCAGATTTCTAAAAAATCTTAGAAATGTTTTGGAGACCTCAATATACACAAAAATGCCAGTAAGGTTTTTTTTTCAGGTATATTTTTGACTTGGTTTCTCTTGAGCACATACCCCTAATTCACCTAGCAGGCTTTTTGAAATAAAAAATGGACAATCCTCAAGGATAAGGAAGATAATGTTTATGGAGTTAGACCCTATGTTTCCAGAAATTCAGCTTTTAACCCTCCAGTACAGTGGGAACAGGCTAGTTATTGGATGACCATCGAGGGCCAGACAGTAGAGTTCCAACTGCCCAAAAGAAAACTGTTCTGTCTCTTTAACTGAAGTTTAATGTGTGGAAATGGTCAGTTGAAACATCTCAAGAAAGTGTATATATTCCTTTAAATCTACTTAGAAATCATTTACCTTGTATGTTGGGTCTTTTATAAAGCAACTGTTTGGTTTTGCTAGGTCATTTACAATGCAACCATTTGACCTTGCTAAAGTAGTAAACTGTGTTCCTGTTTAGTTTCAGTGGTGTTATTCTTTAGATAACAGAATTGGCTTTTTTTGGCTTAATTGCCAAGAATGTTCAGGTGAGGGTCATCTCCTCCATCACCTAGAAGATCTGACTCTATTTGACACCCAATTGGTTAATTACTGATCAAATGCTCTAGATGAGCCAATGCTATAAAACCCCTGACACCATTTTAGAGGGAGATTTATTCATAAAGGATTCTTTCTGAGGTTTTCTCATAGTTCTTCTGCCTTAGGCTGAACAGCCTTGTAGTTTTTTATACTTGTAACTGTCTAGAGCTGAGAGAGAACCGATTTTATCATTTCTTTTTCTTTCTTTTTAATAAAATTTTAAAATCTCAGCTACTTGAGAGTATCTGGATAAAATATCTGGATACCTGGTTCTGGTATGTTGCTGGTAAGGCACCTGGGTTTGAGTAACCATTTCACAGTGTCACAGATGTAAATAGCATCACCTGGGATTTCCTGCAGATCAAACCAGTGATGAAGGGCACAGCTAAATTAATCAGTTTAAAAGTTGGCAACCCTATCTGCTGGGTTCCTCTTACCCATCTACACTAAAGAAGCACCAGATAACCAAGTCATGCTTCATTTTAACATTTCTGCGTACTGCTGGAGCAGTAGTGGCGTAGGAGGTTAAGAGCTTGTGTATCTAATCTGGAGGAACCGGGTTTGATTCCCAGCTCTGCCGCCTGAGTTGTGGAGGCTTATCTGGGGAATTCAGATTAGCCTGTAGACTCCCACACACACCAGCTGGGTGACCTTGGGCTAGTCACAGCTTCTCGGAGCTCTCTCAGCCCCACCTACCTTACAGAGTGTTTGTTGTGAGGGGGGAAGGGCAAGGAGATTGTAAATCCCTTTGAGTCTCCTACAGGAGAGAAAGGGGGATATAAATCCAAACTGTTCTTCTTCTTCTTCTACTGTATAAAGCTGTCCCAAGAAACTCAGGCAACAGTGATAAGAAGCAGCATTCACTTGGCAACATACCATTTTGCACTTTATTGTCATACTACTAAAGAGACAAATCCTAAGCAGGTTACTCAAAATTATACATGTTCAAAGGGGCTAACTCCCAAGGAAGTATTCTTTGTATTGCTCTGTAAATATCAGGGTGCAAAATTCGAGAACCCAAACAGGCATTTTAAAAGCAGGGGTTACCATCGCGGTGGGCGTATTTTGTTTGTTGAACGTTCGTTGTTGTTGCTTATAACGAACATAGCGGTCATGAACACCTTTCCTGCCATGTGTTTTTCAAAAGTGAGCAGGGCCAGTTTTGTCTTTTTGTCCAGCAAGGCTTTTGATTGGCCACTGGAGATTTTATCAGCTGCACAGATTTTTTTTTTTAAAAAAAACTGCTTCCACAGTAGCTGCTGACAAAGCACAAGGATTTTCCCTAAATGACTAAAGGTAAGCTGCAGCAGTTATTGGGTGGGTGGCCACAAACCTTAAGGCAGCCATTTTGTGACAGTCATTTTGTGATTGCATCCACCAAACTACATCAGAAGTCCCAAGGTGCCTGCAGGCTGAAAAAGGTTAGTGACCCTGTTTTTAAGATCCAAAACTATGTTGCAATGTAGGGTCAATTACATAGCAAAACAAGGGAGCACTCACTGAAAGCCCAGTATTTAGCCATATCTGCCATTAGTTTCTGTAGCTTAACTGGCTAATGCAGCATTCTGTCTGCTTGTTGATGCACTGTGAACGGTTGCTAGTTCTAGTCCCACCGGGGAAGATTTATTATTATTTTTTAAAGAAGAAAAGCGTCTATGAAGGAATTGGGGCTGATTTTTGACCAGGAGAATTTTTTTCTGTTTGGGCTGAAAGCAGCGGGATTCTGAAACACCGGTCACAGCACAATGAATCCCCACAGTTTCTGTCCCCAGCCTCATCATGAACAACCAGGAAGTTCAGCAAATTTTTGCACCGCAACGTGCTGGCCAATCAAAAGCCAGCAGCAAAAGCAGGGAACTCGGATTGGGCAGCTTTGTGATGACGTGTGCATATGGGGATGGTTCAACGTTGATTCCAGAAAGGAGAAGTAAAAAAAATTAAGAAAAGTTCAGCCTCCAAAATGGGACTCCAGCCAATCGTAGCAGAGACCCGCCATGCCGATTGCTGCAGACAGCGGAGCCGTGGGGAGTGCTGCTTCTAAAAAACTGCAGCAGAAATGTGAGTTCCCCTAACGGACAAACTGCAGTGGGGAACATTAACCCGCAGATCAAACCTGGTTCTTACGAGCACGGTCTGCCTCCACTTTAATTCTGAAGTGGGGAAACGACCTAAGAGAGTTCTGGATGAATTGTGACTAGCCCAAGGTCACCCAGCAGGAATGTAGGAGTGGGAAAACAAATCCACCTCACCAGATAAGAGTCTCACATGAAGGAGTGGTGAACCAAACCAAGTTCTGCAGTAGAGTCCACCTGCTCTTAACCATTATTCCGGCTCTTAGCCACTACATCACTCTTGCTCTGACTAGCAGCTTTCCACAGCAGAGTAGGGATTTGAACCTCAGTCTCTCACATTCTAGTCTGACTCTAACTAGTGTGCTACTCTGGGACTCACATTGGCTTCTGGGATGAATTAAAACTCAGGATAAAGAATAATTGCCATTTCACCTTGTAGAAGAAGAACATTAAATAGCAGTAGGACCAGCAGAAACGTAACAGATGGATTTTCCTATCAGTATATTTCTACAGTATTTCCACAGCAGCATAAGTGGGCAGCTGTTCCATTTTTCCCTTTTGTGCAGCTATAAAATGGAGGGACCTCAGCTCTGACAGTATGGTAACTTTTGCCTTAAAAGTATTGTGTAGGAGGTGAAATGTGTCATTTGGAGCTCTGAAATGTCTGTTAAATCTCCCCAACCCAATAACAGGTGGCTTTGGGAAAGCCTTTTATTTTCTTGTACTGGGTTTACAATGTGCAGGTTTGTTTTGACAATGATTATGAGGCATTCATTGGCTGCCTGTGGCAATCCTTGGGGGGGGGGGGGACACTACATTTGCTATAATAGCACACTACATTTGCTATAATAACTCTCACAGAAGATGAATGAAAGATTTTTAAAAGACTGATGTTAGCACCGTATCTGGTGACTGGGAGCAGGGTAGCTCACAGGGGGGAATAAAGGTAGAAAAACACAATTCTGTACAGCAAAACCCCTTAAGGGTTAGCCAGTCACTCTTCGCAGTCTTCTTCAATATGATTTCACCTCAATTAACATCACAGGGAACTTTTATTACCACAGAATTTTGACTAAAATCAAATTCCAGACCAATTCAGAAAGTTTTGCTTGGGTGAAATATCCAAAGGGACTCTGAAGGGAATGAAAAAAATATTCCAATAAAACAAATGAAACATTTCAAAGAGGGCTGAATTCTTTGAGTTACCACCAAGCTTAACTGAAGTGAATGTGGAGCCCTTGCCCTGGCAAACTAATCACAGAAATCACCAACACCCTTTTTCATATGTATCAGAAAAAGGCTCAACAGAAGAGGATTCCGACCAAGAGGAAAGGATAGCTGCAATAAAACATATATGGACAATTTATCTTCATTTATTATTTGATATTAGTATCAGATGGGAGAACTGTTCAGTGGACTCTTGACAGGGAACTTTACAATTTCCAGCATGAGATAAAATGGCTTGAGAAAAGAATTCCCAGCAGGGTGGACTAGAAAAAGATTCCCAACCTACAGCCCAAAAATCCAACATGAGAGGAAAAAGTGTGGCATTGTAATATTAAACTTAGGTTATGAGTAGGTTGGCTCTGTCAGAGCTGTTCAGTATTTTTGCACTGTGATTTGCAGTTGTTCTATCTGTGGATGGAAAATGCAGTTACCTCATTTAGGACTGCCAAGTTTTAAAATGGGCCCTCTAGCAGTTCCTTTAATATCAGTATGATCTGCAGGAAATCCCTGGTGATGTTATTTTCCTCCAAACCATGGAAATCTTCAATTGCCCTTAAACCTCTAGTAAAGAGACTGGATATTTTCTTCTGGCCAGCCAGCCACCCCAACCTTATTCCAACAAGTGAAGGCAAATATCTCTGTGCATGATGTGAAACACTGAACACTGTTCAAGCATTTGTGAGAGATTTGTGGGATTAGTGAAAAATTAATGATGTGTAGGCTTCCATCCCCCCCCCCCATTACCTCTCCAAAAGGGGAAGCTCCAATTGAGCTTTCTTTGCTATAAATTATTCTTTCCAGTCTTCTGTGCTATTGACTTTCTACTATAGTTGACTGGTCATGTAATTTTAATCTCCTCCCATATTTTTAGTTCCCATTAACCCCAGCAATCTAGGATTAACTAGGATTGTTAATTCCTGGTTGGGGGAATTCCTGGAGATTTGGGATACAGTTTGGTCAGGGCTGGATTTGGGGAGGGGAAGAAATTCAGCAGGGTTCTCCTGGAGAGCTGATCTATAGTCTAGAGATTAGTAGTAATTCCAGGAGACCTTCAGGTCTCAACTGGAGGTTAGTAACTCTAACCAATACTGACTACAGGCTAGATGCCTCCTTGATTAAAAAAAAATGCCGCATGGAAACAAAGTACTCAGAATACTGCTAATTTTAAATTCTATAGAAAGCTTTAACACAAGAATATGGGGCATTCAGCATGAAAGGGACTGTGAGTATAGAGCTTCCTGATTTTCAAATATGTTCTTGGCATGTGCCATAGCTTCACTATTTCCAAAGAGAGACTTTTCTGATAGACAAGAGCTGTAAGAATGTACACGATTTGTGACAACAGCGTCCCATTCAATTCAGTGGCTCATATTGCAGTCCTGTTCGAGTGCTGGATTCCAGCCACTGTGTTTAAGCTGGCATACGAAGATACACTTCTCAAAGATGAGCTGTCTCAGCCAGTTTTGGCAGACCATATATAAAGCCACTCAAGTGAAGGATTCAAATTGCTTTAAAAAAACAACAACATTAGTTCGTTTGCCTTAACACATAAATGTGTAAGTGGGGGTAGGAGAATAGCTAAACTGAATTTGTTATACATAGGTACACTAAGATAGATGCTAGGGCTATTTCTTATATCAGCCTGATTTAAAGACGCAGAAGCACTCTTGTGAGGACCCTGGCCTGACAGCAGTCTTTGTGGGTTTAAAGGCTGAATTGGATCATGATATAGTGAACAGGTGAATGATTCACAATGCAACAGGCAGCCCAATCAAAAGGGGGTGGGTGGGAAGAGTGACAGCTGGAGGTGGTACCATTGCACTGCCTCCAAAGAGGCAATCAGCAGCACGGGCACCAGGGAGAAGGAGGAACTCCTTTCTCCCCCTGGACAGCCCATAGTGAAAAATAAGTCACATCCCTTTTTTGATGGTGTAATTCTGCACTACTAAAAAGGGACATTCACAGTTCTTTGAGAGCCAACTAGAGTTGACTCTGCTCCCGGGAATGCCCCCAGAATGCCCACCCTCAATGCAGGCATTTGCAGCAAAGCCACAAGGGCGAGCTTCTGGGTTTGGACACTGTGGCAACCGGCCAGCAAGGTTGGTGTCGAGGTCCATGCCAATTTGCATGACACTGGTCAATGGATGTTGGTGACCCCTTCCGCTGCATCCAATGAGGCTTCAGCTCCACCCCTCCTTTGGATTGCACACTAAATCCCAATGTTTCAAGTGCAAGGTCTGTGAGAGCGACCGGGCTGTTCTTACAAGCAGGGAAAACACCTCAGTGGCTGAAAAAAAACAACACTTGGCCTTCGTTGCAGATCCATTTATTTACCAACCTCACAAGTGGTCAATTTGTATATATTTATTTCGGCACCACTTTCCCCTTGAGAATACAATAAAGCTTACAATATTTGCCCCTTTTCCATTTTTCATCTCAAAAACAACCCTGTGAGCAGTGGTGGGATCAAAACAGGTTCCCATGGTGGTGGGATTCAAACTGTGGTGTAGCGCCAATGGGGCTGGGTGGGGCATGACGGGGGCATGGCTGGGCATTCTGGGGCAGGGCATTCCTGGGCGGGGCTGTGGCAAGGACACAGCTGCTGCGCCAGTCCTTGGGCGGGAAACGAATGCATGCATGCGCAGGCTGCCACGCACGCCGGTGCACCTCCTGCTAGACTGCTTCAAGTTCTGCACGCTATTGCTGAGAGGAGGGGCGTAACTAAGGCAAAAATCACATGGCAAAATCACCAGTTGGTAACCCCCTCTCGGCACACACAAATAATTAGTAACCTACTCTCGGGAACCTGTGAGAACCTGCTGGATCCCACCTCTGCCTGTGAGGTAGATTAGGCAGAGTGGAAGTGCTGGCCCACAGTCACCTGGGCTTCTCTGGCAGAGTAAGAATTTGAATTTGGGTCTCCTAAATTCTAGTGTGACCCATGCTATACTGGATTTCTTAATGCAGAAGTGCTGCCCATCCTGAGCATACAGCGTACAGCGATCCTCTTCCCCCAGAACATGTGAGGCAGAATCCAGACTACAGTTGGTTATCCAGTTACCAGCTACCCCAAATGGGCCTCAAGCTATGCTACCATAAGTGTTTTGTCAGGATTTTTTTTAAGTAACAGAGTAATTTTATTGTGCATTTGACCAATTTATATCCAGCTCATCAGCCCTGTCTCTTTGGTTGTTACTGTACATAGTAAAAAGAAAAAAGGCATCCAATTCCACTTCAAAACAATATAGAATAATTTAATCCATTAAAATTAATTTTAGAACAGCTCCCTCTTCGAAACCCAAATGAAAACATATGCAGAGAACAGCTAAATTAAAAATGTGCAGGGTAAATGAAACAATGTAAACAGCACAACAGGATACTGATACTATTGAATCAAAACAAAACAGTGTAAGATAAACAATATTTAATATAAAGCCCAGATACAAAAAAAGTAACTTTAACTGGTACTGTAAATGCATAACTTTTGGTAGAAAGCAAATGGCGGGAGCAAGATCATTCCAGGTTTAGGGTGCCATGTGATCTTTTTCTGTGAGAAAATCCAGTGAAATCTAGGCCTACACAATGTTAACAAGTTTTTTTTGTACATTAGAGACTGTAGAATGTCCTACGTTCAATTGTCAGAGAGCAGGGGAAGGGAAGAGGGGAAGATCTCTGCCTCTGTTGCTGAAGCTCTGC
Organism: Sphaerodactylus townsendi; assembly: GCF_021028975.2. Classification (NCBI taxonomy): domain Eukaryota; kingdom Metazoa; phylum Chordata; class Lepidosauria; order Squamata; family Sphaerodactylidae; genus Sphaerodactylus; species Sphaerodactylus townsendi. The sequence goes on along the minus strand of NC_059425.1, from coordinate 168,956,845 downwards.
AGTCAGATGGGATTCGGACAGCTCAGATTCGGACCCTGCTCATCCAAATCAGTGCAGATTCAGTCAAAATCCGGATTCGGACCGTCCGAATCTCCAACCCTAGTCAAAGCAGACCAGGGTTCCCAATCTTGTTGAAGCTGTGGACACATTCAGCATGTTGAGAATGTGCATTGAGTGACACAACAAAACGGAGGCTGGGATCAGTCACAAAATGTTAGAAGGTTCCACAAAACTTTAAGAGATTCCAAGCCAAATGCTCTGCAATAATGTTTGTAGAAACAAAAGCTATCTGGGATTTTTCTGAATCACATCCTACTTTAGTGACTGTCTCTTCTAATGGGCACCAGGAAACTCATTAGCAGGTGCCATTTGGGAGATCATCGGGGGAGACAGTTATGAACTAAAAGACCAACTATGAGGAGTTTCATATGTCCAGTTCTGTTAGGCCCATTCTGCACAACAGAGGTGTATCTGTGGGAAATGGCACCTGGAGACAACTCACTCTCCGGGCGCCCCCCCCCCCCCGCTGCATGGGCTGCACCAGTGCACCTCCAATAAAGAGGGGAGGGCCAGCCTGGCAGCAGCCTCCCCACCTCCATCAGAGGCCCTGCTCAGAGGGAAGAGCAGCTCAGAAAGGAGGGAAACGGCTGCTGCTGGAGCTCCAGTAACCCCCATGCTGTTTCTCTTCCTTCCGAGCAGCTCAGAAAGCAGAGAAACAGCTGCTGCTGGTGGCGCCATGGAAGCACCAGGGCAAGACTCACTGGTCACAGGGGGGCAAATTTTGCATCCCCCCACATGGGGTACCCAATGTCACTGGGTCGATACGCCTCTGCTGCAGAGGCATGAACAGGTTCATGAAACCTGTTTCTGCTGTGCTGCCATTGTTTGCATGGCTGCTGCAGAAGCCAGTCGAGATCACTGGGATCCTGGAGTCTGAAAGCATGCTTTGCAGAGAAACATTTTGTGAATCATGCAGCTGAGATTCACCCTACCCGAGAATCCACCCCTCTGAGAATCCACTCCCGACCAAGGAGAAGAGGAGGAGGAGGTGGTGGAGGAGTTTGGATTTATACCCCACCTTTCTCTTCTGTAAGGAGACTCATGGTGCTTTACAAGCTCCTTTCCCTTCCTCTCCCCACAACAGACACCTTGTGAGGTAGGTGGGGCTGAGAGAGTTCCGAAGAACCATGACTAGCCCAAGGTCACCCAGCAGGAATGCAGGAGTGCAGAAACACATCTGGTTCCCCAGATAAGCTTCTGCCACTCATGTGGAGGTGGAATCAAACACAGTTCTCCAGATTAAAATCCACCTGCTCTTAATCCCTAACCTACCTGCATGGCACGACAGCCACCTATCTGATTATTCCCTCTAATGGCAGCTGCCTGGGAAATCCACCAAAATGATGGAGGGAAGGAAGGATGGGGATCCTGCTTGTTGTAGTTTGCACAGGGTGGTAGGAAGCGTTTGTAGAATTAGCGAGTTTCACTAAACCCAGATTTTGGTCATTAATATGGGTTAGCAGCGTTTTGGGGGTAAGTTCTGTGCAACACCCCCCCAAATGCTTTTAAAAAGGGACCCAACCCATTTTAATTGGCCCATGCAGAAAAGGCCCTAGTGTGATGTCTCTTCACATATGGAAATGAATGTCAGGATTATAGTTATGATTAAACTACACATTAAGCAGTCATCTCACATAATTTTTGACAACCACATTTCTGCAAAACAACACAGAGGTGGGGCAAAGCAAAGCGCTGGCAGAGGAAAGGGTGATTAACTGTGTCCCTCTGTGCCTTTTCCCCTTTGTCACTTTTTCCTTCTACCAGAATTCCACAGTTTATGTTTACCACGGAAATACAAATCTAGAAACTAATCTGGTGAGGTTTGCATGCAATTCCTTAGCTCAGTAATGGAATCCATAGAAGGGAATTGTATACATACTTTTGTCACTGAGACGAAGGAAACAATGTGTTGTTGAGGTATTTTCTATCTTGTAGTGGCTATATTTTTAGCAGGATCGTCTTGGTGAGATTAAGCTGATGAAACACCGAAGAGTGACAACAGTAAAAAAACAATAAACTAAGGAGAGATAATGACGGCAGCAAAGAGATGGGAGGCTGAAAGAGGTACCTGCTGTCTGCCGCTTATATGAAGCTGCTCCTTTTAGTGTGCACTGAACAACAACTAAAGAAAAGACAAACTAAAGCAGTATTTCTGTCAAGGAGGGATCACACAGAGAGGAGAAAATATAATAATGCAGCCAATGCCATTTTCTCTTGCCTCAAAGAACACTGAAGAGAATAAATCATGCAAAGCCAAAGTGGGTGATTTGCATGGGAGTTCTTGCAGAATTTCTCTCTTCTCTACTTCAGTGATTCAAAGGTTTGTATTTTGAAAGGGGATGAAGTGTGCCTGAAAAATTAAGCCATCACATTGAATGCACCCATGGCTCTATTATAGCGAGGAATGAATTCCCACTGACTTTTTAAAGGAATGCAACTCATCAAAGTTGAGCTATTTTTAAAGAGAACTTGTTTTTGACAGTCTGGGATGTGGAATCCTTGGGTGCTTCTGATGACATCACTGGGTACATGATGGGGTTTCTGAGTTCCCCCTTCAGCATGGGAGCCTCCAAGCCTGTGGCTGTGGCAGCAACAGTGGAAGGAGATATCTGTACTGTTCCCATGCTGCCAGATATTGAGAATGCAATCCTAAACACAATTACACCTTGCGATGGAACTGTCAGCACATTCCACAGCACCCTAACCCAGGTCTGATAAGGCGCAAGTCTGAGACATTTGTTTTCTTTCCAGTAGGAAGGCTTTTCTATCGTGTTACCTCACAGGAACAAAAACAAAAACTGCGGTACAGAATATACCAGTGCTCTCTCTAACAGACTCTCACCAATACAAGTTCTCCTCTCACCACACACACCACATTAGGTTACCATGTTTATTACATTTTATTATGTTTCCTGACAGGAACAACCCACTGACCCTCCCCCAGGCAAGGTTCCACCTCATTCTTCAAAGTGTGTGGCACAGCGATTGTCCAAGTCTCTGCCTGGCCATATGCCTCTCTCCGGGCCTTCTCAATCATTGAAGTTTTTTCAATCCCTCTTTTGGGTCTTTATAGCGATTACCGACTGAGAGGACCAGGGCTCCCAGCTTCCCTACCTGTGTTGCCATTCGAAGGCCCCACTTTTTGTCTGCATCTCTTGCTACCCTGCATCTTCTTACCATAGAGATAATTTACTGCAGTTGTGCACCACCGATGGATTAGCAGCTCGACAGTTTCTTGACTGCCCCCTTCTCTTGGTGGCTATTTCAAATGTGTTAATCAAACAGTGGGGTCTATATGGTCCAGAGAACAGATACCACCATTAAAAACTATAAAATATTTATTGTCAAAAGCTTTTATGGCCAGAATCACTAGGATATTGTGGGTTTTCCAGGTTGTATCGCCATGTTCCAGTAGTATTTTGTCCTGACATTTCACCTGCATCTGTGGCTGGCATCTTCAGAGGATCTGGTGGCTATAAAGCAAATGGAGTATATATACCTGTGAAATACCCAGGGTGGGAGAAAGAACCATTTGCAATTGTTGAAAGTATTAAAAGTGCAGTTAGCAAGTGTAATTTACACGTGTTGAGTGGAATTCCTGCATTTTAGCATTTGTATGTAACACTAAAATGGCATAATCTTGACATTTTTTTGTAAGGGCATTTGCATAGCAGTTTGCTTGTGCATTTAAGTACTCATTTACAGTCCATTTTATTGCTTCCTGCAGAGAGACATCCTGTGTGGTGTTTATTAACCATTGTCTTGATTCTAGTGTTTTTATGTATTGGTAAACCAAGCTGGACACAGAACGTTATCTTAAAACACAGAAATTCTGGACCATTCTGACAGCCACTACGTCAGACTACACAGAGAAGCCATTGAAATCCACAAGCACATGGACAATTTCAACAGGAAGGAAGAAACTATGGGCGTTTCCCCACTTACCTGCTGCTGCGTGCTACTCTCCCCAAGTAGTGCGGGGTCCCCTGGCACTCCCCACTACAGGGGCGGCGACAACGCAGCCACCCTGAAGCTGCCGCTGTCGCGCCCCCTCAGCGCACGTCATTCCTGGCGCTCATCAAAACTGCGCCTTTTGATGTCGTGGGGAAGCCCAGGAGCGTGCCAGAAATGACGTGCGCTGGGAGTAGCGCGCAGCAACCTTTGGTCGAGGTAAGTGGGGAAATTACCTATGAAAATGAACCATATTTGGCTGCCAGCAAATATGCTGGTGGAGTGGGCAACCTGGGAGGCAGGAGGGCACTGTGGACCTTCGAGGCACCTGACCTAAAAGGGAGGCTGGCGTTTTGAGCTGCATTGACATCTGATTGGATTCTAGCCTGAGGGGTGCAGACTGGAGTGTTCCTGGGGGCACAGCACAATATTCAGCTCCCACCGGGCTTTTGTGCCACGGGTGCCACAGCCGGTGCTCTGGACTTACACCAGCCAGTCCAGTCAGCCCCTTGGATAGCTTTTTCTGCATCCCCACACATGCCTGAAAGCCATGGGGAGGTGGAAGGGCAATGCGATAGTGGCACCATCCCTGACCATCTGGGGCTGTGGAGTGGTCTATCTGTGCTCCTGCCTTCTAGATAAAAATGGTCCAAAAGAAATTCCCCCTTCATGCAATGGGTTTTTTAAATTTTCTGTTTGTCATCCCTTTCTGTAGGTCAAAGAAGCCTTTCCTAAAATCTCCAGGAAGCTCAAATTTCTGTTCCCTGTTAGGTGTCAATTTTGAGCTGGAGGTATGACTTGATCATGCCATTATCTCCAGCTGAGAAGTCTTTAGCATTTCTAAAGCATGGGGTGTGAGTCTTGACCATCCCTCCTGACTCTTATCTATTAAGAGTCAGAAACACTTTTTAATACTGAAGGTGAAGATTTTGTACATTCCTGATTTCCAGACTAAAACATATTTCTCAACATATCTTTTGAAGCCCAATGGCTCAAACTTAAAATGGTGTAACTTTGGCACCTTCCGTACATGCAGAATAATCCACTTTGAATCCACTTTCACAATAGTTTGCAAGTGGATTTTGCTATCTTGCACAGTAAAATCCAGCTGCAAAGTGCATTGAAAGTGGATTGAAAATGCATTATTCTGCATGTGCAGAAGGAGTCTCTGTTTAACATTCCACTGTCTGGAAATGTAGCCTTTTTAGGGTGCCTGATATCAATAGTGTGGAAACCTATGTGTCAAAAGGTTTTTGGATCCACAATAAGGATGTAAAGATTGTAAAGTATTGTTGAAGGCTTTCACAGTCGGATTCAACTGGTTCTGGTGGGTTTTCCAGGCTGTGTGGCCGTGGTCTGGTGGATCTTGTTCCTAACGTTTCGCCACAGGTGCAGGTGAAACGTTAGGAACAAGATCCACCAGACCACGGCCACACAGCCCGGAAAAAACACCAGAACCAATTGTAAAGTGTGGCCCTTTCCCCACTCACCTTTGTCCGAGGGTTGCTGCGCGCAATTCCCGGTGCGTGCAATTCCGGGCACGCACCCCGGCTTCCCCAAAAGGCGCCATTTCAAAAGGTGCCAGGAATTGCGCGCGCCGAGGGGCATGAGAGAGGCAGCGTCAGGGTGGCTGCATTCTCGCCGCCCCTGAAGTGGGGAGGGCAGCTGGACCCCGCGCTACTTGAGGAGAGTAGCGCGGGGCTTAAGATAAGTGGGGAAAGGACCAGTATTTAGTTGCCAGGGATGCAATTTCTTTGCTGCATCATACATTCTGAAAATATGGATGCAATATCATTTTGTGGGCACATTGCCCACATTTTCCCTTTGTGATTCACAGGCTAGGTTCTTCCTCTCCCTAAGAGCAACCGGTGGCAGCTGATGAAATGTTAGTCAGAGGAACAGTGGAAAACAGCAGTTAGGAGAGTTGAACATGCCAGAATAGGGAGCTGACAGCGAGTGAAACTGTTGAGAAGAGCAGCTTAAAGCTGACTGAAAACAGCCAATTTGTAATAAAGGATCCCAAATGCTGGAATAGGGGAACAGTCTAAAAGTTCAATTGAAGAGAAACCTTGTAACCTCTACCTGACTTTCTTTAGTGTTGTGTTCAACACTATGTGTTCAACACTATGTCTCTAGAAATAAACACACACAAACAGGCAAAGATTTAAGAACATAAGAACATAAGAACAAGCCAGCTGGATCAGACCAGAGTCCATCTAGTCCAGCTCTCTGCTACTCGCAGTGGCCCACCAGATGCCTTTGGGAGTTCACATGTAGGATGTGAAAGCAATGGCCTTCTGCGGCTGTTGCTCCCGAGCACCTGGACTGTTAAGGCATTTGCAATCTCAGATCAAAGAGGATCAAGATTGGTAGCCATGGAAATTCGACTTCTCACTCTCCATCCAATCTTGTCCAAGCCCCTTTTAAAGCTATCCAGGTTAGTGGCCATCACCACCTCCTGTGGCAGCATATTCCAAACACCAATCACACGCTATGCTGAAAGAAGTGTTTCCTTTTATTAGGTTCCTAATTCTTCCCCCCAGCATTTTCTAATGTATGCCCCCCTGGTTCTAGTATTGTGGAGAAAGAGAGAAAAATTTCTCTCTGTCAAGCATTTTCTACCCCATGCATAATTTTATAGACTTCAATCATATCCCCCCTCAGACGTCTCCTCTCCAAACTAAAGAGTCCCAAAACGGCTGCAGCCTCCCCCCCTCATAAGGAAGGTGCTCCAGTCCCTCAATCATCCTCGTTAGCCACCTTCTCTGCACTCTTTTTCTATCTCTTCAATATCCTTTTTGAGATGTGCACCGTGACCAGAACTGACACCTGCAGTACTCCAAGTGTGAGTGATGGCACCACGGCTTTATATAAGGAGCATGCACAATCTTTCACCCCGCAGTTTTCGGCTTTATCAATTCCTTTCCTGATTATCCCCAGCGTATAGAGTTTGCCTTTTTCACAGCTGCCATACATTGAGTTGACATTCCCATGGAACTATCAATTAAGACGCCCTAAATCCCTTTCCTGGTCTGCCAGCTGACTGGATAGCACTGGACCCCCAGTAGCGCAGGTATGTGAAGTTTGGATTTTTTTGCCTCCTATGTGCATCACTTTGCATTTTGCTACATTGAACTGTGCATTTGCCATTTCTTAGCCCGCACTTCCACCTGAATTTATCACCAAGGTCCGGGCTTGGAGCTTCCTCGCAATCCCCTTTGTGGTTCTCACCACCCTACATAATTTGGTATCATCTGCAAACTTGGCCACCACGCTACCCACCCCTACTTCCAGATCATTTATGAATAGGTTAAAGAGCACTGGTCCCAATACAGATCCTTGGGGGACACCACTCCCCACATCTCTCCATTGTGAGAATTTCCCATTTACACCCACTCTTTGCTTCCTGTTTCTCAACCAGTTTTTAATCCATAGGAGGACTTCCCCTCTTATTCCTTCATTGCTGAGTTTTCTCAATAGTCTCTGGTGAGGAACTTTGTCAAAAGCTGGTGAGGAACTTTGTCAAAAAAATTTGACAAATTTGACAAAAAAATTTCAGACTATCTATCTATCTATCTATCTATCTATCTATCTATCTATCTATCTATCTGTCTGTCTGTCTGTCTGTCTGTCTGTCTGTCTGTCTGTCTGTCTGTCTGTCTGTCTGTCTGTTCGTTCGTCTGCCTGTCGCCTGTCGCCTGTCGCCTCATCGCTCGTCGATCTGTCGCTCGTCGCTCTCCGTCGCCTGTCGCCTGTCGATCGTAGATCTGTCGCCTGTCGCCTCTGTCGCCTGTCGTCTCGTCGCTTCCAGTCAAGCCTATCATCTATCTATCAGATAGATAGATAGATAGATAGATAGTCTGAAATCTTTGCCTGTCTATCTATCTATCTATCTATCTGTCTGTCTGTCTGTCTGTCTGTCTGTCTGTCTGTCTGTCTGTCGTCTGTCGTCTGTCGTCTGTCGTCTATCATCTATCTATCAGATAGATAGATAGATAGATAGATAGATAGATAGATAGATAGATAGATAGATAGATAGATAGATAGATAGATAGATAGATAGATAGATAGATAGATAGATAGATAGATAGATAGATAGATAGATAGATAGATAGATAGATAGATAGATAGATAGATAGATAGTCTGAGATCTTTGCCTGTATATATTTTATTTATTTATTTATTTATTTATTTATTAGGTTTATATACCGCCCTCCCCCGGAGGGCTCAGGGCGGTGAACAACATATAAAATAGAGCACATATATCAGATTAAAATCCGTTAAATATCAGTTAATACAGGCTCTAATAAATGTAAACCCTACCCCATTAAAATATGTGTATATATATATGTAAACATACATACATACATATATACATACACATACACACACACACACACACACACACACACACACACACACACACAAGGATATGAATAAATGATTACACTGTGTGACTGAAACAGTGTTTTAGTCCCCAACCCCAATAGCTCTGTACCGTATATGAGCAAGGACCAATTATTAAAGGGGGAAGTACTGCCATGTCTGGTTATGTGTCTCTGAGTGAGAAAGAGAGAAAATCTGGGATGTGAAATGGTTCTCTCTATATTTTTTAAAAAGCATGACAGGTAGTGATATATGACTGCCTGACCTACCTGCAACCCTCAACCTGAGAGAGAAAGGTTGTAGAAAGAAGAAGGCACTCTGTGTGAGTGAGAAAAAATATATCCAACATATGACCCAGCGTTTTTTCTACTGTGGAAAACTGTGACAGTGTGCAGACTGACATTTAAATGTTCTACACTTTGATAGCATTAAAACATTCCACTATTAACTTTCTAGTCAGGAGCAACGGGCATACATTCACTATAAGGAACAAAATCATTATACAATTGAATATGTTTGCTAGTTTAGCTTCAGCATTCCAGCTTGTGTGAGGGTTGTTTTTGAAAATTTAGTTGGGGAATAATAAATTGCAATACAACCAGCGAGGCCATACTTCTTTGGAGTGGGTGGGTGGGTGGGTGGGTAGGTGGGAGGGTGAGAACACAGTTGACTAAGGAGCTGTTCTGTGTAAACCACATAGAAAGGGATATGGGAGGTACAAAAGTAAGTGTGGCATAGTGGTCAGAGTGATGGACTAAGATTTGGAAGAACTGGGTTTGAATTCCTACTCTACCATGGAAGCGTGCTGAGTGATATGGGCCAGTCACTCCCTCTCTCTCAGCCTTACAGACTTTACAGGGGTGATGATGTGAGGGTAAAATGGAGCAGGAAGAGAGAACAGTGCTGTAAGCTGCTTTGGGTCCCCATTGTGGAGAAAAGCAAGGTATAAATATCTGAATGAATGAATGAATGAATGAATGAATGAATGAATGAATGAATGAATGAATGAATGAATGAATGAATGAATGAATGAATGGGTGAATGATAATTCCTTGAAGCTTTAACAGAACATTGTGGATTATACCTTTTGGAACTGCATTTCAAAACACATATATTCTAAACAGCATTTAAATACGTACATATTCTAAAACAGGGGTCAGCAACCTTTACCACCCAAAGAGCCATTTGGACCCGTTTTCCATGGCCCCGAAGATTTACCCAGCTGGAGAGGTGGCTCCGCATAGAGCCACCTCCGGTTCAGCCCCTCCACTCTGTAGGGCCTGCCTAGTGCCGCCGCCTCTCGCACTGCAGGAGGCAGTGGTGCTGGGCAGGGAAACCCCCTCTGCCTGACAGAGCAGGCAGCCGTCTGCTCTGTGGGGCAGAGGGGGGATGACGGCTGCGGGGATGGCAGAGGGGGGATGGTGACTACTCTGCAGGGACACGCCCATGCTCCCCTGTAGCTCACACTTGTCTAACTCATATCCTCTCTACTACATTAGCTTAGATGTCACTCCACTAGTTGCCCATCAGTTGTGTGTGTGTTAAGTGCTCTCAAATTGCTTCCAAGTTATGATAACCCTATGAATTAATGGTCTCCAAAACATCCCATTGTTAACAGTTCTGCTCCAGGGATCAGAGGGCAGCGTGGGTGTGTCCCTGCAGCCCTCCAGAGCAGTGCTGGAAGGAGAGGTGAGTGGAGGGTATGCGAAAAGCTGCGCCATCATTCATGGAGCTGCCTCCAGTTCAGCCCCTCCACTCACCTTTCCTTCCAGTTCTGCTCTGGAGGGCTGCAGGGACATGCCCACACTACCCTCCAACCTCCATGCTAGGCAGAGCCGCAATATAAAGCTGAAAGAGCCGCATGCGGCTCTGGAGCCATGGGTTGCAGACCTCTGTTCTACAACATACAGGCTGGATTTCAGTTAAGTTCAGCTGGGTTGGCAAGTGGACATAGAGGACATGAGGGTACCACTGACACAATGGCATCATGTCACTACTGGGCAAACCTGGAAATGACAGAACTCTGCTCTGGCAATTGCTAGAAACTCTATGACTTTACCATAGAGTTTCCAGCAATCCCTAGAGTGGAATGACATCACTGCCAGATTTTTCCCCAGAAGTTACATAACCCCATCATGCTGATTGTGATTTTCTTTCTCCTGGTGGCCACTGGAGTAGTCATGAGTAATGGGAACTGGGGGCTGGAAGCTTCCTGCCCCCAGCAGCTGAATGGCATCTATCGAACACATGAACTGTCTCCTACTGAATCAGACTAATCATCTATGAAGGCCAGTCCTGTTTGCTCAGAGTGGTAGAGGTTCTTCATGCTGTCAGATGGAAATCTTTCCCATCACTGACTACTTGAGTCTTTTAACTGGAGAAGCTTCTACATGTAAAACAGATGCTGTACCACTGAGCCCTGGCACCTACTTTGGTTATAAGATAAGAAAAAGGAGGGAACAGCCTAGTAATGTGGGAATACAAATAGCAGTGAGTTTAGCAAGAATGAAAGAGAGTCCTTTGTTTAGAAAACTTCGTAAATTATAGATATTTCAGTGTCATAAAAAGGAATTACATGAAGCAGAAGGCAGAATTTCCTAACTGACGTGACGTTTTAATTTGAATGGGAACAAATTAGTTTGTTTATAGCTCTGTCTCCCTCCCTACCTCCCACCACACACGCATTGAATGCCACTGTTTCCAGTACAAGTGACATCTGGAAGGTGTGCAGAATCCCTTGTCCTGCACAGAAATACGATAATCTGACTTCAGTGTTTGGAAACTAGTATCTATTAATTAAGAGTCCATCATTTGTACTCTGTAATTATATTTATTAAACCCTAACTCATATCCTAACTATAATTAGTTCCTGCTAATTAATTTTATCAAATCCCTCTAGATTCATATCTTAAGTAAATATTGAGTAGCCCTACACTAATTAGTTCAATCAACGTGGAGTGCATTTCAATGTCTAGGAATCAGTCTTGCTAATTAAATTTAGTATAAAATAATGTTCCATGTGATAAATTTGTAAGCACTGAGGTTGTAAAATAAATAAAAGAAAGTCCTACTTTGCCTGCCTTGCAGTTTGGTGTGAGATGAATCCACGAGTTTGTGTCATTTATTTATTTTATTATTTGTTTAGATATTCGTTCCCTTTCCAAAATGCCTTAGGACAGGTTCAGGTGACAATATCTGATTATTTCATTTTTATATTTTATTCAAGAAAACCATAAAAGTAAGGTAAGGCCAAAGTTGAAAACCTTCACCAAAGCCACCGTACTTCACATACAAATGATTCAATTGTAGAAGGAATGTCTAGACCTCAAAGAATTGCCTAGGCTTTTAGATCTATCTTTTCCAAGACCAAGGGAATCTTTGTTTCTTCAACCTGCTTTTGAAATTCTTCCTCACTTTCACAAATAGCTTGCCATTGCCCTGTGTCACCAGCTGGAATTTGTGACAAGTCTATGTCCCTTGGGACTCATGGAACTAGTTTTGCCTTCTTTTGGATCCTAGCCAGTGAATCTGTCAAATAGGCATGGTATGAGATAAGCATGTAATTGGATAGCACATCAGTGGAGTGAGGGAGAGGTAACTTGGGGGCAGGGAAAACAGAAACCACTTGGGGTCCCTCCTCTTGCACTCCCTCAATGCTGCCAGTACATAACATGACATATTAAATGGAATAGGGATATTTTGCATGGGGTAGAAAAAATTATGCATGGGGTAGAAAATGTGACAGAGAGAATTTTTTCTCTCTTTCTCACAATACTAGAACCAGGGGGCATACATTGAAAATACTGGGGGGAAGAATTAGGACTAATAAAAGGAAACACTTCACGCAACGTGTGATTGGTGTTTGGAATATGCTGCCACAGGAGGTGTTGATGGCCACTAACCTGGATAGCTTTAAAAAGGGCTTGGACAGATTTATGGAGGAGAAGTCGATCTATGGCTACCAATCTTGATCCTCCTTGATCTCAGATTGCAAATGCCTTAACAGACCAGGTGATCGGGAGCAGCAGCAGCAGAAGGCCATTGCTTTCACATCCTGCACGTGAGCTCCCAAAGGCACCTGGTGGGCCACTGCGAGTAGCAGAGTGCTGGACTAGATGGACTCTGGTCTGATCCAGCAGGCTAGTTCTTACGTTCTTTTATATGGGAAGCCCAATCCAAAAGGGGGGCAGTAGAGTGACAGAAGGGGATGATGACATGGCACCACCTTCAAAGAAGCAATTGGCAGCACAGGTGCCAGGGGAGGAGAAATTCCTTTCTCTCCCTTGAAAGCCCATAGCTGCATATGACTTGCATAACCCTTTTTGGTAGTGTAAGTCTATGCTGCTGAAATCCTTGGGAGTGCCCCCCACCCACAGTGGCACAGGTTCCTGTGGTGGAGGGGCACTGGGATGCATGGCAGCTTCTGAGTTTGGGCACTGTGCAATTGCACAGTACCCTGCTGCTGGCATTACAGCACTTCCACTGGTGTAATTCACCCCTTAAACTGGCAGAGGGGGCACCTGCATTAGCACAACCCTGTGTAACTTCCAAAACTCCATTTGTCCCTACCTTTTGGACTGCACAGTAAATGTATTATATAGTTCACTAGCAGTAAAGCCCATTGTCTAAACAAACACAGTGGCCTCTAGAAAACGGTTGGTGGATTAGTGACACCCCACTTGCCTTGCCTTCCCCCTTGACCTCACATCACCAGCTCTCCTTGTCCTCCTCTTCCCAGATACCTGCATTAGAACATAAGGGTTAATGGTGCCCACCCACCACTTTCATCCCCCTTCATCCCCATGTCTCCAGCTTTCTTCCCATCTCCTCCTGTTCCCAAATGCCTGCTCCTCTTCCTGGATGTCTGTATCATCACACAACAATTAAAACTGGAGTTACAGCCACCAGCAGTCAGGACCCTCTTTGCCGCTTAGTTTAATTTCCTAGGCAAGACCTGATATGCTCATTAGACACCTGCTGGCATTTGCATTTCAAAGGGATGGGGAGTGTGGGTTGTTTTGCTTGGTGCAGGCCATGATGTCTCCTTCCCACGAGACTGGAGGGGTCTCGTTCCCCGTCCCAGGGAACCAGTGCCAAGGGGTAATGTTGTGGGGCGTGGAGGGGCATGGTGACTGGATATAATGCGTCAGCACCTTAACCTTAGGTCTGGCAGTAGAAGTCTAAATGCCTTTTCCTGATGTTGTTTTCCATAAAAGAAATCATCTGAACATGAAGTCTCAGTATTGAACAGTCCAGGGGCACAACATATGGACAGCAGCTGTTTCTCTTTGGGTAGCTTTATATAGTGACTGCAATTATTCAGTGCGGGAGAAGGGCGAGCATGTGAGACAGTGAATAACTACCACATTTCACTGTTTTGTGTTGTTTTTTACAAGTTCTGTGTAAGTTCTGCCCCCAAGCCACGTGTGTGTGGCAAATGTCTAGAAGTGAATCATCCCCCCACAGCTAGCCTTTTGGGAACATGTTGGGAGGGCCATGCCATGCCCCTTGGCCTCCCACAGCCCCCACAGCAGTCAGGCCCATTGTGCTGCCGGGGGCAGGAGAGTTGGCGTAGGAGGTTAAGATCTCATGTATCTAATCTGGAGGAACCGGGTTTGATTCCCAGCTCTGCCGCCTGAGCTGTGGAGGCTTGTCTGGGGAATTCAGATTAGCCTGTGTACTCCCACACTCACCAGCTGGGTGACTGTGGGCTAGTCACAGCTTTTTGGAGCTCTCTCAGCCCCACCCACCTCACAGGGTGTTTGTTGTGAGGGGGAAAGGGCAAGGAGATTGTAAGCCCCTTTGAGTCTCCTGCAGGAGAGAAAGGGGGGATATAAATCCAAACTCCTCCTCCTCCTCCTCCTCCTCCTCCTCTTCTTCTTCTTCTTCTTCTTCTTCTTCTTCTTCTTCTTCTTTGGGGTCTCTGGGCAAAACTTGCCAGAGGCAGAAGAAGTGTGTCAGTCCCTGGACATTCCCAGTGGAAGGAGGGGACCCAGATGGCAACAGCTAAGCCATTCTGCTTTGCCATCTTTATTTATTTATATTTATTTATTTATATATTCGGTTTATAGACCGCCCTCCCCCTAAGGGCTCTTTGCAGACATTGGTTAATGGGAACTGCAACAATGGCACTGGCTGAGAAACAGGAATGGTAGTGCGATCAGCTTGTGCTCCCATCACTGCCTTGATCACCCCTGAGTTGGTGTGGCATGCCCGTGGACGGGAACCTTCTCTTCGAGTTCCTGTTTTTCATCTACTTGCTTATTCAGTACATCAATATCTACAAGACTGTCTGGTTGGTATCCATACAACCACCTTGCCTCCTACATGTCGCCGAACTTCCACCTCACCAATTGCCACCTGACAGCATTTATCACTGTGATGCTGGTGCAGAGGCTGGTCTGGGCCCTCATATCTGAGGCCTCACAAGCGGGCATTACGTCTGGGATTCACTGTGTGGTGCTGATTTTGGCACACCTAGTGCTGCTCACCCTCTGTGGCTGGGTGCTCTGCTGGACTCTGGTCAACCTCTTCCACAGCCACTCTTTCCTCAACCTCCTCTTTCTCAGCTACCCTTCGCAGGTTTGCAATGATTGGGATCCATTCTTGGTTTCATGTTCAGCATCTTTCCCTTGCAGGTTCGGCGTCTATGTCCCGCTGTGCTGCTTCCACCAGGAGAACAGAATGCAGCTCCTTCCTCTGGACTGTGACTATATGATGCTAGCGTTTTATGTAATAGGACATGTAGTGTTTAACTATGACAAATGTACTAAAAACTATGGCCGTTTCCACGCGGCCACGTTGGGGGTTGGGTCGGCATACCCAACCCCCCCCCCCGGGACCGTTCGCACTAATGGTCCCGGTAACGAAAGGGAAGACGGCACCGCGGAGTGCCGTCGTCCGATCGACCTACCTTCTCTGCGACCGTCCGGCGTGTCATTGAGGCCAGGGGACACGCCCCCCTGCCCTGTGTGACTGCTCCGGAGTCGCAGGGCACGGGGGCATGTCCCCAGGCCTCGGCGACGCGCCGGACAGTCGCAGAGAAGGTAGGTCGATCGGGCAAAGGGGGGGAGGGATGGCACCTTCCAGCCGCTGCCATTCACACGGCAGTGAGTGGAAGCCGCCGTTTTCAAAAAACCTCGCTCAGGGAGCGAGATGGGGAAATGGTGGCTTCGCGCCGCTGCGAAGCAGCTGTGCCCCCCATGCGAACAGCTCCCTGGGGACGGCGTTTTTGCCATCCCCAGGGCACTGTATTTGGCCCGTGTGGAAAGGGCCTATGATTGTGCCAACAAGGTTTCCTTTTCTGATTGTGTAAGCCACTACAGTCAAAGATGAAAAGTCCAATGGAACAAGTTGGAGGCCATCAATATTAGCCACCCCCACCCCCCGGGCAGTATACCTCCTTTAAGCACTCTACATTTGTACACATCATTATACAAGAAGAGCTGTCGATATTGTAATCCAGATGTTTCAAGATGAGATCTACTTGCATACAGAAGGAGCCACTGTCAGGGAATGCTAGTTTACGTCTTGATATGCTTTTATCAATCAGTAGGGGGAAGTCAAATTTTAAAGGAAAAAAATGAAATAAACATTTATCAGATCACAGATAGTTCAGCTCTGTTACAATCAATTGATATTTTCTCATTGACTTCAAGAAACTTGGGACTTTTATGCTGAAAGATATCAAAGGATAGCTTGAATATGAAAGTGAAGTTTTTTGAGATTGCTGGCAATGACAGCTGCAGACTGGGTGAATCCCCACGGGAGACAGCAAAAGACAAACTATACAGTATGGATTAATTCTCACATGTAGGATTATTACTTGTTGGGTATAATAGAAAATGATCATCAGCTACCCCCTTGTGATGCATCTGTTGCTGAAGAATTCCACTTCAGAATGCAGATACAAGATAACACTACAGGACAGTGCTCTAGCAGGAGGTTAGGAAGGTTTGAGATGAGACTGCCTCTGGAGCATCAATAAAATGAAATTTCGAAATTGTGCAGAACCTTCCTTCTTGCAGCTCCTCTCTTTGAATTTCTCTTTGAGCAAAATAGAATTGATTAGAAACAGATTCCAGATTCCTTTAAAAAAGAGGAAAGGAAGCAGACAGTTGGATGGCAGGGTAAGCAGGGGACAAGTGGAACTAAGAAAATTTCTCTTACCACCAATTTAAGCCTAAAAGCAAGCAAATATATAAAAAAATAATTCTTATATTGGAAGCTGTGCTCCTTGAAATCTCTTCGCTCTCACGCTATTAAGTGTCACCATTTCTGATGGCTCACTGGCTTTCATTTTATTGGACTGCAAAAAGGTGAGCCAAGATAAAGACTGAGGCATTATGTAGCTGACAGGGATGTCATCCAACCAAAACAGTGTGCCAGTGTTCCCTCCAAACAGGAACACCAAACACTTTCCATGTTTTGGGAAAGGAACAGAATAGCTGACATCCACTCATCCCCAACTGAAATACCAAAGCTTCTTGTGGAGCAGGCATAAAAAGGCCACAGGGAAATACATACCTATGTGTGAATATAGGAGAGAGAAAAGGAAAAAAATATGCCCGTGTGCATTCATGTGTTGAAGGTGCATACATGAATGTTTACATCTTTTCTGTTGGCAAGAGTGAGCAGGAAGTGAGGAAACATCAGTGTTTTGGTGGTTCTGCACATGACCAAAATAGCTTTCCTGTTCTACAGTTTGTATTGGATCAGCTCATCATGCTATGCATAAACTTCCTTGTCAAGAGAATGACTGGATAACCCAAAAGCTCTTTTCAGCCTCTAATGTTTATACATCTTTTATGAACTGAACTGAATGTTATAAAGAACTATTTAATCTACAGAACTGGAAGCCTTGGGATAGTACCGCTGAATAACAAGGAATTTTTGGAGGAACCACTTGGCTGCCCCCCCCCCCATCCCCTTAAAATGATAGAAGTGGAGGCTTTTTTGTATTTTAAATACCTATTGTAATTTGACCAAATTTCCCTTCCTAACTTCCCACAATGAGAAGAAGTGCAATATAAAAAGCCATTGTATTGCAGCCCCGGATTGAGTTATATTTAGCTCGCGAAGCAGAAAATAGCTTCTTTGGATTCTTTTTCTTAAAAACAAAATGAATACCATGCTTTCAAATCTTTTCTCAACTGTTACTCATGCCATCCAATGGGCAACGTGCCATCCTGCCTGCAGCATCTGCTTGTGTCACCCAGGAGCTCTTCTTGACTTGAGCCTCGGCAATTTTTGGTAGGATCGAAATGGAAGCGTAACGAGGAAAAGGGATGAGACGAGTGCTTGCCTCTTAGAAGGGCACGTGTCCCTAACCTGTCTCTACCTCTCTGCCTTCCTCTCCCATCACCTCTCTCTCTCCTCCACTCCTCCAGCTTCACATCACTCTTTTCCTGTGACTACACAGATGTTTCTATCATTCTAGGGCAGGGTTGATTTTTTTTAACAAATAGATTCTCAGAGCAGATGCTCCCATGTGCGCACCCCTCCTTTCTCTGCTGACACATTTCCCCCTCTCTCCTCTCTACACAAACAGCAGATTGCATTGCCACAGTCCTTCTGATCTTGTGAGAGAACAAAAATCAATAGCAATGATGTTGTTTTTCTTTTCAGGCTATTTTGCAACTGGGCGCATGATTCATGGCACATCTTTGTACTTTCTCTCACACATGACATTTTCTCCGGACCACATCCCTCCCTCCCTCCCTCCCTCCCTCCCTCTCTCTCTCTCTCTCTCTCTCTCTCTCATGTACCCATTGGACCATTTATGTGCTACACATTTATGTTCATTTTATTGTCCAGTCTGGCTTTCTGTGAAGCTCCACCCAGCGGTTTCTGTTTTCCTAAATATTGCTTGGGCCGCCAATTCGGCAATTTGCATTTTGAAATCTGGTCCAAAGTGTTATGTGATGTAGTCTATGCTTCGTCACTGCCATCTGCCCTATGTCTGTTTATCACTTCATGTTGTAACTAAGGGTCCCATTTGATTGCTATTTCTATTGATGATTTATGCAGCCTGAGTCAATAGGCATGGTGCTTATAGCGACCTGTGGAATTTTCAGGGCAAGAGACATTCAGAGGTGGTTTACCATTGCCTGCTCTGTCTTGGCAGTCTCCCATCCCAGCCCTGCTTAGCTTCCAAGATCTGACTAGATAGGGCCAGCCTGGGTTATCCACCTCAGGAAATTACAGTGTAAAATTTGACATGAGGGAGGCAACACATTGGGATGGAAATTAACAGGGGCTGTGTCAAGGTTCAAGGTTCCAAGTATTACTAGTATTATTATTATTTATTAAATTTAATAGACCTCCCACCCCTGAAGGGCTCTGGGCGGTGTACAGTAAAAGCAACCAATAAATACAACAGTCCGATAAATATATTAAAATCCAATAACAGTTCCATAAAAACAGAAATCCCTCTGCGGGAGAAGACCAGCAATATGCCGGTTAGATGGTACGTGGGAGCTGAAAGGAGGGCAGTCAGTCAGTGGCCAGCCTCCCCAAAAGCCCGGTGGAACAGCTCAGTTTTGCAGGCTCTGCTGAGCTCACCAAGATCCCGCAGGGCTCTAACAGCTGGAGGAAGAGTGTTCCACCGGGTAGGGGCCAGGGCTGTAAAGGCCCTGGCCTAGGTAGAGGCTACCCACATCATTCAGGGGCTGGGGACCACCAGCCAATTTGCCCCTGCAGAATGCAGAGGCCGTGTTGGGGCATATGGGGTCTCAAAGGTATGAGGGCCCCAGGCTGCAGAGGGCCTTAATGGTCAACACCAACACCTTGAAGATGACCTTGTGTTCCACTGGGAGCCAGTGAAGGTGGTGCAACATGGGGGAGATGTGATCTCTCACAGAACCACCCATGAGTAAGCAAGCTGCCACATGCTGGACCAGCTTCAGTTTCCAGATCAACCTCCAGGGAAGGCCTGGGTAGAGCGAGTTGCAATACTCTAACCTGGAGGTGACCGTCATATGGATCACCGTGGCCTGGTCAGCCAGGGAGAGCCTGGCAGAGGTGAAAAAAGGCAGCCTGGGACACATGGGCCACCGGGATCTCCATAGAAAGAGATGAGTCCAGGGGGACCCCCAGACTGAGGGCTGAAGAGGCTGGTGTTAAAGAGACCCCACCAGCACCGGTAGCCAGAAACCTTCAATTCCCCCCCACCAGTCCAGCCAAAGGATTTCCATCTTCAATGGATTTAAACCTGCTCAGCTTCAACCAACCAGCGATGCCTCCAGACAATGCTGTAGAGCCACAGGGACAGGGGCAGCGGTTGCCCCCCCGCCAATCAACAGAATGAGCTGAGTGTCATCAGCATATTGATGATAGATCAGCCCAAAGTAAAAGATGCGGTAGCAGGTAATTTGAAAAACCTCTGATACAGACCTTGGAGAGCAGCTGCCAATCAGAGTAGACAATACTGATCTTGACAGACCAGTGGTCTGATTTGGTGGAAAGCAGCATCAAATGTAAAATAGAAAATACTGTGGACTAGATATTGATATCATCTTTCTAATCCATTTTTACTTGCCTTCCCTTAAAGAGCTTGGAGAAACATAATGATCCCTTTCTTATTTTACCCTAGATGAGGCTCAGAGAGACTAAGCCAAGATCACAAGATTCATGGCAGGCTAAGGATTTGAACCCAGGTTTCCTAACTGTCATTTCTAACATTGGAACAGCATATGATAAGAAACACGTATGGATGGTACCTGGATTCACAGTCTGGTTTTTCTTAAAATCTCTTTCTTGTGCAAATCAAACATATGTGTTTTCCTTTCTGAGCCATTTTTGTTGTCATGCACTGAATTTTCTCATTACATTTATGAATTTTTAATGTAATTTTTTGCGGTATTTTGGTATATAAATGGAGAACAGCATAAAATGGTATAAAAAGGACATAAAAGAAATAAATGAACTGAAATGCCAGAAACAAAAAAAGGTGAAAGGAAAAGGTTTTCAGCGACATGAAAAGGATATATTCTTACAGCTCTACACCACTTCCTCACCCTGTAATGTGTTGCATTTCATACATTTCCATTAACTGTTTTGAGAACTGGCTGTTGTGGGTTTTTCCAGGCTGTGTGGCCATGGTTTAGTGGTTTTTGCTCCTAAAGCTTTGCCTGCATGGTAAGATGTGTTTCTCTTTGAGCACAATGTGAAGTGATTGTGTGGTGAGCTATGTTTCCCTGCCTCAGTCACATTCACAACAGTATTTGCGATTGCATTAGCATGTGTCTGGGTACAGTTACAAATGTGATTGCAAATGCAACAGTGAATGCAACTGTAAATGAATTCCACCTGGATATATGCAAATGTGCCTCACCCCCCCATGAGGTGGACAAAACATATACCCTACCACACAAATCACTGTATACTATGAAACAGAGGCAGTTTCCTCACGGCCACGCTGGGGCTCGGGTCGGCATACATGACACCGACCCAACCCCCCTGGGACCTTTCACACGCACCGCGCTGCGCCGTCACCCAATTGACCTACCTTCCCTGCAACCATCCGGCGCGTCGCCGAGGCCAGGGGACACGCCCCCCTTCCCTGTGCAACCACTCCGGAGTCACAGGACAGGGGGCGTGTCCCCAAGCCTTGGCAACGCACCGGACGGTCGCAGGGAAGGTAGGTTGATTGGGACAGGAGGGAGGAATGGCACCTCCCAGCCGCTGCCGTTCACACAGCAGCAGTTGGAAGCCGCTGTTTCCCAAAAACCTTGCTCAGGGAGCGAGGTTGGGAAACAGTGGCTTTGCGCCGCTGGGGAGGAGCGAGGGCAGCACGGCTGCGAAGCAGTTGCGCCCCCCTTGCGAACAGCTCCCTGGGGATGGCGTTTTTGCCGTCCCCAGGGTGCTGTTTTTGGCCCGTGCGGAAAGGGCCAGAGAGAAACACATCTTTGCGTGACATGCCTCTGACGATGTCAGGTTTAGATGTGGCTAAAATATTAGGAACAAAAAACTACCAGACCACAGCCACAACCTCGGAAAACCCACAACGTCCAGTTGATTCCAGCCTTTGAAAGTCTTTGACAATACATTGTTTTGAGTACTCTGCTGCAGCCATAAGTGATGAGACAAATGGCAGAGAAATTAATTGAGCCATCATATCAGAGCGCAAGAAATATTGCTGTACACATTGTTAAGGACATTTTGGTTTTTGTAACGTGCAGTTTTTTGGTGGTGTCTTAGCCTTATTTTGTTCTATTCTGCACATTCTCTGCAATCTCCTGTAGCAGTCATCCCCCAGAGTCCCGCCTCTCCTTCAGCGTTCCAACCAATCACTGTGACTATTGCCTCATGCAAACCTAAGTATTAGAGGCCATGGAACTCAACTGGGTGAGAGGGGATGAATAAGCCTCAGTTTTAAAAGGGTGAGGAAAATATTATTTCCTCCAACAGGAGCTTGGAGGCTCTGGTTAAAAATATCAGATTAGCCAGGATTTTGATTTATTTTTTAAAAATATTTTTAGGTAGAGTGGGCAGGCTTAGGCCAGATCAACAAAATGTCTGGAAAAATAAATGTGTCTTAACCTGACTGAAATAGTTCTGCTACAGGCATGCTGATAAGGGAAAAGCTTTCCAAAGACAGTGTGCTGTAAGATGCTACAATCGTCCAGGAAGATGCTGGTGGTTGTTTTAATAAAGACACAGTAACTTTATGCCGAAGAAATGAATTAAGAAACACCAGACCTACCAGGGTTCTTCATATCAGTTCCACTAGGCAGCTTATCCAGAGGCACGTGTAAACCCTGGACTTGAATCGCTCCAGATACTAGTATCTGGAACTGATTGATGAACATTACATGCACCACAAGCGAAAAGACTCTGATTTTTGTCACTGCCTGCCTTACCTCTGAGATTACAGGGCCAAATAATATCTTAGCTGAGGAAAAGGAAAGAAACATAATGTGTGCATGTTAAGCACCATCAAGTTGCTTCTGATTTATGGCAACCCTATGAATTAACATCCTCTAAAATGTCCTATCATTAATAGTCTTGCTCAGGTGTTGCAAACAGAAGGCTGTGGCTTCCTTGATTGAGTCAATCCATCTTGTGTTGGGTCTTCTTATCCTGCTGCCTTTAATATTTCCTAGCATTATTGTCTTTTCCAGTGATTCCTTTCTGCTCATAAGTACAACAGCCTCAGCTTAGTCATTATCACTTCTAGGGAGGGTTCAGGCTTGATTTGATCTAGAACCCAGATATTTATCTTTTTGGCAGTCCACAATATTGGTAAATCTCTCCTCCAATATCTGTAAAACCACATTTCAAATGAATCCACTTTCTTCCTGCCAGCTTTCTTCATCGTCCAACTTTCACATCTATTTATGGTTATGGGGAATCATATGACATCAGTTGTTGTTGGTCACCAGTGACACTTTCTTATACTGAAGAATCTTTTTCAACTCCTTTGTGGCTGCCCTTCTAGTCGCAGCCTCCTTATGATTTCTTGGTTGCAGTCTAACTTTTGGTTGATTATGGAGTGAAGAAACAGAAAATTTTGAACAATTATATTTCTTCATTGTCAACCTTAAAATCATTTAATTCCCCAGTAGTTACTACTTTTGTCTTCTATGTTTAGCTGTAATCCCGTGTTGGTACAACATAGCCTCTGGCCTGAGGAAACAACAATTGGGCCAGAAGCAACATGTAGCTGCCATCAGGAGGGAGGAAATGGGTTGTCCTATCTGGAGGCTTAAAGGTCGATGGCTGACGAGTTGCAGAGGGGGTGGAAGCTGAGGAACTGAGTCCAGCAATTAAGACTGGAGCAGCAGGAGATAGCATACTTGCATGAGAAATTAATGCGATGGCTCAATAGTTGCTAGAGTCTTTGATGTCTCCTTTTTTGGAATTGCAGTGTAAATTGAACATTGCCAGTATGTGGGCCATTGTTTTGTTTTCCATATTTGTTGGTATATTCTTAGTAAGAGTTGGATGGACTTCACTTCCGTGGCTTGAAATAGCTCTATTGATATCCCATTTTCGTCTGGTGATTCGGTGCTAGCAACTGCTCTCAGTGCAGCTTCCACTTTACGTTCTTTAACTGTAGATTCTTTTTCAAAATTATTCTTCTTGGGTGAAATCTGTCATCCCTTCATCTATATTGTATAGTTTTTCAGGGTATTGTTCACAACTTTTATTTTGTCCTGTTCAGTTAGTGTATTTCCAAGTTGATCTTCCAGCATGTCTAACCATGTTTTAAATTTCTCTTAGGCCCCTTCTGCACACGCAAAATAATGCATTTTCAAACCACTTTCACAACTGTTTGCAAGTGGATTTTTCTATTCCGCACAGCTTCAAAAAGCACTGAAAGCAGTTTGAAAGTGCATTATTCTGCATGTGCGGAATGAGCCTTAGATTTCTTTGATTTTGTGGAACAGATCTCATGTTCTTCCTTTTCTTGTTGCTCTCCTCGATTTCTTTACATGGGTTATTATAATCATTCTCTTTATCTGTATGTGCCAGTCACTGGAACATTGCATTTGACCAGTGATTCGGGTTGTCACCTTTTATTTATACTTCTCACCTGTTTTTAGAAATTTTAACAGTTTCCTCAGCCATTCATAGAGGCTTTCATTTCTTTTGGCTACAGGAATGGTATTTGCACATTCTTCCTTGATAATTTCTCTGTTTTCAACCCCTAATTCTTCTGGTTAACATTCACTTGAACTTAGTAATGTAAATCAGTTCTTTACATGGTCTTTAAACTCTTCGAGAATGTTGCTTAGATAGTGTTTGCCACTATGAATGTGATCATGGTGTCTCCCCTGCCAGGTTAGTATATCCCACTATGAATGTTTTGGTGTGTTTTTTTCATCTATTAATTCTAATTTTTGATAATAATTCATGGTCTGTACGACAATCGACTCCTGGTCTTGTTTTAGAAGAGAGGAAAGAGCTTTTCCAACTCTTGCTTCCTACTATGTAATTCATTTATAATTTAAATGTGTAATGAACAAATTGTTGTCATAACACAATTCTAGGAGTCACTCCTAACAACTATAACAATGAAAAAAGGAGGAGGAGGAGGAGGAGGAGAAGGAGCAGCAGTAGTGTTACCAGACTGACTCATGGTGGGTTAGGGGAACCCTGCTTTTAAGACAGCAGTGTCTCTACTCATCCTGCCAAACATTGGGGTGCCTAGCAGTGCAGTGCCAAAAAGAGGAGTCCTTCTGCATTGGGTACTGTACCCACAAGGACAAAAAAAAACCCTGGCTGGACATGTCTACGCCCATATCTGCCATACAAAATACTTATCTCACACCCTTCCTCAAAGGATTAAGAGAGCATAGTGAGCGTGCCCTGGAGAGCATTCCCATCACTAGTCCTGGACTATACACACCTGCATAAAGGACTTGTTCATGTGTTTGCCTCAAGTGATCCTGCCAAGTGTTGTATTGACCCAACATTTTTTCCTCTGACTAATCACTCTAATGAGCACCTTATTTACATTGTCATTGTTATAGAAACTGTAATGTCATCAGTTTCCTCCCACCTTTAGGCATTGCCAAGCTTGGCCCATCAAGCTAATGCCTCAACCCATTAGATTAATGACTCAAACCATTAATTAAGGCTGATGTCTGTCTCTTGTCTTTCTCTGGAAAGGCAGGACTTCTCTTTGCCCTGTGAGATTAAAGGTTACTCTGCATAACCCTGAGGGTCCCCTTTTCCCTATAAGAACCCCATCTCCCAGTAGCCATTGTTCAATATCTCTGGACACCTCTCTGATTGTGATATTGTTCCACAACACATTGTACTTCTACCAGAGCTAAGCACGGGCCACTCAGGTATGTTCATTAGACCATTCTGCTGCAAGGTAAGGTGACTATAACCCTTACTCCCCAATTCCCTTAATCTATTCCAAACCCATCCACTCAAAACGGCTTATATCCTAGGTCTCTGAGTGTGTCCTGCTGCTTTGATTATTGTGTGCTTGTGTGTTCCGATTATCCCTAAATAAACTTGTTAAATTTTATTGGCTCTCCTGCAGAATTTCTTGCAAAAGCTGATTTCCGTATACATAGGCAACAACAACCCCTGAGCTTGTCCGATCTTAGTGAAGAGTCTCCTCTCACTGGCCCCTTCCGCACATGCAAAATAATGCATTTCAAACCACTTTCACAACTGTTTGCAAGTGGATTTTGCCATTCTGCACAGCTTCTAAGAGCACTGAAAGCAGTTTGAAAGTGCATTATTCTGCATGTGCGGAATGAGCCACTAATTCCTAACTCTAAAACAGACAGATGCCCACCATTTCACATAACAGCAGCAGCTATCATTGCGGCTCAACCTTGTTGGAATTCCTTTGTGGAGAAAATTAGCATCTGAGGGTCAGGCTAGATCAGTGGTGGTGAACCTATGGCACTCCAGATGTTCATGGACTACAATTCCCATCAGCCCCTGCCAGCATGGCCAATTGGCCATGCTGGCAGGGATTGATGGGAATTGTAGTCCATGAACATCTGGAGTACCATAGGTTCGCCACCATGGGGCTAGATGTTATGGCACCAAAAACCCTTGTGGTACTTTTAAATGGCATACTTCAGCTTTAGAAAGCTATACATGAGTCAGACCATGGATGCTGTATAACTAGTTTGGCTCAGAGACCAATCCTTTTAAATTCCATCAGCCACAGAGACTGATAAGCTCTGATTCTATAAGTGGGGCTTTTTGAGAGTAAACAGTCAAAAATTCATTTTAATAGGAATGTTGTCTGAGTTGTCAGAGAGCTTGGGACACACAAGTAAGTCATCAGGATTACCATGTGGTTCTAGGCCCCCCTTTTCTACTACACCATAACTTACCTGCCTTGTTGATTATGAGCAATGGGGGAGGAAATATGATGTAACTGAGAGGGAAGAAAATACTTGCAATCACATTTTTGCTGTCTACTTCTTTTACCACAGTGCCTGCTGAGGACTGCAGTGCTCAGATGACCTGATAGGTACATTACCTTACAATTCTCAAAACACATGGGAGCAGGAAAAGAAGGGTTATTGTGTATTCTGAGTAAGTAGTTCCCAGAATGTTTGTTCATTAACATTTGAGGGTGGGTGAAGGAAGATATAAAAAGAGCAAAAATGGAAGGTGATGCCAAACTTCTCAACTGTGTTTATCTTTTCCAGTGATGACTTCTGGTTTCTGGGCAATCTGTGGAGCAACGTGGAGCAATGTTTTGAGGTTAAGATAATGATGTATCAAGCGATAATTTAGCGTAGTGTTATGTATTGAGTCAGTGAACTGGCAGTCTGTAAAATATCCTGTCAGTAGGAATAAGAATTCTTCTACTCCCTTGTGCTATATACAGAATGGGAAGAGGTCATATCCAGTGGTTTCCCTGAATGGTTAGAGAATGATGCTAGTGCACTCATTTAGACAAGGTGTTATACAGGAATCTGACAGTGTGAGAACTTTTTTCTGAGCAAGCCCTGTGCATAGTCCTGAGTTGTATACTGAGTAGACGTGCATAGGAATATTCTCTTAAAGAACAAACCTCACCAGAATTACACCCAGAAGTAAGGCCTAGAAAGATGTAACTCTCCTTGGGATGGTGCTATAAGATTGCCTTCCCAGTGGAATGTTTGTGTAGGCATTCTTAGGACCACACCATCAGTGACACACATGGACTCTTTCTACACTGGATGTGAGGGTGATCTGGCTGCGACATCTGTCACCCCATTGATCGCCAGGGTTGATTCGGCTGATCTGGCTGGCTAGGCGGGTGTCCCCTACCTCCCTCACCGCTCCATGTGCGTTCCTCCCAAAGCTGCACGCTCGGTGGAAGAGGACGACCATCCCAGATAGAAGGAGTGTACCGTTCTTCGGTCAAGGGTATACGATAGCTGCGCTCTCCTGCTAGAACCTCCAAACAAGACTCTTTCTACACAGATCTCTTAAAACATTTGTAAAATGTTTTCAACACCCTCCCCCTTTGTTCACACTCGCCCCCCCCCCCGAAATGATTCCTGGCTGCCATTATGTGATTTTTCACTTCTTTTTTAGTTCTGTGTGGAATCGATGTTTCAGTGCTTCACATCTGTGTTCCGCATTCTATTCTGCTCGTATGATGGATGCTTCGAAGATCTGCCCCCTAAAATAAAAGAACAAACAGAGAAATGCAGAAAATCACAGGAGATGAGGGAACTGAGTGAGCTCAGAAAATGGTGCCAAGGAGGAAGTTCAGGGAAGCAGAGAAGCATGGGAAACATAGTCAATAGATCGCACAACAACTGAAAACGTTTTCAAAACATTCCAGCCAGAGAATCGTTTTAAAAGAAGATTAATTTAAAACGTTTTGAGGCTTGAAATAAAACATGTTGGGTGTACGAGCAATGGGGAACTCCATGGAGGAAATGCTATTTCATGCCTCAAAGCATTATAAATAAATGGTGCAGAAAAACCCATGTATAGTTTCTTTCTTCCTTCCTCTGGGGAACCCTTCAGGGGTTAAAAACAATATCTCTACAATGAACTACCGTGTGTATAACCATGTTGATTTTTTCATAAAATAACTTAGAAAAAAGGTTTCTTGGACCATTTAATGCTCAAAATGTTGGATGTATAAGTAACGGCACAAGAATCAACTAGGCCGTAATTGCGACAGGGGGCAGGGCACATGGTGAGCTCCGGAGCAGTGGCTGATTCCGCACGGGCCAAAAACAGCAGTGTGGAAACAGTGTGAAAATGGGGTAAAAGGGTTTAAAACGGTGTAAAAGGGTTTATATTGTTTTCACACCGTTTTCACACCACTGTTTTTGGCCCGTGCGGAATCAGCCAGTGAGCATGCATGCCCTGGGCTGGCTGGGCAGCCAAGCTACACCCGGTCTGACCATGTGATGCACACGAGTTGAGAAGGTGGAGCACACTCCATGTATACTAGGCAGCACGCAGTTGCTCCGGCCTTCTTTGACGCCTGGAGCAAACTGACCCACCCACCCTCCCTATTTTAAAGGGAAGGGTTTGCTGCTCTATTTGTCGCATTTGTCCTTGACGGTTTGGGCAGAGGAGCATATCCTTGTAGGGAGGCTAAGCTTGCCCGCCGGACCTCCCTGCGGTTGGGGGCCTCAATAAGCTTGGGGTGGGGCGGGCTCATGGCGCATGTTAGGGAGCCACAAAGGGTTGGCACCCCGGTGGCCCAGTGCCTCTCTGTCCTCCCCAATAGGGATTGTGGTTGTTGCCAGGGTCAGCTAGGGGTGCTGACCAGCTGCTAAATGGATGTGCTCCTCTTGCTTGCCCAGCTTCTGCCTTAATAATAAAAAGGACTGCTGCCCATTTTAATTCCAAGACGTGTCCTGTGGTTATTCACCAGATTCACTCTGCACATCTGGGCACAAACAGAAATACTCAGAAGTCTCTCATAACTATAAATGTTTAATGAAAAAAATAACAATTAGGCAAATTCGATGATGTTACATGGCAGGAAACGTGGGTCTGATACATTTCAGCGGTCTTTCAACAAGATAAGTAAGGTTGAACAGCAGCTAGGTTAACTGGATTAAAAAACTGCTTGGCTTTATTAGAAGAATTAGATTACATCTCCCCTACAAACAAGGTAGCAACAGATGGTAGCAAAATGCTGGAAAACATTCCAAGTTGAGAATACAACACAGCAAAATGGCTAAGTACGTTTGCCTCTTTACTACCTGTGGACCAAATTCCCCAAACCATTTTGATCTGCACCAGAACATTATGATTCAAGTCTGCTTTTTTCCACAGGGATCTGACACACAGCAACTTTTTCATCATTGTCAAAATACTAGTTAAAAACCAGTTCATTTCAAATCACATCAATAACTTTCCCATAAACAAAGTAGCTGGCTGATTATCAGATAAAGGCATCCTTTAGGAGAGCCACAGCCACCAGAAATAGTGTAGGAGGTTGAGCTCATGTATCTAATCTGGAGGAACCGGGTTTGATTCCCCGCTCTGCCACCTGAGCTGTGGAGGCTTATCTGGGGAATTCAGATTAGCCTGTGCACTCCCACACACGCCAGCTGGGTGACCTTGGGCTAGTCACAGCTTCTCGGAGTTCTCTCAGCCCCACCCACCTCACAGGGTGTTTGTTGTGAGGGGGGAAGGGCAAGGATATTGTAAGCCCCTTTGAGTCTCCTACAGGAGAGAAAGGGGGGATATAAATCCAAACTCTTCTTCTTCTTATTCCCCTTTGAATTTTCAATTACTTTAAGCAAACGGGCAACCCCATCCATAAGCCGGGTGCCTAGTTGTGGTGCCCCAGCTGTAACCAGACGCTGCCCCCAAAGTGGTGTGGGGAGATTGAAAAGCCTCTCCGCCACCAAGAAGGGCCATACCACACTTATTCCAGACAAAAGGCTAACTTACGTGAGGATGGCAGCCTGCTGGTGTACCCCCAGCAAAGGCCAGGAGGGAGCTGACTAGCGTTGGCTTCTCCCACGCCTCTGTTCCACCCCACTTCTGCTATGCGTGTAGTGGCAGAGGCAGGGCACTGGCCCAGTGTTCAGTTTGGCATTCTAGCACTGGAGAGTAGGGGCAACTGCACACCAACAGGATCACCCCTACACCAAGATAAGTGCCTCCGGGAGGGCGAATCCACCAGCACAGCCAGTGTGCTACTCCCTGAAGAGGATTCCCTTTGAATGGGGCTCTAATTTCTTAAAGGCCTAGAAAACAAAATGAAACATTTAGTGCAAATTTGGGGGGCGGGGTGGGGGGGGGGATGGAGTGTTGTTTTAACAAACTACTGAAATTTTAAAATTTCCTCCTCCCTTCTTTCATATATTTTTATGTTGGCACAGATGTCAATGAAATCCTGCTGTACGATCTCTACACAGATGGTCTCTAAAACACTGGTTAACACTCTAATGTTCACTGACACCATGGTACAGGATTCTAGGGATGCATACCAGGAGAAATCACAAAACCTGATGGCCATGTTGAAAGGAAAGGGGCTGAAGAAAATGGGAACATGTTTAAGCAGAGCCTGGCTTAACACAAAATGTGGTTAATAAATCATTTTCATTTCATGGATACCCATCTAGGGCCGCTTCCACACATGCAGAATAATGCACTTTCAATCCACTTTCAGTGCACTTTGCTGCTGTGCAGAATAGCAAAATCCACTTGCAAACAGTTGTGAAAGTGGATTGAAAGTGCATTATTCTGCATGTGTGGGAGGGGGCCTAGGTTTGCACCAAGGATCCAAAGTGGCTTATAACATTGTTCTCCCCTCCTCATTTTTATTCTTACACAACAACCCTGGAGGTAGGCTAGACAGAACATTCCTGACCCATATCCTAGTCAGACATCCTAACCACTGCCATACATAGTCTCTTAATGAATGTGATCCCAGTGCACGGCACTCTCAGTTTCAGCAAGTTCCCATTATGCTTCATCGAGTTTTACCAAGCCCAGGAAGGAGGAATACATCTTGGAAGAACTAGCCAGACATAATGGAGCTGAACCTAGAGGGAATTAAATGTTCTTGGCTAGAGTTTTAGCCTCATTTGTGCCTTAATGACAGAAAAAAGGCTATTACCAGATAATGTATAAGAAATTCTGAATAATGTAATAGTTTCACTCAGTAGCACCTTGGAGACCATCAGGATTTTGAGAGAATAGGTTGTTCCCCTCGTCAGAGTCAAAATAACACAATATTATTCATTGTTCTTTCTTGGTTTAATTACAGATCATATGCCTAGGTCTTCCGACAGCTGAACGTTTGGCTTGTTTCCTTTTTTTTTAAAGCACAGCAAAAATAACCACTCTGGTGAGATCATATAAGTTATAAGCCTGCTGAGAGGGAGTATTGTAACTTGCTGCGTGATCTTGGGCAGGTCATTTGTAATCCCTTTGGGCTTCAATTTCACCACATGAAAAAGGCCCGCCCTGATATTTCCCATCCAAAGACCGTCTGGAAAAAGCAGTGCTTAAAAAAAATAAAATAAGAAAATTGAGATTTTGGAATGAATTGCAACCAGGAGGATAAACAGTAACTAAAAGGATGATAATAATTTCCCTACGACGAATTCTCTCTGACTCAACATCCTTTTTTAAGAAGCAGAGCTTTCCGTTCCTTTCCCGTTCCTTTCTAGTATTGGCCTCTACATGTGCTTGTCATCTCCCTTCAGAGAAACTCTGCCAGACGGAAGCCAGGTTGGAGTGGGGCTGAAAGGGCTGATGTGTCCGTCAGCGGATCACCTTGCGACGACGAGTGATAAGCTCTCCTAATGCCAAAGTGATGAACGCGCGCCACGTGCCGCTATGCTTGCTGAACACACATATGAACAACCAGTGCCTCTGGGGAGACCCCGCAAGGTTTTGCATCACTTGACTGATCCTACTGTGCTGCAGATTGTTGCCACAGAGAAAGATAAGTGTGCTTATCTATACAATGCCAGAGCTTGGAAGAACAGCAGACAGGAAGCACGGCTGCGTCAATCATCTATCCCCACCCCTACCCTCTTTCCTTATTTGCAAATGAATCTAGCTCCACTGCGTTTCATAAAACATTTGCGAAGGAGTGGGTTTCAATCCAGTCAACACAAGAAAACTCAGGTTTAGCTAAATATATTGATTTATTTAAAATGTGTCCAGATTTATCTTTCAGCTCAATGCCACTGACTTCAGGTTAGAATAATACGAGGAGATAAATTAAAACAAAATTAACAAGTTGTACAGTACCTATGAAAGCAAAGGCCATCGACTTCACATCCTGTTCATTTATTTCCAGAGATCTCAGGCTAATGATTTACTTACTTTATTCTACTTATAGGCTGCCCTTCCCCTCACGGGCTCAGGGTATCTTCCAACACAGGGATAATATAATAAATATAGTACCGGACTAAAACATTGGTCTGGTCAAGTAAAACAACTTTTCAAAATACATGAGAGTTCAGAGTAAACAACTGGAATCACTGAACAGCTTTTCAGTTAACCAAAGGTTAAGAGACATTCTGTTGTAATAGCGGGCCACTCCCCACTTACCTCTTACTGTGCAACCCCGCAGCGTCCCCGCGTGGAAAAGCCTCGGTGGCTTTTGACCATGGAGACATTTGTTTCCCACTGGCTCCCTGGCTTAGGCGAGAGGAACTGGCGCTGAGGGAGAAGCGCTCCCCCAGACCTACCTTCCACCTTCCTCGCTGCGGGTGAAAAATGTGCACTGGGGCAGGCTGGGGAAGGAAGAGGAGGGAGGGAAGGAAGGAAGGCACGGCCTTCCTGGCTGTGTGCAGGAGGAGGGGCCCCAAGCTGCTGCCGCCGCCACTGCCACTGCCGGACGAATTGAATTGCATGCAGCGCTCGCCACTTTTTTTGGCGGGCTTCTTACAAGCAAAGCCGTGTTTCCCCATTAAAGTAGCAGACGAGAGGAGGGGACTTCACTAAGGAGACTCCCACGAGGGGCATCGTTTCGGGCGGGAGGCAAATAACGGCTCCTTTTCCTGTTCTCATCGGGCGCTCCTCCTGAGCCAGCAGCAGCAGCCCCTTCAGCTCCAGCAGTGCCTGGAATTTGCTGCTCTCCCACCTCCTTGCTGCGGGGTTTTTGAAAATGTTGCTTTTCGTAGAGGACCTAATTTGTCGCACGGCAAGGAGGTGGGAGAGCGGCAAATTCTGGGCAGCTGTGCAGTGGCCGCTGGTGACGTGGGGAACGTCCAGGATCCCCGTGTCTTATGAAGAGGTGACCCCGCGGCTTATGGTGAGTGGGGAGTGACCCAGCAAACATTTATAAGCATTCCCAAAATTCTGAAGGTTTGCGCAGCGATCCACCAAAAAGATTCTGGTCTGCCTACATACTTGACTTTACTGTCTTCATTCCTAAGTCAGCATGGTGTAGTAGTTAGAGTGTTGGATGAGAATAATAGAATCATGGAATCAAAGAATCATAGAGCTGGGAGAGACTACAAGAGTCATTCGGTGCAACCCCTTCCACACAGAAACACACAATCAAAGAACTCCTGATGGATAGCCATCCAGCCTTTGTTTAAAAACCTCCAGAGATGGAAACCCCACCACCCACTGTGGCAGTGTAGTCCACTATTGAACAGCCCTTGCCATCACAACATTCTTCCTAATGTTTAGGTAGAATCCATTACTCCTTGACCTTGTCTCTGGAGCAGCAGAAAACAAGGGTCTGGATGCAAAATGTGAGAATGAGCAACAAGAACAACCTTTATTGGCAGTGAACATTACACGTTACAGAGTATTGCACCTCAAGTCATGAATCCTTATAGCAATTGAGAGAAACTTGGCTACCTCCATTGCTGTTTGAGAATCCAGCTGGTAAATGAGGTATTTCCTTTAAGCAAAAGTCTTATGAATGTTCCACACAGGACACATAAAACTTGCAGCACATGCTCTGTGGTTTCAGGTTGTCTCAGTGACCAAGTGAAGAGTCTTTCACTATGAGATGTGCATAGATATCTCCCTTGCAGGATGGTTTTAGGGAGGCCATTAAGGCTGGCCAACATAAAGATTGTTGGAGCTGAGGGAACATAAGATGGGTAAAGCAAGGCTTCTATGAGTGGGGATTATTCCAAGACACAGCAGTGAGCAAACGCTGGGTTCATGGGAGTACAGTTTGCCCTTTGATATCTATAACTCTTTGCTGCAGCATCCTAAAGGCTGGCATTCATTGGAGATGTAGAGGGAATCCAGAGGGACTTCTATTGACTTGATTTTGCAAATAACTTCAGTTTGGACCGCTTAGATTGAAAGAAATCAGACAGTATGAGCCAAACAAGGCTCCTGGGTTTGGAACTGAAATGAAGGTACAGTCTGAATTTAAGAGTAAATAGCCATGGCTTTGTTTCCAGGAGAGTGGAAAGGAACATAAAAATAGAACCACTGATGTGATGCTATCTTCCCACCTGCACCCAGATTCCACTTTGATTTGGGAAATTCTTTGATTTCTGCCAGATTTTTCTGCTGGCCATGATTGATGACAAATAGGGTTGCCTACTCTGGGTTGAGAAACCCCCAGAGATTTGAGAAGAAGAAGAGTTTGGATTTATACCCCACCTTTCTCTCCTGCAGTGGTATAGCTACAATGGGGACATCCGGGGACAAACGCCCTGGGCGGCCTCCATTGAGTCACCCACACACACACACGCTTCTGGCCTGGCTGGGCCTGGTGCTACATGTGCTTACCGCCCAGGCAGGCCTCGGCCCATCAGCTAGCCAGGAGGGCCGTGGGCATGCTCTGGCTGCTGCTCAAGGGGCAGGCCAAGCCTCCAGGTCCTGTCCCGTACCGCGGCAGCACACACTGTGCCACCCCCTCTGGCTCGGCCCGCCGCTTGGGCAGCAGCCGGAGCATGCTCATGGCCCACCAGACATGGGGGTGAGGGACGCAAGGGCAGTGGGGGGCAGGCACCATTCCCCCCACACCCCTGCTCTCCTGTAAGGAGTCTCAAAGTGTCTTACCAATCCTTCCCTTCCTCTCCCCACAACAGTCATCTTGTGAGATAGGTGGGGCTGAGAAAGCTCTGAAAAACTGATACCAGCCCAAGGTCACCCTGCAGGCTTCTTATGAGGAAACAAATCCAGTTCACCAGATTAGAATCCACTGCTCTTAATCAGGAGGGAGGAAACTCAACATGAATATCTGCCCTCCAAAATTGCCATTTCCTCTAGGGAAATTTATTTATTTATGTAGTCTGGAGATTTATTTATGTAGTCTGTAATTCCAGGAGAACTCCAGACCTCTCCTGGAGGCTGGCAACCCTAATATCAAACATTATAAGCAATAAGTTTGGAAGAGCAAGGGCCCTGTGTCAACTATTAATGCTCCCCCTATGTCCTTTATGCCCTCTCTGCACCATTTTCCTGCTTCCTACTCTCCGTGAGTGTCAAGCATTTGATGAAAATGCATTATTTACCTTGTTCTTTCAGCATTTAAGTTTGTTGTCTGCTGCTCCTCCATTAATTTTGCTCTTGCTGCCACCATTGCATTGATGGATTTTGCTTCTTTATGAATTATACACATTTGGGTTTTATAGTACTTTTGGAATGGTTGTAGGTTACTACATGAACCATATGAGTTAATATGGCAGGGTATAAATATTTTAAATAAATAAATGCTTACAGAGTTCTGAACTGGGGAAGTGAACAATAGAGAACATGCATAATTATAGTTCCATTTTATATTAATTTTCTACTTCTGTGTGACCAAACAATGCTATGTCACGCTAAACAGTTCTAATTCTCACTGGAAACCTGTTTAATTGCCTGATTGTGCCTAAAGTGCCAGTGGGAGCAAATGGAAGGGGAAGAAATGGGAGCACATGCTGACATTGCATGGTCATGCTGACATCACTTCCAGTGAAGTCTGGAAGTGATGTCATGGGCACACTAGGATTGCAAAACCAGGAGTCATGTCAGTGCAATAATGTGATGCTAGCACACCTGTCCCCATCCCCTAATTGTTCCAAGGGGTTGCTATATGTGGCCTGGCAAGCTAAATACACACTGGTGTGCAAGCAAACTGAACAATATGCATTTTGATAGGTATGATCTAGGCTTGCCAGGTAGAACAATATTAGCAACTGGTAGGGGGACTTATCAGTGGCAGGGATGCTTGGTGGCAATATAATGAAATCACTGGCAGTGCAATGACATCACTTCCCATATGCAGGGGATGTCAACAGTTGAACCATAGAGTTTTTGCCCAAAATCCGGTGTGGAAACAACAGCTCTTATATCAGTGGTGGCGAACCTATGGCACGGGTGCCAGAGGTGGCACTCAGACCCCTCTCTGTGGGCACTCGCAGAGTGCCTCCACCTCACACATCTAGGCTGGCCTGGGCCGCTGGGCTCAATTATTAGCATTAAACCTAAGACCTAGTTTTGGGGAAACAGTGTAGGTAACCCTGTTAAGCGCTGTTAAACCCCACTGATTTTCATGCAAAGAACTAAAGCGAGATCCTTTACCTGGGAGTAAGCTTGGTTGCTGGCAATGTGGCATGCTTCTGAGTAAACCCTCCTAGGGTTGTGATTCACCCATTGGAAGAGTTGCACAGTTGCTTTAAAGCAAAGCCACCGACTACTACCAAGCTTACTCCTAAGTAACGCATGCCTCAGAGTCAATCATTTTTTCTAAACTAAAACCTCAGTATACAGGTTAGATTGCCGCGCCAGCACTTTGTGATAAATAAGTGGGTTTTGGTTTGCAATTTGGGCACTCGGTCTCGAAAAGGTTTGCCATCACTGCCTTATATGATTACTGAGCTGATACTTTCATGGACTCATGGACCAAATTCCCACCAAGTTCTATTACAGCATTTTTCTGTGCAACTTGTACTTGAACCCCAGAGAGAAACTAAAATAACTATTGGGGAAGGGAAGGCAGGATGGTACAGCCTGATCTCATCAGATCTCAGAAGGCAAGCAGAGTCAGAACTTGGAAGGGAGATCTCCAAGGACAACTCTGCTGAGGAAGGCTACCACTGGTTCTTACTTGCCTTGAAAACTTCTTGCTGGGGTCGCCATAAGTTGGCTGTGACTTAATGGCTCTTTACATACACACACATTGTGTCTTGGATTCAAGGCAGCAAGCAAGGTAGTGACTCCTCCCTAACTCCTCCTCACCCCTCTGTCAGACCTTTCTAAAGAACTGGGCCCACCATGTGACCACTGTGTATGGACACTCCTATTTTAATTTTTCTTCATATAACAAATAATACTTTTATAGAATGGTAAATCAAATTTTATTCGATGATGTAGGACTTTTGACTCTTTGCTACTGCTTGGTGTTATCCCTGTCTCCCATTTTACTTATCCAAAATTCAGGAGTAAATCACTTAAGCATACATTGAACGTCTATGCGAAGTGCAAACGAGTACATACATGCTTATACTCATACATACCGCCAGCTCTCACACACACACAAAAAATCCTCAACCAACTTGAACTACGTGCTAATTGCCATTGCAGAGACCCATCTTCTTAATTGTCCGCCATCTGTCCTTTAGCATCACTGCAGTGAGATTTTTGAAGTCATATGCCTCCCGGATTTGTTTCCACCTCCCCTCCCCAAACTTTCTGACATCCTGCTGAATTAATTCAGTGTCTTCATCGGTCCATTTCTGGTTTTTTGTTCTGAACGTGGCGGGAGTCATGGAGCTGTCTCCCCAAGAAGATGCCTGGACCAACTTGTCCTCTCCAGTCCAGGTTGTCTTTTCTTCATGCCTGGGGGTTGAGTTCATGGATGGCCTGTCAGAGGCCGGGGAAGACCCTTGGGATGGTCGACGAGGCTCTACTGTTAGCTCTTGCTCTGCAGCCGTGGTCTCCTGGCTGGATGTTCCTGACGGATTGAGCCTGGGTGCCTTGTACATGAATGGCCTGGAGTCATCAAGGTATGTTATCATTTCCATCATGCTCTGCTCTGAAAGATTCTGGTACATGACATGCAAGGTATCAGTGGGGAACACCTGGGCTGCGTGGCGGCCATACGAAATGGCCCGCAGGTGGTCCTGCGCCTCCTCCAGAGCCCTCCTGCACGCCTCCACCTCCAGCACCACCTGGACTTCCAGCGCCATCACCACCTGGCTGCCACTGCCCAGGGTCAGGAGCACACGCAGGTGCTGCACCGTGGGGGTCGGGTCATCTCGATGTGGCTGAAGGCTGCTCTGCTCTGCTCTCCCTCCTGGCGGATGAGCCGGACTGTCAACCGCCAGCTGTCCATCTTGATTATAGGGCGTCCTTCAAGTGTCAAAATAGTTGGGCAAGTTTCAGTTGCAGAATGAAGTGACAGAGATGGCACTAGCTTTTCCACATGGCAGTATAGATGTTTTTCTTTCAGGATGATGTGGGAACTTACAAGGACAAATGAACAGTGTAGCCTCTAGGCACATATGGCCTTAAACCATCTTAATCCTCTTCGGCATATTGGAGGTGCTCAGTTTAATATATATTCAGATTTGTCTTTCATATTTAATAGTCCTAAATAATGTAAGAAAGGACTTAGCAGTTTAACTGTTGTAAAAATAAATGCCAGATGAATAATAAATCCATATTGCAAATGGATATAAATGCATTTATTTGTATTTCTTTGAGCAAGATGTTAAAAAGAGAGCAATCTATAATATTGACCTAAGTTTAATAATTTTTTTTGCTTTTAGATTAGCCTAGTAAAACCACAAATCTCAACAACTGTTCCCAATGAGCTGCCTAACTTTTGACTACGCAACCTGATCGATAGGCTGTTATATTCTAAACAAACAGAGCCACCACCTGCAGTATTTTGTTCTTGAAAGTTAACAACAGTTTTTTTCCTAGTGTCTAATAAATGAGAAAGACATTATTGATTAGTCTGATCATTAAAGAGTGTGGAAAAACAAAGCATCTACATTGCTGGGGGTTATATCTTATTCTGCATGCAAGTGCAGTGTTAAAAGCATGAATCACTCAGACATCGGGAAATTGACCCATTAGTTGCCTCAGCTCTGCCTCTTATGCATATGTATAATGTACCACTCCTGAAATTTGGGTATTTCTGGGTACAGAGCACAAAGGATTGGATCCTACGAATCCAACAACTGAATTTCCTCCTGAATCGGGAGGCTTGTCCAAGGGGACAATACTCTGGGAACAAGAGTCTTTTCGCAAGATTTTGCTGTTAGCTGGATGGAGGCATCATCTACATATCCAGTTCCCAAGTGTGTTCCCATGTGACAATTACCAGCGCTTAGCCCTAATATCTGCAAGAGGACTGAAGCCCACAAGGAGTTAAGTCAGGACTGCTTGTGATCGACTGGCTGAGAAAGGAACGATTCCAAGGGCTGTGAGGAGATTTTGGGGAGTTCTGATCAGAGAGCCAAAGTGAACGGATGTGTGCTGAATGGGCTCCATTCTAAACTGGTCAAGCTACTCTGTTTGAGGGACTGGAGGGTTAGATTAAAAGAAGAATCTGTACTACATCCCTGGTGATGACAAAAAACAGTGTCCAAAATAAAGAAACGGGTTGTTTGGCTCAGTGAGGGTGCTCTAAGTACCAAGTCTGTGTTAGGTCCTGAGTGAGACATCCATTAGCCAGTATCATCTGAACCATCTAAGAAACCATCTAAGAAATCAGTACCATCTAAGAAACATCTTAGAACATCTAAGCTAACTGAGAACTGCAACTTATTAAGCGTGTGCTGAAAGCCAAATGCTGAATCTCTGTGCCAAAGCTCTTGTGTTCATATATATATTTCTCCTGCCTCATCCATTCCTTCTCTTCAAGTTATTTATCTCCCTTCCACATTTCCTCTCTGTTAAACCTTTTATTCTGTTTCAGTTTAAAACCTTCATCGGTACTATTATTTTGTGTGTCATTAAAAGGTTTGCCTAGAAAGGTTAAAACAATGTATATCCTTCACCTTCTGGGTTAGTTACAAAGCTGAGGGGAATTGCTTCTGTTCCACCTTACGCTATTATTATCTGAAGTACCTCTGTTCTTGAAAAGGAAAAAGGTGGGAAAAATCTGACAAGACAAGCCAGTGAGCAGTTTTCCTGCCTGAAGAAGTTAGGAAGGTGAGGGGGTCCATCTCATAAGCATACAGGAAAAACCTTGGGGTTGGATCCAGTCCATGTTGCCAACTCCAAGTGGGAAATTCCTGAAAATATGGGTGAGAGGCAGGGGAGGGGAGGGCTTGGGGATGACAGGACCTCAGCCGGGCACAATATCTTAGAGTAGCCTTTTTTCCCCAGAGAACTGATCTCTGTAGTCTGAAGATCACTTGTAATTCTAGGAGATTGCCACAACCACCTGGAAATTGGAAACCGTAATATATATTCTTCTGGTGGAAAGCAAAGGTAGGGTCCCATTTGACCATCAAACAATTGTATTCCGTTAATCATGGGACCTGTATATACAAAAGCACTGTGGGACTGAGATTCTGGAAGAGAAGTGGGTAAGAATGAGTGAAAAAGTTGGCTAGCTGCCTAGCTCCAAGCATTGGAATCTCAAAAGCTTACCAGCAGATGATGTAGAAGAATTTCAATATGCGATCTTGTTGTTTATGAATTAAAGTCTTACTTTAAAAAAAAGGCATCCCAATTCCCTAGGCCTATTTCAATTAACATAGGCCCCTTCCGCACACACGAAATAATGCGTTTTCAAACCAATTTCACAACTGTTTGCAAGTGGATTTTGCCATTCTGCACAGCTTCAAAGAGCACTGAAAGCAGTTTGAAAGTGCATTATTCTGCATGTGCGGAATGAGCCATAGTAAAAATTAGTACAAGCATCCTGCTCAATTCGTACATAGTGATTTTGTATTAAATAGTGCTGTGCTGTTTCGTCACTTTGAAGGACATTTAGATAGCATGCTGTCATCACATGAATCCATAGACTGTGTTGTATATTTGTGTTTGTGTGTGAGTAGTCACCTTGGGAAACCACATACTACTCCCCTTAAGGAATGTAGAGAAATGCACGCTATATATTTCACATTTCTGTTTGTGTGTGTGTAGTCACCTTAGAAGGCCACATACTACCCCCCTTAAGGAAGGTAGAAAAATGCACGCTATATATTTCACATACTGCAGCCCTCAAGCAAATATTTTTGATGCTGTAATAAATCATGTTTTCTTTAGCAGGAAATAATAGACCTGTACAGTGCACATTTTATATTCCATGACAGACAACAATTTATCATTGCTGACCTTTCAGTGAGGACAACTATCCAAAGGAAAAAAAAAGAACTAATTTAAAATTATATTTATATATTTACATTAAGCATACCTGCTCATTTATTTATGGACCTATACTTCTGAAGGAGTCTACTTATTCTTCAAACTGTCATAATTGAAAGGTTAGTGGTGATCTAAAGTTATAGTTAAACATTACATCATCACTAACCTTTCAAAGATGACAATCTGAAGAATAAGTGAAAAACTAATTTAAACTTTTAAACCCATAAATATGAAAACACACATTGCTGGATATAAATCTTTGCACTCAGATTTTATGTACTTGTCTTACAAGGAGGTTTATTATTTTTTAACTTGTTTGGAAATTGTACCTTCCCCACCCCATTCCATATATAAAAATGTCGCTTAAATTTTTTAGTACTTGCATTTAAACAGGCTTCAACCAAGTTTCTTCCCTCTTTGCATATATTCTTAAAGAGAAGCTCAGCGGATGTTTTCTCTTCCATATCACAATAAGTTGTATGGCGGTTAACTTTGGTCAATCAATACATATTCAAAGAGTTCTTGTCCCCTTCAGGAATTGGCAAATGTGCAGTTAATAATATTTATTACTACAAGAAAGCATATTTTAACGCCGCACCCACAACAAGGGTGGGTTCTTCCTTATTATAGTGGAAGCTCTTTTTACCATAGAGTTTTGCCCAAATATCAGAGTGTCTCCTACATCATTGATGACATCACTTCCAGAAGTCTGATAACCCTAGGCTAGTGGGAGAACGTTCCACTGGTGATGGCGTGATATCACTTTTGAGAAGACCCTGAAAAGGATGTCAGTCATCTCTATGAATCTCAGGAAACTCTATACCTTTACTGTAATGCTTGTGGTGATTCCCAGGGAGAAATGGTGTCACTTGTAGGTTTTCCCTAGAAATGATATCATGCCATAGCTGATGGTGCCCCCCCCCCCCATGTCTTCACTTCCTTGGAGTTCTGCAAATTAATAACAAAAAAGAGAATCTATCTGATCAAAATCTGCATGATTGACACAGAGAAAAACAGGAAATTTTAAATTAACATGTATTAAATGTTGAAACAAATATAACAACAATCCCCAACAACATAGGTGTGCGAAACAATACAGCTTCATGAAGTGAATATCAGCTAATCAGTTAACCAAATAAATACATATATAGAAACATATTTTGAACTTATAAAATACAGTCAGAAATGAAACAGGTGAGTGTAAAGTATAGTTTTGATGTCCACTCATGAAGTAATCTACTTTTTATTGAAGCAATTCAATTTTTTTTTCTTTTGACATGGAGGACTCAAGAAAATATCTTCGTAAGCTGTAGTCAGAAATCCAACAGGTAAATATGTCCTGGTATAAGTTACCAACTCCTGTAATGTAATATATTTCTTCATAGACATGTGTCATAGATAGAGAAGGACCAAAACATAAACCTCCCCCAGTTGCAGTCAGGAATCCAACAGGCAAGTCCAATTCAGTATTAATATTCAATTCCAATCACTGAATCGTCTCCTTTTTCCTTTTAGGTTAATCACAAAAGAGGACAAAGATATCTTTCACTTTCTAAAGACTGCAGGCAGAAATCCAACTGGTAAACACCATTTCTAAAGACTACAGGTAGAAATCCAACTGGTAAATGCAGTTCAGAACTCTTGCTATTGTAAACTGGAAAAATATGTTATTTTAATGTCAACAACGAATGATTTACTCATCTTCTAAAGGCTGAGGATGTTAGAAACCAGCTGAAACTCCAATTCCATATACATGGATGAGTTAAGAACATCATAGGAAATCATTTAAAATTTCCTAAAAATGCCATGTTTTTCTCTTTGTGTCAATCATGCAGGTTTTGATCAGATAGGGCGGTATATTAAATCGGGGATAGGGCGGTATATTAAATCAAATAATAAATAAATAATAAATAAATAAATAGATTCTCTCTTTTTTTGCTAGAGTTCTGCAAATTGCTAGGCACAACCTGGCTATAGATGAGCAACGTAAGATCAGCATGGTTGTCAAGAAGGTCCAAGCATTTTTCTTTTACCACTTGATTAGCCAGAGCTTCTTCCAAAGAATCTTGGGAATCATAGTTTAATGAATGGATAAGAATTCTGTGTTAGAAATCTGTATCTGCTTCACACAAAATTATAGTTCTCAATGTTTTTAGGGAGGGGGAAATAAAGCCTGCAGTTTGTACATATGCAAGGACCACTGATATGGGACATGTAACTCAGTAAATTCAGTTAAAGGTTGCATTTTTTTTTGGTCACATAAAAAGCCATCATGACTCTTTTAGATGTGAGATTACTTCATTTAGAAGCAAATGCACTTTCCTCCTGAAGGGGAAGAAATAGTACAAACTATATATTAATAACACTGCTAGCAACAAAGACTAATTTCTCAATTTTGACTCCTAAAAAAATGAAATAAAAGAGCACTATTCTTCTTAATGAAGGAACCAATCTGTACCTCACACATTAATTTAAAATATGCATATGGAGA
This sequence comes from Sphaerodactylus townsendi, assembly GCF_021028975.2. NCBI lineage: Eukaryota > Metazoa > Chordata > Lepidosauria > Squamata > Sphaerodactylidae > Sphaerodactylus > Sphaerodactylus townsendi. The sequence continues at coordinate 168,913,302 of NC_059425.1, read as the reverse complement.
GACACCAAAAGGTCCAGTGTGGCACGTTTCTAGAGCACTGGATATTCTGAAAATGCGGAGAGGGTTTCATGGCTTACTACTGCATCCAAGTTTGGATTGCAGAAAGAATAGTTGGAATTTGAGTGCAGTGGTGTACAATGCTGCATAATTTCATCGGCCACACACACAGCAACATTGTGCATATTTTATATAAACCTGTCTAAAGTGATGGATACTTCCTAAAAATCCTTCTTTCAAAAGGTGTAAGAGACAGCTTTAACTAAGCTAAAGCTATGGTTGGGCAAGCACGTAGAGCCTGATTCTCAATTCACTCAACCATTGTAGGATTGAAAGTTGGACTCAAACTTGACCGGCAGGGGCTGGGGATGTCGAATTTTTCATATGAGAAACTACAGGGTGGAAAGCAAAGCAGTAGAAAAGAAACACACGTAATTAGGCTGAGTTCTTGAAAGGGAAGAGGGAGGGATGTCTGATAAACAGAGAGACATGAGAGAGGAAAATCGACGTTGTTGTTGTTATTAATTCAATTTAATGTGCTCCCCCTCCCCAAATAACTGAGGACAAGAACCTGGATCAAGCACACCATTTCTGTTATTTAAATAAATTAAAAGATGTTACTAGCACTAGGAAAAAAGATTCAAACTGAAGTATTCTAACTGAAGAGCAGAAGGGTACCATCCAAGCAGCCATTTACAGCATCAGGCTAAGCAGAATTACACCCTTCGAAGCTCAGTGGCCTTAAACTTTCAGTGCAATCCTATGCAGAATTAAACCACTTTAATCCAGTTGACTTCAATGGACAGACTGGAGTAACTGCATAGGATTGTCTGTTCTCTTGAGATAAGGTTTGGGGCAGTGTGCAGTACACAACAGTGCAGTACATATATCTTTTGACTTCTTTTAAAAAGAGTTGTGGGGTGTGTGTGTTAAGTGCCATCAAGTCGCTTTTGACTCATGGTGGCCATATGAATTAATGTCCTCCAAAGCATCCTATAGGAAACAGTAGGCTTGGCAATTCGGCATGGCAGAATCGCCAAAACAGCCAAAACGGGCCTGATTCGGCTTATATTTGGCCAAATTTAAGTTGCCTGAATACAAGCCGAATCCAAATCCATTTGAATGCCCGAATCTAGAGGCTCCCTTTAAATCCAAGCCCCCACAAGGCGGTGAATTTAAAGAGAGTCTCTGGGCTCCCTTTAAACTATGTGGAGAGTGTTGTTCTTTTGGCATGGATTGGGGCTCAGGATTTAAAGGGAGCCTTTAAAGCAGTGGTTCTCAACCTTCCTAATGCCGCAACCCTTAATACAGTTCCTCATGTTGTGGTGACCCCCAACCATAAAATTGGTATATATAAAATATTAAAAGACGTTTTCTGATGGTCTTAGGCGACCCCTGTAAAAGGGTTGTTCGATCCCCAAAGAGGTCCCGACCCCCAGGTTGACAACCACTGCTTTAAAGGGAGCCAGTTCAGAGCAGATAATCTGGAATACATATTGGGTACCTATCAGGGGTGCATTTATAAAGCTAATGACACCAAAATTCCAGGGTAAGTTCAGGAGACTCTCCTGATGATACCACCCAGGTTTTGTGATGCTTGGTTTATAGGGTCCAAAGTTATGGATCCTCAAGGGGGTAGCCCCCATATCCTATTAGCTCCCATTGGAAACAGTGGGGGATGGGGGCACTCCTTTTGGGGGTCCATAACCTTGGTCCCCCTGAACCAAATTTCACAAAAACAGAGTGATGTCATAGGGAGAGTTTTCTGAAGATACCCTAAAATTGTGGTGCCACTAGCTTAAAAATGCTCCCCCTACAGGCCAAGAATGAAAAAAACATTTAAAAATGCCAAAAAATGCTGATGAACTGGAATGTTTTAGTATACCCGAATACTGAATAAATTCGGGTATACCAAATCAGGGATTTGTAAAATCCCTATAAAATTATCGGTATAGCCAAATCAAGCCCAATCTGAATTTTCCCAATTTTTTTTTTGGCATTGCTTAAGCTTAGTGAGCTACGTGGCATAGTGGTTAAGTGCTTCCACTGCCACTCACACGGTCAGGAGTTTGAGCCCCCTATGGGTCAGATATCTTGGCAGCTGGCTCATGGTCCGCTCAGCCATCTATCCATCCATTTCTTGGTCAGTAAATGAGCACCTAGCTCATGGCTAGGGGGTAAAGAATAGGCGGGGGAAGCAATGGCAAACTCCCCCTCAAAAGTGGTTTGCTTATAAAATCACTGCTTGCAGTGATACCCCAGGGGCGGATATGACTGAAGGGGAAACTTTACCTTTTAAGCTTAGTTAACAGCCTTGCTCAGGTCTTGCAAACTGAGGGCTGTGGCTTCCTTTACAGAGTCAATCCGTCCCATGTTGGGTCTTCCTCTTTTCCTGCTGCCTTCAACTTTTCCTAGTATCATTGTCTTTTCCAGTTACTTTAATTGGCTTCCACCAGAGCTCTTGAGCCAGGAAAGCCTCACCCTGGACCTCAGACCTATGTCACTGTAAAGGGTAGCATAACTCCTTTCAGTCCTATAGAGGACTTTCTAGGTAGCTGGGTCCCCCCCTTCCTTCCTTCCTGCACTGCCTAAAAATCCCCTGAAGGTAGCACAGTAGCAGTACCATCCCTGTGGATTGGGCTGTCCATCTCAATTTTGTTGCCAGGTTACTAGTGAATTATGGCCTGTGCAGATCTTTGGTTGTATCTTTACAATTTTTAGATTGATAACTAAAGTTTTTGATATCCAACCCATATCATTCCTTGAATATGTTTGGTTTCTATCAGACAAAAAAGCATTATGTTTAGTATTCGTATTTTTGAACCTCCAAACATCTCCTAAGTATCACAATTCTATGTAATTAAACATACTGTAGAAAGATTGTCTCCTTTTGTTTTTTAAAATCTTTTTTTATCCATTATCCCATTCATATCTCCAAACATGATTACCTCTCCCTTTTGGAAATCTAATACAAATTGAAAATAATAATAATAATAATAACACTTTTCTGTTGCATTATTTGGGCCATATATCATTGGAAATGTATAAATCCTTCCTTCTGGGAGCTAATTTTCGAGATGATATATCTTCCCTCAGAGCTTCTTAATTCTTCTGTATAATTTATTTCTGAGTTGTTTATATTGATTGCAACTCCTCAAAAGTGCTAGTTCTTATTTATACGTTTATGTATTTGCTTCTTTCCTATTGCTGGATCAGAACATGTCCAAATGATTCAAAGAATAGAATTTTGTGCATTGTTTCCTAGGATTATTACAGATTTATGGTTACAGTGATTGTGTTAAGAATCCCTTGGGAGAGGAAATATGAATGAGGAATTCAGGGCAGTCAGAACTGCTAAGAAAACCCATCAATTTAACAGTATCCTTTCAAATACAGTGTGGTTGGCCCAATGCCAATTCTCTTTCCTTTTGTTACTTGAAAATGAATCATTAAATGTTCCTTTTGGAAACAGCGCTGAAGCCATTTCCTAAAATGTAATTTCAAGAAATTTCAAAGTAGAATTTTCATGTTCTCAAATGGCTACAAGCGTAATTTTAATGATAGTTCAGAGCTGGATGGATCACTGTATTATATTATTGTGTGAAATATTATTTTTAAAATTCAGATATTCACACCCTGCTTTTCTCCCCAGTGGAGCCCCAAAACAGTTGATATCTCTCTCCTCTTCTATTTTGTCTTCACAAAACCTTGTGAGAAAGTTAGACTGTGAGGGAATAACTGGCCCAGTATCCCAGAATGGGGATTTGAACATGTGTGTCTCAAATCCTAGCTGGCCACTCTAACTCCTACAGCCACTGAGTGCCCCCCCCCACAGGTTGAAATCCCAATATTAATGGGATCCATTATTAAGATCTATGGGTCCCTCATACCATTGGGACCATTACCCCCTCCTGCTAAAGGGACTAGGTTCAGGTGGGACGCCATCTTGAAATATTATAACTGCTGTTTTTATTATAACTTATGGTTGCTATGATGTTTTTATGTGATTTTATGTTGTACACCGCCCAGAGCCCTCCGGGGATTGGGTGGTATATCAAATCAAATAAATAAATAAATAAATAAATGAATGAATGAATGAATGAATGAATGAATGAATGAATGAATGAATGAATACAACAACAACAATAACAACAACAACAACAATAATAGTGTGGATAATAAGTTAAATTGAATAATATTTGTGGACTCAGCTTAAAGTTTTGTTTGATTTCTTGGCCACCTTGCGGACTCTGATTGGGTGGAAAGGCAGCATTACGGTGTTTTGAATAAATAAAATGTTTTTGTAGTGAGCATTTCTAATTCTCTGGAAACAAAGTCTTATTTTTTTAAAGCATATCAATCATTTATCTCCCCACCCCCATTTTTCCTCTTGATGTGTTTTGCCTGTCTCTTCTTTGCTTCTCATGTGCCATCATTCCACTCTGCTTCTATTGGAAGTTGCCAGGTTGAGTAAGGAAGTTTTGGAATTTCTTTCTCTGGAGGCTTCTGAGTAGATTCTAACTCAACCATCTGTCAGGTATGGTTTAGGTCTAGTGAATTCTGTTACACTGCAGAGGATTGGGCTTGACAAGCCAAGAGGTATCTTATGTCCCTATGAGTCAATGATTCTTTGTCAGTGCAGGTGAAAGACCTCATCAAATGCAAGTAAATCCAAGCAGTTTGTGGGGTTTATGTAATAACACTTAGAAACAGAACTACCAATCAGTCTGCTTAAAAAATTTCCTTGGTATATTTTGTTTACCTTTACAGAAAACTGTTAGAATTGTGGTCAATAATTATGTGGGGTGGAATGAATCAAGTGGCCCAGGGTTAAAATGAAGATGGATGGAACAAGAGTTTACAAAAAGTAAGAGACCTAAGACAAAAAGTGAGACCTATGTGGGAACAAATGCAGTGCTCAAAACTGATTAATAATCCCTGGAAACAAAGAAAGGTAAGAACCTTCAGACATCTTTTAATATCTAATATTTAATTATGCCTTCACAATGAGGCTGGAAACCTAGCATTCTGATATCAAAATAGGTTTGCAGACCTCCTAAAATAATGTTTTTGACACAGAATTCTTTCTTATTTTTTATAATAGTGTTATTAATTTCAACTAGATGCTCTGATTTGATCAACCATAATACACCAACAATTCTGGTTTATTAACTTACTGTATTATTGCTATTATAGCTATTATTATTAAGCAATCTTGCTTAACTCTCCTCTTCTCTGCAACCTGCCTTCCACAGGCCTTTTGTGCATGTAGGCCTATAATCCCTATCATAACATTTTTATTGTTATTGTTATTTTGGTCAGAGGGAATTCTCTCTTCAATTCTCATCAGGAAAAAATGGTGCTTGGAACCCCCAGTTTGTATTTCTGGGCCTGTTTTGTATTTCTGAAAAGAGTGATACAATTTATAAGCATGTTACAAATATTCACACTGACCAATTTTCAAGGGACAGTATGGAATAAGTGCAATTTAAGCAAAATCGACTTGCAACACTCGCAGGTGTCTTTGGATGGATTGACAACATTAGGAATGCCAAGCCCCTGATTGGGGAGGCGAATTACTCCCCCCCTCCCAGATCCCATTTTAGCTTAATGGCAATTTTTTTAGTTTGTTTTGCTCTTGGTGCTCCAAGCTCTGATATAACTTCTGGGTTTTCCTCCAGAACTGATATCATGCTGTTGCCCACAGCACCCACCTTCTCACCCTTTCAGTCTCAAAGAAAAGACCAAGTTCAATTTTAATATTTTGTTTTAGCTAGGAAATGGCCTGAAACTCATAATACTTTAGATGGATCCTTGATTCTCAGCGACTTTAACTTTGCCTATGATGATTAAAGGGAAAAGGTAGTGGAGTGGAGCTACCTGTGAACCAAACCTGTGATGAGATAAATTGGTTTAAAAGATGGAATGGAAGAAATCCAAATAAGTTTTTAACCATATGATAAAAAGAAGGCAAAAGAGCTAAACAGAAAAGAAGACAATTTTGCTCTGTTCCTTTTTTTTAAAAAAAAAAGATTAGTCTAGTATAACACCAAAATAAGAGTGATTGTTGGTTCAGATGTTCATAGTCTTATGAAAGCAGAGATTTGAGGATCGAAAAAAAATGAGGAAGCACAAACACTTCCACATTGTTTAGTAGCAAAAGTAGCTTGTCTACCAACCCTCCAGGGCACTTGTCATCCCATTTTTGTGTTCAAGGAAATCCCATACTACACCCTGTTCAGGATAAAGATGAGAGTGTGGTGCTGCATTGTGCACGAGAAGTGACAGGAGACCGCTTCCACCAGAGAAAATAGTGCTGAATCTAAATTAGAATTAAAGAGTCATTTCTATGCACCGCTTTCCTTAAAAATATCATTTGGCACTATTATATTTGGAATTTCATTTTAAGAGCATTATTATCGCCATAAACAAGCACTGGTGAAAAATTGTCTCTTTTCACTCAGAGACACTCCCCTCCATATAGAAAATGTCCAATGGAGCAACAGCAGGAGAAATGGTGTTGGAAATGGCCAAGAAGGCAGAAGAGGGAGTTTCAAACCTAGCCCCACAATTATTGTCTGAAGGTAGGAATGCTGTTCTATTGTACCATTTCAGGGCTCGGTGAGTAGAGCCGCTGCTGCTTCAGGCGACTTGGGGCTTCCCTGGCCGCTGCTGCTTCCCCAGGTGGCTCAGGGTCTTCCCCAGCCATTCTGGAGCCCAACGAGGACAGCTGTTGCTTGCAAGAAGAAAAAACAACAACCCTCCAGAGAATTCAGACACTTGCCCAAAGTCAAATCAATATTTCATGCAAAAGATGGTTTCACACAAACAAGGTCAGTGAAAGACATTAACTTAAAGTGATGGAGATTAAGCAAGGTAGGCACTAGGACCGTGGTGGCAAACCAATGGCACTCCAGATGTTCATGGACTACAATTCCCATCAGCCCCTGCCAGCATGGTCAATTGGCCATGCTGGTAGGGGCTAATGGGAATTGTAGTCCATGAGCATCTGGAGTGCCATAGGTTCGCCACCACTGCACTAGGACTACAGAGGAGCATTCCGCTAAGGTGGAAGTTCCAGGAAGAAGCCAGGAAGGGGTAGCAGACAGATTTACAATCCAACTCTCATCTTTATCCTGAACAGAGTATAATGATGTCCCATAAAGCACCTTTGGAAACATTCTCAGTGGTATGTGATTGATATGGAGTTTAATGGAGAGCAACTGATGGTTTATGTCATACTAGCCTCGTGGAGAGAAGGAAGGAAGGAAGGAAGGAAGGAAGGAAGGAAGGAAGGAAGGAAGGAAGGAAGGAAGGAAGGAAGGAAGGAAGGAAGGAAGGAAGGAAGGAAGGAAGGAAGGAAGGAAGGAAGGAATTTATTTTGTTGACCTTTAAGATTGTAAGGGCTGCATTACCTGGGCGTGATTTTGCCTGTAATAGAAAGTTCAGTGCACATTGCCTATTCCTCAGCAAGCATACTGTGCATATTTTTGTAGCTTCTTCTCCACAGAATATGTACTGCTATTTATTTTATGAGCTTTAATTCCAGCTAGGCTAGCTGTTGTGTATCTATTAAAAAAAACCTGGACAGGCTCCCTCCCTGCTAGCACATTGGAACACCTGTTGTGCCACCTTCCAAAGCTGCTGTTTTATTAATGATCTTGAAACAGAAATTCTAGTGCATGAAGAAGTTTGAAAATGACTTACTGATATGTCACAGATATTTTGCCAAGAAAATGAAAGGCACTGAGAGGGAAAAAGCAGTAGGGAGGCCAATGAAAAACCAAATGTTCCATTTCAGATTTGTCTGACCTTCACCTTCACCGAGCTCTGCTAAGAACACAGGTACCTTCCCCGAGAAACTTGGAAGCACTTGACAGTTTTAACTCAAAAAACACCATTGCATAATATGCAAAAGAACCAATACTATGAAGTGAATTCTTTTTTAAAAAATATATCAATTTCATTCAGAGCATGTCCATGTTAAAAATTAAAAGGAAGGACATATATCTATATCAGGGGATGCTTCATTTGGTTGAGTCATGCTTTGCCTGAAAGTGATTAGTTTTGTACATAACCCTTCAGAAAGAACCTCATGAAGCTAACAGAGAAAAGGAAATTTAATCTAAGAGGGGGAAAAAGAAGAATCCTAATGGTCAGAACTATTCAGCTGTGGAATTCTTTCCCCATCAATTGCTGGCTATATTGGCTATTTCATAGAACTTTAATGCAACTTTAATGCAATATCAACTTATTATAAATGTAGTAATGAATCCTCCGTGATTGAAATAGCCCACCATGTTTTACTCCTCCTCCCCCAAGCTGAATGGCTTTGGACAGATTTACTGCAGTTTTGCAGCATCGTGATGGAGCAAGATACACTTCTGTCAGTAGCCATTTGCTGTTCTAGGTCAAGGTCAGAGTGGCCAAACTCAGGCCAACAACAATCTCCAATTTGGAGATTTGACTGGCAAGGTATAACCATAGAATTTTGTAATAAATGCTAAAGTGATGGAATAATTTCTGGATCACAATAGAAGTGACACCATGACATCAGGAGATGCCAATCATCTTCCCAATTTACCCTGTTGTTTCTCCACAAACACTTCCTTCATCCCGGGGCAGGTGGGGAGAGAAACCTCCTGCCTCATCAGTAGATCTGACCTCCCTGGTTAAGTACTCAAGAGTTGGGTTGCCAACCTTCAGATATTCAGACTACAGAAGTGAGTTCCTTTGAAGAACATGACTTCATTGGAGGGTGGACACTGTGGCATTACTATCCGGTTGAGGTCCTTCCCCTCCTCAAGCCCCACCCTCCCAAGCAACCCTACTCAATAGTACGCTAGTCCCAAAGATAATGTTGGAAATTGATAAGTGTTTCATTTTTTTAGTGTATTCTATGTTTTGCCGGCATGCGAGGGGGTGGGGGTGGGGGGGAAAACACTTCTTCACGCAACGTGTGATTGGTGTTTGGAATATGCTGCCACAGGAGGTGGTGATGGCCACTAACCTGGATAGCTTTAAAAAGGGCTTAGACAGATTTATGGAGGAGAAGTTGATCCATGGCTACTAATTTTGATCCTCCTTGATCTCTGATTGCAAATGCCTTAGCAGACCAGGTGCTCGGGAGCAGCAGCAGCAGAAGGCCATTGCTTTCCCCTCCTGCATGTGAGCTCCCAAAGGCACCTGGTGGGCCACTGCGAGTAGCAGAGTGCTGGACTAGATAGACTCTGGTCTGATCCAGCAGGCTAGTTCTTGTGTTCTTATGGGAATAGATCAGCGGTGAAATGGAAGATAACATAATACATTCATAGGAAGGGTTTTTGTCTGGCCTCTTCTGCATCCACACCGTTTTATCCCGTCTTTAAGAAGCTGAGATGAGAACCATTTTTCTGGTTACCACAGTTGGAATTCAGCACCTATTATGTTAGAGGGCCTAGCTTACCTATTTGTTGTCATTTATCTTTTATTTCTCAGTATTTTTAATTTAATTTTACTTTATTCATTGTTTAGTTTAGTTTAATAGTCCATATCCACACATTAAATTCCGACTCTGGTCATATTTCTAGTCCTTGACCAGGGTTGCCTGGCAGTTCCAGAAATATTTGGAAGTTGACGGTGGGCAGGAGAAGTGGTAGTGATATCCAGACATTGACCTGGAAGTGACATCACAGTGTCACTCAATGCTCTAGGAATTCCTCCTCTAGAATGTCTCTGTGCGATGCTCTCAGAATTTCCCTCCTAGAAATTACTAGAGCATTGCAAACATGGTAACTGCAAGTGATGGTGCAGGGGAGAGCTGCTGGGGTGGGGAGGTTGCTCACTACAGTATACAATCTGGTCAGCCTGTTTTGAGCTCAAGGCACAATACAATCTATAGTATATAGTAGATTGAGACTACAGTGATTATATCAAGCGTGGAAACATACCTTCTTTTTGAGTTAATATTCCATTGTAGTTCCCTGGGTTCAGAGGTGGGATCCAGCCGGTTCCCACCGGTTCCCTAGAAGTGGTTACTATATTTTTCTGAGTGCCGAGAAGGGGTTACTAAAGCAACCTCCCTGCCCAATCACTTTTGCATCGGGGGAGGGGCATGCATGCTGCTACAGAACCTCGGTAGTGAGAGGATTGGGTCGGTCTGGGCTAGGAGGGGAAAGTGGGCGTGTTTCCTGCTTACCAAGGCAGAGAACACGAGGCGAGCAGAAGGCAGAGCTTGGCAAGAACAGGAGCGGAGGTTGTTCAGCTGCTTCCTGAAGCCTAAAGTACGTAACTTTTTCTGGGGGCGGCAGCGAGGGTGTGTGTGTGGCAACGGTGGGGGGAGTATTTTGCCAAGAGCCAGAAGCACCAGAAGCGATCTTCCTTTTGTGGCGCTCTGGCTCCCCCTGGGAAGCCTGTCCTGCTGCACCTATGCAGCCTTCCCATGTCCCGCAGTTGTCTCCCTCACCTCTAGACGCCTCCCAGCCTCCCAGCCACCCACAACCCTCTTCCTCTGCTTTTCCCCTCCACTCTCCACTTTCCACTCTCCCATCTCCATGCCCTCGCCTCCCCCTCTCTTCCTCTTTCCTCCTCTATATCCCTTTCCCTCAGTTTCCCCACCCCCATCCCAGCTGGTGCGCTCGCCCCGGCACCTCCCAGCTGGCCACCCCCACCTTAATTAGGGGGCCCGTTGGGGCAGTGTGATTGCTGCTCGTCTCTTTGGCCGCCTCGGTGGCTTTCTTCGGGGAAACGGTAACCCTTCTTGCTACTGAGCCACGCGTCTCATCCTCTGCACCGGCTGCATCCTCTGGAGGATTCCCCCACCGTTCCGGGCTGTGAGCGGTGGTTCCTGGCCAGTCCGGGGCTGTGGGGAAACCCCGCCAAGGGGGGGGCCAGTCCAAGGCACCCTGCAGTCCGGGCTGGGACGGGGTGGCGTTCCCTGACCCTGGACACTTTCCAGCCAGGGGGCATTTACTGCCCCCTTTGCTGAGGGGGGCTGGCGAGGGAGCATTTTGCCAAGCTGCATGCCAGAAGTGATCTTCCTTTCCAGCCAGGGGGGTGCCTAGCTGCGAGATTCTATTTGCAATACTAAATTCTTGTTTTTTGTGTATCCATTCTTCTGTTGTTGGAATTTCTGGAATTCTCCAAATAGACGCTAGTAGTGATCTGGCAGTCTATGTACAATAGAATAGGAGATGTGCGTTATTTGCGTTGAGTTTCAGATCTGCAGGTAGGACTTCACAGGTAAGTTTCAACAGACATCTCTACTTTCATATTAAAGATTTCTTGTATTTCTGTAGGAATTTTCTACCAACATTTCTTTACATCTTTACAGGTCCACCCACCATCAGTGTACAGAGGATCACACTTTCTTGCCACATTTCCAGCAAACAGGTGAGCATCCCTTACATATGTTGACCAGTTTTTGTGATGTGAGGTACCATCTATGAAACATTTCTATATTTGTTTTCTGTTAATATGACACAGGGTGTATATGTATGAATGGTTCTCCAGTAGGTTCTGGTGGGTTTTCCGGGCTGTGCGGCCGTGGTCTGGTGGATCTTGCTCCTAAGATCTTGCTCTTCTCTTGAAGAAGATCCTACAAAAACATTCTTGAACACGTTAGATGTTTGAGAAATGAATACTGAGCTTTTGAGAAGTGTATTCTGAGCTTTTGCTTTCTGGACTTGATAAATTAACAGTGAAAAGGTGCTAAGTGAACACATGAGAAGTGAATACTGAACTTTTATTTTTGGACTTCATCAGTGCTTGGATTGGATGATTTTATAGTGTAAAAGTACAGAGTGAACATATAACTTTGTATACTAAATATTGAATTTGAGTTATGAATTGTTATTTTGGACTTTGTGGATAAATAATAAGCTAGTATTGTATTAATTTTTCTAGTGAATGAGCCTATAATTTTTCTAGTGAATGAGCCTAATGACTTAGTCATTAATATCCTTTTGATGTATTTGTGCCTGAGCCTGTGTGTGGAGCGTTTTCCTGTTTTTCAGTGCTTCACGTCGCACACCATTGTTTGTTTGTTGGTATTATTGAATAATTGTAACCAGTTTTTGGTTTCTCTCCTTACTTATGTTATTATTTAAAATCAATCAATATAATTATAAAAAAAAGAAATAATACACCACCTTTCGGTATATTGCTTTTTTAATACTTTAAAGAGTCATTATTTGAATCTAGAGGCGGGGTGAAGGGGAACTGCTCCTGGGGTACGTGTGCCCTGCGTCCTTGCCACAGCCCCGCCCAGGAATGCCCACTCTTGCCCCCATTGTGCCCCGCCCAGCTCCATTGGCGCTACACCACTGTTTGAATCCCACCACCATCTGAACGCGTTACTAAAATTTTTGGATCCCACCACTGCCTGGGTTCCTGACTGGGTGATACATTCCTGCTCTCCATGTGGAAAAATGGTAAAGATGACTAAGCACTCATGTATTTGTATACCCACCACATTGGTAACATTTTGGTAAATGGCTGTCTGTATTCTTCCACTGTTTTGCACTTTAGACCCCAGGGATCCGAAGATATTTATCGAGGCCCAATGAAAAATCATAGGAGTCTGATGTTCCCTCTGTTCTTTCCTTGTAGTTCATTCAAACATCTTTCTTTGGCTTCTTGTACTAATTAGGTCAGCTTTTGTCAGAAGCTAAGGGTGCTTATTAGAGGCTGAATGGGTTGAAAACATAATCTAGCATTGTCTCTAAACTAGTACTCTAGAAAGTATTAAGAGTGCATCTAAGGCCATGTTAGTATTGATTCTGAGTCGGATCACATTAGCACTTCTTCCATTACCTGGCGAGAACCTGCCACTGAGTTAGCAATGCATAGAAAGACAGAACCAGGCAGCCAGATCAATGAACTAATGACGTCTGCCTTTTGTCCACAGCTTAACTTCCCACATATCTGTTGTGCTTCCTTTTTTCCCAGACGTGGATTCCAAATTTTGAAAATCTAACACTTCTGCAGAAGTAGCATTTCTTGATCAAATTGTATGAAGGTAATTATGCAAGGAAACTATTGTAATAATAAACATGACAAAAAATCTCATTAGCTGCAATATACACAGGAATATGTGTACACAAATCAAGCAGACTCTAGAACAGCACCTGGGATAATTTAACTGCAGGGGACCTGGATGTTCAATTTATGTATCTTTCAAATATATATGAGCAGAGTGCTCAAGGTGTCGTACATAGTTCTTTTCTCCAATATTTTATTCTTTCAACCCTTTGACATTGGTTGGAGTGCCTTGAGCTTAATGGCTGAGTGGGAATTTAAGCGAGGGAAGGAAGGAAGGAAGAAAGGAAGGAAGGAAGGAAGGAAGGAAGGAAGGAAGGAAGGAAGGAAGGAGGGAGGGAGGGAGGGAGGGAGGGAGGGAGGGAGGGGGAGGGAGGGAGGGAGGGAGGGAGGGAAGGAAGGAAGGAAGGAGCAGAAGCATATTATTTTGATTTTCAACATCACATATGAAAATATCTCATCTGATTCTGAAGCAAAATTAATTTATATGCTTGTATTCATTGAGCTTGGCGAGTCAATGTAGCAAATTGTAAAGTGATGCACATAGGGGCAAAAAATCCAAACATCACATACACGCTACAGGGGTCAGTGCTATCAGTCACAGACCAGGAAAGGGATTTGGGCGTCTTAGTTGATAGTTCCATGGGAATGTCAACTCAATGCATGGCAGCTGTAAAAAAGGCAAACTCTATGCGGGGGTTCATTAGAAAAGGAATTGAGAATAAAATTGCAAAGATTGTCATGCCCTTATATAAAGCAGTGGTGCGACCGCACTTGGAGTACTGTGTTCAGTTCTGGTCGCCGCATCTCAAAAAGGATATTGAGGAGATAGAAAAAGTGCAGAGAAGGGCAACAAGGATGATTGAGGGACTGGAGCACCTTCCCTATGCGGAGAGGCTGCAGCGTTTGGGACACTTTAGTTTGGAGAGGAGGTGGCTGAGGGGGGATATGATTGAAGTCTATAAAATTATGCATGGGGTAGAAAATGTTGACAGAGAGAAATTTTTCTCTCTTTCTCACAATACTAGAACCAGGGGGCATACATTGAAAATGCTGGGGGGAAGAATTAGAACTAATAAAAGGAAACACTTCTTCACGCAACGTGTGATTGGTGTTTGGAATATGCTGCCACAGGAGGTGGTGATGGCCACTAACCTGGATAGCTTTAAAAGGGGCTTGGACAGATTTATGGAGGAGAAGTCGATTTATGGCTACCAATCTTGATCCTCCTTGATCTGAGATTGCAAATGCCTTAACAGACCAGGTGATCGGGAGCAACAGCTGCAGAAGGCCATTGCGTTCACATCCTACATGTGAGCTCCCAAAGGCTCCTGGTGGGCCACTGCGAGTAGCAGAGAGCTGGACTAGATGGACTTTGGTCTGATCCAGCTGGCTTGTTCTTATGTTCTTAATACTGTGTTGTGAAAATTGTGTAGTAATATAAAAGAACAGAATCCAACAGAGGTTCTGGCCCCTTCCGCACACACAAAATAATGCGTTTTCAAACCACTTTCACAACTGTTTGCAAGTGGATTTTGCTATTCCGCACAGCTTCAAAGAGCACTGAAAGCAGTTTGAAAGTGCATTAATCTGCAGGTGCGGAATGAGCCTCTGTTTTCCAACTTGGAATAAGATAGCTCCTTCAGGATGTCTTGTCTGTTCCTGGTTTCCCATGCTGAGGTAAGCAGCAGTCCAGGAGTACCACATAGCTGTTAAGGACAGGAGCAGACAACAGGATCATAAGGCAATAGACAGGTGGCTGCCGTCTTCTGGAAAGTTAACAGCATGTGTTGGGTGTTTCTGGGTCTCAAGGCAGCAAACCATGAAACTTTCTCAGAGTGTCAACCCATTTATGGTCCATTGAAAGAGAGAATTTGATGGGCCACAAATGGATTGTGAACTCTGGATTGGAAAATTATTGGAGATTTAGAGGTGGAACCTGGGAAGAGTGGGGTTTGTGGGTAGGAAACACGTCAGCAGGGAAACCACCCCCAAGCAACCATGCTCATCAAGGAAACTGGTCTGGGTAGTTAGCAATCAGTTATAGTTTCAGGAGATCTCCAAGTCTCACCTGAAGTTTGGTAGATCTGCATGCATAAGGTGATGCATGAAGCAGGCCTGAAAGATTAGAAGAAGCAGGAAGTCAGGTTTAAAAAGGTGTATGAAAGCAGAAGGGAGAAAAATCAATAGGCATATTCAGCATGTGGTGACCTGTTGGAAAAAAATGTCAAGAGCAAAATTTGAAAGATAGGAGATAACTTGATCACACATCAAAGGTTTCTGGAGCTTTGTGCAGAAAGGGAAGCTTCACTAAGATCTTTCCTACCCTTGCATGACAAGCTACATGTTCTCAAATCCTCACTTCTACACAATTGTCCTGCACCCCTGGAGGGGTCCCCGTTGGAGCCCCTGTTGCCAACCCGCCTTCCCCTTCCCGGACGTTGGAACCTCCGGCCTCACTCCCATTCTCTGGGGAATGACTCAGATCAGCTGTTTTAGCCACAGCTTGCTTAGGCTGACCACAGTTTGCCGATAGACTGCCAGAAACTTGGAATAAGTCCTCCTCTCAGCCACAGCACTGGGACTCCCCCTTTCCCTCGTTACCCCAACCTCCTCTAACTCTCCGTTACTGCTCTGTCTCTCCTTCTTCTTCCCACTCCCTGTCCCTTCTCCCTCTTTGAATATCCACTCTTTTGCCATTCCCTCCTCCTCTGTCCACTCTCCCTCCTTTGTTCCTCTACCCTCGCCCTCCTTCACCTTCCACCACGCTGCCTCGCTCTCTGGCTCTCCTTCACCTTTTTTCCCCTTCCTGTTAAAAACTCCGCCCCTTGATCTTGTTGGCGTCTCCCCCATAGTCTCTTCGGCTCGCTGAGAGCCCTCCCCGCTTGCCTGTTCTCCTGTTCTTCCCTGTCGCCGCCATGGCAGCTGGGGCCCTCCCCACTGCTCCGCGTCCCCTCTGAGAAGGGGGCGAGGCACTCTCCTGGGTCCTCGGTGCTGTCAGGCATCTGTCCCCGGCCAGAGGAGGGGTCGCCGGGCCAAACGGACGGCTGCTCCAGGCCAGAGGAGGGGTCACTGGGCAGCAAGTCCAGGGAGGGAGTGGGGCATACCCCCACTCCCAGACAACAACTATGAAAGGAACAGAATCTCTGGTCATTCTAGTTGAGTGAACAGCCACCCTCATCCAATGGATCATGACTTGGCTCATAAAATGGTTGCCAAATGGCTCTTATGTCTTCCCAAATTAACTGAGACTGGAATAGCTTTTCTGACTTCCAGTCCTTTCCCTATTCACCCTCTTAATAGCAATGAATGGTTCACAGGATAAACTCTATACATTTTTCATAGTCTTTTCTAAGATAATCTTTGTAACTGTTGGTTTTGGTTGTTGGTTTGTTTTCGAAATAAAGTAGCAGTGTAAAAAGGAAATGTTGGTTACAGGAAATGCCTGTTGAGAAAAAGATTGAGAGGTCGTGGGATTCCTCTCGCCCTAACAAGTGCATTTCTAATTTTATTAGTATTAACTTGGAAGACAAGGGAAGAAATTCAGAGTGAAGTGCACGGCATTGTGGTCGAATGATAGGCAGTAACTTACCAAATAAATTATTGATATATACAGTGTTCATTGGTCTTTTGATCGTCTTTGCTCCTCTGAAGGAGTAACTCTCCAGTTAAAATTTGTGTAAAATATTATTTTGATCATGTTCCTTTTATTTTATTAACCAATCCTTCTCTATGTGACCTTCAACACTATCTCTTCTGCTTCTGCAGTGGTGTAGGAGGTTAAGAGCTCGTGTATCTACTCTGGAGGAACCGGGTTTGATTCCCAGCTCTGCCACCTGAGCTGTGGAGGCTTATCTGGGGAATTCAGATTACCGTATATACTCACGTATAAGCCGACCCGTGTATAAGCCGAGGCGCCTAATTTTACCACCAAAAACTGGGAAAACGTATTGACTCGTGTATAATCCTAGGGTGGTAACTCCAAAGCAGGTGGGGGTAGAGAAGAGCCGGAGTGCCCGCTCCCCACCGGATTGCTCCCACCCACCCCGCATCCTGGATCCCCACAGCAGTCTTGGCTCCCCTTGGATCCCCTTGGTTGCTCTGGCGTTTCCTTGCTTGTAAACAAGGAAACGCCAGACAGAGCATTCACCTGCTTAAGCAATCTTTGGAGCATTGCCCTTTTAAGAGAATGATAGACACACCCTGCCTGAGCAGCAGTTTCCCTGGAACCAAGTCTTCAGAGCCGGCAGGGGAAAGGAAAAGTTGGGTGAGTGAGGGGAATGACGGGCGGCGGTGGGCAGCGGGTGGCGGCTGCGGCGAGTGGCTCGCGTATAAGCCGAGTAGCGCTTTTTCAGCACAAAAACTGTGTTGAAAAAGTCGGTTTATACGCAAGTATATATGGTAGCCTGTACACTCCCACAAATGCCAGCTGGGTGACCTTGGGCTATGGAGCTCTCTCAGCCCCACCCACCTCACAGGGTGTTTGTTGTGCGGGGGGAAGGGCAAGGAGATTGTAAGCTCCTTTGAGTCTCCTACAGGAGAGAAAGGGGGATATAAATCTAAACTCCTCCTCCTCCTCCTCCTCCTCCTCCTCCTGCTCTTCTTCTTCTTCTTCTTCTTCTTCTTCTTCTTCTTCTTCTTCTTCCCTTTCAGTTTCTATGAAATACCCCTGATACTCATTCTTAGTCATACTATTGTGATAACTTTGCTTTCAGTTACCTTACTTTTTATAAAATTAAATTATCAAGGCACCTGTTTGTGTGCCTCATGCTAGAACATTTTGATCTAAACTAGCATGCCCTAATTTCTGTGATTAATGTTAATGCCCCATTCTAGTTCCCGATGCGTGAAGTTGGCTGTAAGTAGTTATGAAGAAAATTGTTTTAAATTACATTTTTATCCATTTTTATCCATCCCACCATCCAAGGAAATACATAATTCTCCCTCTGTTCTTATCCTTACAATGGAGAATTAGTATGGTGTGGCTGAGTGTGCTGTACGAATTCCATGATGTCCATTGTTTGAATGTTCACAGATACTAAGCTCACTGGGTGATCTTGAGCCAATGTTTCTTTTTCAACATAACAAGGGTGTGTATAATTTGCTCAGTGCCAAACAAAAAAAGACTGAGGTATGAATAACATGGATTGTATTAAATGTGAGTAATGTGGTTGATACTTGGGGTGGTGAGTTGGAGTTCTACAGGGAACTATGGGTAAGAAGACCTCCTGCCCCCTCCTGCCCCCTGCTGCCATTGTCTGCTTCTGCATCTTGCAGCTGTACGATAAATTTTCAGAGAAAAGTCCCATTGTGGCAATGCTTTGACCACATGTAGCCTGAAGTGATGTTACATGTCACTGTAATCATTTAGCAGTCCCCAACATCTGTGATGAAGAAAGCTTTGACTCATGAAAGTTCACACCCCTAGAATCTTGTTGGTCTCTAAACTGCGACTGGACTTGGATCTAGCAAGTTATCATAGAGATTTGGGGGATAGCGAAAGCATTGTGGTGGTGCATGATGTCACTTCCAGTTAGGCAACTGGAAATGATGTTGTGACACTAAGCCCTGCCCCCAAAAGCTCCTGGTGGTTGCTTGGCTGGCAAATGTAATTGTGGGTGAGGAAGATAAACAGTTAAGACCAGTGCCCAGTGGAATAGCATGACACACTTGAGTTCCACAGTTGTACAACTACTATTCTGCTGATCTAGTCCTGAACTTTAACAGTTAAACAGCAGTCATCTGGACTGCTGAGTTGGGAGAGTAGCAGGAACTTGCTCATTTAGTCCTGAACTTGAGCTATACAAAACATTTTTCTCTCTGTGCCACATGAAAGAGTTTGAGGGGAGAAACTGGAATTCATAGCAGGAATCCTTCAGCCTCGGTTTGACAAACAACCATTCTGGATGCTATGAGTTGTTTAGGGCCTTTCTCCCAGTTTAATGTGGGTGTAAAGTAAGAACATAAGAACTAGCCTGCTGGATCAGACCAGAGTCCATCTAGTCCAGCACTCTGCTACTCACAGTGGCCCACCAGGTGCCTTTGGGAGCTCACATGTAGAACAAAGTAGAACAAAGATTAATTAAGACTGAAGCAAGTGATTTCCTTCCAACCCCAAGTAATGCCTCTGCTAGGAATCTTTGACCTTCAGAAGGGTCATAGTCTGTCAACACTGTCAGCCTGGATTGGTGGGGTGGCAGTGAACTCAGGTTAGTTCAAGAGATGTGCATATCATGTCCCTAATTTACCTCTTCAGCATAGTATAAACTCTTAGGTATTTACACAGGTAGATTCAGTTTCCTTTCTTTTAAATGATGCCCGACTGCTCTCTATATTCAATGTCACCTGGAGAGACAAAGACCATGATCTGTCTTCATCAGACAGCTGCCTGGTTGGTGAGGGTGTGCCTTTTTAACTTAAAAGTTTCTATTTTTCTTCAAGAGCCCTAATAGACCCCACTAGCCCTCTCTCATTATAGTTCAGAAGGTAAGCAAGGCTGGGAGACCACCAAGGAAGACGGACTGCTGTATAGGCGAAGGCAATGGCAAAATATCTCTGCTCATCTCTTGCCTTGAAAACACATCAGCTGGAACTGCCTAAGGTCACCAAGCATCGGTTGTGACTCTCTGATCCACTTTGCTTTATATTTCTCTTCACACCTGGTCAGTCACCCAAATGCACAAAAGGACCTGCCCTATCTAAGGCTGGTTACCTTGCTGACAAGGCTTGACTATCAAACTTGGTATTGGAAAGAAGGGGGAGATAAACTGAGGTGGGAGAATTTTGGACTGAACCGTTTCAGAATTTTGGACTGAACCATTTCACCTGTAATGTGCTTAATAACCCCTGGCATTGTGCTTGAGGTCAAGGGTTGTTTATGTTAAACAGGGAATAGTTTGATGAAAAAAATGAATGGGTCTTGAAGTGTGTGAATAATGATATGGTTATTTCTTCTAGTGCAGTGATGGCGAACCTTTTCGAGACCGAGTGCCCAAACTTCAACCTAAAACTCACTTATTTATCACAAAGTGCCAGCACAGCAATTTAACCTGAATACTGGGGTTTTAGTTTAGAAAAAACAGTTGGCTCTGAGGCATGCATTACTCAGGAGTAAGCTTGGTGGTAGTTGGTGGCTTTGCTTTGAAGCAACTGTGCAACTCTTCCAATGGGTGAATCCCGACCCTAGGAGGGTTTACTCAGAAGCAAGCCCCATTGCCAGCATCTGAGCTTACTCCCAGGTAAAGGATCGCGCTTTAGTTCTTCCCATGAAAATCAGTGGGGTTTAACAGCGCTTATCAGGGTTACCTACACTGCTTCCCCAAAACTAGGTCTTAGGTTTAATGCTAATAATTGAGCCCAGCGGCCCAGGCCAGCGTGCCCACAGAGAGGGCTCTGAGTACCACCTCTGGCACCCGTGCCATAGGTTCGCCACCACTGTTCTAGTGGATGAAATTCACAGATCCACAGTGGTGCACAGTGGTGCTTGTTGAAGAGTCGAGACAGGCCGGGGATTATGGCAAAAAAAAAATTAACTTGGAATTACTCTTTATAAGAACCTCTGGTTTCCAATTGTGAAAACAGGCCCTGACTCTTCCTCAATTGCTGCAGGAAACTGCTAATGTGGAATTAAGCCTGAAGAGGTCCCTTATCTGCTCCTATTACAGCACCGTTTCCTATGGAGTTATGCTCTCCTCTGGGGTTAGTGTGAGGTTAATTCTTACTGGCAGAGAACAGGAATGGGGACTGAAGTTAGAGGAGCAGAAAATCTATTAGAGTTGCAAAAGTTTGTCCAATATTGGGTGGGGGTGGGGTGTGTGGATGCAGACAAATATAGCCAGTGCTCCATTTATTTATTTATTTTTTGCAAAGGCAAGGAGCCTTTTCACTGGCTTAGGTGATTTGCGCCTCTTAACTCAATCTTTATTTTTCAGGGTTTGGAGGATTGAGGTCAGGATTATGCTTGTCACGAGTAAGACTGAAGGGTGTTATTGTGTGTGTTCAACCGAAATTGAAATGTGTATGCCCTAAGCAAGACTGTACATCTGTTGATTGCTTTGGTAGTGATACTACTAAAAGTAAAAGGTAAGAGAGAAAAACATTAAAAGGAAAGGTTTCTTATGGTAGGACGAAAAAAAATGCCTTACCTGTAAGTGCTGGGCTAGCCTGCTTGGCATGTATGGGATTGGCCCGCTTGGGTTTTTGTAGCTTTTTAAAGCAGGGATGATTGAATTGTATAGGAACGACTGGATTTGGATATCATTTCTTCAACTTCTGAGGGGGAGTTTGGCAATAAGCCTCTAATTATCTGAAATTAACACAGCAAAACTATCACGTTGCATTAGCCAGATGTAGAGAAAGGTTAGCCAAGAGAAAGCAGCGGAAACATTGGAAATAGCAGAGAGAAAAGGAAACAATTTTCATTTCAGGTTCTAATTGCGTGTGAAAGAGGAGGGGGAACCTGTCAGAAAGTGAGAAGGAAATCAATTTTGTGACCTGGACAATGCAAGCAGAAATGTACTGCCTGTTTACTGGTATAACCTTTGTGCGATAAAAAAAAGGCACTGTCTGTGATGTTCTATTTTGTTTGCTGAGCAGGAATAAGGTATTCACTCGGGTGGTCTGCTTTTAGGCTCATGCAGCAGAGTTGGGTGTGATCAAAGCAACATCCCTACATTAGCAAGAAGATGGAAGGATGGGAGTAAGTGGGTTTAGGACAAGAGAGTGCTACATTTCTAGGAACAGAACCAACCAGAAGAAACTCCTAAACCAACAGACACAAATATCAGAGAGGGGCACAGTATGCTCCATTGTAATGTATGCAGTAAATTTACCACAGATGTCTTGAAAGAATCCCTTCTAAGGCTAAAAGGTAATAAATTAAGAGTTGGATCTCATGACTGCCTTCCATTAGAGAAGATCCTCTGACCTACTTCCACCACATCTCCCTCCTGATAAAGACTTTTTTCCATCAGAAGAAGCCTTTCTCTACCAGAAAAAAAGCTTTTATCTATAGTGAGAATTTTTTCTCCCTTGAAGAGCTTCCAGAAGAACGAAAAAACTAATGAAACCACTAACAGAGAAAAAGGTTGTGGTATAATGGTTAGAGTATAGGACTAGGATCCGGGAAACTCGGGTTCAAACCCCATTCTGCCATGGAAAATTGCTGCTGTGTACCTTTGGCCAATCAGACATTTTTAGCCGGACCTAACTTACAAGGTTAGGATAAAATGGGGAAGGAAGAAGAAGAAGAGTTTGGATTTATATCCCCCCTTTCTCTCCTGCAGGAGACTCAAAGGGGCTTACAAGCTCCTTGCCCTTCCCCCCTCACAACAAACACCCTGTGAGGTAGGTGGGGCTGAGAGAGCTCCGAGAAGCTGTGACTAGCCCAAGGCCACCCAGCTGGCGTGTGTGGGAGTGTACAGGCTAATCTGAATTCCCCAGATAAGCCTCCACAGCTCAGGCAGCAGAGTTGGGAATCAAACCCGGTTCTTCCAGATTAGATACACGAGCTCTTAACCTCTGTAAGGAATTCCATAGAGCAGAAATAAAAGGCTTTTTGGGTTGAAAGACCGTTTATTCAGACATCTTAGAAAGCTCACGTACACGACGTGACAGGAATGAAGTCTCCCGCCAGAACCACAGGTTATAACCTTCTCCGTCCCATCCCCCTCCCGGTTTCCCCAGTCCCATTCTCATGGGAACGGCATTCTCATCTCTCTCTGTGAGATAAGGCCTCTACCAGTAGTAATTGCTGCCGCATTCTGGCCCATCGCCTCGGTAAGTCCTGGAATCCAGTCAAGGCCAAGCGGCTGTGCTGGAGAATCAACACCATTGAAACTCCTTTACACTCTTGCCACCTCCCCTAAGAAAAAAAACTTCTCCCCCCCCTGGTTTTGTCCAGCGAGGAGAGGTACGCGATGGAAAGCAGAAATAAGAGAGGGGGCGTCAATATTTTCTGAATACACCCATTGATTATAACCAGAGGAGTACCCCACCCAGGAAACCAAGTATTGCAAGCGATTGTGGTTAAAACGAGAGTCCAGAATGGCGTCAATTTCATAATGCTTGTGGCCATCAATTATAGTCGGCGAGGGGTATCTCCGGAGGGAATGCGTGCCAGGCATCGGAAGCGAGGAGCCTCCTTTGAGCAAACTGGAAATGAAAAGACAGGATGGATACACATACTTAAAGAATTAGGCAAGATCTAACCCGGGCAGTAACATCATTAATCACTTTTTGTAATTCTAAAAGGTCCCACGAACTTTTGCCCATAGTTTTGAGAATTTATGTAATCGCCTCCTGGAGATTTTTTAGTAGACAAATAGAACCCAAGCCCCAACACGCTAAAGGAAAGTCAGAATCCATGTTTTATCCGGCCTGGAACTTTTTTGGGAATCTTTAGCTTGTTGCAAGCAGCAGTAAGTCCTGAACCGCTTTTCCACCCCTCAGCCAGAGATGAGAAATCCACTGCTGGAATCTCTGGAGGATGCAAGCCTTCAGCTGGGTAGTTGGGAGCAATGGCGTGGGAAGGAGCGACCAGACACAATTTCGAAGGTGGGTTTTTTGCGTACTGCTATGAACGGCGTTGTTATAGGGCATAATTCTGCAAACGGAATTAAATCGCACCAGTTGTCTTGGTGATAGTTGGTGTAACAAAGCGTAAAATACTGTTCGAGAGTTCTGTTCGTTCTCTTCTGACTCACCGTCACCTACTTTGAACGATGGGTAGGGGGCGGCAACCGCCGGGGTGGCCCCCAACAAGCCCATGCAGGAAAGCTTCCAGAATTTTGAAATGAATTGAGGCCCACGGTCGGACACCACCACCTTGAGGGGGGGGGAGGAGTGTAGACGAGAGCATATATATGTTGGAATGAAATAGTCACGCTACCAATTTTAGGAGCAGACGTGGGAAATGGAGGTGCAGGGGATGAAATGGGCTTTGTTTGGAGAATAGGTCCACCACCACCCACAAGACTGTGTTTCCCTGGCTCCTCTGGTGGTGTAAATCCGTAATAAAATCCATTGAGATGACTTCCCAGGGACGGGAGGCAACCGGGAGAGGTTTTAACAGTCCATGGGGCTTCCCCGGAATGGATTTGGCCTCGTGACAAACAGAGCACCCCTTGATATAAGCCTCAATGCTGCCATGGCGCGCCACCAGAACTGGACGGCGGGCTAAATGCAGTGTCTTGAGAAAGCCAAAATGTCCAGCCGAAGCTGGCATCATGACAGGCTTCGAGAACCTGCTTACGAAGGGGGGGAGGCACGCACCAACACTCCCGGCTTCCAAACACCATCCACTAAGCGCAGCTGGGAGTCGCCTTCCTCCGCCGGCAGCTCGCGAAGACCCGCCTCCCTCGAAGTTCCCGCAGGAAGGGGGAGACAAGGCTGGGAACGGGCGATGGAGGAGGGGCGGATGTCTGAGATCGAGTGACGGCCAGCCCCAGTTGGGAGGGGAGAGGACAGTGCGCTGGGATGTCTGGTAAAGCAGCTCCACCCTCCCCGGGAAGGCGCTACAGGCATCAGCCAGTTTGTTGGTCTTTCCGGGGAAAAAATGGACAGTGAAAGAAAACGGGAAAAGAAATCGCCCAACGTGAAGTTGTTTTGCAGACATTCTGAGGGGGGTGGAGAGGGCGCCAAGTTCTTGTGATCCGACCAAACCTGGAAGGGGGTTTAGCCCCCTCAAGCCAGTGGTGCCAAGTGGAAAGCGCTACCTTGATGGCAGCAGTCTCTTTATCCCCTACGGTCCAGTTGAGTTCTGAGCCGGAGAATTTTTTTGATAAATAAGCACACGGAACAAGCCTACCATCTTTATTTCTCTGCAACAGGGCTGCGCCAAGCGCTTTGTCCCGAAGCATCCACGTGAACCACGAAAAGGAAGGTCTGGGTCGGGTGCTTTAAGACAGGCTCGGTAGTGAAAGTCGATTTCAAAAGCTGGAAGGCTGTTTGACATTCCTGAGACCAAGGGAGGGGAGCCCCGGGCTTGGCAGCCTGTGGGTCTTTACCCTTAGTGCGTAATAAGTCTGTGAGTGGAAGGGTTAGTTCAGCAAATTGGGGTATAAAGTCACGATAAAAATTAGCAAACCCTAGGAAAGATTGGAGCTCTTTCCGGTTGGTGGGGGCAGGCCATTGGAGGACTGCTTCAATCTTTGCAGGATCCATTTTTAAACCCTCGGATGAGATCCTGTAGCCCAAATAGTCTATGGAGGATTGATG
The DNA here is from genome assembly GCF_021028975.2 of Sphaerodactylus townsendi. Lineage (NCBI taxonomy): Eukaryota > Metazoa > Chordata > Lepidosauria > Squamata > Sphaerodactylidae > Sphaerodactylus > Sphaerodactylus townsendi. Next base: position 168,888,072 of record NC_059425.1, on the reverse strand, counting down.
AAAACAGCACTTAGACAGTTTTGCGAAGAGGGAGTTGTCGAGTAAGCGTTGTAATACTTCCCGAACCAAAGCCTCATGCTCCTCCATGGTTTGTGAATAAATTAAAACATCATCTAAGTATACAACTACTCCTTTATATAATAAGTCATGCAAAACTTCATTGATGAGGGCTATGAATATACTGGTGCCCCAGCTAACCCGAATGGCATAATTAAGTATTCATACTGTCCAAACTTAGTATTAAACGCTGTCAAATGTTCGTAGCCCTCTGCAATCATGACTCTGTAGTATGCTTCTCTCAAATCCAACTTAGTGAAACTGTCCCTTGCCCAATGCATCTAAGAGGTCCTTGATTAAGGGCAAAGGGTATTTATTGGACATGGAAACAGCATTTAATCCTCGGTAATCAGTACAAAGTCTTAAAGACCCGTCCTTTTTCTTTACAAATAGGACAGGAGCGGCGTGCGTATGTTTGGTAGCCCGTCGTATGAATCCGCGAGCAAGGTTTTTATCTAAGAAGGCACGGAGTTCCTTCTCTTCGTTGGGGCTCATACGATAGATTCTACCCTTGGGTAGTTGAGCCCCGGGCTGTAATATGATCTTGCAGTCAGTGTCTCTATGGGGGGCCAATTGATCACATTCCTGTTCTTGAAACACTCTGGCTAAGTCCTGGTAAGCTTGTGGAATGCCAGTGGAATTGAAAGTCATTGGGACGTGTACAGCCGAAGAAACCAGGGAGTTTATGTCATTGGGTGGTGGGTTTCCCCCCCAATTCATATGCTCTCCACAGGGGGGATCAGTGAATTCTAGAATCCGTTCTTTCCAAATAATATTTGGTTCATGTAACAATAACCATGGCATGCCCAGGACAATTGAATGTTTAGCCACTGGAGCAAGTATGAAACTAATCTTCTCCCAATGGTCAGCGCAACGAAGAAGAACAGGTTGCGTTTTGAATCGAGCCGGGCCCTCGGCTCCGAGTGGGCTGCCGTCCATTTGTGTGAACGGTATGGGCTTTGCTAGGGGAACTCGGTCTAAACCGAGCTCTTCAGCCACTTGGGGCCGCATTAAGCAATGGGAGCAGCCAGAATCTACGAGGGCTGAGGCTAGAATACGGGTATGCTTAGCAGGGTTGGCCAGAACTGCTTGAACCGTAATGGGGGCGCTGCCTTCACTCACCACATCTGGAGTAGGACCCACATCCATGGGTGCTGATGAGAGGCAAACCGCCACTTCCCCCTCCTCGGGATCACCTTCGGTAACAGCCTTAGACGAGCCCGTTGGAGGAGGACCGGACCTCCGTGGTGGCTTGGCAGAGGGAGTGCGTGGGGTCGGAGCGGTGGACTTCTGTTTTTTCGGGCAGTTGGCAGCCAGATGGCCTGGTCCCCCGCAATAGAGGCACAATCCCAAACGTCGACGGCGTTCGGAGGTGGTTTCGGTAGAGACGGCTGGGCTTGGCTTGCGAGTCGCGGGGGGGGTTGTAGTAGCGGGTTTCGGGCGTGGACGCCCCCCGGAGCGAGCGTAATCCAAACGAGCCGCTACTTGCGATCCCAATTCGATCCATTCAGCGATAGTGCGCGGGATACAGATGAGAAGCACCGTTTCACGAAGTTTGATGTCGATGGCATCAAAGAAGTATTCACATTTCATGCGTTCAGGCCACTCAGGAGGAAGTCGAGCAGCCGCCGCACGGAATTCACGAGCAAATTCGGCAAAAGAACGGTTGCCCTGCTTAATAGATTTTATGGTACGGATGGCTTCATTTTCAGCGTCTGGATCTTGGAAGCGGGCCCGTAAGGCTTGAAGAAATGCAGCCACTGTGCGAGTATCATCCGCCTGCAGCTCAAAAAGAGTCACAAACCAGTCAGCAGCTACTCCATCCAGGACAGAACCAATGTCCCGTATTTTTTCACGCTCAGAGCGATATAAGTCATCAAACTCCTCCATATGTGCATCGAGTTGCAGGATGAAATAGGGGAGCTTAGAAGCGGTCCCGTCGAAACGGGCAGGGATCGGGGGTCTGTAGTATCCTCTCTCCACGGCTCTTGGAGCCCGCTGGGGCTGTGGTTGCACAGGCTGGGGCGGCGGAGCGGGAAGAGCGGGAATCGGTGAGGCACGGGGCCTGGCGCCGCTGGCCCTCTTTGGAGAGCAGGACCTTGGGAGGCGGCAGGCGCGCGAGTAGCAGGACCTAGAAGCATCAGCCCATAGGAGGGGCAGTGGTGTTGGGCGCTAGGGTAACGGTGTAGGCACCAGCTCGGGCATCCTATCCCGCTGCTTCTTCAGCTCCTGTTCCAAGGCAGCTAATTCCCTCTCCTTGCGAGTCAAGGCATCTTGATGCGCATGCAAGGCCAGCTTTTCTCGCTCCAGTTTGGCTAGTTCGTCTCGTTGAATGGCTGCAGTCAGTTCACTTTGCGTTCGGAAGGCCTTGATGCCTTCGCGTTGACGTTCCAGGTCCATTTTAGAGTGTTCCAGGACCTTATCATGGATCGATAAATCCTGCATATATTGCCGTTGCAACGCGTCTTTGGCTCGGTCCAGTTCGAGTTGGATGTCTTTGCGCTGTTGTTCACGGTCTCTTTGCAGGTCTTCACGCTCTTTTTGCAGCTGTTCTCGTTCCTCCTCCCATAGCTGGCGCTCACGGGCCCATGCCTCTTGGGCATCTCGCAGTCGGGCCACTTCATCGTCCCAGCTTTCTTTGGACGGGAGGGGAAATAAATCCGGGTGGGGAGTCAGGCTTTCTTCGGATTCCTCCTCATCGGAGAGCAGCACCTCGAGTCCACCGACGGCTCCACGGGGCGCCTCTTGTGCATCAGCTACCTTTAGTCCGGGATCTGGAGGGCCCGATTGGGAGCCGGCACGGAAACCTCTACCAATTCCCGATCCCGATAAAGTCCCGGTATCAACTGCGGTCTTGGTACGGGCCCCGGTGCTATGCCACTGTGGATTCTTGGGAGCATCATCGAAATACGAGTCAAGGAACCGTTCAATTGACTCCCAGGTTGCCGCATGAAAAGTGGTCAGACCCATCTCCTCCGTGACAGGTTGCATCTGAGGTTTGTAATCCACACAAAAACGGGTAGAGATCCAATCCACAGGCGCACGATCCATAGACAGCGCCCCAAACGACTCATGCAACTCCGCATGATCGTTTCCGCGTCCCTCATCCCAACGAAGTAAGGGAAGACTCGTGTTGAAACGAGGACGGGAGAGAGTCACCAGCGAGACCCGTTCTCCCGCTGGTTCCTCCAAAGCCAGGAGGGAAGGCTCGGAACCCTCTATGGGGGCTACCGTGCCTTCCACAGTTTCAGGAATATTCAACCTCTGCATGCCGGAACACCAGAGGTCCACTGATATTTAGAAGGAGGATGAAGATGATTCCTGTCACAATGTAAGGAATTCCATAGAGCAGAAATAAAAGGCTTTTTGGGTTGAAAGACCGTTTATTCAGACATCTTAGAAAGCTCACGTACACGACGTGACAGGAATGAAGTCTCCCGCCAGAACCACAGGTTATAACCTTCTCCGTCCCATCCCCCTCCCGGTTTCCCCAGTCCCATTCTCATGGGAACGGCATTCTCATCTCTCTCTGTGAGATAAGGCCTCTACCAGAGTAATTGCTGCCGATTCTGGCCCATCGCCCGAGTCCTGGAATCCAGTCAAGGCCAAGCGGCTGTGCTGAGAATCAACACCATTGAAACCTTTACAACCTCCTACCCCACTGCTGCTCCTAGAGAATAGTGTTAGTAGCTTTAGGTGCTCATGGAGGAGAACAATTGAGAATAAATGAAGTAAACACAATAAAAGAAATAAATATTTCGATGCATAGATGGTCAGGGTAAGGTGGTTCCCTCCAGGTGGAACGTAAAGGTCTCCCACTATTACAATTGATTTCCAGATGACCAAGATCAGTTTGCCTGGAGAAAATGGCTGCTTTTGGATGGGGGTGGGTGAATTTTATAGTATGATACCCTGCCGAGGTCCCTCCTCCCCAAACCTGGTGCCCCTCAGGTTCCACCCCCAAAATCTCCAGGTGTTTTCTAATCCAAAACTGGCAATCCTTTGCCAGGCAAAACAATTTCAGCTTTGTTTTTTTCTCCCTGGCATGCTAGTTTTGTATGCATTTTATGTGCAAAGATGTTGGTCTTGTCTTATACCACCTGAAGGCTGAACAAATCTGGTGGGAGGACAAGCGGAGAGAGTTAGAGAAAAACTAACTTGAACCAGCCACTATGGCAAAACATGTGCAACATCCAACCATGTGTTTACATTTTATTACTTGTTCCCTGGAGAATATAATAGGACTTGGTGTTTATTTGCATTAATTAAAGGAGGGGGGATTGTGGTATAGTGTCACTTAACATGTCAGACTAGGATTGCATAGATCCTAGTTAGGACTGCCTGGAGAAACGTGTCTTTGGCCCCTTCCGCACACGCAAAATACTGCACATTCAATTCATTTTCAATGCACTTTGAAGCTGGATTTCACAGTGCGGAATAGCAAAATTCACTTTCAAACAATTGTGAAAGTGGATTGTATGTGCATTATTCTGCATGTGCGGAAGTGGCCTCTGTTTCTTTAACAGAGGCCTGGTGGTTTTCGCACAGCCCAACTACAGCAGGCTGAGGAAGCTATTTATCCTGTTTTGAGGAAGAACTTTGCACAGGGCTGTTCCCCAAAACAGGTTCAGGCTGTTATATTTCCCTCAACCCACATTTTACAAAAATAGCTAAACTAGCAATCTTTTTGGAGAAACCAAAGGAGTTACACATGTGATTAGTGTGCTTTGCAGACACTCCCCATGACATCGAAACCTTCAATGATTCATCTTCATATACAAGCCTCTATTAAAAGGACAGGGTGGTTTTTTTTGTTTTTATCATGAGTATATGTGTACATGCATGTTTGTATATACATATGGAAGTGGAAAATATCATCAAATCATCACTGCAACCCAGTGGCGGAGTGAAGGGGAACTGCGCCCAGGGCGCACGCAGGCCCTGTGCCCCGGAATACCCCCAGAATGCCCCTCCATACCCCTGCCATGCCCCTGCGCAAGCACCACCTGGGGCATTGCGTCCCTCCGTCCCATTGGTGCCACACCACTGCTGCAACCTCGTGGGGTTCTCAAGGCAAGAGATGAACAGAGTTGGTATGCCATTGCCTGCCTCTGCAAAGTCTTCTGGGATCTTGTTCAGCATACCTCTTCCCACGTACTGGTTTGTCATTATTGATGAGAAGCCAAATGAAGCTCAGAAGCTCTGCAAGTCCTCAGGAGGGCACCCAGCTGATAGTAGCAGTGCATGTCTAATAGGAAATGTCCTCTTCCCATGTTCCAACACATGATGGGATCCAGGTAAGCCCAACTGACTTGTAGGTACCTCAGGAGCTTTTCATAAACCAGGGGAGATCCAGAAGGTAACAAAAAACATGAGCCATACCAGCTGCTTCCACCCACAGTGCTGCCAACTGGGAATACGCAAAATCCCAAGTAGTATGTTGTACATTCCCTTGATCATGATGTGCCAAGCAACTTTTTGAGTTGCTTGCTCCAAGAACAGGTCCTGGAAGCAAGAAAGCCTCCATTTCCTCCAGTGGTCTCTTGAGTCTGGATATCAATTGTCATCAAGAGTTCTCCAGGGCCCATGTGGAGGTTGATGGGCTTAACTTGGCATTGCACCTACTGTGGTTCTTCATGAACCGAGTTTTAAGTTCTCTATTTCGGAATCAGTTGAAGGTCACCATAATTGGTGTGCCATACTTTTCCGGAAGTCTGATAAATGCGACCGTAGATAAAAATGAGTGGGTTTAAAAATAAAATAAAATAAAGAGCATTCTTTTAAAGTTCCTGTATTAGTGGAGATACCTTCACAATTGATGTCAAGTTAAAAAGAATTTCTCTATTTGATGGTGTATTATTATCTGCAGTAACAAATCCTTCAGCGTAGACTATAGCTGCCATTGCCTGGAGGAAAACCTAAGGACATTTGAAAGAGCAATGTTCTGGGTAAGTTGTAAAAGGCTATTCAGTTTGGAGTTGTTAGAGTGAAACCAAGCAGGAGGGTTTGATGTATTGCCAGAAGGCTTTATCTTAAAAAAAACAAAACAAAAACCACACACACAAAAACTTTATAATCAAACACAAATGCAAGACCACTGCATACTTTGTTGTTCAGTGGGACATGAAAAAGTTGTTTTTCCTTTCATTAAGTGATCTCTTTATGTGTAGCCTGATCTTAAGGTGGCCCGTACTGTAGATAGTACTGCCATTCAAAGTGCTGGATTAATCCACTTCAAGGAAGCTTGATATTAAACTGGGAGGTAAGTTAGACAGGAGATGGAATAAGTCTTGCAGAGGCATCAGAATGGGGATTAGTATGATGGGACAGACCATTTGCTAAATGGATGGAAGATTTTACAGCAAGGCTACTCCCAGAATCAAAACATATTTAGTGACAATTTAGACTGCAATCCTGCACACATTTAGAATATTTAATGATGCAATCCTGAACAGAATCACACCCTTCTGAACCCACTGACTTTAATGGATTTATAAGAATATACCTGCATTTAGGTTAGCATTATATGACTGATACCAGGCAGACCTATCATCAAGTTTATATACCTCATATACGCGTGTATAAGTCTACTTTTTCAGCACATTTTTTGTGCTGAAACCCCCGCCCCCACTTATACGTGACTGAACAGGTGGTGAGTGGGTGGGGGGAACAGGTCGCAAGTGAAAAAAGGCTGGTAGGTGAGGGTGTTGTAACGGACTTGCCCCACCCTGAAGGGCTGGTGTGAAGCAGGCCTGCTGAAGAGGCCTTAGTGACAGCCAGAGTTAAAGAGAAGGCTCCACTATACAAAAGAACCCACTTGATTGGTCAAGCAGAGGCACAGTTGCCTTTGGCCAGGGATAGGGGGAGCTAAAGTGCTGGCAGCATAAATAGACAGAGCAGAGCCTGTCAGCAGATTCACACTCTCTGAAGAGATTCTGATACAGAGATCAGAAGGAGCCAGAGTTTGGCAGAGAGCGGTCTGTCAGGTCTGAAGCTGAAGGATTCTGTCTCAGCCGAGTTAGCTGACAGAAGTCCAGTCACTCTGCAAGCTGAGGAGGCTTGTCAGAGAGAGGAAACCCTGAGTTTGGTGCAGGGTGACACGCCAGTCAGGGGCTTGACAGTGAAGACTGTCCAGACATAGAGTCTGCCATAACACTGTGTACCACCAGTCTAGGGAAAAGCCCAATCCAGAGGCAGTGAAGCCAAATTGGGATTAGGGTGAGAGAGGGAGGCTATGTGTGCCTGACTCTCACTGGGCATAGGCTGTGTAAGTGTATTCAGTGGGTTGTGGATCAGAAAGGACTAGTGTCTGTCTGTGAAGAAGTTTAGTTGAACTAAAGCAAAATTGTACCTGAAGAGACACCTGCGTGTGTCTCTGTGTGTGTGAAACTTAAGAAACATCTGAAGCTCAGTAATTTTTAAGTGAAAAGAACCTCTCTGAATCCATCAAGTGTTAGTACCTCTCTGAGTCCCAGTTTAAGAAGCCTTTCTTTTGCTTTAAAAATAAATTTAATTCATTGTGTTCAAGCTACCATTTGAGCCAGCCTGCGTTTGTGTGTGTAAGAGTGGGGAAGTGCCTGTCTGTGAAACTAGAATCCCAGCCAATTTTGAGTTCCCTCCATTTTTGTTTATGGGACTTTTCCTAGTTTTTTGTGGTAAAATTAGGTGCCTCAACTTATATGCGGGTCAACTTATACATGAGTATATATGGTAGTTACAGAATTCATAAGAGAGCTTGGCACAGAGACTTGTAGCCTTGGTTTCTTTAGCACAGCACTTAAGATTATTTAATTCAGTTTAGCTTAGATGTTGTTTCATAGGATGTTTCACAGAATGTATTATTTCTTTGCTTAGATGTTCTGATTTATGGCTCTTAACAGTAGGAACAATTCCAACCAAAAGCCCTCTAGAATGTCTGTGACAGGAATATGTCCTCCTCCTTCCTCTACATCACACTGTCATTTGCCCAATCAGAATGCAGGAGGCCACAGCCAATCAGCTGGCTCCTCTGTTCCTAAGCCTTTCCTGCTCCACTCTAAAGGTACCATCTTATTAAATCAATTGGTGTAGGCGCACTTAAAGTCAATAATCACTAAAAGTCTCCACCTAGTAACTTAACCGGCTGAATGACAGCCTGTATTTCATAAATTCTTTCACCAAAGGAACCTCTCTTTCTGGAAGAGAAGCATCCTCTGGAATCCTTCAAATTCCTGGTGGTAGAGAGAGTTGCCAACTCGGGAAGCCTGATATCAATGAAACTAAGACTGCTATACCTTTAAGTTGGACTGTGTCACATCAAGGCTTTGGACTTTTCATCTTTGTTTGGTTCACAGCAGTTGGTCATTAAGGGTAGTCAGGGCATTTAAGTGTAAGTGACTGCTATGTCAGTTCCCTCCTTTGATAACGCAGGCTGGACATGAGAGTCAAGTGGTCCTAATGCTTTTTCGGTTGGTGTGGTTTTATATACCAGCACCATGTAAAACATGATATGTATATTACAGTACTATTCATTTGTTGGGTCATGATTTATTTTTCTAGGTGGGGTGACCAAAAATAATTGAGAAGTCTTTTGATGAGAGCATCTTAAGAACTGTCTGTGAAGTAAGTGCGGGGGCTTTTATTTACTTTAAGAAAGATAAAAGAATAATGGAAATGATGTGTGTTGTAATACTTGTGTAATTTGTACTTTATGCAAATAATGGTGCCAATATGCACATTCAGTTGTACTTTATGCAGGTACTCTGTGCAAGCTGAAGTGTGACTAGTCAGGTTCCTTACTATGGAATACAAGATTGCATATGATTGAGTCCTGTGTGCCATTTTCCATATTATACCTTGGACCTCTTCACTTCTGGAATTGTAATCATGATTAAGCATGTGAGTAGAGGTTGCATTTAAACACTCTGAAGGCAAACAGTAAGTCTGCTTTGACAGAATTGTATTTTAAAATGACACTTTCCTTGCAATCTGTCACAGATGGCCAATCTTGAATCAGGAATTATACAGGAGTTTGATATCAACAGGGTGTGGCTGACCCATGACATTCTTCCCCCTTCTGAATTAGGAATGCAGAGCTTCAGACAATGCCCCTCCTAAACACGTTGCCCCTCACATTTGGTTAACAACAGCCTAGACTTGAGAAAGCACACCTGTCTCTGGTCCTATAATGAATCTGCAAAGGTCCACACCTTAAACTCATCAGCAAAATGCACTACTCTACATCCTCTTTTCCTCCAGAATAAGGAATATTAACCTTATCCTGGAAACCTTCTGTCCAGCTATTAAGGGTTGTCAACCTTTCTGAGTTTCTTTGTTTTAACCTCATAAGCACTTGATAGTCATCAAGTCTTGGGCTCTCCCAGGTTTAATATCACCAAATTATTTCCAATGCCTGGTATTATCCAGGCCTGGAAATGGAATTTTGCATAGTTCCCAAGAAATTGCCCCTCCTATCATTGCCAGAGAGTTGACTTTTCCTATAACTAGAGTCCCAGATTCCTTAGATATTTGCACTTGGACTTCCTCCTTGCACCCGACATCACTTTCTGTGAGAAACACTAACTGTTTTTCTCTCTCTCTCCGTTGGACCTCTTTACTTCTGGAATGGTAATCATTGCCATTCCAGTACTCTAAACTATTCCCACTATTGCTCATCCCTTTATTTCTTTGGCCTCTTAATTTTGTGTGCATGTGTATTTTTATTATTTTGTTTTTTTTTTAATAAAACTGTAGTCTCTTTTGCTACAGCCTTGGGTTTTGAGTGACTTTCTTGGTGAACTGGTCTCTATACACACAGGTGCAGATCTCCTACCTGCCTCTTGTCTAGCTGGTCTGAATAGCTAATTTCCCTATTATTCCTAGAGGCAGACCTGACTAATTTGGGTGACATGATGTCAGTGGGATTTCAGCACGAGAAAATCTATTATGTGAAGTTAAGGACTATTTGTGCAAGTCAGAACCATGCACTTCTTGGTATGGTTGGAACAATGCACTTCTTTGTCAAGTTTGGTATGGTTAAAAAGAAAGAGGGAATCACTATGAGGTACATATACAAACATGTATGACAGCCTGCATATCAAACTGAATTTGAATCTCTATTGCTTCTGAGTTGAATAAGAAGGGAAGAAGAAGAAGAGTTTGGATTTATATCCCCCTTTCTCTCCTGCAGGAGACTCAAAGGGGCTTACAATCTCCTTGCCCTTCCCCCCTCACAACAAACACCCTGTGAGGTAGGTGAAGCTGAGAGAGCTCTGAGAAGCTGTGACTAGCCCAAGGTCACCCAGCTGGCGTGTGTGGGAGTGCACAGGCTAATCTGAATTCCCCAGATAAGCCTCCACAGCTCAGGTGGCAGAGCTGGGAATCAAACCTGGTTCCTCCAGATTAGATACATGAGCTCTTAACCTCCTACGCCACTGCTGCTCCTTTTTAATGGTCAACAGTGCCATCCTAAGAAGATCTGTTCCAAATGTGATTCAACAGGGCTTACTTAGTATTATTAAAGGTCAAGGTGGGGCTTGGAGTTCTCCTGGAATTACAAAACATCTCCAGACTACATAGAACAGTTCCCCAGGGCAAATTTTTGCATTGAAATACAAACTCCATGGTATAACATAAAGTCTTGGAAAGTGGAAGGCCTAGAGTGGCATCACATTCCTGCTGAGCTCTGTCCCAAAACTCTGCCCTCCCCAGGTGAGGTGCCAATCCTAAATCTCCAAGAATTTCCCAAACAGAAGTAGGAAACCTGGGCCTTAATACCAGAAAAATGTTTTTAGGATTGCACTATAAAATAGTTATTCTCTGAAGACAGTGCTCAAGTATATCCTAGTGCTAATTATCTATGAACTAAGTGTCTTCTTAAGATCAAACAGCAATCTTAACTGTAGTTTAGGAAAGTGGCACATTTAAATCATACAAAAGGCATACAAGCAATGTACATGTAAAACCCCACTGATTTCATCAGGATTAATAATTTATCTGAATGGTAATAGATGCAATCCACAATAAGTTAGCTATGGTTGTCCAACTGAAACAGTAGATCTCAAAATTCAACTATTTGCTTATTTCCAGTTGACCTTAATCCTATTTTGGTGTGTCTACAGAGGATTTCATCTACAGAGCATGATCCAGCCAAAGTTACACACTCTTATAGATCCATTCATTTTAACCAGAGAGAATTTAACAAGTGTTTTTCCCATTGTAATTACAGCTCTTAAAATGTTTAACCTTGGCTGCTTCATGTTCAGGAGTTCCATTTAAATCCTTATCAGTCCTTGGTACTTTCGTTGCTTATGAATGTTGCCTATTTTTGCTTAAAGTTCAAGTCATAAATTCGCATATAACTGATTTCTTGATAATCCTATCCTAAAGGTAAAGGTAGTCTTCTGGTGCCCCCATCACCTCCCTTAGATCCTGTCCTGGGGGCTATCAAAGGGGGCCACAACATCAGGACCCACACCTGTGGAATAGCAATTTGTTGGGACTACTGGCAAACAGTGTGTCAACTGTATTTTTCTGGACAGGGAATGAGCCCTCCCACTGCACTAGTAATCACACCCCTTTGCCTGAAGACCAGTTTTGTGGTGCATACATAATAATACATACTAAATAAATCCGCAAGGCTATGCAGTTGCAAACTTAATGTGGTTGAAACCCTGACTCACCAACTCTTGCACTGCACCAGATTTGATAACATCAGATCTAAATATACCAACTTACATTTTTTTTCTTCCAATCTGGGCTGCCTGATCTGACTAGGTTCTCCCTATTGTTAAACAACTCGGACCCCGGTCTTTGTGAAGAGATCACCAATTTCATTGCGGAGATAGTTGAGAGTTCCCAGTAGAACGTATTTGTTGTGCTCCCCGTGGGCCCTTTTATCTATCATGTATTCATGCAGTTGTTCCCGATTTATGTAACTCTTTCTGACTATGCCAATAAAGGCTTATGTATGTATAATACATAATAATACATTTACTTTAGCATGTATCAAGTAATATGTAATGAAAAATCTGGTTCATTTTGTATGTATGTGCTGTGATTGCACCTGTTTCCTTCATGTTCCAGGTACCAATAAACCTAGCAGTGCAAAGCCATTGACCTTTAGCTTCTTGTTCACAGCCAGCACCTTTGTATGAGCCAGCTGTGGAATCCTGGACCAGCCCAAGGCATAGTGGGGTGTTTTGGGTCCATTGAAAGAAAAAAGCCGGATACAAATATTTAAATAAATAAATGTTCCATGGTGCCACACACTACAGTTTAAATAGAGGACTTATTACAGATTACAGAGCATCCTCTGTTTAGACTGATCCCATCACCATTTCATTCTATTGAGTTTTTCATATTTGTTTATTGTGTAAAGCAAACAATCGTTTCTTCTATACTTCTTCATTCCATTTGTAGTTGTTTTATTCTCCAGGGTTTTTTTTGTAGCTTATGTGCCTTCCTGACTGAAAGTAATGTCGAACCAACAACATTTTAAACACTTTTTCACAGTTGTACATTATCTTTCTAAATCTGGGCAATTGCAACATTATGCAGAAATAATGCATTGAATTGATTGCATTTATATGGATAACACATTTAATTTAGCACGTATTGATCTGTACACAACAGAGACATAACAAATCTGACCATTATTTGCATTTGGTAAATTTAAAATGCTAGTGTAAATAGAAAATACAGAATAATGCATGTTTGTGCCAAAGGGTTCAGTGGAGAACTCAAAAGATTGAACTTTAATAAAGGTTCTTCAATGGTTCTCTATTTCCCTGAGCTATCAAGTCCAAGTAGCTGGTGGGTACACAGTGGTTAGGTGAACACATACTTGGATATGAAAGAACTTGCCTAGATTTGCAACATTCCCAGGGTTTATAGCACATACTATAATTTCTGTATACTGATGACAGTATACCTACAGGCTAGCTTCACCCTAAGACTAATATTTTAAGCTTAGGTTTATTTTTGTTATGAGATCATTCATCCCAATAATTGACCACAGTTCTGTGACCAGTGATGTCACAGAGGTGGTGGTTACATTGTCCAAATTATGGAAAATGAAATGTAAGCATACAAATTATCACTACGGATTTTTGCAGGGTTGCATTGGTTTTGCAGAATGATGATAGGTATCAATGGTCTGTACTCCTGGAAAAAGAACATCTTATCCTAATAATTCAATGATAAGCATATTTTACTGGAAAATATGCATAGTTTTCAAAGTCCATATGGTTTAACCTCAAAACAAATTGCAATGAAAGCATTTTAGTCCGACTTGCTCCTGCAGATTCAACAAACCTGTGTAATATGTAACCCATGCATTACATTAGTGAGGAAATAATTAACCTTTTGCCCTTGTAAAGTAAATTACTGTGTTAGGTTTGATTCAGACATAACACAAACTAATTAAAAATGTATTTTATTTAGTTAATTTTTAAATCTGTACTTAGTTCATGAAGTCAATATATGTAGTTCACAAATGATCACTTAAATTCTGATTTGCACCAACAAATGCTGCTTTTGTCTCCTTCACTCTGGCTCATTCCGCACATGCAGAATAATGCACTTTCAAACTGCTTTCAGTGCTCTTTGAAGCTGTGCGGAATAGCAAAATCCACTTGCAAACAGTTGTGAAAGTGGTTTGAAAACGCATTATTTTGCATGTGCGGAAGGGGCCTCTGACTTGACATCTTTGCAGTTAGGGAGTATGTGAAGGCAGCCCTGGGAGAGTGATCCAGATTAAGTTAGGATGTCTACATTCATTTATCACACAAAGCCATAGATGAGCTGTGATTCAGAGACCATGGTTCCAACTCCTGGTTTGATGGACCCTAACCATAATTAGTGAATGGCTTCACTGTGGTGAGTTGGGTTGGCAGCACCAAATAGTGAAAAGTTTTTAGCAGGAAACCCCCAGCAGCCCAGCACCAGTGTCCTCATGATGGTGGCATGAATTAATTTTAGGCTTAACTGAGGACTGCTACCCACACCACACTTTCTTGTCACTCCATCAATCACATTCATGAAAAAGGCCAACAAAATAGTTACTGATCTGCCGGGGCTTGACACTGTGTACAGCTAGTTGCCTCTGAGGTAAAATGTAATGGTGTTCCTGAGGCACCATCTCCCCCGCCTAGAACCTGGTAAGACCTTTTACACCTTTAAAAACAAGTAGCAGAACAGAGATTGAACACAACAAGAAAGGGAATTGGGGACAGCTTTATAGGAATGTAATTTATTGAGAGATTGAGATATGAAAATACAGTTTCTTGGTAGAATATACATACATTGTGTCAAAATGGAGTGAATGCCAGATATGTTGGACTTTCAAAGCTGGCACAATTCCCTCAGGTTTCCTAACTGATGAGAATTTTCGCTATAACTTTTTAAAATTGCAGCTCCATTAGCCCTGCAGCTTCCAAATTACACTGAAGGACTGTGAACGAGAACTGTCAACTAGTTTGTGCCCCCCAGGACACCATACTAAGCAGAGCAAGATCCCTTTAGCTGATTAAGAAACCTCAAAACCCTCTCTGAAGCACCCATTAAGTGGCTCTTTCCCTCCCCTGCTCCTCTCCATCTATAGAAGTGGTGGCGAACCTTTGGCACTCCAATTGGCCATGCTGGCAGGGGCTGATGGGAATTGTAGTCCATAACATCTGGAGTGCCAAAGGTTCACCACCACGGATCTATAGGTCCCAAGGGTCCTAACTGGTTATTGCTGGCCTTCTCTACAAACCACCAGAATACAAAGGGGATTTACAGACATGAGAAAAGGTGGCAAAATTGACTCTGTCAGTCAAACATCCAAAGTCCAGATTCATTCAGCAAGATCCAAACAACTCCCCTAATGATCAACTCCCTCTTTGCAATCGGTGAGCAAGGAAGGCAGTCAAGCTGGAAGGTGACTGAGTATGCATAGTCCCAAAGAATGTGCTATTCATCTATGTCAAGTATCCTAGAGGGGTTTATGGAATTGCACAAGTAGCCTCTGTCATGGTATACTTTTGAGGCAGTGGTACAGTCAGGTGTCTGGGTGTGCTGAAACACTGGGAAATGGGCATACATAACCATCCCATAGCAACTGCAGCATTCATCCTTATGAGAGAAAAGTCAAGCTACGTGCACTGTACTTATGGTCAGGTCTGGTTTGTAAGTTGCAGAATATTAAAGATCAGACAAAAATACATTACTATGTTAAAGGAAGGTGCTCTAGCTACCTAAATGTTTTAATAGATGAGAACTAGTAATAATTTTTTTCCTCCTGCAATAGTAATTTTACGGTATATAAAGGGAATTAAGTTTGGCTGTAATTCACTACACTGGAAAATAACACTGGTAATCAACAGCAGTGGAATAATTGTAAATTATACTGTAAACAAATAACTTGAAAATGAACAATTCTATTTATTAAAACTCATACTACCTTAAAATGGGAGTGTGAATATATTCCTAGCCCCCACATACTTTTTCATTTTAGAACACTTGCCATGAAAGCATGGATACAACTAGTGATCTGCTGAATGTCCTTAAATTTCAAGAGTTATTTTTCAAGGGGAAAGGATCATAGAATGTTTTGGCCAAAAATCCAGTCACTTCTGAGGCAAAATGAGATGTTTCAAAAGTGCCATGAGGGCACCATCCTGATTGGGCCTGCAGCACGGAGGGAACAAGAAGAAAAGTTGAAAAAGAAAAGTTGGTTTTTATTCCCCATTTTTCTCTCCTGTAAGGCGTCTCAAGGCAGCTTACAATGGTCTTTCCTCCCCCTAAACTACTCCACTTCCTGGCGTGCTTAAATGCTTTCCAAATGATGAAAGTCCTGAGGGACCTAAAAGAAGTGTTTGAATTTATACCCCACTTTCCTCTCCTGTAAAGAGTCTCAAAGCAGCTTACAAATTCCTTCCCCTCTCCCCCACAATAGATACCTTGTGAGGTAGATGGGGCTGAGAGAGTTCTTCAGTCTGTGACTAGCCCACGGTCACCATGGCTTCATGTAGAAGAGCGGGAAAACAAACCCAGTTCACTAGATAAGAGTCCACCATTCATGTGGAGGGTTATGGAACCAAACCTGGTTCTCCAGATCAGAGTCCACCACTCTTCATCCCTACATCTTGTCCCCCGACCTTTTCAAGCACCTGGGGAAGCTGTTTCAGAGCTTGAAAAGTTACCCCGGAACAAGATCCTGATCAGGATTGGATCAGAATTTATCAGTAGATTTATCTCTGAAGTGGTATTGGCTGCCATGGATAGAATCTGTGGCTGCCGTAATGTCTACTTGGTCTCAAGACACTCTGTTGAGTTTCTGTGGCTATTCTGGACCATTGAGTAAAAAAGTAGAACGGTCTGTGCAAATGAAGGTTGAGGTTTCATACATTCCTTCACCTCCCCTTTCTCAGTTCTCAGAGTAAAGTGCAGTTAAACGAAATTCTTTCTCATCTGATAAAAAAAGGGAAATAATCCCAGATGTTAAAATAGGTTGTCAGAAGCATTGACAAGTGTAGATAGAATGTGATTTATGGACCTTTAACTTTTTAAATTAAAATCTTATATCCTTAGGTAATACAGTAGTGCTGGTGTGCATTGAATCCTTGCACTGCATTCTAAATTATCTATATCACATTAATTTGCCATAGATCTGTTTCAGTTGTTTGAGTAAAATGGACAAGATAAATTGAATTAGCTTGAAGTTTAAGATTGGAAAGGGGGAAAAAATCTCATGAAAAATTGTTAGGAGCTGAGGGAATCGGTTTTCACAATTGCTGCTGAAAAGTCAAAGCAGCACAGAACGAATTCCCCTCTTCAAATATTCTGGTGGCAAACATCTCGATCCAGGGTACAGGAAAGAGGGGGCTTCCAAATGAATGGAGTTTAGTCTCAGTGAGCCAAAAGAACTAAATTTCTTACTATAGAAAATTTTTAACCTGCCTCACTGCACAGTTCTTTTTCATGTTAACACATGCCTTGGCTGCATTCAGTCATCACAGGGTTTTTTTTTCATGCCCAGAACAAGCAAGACATTCTCAGTATTACTTTCTCCTCTTCAACATGGGCTCTTCATCAACTGAACACTTCATTAAGAAACTCTTGGGATAGCCACTATCACAAACTGTGGCTTGCTTCTCATCTGCAATCTGGAATTCTAAGAGAACAGCCCAAGCAAGTCTACTCATTACCCTGCTTATATCTATTCATTGGTCATTACTACCAGGAAAATATTTTTTAGGATTGTACTGTAAATGAGAAGTAAAACATTAAAATTTTGGTATGGAACAGACCAAGCCAGCTGGAGTGGCGAACTCACCTTTGGACCTGGCACAGCCACATACTGGCCCCTTCCGCACACGCAAAATAATGTGTTTTCAAACCACTTTCACAACTGTTTGCAAGTGGATTTTGCCATTCTGCACAGTCTCAAAGAGCACTGAAAGCAGTTTGAAAGTGCATTATTCTGCATGTGCGGAATGAGCCACTGATGTGAGTGCCCACATCACCAGCCCAAGTGGCAAACACATCAGCAGATGGGGTAGATATGCAAATGCCTGGGTTTTTCTTTTTGCTGCCTTCTCACACCGCCTGAACACCCTTTGGAGGCGGTGTGGCATAATAGCAGCAGCGTCATCCCCGACTGCCTGGAGCTCAGAATTGGGCTCTGTGTTTGTGGGATGTTTAAGGGATCCAATTCAGATGTCATCAGAAGTTGCATTTAGGAAATCTTCAAAGACTTAATAAATCAAGGCATTTATTAATTAAGGCACTAGAAACACATAAAAATACAATATAAGAATACAATTTTTAAAACAAGAAAACAAATAGAAATAAATAGAAAAGAGGGAAGAATGAAACGGTACACACAAACTCCTGCACTGATCCTTCAGCCACTGGGCAACTGCCTCAGCCAGTGTGGTTGCTAGTGTGGATGCCGGGGCTTTATACTTGACACTCTGGCCCTTTCTGCACTGCAGAAAGGGCACCCCTGCACCGGCAGGAATCCTGCCGGTGGAGGGGTGGGGGCTGTTCACATGGGGAGCCGCATGGCGCAGCAGCTCCCCCCTACAGAGGCTGCTGGCGCTGAGAGAGGTGGTTCCAAGACAGAGCCGCTTCTTCTTCCCGTCGGGTCTCCACACTCACCTCGTTGTTCCATGCCGCCTGCGTGGATTACTTCAAGACTTGCACACGCTGCCCTCCAACCTCCAGGGGTTGGAGGACAGCGAGGGAGGGTCTCAGCAGTCCGGTAGAGCGATGCAGGTTGATGAGGTGAGGGGGGGACAGGGAAAACAGCATGTTCCTGACGGTGCCATTCGCACCGCGCCAGCGGGAACACGCTGTTTTTAATAAACCTCCCTCCAGGAGGGAGGTTTTTTTGGGTGGCCTGATGCCACTCTGGGGGAGGTGGAGGGAAGCCAGGTCGGCACTGCTGCATTTCAGCAGCGCTGCCTGTGCGAACGGCGCCTTAGGGACGGCATTTTTGCCGGTGATTTGGGCCGTGCAGAAACGGCCTCTGGATGTTCCATATTTGGGCGGAAATGGCATGGATGTTTAGTGGTGATGGTTTTCCACTAAAGAGTAAGCGGATGCCAAGTCTAGTAGTTAGACACATGTTCTTGACTTTAAGAAAGCTGATTTCAGTAAACTTAAGAAAGTACTGGGTGGGATCCCATGATTAAGAATACTAAAAGAGAAGGGCGTATAAGATGAATGGGAGTTTCTTAAAAGTTATATCTTGAGGGTACAATTTCAAACAGTCCCAATGAAGAGAAAAAATGGGAGGTGTCTAAAGAAACCAGGATGGATGTTTAATGAACATGTGTACAAGAAATGGAAAAGGAAGGAAATTACTTAAGAGGAATTCAAACAATAGCCAAGACACGTAGGGAGGAAGTCAGAAAAGCTAAAGCTCACGATGAGCTCAGACTCGCGAGAGATGTTAAAAACAATAAAAAGGGCCTTCTTTTGTTAGGTCCATAGCAAAAGGAAGAAAAAGGAGATGATAGGGTCACTGTGTGAAGAAAATTCTAATGGGATTGAGATAAGTCAGAACTACTGTCTACACCTCCTTTGCCTTAGTTTTTTCTCAAAAGAAAAAACAGTACTCAACTGGGGGGAAATGGATCAGAAGATACAGCAGGGGAAATTCGGTGCAGAATAAATAAACAGCTAGTACAGGAATACCTGAATACTTTAAATGAATTCAGATCTCCAGGGCCTGATGAACTACATCCCAGGGTATAAAAAGAACTGGCAGAAGTAATCTCAGAACTGCTTGCTGTAATCTTTGAGAACTCCTGGAGGAGAAGTTCCAACGGACTGGAGGAGAGCTAATTTTGTCCACATCTTCAAAAAGGGGATAAAAGAGGACCCAAACAACTGCTGCCCAGACAGCCTGACATCAATACCAGGAAAGATTCTAGAGTGGATCATTAAGGAGGCAGTCTGTAAGCACATGGAAGGGAATAATGTGATCACTGAAAATCACCATGGCTTTCTAAAAAACAAGTCATGCCAGACTAATCTTATCTCTTTTTTTGATAGACTGATAAACTTGGTAGACGAAGGGAATGCTGTGGTCGTAGCATACCTTTATTTTAGTGAGGCCTTTGACAAGGTGCCCCATAATATTCTTGCAAGTAAGCTGGAAAGATGTGGACTGGTCAAAGCAACTGTTAGATGGATTGATTGGCCGAAGACAAAGAGTGCTGATCAATGGCTCATTTTCATTCTGGAGAAAAATGACTAGTGGAGTGCCACAGGGTTCTGTCCTGGGCCCAGTGCTATTCAATATTTTTTGTCAATGACTTGGATGATGAAATAGAGGGCATGTTAATCAAATTTGCAGATGATACCAAATTAGGAGGGGTAGCTAATACTCTGGAAAACAGGGGCAGGATTCAAAATGATCTGTACAGATTAGAGAGCTGGGCCAAAACTAACAAAATGAATTTCAACAGAGATAAATGTAAGATACTCCACTTAGGCAGAAAAAATGAAATGCACAAACATAGGATAGGTAACACCTGACTTGACAACTCTACATGTGAAAGGGATCTAGTAGACCACAAGCTGAATATAAGTCAGTAGTGTGATGCGGCAACCAAAAAAGACAATGCAATTCTGGGATGCATCTATAAGAGTATAGTATCTAGATCAAGGGACATAATAGTACCTCTCTATTCTGCATTGGTTAGGCCTCACCTGGAATACTGTGTTCAGTTCTGGGCATCGCAATTCAAGGAGGATATTGACAAGCTGGAATGTGTCCAGAGGGCAATCAAAATGGTAAAAGCCAAAGGTCTGGAATTCATGCCCTACAAAGAGAGACTTAGGACCCTTCAGCATATGCAGAGTAATGCAGAGTAGTGCAGAATAGCAAAATCCACTTGCAAACAATTGTAGAAGTGGATTGAAAGTGCGTTATTCTGCATGTGCGGAAGGGACCTTAGGGAGTTGGGAATGTTTAGTCTGGAGAAGCGAAGGTTAAGGGGGGGGGGAACATGATAGCTATGTTTAAATATTTGAAAGCATGTCATGTCAAAGAGGGAGCAGCAGTGGATGAGAAGACTTGGCCAGGAAGAGCAGAGTGACCTGCTGGTGTTCATTTTGGAGGGCTTTTCTCAAAGCCACAGCACAATTTTAATTTAATTTTTTTGTTTTTTAAATTAATAAGGACATATTTGACAGCGATAGCACGCTCCAGATAGCTCCGGGCAGTGACTAAAAGCTTAATATTTAAATATCTAAACAAATCAGATATGAAGGCAGAAAGCCAGCAGGGGGATGGGGGGGCTTTCCAGTGTTTTGCACTGAGTGCGTCACATGTATGACCATCTCGCCACTAGGACAGAAGTCGGGTGTGCCCTCGCTGCTAAAAATCGAGCTCCTGGCACTCAAGCGAACGTGGTATAAGCGCTTCTCTTCGAAGCCAAGGTGGCAGACCTGGAGAAGCTGGAAAGAGGCAAGCGAGAGGGTGACAGACGAGGGCTTTTCAGGGACCTAACAGCCGGGTCCCACTTCCCAAGGTGACATCTCTTCAGATGTCATGGAGAATGGAAGGTCTTGGGGACGGGGGTGCCAGTCTGAGGTGTGGGGAAGCGTCTCCCTTAGATGGGATCCCTTCCTTAACTGGTGATCAGCTATCCTCTCGCACTGAGGATACCCCTCGGGGAGGTGGGGGGCTCCTTGTAGTGGGTGATTCGATCATTAGAAATGTAGAGAGTTGGGTTTGTGAGAGGCGTGATGACCACATGGTGACTTGCCTGCCTGGTGCGAGGTTGCGGATGTCACGCTTCGTCTAGATAGGCTTTTAGACAGTGCTGGGGTGGAGTCAGCAGTTGTGGTCCACATTGGCACCAACGACATTCGTTAGGAACATGCTAGCCGGGAGGTTCTGGAAGCTAAATTTAGGCTGCTAGGGAAACAGGTTGAAGTCCAGGACCCTCCAAGGTGGCATTCTCAGAAATGCTACCCATTCCACAGCCGCCCAGAGGGCTTGAAGCTAAGGCAAGCTGGAGATACAGGGTCTCCAATGTGTGGATTGAGAAGGTGGTGTAAAGGCAGAGGGTTTCAAGATTTGTCAGGAACTCCGGGGAACCTTTTGGTGGGATTGCCAAAGGCAAGGTGGCCCTGTACAAACGGGACCGGAGCTTCATCTTAACCAAAGAGGAACCAGGCTGCTGGCGCTCAACGATTAAAAAAAAGCGTGGCAGAACAGCTTTGAAACTAATCACTGGGGGAAAGCCGACAGGAGCTGAGGAGTGGACTTCGGTTCTGAATACAGTATCTATGGGGATGCAGACAGAGGGAGGTTTTTAAATCAACCACATACAAGCGAGGAACATAGCAGTATGTGCATGTGACAAGGGATGAAGGTGTCTACAAAAGACTTGAGGGGTAAAAGCTAACATAAATCCCAGGTTAAGGACAGAGACAGGAGTGGCTACACGGTGTCTCTATGCTAATAGTAGTGAAGCATTCTGACCTAAAAAAATGGGGGGAAGCCGTAGAGTAACAGGAGTTTTGAAGGAGGGACTTTTGATATGAGTGGGCATTACAGGAGACATGGTGGAATGAGGAGAACCAGTGGGATGCTGTTATACCAGGCTACAGGGCTCTATAGGAACGCTGATAGGACAGGAAATGCGCTACATTGGGGTGGAGTTTGCCCTTTACATCAAAGAGAGCATGAGTATCACATGTAAAAATAGACAATGCAAGGGGAGCTTGGTTCCCCTACAGAATCACTGTGGATATCAAATCACCAGTGTGTGAAGGACAGTTTAATATTAGGAATCGTATTACATTGTCCCCCCCCGACCAAAGTGCACAAGAGCGGATTCTGAGATGGAAAAAGAAATTAGAGACGCCAACAAAAACAAAAATGTAGTGGTAATGGGTGATTTTAACTATCCCCATATAAACTGGAAAAAATGCATGTTCAAGGTCATAGTAAGGAGAGAGCATTCCTGGATTATGCCTAAATGACTGTGGCTTAGAGCAGGATGGTTGTGGAACCAACCAGGGGAGAGGAGTGATCCTAGATCTAATCTCTATATGTGGGACCCAGGACCTGGTGCAGGAAGTCAGTGTTGTTGGGAGCCGATTTAAGGGAACAGCGACCATCAATTGACGTTGTCAGATTCAGTATCTCAGCATGCGAACAAGTGGCACAGCTACTGATGTGGGCAAGTTACATTCGCCTTCACAGAAAGGGAAATTTCTCAAAAGATGAGGATATGGGATAGTGCGCAGGGAAGCTGAAAGGGAAAATCCAAGAGAGTCAAAATTGTCCAGGATGCTTGGAGGTTATTTAAAAACACAGTAATAAAAGCTCAGCTGGAATGTGTGTTCCACAGGTTAGAAAAGCCGCGAGCACCCAGTCCAAAAAAGAAAGCCACCATGGTTAACAAAGAGAGGTTGAGGAAATTATCAGAAAAAGAAAATGTCTTTTTTAGAAAATGGAAGTCCAGTTTGACTGATGAAAGAATATGAGGAGGGACATCACAAATGGTGGCAAAAGAGAAGCAAGTTAGCTGTAAGGGGAGGCAAAAAAGTGGATTTATGAGGGAACGCATGGCTGTGAACATATCAAGACCAGCAACAAACAGTTCTTCAAGTACGCGAAAATCAAAGATCGTGCAAGGAAGCCAGCAAGGGAAGCAATAGGCCCGTTAGAGGGACAAAGGAATCAAAGGGCTGTGCTAAAAGATGGCAGGGGAGATTGCAGAGAAGCTGAATGAATTCCTTTTGCATCTGTCTTCACCCAAGAGGAGGTGAGGAACATTCCTGCACCCGAACCAGAAGCTTCTTAGGAGGCCCGAGATCCACGGAGGGAACTAAGCGAAGGATAGGTGTGGTAGACAAGGAAAGAAGTTCTTGGCAACCATTGATAAACTAAAATGTTACGGCAAATCCCCCCCGGCCCAGATTGCAATCGTACACCACTCCAAGAGTTCTTAAAGAGTCTCAAGCATGAAATTGCTGATCTTCCACTCTCACTTTAATATGCAATTTATCCCTGAAATCGAGGGCTCCATCCTCTGAAGACTGGAAAGATGGCCGTAAATGTCACACCAATCTTTACAGAAAGGATCTAGGGGGACCGGGGAAATTACAGGCCAGTCAGTTTTGACATCTGTTCCTGGTAAAATTAGTAGAATCTATCATTAAAGAATAAAATTATAAAACATGTAGAAAAGCAAGACCTACTGAGAAAGAGTCAGCAATGGCTTTTGCAGAGGCAAAATCCCGTCTTACCAAACTTACTACAGAGTTCCTTTGAGGGGTGTAAACAGGCATGTGGACAGGGGTGAACCGGGTTGGACATTGTTCACTTGGATTTCCAAAAGGCTTTTCGACAAAGTTCCTCACCAGAGACTGTTGAGAAAACTCAGCAATGAAGAAGGAATAAGAGGGGAAGTCCTCCTATGGATTAAAAACTGGTTGAGAAACAGGAAACAAAGAGTGGGTGTAAATGGGAAGTTCTCACAATGGAGAGATGTCGGTGAGTGGTGTCCCCCAAGCGATCCGTTTTGGGACCAGTGCTCTTTAACCTTATTCATAAATATTATTACCCTGGAGAGTAGGGCGGAGTGAAGCGTGGTGGCCAAGTTTGCAGATGATACCAAATTATGTAGGGTGGTTGAGAAACCACCGTAAGGAGTTGCGAAGAGCTCCAAGTTACGGACCTTGATAAATTAGGTGGAGTGGGCCCAGTGAAATGGCAAATGCAGTTCAATGTAGCAAAATGTAAAAGTGATGCACATGAGGGGCAAAAAAATCCAAACTTCACATACACGTGCTACAGGGGTCAGGTGCTATCAGTCACAGACCAGGAGGAGGAAAGGGATTTAGGCGTCTTAGTTGATAGTCTCCATGGGAATGCTCAACTCAATGCATGGCAGCTGTAAAAAAGGCGTAAACTCTATGCTGGGGATCATTAGAAAAGGAATTGAGAATAAAAAAAAAGTGCAAAGATTGTCATGCCCTTATATAAAAGCAAGTGGTGCGACCGCGATCTTGGAGTACTGGTATCCAAGTTCTGGTCGTCGCGATCTCTCAAAAAAGGATATTGAGGGAAGATAGAAAAAGTGCAGAGTAAAGGGCAACAAAGGATGTGATTGAGGGACTGGAGCAATCTCTTCCCTATGAGGAGAGGCTGCAGCCGCTTGGGACTCTTTAGTTTGGAGAGGAGGCGGCTTC
The DNA here is from genome assembly GCF_021028975.2 of Sphaerodactylus townsendi. Taxonomy (NCBI): domain Eukaryota; kingdom Metazoa; phylum Chordata; class Lepidosauria; order Squamata; family Sphaerodactylidae; genus Sphaerodactylus; species Sphaerodactylus townsendi. The sequence continues at coordinate 168,863,328 of NC_059425.1, read as the reverse complement.
GAGGGGGGGATATGGATTGAAGTCTACAAAATTCATGCATGGGGGGGTAGAAAATCGTTGACAGAGAGAAATTTTTCTCTCTTTCTCACAATACTTTCAGGAACCAGGGGGCATTCATTGAAAATGCTGGGGGAAGAATTAGGACGAATAAAAGCGAGAAACACTTCTTCACTGCCAAGCGTGGTGATTGGTGTTTGGAATATGCTGCCACAGGGAGGTGGCTCATGGCCTAACTAACCTGGGATATTAGGGCTTTGCTGTGGGCTTGGACAGATTTATGGAGTGCGAGAGAGTCGATTTTATGGCTACTCAATCTTGATCCTCCTGATCTGAGATTGCAAATGCCTTAACAGACCAGGGTGATCGGGAGCAACAGCCGCGCAGAAGGCCATATCGGTACGTTCACATCCTACATGTGAGCTCCCCAAAAAGGCACCTGAGGAAAATGGGCCACCATGCGAGTAGCAGAGAGCTGGACTAGATGGATCTTTGAGGTCTGGATCCAGTCCTGGCTTAGGTTCTTGGCATGTTCTTATGAGCAAGCTTTGTTTTTCTGCTGCCTCTAGAGACTAGGACATGGAGTAATCAGGGATTCAAGGTGCAGGAAAAGAGATTCCACCCCTCAACATTAGGGAATAACTTTTCTGACTTTTCAGGGCTGTTCTGACAAGTTGGAATTTCACTGCCTCAGAGAGTGGCGGAGTCTCCTTCTTTAGAGGTTTTTGAACAGAGGCTGGATGATAATATGTCATAAGAACATAAGAACTAGCCTGCTGGATCAGACCAGAGTCCATCTAGTCCAGCACTCTGCTACTCGCAGTGGCCCACCAGGTGCCTTTGGGAGCTCACATGCAGGAGGGGAAAGCAATGGCCTTCTGCTGCTTAAGCTGCTCCTGAGCACCTGGTCCTGCTAAAGAGCATTCGCAATCTGAAAGGATCAACAAGGAGGATCAAGATTGGTAGCCATAGATCGACTTCTCCTCCATAAATCTGTCCAAACCCTTTTTAAAGCTATCCAGGTTAGTGGCCATCACCACCTCCTGTGGCAGCATATTCCAAACACCAATCACACATTGCGTGAAGAAGTGTTTCCTTTTATTAGTCCTAATTCTTCCCCCCAGCATTTTCAATGGATGCCCCCTGATTCTAGTATTGTATATGTCAAGGGTGCTTTTACTGTCTGTTCCTGCATGGCAGGGGGTTGGACTTTATGGTCCTTATGATCTCTATGATTCTGTGATTCTATGAGTTCTGGACACCAAAAAGAATTAAGAGAGTTTTCTGTTGGCTTTTCCAAAAGACATCCAGCCAATTGTATTTTCTGAAGAGAAATAGCTAAATCTCAACCGACTTCTTTTTAAAAATGTGCTTCATGTTTCCTTGTTAAGAATTTTTAAAATATAACCCATTTCTCACCCTCATCTAAACCATAAAAAATGCTGAAAACTTTTGGAAATGTCTTCCTGTTTTACTTTGGATTCACATATTATGCATCGCTTGGTTTTGTGTACCGATAGATAATGAGGCAACATCACAAAATATATCATAACAGTAACACTGGAGGTAATGAAAGAAAAGTCATTTATCTTTCTGTTTTTCTCTCTGCCTGGGAAAGAATCTGAAAATCATTGCCAGCAAATTTGAATAAATATTTTGATGGAAAACATTCATTTGAATATAAAGGACTAGGGAGTTCAGTTACCGGCTAGATGAGACTTGAATGGGGTGGGGGGTGGGGAACAAAGGAATCAGGAACTGTTATTTATCAACAAAATAAAGTGCCTCTTTCTGAACATTCCCATAAATATTGGAAGTATCTAGAGTTTATTGGGAATATTTTGTGCCACAAATGCCTTGTAAGCCTATTTCTCAGAAAGTATATATTTTATTATCTCTCATCTTCTCCACTCTCTTTTAAATTCTATGCAGACAGGAGGAATTTGTGAGAAATGTCATTAAGCTTCAATATTAGCCTCTGCAGGTAGAGCTAATTACATTTAAAAGAATGATTAGAAAAGTGTGTTTTCCTTTGACTTTTCATAATGTTGATGTTGGAATTAACCATAATTGATTAGGATCTGTGGCTCAGTTACACCAGAACATCCAAATTCCATTTTGCCCATGTAAGAAAAAAAAATCTAATCAAAACAGACTATTTTGTCCTTCTAGGAGAAGATTGAGACAGAGACACAGGGCAGAATCCAGGAGTGCTGGTTTATATACTCAGCAGACTTTTCTGTGATTGGCACTGGGAAATGGAGCAGGACCATGTACTCATAAATCTCAGCCAATGCTCAACAGGAAGAGGAAAGACTAAGGAGTAGAATGCTTTTATTCCGAATTCCTCTTGCCGACATTTCACAGTCTAATTTTCATGGTCTAATTTTCATATTAATGCCATGATATCGTTTCATATTAATGCCATGATATATTTGTACTGAAAATGAACCAACATTCATAATTTGCTCTTCTCACAAAAGTTCACAACACACTCTATTTATGCATTCTTGTAAATTTGCCCTATCTGGCCCAGGCTAACCTGATCTCATCAGATCTCAGACGTTCACCTGGGTTGGCCCTGGTTACAGTGACAAAGGGAGGGGAAACCGCGGCAGGGACCTGAACTGCCCGCGCACCCCCTCCCACCCCTGTCCCACCTTACCCAGCCCCCGAAATGCCCCGAAATGCCCCACCCCATCCCACCCCAACATGCCCCCACCCCCGCCCCAGCACGTGACTGCAATGGTGGTGCCCCGGGTCAGCCACTCCAGATGTCCCCATTGCAGCTCCGCCTCTGCCTGGTTACTACTTGCCCAGGAGACCATCAAGGAAAACAAAGGTTGCTACACAATGGTGAACCACCTGTTACCTTGAATACCCTACAGAGTCATGGTAAGGTGGCTGAAACTTGATGCCACTTTCCACCATTATTATGCAACAGTCCCCAAACCCTCAATTGACTCCCTAAGTATCAAAGTGATTTGATAGAGTGTGGAACACACCATTTTAAGGGAAAGCATAGATATAGTGAGCATTACAAAAATCTAGTGGAAGGGAGAAAACCAGCAAGATATGGTCATCTTTGCATACAAACACCATAGAAATTACAGGGAAGGGTGTGTTGGGGTGTTGCTATGTACAACAAGGAGGGCATACTGCCTAAAAACCATAAAAAGGAGCAGATTTGTTCACAGAGTCCCTGAGAGTGACAAAACTGAGCCCCAAAGGTAATTTAGTAGTTGGGATGTTCTATTTGCCCCCTGACCAAAAGGCTCGGGGCAGAGTCGTAACTAGGGAAAATGTAGCCCAGTGCAAAATCTGAGTCCCCCCCTCCCCCACCACAACCAAACAACATTTTTTGCATCAGGTCATTAGAGAAAGAGGAGGGGTGAAGGCGATTTTCCACCCCCATGTGGCCAAATGGCCACAGCCTGAGGACATTTGACCCCATATGTCCCCCTGGGCAGCATGCCTCTGGTTCAGGGTGATCTAGAGAAGGAAAATGAAATCAGGGAGGCATCCAGGGGTGATGAAGTAGGAATTATGGGAGATTTTAACTACCCTCATATTGACGGGGTAAATGCATTCACCAATCAAGCCAAATAGATAAAATTTCTAGACATCTTCAATGACTTGCCCTTGAACAGGTAATCTTGGACCCAACCAGAGGGGCAGGAACCCTAGATTTAATATCCAGTGGTGTTGCCAGAGACTTACAGCAAGATGTGGATGTGGTTGAATCAGTTGGCAACAGTGACCACAATGGCATCAACTTTAATTTATATGTATGTGGGAATCTGCCTCAGAAAACTCACACAGTTAAATAAATACGTTATAAAAGAAAATTGGAAAGCACATTCAATATCATATATAGAAAACATACAATACTATCAGGATGGTTTAATAGACTTTACACTAAAATAGACTTTACACTAAATTGGCATTCAGCAGAGGCCAATTTGCTGGTGGTTCCTGGCCCCTCAATGATGCGGCTGGCCTCCACACGGGCCAGGGCCTTTATGGCCCTGGCCCCAGCCTGGCGGAACACTCTTCCTCCAGCTGTCCAGGCCCTGCAGGACCTTAATGAATTCCGCAGGGCCTGCAAGACTGAGTTGTTTCGCCAGGACTTTGGAGTGTCCAGTCACTGATTAGGGCGCCCCCCCTTACTCATTGACTTTTACCACTCTTTTGTTTACATCTACGCTACCTTCCTAAGGAGGAGTCCAGCCATTCCCTCCTTTTGGGGAGGCTTTTTAATTAATTGGGTTATGGGACGCCTGTTATTATTGTATTGAGCGCTGTTTTAATGATTTTAATGGATTTTAATCCATGTAATAATTGTTTATTTTGTTATAAACTGGATATATGTTGATGTTACTGTACACCGCCCAGAGCCCCTAGGGAATGGGGCGGTCTACAAATCTAATCAATCAATCGATCGATCGATAGATAGATAGATAAATAGATAAATAAATAAATAAATAAAATCTCTGTCAGCGATTTTGCCACCAAGACAGTAATTCCAGAATCATAATTCAGTAGATACTGGATTACCTGCTCCTTATTAACAAGCCTGGAGGTCGGAGGTCAGCGTGGGCGGGGCTGCGACGGCCAGCAGGCCGACGACGGGGACACGGTGAGTGGAACGGGGAAGGGGGAAGAGGCGTTTCCAGCGGGAGTCGTACTTTCGTCGTCAAGTCGGGTTCTCTGGAGGCCACCCCGCGATGCTTGCATGTGAATGGCCTCCGCCTCCACGCCGGCGGAATTCTACCGGCGTTGAGTACTTTACGTCGCGGCAGAAACGGCCTTAGTGTTGAAAATAATGTTTTAACAAATGAATTATGGAACTTTTGCATTTTTGCTGTTTGCTTTTATTTTTCCCCTCTTATTTTTGTTACAAAAAGACTTAATTTTAAAAAAATCTACTTTCACAACTGGCAAACTACACAATGGAAAGCTATGAATTCTATTCCCTTACACAAACGTAGAGTTCTGAACCAGAATTCTGAGCACTGAGTCAGAAAGGCTTTCGTATCATGTAGCTTGAACCCACAACCTCTTCCTTCCACATATAAAATCAATTTCTGATTTTCTGCCCCCCTCTTTCATTCCACTTGCAACTTTGCTAGATAGATAGGTATTAAGAACAAAACAAAACAAAAATTTATCAAAAAGGTGGAAGAAGATACTTTTAATTCTTCTAATCTTAATTTTGGCATTTGATAAAAAAATGTGTCTGTGATTAAAGAAAGAAACCCCTGTATGTGCGAGTGTACATTTGTATTTAAATTATGCACATCATATATTTGTTTATGTTAGCTGCTTTGAATCCCCAGTTTGGAAGAAATGTGGGGTACCCATGTTTTAATGAATAAATATACAATATTTGTGAAATGTGTACAGGGAACACAATCATGTAATGATTTAATTAATGCCATTTAAGAGCTAAAAAAGGACAACATCAAGCACATTTTTTAAAAATCCTGAGTCAGCCTACTCAGAAGTAAGTCTCATTTTTTTCAGTGGGGCTTACTCCCAGGAACGTTTTCTTAGGACTGCAGCCAAAGTCAGGCACAGTCATTTTACCTTTGTAAGCAGTTCATTATGTCTATTTTTCTTTTTTAATGACAGCTCTTATTTACCGCCGTCTGTCTGCAGTTCAGGTTTGTAAGGCTATAATTAAGCTGTATCACTAATGGATATCTCTGTTTTTAAAAGAAATGAAATCACTAATGCAATGTCTCTTTATTATATAGTGCATGTGTTTAGTGGTTTGCATTCAGCCAGTCGCTTATTAAAGCCTTAAGCTTCGGAACAATTGAAGAGCTTTCTTCTCGGAATAATGTAGCATGATATTATGTGGTTCGAAATGAGGCACCTTGCTCACATTACGGGCACTTCCTCTGGTTCGGTTACAGAGAGTGAGTTTATACATCTTCTCACTGGGGAGGGAGGGGACATGTGAGCACAGGAATTCGCTGCCAAAGGATAAAGTGACAACTATGAGTCTAGATAGCTTTGAAAGAGGATTAAAATATGTGTGGAGGGTAGAACAATTAGTGCCTACTTGCCATAGAGATGAAAGAGAACTTTTCAATTCAGAGGCCTTGTTTTTGGCCCTTGGTCTCTACTCACTGGGTGGGCACTGTGTGAGACAGGATATAGTACTGGATGGATCATTAGTCTGATCCAAAAACGCTCTTCTTAAATTGTCTGCTCCCTGTGGCTTTGTTTCCTCTTCCTTTGACATCTTTTTATACTTTGTTCAGAGAGATGACAGTAAGGGTGTGGAATATTACTTATGATGTAAAAACATGGGATGTTGAATTCGCATCTATCTAACTCTGAACATAGTCCCGGAGAGCAGATTTTAAAAATTCCAGGCAGAGAAAGGGAACATGTTGCTACAAATCTGGGAGAACCCACATTTTGTCCAGAAAAAATATTACATTTTAAAAAGAACAGAAGGAATAAAATAAATTCAAAAGTCTGTTCACCAACTCTGTAATGCTGAGCTCTCATGAGATTGCCTCACAAGATCTTGTAACCATTTTGGAGCCACAAAAAAACAGACTGTGATTGTTTAGGTCATCCAAAATGGCTGCTACAGTATCTTTTGAGGTGAGTTTAATGAAGAAAGGAGTGAGTAGACAGGAATGATAAGAGAAGAAGAAGAATCTGATTAATAAACATAGCTTAACCTATGCACCATGTGTGGTGCATTCATTTTAAAATATGGGGGCAAGCAAGGGTTCTAAACACATCCTCATTAAGGCAAATGTCTTCACTGGCTTACTAAATACTTTATTTGCTGAAATTATTAATCTATCATAATATTGCTTCCACATTTCTCTCCAAAGACCCAAGGCAGCTTGCACTAGATTGCAAAAAGAATTAAAATAGCATCGTATGCAACAGTCACCAAGCAGCCACTAATATCCACTATTACTTTCTCTGGCAACAAAAACAAGTTTCCATTAATCTCCAAAAAAAGCACTAGAAAGGGATTTAAAAAGTAGCCAATGATGCTGCCCTCAGCCCATCTACAGAAGGAGTGCGCCAGAGGTTTGGGCCTGTTACTGCTTTTGCCCAGGGTGTCTTAGGCCGATTCCCCACAGTCAATTAATCACGTGATACGCGAAATATCAAGGATTCAGGAAGAACTCCCCACTGCCTGATCGACGAACAAGGATTCATCCCGGTTCTGGCACTCATTCTGCCTCTTATTCTGCGTCTTTGCCAAACCTGCTTGAAAGTACTACTTTTTTCAAAAAAACATGTCTTTGATCCAGTTTGGAGGGGAGGATTGGGGGTCTAATCTTGGTTGCAGGAGGAAAACAAAAAGGTCCTGCCCCGACATGGCATGACAGCCGATCAGGAGAGATGTGCCAAGTCGATCACGTGGTAGTGGGGATTGTTACATTTCTTGAATCCAAGATAGGCCTAGATGTCTTCACTAGAAACATGCTGTGGTGGGGAAGTTGAAACCTTGATGAAAAGGTGCAGTTTATTTTCAAACTTGGTTTGATCTAGATTGAATTTCCCGGTGGGGATTCAGCCATAGAGTAAACTAGTTTTAGAATGCAATCTATGGGGCCCCCGGGGATGGGGTAAAGGAGTTGTGGAAGTGGTGCAAGGTATGGGGCAAATACACTAGCAGGAAGAACACTTTACGTCAGCGATGGGTGCAGCACACAAATGCAAAAGCTGCCGCTGTGCTAATGCTCTTCGGCACAGGAATCTGTGCTAGCACTGGTGGGGGCATTCTGGGGGCATTTCTGGGGGTAGAGCTGACTTTAATCAGCTTCCAGTGGCCTTTTGGCTTGGGAACACCCTCTTTGACTGGCATAGGCTTATGTAACCTAAAAGTATGACACAGCCCATTGCCCTGCATAAGGAGTTTGTGGGGTGGCTGCGGATTTTCTGGGTTCGCCCGCTGCCTGAAACCCCTCTGGAGGCAGTGTGGCTGTGCTGCAGTGGCACCATCCCTGGTTGTTGTAAAACTATCCCCCCCCCCCCGGAATTGTACTGCTTGAGATGGTACAGGAAGGAAGCAATTGTCTGAGAAATAAGAGTTGGTAAACAGGAACATGACAAGAGATGTGACAATATATTTATTTATATGTTTCCTTGTTTCTACTTCACCTTTCTCATAGAGAGTTGAGGTGGCTTACAAAACTTAGAAAGCAAAACAAAAAATATATAAACGTGCAATAAAATATGATACAAATGAATGATTAATACAATAGGATCTTTCCAGTGTCCACAAGCTCATTCTGTAAAATGGAGAAAATTGTATTTTCCTGAAGAGAGTTCTGTGTAGATGTAATGTGTAGATGTGGAAGTAGCAAAGTAGATTTTATTGTACTTTTTGTTTGTTTGCATTGGCTTTAAAGGAAAAGAGTCAACAGCTTGAAATGGGCCCAGAAACAATTAGGTAACCAGGAGAGATGTTGAACTACACTTGTAGTAGGTTCTTAGCAGCTAACCTGTCTTAAATATTTTTACTACTTGAAGCTTCTGGATTGTGTTCTAATGGAGACATTTACATGTTCATCATATTCTGCTTTTCAACCACAAGTTCCTCAACGCAGATTGTGTGTGTGAGTGTAAAGTGTTTTCAAGTCACAGCTGACTTATGGTGACACCAGCAAAGGGCTTTCAAGGCAAAGCAGAGCTGGTTTGTCATTTCCTTCTTCTGCAGAGCTTTCCAATATGGTCTCCCTTCCAAATATCAATCCTGCTTATTTTCCAAAACTTGATAAGATCAGGCTCTGCCGTGCCACCTTCCCTCCATCAAAGCAGATTACATAAGTTTAAAAATACAATATTCATTATCTGTATCTCTTTTTTGCTTGTTTGTTTTGTTTGTGTTTCCTACCTCCGTTGCTGGAAAGTTTCAGTAAGCTGTTTTAGACTTTGCTTTCTTTAGGGTACTGAATTTTTATGCTGTCGTTGTTTATTATTTACGGATTGCAAGAGAATACGGTTGGGAAGCAGGTATCAGCACAGATGTGCCTCAGAAAATCAAGGATTTCATTTTTTTTTTTAAAATATTTTTATTGATATTTCGGAATTATTACAGATTTATATTGTATACTTTATATACATCCTCCATATCATTTTTCCCCCTTTCTCCCCCCCCTCCCTCCTTCTTCTCTTTCTTTTAGATGCTATAAGCAGGTCCATTCTTTTTCAATCTTTCTTGTCCATTTTTCTTCTGTAATTCCACTGCTTAGCCAGTCTTTGAATTCCATCCAAATCTCCTTCATATCCTTTGTTTTTCTTTGCTATATTTGATTTCTTGACATTGTGTCGAAAAATTCTCGTGAATTGTATTTGTTCCCATACATATTCCAACCATTTCTTGCATTGTTCTGTGATTTTTTGTCCTTCCACCCTTAAATGCTATTACTGCATGGGACCGCCTAATCATGAATTTGAAAAGTTTTCTTTTCTTTTGTTCTATTATAGTATAATCCACTATACCTATAACAGTAAATCTATATTTATCTTTATTTCTACCTTTTACATATTTTCTATGTATTTTATCACATTTTCCCACATATTTTTTTTTACTGATACATTCTGAAGCCACATATGTATGGTATTGCATTTTTTTCTCCACAATGCCAACATTTCGACTGAGCCCACTTATCATATATGCCAACTGTTTCGTGTTCTATACCATTTTAATATTAATTTCTTTCTCTAGTTCTGCATATTTATATCTATTTTTTATTTTATTCATATTATCTATAACTTTTACTGGTCTATGTCTTTTCACTCCATCTTTGTTGCCATTTTTCCATTATGATTCTTATCATGAATTTTTTGATCTTCTATCATGCTTTTGTATATAACTCCTAATATTTGTCCTTTCTTTTTTTCCTCACATATTTTTATACAACTTTTTTCATTATACACTCTTCCTCCCTCCTGAGGCTTTTATCTTTTCCTCCTGTGATTCCTCTAATAGTAACCACTCTTTTCTTACCTCCTCCTTTCTATGTAATGGAAACCTGTATTAATTCTCCCTTTCTCATTGTGTACAGTTGTGCTAATTTCTTGTATATTCCCTTTGTTCGTAGAGATCTTATTGTTTGTGCTCCTTCCTGTCCAACCATGCTCGCGAGTGGTGCTGCAAACGAAGCCCCAGCATCCATTTTCCCTTCCATTTCTCCCAGATTTCCATTAACACCCTTTCTAGGGCCTTTTAATTTTTGTCTTTCTATTTTGAACAACTTGAATATATTCCAAAGCTACCCTCGCGGTTCAAGTTTATTTTATTTCTTCAACTTCATCCATCTGTCTCTTTTATCTATTTGAATTCCCATCAAACTTTTATTTGAAATGCCTCAGAATATTCCTGTAATTTTGGGAGCCCCCCAGCCCATTAGTTTTTTTTAGACATATAGACTATTTTATTCATCAATTTTGGTTTCTTTTGATTAAATGCCCATAGTTTAATTTCTTATCCCATTCTTCTCAAATTGTTTTTTCTTAATCTCCAAACGCAAAGTACCTAAATAGATAGAAGAGTTTTGCATTATACACATTTTTAATGCTACTATTCTCTTAGAAATAGATAGATTCTTCCCTTTGCTAATTCTTTTTAATTGCTTCATTATTTTTTTCTCCATATTACTGTGAATTATATTTAAACATCTTTTTTCCTTCTTATTTGTTAGCCAATGTTATACCTAAATATTTAATCTCTTTCTTTCACCATTTTCTCCTAGTAGTTTTTTTTCTATATTTATCTCTTACAGGATTGTGATTTCTCCATATTAAATCACCAAACCAGAATGCTTTTTTGAAAAGTCTTCTAATATTATTTTTAATCTTTTTAAAGTTTCTACAGGGTTAGTTGTTATTAGTAATAAAAAAAAATCATCTAAAATAAAAGTTTAATCTATTTCTTTCTTTATTACTCTTATAGCCTTTGATCCTACCATTATTTCTAATTCTATCCGCTTAGGTATTCCATTGTTACTACAAATAATGATGGAGAAAAGCGGACATCCTTGTTTCACCCTCTTTCTATCCTAATTTCTTCCTAATTCATCCATTATTTATCATAATCTTTTGCTTTTATTGTTTTATATAATTCTTTTTTAATATCATTATTAATCCCTTTCCAAATCCCGTTCGTTCCATTATTGAATAAATATGTGCGGCTAACTGTGTCAAATGCTTGGCAGATATCTAATTTTATCATGGCATATTTTTTATCTCAATATAAACGATCACATTCAATACATTTCTATGGGATAGCATTATCTCTATCCTTCACGAACCAGAGATGATCTTTGACTAATTATTTTTTGGTAATATTGCCTTTATTCTGTTCGACAATACTTTATAAATATTTATAAATCCTGGTTTAATAAACTTATAGGTCTGTATGATTCAACCTGTTCTGGATTGCGCCCTGGTTTTAATATAGTGATTATTTCTGTTTCTCTCCATGTTTCTGGTATTTTCTGTCCCTTTAATATCTTATTATATAACCTTTGTAATTCAGGTATTAAATCAAGGATTTCAAGTCTGTTTGCCATCTGCTTTGGAATACTGTTTCTCCTTAGCAGAGCTGCAGATTTTGAGCCAAGTTCTGCTGTTAGCAGAATTCAGTGGCAGCCAAGGTAGAATCAGAGTAGGCATCTCATTTCCACCAGGCTGCTTCTGCTAATCCTTTGCTTCAGCGCTCAGAAAATGCTGAGCCTTTTCTCTGAAGATATGGCAAGATGGCAATTGAATGTTCAGCAGGCGTGAATTTTGCACAGCAGCAATTACAAACCGCATGTCACCATCCGTCCATCCATCATACTAACTTGGGTTTGCCAACTTTTTGATTCCATTCGTTCTATTTTTATCCCACCCTTTTTTCAAGGAGCTCGGAATGGCATATGCACTCCACTTGATTATTCTTTGGTGAGAAATTGTAAGTGGGCTTAGATCATCCAGTGAGCTTCATGGAAGAATGAGAATGTGAGTCCAAGTCACTCATTCTAGATTCATTCTTTAACCACTGCATCACTCTGGCTCTCTTGACATCTATGTTATTTAAGTATCTATATCCCACTTTTCTTCACACTGAAGACTCCAAGCAGTTTGCAAGGAACAAACAGAATAAGGGAGACAAAGGTTTTCAAAAACAACTGTGATTCCTGGGCCTGCTCCAGGATCCCTTGGACTGGCTTATTAAGGCCCATTGGTGCAAGCCCTTTAACTCTTGCTCTTCAGTTCAGACTAAAGGTTTGTATCCCTTGCCATGTCCAGACTAAATGCACAGGTCACACCAAATGCTCCATGGAGAGGGTTGTGGTCAAGATGGTGGAAAGTACTGTCAAGTCACAGCCAACTTATGGTGACCTGGGAGGGGTTTCAAGGCAAGAGATGGACAGAGGTGGTTTGACATTGCCTACATCTCCAGACCAGTCCTGCATTTCCTCAGTGGTCTCCCATTCAAATGCTAACTAGAACCAACCATGCTAAGCTTCTGATGAGATCAAAGTAGCCTGGTTATAGCTGTAGAAAGGGTAGGGCCCTATGAAGAAAAGCTTTCCCCCTAAAAATCATGTATATGGGTCTGCTCTGTGCCTTTGTACTGGAGCTTGGCTGCAGGTTTATTTATTTATTCAGTTTTTAATTTAATTTCACTTATTTGACTTGTACCCCACTCTCCCGCACAGGGCTCAGAGCAGCTAACAACCAACAAAACAGAGGCCCTTTCCACACGGGCCAAATACAGCGCCCTGGGGACGGCAAGAATGCCGTCCCCAGGGAGCTGTTTGCATGGGGGACGCAGCTGCTTCGCAGCCACGCCGCCCTTGCTCATCCCCAGCAGCGCGAAGCCGCCATTTTCCCACCTCACTCCCCGAACGAGGTTTTTGGGAAACGGTGGCTTCCAGTCGCTGCCGTGTGAACGGCAGCAGCTGGAAGGTGCCATCCCTCCCCCCTTTGCCCGATCGACCTACCTTCTCTGCGACTGTCTGGCGTGTCGCCGAGGTCTGGGGAAATGCCCCCCCCCCTGCCCTGCAACTCCAGAGTGGTCGTGCAGGGCAGGGGGCGTGTGTCCTGGCCTCAGCGATGCATCGGACGGTTGCAGGGAAGGTAAGTCGATCGGGTGATGGCGCAGCGCGGCACCGTCTTCCCTTTCGTTACCAGGATGGGGGGTTGGGTCGGCGTCATGTACACCGACCCAACCCCCAGCGTGGCCATGCGGAAACAGCCTCTATAACAGAATCAAATATGAACAATAAATAAATATGAACAGCAGCAAGTACCCCAAAACCATAGTCCCAGCTATCAATCATCAAACATCACTAAACATAGCATATCAACATTATTAACATTTCTTAACGGAATAACAAATAGCAAAAACATAATAGCACATAGCATAAAATATAACTGCATCATACACATAATAATATAATAAGATAACAGCATGACCTCATCAGTAATTGTATAGCAATAAGCATGAAATAACAGCGAGACATAGCACCACAACATAATATTATTCCTGCATCTTATCCCTCTTTTAAAGGAAGACCAATATGTTAAATTTAGGAAAATGAGTTCTTAAAAGATGGCTTTCTTGTGACTAGTGTGCTTTTGATTTCACCCTTCCCCTCATGGTCTTATGGTAGCTTGCAACATTTAACAATAAATACAGCTTTATAGGATGATTGCACCCAGACCTGTGTGTATGGTTCATAGCATGGATATGGGTCTCCTATGGGCTACTCAATTGTTATTATAATAGTACATGGTATCATGAAGAAGTTGGTTGTAACGATACAGGACAATGGTTCACTATGTGGCAATTTCTTGCTCCAAGCGAGTACTCCATTATTCCTTGCAGTGACTCTGGACAGATCTCATTATACATAGCCTTAAATATTAATATTAATATTCATACCAATTCTCTATCCTCCTTTGGCAGCCTATTTGATTCCCCTATCTTTCTTCAGAATAATAAAGACATTTCTCATGTTTAAACTAAATATTCCCTGTTGCAGTCTCAGACCACTGTTCCATGGTTTTCTTTCCTTGATTAGTTATAATAATTGATTCTTCTGCTTTTAAAATTCTTTCATTCCTTCATGTTTTTGCAGACAGGTATCATGTCCTGATTCTTTCATTTTTTCTTGCAACTGGCCTAGTTTTCTTAATATTTCCCCCCTAAAGACATAATTTTGAACATATCAAATCATTTCTATGACTCTTCCCCTGACCTTTCAGTTGCTTTAGTTTTTGATAACAGTCCAGTCCTAAGCAGAATTATGCCTTGCTAAACCCACTGACTTCAATTGATCTCAAAGGGTATAACTCTGTTTAGGATAACATCGTAAATGCAATGACTCCTTTCTTTCCCAGTGTATTTCTTATGGTGTTTCCCACTAGCATTAGCATGGAATTTAATATAGATTTTAAGGCAATATGAACAGAAGTTCTGACCTGAATAGCCTAAGCTAGCCTGATCTCAGAAGCTACAAAGGCCAGACCCTGGTCAGTTTTTGGATAGAAGATGACAAAGGAATATCAAGGGTGTTACATGGAGATAGGCAACAGCAAACCACCTCTTAATATCTCTTACCTTGAAAACCTCATGCAGTCAGCAAAAGTCAACTGTGACTTGATGACAGAATTTTTTTTTTACCAAGTACTAAGGATATGTTGGTGGGGTTTGTGCTTCCAATCTTATAAACCCCATCCAATGGCTTCTGAGAAATGACGATTGAAAATAGGACGTTGCCCGGATTACAGATACATTAATCATTTATATTTTATTATGCCCAGACCTGGAAAACCCAGGCTAGTGAAATCTCATCAGATCTCAGGGATTAAGCAGGACTAACCCTAGTTAATACTTGGCTGGGAGACCACCAAGAATCCTGGGTTGCTACACAGAGGCAGGAAATGGCAAACCACTTCAGAGTGTCTCTTCCCTTATGGGGTTGGCCTAAGTTGGCTGCAACTTTAATAAAAAAACATTAATATGGACATCTTTTTTCCCCTGTCAAATCACAGCTGACTTGTGTTTTTCCCATAGAGTTTTCATGGCAAGGGTCATTCAGAGGTGGTGTGCCATTGCCTTCTTCCATTCCTGACTCTGGTATCCAGAGGTGGGGTCCAGCAGGTTCTCACAGGTTCCCGAGAGTAGGTTACTAATTATTTGTGTGTGCCAAGAGGGGGTTACTAAGTGGTGATTTTGCCACGTGATTTTTGCCTTAGTTACGCCCCTCTTCTCAGCAGTAGCGCGCAGAACTTGAAGCAGTCTAGCAGGAGGTGCACCGGTGTGCGTGGCAGCTTGCGCCTGCATGCATTCGTTTCCCGCCCAAGTACTGGTGCAGCAGCTGCATCCTTGCCACAGCTCCGCCCAGGAATGCCCCGCCCCCGGAATGCCCGGCCCCGCCCCTGTTTTTCCCCGCCCAGCCCCATTGGCGCTACGCCACAGTTTGAATCCCACCACCATGGGAACCTGTTACTAAAATTTTTGAATCCCACCACTGCTGGTATCCCTTGGAGGTCTCCCACCCAAATTTTAGTCAGGGTCAGGTGTGAGAATGTGTGATTGGCCTTTGGTGACCCAGAATGCTTCCACAGCACAAGCTGGGATTTGAACGTAGGTTTTACCCAGACATCAGCTCTTTGGTGATTTAAATCTGTGTCTTGCCCTAATTCACTCCTGTTCAACATGATTGGAGGCTAGAAATATCATCAGGATTGTTGTGAAAAGCATTTAAAAGCAATAGCACATCTCTGCTTTTAATAAGTTTTCCCCCCTCCCTGTCCCCCCTCCCCATCATAATTTAAGTGTAAACACTGTGAATAAAAGTAGTCAGGGTTAGCTGCAGGGATTTTTGTTCTAATTATGTAGGCCCTCTCTTCCTGTTTTTTTTATGGTGATTCTAATTGCATTGGTTAAAGCAGCTAACCAGTTATACTCTTGAATTTGTCCTCTAGCCAAGTAACTTAAATGCTGTAGATGGACAAACTTGTTTGAATAAAAATGAGAACATTAAACATCTATGAGAGTTGTGGAGTCTCCTTCTTTGGAGGTTTTTAAGCAGAGGATGGATGAACATATGTTGAAAGGGCTTTGATTGTGTGTTCCTGCATTGCAGGGGATTGGACTTGATGACCCTTGGGGTCTCTTCCAACTCTATGATTCTATGATCACTATCACTAATAATATTGTGATTCTGCTGTCAAGTGTAAAAACCCTCCCTTCGAGGAAAAGCTTGTGACCATTTTGTATGGCTTGTCTGGAAAATCTTCTGTTTTAGTAAAATATTTAGGGTTTTACAGGTCCTAGTCCAACACTTTAACCACATCTAGGATATATGATACCATTCTTGACCATAGTATAATGTCATACACATGATAACAAAGTAAATAGGAATGTAGTAGCAGTTGGAATATAACCACTTTATTATCACTTGCCTCAGAGTTGAAATTGTTTTCATATGAATGTGGTGTTCTAAAAGCATAAGTACACTTAAATAAATAACCTCAGACTTTGTTTTAAACTGGAATTTTTAAAAGAAGTAATTGAGATGACTTGAACATGAAATAGTGCTCTTTGTTTAGCATATTTCTATCCTGCCTGTTCAGAGTTCTTCTCCAGGAAGATTACAAGTAAAGCTTAACACATTAACACATTAAAACACATATACAGCAGAGGTTTTTTGTTAGCATAGCAGAACTTAATTCAGCCATTTATCAACAGGAACAGCCTTCGGACAGTGGATGAAGATGGCTACTCCCCACCCCCACCTCATGCTTCTAAAGGAACATAGGTCACAAGTGCTTTTTTAGAGGCCTATTCAAACACATGACCAATTTATGTGATTTCCCTTCTTTCTGTGAGAGAAGGAAGAACATGATGGCTGTCTGCACATGAGCTATTAATTCATCTACCACTGTATGGTAGAGAGAAGTGATTCTTCTTCTTCTTCTTCTTCTTCTTCTTCTTCTTCTTCTTCCACATGAAGCCTTCATTTCCAGATAAATGTTCCCAAAAGGTCAGTTGTTCATTTTTTCCCTTGCTAAACAAAGAAAGGGCACTATTTCATGTTCAAGTCATCTCAATTAATATCACTGTCCTTCAGGCATGGTGATTGATTATTGGTCCATGTTAAGTCCAGAACAGCAGCAACAACAAGAAACCTGATAACCCAAGACAGTGAAGGAGCTTCTTATTAAGACTTTGGCTTCTTCTAAATAACATTTCTTCAAGGGGCGTTTCACCTTCCTGCTCCATCAAAATCCCAGTTCGCTATCTGGGAACTCCTGTGTGTGTGTAAATGTGGTCAAGTTGCTTCCAACTTATGGCGCCCTATGAATTAAACTCCTAGTTTCGCAATATTGCTGTCAAATTAGGAATAGGTCTAGTGGTTTATACTGGTACAGTTGGAATAACAGCTAGAGCAAGTGCACAAATTTGAGTTTGACAATGGACTTAGAAAGATGTAACTGTTTAGGTATGCACTTGGAGACAGCAATGTGGCTATTAGAAATCAAGTGTCACCTATTCATAATGAAAAAATAGAGAGTTATGTTGGTCAATAGCAAAAAAAACAAAAAAGAGGCTATCTTCTGTTACAGTTAGCTAAAATAACACTATAGTACACAGGTTTTTCAGTTTTTCAGAAGTTTTCATGAGGCCAGATGTTATTAAAAACCAAACAGCAAAATGGAAGGGTTGGGGAGAAAGCTCTCTCAGACTGTGATGGTAAGGACTGTTCATGAGCATCAAGCATAGAAGAGTTGCTAGTATTAATTCACCCCTTGGCATGCTGGGAACAGGAAGCAAGAAAAAACGAGGAAGCCGTCCAATTGAAATCATAACAACCAACAGTGAATAAAATCTCTCTCTCACTCCAAATGGAATACACAGGTACACTGAAAGGCTAAGGAGAAATGTAGAATTCCTTGTATTAAATATTCCGGAGATTAGCTGATGCAGTAAGAAAAAATGAAGTGGCAGCTAAACTTCATTTTAATCTCTGACTAACTTGCCACATGGCTTTTCTAACCTGAGCACCTTTCCCTTAAAACCTGAACCATGTATATCATGTTTCATTCAACAAGCTATTTTAATTTTTTTTTTTTTACAGTAAGATTCAGTGGCTAGTAGTGCAGAAATTTAATTACTGGATGATCACCCTATTTGCTTTCATTAACACAAAGTCTTTTTCCCTTCCTGTTTGGTTGGGAAAGTAATTAACTGTCATTGTGTGACAGCAGATCTTACCCCCTCACCAAGTTTTTCTTGAGTATTTTAGATAAAATTGGTGGCCTGACCTCTTTCGTCCTCACTCTGTCTGCATCTCAGACACCGTTTTAATTGAATGAACTCTCACACTAGCAAATGTAATCAAAGGATACAATTCTTCTAATTTTAACCGGCTCTGTGAGTTACTGACTATGGTAAGCCCTGGTAAACACACTGGGTAATATGTAAAATTAGCACTTCATTAGATAGTGTTTTTTTGTCAGGCTGGCTAGTAAATGCAAGTGAGACCCAGCAATAAAGAGTAATGGGCAGGCTAAACCTAACATCTTGCTACAACGCATCCATGCCAATGGTATCATGTAGTCATAGTTCTGGATTTGGGAATCCACGCAGAGGTGGGATCCAGCAGGTTCTCACAGGTTCCCGAGAGTAGGTTACTAATTATTTGTGTGTGCCGAGAGGGGGTTACTAATTGGTGATTTTGCCACTTGATTTTTGCCTTAGTTACGTCCCTCCTCTCAGCAGTAGTGCACAGAACTTGAAGCAGTCTAGCAGGAGGTGCACCAGCGTGCGTGGCAACCTGCGCCTGCGTGCATTCGTTTCCCGCCCGAGGACCGGCGCAGCGGCTGCATCCTTGCCACAACCCCACCCAGGAATGCCCCACCCCAGAATGCCCGGCCACGCCCCCGTTGTGCCCTGCCCAGCCCCACTGGCGCTACGCTACTGTTTGAATCCCACCTCCATGGGAACCTGTAACTAAATTTTTTGGATCCCACCACTGAATCCACATATTCAGTTTGTCTGCCAACCAGAAGCCCTTTTGGTTTTTTGGAAATATTTATTTGTTTGCTTGTTTGTTTGTTTACTGTATATTTATTTCCTGGGCATCGCAGGAAGTGTATGGAGTAATGTGTGTGTGTGTACTGTCAAGTCACAGCTGACTTATGGCAACCCCAGTGTTTTTAAGGCAATAAATATTTGGAGGTAAAGGTTTGCCATTGCCGGCCTCTGTGTGGGCTGAGGGAGTTCTGAGAGAACTGACTGGCACAAGGTCACTTAGCAGAAGGTAAGAATCGAACCCGGTTCTCCAGATTAGAGTTTGTCGCTCTTAACAATATTGGAGTAATATGGGCCAAAAAAACCCCTTATTCTTCTTTCAGTGAAGCTCTTTTGGGGGCTGCATATGTAAACAGGACAATAAAACTTCCATGGTCATTTTGGTCAGGAAAGTGGTATGTGCAAGGATGGGGATGGGAGACAGAAACCCCTTCTCTCTCTGCACTGTGATCCTGTTCTGTATTGGGACTCTACAGCATGGACAGCCCAATCCAGAGCCCTCAGTGGCTGAGACCAGTGCTGCTGTGGTTCCACCCTGCCACTTTCAGAGGACCTTTCGGTGGCACGGGGAGGGAAAATACAAAAAAACCTCCCCACCACCAAAAAGCCCTCCAAAAGGGTGGCATAAGTCCATGCCCCATGCTGCTGCATATCCAGAGGCAAAGCTGTTTCCCTGAAAATAAGGCCTACCCTGAAAATAACCCCTAGCATGATTTTTCGGGACTTTTGGAAGATGCTTGATATATAAGCCTTACTCCAAAAATAAGCCCCAATTACGGATTCCCTGGTGCAGCTGATGTGGTCATGTGGGGGGTACAAAATCATGGGGAAAAAATAAGACATCCCTTGAAAATAAGCCCTAACGCATCTTTTGGAGCAAAAATATAAGACCCTGTCTTATTTTCGGGGAAACATGGTAGGGAGGGAACCAGCTAACGTCTTCTCCACCCCGGCCACACTTCTGAAACATCCTCACTATACCAGCAGGGCCAGCGGTGGCATGGGAGTGCTGATGTGGCACTCTGTGCTGCATCCAGGCATCTGGCCACCCACAGCAGGTGCCTCAGTGGATTTATCTCTCCACCAGGGTAAGTGCCCTGTGGAGGGCATTTCTGCTGGCCTAGGGTTGCACTGCCTCCAAGATTTGCTTTAGTCGCCCCACTCTGGATTGGGCTATTACTTAATTAGTACTCGGGAGATGGCTAGGGAGAATGAGAGCCAGTTAAGAAGAATCAGGAATTTGTG
Organism: Sphaerodactylus townsendi; assembly: GCF_021028975.2. NCBI lineage: Eukaryota > Metazoa > Chordata > Lepidosauria > Squamata > Sphaerodactylidae > Sphaerodactylus > Sphaerodactylus townsendi. The sequence continues at coordinate 168,842,999 of NC_059425.1, read as the reverse complement.
TATTCTCTGGCCCATTACAATGTTTGTGTATATTCAGGCTGACCAGACGTCCCGCTTTTGGTGGGACAGTCCCGCCTTCAAACAATTTGTCCCGCGTACCGCGGGTTATTTCAATTGTCCCAATTTTTGGGAGGCTGCCTCACTGCCTTCTGGGGCACAAGGCAGTGCGGCAACCTCCCAAAAATCAGGACAATTGAAATAACCTGCGGGGCGCAGGACAAATTGTCCGCGGGGGGAGCGGCCCAGGAGCTGAAGGCGCCTCTGTCCATTGTGGGGGGGCTTTGCCATTTGTGCATGCGCACCTGGCCGCAGGAGCACGGCCTTTTGGGGCTTGCCGTTTCCCACCCTGTCACAGGGCGGGAAATGGCAGCGCCCCAGAAGGCAGTGCGCTCCTGCGGCTGCGTGCGCGGCCGCTTACCCCCCCGTCCCGGTTCACAAAGGTGACCATCTGGTCACCTTATGTATATTCCATAGCCACACTGCTTCATTTCTCCCAGGTTGACTTTTCTTGACAATGCAGGGAATATAACAATAATGACATACTTTGCAAATATGATTGTTTAAATGCATTTGTTGGGGCGGGGGGTGAAGACTCCATTATATGTAATTGTCAGCTGGGTAATTTGTTTCCCTTTCGGAAAGCATTCTAATACACTGAGGATTGATTAATCAAGTCTAATACAAGTATATGTGTGTGTGTATGTATTAAAAGCATAATCTGTGAGTTCCCTTTTCACAAGAGAAAAAGATGCTGTTTATTTTTTTAAAAGAAAAACAATTGTTTCCCGAAAGTAACAAAGTGGCATTATGTTGACGCCATACGGTGACTAAAAAATGGATTCTACGGTGTTCTGTCTGTTAGATTGACTCTAGAGTTTCTGTTTTGTAATTTGTTTTGGCATCCTCAATGACTTCCCCATATTTAAATAGATGCCTGTTAGTGAGACAGCCTTTATATAAGTAGGGTTGTGCATGGGGAGGGGGTTTTGCAAACAGCAGGATGTGATCCATCTCCTACTGCTTAATGAAGAGAACACTCCCATACTTCTGCCTTTTTGGCGGCTTCCCTTGTAATATTATTCATCCACATCCTGTGCTAAGGAGCTATGTGTACATTCACATTCTTTTTTTAAAAAAAAACCCAGTACCTTATGTTCCTCTGTTCCAATACAGAACTGCACAATTCATCAGTTCATTTCTGTCTCAGTAGCTAGGGTTGCCAGCTCTGGAAATCGAACCTTCTGGTATCAGGTTAAGCAGTGGTGGGATCCAAAAATTTTAGTAACAGGTTCCCTCGCCAGCCCCCCCTCAGCAAAGGGGGCAGAGGCATACCTAGGCAAACCTGAGCCCTGGGCAAAACCTGAGTTGGATGCCCCCCCCCCATGGGCAGCCACCCCACCACGACCCCCCCAAATTTTTTTGCACCAGGTCATTTCTAAATCATCATCACATTATAGAAAATGCCCCAACTCACAAATCTGAACACAGCAATGGTGAAACATACAGGTTCTTTGATAGAGACTGGTGAGATAAAAGGTACGAAAGGCTGAGAATCAATGAATTGCAGTACCTGAAAGGGATTAACCCAGTTCAGGGAGTTGCATTATTAGTCGCAATTGCTATATGGAACCTTCACGTTCAAAGGCAGGATGCCTCTCGGGGAGGCGAGGCCGTGGAGATGGAAAAGCGGACCCAATTAGTAACCCCCTCTCGGCACACACAAATAATTAGTAACCCACTCTCGGGAACTGGTGAGAACCTGCTGGATCCCACCTCTGAGGTTAAGGTTTGGAGAACTCTTATGGAGACAAAACCCAGTGTGTGTCTTAAGATAAAGGAAGCAGGAGATCCTAGGGTTGGGATCTTCAGCTTTTTGAGCCTGTGGGCACATTTGGAGTTCTGACACAGCATGGTGGCTGCAGCAATAAAATGGTGGCCACAAAATGATTACCACAGTTTGACTTCAGTAGCACTGTGTAGATCCTTCTGCTGTGGTGGCAGCTGCTGTCAAAGCAGCGTTCTAAAAAATCAGCACAGCCAATCAAACCTCAGGCTTTTGCACCCTTACTCATTGCCTTGAGGCCGTTTGCTTTGCAGTGGGGCTTTCCCATGGTTTTCTGTTTACACAAGAGATTGGGCTGAAGTACTCACCCAAGCATTGGTTCTCAGGTCCAGTCAGCAGAGCCAAGCTGGTCCAAAACGACAGTTTTTATTTGCAAGGAAGGCACCTCTTACAAGAACTGGAACCTGAAAGCAAGAGCTCTACCCAGTTACTACTGTAACTTGCTCTACGCTGGCTTACCTTTAGCCATGATCCGGAAACTGAAACTCGTGCAAAATGCAGCAGCCAGGCTCCTTTCCGGGGCAACATCTAGGGACCGGATTACGCCGGTCCTATACCAACTACACTGGCTGCCAATCGAGTACTGGGTCATGTTTAAAGTTTTGGTATTGACCTTTAAAGCCATTCGCGGCCTTGGCCCTGCTTATCTGAGGGACCGTCTCTCCCTATATCGCCCTTCTAGGCCCCTCCGCTCGTCGGAGGCGGACCTACTGGTGATCCCTGGCCCCAAGGCGATCCGGCTGGCCTCTACAAGGGCCAGGGCTTTTACAGCTCTGGCCCCTACCTGGTGGAACAGGCTTCCAGGTGAGATCAGGGCCCTGTGGGACTTACAGAGTTTCCGCAGGGCCTGTAAAACGGACCTGTTCCACCAGGCATTTGGCCAGCCGGGATGATTTCAACTTCGCCATGAAGAACATCTGGCCTCCGTGGGTACACAAAGGGGGGAGGGAGGGGTTGAAGCCATCTGCAAGTTTTAGTATTTTATGTATTATTATATGTTTTAAATTGTTTTTATGACTGATGGACACCGGCCTGAGTCTTTGGGGAGGGCGGTATATAAATATGATAAATAAATAAATAAAATAAATATGACTAAACTTAATCACATTCCTTCCTTCCTTCCTTCCTTCCTTCCTTCCTTCCTTCCTTCCTTCCTTCCTTCCTTCCTTCCTTCCTTCCTTCCTTCCTTCCTTCCTTCCTTCCTTCCTTCCTTCCTTCCTTCCTTCCTTCCTTCCTTCCAGTCAACTGACCCATACAAGCAACTCTATACAGGTTACAAAATAAAGTACAAAATCAATTTAACAAAAATAATGCAATAAGTTTTGTAAATTAATAAAATGAATAAACTATCGATACAAGATATCATCTTCTGGGGTGCTCTGATTTTTAACCTAAATCCCACAGATAATAGGGGAGGAGCAGAATATTCGGTTATATACACATTAACCCAATACATGTTCCACATTAGCAGAGCACTTTTTGCCTAGATTATTTGCATCTTAAAAGGGTCTTTTTCTTCGTATCTGAAGTACTCCTGCCAGCCCAGCAGGGGCAAACGTTGCATGACTTGTTGTTTTCCTGCAAAATCTCCCCTTCTTCCCCTCCCATCCCTGCCCCCAGCTTCTGACAGGTCCGGTCCCTTCCTTCAGTAATAGACCTGCAGTGTTTAAAAACAAACAACAAAACAACAACAAAATCCTTCTGATTGTTCAGAAATAGTGACCAGAAGAGTGGGAAAAGGTACTGTTGGGTGAGCTGGGGAAGGTAGGAAGGAGAAACAAAACCCGGATGAAGAATTATGCTTTGTGTTAAGCTGTTTTGCTTCACAGTGAAAAGCAAAGCAACAGGAAAAGTTGCATTTAGTCAGCATTTGAAACCATGCAACATCTCTGCTCTGTCTTGTGGTGGCAAAAAACAATGGATAAAGGAAAGACCACGGCGAAGGAAAGAAAGGTAAACTCCCTACAAGCGGAACACATGTGCATCAATGCCCTGCCAGTTGTCAGTCTGAAGCTGGGTAAAAGCCCTACCTGGCCCACCTACTTCCTAAAAACACTTGAAAGGTGTTTGAGGGCACCATGGGCACCATGCTAGCGACCCTGTCCTGGTGGGTTTTTGGTTGGTCCAGGGTGGAGCCTGACATTTTCGTGCAACCAGCCCAGTAATTTGGGGTGGATTTAGAAATAGTTTTGTGTAAAAATCTATTACTTCATTGAAGGTGTTCAGCTAAAAATAAAACCAGTTGATTGTGTGTGGGGGAGGAGATTATATCCCACTTTATTGCAGCAGTTGATCCCAAAGTTATTAAACAATAAGCCAGAAATGGTCAGTTACCTCCCCCCACTACCCAGTTGGTTGTCAGTCCAACTCAGTTTGCAGAACGTGATGCAAGAAAGTAATTTAGCTCTTTATATAATGGGATCTGATGTGTAGTGATTACTGAACCATTCCATTTACAAGCAATTGTCCTGCGGCTGTCTCTCGGAAAGAGACCCAAACAAAGTGGTTATGAATGTGCTAAAAATAATCACCAACTCTTTCTCTCATGGTCTGATGGTCTGATGCAACTGCTTGTATGCCAAGTAGTTGAGTTTGAATGTGATTTACACATGGATAATTAATGCAATATGCTGTACTGAGTGCTTGGTACCTCGCATTTGATCAAGTTCCCTGAATGGCAGGTCAAGGTTCACGTCAAGATTCATGTCAAAATGGTGGGATCATTTCTAGTTATCTGTGTATTTGTCAGAATATTTACACTTTGCCTTTCCCCTTGGCTCAAGATAGCCTTGAACCATACAGAACACAATAAAACCCTATTATCCCACCCTAAAAATACATGCAGCCTACACCCAATTCAAAGGCCAAGCAAATAAAAAGATCTTGCTGCACCTTCTAAAAACTGAAAACGGCGGCGTCTCCCACAGCCCTTCAGGGAGCTTGCTCCATAAGGTTGAAGCTACAGTAATGAAACCAAGAGCTCTGGCTAATGCTACTGTAAATAAGAGAACAGGCTGAGAAACTCAAGATAATCTTCTGTAGTCTCCAAAATGGTCAGCTAGAGAAAGTGTGTGTGTGTGTGTGTGTGTGTGTGTGTGTGTGTGTGTGTGTGTGTGTGTCCTGCTTTGGTTTTCCTGCGCTTGCTGTGGATCTGTCAATCAGAAACATTGCCTTCAGGAGAGCGGGAACAGCCAATCAGGATGCAGCACACCAGAAATGTTCAAGCATGCGTGCTGCATCTCCGTTGAAAAAAACAAACAAACAAAAAAGCCGGGCTCATGCAAAAGAAGTTGGGGTATTTCCTCCCGGTCTTAACTTGATTCCTTCACAGAAACAGGCACCCATGCAAAGGGAGAAACTGGGATAAAATAGACCCACATTTTTAAAATACCGAATGTAACCCATTATAATTATGCTGTGCAGAATTGACCAATGTCTCTGAGGTCGAATCCCCACTACCGTCTTAGCCAGGTTTCAGAACACAGAATAACCTCAAACCTGGCTAGTTTGTGTTCTGAAACCTGGCTAAGACGGTAGTGGGGATTCGACCTGAGAGTTCCAGAGCTTTGATGCCACAGCAAACAAGGCTTCTCATCTCAGAAGAAAGAGGAACCTGAAGCATGTCTTTTGAAGATGATTGTTGCACATGGGTAGGTTCATAAGGGAGTAAGGCAATCTTTCAGATATGCTTGTTCCAAGCCATATAGGGCCGGGAGTGTTACCAAAAACTTTTTGAGCATTTTTCGAATTTGGGCACCGTATATTAGAACTGAACATTTTCAGATTTACCCAAAAGCTGAAGCCCCATATTGGTATGGGGTTTTTCACCTTTTTTTTGGGGGGGGGGGAGGGAGGCTCAAACATTTTTAGTCCATTATACTCTATGGGGAATCTTTGTGAGGCTCTGGGGGGCAATTTTTAAAAGGTAGAGGCACAGGATTTGCAGTGCAGCTCCTTGTGACTCTCATTAGTAAAGATTAGGTCCAATTTTATGGGTCCACAAAGATGGATATCCCTTCCATCCTCTATTGTTCCCAATGGAGGCAAAATGAAGCCCGCTGAGGACTCTCCATTCCCCAAATTCTGTCTTCCTCAGGGTCCCCCTCCAAATTTTCAGAAATTTCCCAACCTGGAGGTGGCAACCTGACCTGAAATTCTACTCCTGGAGGCCAGGGGACACAGGAGTAGAATTGGGGAGCATTTTGGGATGCAGTAGAAGGGGAAAGGTGAGAAAGTCATGGTGCAAATAATTCTGTCTGTTGAATTCAGGCCTCTAAGTTTGAGCTCGAAAATGAGGTGGGTCTGTATCAATGCAAACTGAGATTCACCCACAATAATTACGTTCTTTCTTTTTTGCATTGTTTGATAGCTAATCTGAGTAGGCATATATTTTATTACTTAAAGAATTTCATTAAGATCAGTTTTAGTTTGTTCTACTGTGTTTTTAATAGCACACAGTTCACATTGTATTTTGTGTTATTTAGTCCAGATGTGCATTGAAGAAATACTCCTACTGGTCATATGTGAATCAAATCGGAACAAAACATGATGCCTAGCAGTAACAGAACAATGACAAGCGAATATTAATAGTTCTTTGTCTCAGTTATGAGAACTTGTAAATCAACTTTCTATATATTGAAAGGATTTCAATAATAATATTGCTATAATAACAAGGAAATAATCTTTCACTAAGATACAGAATGCAGATATGCTGAAAGACAAAAACCCCGAATGAACAACAGTAGAAGCAGGAAATGCACGTGGAGATTAGATGACAATGCCTAAAGTTTCATTTCCTCTGTACATCAACGCCATTGTTCTGGGCTGTGTCTGTTTGACCAGTTCATGGGTCAGCTCTTGCTTACATGGATAATCTATTCACATCATTGCTTCCGGTAATGCTTATTTATTACCAGTCTTTGCAGCTACCATAGAAGTATCTACGTTTGATAACCATCGTGAATAAAAAGATCTCATTGTAAAATGCAGCCCAGAAAAGGTTATTTTAGGCTTTCTATTACTAAGCCAAGCAACAGAGATAAATTGCAATTTTTAGGCTCTAGCTTAATGATGTTATTAATTCTACCCAGTTTCATTTATTCTGTGGGAGAAGAAAGGCAGCATATTTTGGTCCAGTCTCATCAAATCTCAGAAATTAGGCAGAGTTGGGTCATGGATGGGATACCACCAAGAAAGTCTCTGCAGAAGAAGGCAATGGCAAACCACCTCTGCTTTTCACTTGTCTTGAAAGCCCCTTGTTGGGGTTACCATAAATCTGCTACATTTTAATGGCACTTACGTATGTATGTAAGCACCACTGGGAGTTCATTGGGAGGACTGTGAAGAGGTGGCATATAAATTCCCTAAATAAATATGTAGGAGTCAATCGATCAACCTTTATTGGTTTGATAGGAAAGGCCCAAATGCTGCTGCAAATGAAAAGGTGCCTCCAGCCCATTTCTCTGCCATATGTCTTTATTTCCCCTCAGTGCATTTGAGGAGCTGTTCCACTGGGCTTTTGGAGAAGTTGCCCACTGATGGCGCCCCCTCTTTCCCCCTTTTTAACTCCTGCGGCCTTTATTCATCTATGGGCCTTTCCGTCTCCTTCTCCAGAGGGGCTTTTTAGATCATCTGGACGCTATATTTTGTACGCTGTGTTTTAAATGGCCTTAATTATTTTAATGTTTAGAGCCTATATTTATATTGTGTTTATATTTAAATTATGAGAGTGCTCTTTTGTTAAGTTATGTTGTTTATGTTGTACACCACTCAGAGCCCTTTGGAGATGAGCGGTATACAAGTTTAATAAATAAATGAATGAATGAATGAATGAATGAATGAATGAATGAATCAATCAATCAATCAATCAATCAATCAATCAATCAATCAATCAATCAATCAATCAATCAATCAATCAATCAATCTCAGAATGCCTGACATTAAATATCTGAAAATTATCAGAACACACTAGGAACAGGAGGTACCTGGTACATTCCTTAAATTTTTGATTTGAGTTGAATTTTAATTTATATACTGCCCTCCCCAGAGGGCTCAGGGCGGTGTACAACATAATAAGTAAACAACAACATATCAATACAATAGGACTAAGCATAATAACAACATCATTTACAATACACCCTGACAATAAATGTAGCTCCCAGAATGTTGTTCAGTGATAATTACATACTGCTTATCCCATCCCCATCCCTTATCTACCATCTTTGTCAATTGTTGAAAAAACGATCAAATTAAATAGATTTTTTTTAACCTGTTGGGGTCAAATGGGGAAAGTTGTCTCCTGACAAAGTTATTGCTTGTCTTCTCTAGCCTTACCTATTTTGCTTAGATGATTGAGTGCTGCTTATGTTCATCTATGACTGTGCATACTTTGTGCAGGCATTTTCTCAAATTTAACTATCCCCCTTCCTTCTGTCTACCCAACATAATGAAAAAAAATTGCAAACAAGATACTTCCGTTCAGGGGCAGAGCAAGGGGAAACTGCACCTGTGGCATGCGTGCGCCCTGTGCACCTGCTGCAGCACTGCCTGTCCCCCCCGCCCCAGAATGCCCTGGAACGCCCCACCACAGCCTAGCCACACCTCCACTGTGGCTCCGCCCGGGCCATCATGCCCTCCACCCCTCCAGGCCCTGCTTCCATTGGTGGTCTTCATCTTGTTGAGTTGAGCAGCATGGAGGAAGCTGCATGGTTTCTCTCTGGAGTTTTTCATATTTGCTAATTTTGCTTCAGGGATTGACTTCTAGAACGTTGTTCATTTGTCTTAATTGCGACACATTTATATGTTGTTGCACTGCTGCCTGTGAACTGTCGCTCAGTTATATCAGTTCTGAGCGTAAACACCAGCAAAATGAATGCCACAGATGAATGAAGGCCACCAACTGGGCAGGTGCAAATGGCAGTGCATGCATGCTAACCTGACTGGATTTAAATGATTCAGTATCTACCAAGTGAAGACCCTGGAGCATATGCAATCCATGAAGATATGTCAATTTTGAGCATGCATCAACATGAGAACTTGGGCAAACCCTACATTCAAGGCGACCCTCGTGCTGACACAAAATGAAAGGCTACTCATTTTTTTATATTTTTTAAAAAATCATCAACACAATCATCTGTTCACACTGAACACACATTGTAAACAAGGTAAGCTTCACTTTTGAATGTGCTTTTCTCCCTTTTTTTTCGTAAACACTGAATCATTCCTACCAACTATCTAAGAATGAACGATGGCCAGAAATAGTAGTCATTCTGGCGAGTGTAAGCTAGTGAGAGAAGAGACAGAAAGAAATAAGAACATAAGAACTAGCCTGCTGGATCAGACCAGAGTCCATCTAGTCCAGCACTCTGCTACTCGCAGTGGCCCACCAGGTGCCTTCGGGAGCTCACGTGCAGGATGTGAAAGCAGTGGCCTTCTGCTGCTGCTGCTCCTGAGCACCTGGTCTGCTAAGGCATTTGCAATCTGAGATCAAGGAGGATCAAGATTGGTAGCCAATGAAACGCGACATGTATTTCTTGCTGTTTTGCATTGATTCCCTTCATGTTAAACTACTTTTTAAATTGCTGGGGCCCTTGTATTTCAAGCCCATTGGGCACCTGAATTAAGCTATGTATAAAAATGGCAGGCACCCCTTCTTCATTACCAATCTTGCCTGGTTTCTAAAAAGAATTCTGACTTGCACTTCAGCAAGAACTAATCCATGAATTATTTGTGTCTTCCATCACCCACGTAAAACCTTATTTTTTCCTTCAAGAAAGAATAAAGCATCGCAGGGACAGTATATGACCTTTTTCTTTTCTTTTTTCCCCCTTTTTGAACAAAAGCATGGCACAGAATCACATTAATAGAGAATATGATTCATGCTTGGTACAGTAAAGGCTTTCCTCAGTGGAGGGCCAAAAGAAAAGGCCTCATTCAAGGACGTCCATTTTAAGGCCATTCATATTTTATGAGGAAGGAATGGATTGCTTATTTTCAAGCAGGAGCTACTGTAAAAATTATTTTGATTTCCTTTGGCCACAGGGCCTGGTACCGAACAGTAATAAATCTCTCGCTTGGTGCTGAGATATCAGGTTGTGTTTTTGCTTCGAGCAAATAAAATACATGTAATATATGAGATTTAGGTCCCCTTGTCTGCTTGACCTGAAGGTCCCAAATATAGGCTGTAAATAAGTGAAGACGTCTCCACTGGCTGATCTTCCAATTTTTCCAGAACATTGAATACTTTGTACATCAGGTCCCTTCAATAGCACATTATTCAGGACACTATGTGCTATTAAAAGAGTTTGCAACTTGAAGATAGTACAAACTTGAACAATTCTTTTGGAAATTTCCATATAGTAAATAATTGTTTTCTTACCCCTGATTCAACTAGACTCATATTATGTATTATCATACGGAATATCACATAGAAGACAGCAGTTCTTGATTCTGTAAATTCTACAGCACTTCAATGCTCTAACTAGGGCAGTGATGGCGAACCTTTTCGAGACCGAGTGCCCAAATTGCAACCCAAAACCCACTTATTTATCGCAAAGTGCCAAAACAGCATTTAAACCTGAATACTGAGGTTTTAGTTTAGAAAAAACAGTTGGCTCAGAGGCGCGTGTTACTCGGGAGTAAGCTTGGTGGTAGTCAATGGCTTTGCTTTGAAGCAACCATGCAACTCTTCAAATGGGTGGATCCCGACCCAAGGAGGGTTTACTCAGAAGCAGGCCCCATTGCCAGCAACTGAGCTTACTCTCAGGTAAAGGATCGCGCTTTGGTTCTTCCCATGAAAATCAGTGGGGTTTAATAGTGCTTTCCCCCCGACATGACACACTCTGTGCGCATGTGCCCACAGAGAGGGCTCTGAGTGCCACCTCTGGCACCCGTGCCATAGGTTTGCCACCACTGAACTAGGGTGTGTGTTAAAGGCTGTGGCAGAGAAAGCTGTTGCAGAGAACAGAATGCCCATGTCTATCCTACACCTTAATATCTAGAGATCTCCAGGGTGCCAAACTCCAGGTAGGGTCTAGACAGCTGTCAGAATTATAACTAATCTTCAGACAAGGATCAGTTCAACTGGAGAAAATGATGACTTTGGAGGGTAGACTGTACGGAATTGTATGTTGCCGAGGTCCCTCTCCTCTCCAAATCCTGCCTCCCTCAAGCTGCACCCCAAATCTCCAGGAATTTCCCACCCAGAGTTTGTATCCCTATTCCAGTATGAGACATGACACCATCATGCTGTGAATTTGCGTACCTGCACTTCATTTTAATGGATCCCGTTTGCAAGTATAGGTAAACTTCCAACATGACAACACATTAAGAAAAGTTTCAGCTGTTGCAGGGAAAAATGGAAAGTGTATATGTGTGTGTGTGTGTGTGTGTGTGTGTGTAAATACTAGTGACTTCATTGCAATTTTATGCAGAGTTACTCCAGTATAAGCCCATTGATGTTCCTAGGCTTCAACTGGACTAACTCCATATATGATGGCAATGCAAATGGGTTAAACCATAAGATTTTAAGAGAATTCTAGAATGTCACCCATACACAATGACATGACTTCTGGGTCACACTGGAAAGGAATCCACTGCATTACCAGCACTGTCATGACACCACTGGAGAGGGCACTTATGCTGATAAATCTCCTGTTGGTTGCCAGCCAGCCAGTCTAAGACTGGCAACTCCGCCCCTGCTGCACTGCCTGAAGGTTAGTGAGATGGAGAAAATAGGGTTTATTATTATAATTCAACCCTTATGGGGTCTGGAATCCTTGTTTAGTCCCCAGATGCTACATGAAACCCAATTTAATTCCTGTATGCACCTGACCTTCTGGTTTTTTCCTTAGCTCCTCCCATGTTCCCCATGCCCTCAATCTTTATTTTTCCCTCTTTTCTTTTTTGTCTTTCTTTACATACAAATAGAAAGAAATAATAGAAAATAGCGAGTATAATATTAGCTTGATTCAGTTATTTATTTATTTTTATTTTATTTATTTATTTATTGTTGCATTTTTATACTGCCCTCCCCCGGTGGTTATGGTTGGCCTGTGACCCCATTTTGGCTCTCTTCCCAACAGCTGACAAGCAGTGGCTTCTATTGAAGCCAAAGCCAATCCAGGAACGACAAGAAGACCAGTTGGTTTTTATACACTGCTTTTTTTCTACTGTAAGGTGTCTCAAAAGGGCTTACAATCACCTTCCTTTCCCACACCCCACTGACAACAGACCCCTTGTAAAGTAGGTAAGGCTGAGAGAGTTCTGAGAGAATTGTAGCTAGCCCACGGTCACCTGGCCTTCATGTGGAGAAGTGAGGAAACAAACCCGGTTCACCAGATTAGAGTCCACACTCATGCAGAGGAGCAAAGAATCAAACCTAGTTGTCCGGATGGGGGCCCACTGCTCTTACACACTACACCCTGTTGGCAAGGCCAGAGGTTATACCGTGTGGGGATGAATTACAGCCAATATAAAAACATGTAGAAATAGAAGAATGAGTGTATAGTGTTAGTGTACTGGTTTCTATCTAGGTTCACCTCAGTGTATCCGCACTGCAACTGAGCTCAATGTTGTTTTGTCTCAGTTCCCCTCCCTCAGAACTGCGACATCCCTGTCGCAGTTATGAACTACACCTTTCTACTGGAACAAGGTCGATACCACTTTGAAGCAGACGGATTGAAACAACACCTCATCCGTTCAACCAATCAGGAGCCGCTTTTGTGGCATGCGCAGAACGGGAGAGTCGTGGCGGGCATGTAACTATAAACTGTAAAAACAAAAAAGAATGCTCCCGTTTCCCATGGTAACACAAGCTCCAATCACGATCGAGGAGCGAAACAGGCACCAAGATGACCCCGCCCACTTAGCTCGGTTCCAGGGGGCCAAGTAAGTTGCTGTGCGGACAGCCTGGAATCGCCCCCCCACTGAAGGGAACCGAGTTGACCTTAACTCCCTTCTGTAGTGCGGAAAGCCCCATGCAGAGGAGCAGGGAATCAAACCTAGTTGTCCGGATGGGGGCCCATTGCTCTTACACACTACACCATGTTGGCAAGGCCAGAGGTTATACCGTGTGGGTATAGTGTTAGGCTCCATGAGGGTATGAGGGTATAGTGTTAGGCTCCATGAAACCAAGAGTTCTGCATTAAGATACTGAGCATGATCCAGCAAAAGCTGAGCACTCTTGAAGTTATGTTTCAGAGATTTAAATCTAGGCCTGTTACTAAGTGCTTTAACCCTTCACCTGGTTTCTGCACAGTGCACATTTCCCCCCATTTTAATATTCTTCCTTGTTTTGCTTTTGTCTCTCACCAATTATTTCCATTGGTGAGTTGCTCTGAGATTTGCTAATGGCTGAGCTTGTACCTCCCTGACAAAGATTCCCCTAAGCAGCTAAGGAGATTCGACTGGCACTTTCCTCTCGGCTGTCTTTTCCCATCCTTTGGTGCTTATTACTTCTGATGTGCAGGGAGTAAGTACTTTAATACCATCACCAGAGCCATTTGTTGAGAAGATTTTTTTTGCTTGCTCTCTCATCTTCTGAATAGCATGATTTAACATATTAATGTGCTGAAAACATCCAGACAGTCTCCTTTAGGGATTATAAAGGAGGGAAATGATGAGATACATGCAGCCTTAATGATCCATCCTGATCTGAGCATATTGATAAGAAAAGCCTTTCAGGAATGAATTTACAAGCTACGTGTGAGAATTGTGCCACTATAATTACAAAGTGGCCTAAAGGCTTCAAAGTGATTTAGGAGGAGCCAGAGTTTCCTAATTAGACTCTTATTGTTTTATTAGGTCCCCTCATTTGCGGTCAGTTGACCTTTTTGCAAGAACATAAACAAGTTAAGAGGAATTTTGTGAGGGAGGTTTTCTTTTGGTGCCATTCAAGTCAGCCATGCAAATTTATGAAGTAGAAGATAAATGGCCTTATCTGGAGTTACCACCCCCAAGTAATAATGTCCAATACATCAGGGTGAATACAGCCCACCAATTTAGTTTACTCCAACTTTTCCTTAACTGCATCAAAGGAAGTCTGTGCTGCTTGCTTCTTCTTCTGAGTTTCCCCAGTGCCCTCTAACTGGGCTCTGTTTCTTTGCAGTTCTGTTGGAACTTGCTTCCTCTGATTCTATGGATCTCTAAGTCTGAAATATTGTTGTCTTCAGCCTTCTCCAGACACCTAAACTAAATCAGACTGTAAAACAGGAAGTGCTAACTAATAAGATTGCTATAGTGCTTTACCTCTAGAAGGCTTCTTAAAGGGACAAGATCTAACTAAGGTTCCCTCCCATGAATACTATGCAAAAGGCAAATAAACCCGTTCTAACTAAGGGTGCAACTGAGAAATAAAGAAAATAGTGAGGGTGTCACTAGGGGCATGACAGAGAGACTTGGCCAGTGGTGGGATCCAAAAATTTTAGTAACAGGTTCCCATGGTGGTGGGATTCAAACTGTGGCGTAGCACCAGTGGGGCTGGGCGGGGCACGACGGGGGCGTGGCGGGCATTCTGGGGACGGGGCATTCCTAGGCGGGGCTGTGGCAAGGACGCAGCCACTGCGCCTGTCCTTGGGTGGGAAACGAATGCATGCAGGCGCAGGCTGCCACGCACGCCGGTGCACCTCCTGCTAGACTGCTTCAAGTTCTGCGCGCTACCGCTGAGAGAAGGGGCATAACTAAGGCAAAAATCACGTGGCAAAATCACCAATTAGTAACCCCCTCTTGGCACACACAAATAATTAGTAACCTACTCTCGGGAACCTGTGAGAACCTACTGGATCCCACCTCTGGACTTGGCCCAAGATCACCCATATTAAAAATTTTCCAAGCAAAGTTGTTGCCTAAAATCCTCTACGGCATCCCAATTTGGATAAACGATTTCCAACATGATGTTGAACAAATCCAAGCATATTTTCTGAGAAGGATTTTGGGAGTCCCGAATAGTGTCACCTATCCAACTTTATGTCTCGAAGTTGGCCTCTCATATGTGGAAACAGAAGCTTGGATTGCCACCATAAAGTATTGGCTCAAAATACATTTTAGATCACTTGCAGGTGATATAAACTCAAACCTTTTTAAAGACAATTTTCAATTCTACTGGTTCAAAGTCATTGAGAACAAAATCAGAACCATAGGATTTGATTTGGACAATGTTGGGACTGATAGTGAACTGCATATTTTCAATCAGATCCGCAAAAGACTGAGGGATCTGGAACATCATTGTTTCTATCCAACAAAGGCGGCTGTATGCTCTCCCCGCTCCCTCGGAATACAACCAAGTTACAGAGCAAGAGCTAAATATCTCTCATCTCTGTTATCCATCAACCAACGTCGTGCATTCATGCTAGCACGCCTCAATATTTTCCCATCAGCGGAAACCTCAGGGAGATACCTCCAGATCCCTAAACATCAGAGACTATGCCGTTGCGGATGTGGATCTATAGAAACCATAACCCATATTCTTCTGGAATGCTGTCTTCACAGTAACCTGTGCATGATTTTAATTCACCCTCTGCTGCTTCCAAGACTTGAGCACTCCAAATTCCAGGCCACTCGCTTTCTGCTAAGTGACTGTAATCCATCGATCACCTTGGCAGTGGCTAAATTCTTGGAAAGCATTTTAAATACCCATATTTAAATGTTTTAAAAGTTTTCTCTTTTAAATGTTTTAAAAGTTTTCTCTTTTAAATGTTTTAAAAGTTTTCTCTTTTCTCTTTTAAATGGAAATAATTTGTATGCCATTAAAGGTTAAAATGAAATGAAATGAAATGATCACCCAGTGAACTTTCATTGCATGAATGGGTATTTGAACGTGGGCCTTCCACATACCAGTCTGACACTCTTAATCACTACATCACCCTGGCTTAACATTGCCTTAAGGCGCTGGATTTATGTTGTTTATTGTAATACTTTCACTATTTCAGGGGTTTGGGGAAGCCTTGTCATGAAACTATAAGTGACATAAGACCAACGTCAATTTTGAGGATAAAATTTTCATCACACAATTTCAGCTTGTTGAGTTTAACCCGGGTACTAAGTGACGAGATGCTGAAAGCCATCATCTCAAAATGGAGATCTTCAGTGATGTCAATTTCTGATCTCACAGCTGTTTACATTCCAGCCATCATAACTGCAAGAAGCATCACCGTGAATCTATGGGTATATCCGGGGAGGAGGCCTTAAGTCATTTGTTTCTCCATGTCAATGAATCCTTGGAAACCTACTATGTAATGCATTTATAATGACTGAGGTGATCAGACCAAAGCCAGACTACAAGCGCAATTCCCACTGATTCCCTTCATGCTATTTTTCAGGGGGTCTTCAGGGTTGTTTTCAAGGAGGACATCATTTCATGGAGGCAGGGAGCTGCATTGGGAAGAGGTGAGGGGAAAAAAATCCTTTCAGCAGATGATAAATTTAATCAGGATCGACCCCATAGATTCTTACTTTTTCTCATTTTGTGAAAATGTTAAGAAAGTCAAAGACAGATTTGTTTTCTAACTTTCCCAATTCAGCTTCCCACTTCCCTACAAGCAAAAAATTACAGGTACAATAATAAGAAACTGTTTCCAATTAGGAACTTTTTTTTGTTTGTTTGCTTGCTTGCTTGCTAGATGCAGGCATTTTGTTTAGAGCTAGAAAAAGAAAGAATCGGAAAAGAAATAATGGCACCTTGTCACCTGCCTGGCTATGATCAATGTTTTTAATTTTCAGTATTTATCCCTGCTTACTATCTGGAAAGGTTAGAAAACAAAATAATAATCATTATACTCAAGCTGCCAGGGAATAGGCTGACTTTTGCAAAACATCATTTGTTATTTATTTTGAACTAATCAGTTTAGTCATTCACTGTTAAGTACCATGGTGCATAACAACATTGCATGAGCTTTGACGTTCAGTCTAAATTCTCTCCTCCTTTATTTAGACCCAGGGTTGCCATTTTATATAATGTTGTCAAGAATTCTGTACTGGTCAATGGCAGGAAGAATAGTTTATTACTAAAGCAGGCCTATTGCTTCAAAAGGGCACTAGACATACACGTTTAGTCTTAAAGAAAAAGATGAGGATGCAAGAGCTGTTGATACCTTTCAAATAAGAAAAGAGTCATAAATGCAGGGATTAGAGTTGTTAGCCCCATGTTGGGGAATACCTGGAGATTTGGTAGGTATGGTATGAAGAGGTCATGGTTTTGGGGAGCGGGGCTTCAGTGGAGTATAATGCCTTCCAAAGCGGCCATTTTCTCCAAATGAACTGATCTCTGTTGCCTGGAGATCCAGGGGCTTTCCGCACTACAGAAGGGAGCTAAGGTCGACTCGGTTCCCTTCAGTGGGGGGGCGATTCCAGGCTGTTTGCACAGCAACTTACTTTGGCTGTCCTGTTTTTACAGTTTACAGTTTACAGTTACATGCCTGCCACGACTCTCCCATTCTGTGCATGCCACAAAAGCGGCTCCTGATTGGTTGAACGGATGAGGTGTCGTTTCGATGTGTCCGCACTTCAAAGCTTCGAAGCGGTATCGACCTTGTTCCAGCAGAAAGGTGCAGTTCATAACTGCGACAGGGATGTCGCAGTTCTGAGGGGGGGGGGAACTGAGACAAAACAACGTTGAGCTCAGTTGCAGTGCGGATACACTGAGGTGAACCTAGATAGAAACCAGTACAACTCTGTCAGTGCGGAAAGCCCCCCACTGTAACAGTGGGAGATCTCCAGTTACCACCTGGAGGGTGGCAACCCTAGCAGAAATACCTGCATCTACTCAGTACATCCCATGAATAATTTTGACTCCTGGAAAAAGTGAGATTGAATATGGAGAGGGGCCATGACTCAGTGTAGAGCATCTGCTTAGCATACGGAAGTTCCCAGATTCAGTCCTCAACATCTCCATTTAAAAGGGTTGCGTGAGGGAACTTTGCCTGTGACCATACAGAGCTATTGCCATGGAGAGTAGGCAACACTCACCTTGACAGACCAATAGCCTGACAGTCTGAGCCAGCTTCATGAGTTCAGATTTGTAATTTCACAAGGGTAGGTTATATCCAACCTAGCTATTACATAGTAAGATTAATGGCTTGCCTCTGCGCTGGAGTCAGGCGATTGGTCTGCACAGTAGTCTATTCAAATAGCGAATCGGTTTCCTATTACTAATACTACTGAGCTGTAGCTCATCTCTATTCTGCATTAAAATAGCTGGTGGGTCTACCATTGGGCTATTATTCATTCCCCCATTTAAACCGCTGACTGGATTGCTATTTCAGTACGGCCCTTTGCTGTTTTGCAATGATTTCAGATACAGATTTGAAATAACTGGCAAATCGGCACACCATAAATCCACTGCTGGAATTTTGTTTTTTATATATGACATCAGCAGCAAGAATATTACATACACAAAAGTGGAGAACTTCATCCATGCTCATAACAGAAAAACCGGTTTGCGAAGATATTGGAACTGGCTGAGATGGCTAAGCTGCTTTGATTAGGGAAAAGAAATTATTTAAGTTTATCAGTAATTGGAAACCCCAAAAAGTTTTTGAAATTCTACAAACCTTTAAACAGACCTCCCGCTAGCAACTCTCAGACCACTTACATTGGTAGGTGGACAGGGGGAAAATGTAGATTGACCTAATCATACCGTTTATGCAACAATATT
The DNA here is from genome assembly GCF_021028975.2 of Sphaerodactylus townsendi. Classification (NCBI taxonomy): domain Eukaryota; kingdom Metazoa; phylum Chordata; class Lepidosauria; order Squamata; family Sphaerodactylidae; genus Sphaerodactylus; species Sphaerodactylus townsendi. The sequence continues at coordinate 168,824,508 of NC_059425.1, read as the reverse complement.
GTCTATGTCTCTACTGGCTGGCAGCAGTATTTCTTATAACTTCTGGTTTAACTCACAAACTCCCTCATACTTCCCCCCGCCCCCCCACGAGCAAATTGAACCCATGAGCATTTAGTTTTGTGGTATTTTCTTTCTGTTTACATCAACACAGGCTTTTTTAAAAAAACAATGCCATCTGTCCATCTGTGCATCCGCTGCATATAAATGGTGGGAAGGAAAGAAATAACTTAGTAACAGCAACAAATGGTGATGGAACAAAAAAAGGTCACAATGGAGGGAAAACATGAAAATGGGCCCATTTGTGTATCTATGGTCCATTCTGCGCAACACAAAACATCTTGAGAACGTTAAGAGAAGAATTTTGGGGAGGATGTTTGCATGGCTTTTCCCCCAGAACAGCCTCAGGATGTTTTATTTGTGCTCAGGAGCAGCAGTGGTGTAGGAGGTTAAGAGCTCGTGTACCTAATCTGGAGGAACTGGGTTTGATTCCCAGCTCTGCCGCCTGAGCTGTGGAGGTTTATCTAGGGAATTCAGATTAGCCTGTACACTCCCACACACGCCAACTGGGTGACCTTGGGCTAGTCACAGCTCCTTGGAGCTCTCTCAGCCCCACCTACCTCACAGGGTGTTTGTTGTGAGGGGGGAAGGGCAAGGAGATTGTCAGCCCCTTTGAGTCTCCTGCAGGAGAGAAAGGGGGGATATAAATCCAAACTCTTCTCTTCTTCTCTTCTTCTCAGGGCATCTTATTTAAATTTAAAAATTTAAAGTCACTAAAATGTGGACTTTTCCCCCACAAGTTGTAATGAAGATGTTTGGGTGCTGTGTGGTTTCCGGGCTGTATGGTCCAGCCTTCGACAATACATTGTAATGAAGATTTCTCCTGCTTGCCTTTGTGGAATGCAGCCCAGGAGATGTTTTTCCCACCTGATTTCCCCCCCCCCCGCCTTTCCACATGCAATCCACCCACCTGCCAGTCCAGGGTGCCAAACAGGCAAAGAGCCAACTTATATCCATCCCACCTGCACTAGCTATCTGATTCTCAGCACACAATTATTTTCGGAATGAATATTAAGAGCACTGAGGGCAATCATTGGCAAATTCAACTTCAGAAGAAAGAAAAGGTTGCCTTTGGGATGACGGTCTTCCCATTCAGACTTTCCCACAGGTACCCAAAGAGCCTTCATCTCTTGGACAGCCTCCCCATTCCTCCACAGCATCAAATGACTTTTTTCTTCAAGCTATTGAACTTGTTGCAGCATTGCACCAACATTCAAGGGGAGCCCCCCACCATCAGGGCTTTGGTGATCCAGGGGTTCGGCAGATGTGTGCTGCCCATCAAGAGCCTGGAGAAGCCCAACCTCTGTATGGTGTTCATAAAACTTTGCAGCAAATTCAGTTCAGGGAAGGCAGAAGAAAAGATGGGGAAACCCCAGAGGGAGTACAAACACACCGTGATGCTGTAGGCAGTGGCAATGCGCCAAAGGGGGTGGGGTGCATGACATATCAGGTACACGCTGGTGCGGGGCTGTGGCGTGGCATGGTGTGGCATGGAGTGGCGTGGCAGGGGCACAGGGCACACGCGTGCCTCAGGCGCAGTCAGTGGCGTACCTAGGCAAACTGGTGCCCTGGGCAAAACCTGAGTTTGATGCCCCCCCAACAACAACAATAACCTTTATTAGGCATTGAAAGAAAGGGAGAGAGAGAGAGAGAGAGAACGAGAGAACAAGCATTGGCTGGAAAGAGGTGGATTTAAAAGGAGAATCTGGGGAAATTTAGGGTATGCCTGCTGTCAGGGATGCAATTATTAAGATAGCAGCACCAAAATTTCAGAGTATCTTCATGAGCCCCTACTGATGATACCACCCAGGTTTGGTGAAGTTTGGTTCAGGGGGTCCAAAGTTATGGACCCTCAAAGGTGTAGCCCCCATCTCCTATTAGCTCCCATTGGAAACAATGGGGGATGGGGACACTCCCTATGGGAATCCATAACTTTGGACTCCCTAAACCAAACCTCACCAAACCTGAGTAATATCATTAGGATAGTTTCTTTTAAAAACCCTGAAATTTTGGTGCTGCTAGCCTAGGGGTAGGGAACCTGCGGCTCTCCAGATGTTCAGGAACTACAATTCCCATCAGCCTCTGTCAGCATGGCCAATTGGCCATGCTGGTAGGGGCTGATGGGAATTGTAGTTCCTGAACATCTGGAGAGCCGCAGGTTCCCTACCCCTAAAAACTGCACCCCCTGCAGGCCAAAAACAGAAACAACACTGAAAATTCAAAAAATCCCACCTGCATTTCTGGCGCCCCCCACAAGATGGCGCCCTGGGCAACTGCCCACTTTGCCCAATGGGAGGAATGCCTCTGGGCGCAGTTCCCCCTCACTCCAGCCCTGTGGAATCTGAGACCTAGATATCTCTATTGAAGTGATCTTTGCTGCTTTTCTTAAACTAAACAGTCTAGTCTCTACTAACAGGAAATGTTGTGAAAGGTAAATAATGACAAGGTATTCCTTCTATTCTAAGACAAATGTCATGCAAGGTAGAAAGGGAATCAAGCTAAGTTCTTATAAATCATCTAGTGTTTCCCCAAAGGTTCCGGAATAGCCTTTGTGAACAGACCACATCAGTTTTCTGTTTGGCTTGCATGAGTACACAGACCCATCTCAGAACACTCAAGCACAGTAAATCTTGTGAAAAGCTCCTGCTTTGTCTTTGTGGCTTTAATTGGGGCAAATTCAAGCCCATTCATTTTGGTTAACTTCCCACTGCTATTTGTGGCACATATTTAGGCCTACCTGCTGCATGCAGGTGCCCACAGGTACCAAGCTGGGGAACCCTTCTCTATATAGTTAAGGCTGAAGCGGGGAGGTTGTGGTTACAGGCAGAGGGCATCTGCTATGGTGTTTAAAACTGCTCCTGTACATAGATCTCCTTAGATGGATTATCAGTCTGGAATATTTTAACCCATCCTGCCTTCTAGGAACTCCTGGCAGCATTTCTGACTCCCCAGTCCCCAGTTTATTCTAACAAACCCCTAGGAGGTGGGGTAGGTTGAGAGCGAATAACTAGCCCAAATCATCCTCTGGCACAGTAGGCACTGGAACCCAGATTTTTCAGACCCTAATCCTACACTCTAGTCCAGTGTTTCCCAACCTTTTCGACATCGTGGTACCCTTGACCTCGCTCTTCATATCTCAGGGTACCCCTGAGGTTCATTTGATTTTTTTTTTTGCATTTTTAAAGTTTTTTTCCGTTTTTGGCCTGTAGGTGGGGGGAGTGGCAAGCAGGGGGAGGGGAGGGAAAGCAGCATTGACAGCCGTGTTGTTTGTTTGCCTAAATTCGACATGGATTGGGGGGATTTAAAGGGAGAGCTCCGTTTAAATCTACCCCCCCCCATCCACACCAAATTTAGGCAAATAAAACAATGCTGTTTTTCAGTGTTGTTAAAAGGAGCCCATGAAGCTTCCACCCCCCCCTTCAAAATCCATTTGATTCCGGTGGGGGGTAGGGGTAGGCGGTAGCATTGTCATGGTACCCCTGGGATGTGCTCATGGTACCCCAGGGTACCACGGAACCCTGGTTGAGAATCGCTATACCTTTACTGGCTTCCCATTCACAAGATGACCTTTCATATGTTATACTAATGTAAAGAATCTCTTAGACAACAGAGTCAAATGAACACAACAGAGAATTCACTTAGCTCTGCCACATTTTTGTGAAGATCTTGCTGAAGAGTTCTGCCTCAATTGCAAGGCAAACCTCAATAGCGATTTCAGCCACTCTTGCAAGTCCAACCCCAAACTGTTCTTTGACCTAGCGGTAACTGGTCAGATTAAACAGGTACCACAAGGCCATGCCCACCCGCTTCTCCAATGATACTGTGTGGTGCATGGCAGTATCCTGACACGGCAGACATCTACGCAAGGCTTCCACAATGTCCATGAAGGCTTCCCCAATGTTCAGCTTGGTCATCTGAAAATTGGCTAGCCATTGCCCATCTCCCCAAAAACCAATTACATACATCTCCGACCAATGAGTACTCCTGGGGTATACCCAGTATTGGCAACCCAATGTGCATCTCTTAAAGTAGAAGCACCTTCTACAAAAATGATGGATTCATGAACTAAACAAATACAAAGGGACTTACTCTAAGAATACAATTTTATGAAGACTTGATTTGTCTCAGAATGCACTGCACGGACTATTGAGTCCAACTGAGAGTCAAGGGGGATGAAATTTGAGAGAATTGGTCTGCTTGAGCCGCTGAAAGTTTATATAAACCTGGAGTGAGAGAGATTTGCATATGCATGTGGAAGGGAATTTTTTTAACTCTCTGATTCCCTGACTCTCCAATGATCCCTTATTGGTCCACAGATTGGACCAATGATCCCTTATTGGTCCCCCAACAGCATTCTTGACAGCTAAATGCATATACATACTGCAACAAGTAGATCAGGATTCTTGGCCTCCTACTGACAAGCTCTGTTACCTGCTGCTCTTCTGAGGAGATTTTTTTTAAAAAAAATGTCACTGAAGCCGTTTCCGCACGGGTCAACGTCAATGGTGTTGGCCTGGTAAAAACACTGGTGGGGTGGGGGGGGGGGAACTGCACATGGCTGCCACCTCCAAATCAAGCCAGTGTCACTTCCCCCCCTCCAAACAGTGTTGTGCTGCCTCACTCAATGTGTGAGGCTTTTAGAAAACAGCAACTTCCACTCAGTGCCAAGTGAACAGCACTGGGTGGAAGTTGCTGTTTTTCAGCCCATCACTTTTGTTATTACCCATTCTTCCTGTGTTTCTCCATGGGAACAAGGGGACACGCCTCCTGTCCTCCAGCCCCCGGGGCGTTGCAAGGGCCATGAGGGCATGTCCCTTCATCCTGACGGAGCGACGCAGGAAGACATGGTATGTTTTAAAAACAAAAGCAGCGTTCCTTGTGCAGAGTCGCTGCTGCGGAGGCACCGGGGACACAAGTAAACAACTGTGCGAACGGCTCCAAACTGGCACTGATGTCATGTACACCGGCTCTCCCAGGGCCCATGCAGAAACGGCCTGACATTGCTACGTTATTTCTAGGGGTACAACCATAGAGTTTCCAGAGATTTCTAGAGCTGCCCTTTGTCACTTCGGGTTGTACCTACAAGTGATGTAGCTGTGTCAGTGAAGTCATGACCCCAATGTACCTGCCCTCAGCTGTCCTGCTCAGACTCAGGCGGGTTCAGTCTGGCAACCTATCAACAAACCAGAACCTCCCATAGTTATGGAAGGGATTCCTATATGTAGGCCCAGGGGAGTGTGAACTCCCCAAATATGGACAAAAACATTACCCTGAAAATTAAAACAAAGGGAACTCCCCCCTCCCCCCGGCCAGCTGAGAATACTTTAGGAAACATTTATTATTTATTTAGTTAGGTTTCTTCTCTGTCTTTTTAAGGCCCCCTCGGTGGCTCACAGTCAAGCAACCCATAAAACATAAGCTATAAAAACCATTATAAAATCAATAAAACATCATAAGACAACAATCATCGCTATCTCGGGGAATAATAACAACCACCACTCCATTTAATCATCCAAAGGCCATCCAAACCAAGAATGCACTCAAATGCCTCCAGAAGGCCTATAAAAATAAAACTGGTGAAACCTCTGGGGATGGGAACAGACAATGTCGAGAGCTGCTGAGCATCAGCTGAAGAAGAAAACCTGAAAGCAGAGGAGGTAGGGGAAATTATGCTTATCAAGCTTCTAAAAGCTTGTCGAATCCTAGAGGGGAGAGGTTTATTTATTTAGAACAGGGGTCTGCAACCTGTGGCTCTCCAGATGTTCATGGACTACAAATCCCATCAGCTCCAGATGTTCATGGACTACAAATCCCAATTGGCCATGCTGGCAGGGGCTGATGGGAATTGTAGTCCATGAACATCTGGAGAGCCTCAGGTTGCAGACCCATGATTTAGAAAATTTATGTGCCCCCTTTCCAGAGTCCTATGCCAGATGGCTCTGAATCCATAATCCCAGATGTATCCTTCCCAAGGTCTACCCCGAAATCCAGGGATTTCCCAACCCCTCTCATTTTTCATTCATTTCCACACAGTCTTAGGCCCAGAGAAGAATAATGCATTGAACTGCATTCCATTTGAAATGCGTAGACCTGGCCATTTCCTCAGAAATTCTTCATTCATCTAAAGATAAACATATTGCCATTTATGAATTGGCAACAACTCATCAAACATCAGACGATGAGCTGAAACCGCAACTACTGCTAAATGGGACCATGCTCTGTTTTCCCCCAATCCTCCCATCCAGATGGAATGCAGGAAATATTGAATATATTAAAAGATCCAGGTTTTGACAGATTTCAAGCCAAGTTTAAAAGGTTTGGGCTCTGAGTCAAGCTCCGAAATGTCCAGACTTTTGGAAGCTGCTTTCAACCAAAGTATATTTTAACGTTCTTTTCTCATCATGGTGGCTTCGGTCACTAAAATGAAATGAAGGAGTGAAAAAACATGCGTGAAAATAAAGGAGATTGTAGGTCCAATATTTATCATGCCGATACTGCCAAATAAATACCATTTCTGAGGCTCCAGAAGGCAGGAATGGTTTTCATGAAACACTCCCCTTTCTGAATACTTTTATTCCTTACCCAGTTGGTGAAAGGGAAGTTCCTCTTGTTATCCACATTTTTAACATGTGACCTCACTACTGTGTTTCCCCAAATATAAGACAGTGTCTTATATTAATTTTTGCTCCCAAAGATGTGCTATGTCTTATTTTCAGGGGATGTCTTATTTTTCCTGTGTTCTGTTTGTCGGGCATGCTTCCAAACAAAAACTTTGCTTTGTCTTACTTTCGGGGGATGCCTTATATTTCGCACTTCAGCAAAACCTCTACTATGTCTTATTTTTCGGGGATGTCTTATATTAGGGGAAACAGGGTATGACTATGTGACCTCACTATGTGACCTCACTATGGGGCAACAAATGGATTGCCAGGTTTAATTTCCACCCGGCCCCCCAAAAAAGCATTGCTTTAGTGTCAAACCAGGGCTGAAGCCAGGGCAAAATTTGGTGACTCAGTGCAGAAACTTCTAAAATATGGCGGAACATGGAAGAAGGTAACAAGTGATCAGTGTCACTGAGGTAGGGGTTAGGGTGCCAACAGTCAAGGTTGGGAAAGTCCTAGAGATGTGGGAGGGGTGAAGCCTGGGGGCAGAACTGTTTCGGGGAGAAGAGAAACTTCTGCAAGATATAATGCCAAACACTTATGGTTGCCAATTCTGGGTTGGGAAATACCAGGAGATTTAGGGAGTGGAGCCTCAGGAGGGAGGGGTTTGGGGAGGGAAAAGTCTACCTTTCAAAGTAGCTATTTTCTCCAGGGCTCTGCAACCTGTTGCTCTCCAGATGTTCATGGACTACAAATCTGCCATGCTGGCAGGGGCTGATGGGATTTGTAGTCCATGAACATCTGGAGAGCAACAGGTTGCAGACCCCTGTTCTAAATAAATAAACCTCTCCCCTCTAGGATTCGACAAGCTTTTAGAAGCTTGATAAGCATAATTTCCCCTGTGGCCATGCTGGCAGGGGCTGATGGGATTTGTAGTCCATGAACATCTGGAGAGCCACAGGTTGCAGACCCCTGTTCCAAATAAATAAACCTCTCCCCTCTAGGATTCGACAAGCTTTTAGAAGCTCGATAAGCATAATTTCCCCTGTGGCCATGCTGGCGGGGGATGATGGGAATTGTAGTCCATGAACATCTGAAGAGCCGCAGGTTGCGGAGCCCTGCTCCAGATGAACTGATTGTTGTTTCCTGGAGATCAGCTGTAATAGTGGGAAATCTCTACCACCTGGAGACTGGCAGCCCTGCATATATTCTACCCTCCGAGACAGCCATTTTTTTCCCCAGGGGAAATTAGCTCTATGATCTGAAGAGCAGTTGCAGTTCTGTGGAAGTTGGTAACATTAGCTGGAGTATAGCTAGGAGATTCTTAATGTCATCAATAGGAAACTATGTCAGCATGAGTCTGAAGGCGTTTTCAGACCATGATACTTAGGGTTGAAACCTGTAAATAATTGCCTAAACGCAGCATAATTGGCTGTTTTCTCTCGCGCTGAAATTGTCTTACGTTTCTCAGACATCAATCCAAAACAAGCTTACTCAGAATCTTTTAGCATTGTCATTATTCTTCAGCATTACTTACTATAACATTGACATTTTCCTCTAAAAAAAAGGGACATTAATTGTCAACTTTGGCTTCTGGTTTGGGAGCAACGTGTAATATTTTGATGGCATGAATGGTCTGACTGGCATGAGGTTGTTGTTTTTTTGAAAGTCCAATAAAAATAAAAGAACTCTATAAAATTTTTGGAACAAAGCTAGCCCACAGTCCATGACTGGCCTGGCAGAAATATCTCAAATTAATCCAGGATGTGAGACCCAAATATCTTTGGGATGAAATAGGTTTATGTCTGCTTAGCAGATTTATGATTGTCCAAATATTTTGATCATGATCTAAGAAGCAGTGAAAATGGAATTGCCATTTATTTGGCCTAGACCTAGCCACCATTAGATAACCAGAAACTATTAGGAGTTTATTATAGAGGGTTCAGCTGAAATCATATTTGTGTGGTGATTCAAGCCTTAAAACACACTCTTTTTTTGTCAAAAACACACCCAATATGGTGGTTGGCATTGATTTTTATGATAATGACAATCAGGCCTCTAGGCCATTCTTAAATGTCAGTCGTGAACAGTTGATGCTAAAAACGTCAGTGAGAAACATTCAAAACTTTAGACACAAATTAAAACCTCTTAGGCTCTTTAGCAGATGCGGGAACAAAACAAAGAAAGGAGGAGGACATTGGGGAAGAAAATAAAACCATGAAATCTCTTCTTTCATCTCTCTACAACTTTTTTTTCCTGCTTTGTAGGTTTACTCATTGCTTGCAACTTAGAATTGATTCACACAGTGGAGCAATTCTCTGCATGAGACATACCGACTGTCCCCAGGCAGGATTCTGAATGTGATATGCAACACAGGGCATTCGGGGGCAAAACTGCAGCTACACAAAAAGGATTCTAACGTCAGGGTGTTGTTGTGGTGGTGCTGATTTGGATAGCCCAGGCTAGCCTGATCTAGTTATATCTCAGAAGCTAAACAGGGTTGGCCTTGGTTAGTAATTGGATGGAAGACCACCAAGGAATAAAAGGGTCACTATGTCAAGGTCAGTAATGGCAATCCATCTGTGAATGTCTCTTGCCTTGAAGACCCAACATGACCCAACTTGAAAACCCAACATAAGTTGGCTGCAATTTAATAAACTCTCCACCACCATTCGCCAGTATTTAGTTCTGACATCTTTTGGGGAGCTCTCCTGTGTCCTGAGAGGGAATTGATGGAAATCTGCACACCTTATGTAATACTACCTGAGCAAATATCAAGTCACGTAGGCTGATCACAGGAAAGAGAAGAAGAAGAAGAAGAAGAAGAAGAAGAAGAAGAAGAAGAAGAAGAAGAAGAAGAAGAAGAAGAAGAAGAAGAAGAAGAAGAAGAAGAAGAAGAAGAAGAAGAAGAAGAAGAAGAAGAAGAAGAAGAAGAGGAGGAGGAGGAGGAGGAGGAGGAGGAGTTGAATTTATATCCCCCTTTCTCTCCTATAGGAAACTCAAAAAGGGCTTACAAACTCCTTCCCCCACAACAAACACCCTGTGAGGTATGTGAGAACTGTGTCTAACCCAAGGTCACCCAGCTGGCGTGTGTTGGAGTGTACAGGCTAATCTGAATTCCCAAGATAAGCCTCCACAGCTCAGGCAGCAGAGCGGGGGATCAAACCCAGTTCCTCCAGATTAGAGTACACCTGCTCTTAACCACTATGCCACTGCTGCTCCTTTCCTCAACAGTTATCTAAAAGAGCTTTCAATGCAAGTAAAAAGCAGAAGTAGTTTTCCAGTTCCTTCCTTGCAGTGTCTTCCATGATGGTACTGACCCTGTTTAACTTCCAACATTTGATGAGATGGGGGCCAGCACCTTTTTTTAATAAAAAAGCACTGCCTGAGGTCAAAATATCCTCGTAAAATGGCACTAATCAGTGGCATTTTACCAAAACGTTTAAATGGGAAGAAACACATGGGAAGGGGGGGGGGAGAGTACAAACCGTCATTGTCATCATGTTCAGAAAATTAAGACAGTCACAAATGCCTTGTCAAAAATATGTTGTCATTAATACATCAAATGACAAACTTATCAACACATGGTTGAATTTGCTTTTGCCACAACTAATGCAGCAGATTGTGATCTTCTAATTGCAAAGATGTTGCCACATACAGAGTCCAATGAACGTTTGCCAAACACATTTCAACCAAATAGTCCTTTTAACACAGCTTGTATTTATCTCTGCAGGTTAGGAGAAGTTCAAATGAACTTCAATCTTCCAGAACAATTCTTAAGAATCAGGTAGATAGCTGGGCACTGTTGGGGGGCTTCAGAACACTCATCTCAGTCTTGCTATTAGAGTTTTGTTTTATTTGTTTAAGGAGCTATGGGTCATAAATCACATGGAAGTTGAAAGACTTGTAGAAAGCAGCAAGAATAAAGAACTCTTTTAGCTAACTTTTGAGAAAATTACCAGATCATAAATTTCCTTTTCTGATCTCCATTATGAATAGTCCACCCACCTGTACCAAACAAACACTCCTCCAGTCAGCCAAGAAAGTTTAAATAGTATTCCTAGCATTTACTTAACAAAGTTATGTATGTCAGGTCTTTTATTAGTGACTTTATTTGGGGCGTAATCAGTTTCAGGTACCTGGCTCAAGGATAACTCAGCCTTCCTTTCTTCTGAGGTCAGTAAAATAATACTCAGCTTGCTGGGGGTAAATTGTAGGCTGACCAGACGTCCCGCTTTTGGTGGGACAGTCCCACCTTAAAACAATTTGTCCCACGTCTCGCAGGTTTTTACAAGTGTCCCGATTTTTGGAAGGCTGCCGCACTGCCTTCTGGGGCGTAGAGCAGTCCTCTCGCGGCAGCTCTCCAGCGCTGCAGGGCTGCAGGAGTTACCGCGCGACCTTGTGGGGTGCTCCCGCTTCCGCCTCTGTGACAGGGTGGGAAGCGGGATTTCATGAAAACGTGCAGTGCGGCTCCTGCAGCTGCACGCGCATGCGCGGCCGCCCGCCTACCCGCTTGTCCTGGTTTACAAAGGTGACCATCTGGTCACCTTAGTAAATTGTAAATGGCAAACAACCACATAAACAGAGTTTGCCTAGTAAACATTGTGTTATGATGTCACCCCATGGGTCCATAATTACCTGATGCTTGCATGGGGGTGAGGGAGGGGAGGGAAGGCTACCTTTACCTTTTTTATTTGGGATTAAAACACTCTCTTTCCTGCCCCAATGTCAGTTTGGTAGAGACATGGGAGCGGAGCTTTCTCTTATAAGAAAGATTCAGTTCTCTTCCAGAGTGACATCTGGCATATACATTGATAGCATCTGCTGATGTTTGAAAGTCAGAAATTGGCAATGTGGCTGCTTTGTTTATTTAAAAAAAATTATATGCCACTTCTGCCAAGACAGGGTTGAGACGATTCACAAATTAAACACAGTGTAGTAAAATTGTTAAAACACCAGAATGAAATCCCCCTGTGAGAACCTGACAACCCTATGACAGAATGGGGCAGCACCAGAGGTGGGATCCAACCAGTTCTCACCACTTCTCTAGAAGTGGTTACTAATTTTTTCTGAGTGCCGAGAAGGGGTTACTAAAGCAACCTCCCTGCCCAATAGGGATTGGAGGTGCGTGTGTGCGGCGGCGCCACTGTTTGAATCCCACCACCATCGGAACCTGTTATTAAAAATTTTGGATCCCACCACTGGGCAGCACATTCAGCTGAGAGAACAGATAATGGTACTCTCACAAGGAAATGGTGGGGGATACACAGATGGGCGGCAGGGGAGATGCCCAGACAGAGGGTCAGTGGCAATGGATCGCACCAGAAGCACTGGCTGAACCCCACCTCAGGGTATGTTGATGCCAGCTCTGATGTCATTCAGGCAAGGGCCCTGTTCTTCTTTTGCTAAGAGGTAACAGCCCCTGGTTTCCTCACTATGTAGGGAAATACTTCTGTCATATGATAAACAATGCTTAGGGAAAGGCATACTTTTAGAGATCAAAACATGGCCAGGGTTGGCTATGATGTGATCTTCGCCAGTCTTTTCCTATTTGTAACAATTTTGAATGTGTTTTGGGACAACCCTGCTTTTATCCTGAGAAGAAAAGTCAAAGAAGTGTTTGGATTTATATCCCGCTTTTCTCAATCATAATGTTACCCAGGATGGAGACACAGTCTCTCAATAATGTGGGGAAAATTAGCTCAGAGCAGACTGTTTATTAATGTTGCAAGAGACTGGGGAAGGAATCTTTAATACCAGTGTGTACGAAGATCACCTCCGAGAAGGAAATCCACAGAGAGGACGAACTTGGGGGGGGGGGGGGCTAGGCTAACCTCTGGGAAGTGTCCAGATGGATTGTTTGAGGAGCAATAGAGTGCATTGTAAAGTGGTCAGGAGAAACTAGTTACAGAAGGGAGCATCTGGGTTAAGATAATCAGAGGGAGGCAATGTCATCAGGGGTCTTCTTGTGGCTGGAAATAAGTATCCATTCAGCAGGGCTACTGTATTGTGTTGAGGACACATTCTTCTTTGGCTGTGGAGCTGAAAATGTGCTGTTATGGCAAGCAAGCTGACAGCATGAGAACAGAAAGAAAAAAAATTCCTGGAAGTTCATTGTAGGTAGACCTGGCTATTGCCAGAGAATGGACTCCCCATCTCTGCAACGCTGGTATCACCTTTTAGGCTGGCACGCGGGCAGGGTTACCTGTGAATAAGCACTCCCCCTACTATGCCAGGGCAGTATTGTAACAAAAAGGACTCTCAGGGGCTTTCCCCACTACAGAAGGGAGCTAAGGTCGACTCGGTTCCCTTCAGTGGAGAGCGATTCCAGGCTGTCCCCACAGCAACTGAGTTGGCTCCCTGGAACTGAGCTAAGTGGGCAGGATCATCTTGGTGCCTGTTTCGCTCCTGGGGCGTTGGCTTATTGCGGCGGGGAAATGGAAGCGTTCTTTTTTTTTTTACAGTTTTACAGTTGATGATTTTACTGCCGCCACAGCTCTCCATTCTGCGCATGCCACAAAGCAGCTGCATTGATTGGTTGAATGGATGAGGTGTGGATTTCCGATGCTTCCCCAGCCGAAGCTTGAAGTGGTATGTCGACACTGTTCGGCAGAAAATTGTAGTTCTTAACTGCGACAAGGATGTAGCAGTTCTGCAAGTGGGGGGACTGAGCAAGAAGAACAATGTTGAGCTCTCGGTGGCGGTGGGGATTCACTGAGGCAAACCTGGGTGAAAACCAGTTCAAAACTCTGTATCGATGGGAAAGCTCTCCAGGGGCGCCCCACTACAGAAGACTAAGGTGTTCGGTTCCCTTCAGTGGAGAGCGATCTCCAGGCTGTCCCCACAGCAACTGAGAGTTGGCTCCCTGGAACTGAGCCTAAGTGGACAGGATCATCTTTGGTGCCATGTTTCGCATCACCGATTGTGATTGGTAGAAACGTATTGCGGCGAAATGGGAGCCGTTCTTTTACGAGCTTTTGCAGTTGACAGTTTGTTACAGTTGCATGCACTTTTCTGCCGCCACAACTCTCCTTATCATTCTCGCGACATTTGCCACAGCAGCTTCGTGATTGGTTGAATGGATGAGGTGTCGCTTTCGATGCTTCCCGCCTTCTCAAGCTTCGAAGTGGTGGCATCGACATTCCGGCAGAAAATTAGCCAGTTCATAACTGCGACAAGGATGTCGCAGTTCTGGGGGTGGGGGGGACTGAGACAAAACAATGTTGAGCTCGGTGGCAGTGGGGATTCACTGAGGCAAACCTAGGTAGAAACCAGTTCAACTCTGTCAGTGGGGAAAGCCCCTTAAAGCGGCTCACCAACTCCTTCCCTTCCTTTCTCCATAACTGACACTTTGTGAGGAAGGTGGGGCTGAGACAACCCTGACTGTCCTATAGTCACCCAGCAGGTTTCGTGTGTTGGGCAACAACCAGGTACACCAGATTAGAGTCCGCCGCACCTCAAATTCGGTTCTCCAGATTAGAGTCCACCACTCCTAACCACTAAACCACACTGATTCTCACTTGCAGCTTGAGTTTGTAGTCTGGAACAGTTAACCCTTTCGCTCCCCCCCCAACCTCCCCCACAACTTATCTTCTGGTCTAAACAGATCCTGATGGCAAAGGAATTGCACGAATCAGGTCTTGCCTCAATGATGGCCATGGAACAAAGGAGATACTATGAGACAGTACCTGACTTTCATTACCAACAAAATTTTGGCTTCATTTTATCTATTTACTGTTTTCAAAGAGTCATTAAAATATTGACTGAAAATGAGTACAGATGGGCTTTCCTTCTGTTCATTGAAGTTCAGGCATGTTCAAGAAAATGTAAGTAAAGTAGTTCATTCACAGTCTGGGCTTGGCAAGACACGCATGATGACCAAAAGTTTCTGAAAAGACTTGATGCTCTTAATTAAAGTCCTGTTTGTCTGAGCGATCGCTTGCTACGTAGCCAGTCATGATACTTTGTTGAGCGTCCTCACACCAACAGCAAAGTTTTTGCAAGCATTTTCAGTGCATCTGCATTGCAAACACCCAACAGAAAATTGTTCTTGCAAAAACACTGTTCCATCAATGACAATAGGTGTGGGATTTTTAAAATTATATTGCTAAGAGATATTTGGGCAAAATGACACAGTTGGAAATGTGATTTGCTTTGAGGGTAAGCTGTGAATTCCCTTCCCTGCTGCTTTAAACTCCAATTCCCCTCCACTTTCAATTTTGATTCTCCATTGTGTGAATCAAAACTTGCGATTGTTTGTGTGTGCGTCTATGTGCCATTTTTTTGTTTCTTCAGATCAAGTTTTTCCTGTAAAAAATTGCCTTGCATTTTCCAACTTTTTGTGTATCAGTCAATCAGCATTATACAGTTTACGCATATTGTTTGCTTAAAATACATAATTTGAATACCACACAAATTGGCACAAATATATAACATGCATTCATAAACAAATCTATAATCTGTGAAAAGGAGAGGACCAAAGATAAGAACACAACTGTAAATGCATCTTTGGGAGAGAAAAAACAACCCAAAAATGAAGTAGGGAATATTTCCCTATTGGTCTCATGAGGAAAAACATGAGGGGTATGAATAGAGATGAGGAGAAAAATATCATAAGGAAAAAGATGCAGCTACAGGCTACTGGTTTTCTGAAATAAATAATTGTTACTGGACAGTGAACTGCATGCTCAAATGAATATCACATATTTCATTTATCAGGCTGATACAACAAAAAGTGTTGTGCATACCCAGTCCCAAATAGAGTGCTGATTAGCTGTTTGGTACTAGAAGACACAAAGTGTAGGATTTAACATCCCCGACTCCTCTTTCCTGCCAAGAAGAATGCCAAGAGTCTGAAAAAGGGAAAGAGTTGGAGTGGAGGAGGCAACTGGCTCAGCGAATCTCAGTCAAATGAAAAACCTCTCTAGGTATACACAATCATCCACTTGAACCTTTGCGGTTGCTTTACTTGTCTTGCTGCAGGAAGGCATTTGCTTTGGTCAAGCGCAGGCTTAAAAACAAATGGTCACAGATCTCTAGAAAAGTTGTTAGTGGTTGTTGAAGCCCCTGGACTGTAGACGTTTTTGCCAAGTGAGAGCCTTAGAGCAACATTAAGCCTTCTACCTGGGCAAGGAAATTGTGCACCCTCACTTGGGCTTCCCTTGGTTGTCCTGCCTGCCAAGCATAGATTTGCCAGCTTCACACTGTGGGAAAACTTGGAAATTTGGAGGTGGAACCTGGGATGGTTACATGGATTTAAGCCAGGCATGGTCAAAAAGGCACAAGCCTTTTGGCAAGAGCTACATGATCTTGGACTTTAGCCCTTAGACCACAGGTGTCCAACTTGCGGCCCTCCAGATTTTACGGACTACAGTTCCCATCATCCCCCTGCCAGCATGATGCTGGCAGGGGATGATGGGAACTAGTCCATAACATCTTGAGGGCCGCAAGTTTGACACCTATGCCTTAGACCATGGCTCACACATTAGAGCACTGAGTGAGGCAGCCTGGTGTTACCAGCCCAGCCCATGGTGGGCTGGGGGAGCCCTGTTTTGTTAGGTCAACTGGAAATATTAGGTCAACTGGGGTGGCATGCAAGGGAGGGGAGGGAGGGGGCCTGACATCTGGACATGACCCACACAACCTAGTGGAGGGAGAGGAAGGGAGGGAGAGGTGGCATGCAAGGGAGGGGAGTGAGTGAGAGGTGGCATGCAACGGAGGGTAGGGGAGG
This sequence comes from Sphaerodactylus townsendi, assembly GCF_021028975.2. Taxonomy (NCBI): domain Eukaryota; kingdom Metazoa; phylum Chordata; class Lepidosauria; order Squamata; family Sphaerodactylidae; genus Sphaerodactylus; species Sphaerodactylus townsendi. The sequence goes on along the minus strand of NC_059425.1, from coordinate 168,808,119 downwards.
GTAGGTTAGTATCATGTGGGGTATGATGTGGGGTATGATGCCATGGAATGCCATGGAATACACTCTCCACAGCAGCTGTGTTCTCCAGAGGAACTTTTCTCTTCCACATGGGCCAATAAAACATGGGTGTAGAACACTAAAAAAACATTTTGGGGGGGACTTCTCACAGATCCCCCTCCTCCAAGAGTCTGTCCTGGGAGCAGCAGTGGTGAAGTGGCTAAGAGCTGGTGCACTCTGATCTGGAGGAACCGGGTTTGATTCCCAGCTCTGCCGCCTGAGCTGTGGAGGCCTCTCTGGGGCATTCAGATTAGCCTGTGCACTCCCACACACGCCAGCTGGGTGACCTTGGGCTAGTCACAGCTTCTCGGAGCTCTCTCAGCCCCACCTACCTCACAGGGTGTTTGTTGTGAGGGGGGAAGGGCAAGGAGATTGTAAGCCCCTTTGAGTCTCCTACAGGAGAGAAAGGGGGGATATAAATCCAAACTCTTCTTCTTGTGTTATTTTCCCCAACCTGAGTTTTTTTTTTTAATCGCTAAACAAGCGAATCTTTTTAAATATCCTGTGTTGCAGCTGCTCGTGAGCAAACACCCAGGCAGGAGGCACTTCATTTGCCTCTCTTTTCCTTTTTAAAATTTTGCAGCTTGCATCTGCACAGCTACGTGGGTGCAGCTGGTCATATCGTGAAACATCAGCATGGCTGAGGGGGTTCATTTGTGCATGCCTGCATAGCCACACATGGGAGGGAAGTAATTTAAAAAATAGACGTGCCTCCCTGCAAAGGTGCAACAGCACCCTGGATTGTTTCTGTGGGCTCCAGTCGGTGCCTGCATGGATGCATGTGAATACACAAACAGGAAAATAGGTTCCTTTATCCCGACTGCAACCCGTTGTACATTTGCTGTGTGGAAGGGGCCTGTGCTCTGTAGATAAATTGTAATTCCAGGAGATCTCCAGTCCGTTATGAATGTTGGTGAGTTATATGTCTTTATCTTTATTAAACTTTAGTAGGCATAGATAGATCAAGATTTACACAGGCAGATTCTGCAGTCTCAAATATAGTTCAATAGCAAGAAAATAGTCCACATAGCTTAATGGTTGACTTCAAGGGATTCAGATCACTTCAGATTTTTTTAAAAAAGAATTAGCCAGAGCAAATGACAGTAAATACCCCTACACAGCAATGTAAAAATACAATCTAAATATAAAATTACAATATAAATAGATCTGTTTAGCAAGTTAAAAGCGAAATAATACAACAATAGGCATCCTACCATGCCTAAATATTAGACAGTGTGTATCAGTTAGATTGGAGAAGATACCTATCTTTTATAAGAAGTTCTACATTTGTTTTATGTATCATATGTGATATTTAAAAGATTTGATTCTGTGCCAAATGATAATGAACCAATTTGGTTTAGTGTGCTGGTATAATATATTTAAAAAATAAAAAAAACAGTTAAAAGTAATAAAATAGGAATAAGTTAGCACTTTAAAATGGTTGTCCGGTATAGAGCTACCATACGTGTTGTATGAGCATTGTAATCTCCAAGTTATATGCATGAAGCCCCACTGACTATTTACCATGACATTAGAATAAGGAGACTGTCCAAAATATTCACTGGTTCAAACCTCTATAGTTCCCTGGCTTCATAAAAGCTTTGACCAGGAGGGTTGTAAAATATATAGCTCTGGTTTTTTTTTTCTGTGGCGTTAAGAACATGATCTAAAACTTATTGACCTCATTGGAAAGCCTGGAACTGACTTCAGTGACAGCTGCATCAGGAAACTATAGCAAGCCGATAATAGAAACCAGGCTTCCGAGGGTATGTGCGGGCCTATTAACTGGAAAAGCAAAAATACCGAATAGCTGCTGGGAACGGAAGCAGATGAAGGCGATCGATGAGGTGAATTCTCCCAGCAAGAGCAATAAAACAGTTTCTCTATAAATGAACTTGAACTTCTCCCTTCACAAACTGGAAAGCATTTGTTTAAGAGCCTCCATAGATGTGACAGAGAGCTCATTCTCTGGGCGTGAGCGTGCATGTGAACAATATTGCCAAATAAGCACAAAAAGAAAAAGCTTTAAAAATTAATCTGGCACCTGAAGGAACATTAGAAAAGAAGAGATACTTCAGAAAGAATTCAATTTGCTGTGCATTAACTTGAGCTCTGATACACATCATCTTTTTTTAACGACGTGTTTTATCTAAACTGCTAAACAGCCATATGAGTGTGGAAGAAAATTAAGGGATTTCAAATTTGTTGCTGCAGGCAGAATGACTTCCTTATCTGATCTAGGGTAAAGTTGGATGAGAGACTCTGTTTTAATAATCAGCGTCTGCCCAAAGTCCCTTCTAATAAAAAATGAACATAAACTGCCTCGGGAGTCTTGCTATCAGAAGATGCCTTGACTGAAACCCCTCAAACCATAAAGCACAGTCTCTCTTGTCATTGACGACTCTGGGCAGTTCACAGCACTTCAGCATATCAGTTGTATACCTGAAACATCTGGAGAAACAAGCTAGGCTTGATCACTATGCAAAATGTTAATACTTACAGCCACTCTTGTAGGCGTAGAAGAAAGAGAAAGTCAGAGCAAGTGGTAGAAAGTCAGAGAAAGAGAAAGAGAGTTTTAGATTCAACCAGAAAGATTATGTCTTCCTTCCTTCCATTATTTTTCCTATAATGGAAAGATGGCAACCATAAAGCTGCTGACCAAAGAAATCATGCAGGCCTTAAACCTATTCTTTTCTATTGCTAGCTTAACCTAATAACTCCAAAAATGTCCCATTGTTCACAATTATACAAAATGTGCAAGCTAAACTGTTTTCAAGATCCTGTTGTACCCAAGAGATACCTCAAAAGTTGCTCTTTTCCTGAGAACAATAAGAAGGCCTATGAGAAAGCTCAGGCTGTTTGTCTAAGGACTAGAGCAACTTGAAACATACATGATAAGAGAAACAAGGGTTTTTGATTCACATAACGTCAAAGAGTGAAATACTGACATCTTCCAATGGGGATTTTGGACAACCCCAAAGGGCTGTGGGAACCGGGGAAATCTCCACCTTTTGTGTGATTGATTGATGATGTGGGCATTTTGGGGTGTATTCTTTGCTGCCATTTTGATATAGCTTGTCACTAATACTATAAAAGTAAGAACACACTGCCATTTTAGTGTGGCTCCCCTGATATTGTCTTGCCCGCAGTTGGCTGAATAAAGATCTCTCTGATTTTATTCTGTATCGGCTTGAGCTTTTGGGGGGGGGGCTTACTTAATTTAATTCGTTACTCCGTTGTAACACTATGGCTTGCCTCGGCCTCAATCTTGGCTAGAGCCTATCAAAAAGCAGAATAGGGAAGGTAAGATACCGTTTAGGGAGGGCAAATAGGGTCAGTCCCATTCCCATGTTGTTAATTTCCAGGATATAAGGTCAGCTTGCTTGCTCGTTCTATGTACTTGAGTTGCTGAAACAATTAATACAGACCATATAGTGTGTAACAACCTTCTCTATCCAACCAAAATATCTTTCAGCCACTTAAAAATTAGTTAGTCTATTGTAATGTACATTTTTTATGGAGCAGAGCTCACTTCCTTGTATCTATGAAGTGTTACTCTCATTTGAAAGACTTATACAAGAAAAAATGGTTAAAATGGGGATCAAAGGCTATGGAGAACATGACAGCTGGTAACATTTTCATACATGTATCTCTGAGCCACCAGTTCCAATGAGAAGTCCTGGTATTTCCTGCCTTAATCATGCCATGCAACATAAAGACACATGACCTGGATTAAGGGGAAAAATGGCCTCCAACACAACCTATGGGAATTGTTCCTAATCCCTGTGGACTTTGCCATAGAGATTAGGGAATATTTCTAGATCCACACATAGAAGTGACCTCTCATTCTTCCCAAACTACACTCACCTCAGACACTACCTCCCAGATCTCCTAATATTTGCCTAGGCAGTGCTGGGAACTCTGCAGTGGTGGGATTCTAATTTTTTAACAACTGGTTCACCCCCCACGGCCCCCTTCCCCCTACCGTTGTTGCTGGCCACTTACCTGGCTGCTGCCCCCCCTCTTTTCCAAGTTGGGTCGACAGGAGGCAAGGGAAGGCAGTGAGTGAAGCTTGGCCCGAAGGGGCTGTGTGCCTGGGCTGGAGGCTGGAGCCCTGCTGAAGGTTGCTCAGGCCTCCTTGCCAGGCCATGGTGGCCTTCTCGGGCTGGGATGCCTGGGCAACCTACGTGAGGAGGAAGGAAGCGCAACCCTGCCTCCTGGATGTTCATGCTCAGCAGCCCGCCAGCCCAAGTCTGCGCTTGGGGGTTGGCTGGGGCTTCTTCCCTGTGCTGAGGTCACCCAGCTGGCTGGGGAATGAGGCAAAGATCTTTCCCTCTTCCCCAGCCAGCCGGGCAGCCTCTGTGGAAAGGAGGGGAGCCCAAGCCAGCAGCCCTCATCTGGGGGCTGGCTGGGGCTTCCTCCCCGTACAGAGGCTGCCTGGCTGGCTTGGGGACAAGGTGAGGACTCACCTCAGCTCCCAGCCAGCTGGGTGGCTTCCGTGGGGAGGGAGGAAGGCAGTGGTGGGATTATTGGTTCGGCAAACTAGCTGAAAATTTAGCTACCGGTTCTACCGAACTGGTCCAAACCGGCTGAATTCCACCTCTGAAACTGTGTCTGAATTCCCTGTGCTTCTTCTTCACTATGCCACTTAGACTGGAGAGAAGCGACTGGTGGAGTGCCTCAGGGTTCTGTCCTGGGCCCAGTGCTATTCAATATTTTTTTTTTATAAATGACTTGGCTGATGGAATAGATGACACCAAATTAGGAGGGGTAGCTAATACCCCAGAGGATAAGGGCAGAATTCAAAATGATAAAGAGCTGGGTCAAAACTAACAAAATGAATTTTGGCACGGAGAAAGTAAAGGACTATACTTGGGAAGAAAAAAGGAAATGCACAGCTGTAAGATGGGTTTGACAAAAGTACATGCGAAGGGGATCTGGGAGTCTTAGTAGACCACAAGTTGAACATGAGTCAACAGTGTGACAGGACAGCTAAGAAAAACAATGTGATTCTGGGTTGCATCAACAGGAGTATAGTGTCTAGATCAAGGGAAGTAATCAGACCACTCTATTCTGTGTTGGTCAGACCTCACTTGGAATACTGCATCCAGTTCTGGGCACCAAAATTCAGGAAAGATATTGACAAGCTGGAACATGTCCAGAGGAGGACAACCAAAATGGTAAAAGGTCTGGAATCCATACCTTCTCAGGAGAGACTTAGGGAGCTGGGTATGTTTAGTCTGGAGAAGAGAATGTTAAGGGGAGACATGATAGCCATGTTTAAATATTTGAAGGTACATCATGTTGAAGAGAAAGCAAGCTTGTTTTCTTTTGCTCCAGAAAGTAGGACACAGTAAGGGATGTTTGACAGTGGAATATGCTGCCTTGGAGTGAGATGGAGTGTCCTTCTTTTGGAGGTTTTTAAACTTCCATCAGTCAGGTGTGCTTTGATTGTGTGTTCCTGCATGGCAGACAGTTGGACTGGATGGCCTTTGTGGTCTCTTCCAACTCCAATTCTATGACCTTCATTTCCTCTTGCACCTGGACACCCAATTTTTTTTGTCATTATTAGGTCCTTTAAGTTGCTAATCCTCTTCAGTCTTTTGGTAATGAGAAGCCATCATTTACTTTGCTCTTTGTCTTTAACAGTTTTGCTCAGTCCACCTTGCAGAATTCTGCCAACCCCACTCTCATTTTGAGACTCACAAGAGGAGTCTCACTTGAGATTACTTCATCATCCATAGGTAAGAGTGGCAGCAGAATATTGATGTCCCCTTTTCCTCTGTCTTCCAAACTGGAAATGTTTCTGAGAGTATACGTCTGCTGCGGAACCCTGGAATCAGGATCTTTTTCCTACTGAACAGCCACTAGTGTTACTATTTCACAGTGCACATTTTTCAAATGTACCTGACTGGTAAAATTGACTATCCAATACTGGAACATGACCTTGTTTAACTGCATGTGAAAATGCACTTTCAGAGTCATATAAAATACATTGAACAGATTACAAGCAAAACGAAATTCCCACCCAAACTTTGAAAGTAATTCAAAAATTTATCATCTCTTATTTCAGGCTGGAGACTGATATAATGAGAGAGTTTCTCCGTGTTTTTCAAATGCACTACATTTTCATAAATGGATGAATTAAGTGAATGATGATTAAAGCCGTACCTTACTTCTGCCTCTGTTTTCAGTTTTAGTTCCTGAAGTTAACAAGGCACCCAGAAATTATGTACTTGAAAATGGAGATAGTTTCACTGCTTCCAGCTGCTGAATGTTTATTAACATTCCCTACCTTGAACTGGAAATAGGGAAGGGCATGGCTGTCAGTCTTCAACCAGCATTCAGTTCACTGTTGTGCTTTTCTGGCACTGTGGTTTGCGGCAGTGTGAAGAAGCACTGAGTCCTCTTTTTTATATGACTGTTTCTAGCCTTAGGGGTGCTTATTGAAAGTCAATATGCTTAGTCTGCTCAAGACCAAAGATCCAGCCAAACTAAACCTGAGAATCCACCTTTGTGGAGAAAGTAAACTTATCTTATCTCTCATTCTATGCTTATTTAAAAGTTCCCACCATTGCCTTGTCATTGATATTATACGGCAGTGAGGACTGTGGTGCTAAAAAAAAGTTGAAGGAAGCAGGAAAAGAGGAAGAGCCAATATGAGATGAATTGACTCAATAAAAAAGCCACGCCCCTCAGTTCGCAAGATTTGAGCGAGGCTGTTAATGATGGGAAGTTTTAGAGGACATCAGTTCATAGAAATTGACCTCTATCTGACCTCTAAGAAAGAACATGGTTCCTTCTACCATTTTATCATCACAACAAGCCTGTGAGATTAGATTTTCCCAAAATCACCCAATGGACTTCAAGTCTTAATTGGGATTTTAGTCTGCCATTAATCAGTATGTCACACTGGTTACACCTTGTATCAAAAAAATGGAGGTGCATGGATATTTCAGTAGCTCTCCTTAAAAACTCTGAGTTGTGTTGCACTCCAAAGCCTATTGTGATATGCATGTCCTGCATACTCACTAGAGTCTTGAGATTCCCTGATCATTGTAAACTTGTGGTAAGCACAAATGTAACAGCATATGGTGGGAATAGAGCCACCCAATACCAAAACCTACCACACTAAGACCCCTTCTGCCATCACATTGCAGCTACATTTTCATAGATGAAAATAGAAGTACCCTTGTGTGATTTGACAGCAACAGTCAGCGCCTACCTCAACTCCTCCACCAACAACGTTTTACTGAAGGATTATTATTTCTCAGTGCCACCTTGCAATGCAAAAAGAAGACTTTTTGCTTCCTCAATGCAAATTAAAACAAAACATTGGCTGATCTAAACCCAATCAATGCCTCAGAGTGAATCAGGTTTTATATTAAAGTCATCTTAGCATTCAGGTTTGTTTAACTATCCTGTTCTTTCCAGGACAGAAATTATTCATTTTCAGCTATTGCAGGAGTCCTTTAAAGTGGAAGCAATTGTGAAAAGATACAGTTAAAAAAGAAAATATCATAAGAAACTGAATGTTCATGTCCCATATCTTTGTGTAGGAGTTTCCAGACCTGCTTTGAAAACTAAAAGGAAAACACCAAATCTATTATTCCTGAAGTGAAGGCTATAGAATCATTTAAATGCCTACCAGAGGCATTTTACATTAGAAAGCTGAGGGAAGTAAAATAAGTTCAGAGATTGCACACAGGTTATGAAGTCTAAGGAGAAGAAAGAAAAGACAATTATGAATACACACAGTCTAAGCCTTAAAGCCATGCTATCATTTACTTCTTTCAGCTTCTAGATTATAGAGTAATTTCAAGGCAAAGACAAAAAGGATTTTTTTAAAAAAATAGCTTAACCAACATGGCATTTAAAGGCCTGGTACAACAAGTTCTCCACTTGGGAGATTCAACTTAAAGCTTTTAAAAATACTTTTATTAAATAAAAGCCTAAAATGGAATAGAGAAGCCAAAAAAAAAACAAATCTAATGCTGGATGCCACTTCATACATTGCACAAGAGGAAATGGACATTTTCCACAGCTCAAACTACATTTGGGTGGAGCCTGTCTGAGACTTTCAGCAAATCTTATTGATGTTCTGCTCAATCCCTTTCAAATGCTTATACTCAAGCAGGGACCTCCACGTTCATTTCAAAGATCAAAATGAGTTGGCAACAGAGGCCATTTCCGCACGGCCACGCTGGGGGTTGGGTCGGCGTACATGACCCCCCCGGGACCGTTCGCACGAACGGTCCCAGAAACTACCGGGAAGACGGCGCCGTGCTGCGTTGTCCCCCAATCGACCTACCTTCCCTGTGACCATCCGGCGCGTCGCCGAGGCCAGGGGACATGCCCCCCTGCCCTGCACGACCGCTCTGGAGTCACAGGGCAGGGGGCCGTGTCCCCAGGCCTCGGCGATGCGCCAGATGGTCACAGGGAAGGTAGGTCGATTGGGAAAGGGGGGAGGCATGGCGCCTTCCAGTTGCTGCCATTCGCACGGCAGCGGTTGGAAGCCACTGTTTCCCAAAAACCTCGCTCGGGGAGCGAAGTTGGGAAACAGTGGCTTCGCTCTGCAGGGGAGGAGCGAGGGCGGCGCAGCTGCGAAGCAGTTGCGGCCCCCTTGCGAACAGCTCCCTGGGGATGGCGTTTTTGCTGTCCCCAGGGCGCTGTTTTTGGCCCGTGCGGAAAGGGCTGGAGCTTGCTTTAATTTTAACTCTTTGGTACACACAGTTGTATAACTGACATTTGTATCGCCTGTATGTTATGGGCCTACTCCAGCCTTTCAGCTGCCTTTAATGGAAGAGTATTATGCAAGTGCTCAACTCCAGAATTAATGTAAATCACTGGGACTTCCAAGTGAACATTAGAACAAGCCAGCTGGATCAGACCAGAGTCCATCTAGTCCAGCACTCTGCTACTCGCAGTGGCCCACCAGGTGCCTTTGGGAGCTTACATGCAGGATGTGAAAGCAATGGCCTGCTGCTGCTCCCAAGCACCTGGTCTGCTAAGTGTTCATTTTTGTCTGTACCCTACCAAAGTGTTTTCTGTGTGCTATTCAACATGTTTTGGGAACATCTCAAAAACATACACTGTGTGGTTCTCCTCAGAAAAATCTAATACCTGTAACCTTTTTAAATATTTCCCCCCTTTTTCTTTTTCAATAATAACAAAATACCAGAAGAAACACAGTAAAAATGAAAAGTTCAGCAGCAAAAAAAGCAATTAAATCATATCTTAATTATACTTCTGGGCACTGAGAAAGCTAACATATAAAAATGCTCTGTAATATAAAATAATCAAAATATTTTACAAACTTTTTTTCAGGATGAAGATACACAAAGATTTTGAATGTAGATAGATTCTGTTTAAAAAAAGATAACACGTAAGTGGCATTACAATATAATTACTCTCTTGTTTTCTGGGATATTTTATATCAGATACAAGTTCTAGTATTAGATTATAAACTTCTTATTTAATGTAACTGTCCATTCCATTTTTACGTTTCCCTTTTTGACATAGGCTGATTCCGCATGGGCCAGAAATAGTGGTGTGAAAACGGTATGAAAACAGTATAAACCCTTTTACACCATTTTAAACCCTTTTACACCATTTTCACACCGTTTTTGCACTGCTGTTTTTGGCCCATGCGGAATCAGCCAAAGACAGGCAACCAAGTATCAGAGTCTTAGCAAATTATTAATGATTTTGCATATACCACTTCAACCATAAGCATCTTGTTTTGTAATTATGCAAAACATATTTCCCCATTTATCTAGAAATTCTTGGTTTGGTCTCCTGCTTACAGAGTTAGTTAATGTTCCATTGTTGTGTATTTTTTTTGTCTTATGTTCCCAATTTTCTAAGCCTATTTTTCTGCTTTCCATTCTGTTGTGAATACCAGTCTGGCAACTATTGTTAAGTATAAAAAAAAATCTTCCAAATTTCTTGAAAGTATGTTTATCAGCATAGCCTTTACCTCCATAGCATATGTAACTTTTTTTTGTATTTCTGAATTTATCTCTTTCTACATTTTTTTCACTTTTCTACATGACACCACATATGATAAAGAGAGCCACCATCATCTTTGCATTTCCAACATTTTCCTTTCACCTTTCCATGTTCACCTTCTCAGTATCTTCTGGAGTGATAAGCCAGCGATAAAACATCTTATACCAGTTTTCTCTTTCATCACCTTTTTAAAATCTTGATTGTTTGTGTGTGATGTTAGTTAATGCTTGCATCTTATATTCCTAGAGGAAAAGAAGAGTCAAACTGCAAAAATGAGCAAAATACAGTCTAGTGGACATCAGTCTGATCCAGCCATAGACATATATTTACATATGTCCAGTTGAATCAGAATGTGGTCAGAAAAGTACAGTACAGTGTGAACTTGTTATTATTTATTTAGTAATTTTTTTATTCCGTCCCTTTCCCAAGGAGCTCAGACCAGCATACATCATCCCCCTTCCTCAATTTTATCTTCACAACAATTTTATGAGGCGCGATTGGCCCAAAATTGGCCCCAGATGGAGTGATTGGCCCCAAATTATCCCAATGAGCTTCATGGCAGAGTGGGAATTTGAATTCGGGCTGTGCATGTGAGTATAGCTGACTTGACCCTCCCCCCCAAACAACAAAAATGCTATTTTGTCTGTTTTCAGCCTTCCCCCCACCAAAAACAAACAAAAAAAACACTGGCTAACAGAGCCAGCCCAAGCCAAAAAATAGCCAAAAAATGTGTGGGCTTTTTGTGTGTGGCTATTTTGGCTATTGGAGAGCCGCAGGCAGGGTCGTCTCAGTTGATCCCTATATGCAGTCCCCCGCCCCCTCACAACCTCTCAAGTTCAAGTGGGTTTGGGAAGTGGTAGGGGACACAGCATTGCTGAATGCAGGGGTTAGCTCAGCCAATTCTGCATTCAGTACTGTGGCTCGGAATTTTCTGGTTTGGCTTTAAAAGACCTATTTTTTTTTAAAAAAAAAAAGCCAAAAAAGCTGGCCAGGGTGGGGTGGTGGCGCTGCTGCTGGTGGCTTATTTAGGCTTTTACAAAAAAAGTCCAGGTCTTTTAAAGATGAACTGGAAAAATACAAAAAGAAAAAAAGTGATGCACACTCCTAATTTGGTCTACATACACCATTATTTTACACTCACAACCATCATAGGAGGATTTCAGACTTAGAATGCATGATTGGCCCGCATTCAACAATGAACCCCACGACTGATTAGAATGTAAATCTCCCTGCTCTTAGTCTGCCACTCTAATCGTTACAAAGAAACTGGGTTGTCTCATATGTTTGGGAATCCTTAGCTGGACTGTGGGGAATTATAAGAGTTAAAAAAAATATTCAAACCACGATGTGAAGGCGCCTTGTCAGTATCCGTTATAAAAGGGTTCTGCAGAGTTGAATAGGTGCGAGGTGGAGCTGGGACCATCTCCAACCTTCTGGGATGGAGAAGATAAGCCAGTGGTAGTCTTCACTTGCATATATAAAAACCCATGGTCAATGTTGCTGTCAGATATAACTGCTTTTCCCATTCAGAAGTCTCAGGAATTGCATATCTCATTCAAGGGACCCTCCTTTCCAGCTTTCAAGTGGATAGGAGAATATAGCCCTATTCTTGTGATGAGCACCCAACACACATCGGGCATTAAGATTGCTACCCCATTCAATTTGGATGATGGTGAAATTGTAGCTTTCCCCCAGCAGATCCTTCCAGCCAAATTTAAGGCAGAAATGTGGAAAGCACCCCCATTTTAAGTATTGTATTTCTCCAGCAGTGGCATAGTGGCTAAGAGCAGTGACTAAGAGCAGGTGCACTCTGATCTGGAGGAACCGGGTTTGATTCCCAGCTCTGCCGCTTGAGCTGTGGAGGCTTATCTGGGGAATTCAGATTAGCCTGTACACTCCCACACACGCCAGCTGGGTGACCTTGGGCTAGTCACAGCTTCTCGGAGCTCTCTCAGCCCCACCTACCTCACAGGGTGTTTGTTGTGAGGGGGGAAGGGCAAGGAGATTGTAAGCCCCTTTGAGTCTCCTGCAGGAGAGAAAGGGGGGATATAAATCCAAACTCCTCCTCCTCCTCCTCCTCCTCTTCTTCTTCCTCTTCCTCTTCCTCCTCCTTTGCCCACATAGGCTTCCCTCTTTTTGCTTCAGAGTGACGTAACCCTAAAAGAAATTTGATTCAATGATCTGAAAGCAAAAGGCAGCCACAGATATTGCAGCACCGCTGGGAGGGAGAAAATGTCCAGAACTTCTATCACTTTGGATAGGAAGGTCAAAAGAAATGTCATTTAGATTAATTACTCTTCTGAGATTAAACTGAGTGTGCTGTGCTCATATTTTGATTTGTTATTATCCAAACACATACCACAATTAGCACACACAGAGATATACAGAGCCATGGGATAGCTCGGGAAAGATGGCTGGCCAAGTCTGTCTTACATGGCATCTCTTTATTTGTTTCTGGGGAAAGTTGCCCAAGTGTTTACTGTGTAAAAGCTTTTGTGGCTTAAGCTCTGAGTACATTAGAGATTGCCTCTCACCTCAGCTTCTAATTTACCTCATCAGTTGTGATTAGCAGGAACATACACACTTGAGCTAACAAATTTGTAGGTCTGAGAGCAGGTGATACTTAATTCCCACTGGAGAGAACTTGAATGAGCTTTACCTAGTCTGCTGGCAGAGCCCAATTTGTTTATACTGAGGACATGGTACAAAGCTGAATCCTTTTCTTAAACCACTTCTGAAGCAATGGAGTCAAACTGTGAATTCAGTTGCTTGGAGGTGCTTGCTGTTTGATGTACTGTAAAGTCAAACATTTCTAGAATTACTGTCACTACCACTATTACCATCAACCACTAGCAATATAGTTAATACAATCTTCATTAATGATAAGATGATAAGGGTTAAGGCTCAGTGGCAAACTCAGTGGCAAACTACTTTGTCATATATTAGGAGGTGACACTTAGGATATTGAAGAATATACCAGCTAATAATATCTGTGGGAAAAAGAAAGTCCCTATTGAGGATGGTAAACTAGTTTCAATTGGACATTAATATCCTTCCTCAATCATGTATTAGTTAAGTATTATTTATGTATTGTGCTTGTATCTGGGATTGACAAAGTTTTGTTTTTTTGGCAGGGGGAGTCTTCAGTTTTTGGGGAGCCTTGCTTTATTCTTTCCTTGGTTTTTTTTTTCTGGTGAAATGAGTGCTTCCAGTGCAGTTTTAGGCTGATTCCGCACGGGCCAAAAACAGTGGTGTGAAAACGGTGTGAAAACAGTATAAACCCTTTTACACCATTTTCACACTGTTTTCACACTGCTGTTTTTGGCCCATGCGGAATCCGCCTAAGAGAGAAATTGGGTGAATGTGCTAATGTTCCCAATTCCTACAAGTAAAGAAAACTTTGTAAAAGAAACCGAACTTTATTTATTTATTTTTATTTATTCATTCGACTTAATAAACCGCTCTCCCCCGAAGGGCTCAGAAAAAAACAAACCAGAAACAAACCAAAGTTTAAGAAACAAACCAAAGAAAAGTCCTCTCAGTAGAAAATAAAAATTCAAACACTTATATGTGAAGCACCTTGATTCATTTGGAAGTACAATGTGTCCCTTGAACTTAACCATCTCAAACTTCTCAGTTCTGTCATTCTGTTACAATCTACATTTCTTGTTATAAAGAATTGCTAATGCGACCTTTATATCCCCCCAAAAGAGATAAACTCATTTTAAGTTGTATTTCAAAGACCCTCTTAAGTGCCAAATATTTTTGACCTGCTCATTATTCTCAGTAACCCCCTCTGTCATCGGGAAGGCATTCCCACTTTGCCCCCTGTCTGTGGATACTTCAGTGTACAGATAGGGGGCACACTCACCCTAAACAGATGTTTCTTCAAACTTGGGGTACTCTCCAAATTGTAGAAAAAACTGAAATCTAAAACACCAAGTGGTATAAGTTCCCCTGATTTTTTTTAAGAAGAGAAGAAGAGTTTGGATTAATATCCCCCCTTTCTCTCCTGCAGGAGACTCAAAGGGGCTTACAATCTCCTTGCCCTTCCCCCCTCACAACAAACACCCTGTGAGGTAGGTGGGGCTGAGAGAGCTCCAAGAAGCTGTGACTAGCCCAAGGTCACCCAGTTGGCGTGTGTGGGAGTGTACAGGCTAATCTGAATTCCCCAGATAAGCCTCCACAGCTCAGGCGGCAGAGCGGAGAATCAAACCCAGTTCCTCCAGATTAGATACACGAGCTCTTAACCTCCTACGCCACTGCACATGCACAGACAACACACTTATGGTTGGGGTGAGGAGGATTCTGACAGCCATTCTGGGCCCAGGTGCACTGAAGGAACACGCTGGCAGTCATTCCAGAGCCTGCCAAGAGAGGGCTGAGAAGCCTTAGTGGGTGAGCCTAGAGCTGTTGCTTCAGGATGAAATAAGGTGGTGGGATCTAGAATCATACTGGAGGATGGAGATGAGATCTCCCTGTGAGTTTTGTGGGGAGCTACTTGTTATCCCCTATTGTTTTGGTGTTTCCTTGTTCTGGCACTTGGGCTGATTATCTCCAACATCATGACTGCAAATGCCATGATGCCTCCAAATGTGTTTCTTGTTGCCTACTTACTTTCCCCCTGAACAGCCAATGCATTTCTTGTTGCCTATTTACCTTTTTCCCAAACAGCCAATCCTGGCTTTCCTTCACTGGACTAAGAGATGTTCCAGAAGAGCCCAGGAGGCATTACCTTTGTGTGTTATTAGGAGAGCCCAATAGAAAACAGTTGCCTGCATCAGAGGAGGAAAGTTAGCTTGGACTCTTACAAGATACTGTGATTTCCCCCAGCTTCTACTGTAGCCATTTTGTTGTGATGGCAGAAACCTCTTTTCAGATTTCAAACAATGGCCACAAGATCAACAAGGCTGGGTACCCCTGACTACGGAAGTTTCCACTGACCCCTTCCCCACCAAGAAGCAAACACCCTTTATTAGTATTTCAAAAATCACTCCTAAATCCCGATCAACACAACTGCTATTAGTCGTTTCTTAGTGGTAATATTCGTATCTGGCAATATTCCAGTTTGGATACTGGTTGTAATACAGTGTACATTTGGGTCTATTTCTGGATTCCTTTGGCTCATTTAACACAATGGATCTGTGAAAGCCATCACTAGTATTCTGGATTCCAGTCTGTCCTGGTTGCTGAGATGTTGTACAGATCACAAGTGCCCATCATAAATCCATCACTGAAAATTAGGAGGGGGGGGGGCAAAACCCCATTCTATAAATTAATGTTTTAATATAATCTGGTGCACTATGCTGTTTCTTCTGAAGGTTGGACCAGATTACGGTCCAGAATATGGACCTTTTACGGCCCTGGCCCCTGCTTGGTGGAACACTCTTCCATCAGAGGTGCGGGCCCTGAGGGATCTTGGTGAATTCCGCAGGGCCTGTAAAACAGTTCTGTTCCACCGGGCCTTTGGTGAGGCCAGCCACGGATTCCCCCTCTAGGATGCCCTTGTGTTGCGTGCCATCATTGGCATGCCTGATATACTATCTAATCAGCACTGTCCCCTTGGGATCGGGTGCCATATATTATTGCTGCTGCTGTGTTTTATGGTTATAGATTTGTAAATTGTTTTAAATTACCTTAGTTTTTATGTGTAAAATGTTGTTTTTAGCCTGCTGTGTTTAATGTTATTATGTATTGTTGTTGCAGGCCTGCTGTACGTCGCCCAGAGCCCTTCGGGGATGGGCAGTTTAAAATCTAATAAATAAATAGATAGATAGATGGATAGATGGATAGATAGATGGATGGATGGATAGATGGATGGATAGATAGATGGATGGATAGATGGATAGATGGATAGATGGATAGATGGATAAAATAAACAGGCTAAAATTAAATCGAAAGAGTTTTTAGCTAAACATTAGGAAGAACTTTCTGGCTCAGTGGAACAGGCTACCTTGGGAGTTGGTGGGCTCTCCTCCTTTGGAGATTTTAAAGCAGAGGCTAGAAGGCCATCTGAAAGCAATGCTGCTCTATGACTCACTATGAATTTAGGCAGATTGTGAAAGTGAAGGCAGGTAGGGGTGAGCCCATGGTCAGATCCCGTGGCCCTTTCTTGTATGCCCATAATAATGTTGATTACCATGTTGAAGTCAGAAAGAAATTTTCCTCCGAGCCAAACTGGGTCAGAAAGCCTGGAGAATCCCCCTCCCCACTTCCATTGGGCATCAAACAGGGATCACTGAGGGAGGGGGATAGCTATACATTCCTGCATTGTGCAGGGGGTTGGACTAGATGACCCTTGGGGAACCCTTCCAGCTCTGTGGTTTCTATGTTTTTATGTCAAGACTAACATAAGAACATAAGAACATAAGAACTAGCCTGCTGGATCAGACCGGAGTCCATCTAGTGCAGCACTCTGCTAGTCGCAGTGGCCCACCAGGTGCCTTTGGGAGCTCACGTGCAGGATGTGAAAGCAATGGCCTGCTGCTGCTCCTGAGCACCTGGTCTGCTAAGGCATTTGCAATCTCAGATCAAGGAGGATCAAGATTGGTAGCCATAGATCGACTTCTCCTCCGTAAATCTGTCCAAGCTCTTTTTAAAGCTGTCTAGGTTATATATATATTATCAAAGAACTCGTGATGATCAAAACTCTAGATAAATTTAATAAACATTACATACCGTTTACTATGCTCTGGAATAAGAAAATAACTGACAAGATTTACTCATTTGCCTTTTATGATCTATTGTAGATTATTCTGTTTCTTACATTTTTCTCTTTTTTCTTTTGTTTGAAGAGTATATTTTTTCTTTGTATGTGTATGTAATTATAAGCCGCAATTAACAATTTTTTTAAAATTACTGACAGTCATTAAAATAAGCAGATCTCCATCCTTTACTTTACAAAAATCACTAGAGAAGTATGTTGTGACCAATTATCATCCAATCTCTAATTGCCTTTTCTGGGCAAGCTGTGTGCGAAAGTTGCTGCTGAACAACTCCAGCTTGGATGACTCGTCTGCTCTTGACTTCTTTCACAGGGCGGAGAAGGTGTTAGAGCAGTGATGGCGAACCTATGGCACAGGTGCCAGAGGTGGCACTCAGAGCCCTCTCTGTGGGCACGTGCACACAGAGTTTGTCATGTGGGGGGAGGAATCACTTCCCCCACACACACATCTAGGCTGGCCTGGGCCACTGAGCACGATGTGCGCGCACTGCGGTGAACAGGGAGGACTCGACTGGCAGAGTGCAGGGCAGAGCAGCAGGTGCACACAGGACCTGTTAGAGGCTGGAGCAGGCTGGCTGCTGCTGCTCGAGGGGTTGAACAAACAAAATGTGAGGGAAAGGTAAAAGGCGGATCCAAATGGATCCGTCCCATGTACACCGGGGAAACACTGAGACCCAAGTTTTTTGCCAATCACCTGGGCAAATCAACCTAGGGAGGAGGAACTGAGATGCATTTAGGATTTTTTAAAAAGCTAAAATTGCTTTTATTTTTCTGTTCCTGTTGCATTTTTGTGGGAAGTCAGGTGCTGTGAAGGGAAGATGACGTGAAGGAAAAACTGCAGATCAGATGGCTGCTCCACCAATTTAGCTTCCCTGAAGTTAACCCACCCCTCACACAGCATTTTTGCTTTGAATTGCCTTTCTTGACTGCCTTTTTACTTCTGTTTGGTGGTGGTGGTGGGGGTGGGGGTTATTGGGTTTCAGAAAGCGAAAGTTTCACTTCCCTTTCCTCCCACACGCCTCCCCCTTTTCCTGCCAGGCCCCCAGTATGAGAATAGTGTAATTATTTCAGGGAGATTATTAGCATTAAACCTAAGACCTAGTTTTGGGGAAGCAGTGTAGGTGTAGGTAAGCAGTGTAGGTAACACTACAGTGGAGGTAACCCTGTTCGTTACCTACAGTGTAGGTAACCCTGTTAAGTGCTATTAAAAACCACTGATTTTCATGGGAAGAACTAAACAGGAGTTTAGTTCTGACAACAGGAGTTCCACCAACTGACAACAGGAGTTCCACCAGCAGCCCAAGGCAGCCAGCCTGTTCAGCCCTGCCTGGGACAGATCCTTCTGTTGGTCTGCCTGCCTGCCAGCCAAGAGGAAGTTATATATATAGGTCTATATAGTTATATATATAGGTCTGGTTAGGCACAGTTGTTGCTTGTAGCCTCCAGCCTGTATGTGATATTAAGTTAACGTAGCTAGATTAGTATTAGTTCAGTAGTAGGATTGGGCCTACTTAGTGTGGTAGTGGTAGTGTTTAGTGAGGCTATAGGTCTTGAGGAGAACAGCTGAGCAATGGGGGCACCTACCTTGGGGCAGGGGATCCCAGTGTTGATGGGGCGGGGTAGATATAGCGGTAGGCGGCGGCCATATGATAGAAGACGAACGAGATATGGTCATGCTCGTTCGCCTTCTGACCTCCGACCTATCCCAAGGGACGATGGTGGCGAGGTTCAGGGTTACTCTACTTCGTCGCTGGTGTTGATTAACGCCAGGTCCATCAACAATAAAACCGCTGTACTCCGAGATTATCTCGAAGCCCAGCAGATGGACCTGGCCTGCATCACCGAAACCTGGGTGCGCGAGGGTGAAACCGTCGCCTTAGGCGAAGTCGCGCCACCCGGGTTCGCGTGTCTCCATCAGCCACGAACACAGGGCCGGGGGGGAGGTGTGGCGATGTTCATCCGTGATTCTATTCCCTTCAGGGCGGCCCCCATCCCAGAGATCACCGGCATGGAGTGTGTCGGCCTAGAGTGGTTGGCCGCGGAGAGGATGGCGGTCCTCCTGGTGTACCGGTCGCCTAGCGCACCAGGGGACAGCCTGCTGCGGCTGCTGGAGGTGGTGGCGGACTGGGCATTGCGGTTCCCCAGACTTATTGTTCTGGGGGACTTCAATGTCCATGTCGACACCGCCTCATGTACGGTGGCCGCGGACCTAGTGTCATCCATGGCGGCACTGGGCCTCTCCTTGGTAAGCTCTGGCCCCACTCATGAGGCCGGTCACACGCTGGATTTGGTCTTCGGTTTGGGGGTTAATGTGGTCATATCCTCTATGGACAGAGTGCCATGGTCTGACCATTACGCCCTGAAGGTTCGGATGGACCTGCCGCGCCAAACCCGTCTAGGCGAGGGGCTGATTTATGCCCGCCCGCGGAGACTTATGGATCCAATTGGTTTCCTGAATGCTCTGCGGGACCCTGAACCCGCCGGCACACTCGATGAGCAGGTGGAGGACTGGAATTCCCGGCTCTCCGATGCCATCGAGACTGTTGCTCCCCGGCGTCCTCTTCGCCCCCGTGTTCGGCAGGCTCCCTGGTATACCGAGGAGCTGCGCCAGATGAAACGGGTGCTTAGACGACTAGAGCGAGTGTGGCGGAAATCTCGTGACGGAGCGGCGCGAACATCCTATAGGACGTTTATGAAGGCCTATGAGATGGCAATGAAGGAGGCTGTCCGGGAGCGGCGAGCCCCCCCCCCGGACTTACCGCCGCCGCTGGCCACGGACTCGATGGCCGCCTCGCCGCCACGCCCGACGCCTCCCCAGCGGCTGGATTGGGCGGCCGAGGGCTTCGGGCGGCGGCAGACAGTCAGGGCGGGAGAGCCCTCCGGCGGCGCGGCGCTGGACGCTCCGGCGGGCTCCGGCCCGCCCGCCGTACTAAGCCTCCATGCGGCCAGTCCTGGCTCGGAGGGGGAGGCAGCGACCGGGGACGGCCGGACGGGCTCGCCCCGGCGACGAGGGAGCGACGCCCCACAGCGCTTCGGCGCTGCCGCCGAGGGACTTGCTGGCCGGCCGCTCCCCAGGAGGGAGCCTCGCGGGACTTTCGCGGCTCGGCCCACCGACGGCGCCGGCGATGCGGCCCTCCCGGGCTCGTCCGGCATGACAGGGCGGGCCCGGAGGTCTGGAGGAAGGCAGAGCCGGCAAGGAGAGGGCCCTTTAAGGAGTGTGGGAGGCGGCGAGGGGATAAAAGGAGAAGAACAGCAGCAGCTGGGAGAGTTGTGGGACAGGAGGCAGAAGGAAGGGTGTGCAGAGAGGGGCTGGAGAGCGGAAGGAGAAGGAGAGGTTGGGAAGGGCCAGCTGAGGGACAGGAGGGGAGTGGGGGAGGCCTGTGGAGAGAACAGGCCCCCCAGTTCTGTGACAGGGAAACTTGTGGAGCAAACAAGCTCCCTCGGGGAAACAAAGGGGAGTCCTGTGGGAGGAACAGGCTCTCCAAGGGGAACTGTGTGGAGAGGCCAGGCGGGCCCTGAGGGGGTTTAGGCCCCACTGTTTGACCACCCCTCCCTAGAACAGGGGTGAGGCCGGGAACAAGAACCCCGGGTAGGGTTTGGAGGGAAGGCATCAGGGCTCCCCCGCGGTACTCTGGAGGGGGACCCTGACAGAGGCGAAGAGGGCTTTCTTCTCCTCCTCTCTTGCGTCTGCTAGCTCTCGCCCGGCACAATTATTTCGTATAATTCGGTCCTTGACCTCCTTATCGGAAGGGTCCACAAACCAACGATTGGCTGTTAGCTGTGAGGCATTTATGAGCTTTTTTGCAGATAAAGTCGCGTCGCTCCGCCAGGACCTTCCCGCCACGTTATCTACAATTAGTGAACTGGAGGCTCCCTTGCCGTCTTCGGGCCCAAGTTTGGCCCAGTTCTCCCTGCTCTCCGAAGCTGCTGTTGACAGGGCCTTGGCTGCTGTTAGACCTACTACCTGTCCTCTGGATCCGTGCCCCTCCTGGCTTATAAAAGCTTGCCGGGCGGAGCTACGACCCCATCTGTTGAATATCATCAATGGCTCCCTTGAGCAAGGGGTCTTTCCGGATGGGTTGAAGGAGGCAGTGGTCCGCCCACTCTTAAAAAGACCATCGTTAGATCCAGGTGATCTGGCCAATTACCGCCCCGTCTCGAATCTTTCGTTTCTGGGGAAGGTAATTGAGAGAGTGGTGTTGGAGCAGCTTCAGGGTTTCCTGGATGATGCATCGGCCTTCGATCCCTTCCAGTCCGGCTTCCGTGTTGGGCATGGGACGGAGACCGCTCTCGTCTCCATCACAGATACGCTCCGTATCCAGCTTGACCGAGGCGGATCGGCGTTGCTGGTTTTGTTAGATCTTACCGCAGCGTTTGATATGGTCGACCATGACCTTTTGACCCACCGTCTGGCCGCTTCCGGGGTTCGGGGCACTGTCCTTCAGTGGATTGCCTTGTTCCTCCGGGACCGGAGTCAGCAAGTGTGGTGCGGGGATGAAGCCTCCAGGAAGTGCCCGCTTCAGTGCGGAGTACCTCAGGGAGCGCTGCTATCCCCGCTATTATTTAACATCTATATGCGACCACTTGCTCAGCTGGTGCGGAGCTTTGGGCTGATCTGTCATCAATATGCTGATGACACTCAGCTCATTCTGTTGATGGAGGGGGGAGCGGTTGCCGCCCCGGCAGCTCTCCAGCATTGTTTGGAGGCGGTAGCTGGTTGGTTGCAGCAAAGCAGGCTGCAACTGAATCCATCGAAGACGGAGATCCTCTGGCTAGGCCGCAGGGGTGAGGTTGGAGATTTCCAGCCGCCGGTGTGGGAGGGGGTCTCATTGGCGCCGACCTCCTCCGTTCGCAGTCTGGGGGTCCACCTGGATTCGTCTCTTTCAATGGAGACCCAGGTGGCCCATATAACCTGGACTGCATTTTTCCATCTTCGTCAGGCCCGGCGGTTAGCTCCCTTCCTCTCCCAGGCGGATCTGGCCACTGTGATCCATGCAACGGTCACCTCCAGGCTGGACTATTGTAACTCGCTGTACGCCGGCCTTCCCTTGCGTTTGCTTCGGAAGTTAAAACTGGTCCAACATGCGGCAGCACGCCTGCTCACAGGAGGCGCCTTCAGAGAACACATCCAGCCTGTGTTGCAGCAGCTGCATTGGCTTCCGGTTGAATTCCGAATCATCTTCAAGGTGTGGGTTCTGACCTTTAAGGCTTTGCGCGGCCTGGGGCCCTCGTACCTTCGGGACCGCATCACCCCATATGTCCCAATTCGGCCTCTGCGTTCTGCAGAGGCCAATCTGCTGGTGGTCCCCGGCCCCTCTATGATGCGGCTGGCCTCCACGCGGGCCAGGGCCTTTACGGCACTGGCCCCGGCCTGGTGGAACACCCTTCCTCCAGCTGTCCGGGCCCTGCGGGACCTGGGTGAGTTCCGCAGGGCCTGTAAGACCGTGTTGTTCCACCGGGCCTTTGGAGTGTCCAGCTGCTAATATGGTGCCCCCTCACTGCTCTGTGCCTGGGGCAGTTACATCAGGGTCCCCTCATATGAGGAGCCCCCTCATATGGGGAGCCCCACTGGCCCCCCCTCAGGGAGGTAGGTTTTTAAATTGGGGCCAGACGCCTTCTATTTATTTATTATGTATTATGGTTACTCGCTGTTTTTATGAGTTTTAAGCTATTTTATGGGATGGAGCCTATGTATTTATATTTGTATGATTGCTCCTGTTGTTCACCGCCCGGAGCCCCCCGGGGATCGGGCGGTATATAAATTGAAAAACTAAATAAAAATAAATAAAATAAATAAAGTGTGATCCTTTACCTGGGAGTAAGCTTGGTTGCTGGCAATGGGGCTTGCTTCTGAGTAAACCCTCCTAGGGTCATGATTCACTCATTTGAAGCATTGCATAGTTGCTTCACCAAGCTTACTCCTGAGTAATGCGTGCCTCAGAGCCAACCATTTTTTCTAAACGAAAACCTCAGTATTCAGGTTAAATTGCCGTGTTGGCACTTTGCGATAAATAAGTGAGTTTTGGGTTGCAATTTGGGCACTCGGTCTCGAAAAGGTTCGCCATCACTGTGCTAGAGGCTTTAATCAGTGATCTGTGTCTGAATGTAGACAAGGGCTCTGACTCCTTTTGCTTGTATTGAATTTATCTGCGGCCTTCAATATGGTGGACCATGTCATCGTCTTGAGATCTTTGGAGACAGAAGTGGATATCAGGGGTTGAGCTTAGGATTTGTTTATAGTTGAGGTTGCTGAGTTGCTGTGAGGATTGTTGTTGTGGGTTGCTGTGAGGATACTTTTTGTCAGTGGGGGGAGTTGTCCTTTGGAAGTGTTGCATGGCTCAGTCTTAACCCTTGCACTATTGAGGACCAACCTAGATGCTACGGCATCCACGCTTCTGTGGATGTCATTGCCATTTTAGAGTTGAACTTGGGCTATTCAAAAATGTCACAATCCTGACTGCATTTTCAAATGGTCTGCATTTTTAAATGGCCTGAACTGATCTCTAAAATGGCATGATTGTCCATGGTCTTGCCACAGCACTAAAATCTAGTTGGAACCTTTGCCACCTTATGGACCTCAATTAAATGGATAGGTGGCATACAATTTTTTTAAAAAAAAAGTAGGAATAATGATAAATAATAATAAATAATCTCTGTTTAGAGCCCTTAAGAGCAATCACTCATGGTTTGGGAGTTGGTGTTATCAATCAACTTATGATACTCAATTCTATATCTCTTCATTGAAACCACTGAGCTCTGCTTTTGAGCACTGTTTTAAAGGTAATGCAGTGTTCTTCCATGGTTCATTGTATATGTTATAGGACAGTGATGGTGAACCTATGGCATGGGTGCTAGAGGTGGCACTCAGAGCCCTCTCTGTGGGCACGCGCGAACAGAGTTAATCATGTGGGGTGCAGAAAATCATGCACACCCCACACACAGATCTAGGCTGGCCTGGGACACTGAGCACGACGTGCACACACTGCGGTGAGCAGGGAGGACTTGGCTGGCAGGCCTGGTGCCTGTGCTCCGGGTGGCTGCTGCCAGATTGGGGGGTGGGTGCAGAGGAGGCAGAGATGCTAGAGAGGCACAGAGTGTGCGGGACTTGCTGGAGGCTAGAGCAGGCTGGCCCCTTCTCGAGCGGGTGGGGCGGAGGAAGAGGGAGCCAACCATTTTTTTCTAAACTAAAACCTCAGCATTCAGGTTAAATTGTCAGGTTGGCACTTTGTGATAAGTAAGTGGGGTTTGGGTTGCAATTTGGGCACTTGGTCTCAAAAAGGTTCGCCATCACTGTTATAGGATTTAGATTGCGGGTTTTTTAAAATTGTAACCTGTCTAGAGTCTCAATGAGGAAGGGGGACTATCAGATAAATAAATAAATAAATAACCCCACTTATTTTTTCCCCCTTATCTTCCCGCTTTTGGAGGAAAGGTTGGTATTAATACCAAAGAAGAAAAGAGAGAAAAGCAGCCCAATCCAAGTGTCCATAAACCTCCAGGTTAATAACAACTGAGGGGGGAAAACCCAATAGAAATAAGAATTCTGCTTGTTAAATGTTGGTCATCTGTGGCTTGGACAAGTTTCACCTATTATTTCCCAGTAATCTACTTTAATAAGAAAAAGTAATATGGTCCATTAATACTGCATGAAAGCAAGTACAAATCAGCAATTCCCCACAAAAAGTTGTTCTAAAGAAATTATATTTATAAGATGAATGATGCACTATTACTAGAAATTGCTCTTTCCCGTTGCCCAAGCGAACCAGAATACCTTTATATAATAAAGAAGCTGACTCTTCCAATCCATTCTGCTCCAGAGTTTTTACCGATGCTTAACAAGTTATTTCCCAGAGCTGGCTGCATGCCTGTTCTGTGGCAGCACCGATTTTTCATTATCGACAAATGGAAATAGAAAATCACATTAATGGCAAACTACCTTTAACAAATGGCCTTGTATGCCATGGTTAAGAAAGCAAGCCTCCCAAATGTTCTGGACTATGCGGATTAGTGACTCACTTTGAGAAGTTTTTAAAGTCTTTTTTGGAAAAAGGGTGCTTCACATCATCAGTGATCAATCCCACTAGCTCTCCACTTCCCACAACAACACTCAATGGGGCAGCAGGTGGGAAAGGAGGGCAAAATGGGGCCCATTGATGTCACAACACCACTTTCAGCTGTGTAACTAGAGCAGCAGTGGTGTAGTGACTAAGAGCAGTGGCTAAGAGCAGGTGCACTCTGATCTGGAAGAACCGGGTTTGATTCCCAGCTCTGCCGCTTGAGTTGTGGAGGCTTATCTGGGGAATTCAGATTAGCCTGTGCACTCCCACACATGCCAGCTGGGTGACCTTGGGCTAGTCACAGCTTTTCGGAGCCCTCTCAGCCCCACCTACCTCACAGGGTGTTTGTTGTGAGGGGGGAAGGGCAAGGAGATTGTAAGCCCCTTTGAGTCTCCTGCAGGAGAGAAAGGGGGGATATAAATCCAAACTCTTCTCTTCTTCTTCTCTTCTAGAAGTGATGTCATTTCATTTTTACCATAGAGTTGTAGGGCGAATCCTAGAATATCCTGTGACATGGTGACAGTTTAGAGCTGCCCACTCCACATTGGGAAACTCCTGGAAATTTGAGAGTGGAGCCTGGGGAGGGTTTCCTGGAAGGATTCCAGCAAATGAAGATCCTTGCAAGCACCATTCGTCAATGCTGTCGTCTGTTTAATGGATCTTTCTTTTCTATTCTACTTAGTCCTCACCCGCCCCTGCTGTGTGTCTTTTTCTTTTTCGTTTGCGGGACTAAGACCTCGGCTGATACGATGCAATTTGGAAGACGAGTCCATTTGTCAATTTTTTTCATGACTAAATTTAGGAAGCCTTCTGAACTGTGTACAGCCGTCAGGTTTCTTTTCATTCACATTTTAGGAATTGTGCTTATTTCAGCGTCTTCTTCTGTCCCTTGTAAAGTTGGCTGCACTTATATACTGCATTATCTTTTGTGAAGGCTCGGAGCAGCATTTATAAAGTTCACAGATATTTAAAAGGGTGACCGCGTGAGAAGAGAGCAAGCTTACCTCATCCCAGTTCCAAGGGGAGTTATAATTTATCTCCTCTGCTATTCAAAACATGTGAATACTTCTCCTGCTTTCCATTCTCTCTTTGTCAGTCAGTTATATATTCTTAAGGTCCCTCTGCTCTTGGATGGCCTACAATTTGCTAAAGCTTTTTGCACTTCTAGTGTTGCAGTAAAACTTTACAAAATGCAACGTGTGTTTGTGGCACTGGTTTATTCCCTTGTTTTGATAACAGCCCCCCCTCCCGCCCCCCCAGTCTGTGTCTGAAAAAATGAAGTTAAAACCTGACAACAGTAATCTTGCACTATAAAGCATAGGGAGGTTGAAACCAAAGCTGCATTTAGGAGTAAGCTGGGTAAGCTACAATGTAGCACCTCTGGATAGGGTCATCAACTGTGAATTAAGAAATTCATGAAGATTTGGGGATGAAGCCTCGGGAGGGTGAGGTTTGGCAGCCTGAACGACCTTAACAGGTATATTGCCATGGAATCCACTTGTTTTCTCTAGGGAAATATATCTCTGTAGTCTGGAGATCAGTAGTAATTCCTGAGAGACTTTCTGGTCCCACTGGGAGATTAGCAGCACTATTATATTACAGAGCTTGAAGTAAAGGAAAAGGTTTGATTATATTTTTTTCTTTGTATCTTTTCTTTGTATATATGTAAAATTAATGCTTCCATATTCACATTTTGAATGCTTTTTCTATTATAATAGTAAGATGTTACTTTTATTGTGGGGGACTAGGATTGCCAGCTCTTGGCTGGTGATCCCTGGGAATATTGGAGGGGGACAGAGACTACTGGGGTGTCACATCCACTTTCAGTACAGGAAGTGACATTGCAATGCACTAGGAATCTCTATGGTAGAAATCATCCTGATTTGAAAATTCCTAGAGCAGTGGTTCTCAACCTTCCTAATGCCACGACCCTTTAATACAGTTCCTCATATTGTGGTGACCTCAACCCTAACATTTATCCATTTTACAGATGGAGAACACTGATGCAGAGAGTCTTAGGCGACCCCTGTGAAAAGGTCGTTCGACCCCCAAAGGGGTCCCGACCCCCAGGTTGACAACCACTGTTCTAGAGTATCCTGGACCCTGACCTGTGTAGCCCAGGCTAGTTCAGTCTCATCAGATCTCAGAAACTAAGCAGAGTTAGCTCTGGCTATTATTTGGATGGGAGACTGCCAAATGATACCAGGGTTGCTGTGTAGAGGAAGGTAGGCAGGCAGTGGCAAACCATCTCTGAATGTCTCTTGCCTAGAAAATCCTACAAGGTCAATTTAAGTTAGTTGTGCCTTGACAGAAGAAAAAAAAGAGCATCCTGATATCATTTCTTGGTAGGAAATTGGCCTCTGAAACCAAGCAAGTTGTAACCATTGGGGATGTGGAGTGGGCTCTCAAATTGATATAACAAGGCTTCATCTTGTTATAATACAGCCCAGATTCAAACACAATTATAAATCAGTCTTCCTCCATGTTGGTCAAATGGTGGAAGAACTGTATCGAAAATTTTGTGTGTGTGTTTTTACACTTGCACAAGAACAATGGAGAAAATGAAAAAAAGTGATTTAAGGGAGGCACACGTACAACTGGTTGGAGACTTATTCATTTTTCACAAATCATCAGCATTATTCATATGCTATTTTTCTTCCCAGCAGGGACCCTACGCAGCTTACAACATCATTCTTCCCTTTTCCATTTTACCCTCATAACAACCAACAACAACAACCTGGTGAGGTCACACAGGTAGCTTCAATGGCTCAGGCTGTTTCCGCACGGCCAGAGGCAGCAGCTTCCCACCGGCTTTGATGAAGCCCGTGGAGCGTCAGGACCATTTGTATGGTCCCATGTGGGCAGTCCCGATGCCGCTGCTGCCCACAGGGGTGACTCCACACAGAGCCGCCCAGGGTGTCTGTGAGGGACTTACCTTGCATTCCTCTGCAGTTCCAGGCAGCTGGAAAGACACGCCCCTGCTGCCCTCCGACCCTCAGGGGTCACAGGGCAGCGTGGGCATGTTGTTCCAGCCACCCGGAGCTGCAGAGGAATGCAAGGTAAGTCCCTCGCAGACACTGGAGGGGCCAAAAGCAGCACCCTCACGGCGGTGCGGTTCGCACCACACCGGCAGGAAAATGCCACTTTTCAAAAACCTCACGCGGCTGGGGGGGCGGGGGCGAGGATGGTGCTACTGTGATGCAGCAGCGCCTCCTGTGTGAACAGCACCCTAGGGACAGCGTTTTTTCCATCCCTAGGGCGCTGTTATTTGGCCGTGCAGAAATGGCCTCAGTGTGGATTACAGCCAGGGTTTCTGAACATTGTAGTCTGAAATAGCAACTGTTACACTAGACTGGCTCTCTTATTAGGCATTTTTAGAGCATTCTCTTAGGTCTGTGATCTAAATGAACAGGAAATTCTTCCTACCTAATCTATCATACAGAAACAGTTATCACCGTTGAAATATATTCTGCTACAGTCCGTCGGTTATCCATGGAAGATCAGCAGCTGCTTCTTCGTCCTCTCTTTCTATATCAGGCTCCAGCACATCTCATTTGAGACTACTATTCCACACTGATCATTCTTTGTGCCATTTCAACTAAGGGTGAATGTTTTTGGTACTTTAAGTGCATTTCATTACATTTTACATCTTTTCAGACTGCTGTAAATTATTCCTTTCTATCCTTGATGTTTACAACCTTCAAATATTTGTAGACAGCTATTAAGCCCGCACAAGCTCCCATCACAGCTTAGCTAAGCTATACATATTTATTTCTTTTAATCTTTCATTCCAAGTCAAATATATCAGCCCTTAATTATTGATGCAACTTTTCGTATGAATTTTGCCCAATACATCAAACTTTGTCACATAGAGGAACCCTACTCACAACTGTATGTTCACTGTTGATTTGTGAAGATATAGAAAAGCCAGATCACCACTTGAACAGGATTTATTCTTTCATTGTTCAGTTCAGATGCAGGCAAATGTACATATTTGTACATATGAACTTTTAATTCCATATGCCATTTACACCATGCTCAGTAGAAGAGCATCTGCTTTTCTTACATCTCCAGTTCAAAGCATGAAGTAGTAAGTGATGTGATAGACCTCTACCTGAACCCTGGAGTTCTTCTGCCAATCAGAGTAAACAACGATGACCCAGATAGAACAATGATTTGACTCAGAAAAAGGCCCTTTGTATTGATGTGGTTCAAAAACCAGAAAGTCCTACTTTCTTGAAAGGGAACTCTGGTTAAGATATCGTCAACACATTCCTGCACAGGCAAAATAGTGGATTGGATCCAGTAACCCTCACCACTAAGAGTCTCTTTAACTCTAACTGAATATTTTATTTATTTATTATTATTTAGTCTTCCTTCAAGAAACTCAGGGCATTATGTATGCCCCCAATTCATCCTCACAATGACCCTGAGAGACTATCAGTCCAATCCAGAGTGGGGGGGGGGGAATCCCTCACTAGGGCCGTTTCCCGCGACGGTAGATATGGCGGCCATTATAGGGGACGGGCAAAATGTGCACAGGCTGCGCAGTTGCATCGCAGCAGCGCTGCCCTTTCGCTAGTCCCAATCTATCGCCGGCATTTTCCCAGAGCGCTTGGAAGCGCTCTTGTTGGGGAAATGCCAGCTGGAAGCCGCTGCCGTGTGAATGGCAGCAGCTTCCCGGCGCTTCCCCCCCCCCTCGCTTCCCTTACCTGCTCTCCGGCCCTCCGGCGCGTCGCCGGGGCCTGGGGACACGCCCCCCTGCTCTGCGACCCGGAAGCAGGCGCGCAGGGCAGGGGAGGCATGCGGAAACGGCCTAGATGTGGTGTGGGATTACGCCAATGAGGTATCCACCCCAACCACATAAGTGGCAACCCTGCTAGCAGCGTAGGAACCCGTGCCTCGAGGAGGCACCACCGAGTTTTGCATCACCCACACCGGGAAGCGCGAACAACAAACATGTCTGATTGACACAGGGGCATTCTGGGGCGGGTCCAAGAAAAAGACCAACTACATGCGGCTTCCACCTGAGCTTTCAGTTCTCGGATGCCTCCACAGCTGGGACCAAACTTGCACCACAAAAATGTTTCCTTTTGCCTGTGGGGAAAGTTCCTTCCCCCTATGGCGTTTCCCAGGGGCAGAAGGATTTCACAGTTTTCTTTCTGCCTGTGCTGCTGAGTTTCATGGCTGAGCAGAGACTTGAACTTGGGTCTCCCCAATTTCCCAGCGTAATCCAAAACAGAGTCACACCCTTCTTAACCCAATGGGATTAGAAATTTGCACTGAAAACCTGGTCTCAATAACACTGCACTGCCCTCAATAACACTTGGAACGAAACGTTTCATTTTAATTGCACGGTAGCGAAAGCACAGTAGGGGAAAAAAAATCTATGCCTAAGAAAAGTCAATGCTATCTATTACATTATCAAGAAATAAAATCAAATAAAGCCATCTGTAGATTTTTTTTTCATCTCTCATCATACCCGTTTCCCTTTGAGCAGCAATGTGCTATTTTGCTTTATCCAATTTCGGCTACTATCTGTCTTCTCCAACATGATGCAAAATTGTAATAGTTCTTTCTGATAATGTATTCCTTGTTGTTGTTCCTGCAGCAGCCCTAAAACTGTTGTTTTTTTCTGATTAGATTTTAGCAGCCCATGCATAATATCTTTCCCTTTCGAGAATACCCACTCCAATTCAATATTTGCCAGCGCCGGCTGGGGTGGCTATATTTCCTATATTTGTCCCTTGCCTCATTAAATTCTTTGTGTAGCAAATTGCATTAAATCAACATTAGACCTGAATAGTCTCTGTGCCAATTCAAAATAAACATTTTGTTGTTTACACCTTTCCTTTCCATTTTATGTACTAGGTTTTGTAGGTTTTTTTTAGAAAAGCATCTTCAAACAGGATCAATCTACAAAGCAGCCCGGACCACAAACATAGGGGCATTTATGGAGACAAATGGGAAGATGCAGTGTTTGTTACACCAACATCATTCAGCTATATATTTTTATGCTTCTTTCCTGGAAGGAGCTTCAAACACCATATATAGCCCACTCCTATTTTTCTCACAACAACCCTGAAAGGCTGGCTAGGCCAGTGGTGGCGAACCTATGGCACGGGTGCCAGAGGTGGCACTCAGAGCCCTCTCTGTGGGCACATGTGCACAGAGTTTGTCATGTGGGGGGAGCAATAGGTAACCCTGTTAAGTGCTATTAAACCCCACTGACTTTCATGGGAAGAACTAAAGCACAATCCTTTACCTGGGAATAAGTTCAGTTGCTGGCAACAGGGCTTGCTTCTAAACCCTTCTAGGGTCTAGAACAGGGGTAGGGGACCTGCGGCTCTCCAGATGTTCAGGAACTACAATTCCCATCAGCCTCTGTCAGCATGGCCAATTGGCCATGCTGGTAGGGGCTGAAGGGAATTGTAGTTCCTGAACATCTGGAGAGCCGCAGGTTCCCTACCCCTGGTCTAGAAGCAAGCCTTTATTGGCATAGAACCCTCCTAGGGTCGTGATTCACCTGCTGGAAGCATTGCACAGTTGCTTCAAAGCAAAGCCACCAACTACCACCAAGCTTACTCGTGAGTAATGCATGCCTTGGAGCCAACAGTTATAAACTAAAACCTCAGTATTCTGGTTAAATTGCCGTGTTGGCACTTTGTGATAAATAAGTGGGTTTTGGGTTGCAGTTTGGGCACTCGGTCTCGAAAAGGTTCACCATCACTGGGCTAGGCTGAGAGGGAAGGATTGGCTCAGAATTGCTCAGTGATCTTCATCACTGAGCTAAGTGTTGAGCCCAACTTTCCCCAGTTGAGTAGCAGAGTGCTGGACTAGATGGACTTTGGTCTGATCCAGCAGGCATGTTCTTATGTTCAAACAAAGCTTGGGTGACTTAAAATATCTGGACCTGATATTTAAAATTTATTCAACAAGCATTAGTCTGCTGATTATGGAGTGGGGCTTATAAAGACATCACCACAGAGAAGGTCTTCCCTGCCTTTGCTAGCAAACCACATTGCCTCAGAAAGTGGTGGTACTCAGATCCAAATCTTATTAGCAGATTATAATTGATGGGTAGTTTTATATAGGAAGAAGTGGTCCTTTAACCAGCCTGATCCCATATAATTTATCTTGAAAGGTAACCATGAGGGCTTTGAATTGGACCAGGAAGCAAACAGGCAGGCAACACAGTTCTTTTAAGTCTGAGTTGATATCTCCCCTCTGTATTTTGTAATTTTGTACCAAGTGATGTTTTCAAATCATCTTCAAAGGAATCCCCTCAAAAATGCACATCTAATCTGCATATCTTCTGAGTATGGATGGGTAAAACACCCCCTAAACCCAGGAGAAGGATTCATGTTGGGATAGGGCAGTATATTAAATCTAATAAATAAAAAAAATAAATCTAATAAATAAAAAAAATATGCAGGCACATGCTTATGATGGGTGTTGAGAGCCAAAATACATGTTTGTTCACTAGATGCATCTGGGTTTCCTATCTTGTTTGGAGTAGCACTTGGAGTTGTGATCCCTAGTTATGTAAATAACTACAGTTGTGATCCCTAGTTATGTAAATAACTCTCTGAGGAAGGGCATTTCAATGCCTGAAAACAGCTTGGGGAGAAGGTGGGACCCCTTCCTCCCCGCAAGCACAGTTCAAGTCAAAAAGGAGTTCTTCTGTTTTTTTTAAATGACATTTCTGCAGCTGATGTATGACTGCCAGTTGCACATATCCTGTATTTTGACTCTGCATTGATTCCCAAGTCATCAGGCCAAGTTGCTGTCCAAGGTACTACCTCAGCTCTGCCCCCTCAAACCTGAATTCAAACCCATTTTAAATTAAGTAATCAAACTTGTTTTTAAAGCGCAGAGATATTGAGTTATATTACCTATGTAACACACTCTCAAACACACATATCCGGGACGGCACTGAAAAATGTGGCCCATTTTCGAGCCATTCATAGTAGCAGAAGGACTATTCTGATTACTGTTATTATTAGGGGGTAAAACCATATAAAAGGATTTGATTGGCATGCATCTGCATGATGGCTTCATTCATTTATGAATGGAGGTAGAAAGACATTACAAATCATCAAGGAAATCATTTTGCAATATTAAGGGTGGGTTTTTCATTTATTTGATCATCTGCTTTGAATAGTTACACACACAAAACTGCACCAAAGAGCCCAGCCCTCTAATTTAGATGCTCCACCTCTGGTAGCCAAAGCATTTGACTCTGCCAGTGATATCAGCCAATTCATGTGTACCTGAAAGGAACACCTGACTAAGCAATCCAGGGGGCCTTAAACAGTTTTGTACAAGCAAATACACAAAAGAGAGATGAGAATAAAGAAACATACCCTTTAAAATTCAAATAATTCCTTCCCTGGTTCTTTTGTGATGTCCTTGCTCTCCCACTTGTATGACTGAAAGCTTCCTGAAGCAGTCAACCAGATGAACGTCAATCAAATCCTTTCAGATTGTTTCACACCCTAATAATTACGATGATATAATTCTCCTGCTATTAGGAACAATTTGAAAATAGGTTATACGTTCAGAGGCGGAAGGCTTATTATCTGGTACTCAAAATTCTAACAAAAGATTGTGATCTATTTAAACAAAATATGTGGAAATACTTAGCCCCTTCAGCACCAAACTTTACATGTTGTCTGATAGGTGGTAATTCTCACTTTGGGGAGGGGCAGTGGCTCAGTGGTAGAGCATCTGCTTGGCTTGCAGTGGGCCTGAGGTTCGGTCCCCAGCATCTCCAGTTAAAGGGTGTGGCAGTGGGTGAAGTGAAAGTCTTCATCCCGAGACCCTGGAGAGCCACTGCCAGAATGAGCGGACAGTACTGACCCTTATGAACCAATGGTCGGATTTGGTATAAGAAGAGAAGAAGAGTTTTTGGATTTATATCCCCCCTTTCTCTCCTGCAGGAGACTCAAAGGGGCTTACAATCTCCTTGCCCTTCCCCCCTCACAGCAAACACCCTGTGAGGTGGATGGGGGCTGAGAGAGCTCCGAGAAGCTGTGACTAGCCCAAGGTCACCCAGCTAGCATGTGTGGGAGTGCACAAGCTAATCTGAATTCTCCAGATAAGCCTCCACAGCTCAGGTGGCAGAGCTGGGAATCAAACCCGGTTCCTCCAGATTAGATGCATGAGCTCTTACCCTCCTACGTCACTGCTGCAGATAGGGAACCCATTAAGGCAGTTTAATGGGTTCCCTGTCTGAGCTTGTAAGGACTCTGCTATTGAACAGGCTGAATATGGATTGCCTTCATAGAAGTGGAAGCTTTTCTCTATTGATATGCCCAACTACATCTTTAGGCTACTTCCAAGGAAGAGAGAGAATAAAACCAAATCCAGTGTCTACCCCATTAGGCTATCAGTGTACTTTATATTTCCTTGCAAAACCAGCAGTTCTGTTCTCCTTGTTTGCATTCCATTTCTTTGACTTTTAACTTAGACCTACCGTGAGCTGCAAGGAGATGGGCTTCTCCACAGAGATGCATTTTAGCTAATGCCAGGGTATGTTTTAGAAATACATGGTTTTTGAGCGCCAAGACAAAAATCACATATTTTCTTTTGTGGATAAAAGTCCAGAATAAAGGTTCCTGAATAGTTGCTATCTATTCATGAATAAAAAGTAAAAGTGGTTATTTGCTATGCAAAATATTGTGAAAGTAAACATATTTCACAGCATGATGCTCACTATCCGAGTCGGTTGGAATAGCCTTTACCCTGAAAAACAGCAAGCCGGTCAGAACGTTGAACAGGCCTTGGTCAAAGATACAGCCTGCGAACAATCATTAGCAAATACTCTGAATTAGGAATTATTAGGAGCAATATTTCAAAACTCTGTGAAATAGCAAGTAGGCCAAAACTCTGAACACTAATGCTCGGGACTAATAGCTCACAAACTATCAAATCAGCAAACAAGTTTTAATTAGATGGAACATGAGCTTAATGTTCTGAAATGGCAAGTTAAATGATCATATTGAGCAGCAATACCTAGGAATTATAGGTCATGAACGGATTAGTCAGCAAATAGTTTGAATTAGGAATAATGAAGACTGACAGATCTGAACCCTGTGCAATAGCAAGGAGGGCAGCCACTTAAAAGGGCAATGTGTCAGGAAGGTCAACTGCTAAATTTCAATTTCTGCTAAGGAGGGCAGTGTGTGATCAATTCTCCCATATCATTCAGCCAGAATCTTATCCAAAAAGGAAAGAGACACTCCACTTAGTTAAATTCATTGATATTTATTCAGTTCACCAACAGCAGGATTTAAAATATTCTTCCTTAACCACTCCTTCATCATCCCTACACTGTCAGGAGGCAACCATAACATATCGAAAGAGGCCAGAGTTCAAGCAGTGAACACACATTGCCTTGATCTTGTCCTGTTGATCTCTGTTCTGTTGGTGTATGTCCTATTGCTATATTGTTCTGTTTGTTTCCCTTGGGAGTTGGCCTCCAATTTATCAGGATCCATGTAGAAGTAGGAGAAGAGTTTGAATTTATATCCTGCTTTTCTCAACCATAAGGAGTCCCTAAGTGACTTACAAATTCCTTCCCTTCCTCTCCCCACAACAGTCGCCTTGTGAGGTAGAAAAGGTTGATAGTTCTGAAAGAACTGTGACTGACCCAAAGTCATCCAGCAGGCTTTATGTGGAAGAGAGGGGAAATGAACCCAGTTCTTTAGATAAGAGCCGGCCACTCATGAGTAGAAATGGGGAATCAAACTCGGTTCTCCACATTAGAATTTACCACTCTTAATTACTACTCCAAGCTTAACCTTTGACACAGGAAGTGCTTGTTCTGAGTTGCAGCCCATTTGAACACTCTGTTGGGACATCTTTGTTCCTTTCCACTTCGTCTCTCAAAACCCCATCAGATTCTGCTTAGTGTATACGGCCTTTGTCCTAATGGTCACTTATCTTGAACAAGTGTTCCACCTCTTCTGCTTTCTGCCGGTCTCAGCTGTGACTCTTTTTCTAATCACATTTCATCTCAGGACACCAGAACTGAACACCTGAACACACATGAAGCTGCCTGATACTGAACCAGTCAGTTGGTCCATCAAAATCCGTAAGTTAGATTGGCAGATGCTCCCCAGGGTCTCAGGCAAACTTGATCTGACTTGATGTACGGTTTCTCGCACATCACTTACTGCCTGATCCCTTCAAGTGGAGATGCTGGGGATGGAACCTTGGAACTTCCGCATGCCAAGCAGATGATCTACCTCTGAGCTATAGCCCCTCCCTGATTGCTGACTCTGTAAGGGAAAACTAAAATATATACTCACAATATCATGATTGATACTCTATTTTATAGAGCAGGGGTCTGCAACCTGCGGCTCCGGAGCGACCTGCGGCTCTTTCAGCCTTATACTGTGGCTCCATGTGGCCTGGAGGTTGGAGGGTAGTGTGGGCATGTCCCTCCAGCCTTCCAGAGCAGCGCTGGAAGGAAAGGTGAGTGGAGGGGCCAAACTGGAGGCGGCTCTGTGTGGAGCCGTCTCTCTCTGGCTTGGTAGATCTTCGGGGCCCTGGGAAATGGGTCCAAATGGCTCTTTGGGTGGTAAAGGTTGCCTACCCCTAATATAGAGTAATAATATCATGAGCCTGGGTTCATTTCAAATGCTGAAGGCAACAGTGTCTAAAATTGAGGGCCAGCTACCTTTTTTTTAAATCAGGAAGAATAATAAATAGCCCAGCAACCCTTTCCACAGTAAGCAGCTCTTTGAACAGGGAACAATTCAGAGCAATACCAAGCCAGTCAATGTTTTGAACAAGGAGAGATTTGCAATGAAGTCACTAACCTTCCTCCTCTCCCCCCCCCCCAATCAAGTCCCTGGGATTTAAACAAAATTACAGTGACAGAATGTGTGCATATTCAAATATATGTCTCTGCAAGAACAACAACCTTGAAACACAAGGAACTGAGTCCAAAAATAAAGTGGGTTATAAATATTTTAAATGCTAATAAATTAAATAAATACAAGGCTACCTGTTCACTTCCAAAACTGTAACAATAAAGAGCTAGGCTTTTGCCTTGTCAAAAAGGGAGCTGTGCAAAATAATGGTAGATTCTGAAATTACATAAGAAATGAAAATTCAGGAAGCTGCACTTGCCTCTGCTGGAATATCCTTGTTTCTTACCGTGTAGTAGAAGCGGTCATAGGATTTGGAGCCAGTGCAAAGAGACATCCCACTGACAGAACTGGGGACATTTTGCAAATCCCAGTATAACTAATCCCTCTGTCAACTGGGAACAAATAACTAGAGATCACGTACAATTAAATGTATATGTATTAGCCTGTTAGACAAATCTTCCATCTAGATAGCTCCATTCCCATGGCCCTCTAGTCTGGACCTGGAAACAAGTCATAACTGCCCCCTTCTACATATTCTACTCTTTTTTTCCTTCAAAGAAAGGGCAAGAAATAAAATAGTTTATGACAGTTTTTGTCACTCTGAAGCAAAGATCACCTCAATGGGCATAAGGTTTTGGTCCTCTGCGTCTTGTATTTTTCTCGTCCGTACAATGAGAAAATTATACATTTTTATAATAAGAAAGTATTGATTTTGCAGAGGTGCAAACATCAACATCACTGATATAAAACAGTAGCCAAGGTAAATATTCCTCTCCAGGGATGACAGCACTGGTATTCTCAGTGTACAAAGTTGATGATATATAACACAAGCCTGGAATATTTGATCAGAAATACCATGCTACCTTTTAATTCTCCAAGCTGCTGGTGGAATCTTGACCTCAGCAATACTCAGTGGACTCAATCCTTTATCAGTATGCCGGTTTTTTAAAAAGTTACCATGTAAAGAACTGATGAATAAAGGAAATAATTTCTTGCTCATGAGCAAGTTGAGTCAGAAATTTGCATAGATCACTTCCATCTTCTTAAGTCTGTCCTAGAGCTGGTTTTTAAATTTCACAGAAAATGTTCCACTTTTAGCGAGCACAAACCAAAGACTGCTTTTCTACATAGTTTTAGGATTCAAATCCCACTGAAATTCAGATTTTGTCTGAGTAAACTAATTTAGAGTCAGACTGACAAAAAACTTTGTCTAAGCAGAAAATGAAAATTATGACAAACAAGTTACAGAAAATCCAATCTAAAAAAAAATTAAACTGTGTGAATGGATTTTTTTTTAAAGTGTGGCTTCTTACTTAGGCTGAATGAAGTGAAGACAAAACACAGAGTTTTAAAGCGTATACTGAGGGTTGTGATTTTGTTAGCCTTGTTCAATTTCCAAAGTGGGCAAACTGCTCAGGATATCTGGAACAGAAATGTTTTTTTTTATTTTGAAGCCTGTCAGTTGCTTAGAATCTCTGGATTCTTGATCCAACAGCTGTGAAAGGCGACAGAGACAATAGAAGAGATGACACAAAGTTCCATCACATTTCATCAGTCATATTGCAGTTTAAGTAACTGAACTATTCTCTGTGGATAGATGGAGTCATTACCTTTTAAAATCTTTTTGTAGACCAATGTATTTATTTTTAGTTTATTTTGTTTTAAGACTGTGTTAGAAGAAGTTATAGCTTATTTATTGGGATGTTGTGGAGTTTCCAGGCTATATGGCTGTGTTCGAGTAGCATTTTCTACTGATGTTTTGCCTGCATCTGTGGCTGGCATCTTCGGAGGATCTGATGGTAGTAAAGTAAGTGGTGTATATATACCTGTGGAATGTCCATGGTGGGAGAAAGAACCATTTGCAATGGTTAACAAGTGTAAAGGGTGCAATTACCAAGTGTGATTTGCATGTTTTCAGTGGAATCCACCCATTTTAGCATATGTAAGTAACAAGGAAGTTGCATAATCAATTAGTGAGGGCATCTACATAGTAGTTGCCTGGCATTTAAATCCATTTGATTGCTTCCTGACTAGAGACATCCTGTGTCTGGGTGGTGTTGAATTTTCTTAGCGGGTCTGTAGATTGTTTGGAGGTTATGTTTCTTCATCGGTTTCCCTATAGGATTAGAGATTCCCTTGATGTATGGTAAGAACATTTTCCCTCTGGGTGGCTGTTTATCTTCATTCCTGTGGTTTGTTCTTGGTCTTGCAGCTCTTCTGTTGTCTGTAGTCGAGGCCCCTTCCGCACCCGCAAAATAATGCGTTTTCAAACCATTTTCACAACTGTTTGCAAGTGGATTTTGCTACTCCGCACAGCTTCAAAGAGCACTGAAAGCAGTTTGAAAGTGCATTATTCTGCATGTGCGGAATGAGCCAGAGCAACCATTAGCTGAGCCCAGTTTAGGTGATTCAATTCGTCTTGATGGAGGTGGGGTTCACAGATTCTTTTCGCATGATCTACCAGAGTTTTTATCATGCTCCTTTTGGTCCTGGGTAATGATTGGACATTTTATGTAGGTATCTATCAGTGTGTGTAGGTCTCTGTATACTGTGTGGCCCAGTTGTTGGTTCATTTTGCAGATGACAAAGACATCTAGAAATGGTAGTTTTCCCTCACTTTCTTTTTCCATAGTAAATTGGATGTTAGGGTGGATATTGTTAATATGGTCCAGAAACTTGTTTAGTTCTTCTTTTCCATGGCTCCAAATCGTGCATGTGTCATCCACAATTATTTATGTTTGCTTTAAACATGGTAGCAAGTAAAAGCATGTGCTAGCTCCATCAATGTAAAATCTAGATTTTGGAACAGAATTTTTTTTTACACCAGATAATCATATGCAACTCAGTAATAAGCATATTTACTCAGAGGCAGGCCACACTAAATTAAATGAGGTTTACTCCCAAGTCAGTGTGCAAGTCTTGGTCATGCATACCATGTGCTGCAAAATGACTCTGCCATGTTGTGGTCTTATTGTTTGATGGACCTGGTATTACACATCAGTTGGTGAGATCACCAGATCCTCATGATCCTCCAAAACAATCCGCCCGGGGTCCTCCAGAATGTCCCTAGCCAGTCTCCAAGTGGTCAGGGAAAAGCTGTCACGCTCACCACTGGACATCTATAAAACACAGGCATGCCAACCTCCAGGCAAAACACCAAGTAGGCTGAATGAAAAAAGCAGGCTGAATGACCACTGCTAAACCGAGTGAACACTGCTAAGTCTAGCAAACACAGAAATACCCAACAATGTCTGAAGAAGCCCCCAAACACCCATGGTGGCCTGAAAACACTCAAAGATCCAGGGAGCTTCTACCTGTGCTTGGATTTGACAGTAGACTGAAACAACTGGAGCCAAAAGTAGGGCTGAAACTTAGCTGATGGCCGGTCCGTAATAGGATCAATCTGTATTTGTAAGCCCCCAAGGTGGCCTAAAAACATCCGAAGACCCAAGGAGTTTCCAGAGGCAGACAAGAGCTGACAGCAGGCTGAGCCGCCCAGACCAGGAGTCAAGAACAGGGCCAATTCATAGTCAATGGCTGGGCTAGGGCCAGGAACAGAGTCACACAAAACAAGCAGCCCAGGTATTTCCAGACCCTCTCCTGCAAAGAAATTATTTGCAAGTCATTGGTACCAAATCCTTTCAACTATATAGTCATGGGGAGGACTAATCAGGTGAACTTTTGTCTTGCTTGTTTTATGTTGGAGAAACAATCCTGAGGTGGAACCAGATTTTATGATGGATTGCACCTGCAAATAGTTGTTAAACAAGTCACATACAAAACGTCACTCAGTAGTTAACCTTCATTTATACATTTTCTTCATTTGCTCCAATAGGGCCACAAAGCGGTTGACATCCTTTTCCTTTTCACCACGTTATCCTTACAAGTGAGGTAGATTAGGTCAAAAGTGTCCGACTGGCCTAAGGTCACCCAGCAACTTTCTATGGCAGAGTGGGAATTCGAACCTGGGTCTCCTAGATTCCAATATGACACTTTACGTATTATACTAATGAAGACTATTGGGTAATTGGTCAGAAGTATTAGGAGTGATCTCCTAAATGAGACTACTGTGAAATCACTCTCTGATCTTCTAGTCCAGGGGTAGGGAACCTGCGGCTCTCCAGATGTTCAGGAACTACAATTCCCATCAGCCTCTGTCAGCATGGCCAATTGGCCAATTGGCCATGCTGGTAGGGGCTGATGGGAATTGTAGTTCCTGAACATCTGGAGAGCCGCAGGTTCCCTACCCCTGTTCTAGTCTCACTGGTGAATAAATATGTATGCAATCACTTTGAGGGAAGCACCATGTGGCACTGATATATGCCACACTACAGTATGCAACTGTTCATCAGACTATATTTCCTGTGTACTGTCACCTGAATTGTTCTTGTTTGCAGTCAAAATACACGTATATAAATATGCCAACTCACAGACTGATCATTTGGTGAACCTGTATGTATGATGGTTGAATAAGTGCACCCTCACTGTCCACATATAATAGAATATAATGTCAGATATTATGCATATACTGTTGTGGGTTTTCCAGGTTGTGTGGCCATGATCTGGTAGTTTTTGCTCCTAATGTTTTGCCTACATCTATGACTGGCATCGTAGAGAAGTGTCATGGTAGAAAATTAGAAAAAACATTCATATAAAAACACACTTTACAATATACAAATAGAGAATTAATTAAATAAGCATATATATGTCTACTCAAAGGTAAGTCCCATTCTATTGAATAGAATTTAATCCCAGGATAGTATTTTTAGAATTGGTCTGACACACCTTAAAGAATAATGCCACATGTCTTCAAGGACGGCTTTTTTTCACTCCAGAGTGACTGTCTCAACAAAAGATGGAGGCTATCTTCCTGAATAAAACTGGGCGTTAGGATTGTTTCTCCAAAGTTTTGGAATTTTGGCCACGGTATTAAGGTTCTATTCTTGTTAAATATTAGTCACAGTCTTTGCAAAAGATGAATTTCTTTTCTGCCTAAAAATATTTGCATTTTTATCTCCCGGATATTGATCATTATTACTTGCTTACTCATTTCCAAGCTCATTAAGTAAGGACTGAGTCGATCCTTGCCCAAAGGAGGTCGCATACACATTGCTCAATACAAATAATGGCTGAAAATTAGTCACCTATAAGTATATGGAGTTGAACAGCATTAAACTTTAAAATGATTGACGGTCTATAAGACTGCGTTATGATTCAGTTATGTATCCATATAATGGTCTAATTTATAACCTTCAACTTAGATCTTTTTAATTGGCCTTAATAAAAACAGAATTGCAGTAATCTGATTAAAGAGAAATAAAGAGCAAACGAAACCAATAGTTGTATCTAACTATCCCAGGAAAAACAATTAAGATTTGAGCTGTGAAAGACCAATAGGTTCAATGGTGCTACCACAATTACTTGACAAAGTTATTACCTTATTTGGCAGAGGTTGCTCGGCCATACAGAGGAGTAACGTCAAGGGGGTGGGGGTGGGGGTGGGGGTGTGACGCACTGGGCACGCACCCCTGTCGGGGTGTGGTGAGGGTGTTCCAGGGGCATGTCATGGGGGGACGGACGGGGTAGTACCGGTGCACCGGGTGCTTTCCCCTCTT
Organism: Sphaerodactylus townsendi; assembly: GCF_021028975.2. NCBI lineage: Eukaryota > Metazoa > Chordata > Lepidosauria > Squamata > Sphaerodactylidae > Sphaerodactylus > Sphaerodactylus townsendi. The sequence continues at coordinate 168,765,773 of NC_059425.1, read as the reverse complement.
GCTACACCTCTGTGGCCATAGCCTAGTCTTGCAGCTCTGTTTTCATCTACTTGTACCTGATAGGATGGGTACAAAGCCGGAAAGCAGAAATGATGGCTCATGAGATGATTCAGTTAGACCAGGGGTCTTCAAACTATGGCCCTCCAGATGTTTCTAGACTACAATTCCCATCAGCCCCTGCCAGCATGGCCAAGTGGTAGGGCTCATGGGAATTGTAGTCTGTGAACATCTGGAGGGCCGTAGTTTGAAGACCCCTGAGTTAGACTATCTATGGTGGTGGAGACATTATGGTGAGGAAGCTGGGTACCATTCACTGAATCAAAAATTAAGATTCCAGATTTCAGGATTGCTACTGCATCCTGAAAATACAAAAGAATACCTAGATGCCACAATGTTTAAAAGTAAAGTTAAGAACCTTCTTATAAACCTTGACTTCCCCTTTGAGACTCACCTGGCACCTACCTAGCATGGTAGAGATGGATTCTGATCTGGAGAACCAGGTTTGCAAACCCCTTTGAGACTCCTTACAATAGAAAAAGGTGGGATACAAAAACCAACTCTTTTTCTTCTTCTCCCATAGGCACCAAGTTCAAAGATTTCTTTTTATCCACGGTTTTCGCTGGGGATGGGTTTTTCATCTTTTAAAACTGTTTTTACAAACTTCTTTTGGCCTGAAAATTTTAATTAGGTCCTTAATGCTGGTTTTAATATTTTTTTATTTAGTTAGTTTATATAGCACCCTTCCCCAAATAAGCTTGGGGCAAGTTTCCAACATTTTAAGCTTTGGAATTTGTGTTTTTATGCTTCTGGATTTTGACTGTTTTTTAATGTTGGTTTTGATTTTATGTTTTATGAGTTTTTTCTTTTATCTGTTATGAGCTGCCTCAAGCAGGTAGCTGAAAAGGTAGCATATGAATGTTGTAAATAACGAAAATCAAATACATTATATTTTGTGGTACTGAAAACCAAATACAATTGCATGAATGGAAAATGGCATTTAAGGATTCCGTGAATGTTTAGAGACTTGCACATTCCATTATTAAGACCAATAGTTTTGCTTTCTAAAGGAACAGTAGGTTCAAGAAGCATATTCCTACAACTACAATGTGAAAAACAATAGGTTACATCTAAGCCCTTTACAATAGAAATGAACCTGAATATTTCTCCTTGAACCATATTTTTCATCCATTATAATGGACATGGTAAGAGTGTACACAGAACAACAGTTTAATTGTTGAAGGCTGTCTTTATGGTTTAATGAATAGAGGGCTCGTTCCAAGGGGATTTACAGTGCTCTCCATGCACTGTATGGAATGCTGGGATGATGTGCTCCATGTGGAGCATAGAACAATTCAAGACAAGAATTATTTTTGGAAGGAGAAATGCCTGTCATTCTGATGTAGCCTACCAGCAGTAGAAAAAGTGTATTAAATATTTGCTTAGCTATTTGACTATCTCATTATAGTGACTTGATATGATAGGTTAACAGTATTATCTTCAGAGGCCAGATTTCCTCCTGCTTGAATCCAAGGGGAGGGGCAGAAGTGTCTTAACTAACTAAATAAGGAAGGATGTTAGTGGAGAGAAGGAAAGCGGGATTTGCCCAAGTTAACCTACCAAATTCATATTTAAGACGAGTTAAGAGTCTTCCTGAGTTGTACCTTGCATTTCAGTCCAAATTCATCAAAATCAGTGACCTTAAGAGGGTGTACTTTACCAATTCGTATTGTCTAAATCATGAATAAATGAACCCAGGAGAAATGCTAGATTTTTATCACTGACTTCCCCAAAAAATGAAATAGCAATGGATTCCACACAGTAGAAATATAACATCCTACAGATGGTTTTAAAAGATCCGTTTTTGCATTTTGTGTCCGCACAGTGCAGGAGAACACAAGTATCACCAGACAAAATGAATCTTTTCCCCCCTCCTGCTGCATGTAGCTCTTATCAATTTCACAGTTGCACCGACCATTTTGTGTGCTCCTGCAGAACTTTTCTGTGCCTCCGCCGTTCGGTGAAGGTTTGCCACTGAGATTTCCTCTTCTTGCAGCTCACCTGCACACGACTCCACGGTAAAAAGGAAATAAATAAAGTTTGTTTTGCCACACAAAACAAACTTTATACATCCACTTTTTACAACGGAATTGTGCGCAAGTGAGATGCAAGCAGAGGAAACCTCCATGGGGACTCTTTACAGAAAATCTGCTGCAGCACACAAAATGGCAGGTGTAAGTTGCAAAAATGAAAGTAGGAAGTTTGGGCAGCAAAAATAAAGAGCGGCCCTGAATCACCAGGGTCTGCCATTGCTGCCTGGAAAGGATACTGCAAAGAGGCCCCAGCCAGGCCGGCCCTTAAAAGGGCAGAAGGCAGTTAGCAGCTATGCCCATTATGTGCAGCAACATCATAACACCAGCGTGGTGTTATGACGTCCGCAGGAGGGGCGGGCAGGAATCTTATAAGGCTTCGACCAGCCCTTGGCCCCTCCTTCCTCAGCAGAGCCATGCAAGTTTTTGTTTGCTCAGCAGGCAGGAAATGTCTTTAACCCAGGTTGGGGGGAAAAGCTTGCTAGTTTAGCGATTTTTGAAAAACCCACTTTGAGATAAATGAAACAGGCGGGAATTGTTTTGGGGAAGAGACCTGTGAAAGGTTCTTCCCCAAAATATTTTTATAGCGTCCTCGAGATGTATTTATGCTGGGCAGAATCAACCAGTGTTCAACATGCCAGGAGAAATGCCAGGACACACTAGACTAGAGGGAAAAAAATATATAAATGGAGCATAAGGACTTTGTAGAGCTTCGCTATAGAATGCCACTAATGCTATTCTAGGGGTGCACTTAATAAGTATTGCTAATGGTATCTGAAAAAAAAATGACGGAGAAAAAGGATAACAGGGAATAATAACAATTTTGCACTGAAAACAGGGCATAACTTGTCATCTTTTAGAACTTTAATAGAAATATAAAGGGTAAATTAGTTTGTACTTCAGAAAAATGGCTGGTTTTTTTTCCTATGGAAAAGAAATGAGGCACACAAAACACTGTCATATCTTTAAAATGGTAGCTCAGGGGGAAAACGTGAGATTAAATCAAAGAGATCATCCACAATGCTCTTGAGAAAACTGAAAGAGCTAACTTTGATTTTTATAAATACCTACATTTCACTCAACATGCAATAACAGAAGATCAAATACAACTTCCTCCAGAAGGTTTGAATTTCTTGGTCATCACTGATAAAAACAGGTCATTTTGGAAAACTAACATCTCCATCAAAAAATGAAGCAGACAATTAATACTCTTTGGTCTACTGGAGAGACATAAACTTTATAATTATTCCCTGACTTTAAAGAAGAGATTTGTGATTCTATTTAGAGGTGGGTTTTTTTAAGCAACCTGTTAGGTTCCTAAGCCTATGATTATTTTGGAGGGATTGCAGTGATTTTCAATGGGATTTTGATGGAGTATTCAGACTAAGCAGCTGGAAATTGCTTGTTACATTTTGGAACAACAAATATACTAAGATTACGGGTAACCCGCCTTGTCTTGTAAGTGGGATTCTTCTTTATATACACACTAAAGAAAAATAAATAAAAACCCTAGATATTCTTTAAATATTGATTTTTAAAAACTGTTATTATTTTCTGTGTAAGCAAAATCCTGACCCTAGGCTAGCCTGATCTCATCAAATCTCAGAAGCAAAACTAGATTGGCCCTGGTAAGAATTTGGATGGGAATCCTCCAAGGAACACCACATCATGACCCAGAGGTAGGCAGTGGCAAACAATCTTTGAATGTCTCTTATCTTGACAACCCTATTTAGTCACCATAAGTCCACTGTGGCTTGATGGCACAAAAAAAGTAAAATTACTAACTTTTACAGTATATTCAGACTGAGTTGTTTAGTTTATTTTGCTAAATTATTCTTCCTTAGCAAGTATCTATGGTTATCAATCTACCACAACTCCTCTGTCAATACAATTCTGATCTGTTTGGGATCAGAACAAACTCACCTGGTTTCTACCCTCTCTATTGTTGAATATAAATATACTTCAGATCAAAATAAAGGAACATAAGTAAAACTTCCCTCTACTACTGAAAACTTGTAACTTACATTTAAAACAAACCAACACCTTAATGACCAAGCACTTTTCCCAGGGTGTTGAGTTTTTTGGCACTTTCACAGATGTAGAATAATGTACTTTCAATCCACTTTCATAATTGTTTGCAAGTGGATTTTGCTATTTCGCACACTAAAATCCAGCTGCAAAGTGCATTGAAAGTGGATTGAAAGTGCATTAACCTGCATGTGCAAAAGTGCCTTTTGTGAGCCAAAGCTCATAATTTGATTCAAAAAGCGTATATCCTGGAGAAATGTGTTGGTCCTTAAGAGGCTGCTGGACTCAAATTTTGTTCTACTGCTACAACTTAAATTTAGTTAATTAGCTGGTAACATTTCCAATTGATTCTTACACCTTCACATTAACTGATTCCCACATCTCGGTTTGTAAATCCCTTGTTAGCAGTTTTACTCTATTACCGGTACTTTTCCAAACTAAAAAAAAAAAGCAGCGTTATCCTCAGTTTGTTTCTTCTGCTGCTTGATTCATAAAGCTTGTCTTTCTCCTTACCATAAATTGTTTGATTCCTGGGGGGAAAAAAGAGATCAGTTTAAAAAAGCAAACCGCTATTTTTGCTGTTTAGCTGGAGAAAAAAATTAACTGCCTCCTCTTATTGTATATATCTGAAGAAAGAAGAAAATCAGACGCCACTTGGACAGGAGAGTTTGGAATCATTAGAACAGATTTTTCTCCAAGAATATTTGATATATCTTTTCTTTTTGAAGTGTTATATAGATTGACCACCGTGAAACTTGACCTACACATTGCACAAACACTTCTCTAAACCATACTATGCAGCTGTACATTAAAAAAGTAGACTCAGCGTAGTGTTTTTTTTACTCGGTCCAAAGAGGAAAAAATATTTTTTTTCAATAAAAGAAAGGACTTGTGTATTGTCAAGTACTCCCACAAAGGCAGCTTATTCTTCCTGGGTTTATTATACAACCCCTCCATTCTATCTAGTAATATTTTATTAGACAGAGTAAGGGAGCTGTACAGAATTACTATGCAGTAACTTTTTCAAAGAAAAGGAAGTATAGTGAGAGCTTTGTGAGTTTGAGATTGCTGTATATTTTTGTAAAAAATGAGTTATAGTTAAAGGACAAATTATTAATAACTTAAATAGATAATTTCATGTTCTTCCATTCTGTGTAGTATTTTTAAATTATTATTTCTCCAGTGTAATTTTCTTATTTATTCTGGGTTGGTTTTTTTTGGCATGTCTTCTTAGAATGAGGCAATAAAACAAGCAAACGAAAAGTGATGTTGGATGGACAGCCTGCAGAGTGACCTTGGACCAGTCACGTTTTTTTCTGAACTCTGGCCCCTTCCGCACATACAGAATAATGCACTTTCAATCCACTTTCACAATTGTTTACAAGTGAATTTTGCTATTCCATACAGTGAAATCCAGCTGCAAAGTGCATTGAAAGTGGATTGAAAGTGCATTATTCTGCATGTGCGGAAGGGGCCTCTCTCAGCCCACATGGACAGGCAATGGTAAACCACCTCTGAATATTTTTTTCCCTGGAGAACCTATGAAGTTGCCTCAAGTCACCTGTGATTTGACAGCACTTGAAACACACACAGTTAATGGATCCATTAATTTTTGTAGTTATCAAATTATGTTGGTGGGTACAATACTGTGATAATATCCAGTTTCTTAATTGATTCTTTGCATTTATTTGAACTGACAGTGAAATCCTGAGCATATACACTAAGAAAAAAAACCTTTCAGTAGAGCTCATTGCTTAGCAAGTGCATGGAAGATTGCAGCCTTAGTAAAATAATCAAAAGCTAAAAGTTATAAAATGAAAGAAAGCCAGCAGTGTTGGAAAAATAAAATGAACAACTTAAAATATATTTAGAAATGCTCACTGAACACTGAAATGCAAGTGAAACTACAGTGGAAGAATATATACTAATCTAACACAGGAAATTACAGGAATGTTCTGGAAAGAGGCTACTTTACTGTCATAACTTGTTGAGTATTATCCCCCCCCCCCAAAAAAAAAAATTATTATTTCAGGAATTCACTCAGAACACAAAAGTAGAAAGGAAAAAAATCAATGTTGGCAATAGATGTAAAACATCTGAGACTAACAGCATCTTATGCTGAAATATATTTCTATATAATTACTGGGTTTTTAAGAGTTGCAGTACAAGGCTTCGAAAGCGTAATGGATGGGATCTCACTTAGAAAAGGAAATAAAAAATATCCAGACAGAAGGAAGAAGATATAAATGGGTTCATGCTAAGGTGCATTAGAGATCCGTGTCCAGTAATGATCAAATATGTATCGGCTGGATCAAATGAAGTTCTGGAAGCAGCATTGCCTTAATAAATTTCCAATCAATGCATACTCCCAGACACTGTTCTCTCAGTCATTTAAATGGATCTTGCCATTTCACAGTTCACAGTATATTCTTGAAACAATAATTCCAATTGGTAAATGCATTACTTGCTTTGATAATTGTTGAGATCATGAGTTCTTGAGTCATTTCCCAGTTCCACTTGCTTTCCTCCTTTTTCCAAATAATTTTTATGCGTTCAGATGGGAATTTATTTATTAAACAGTACTGCAAATATTTTGAAGATGAACATTTTCACACTGCTTTGCCACTTTTTGCATAATCCACCCAACAGAATCTAGTTTCCTTCAACAGTACAACCAATGCAAAAGTGCTTTTTTGAGAAGATAATAATACCGGCAGTCATTCTGGTGGGGGCCAGGAGGGGGTTCTCTCCCCAGGGGCCACTCACCTTGGTCACATGGGGGAGTGTCTGCCCCCCTTCCACCACCACCACCCACAACCCAGGAAAGCAGTTGGGCCCAGAGCTAAGCATGACTCTATATTGAGGGCTGGGCAGGCAAGCAGGCCGTAGTGAGAGCAGGCAGTGGGAGAGAGTATGCAGGTTGGTGAGCTGCAGGGTCCCCCCAGCCAGGCCCCAAGAGTGGGGGTGGGGTGGGCACATTGATGGGATTCAAATAATTTAACAACTGGTTGTTTACATGCATCGTTTTAACAACCAATTCTGCTGAAGTAGTGCAAACCTGCTAAATCCCACCACTGGGTGGCCACACAATTCCCTCAATGCCAGGTGAGCAGGATTGGGCATTGCTGGCAAGGCTCCATCTGTTGGGTTGGGTGTGGAGGAGCCAAGCGAAACCACTTGTTATGGAAGCTGGGAGGTAGGTGGTGGCACCCCCTTCATGGCTGTTCTGCGTGCAGAGGCCCTCCAACCCAGATTTTGTGGCAGGTGAAGGGAGTGGCAGATTTTGAGTCTCCCTGGGCCTCTAGTGCTGCCCACTACCTGTCCTCTGCTCAGGGTTCCTGCTGCCCAAGAAGGCAGGAAGGCTCTATTGGGGCACTGGGGACTGCAGCAATCTGGGCTGCTGTTGCTGGGCATCTTGGGACAGGAACAACTCCAATGAGTGGTGGGGCTGGGATGTGCTGAGCCAGCCCTGGAATGGCAATGTGGGCAGGGGAGGGGAGGTTCATGCCTTTTGCACCCCCTCCATTGTCCTCACCTAACATTGGGGAGGATGCAATTAGGGGTTGTAATTTCATTGCTTGCCCCAGGTGCTATTTACTGTAGATATGCCCCTGCTATTGACTGCTTTCGTAGCATTGTTACGCCTATTGTTCTTGTACAATAACAGAATTCATGTTGTTACCTCTTAGAAGTGTGTAGCACCTTCTGGGGGCGGAGGAACATCATATCTGGAGCCTGTTGGGTCTTGAGATCATGAATCCCGCTACTGTTTCTTTAAGACAGTTACTTTATTTATCAATACAGACCCCTGAAGGCATGGCTCAATTCACCCACCTCAAGGTCACACTGTTTTGCACAGGAAAAACCTGTCTTACAACCTGTCTTCTACTTGTTCTTTCTTCTTCTCTTGCTAGCTGCTTTCTCCCATTTCTCCTTCCTTTTTATAGCCTAGGACCCTGGTGGCGAACCTTTGGCACTCCAGATGTTATGGACTGCAATTCCATCAGCCCCTACCAGCATTATAACAATACACCAATTGGCCAATATGGCAGGGGCTGATGGGAATTGTAGTCCATAACATCTGGAGTGCCAAAGGTTCGCCACCACTGGCCTAGGAAGGTTCATGCCTTGAGTTAAACTTTACCCTTTTCCTCTTGGATCCCTACCCTGCTTCCAAACACCTGGGCCCAGAGAACCATTGTTCTTCTACCCAGGCTTTTGCTTACTGCTGTCACATCCTTTGACCTTTCCTGGGCCAGACTTTAAAAGATGCACCTGATCCCAATCTGCTCCACCCAGATAGGACTTGCTGCTGGGCCCAAGGGGCTGCCCTGACCTGCCGGGCAGTTTGTTTCTGTAGAGCCTGCACAAAGCGCAACAGCAATTTTGTAGGTTTCTTTTGAGTTGGCATGGAAGAGATACTTTTGTGTGTGTTCTCCATGTTATTTATGATCTTGGTGGTTTGTGATAGTTTGTGATAGTTAAGTGGTGGTTATGAGCTTGGTGGTTTGTGATAGTTAAGTTTGGTCCTGATAGGCAGTAACTAAAGATGGCAAGAATAATGAGGGTTTCTGGAATATAGGTAGGGTTCATTGGTGAGGGTCATGAGACATCTGAGGATGAAAGCCTGTTTCCAGGTAATTCCATCATTGGCTCAATTGTCTACGTGGGTTGGCAAAAAAATACCCTTTATGGTGAGTGACCTCAACCAAGCAATAAGTTGCATGAATAGCATATGGGGGAGAATTATTAGGTAACAATTATATGTCATAACTGTTTTCTCAACAGGAGAGGTGCAACATAGCCAACAGGAACTTTGGCCAAGTTTGGAGACAGGGTGGGTTTGCCGAATATGCTGGTAGCCATGACAGGCTGCCTGTTAGCAACAACTTGCATGAAAAGTTAAAGTAGTGTAAATATCACCTCTTGGTAAAGGTGTTTTCCTTGGCTTTTTTTTGGCAGAGAGGGTGAGGCGTATGAGTGACTTCCAAAGCCAAGACTGTGTTATTTGATCATTCTTCTTTGGACCACCATTCTTTGTGCATTCTTGCAGAGCCACATAGGAACTATAGTTTGATCCAGTAAATTCTCACCATGGCCCCTTCCGCACACGCAGAATAATGCGTTTTCAAACCACTTTCACAACTGTTTGCAAGTGGATTTTGCCATTCCACACAGCTTCAAAGAACACTGAAAGCAGTTTGAAAGTGCATTATTCTGTATGTGCAGAATGAGCCCATGTGTCAGTATGATGCCACTGATGCCACCTCTAACTACACCAGCTTTCAAGCAGCATATACTTTTGCAAGCCTTTATTGGCATAGACAACAGTACAACAATAATCAAAAACGGATTAAAAAGCATGTACAATACAGGTCGAAGGAAACTACTGGCATTTAGTATTTTCCAGGAGAAAGGCTGCCACTATCATACAGAGAGAAGGATCAGGGTTGTCCAACAAGTAGTGTAATCTAATTAAATCGGGGAGATGGGGTAAATGTAAAGGAGTAAGATTCACATACTTGGATCTGATTTCCTTGAATCTGAGACAGTGTAGTAATTGGTGGGCCAGAGATTCAACTGAGCCATCGTTACATGGGCACAATCTTTTTGCCTTTTCTTGCTTATTAAATCTGCCATGTAACAAGGCAAAAGGCATAACATTAAACCTGGCGAGCATTATGGCTCTCCTTTGAACAGGGTTTATTAAGCAATACAGGTAGTGAAGCAGCATATACACCTGATTTCCATTGGTGCGTGACTTGATCATGGTGCTACTGAGGCATATGCAATCCAAGCAAGCCAGCTGGCCACCAGTGGTGATGCACAACTATTCAAAATATTGTTCATGTTGGACTGTGAACAAATCACCAAATGTGATGAGGTGAGATGCTTGACTTGAGAGAAAACAGGCTTTGGACACACACAAAAATTTAATCCTGCAAAATCATCCTTGATTAGGGAAGGAAGAGCAGATGAGCAAACAGGCATACTTCTCAGGATTGCTCACCACCACAGGATGTTGTCAGAACGCTGGAAAATTGCAAGCGTTTCTCTTTTTATCCACAAACATAAACTTGCCTTGAAATGATAGATGAGCTTCTGATGACTCTGGCTTCATTAGAAGAATTTTTTAAATGTCATTTGTCTTCATGAAGGGACAAATTTAATTCTAGTTTTCTTCTGGGCTTCGGGAATGCATTTTAATCAATATTGTTTCACCCAGCATAGTTTTTATAAACACACACACACACACTGAAATTAAAATTTGATCATACTTTTTCAGAACCAAGGAACTTGCCACGGTTGAAAAAAAAATAGTACCTTTTTATCTCATCCTTCCTTCAAGATGATCAGAACAACATACGTCGTTCCCCCGTCTCCATTTTACCAGCACATCTAGGGGGTGTGCATTTGGATATACATGAACCAACATTAAACCCAAAATTAGTTTGTATCAGTTCAGACTTATTTAAAATGACCTAAAATACTCCCAAATGAATCCCACCCAAATTTGGGAAGTGTTTTGTTCTTGTATCTGTCTGTCTCTCTGTCTATCTATTTTATACTTTACTAGCGGGCCCGGCCATGCATTGCTGTGGCTGAGTCTGGTGAAGTGGAAAAGAAAGAAAAGGGGAAGCGAACGGTTCGAACATGTGTCATTGCACAATGATTGCAAGGGACGGGAGGGGCAAGGGGCCCCTCGCTCCCCTCCCTCTCTCCCGTTCCCTTGCATGGCAACCTGGCCGGTCCCTCCCTAACGTTCCCCTTCCTCTGCTAGGGTGGGTGGGCCATGTGCGGAGTGGCTGATCCTGTCCTTTTACTCCCTTCCCTTGCAGGCGAGGAATTATCTAGTGTAAAAACAAGCTGGGAGGCATGAGCTCGTTGTGTTCAAATTTCAGAGCGTTTGGTCCAGCAAACCCCTGGACCATCCCTCACCTTCCCCTTCCTCCGCTAGGGTGGGTGGGCCATGTGAAGATGGCCCGCCCCATCTCTTTCATTCCATAAGGCAGTGGTTTTCAAGGAAGGCATGGTTGTTTCCCTTGTATCAGAGGGTGCTGCTTTGATGGCCAGCAGATGGCGTTGTTGCGGAACAGAACAGTGGTTCCAACTGTCACAGGTGTGGCATGTACACAATAACGGGCACAGTTGTGACATGTACACAACAGGAGGTGTGGAAACACTATGGAAACCTGGCCGCACGCAAATGCGACATTGTGTGAAAATGTCAAAGCAATCGGTCCAGTAGTTTGGGAGATTACCCGTCAGCAGAAAAACGCACGGATAGATTTTTATATAGATAGATTCCTCAATATTTTCAGTGTTCACCTAACACTGAAAAGATGGGTAACTCCATAAAAATTATATATGTGTGTTTATATATATACTTTTAAAAAAATAGAGCTGCCCATATTTCAGTGTTAGGTGTACACCTAAAATATTGAGGAATAAAGCATAAAATTCCCATAGTTAGTGTGGTGATTAGAAAGCCTGCATGCTATGGGTGCTGAGGAGATGCTTGTTCCACAGGAAACAATAATGCCATTGAGCTGATGTTCATGTCATTCTTGTTTCTGGTACTGCTGCATATCCGTTTCTTGATTACACCTATTGTTTTATATAAAAAACCAGAGTCTAATGCAGAGAAGAGCTTTTAGGAAGTGTCAGAAATGACAGAGAACTGTCTCTGAAAGCACAGAGAAAATGGGCTGAAGAAATGTGGTAACAAGGTGAGCACAACATATCAAATTGGAGAAAAAAATCCCTATAGAGAAGAAGATAGATAAAAGGAGCCAGTTACTGTGTGTGAGGGAGTGTGTTTAATATACTCAACCGTGTAGGACTCTTGAGGGAAGAATCATGTAGGTTATCAGACCAAACACTATCATTATGAACTAATGGTATTATCAGGAGAAGAGTCCAGTGGAATTATGGCTGCTTTCTTGGTCCATCCGCCCAGTTCATAAAGTTCCCCAGCAAATCCCTATAGTTCTGGATAACATCCAACAGTGTAATGATATTTTCAAATTGGTTGGAGAATTGGGCCCACAGTTTACTTCAGTGTCTAACAGTCAGATAGGGAGTTAAAATACAGCAAAACTTACAGCAGATTGAAACAGCGCAAGGGAAGAAAGTGTGTGGTTGGTTTTCGCTGAGAAAGAGAAAAGCCATAAGCCCCAAATTCAAAGTAGCATGAAAAAAAAAATTAAAGTCCTTCAACCACACTGTCACAATCTCACGGCAAAGGACCGATCCTTTCCCTACTCTCTTTCAATGCAGTTTATTTTAATGCAGTGGGAAAGACTTATCCACCATCACAAATCCTTTCAAATATAGAGCTGAAGTTAAGGCCAGTTAATATGCAAGCTTCCAGTTTTACAAATTTGGGTTAAACTAGTATTGAAGGATTTGGTATTTGCAAAAATAAAAAAAAATAAAAAATGGCAGCATATTTACGGAGAGAATCAATGAGTGACAGAATGAGAAAAAGCATGTCCTGTAACTCAAATGGGAGTTTCTATCTTTCGAAAACAAGATCAGAACTATTTTTTTTCGTCTCTGTGATTATTTGAACCGATGGAATTTTTCTGATCAGCCCAAAATTGTACCATGGACAGTCATCCGTTGCACCATCCATTCTGCCATACGCTAAGTCAGTCATGTCATTGCTGACAAGACATTTGCTGAACTCAGCGTGGATTAGGTTGTGGTGCTCAGTCAAAACCATACAGCATTCTGAGAGGCCAAACAGAGCCATAACTCAAGCCATACTGAGTTCAGCACACCCTATTATTGCTAGTCTACAGCATGATGCACTAGACCATCTTCTTTTTGTCTAAAAGCATTTTTATCCCTCAGACCATGAGGGGACAGATGAAAATAAACCAAGGGTCAACTGTTATTTACTTGAAGCATTTATCTATTGCCCCTCTGTCAGTACATTAACAATAAATGCCTGCAAGACATGCAATGAAAAAGAGGAAATAATTTGGGTTACGTTTATTAAATAATGTTTATGTAACGGCCAGGTGTGGTAGTCATTACAGGAAGTGGTCTGGGGTGAGAGAAGCCACAGTTGAAATTAACAGATATGTTGAAGGGGTTTTTGGAGTCTCATATCTTCCCTAATGCAGCCAAGTGGAAGCCAGATGGAAGGGGAAGAATCTACTCAGATTCTTAGGTGGTACCTATGTATCTGACTTCTAGTCCAGCTAGGTAAAATGGATGCTGCAGGAGACAAGTAGGGGTCTATTGGCAGTTGATCCCCTGTGGATTGAGAGGGCATCTCTCTTGCCCTTCCTCTGTTCCACTGAGAGATATCGTTCTGCAAAAGAATGTGCCAAATAGTCATTGGTCCCAGTCAAACGGATGGAGGTAGAATAGCTGCTGATGGAAGCAGTCCTTAGGAGGAGAGGCCAAATGGAAATTGGTCCAAGTTGAGTTGAGCCAGTGGCAGCTTCTCAATCTCACCTCTTCCTCTAACAATGTCAGCTGGAACATCTTGCTCGGGGAGAGTTCTGGCACAGAGGGAATCAAGTCGCAGTTTATCTTGCATTAGGCATGTGAGCACATAAATGTGTTAAATCCATCATTACTGAAATAGTGTGCTGTTCTTGTTTTACAAAATTGCAGCGAGGCAGACAGACCTTATTTGGTTTGTGAGGGTTTTTTCTCTGATCTCTAGAAAGCAGCCCTCTGCTGTTTTGCATTTGGGTTACTTTTCTCTCCAACCCTAACTTATTTAATTGAACTGAATGGCAACGCAGCAATCATCAACGGAGCAAATGTACCGCTGGAAGACCCAAAAAGTGATTTGGAAGCAAAACTCCCTCATTAAATTAGAGGGCAAAAATTTAGTTTGCAGCCGCCTTGTATAAGAACAACTGTTAGGTTTCTATTGGCAAAGTATTTGCTGTGGAATAATAATGTCCTCTAGGAAATGCTGATTTTAGGCTTAGATTTGACATATAAGACCACCACCACTGAAGAATGCAATTATCTCTCCCCCAGCCGCCACCCCAATCTAAACAGGAGAAACTGACTTTAAATTAGGCAACAAGAAGACAACCAATCATATTGTTTTAGATGCTTACATTATTTTGGATCTTGAGCTTCTATTTTGGGGGGAAAAAACACTGCATAAAGGTTTATGCAACTCAAATAATAGTCGATATGAATGCTGCACTCCAAGTTCACTTGCCTACTGCAAGAATTTCCACTCTTTTTAACTGAAAGAGAGTAGGAGAAATCAATAGCTATATCTTAGAAAAGTGAATTTCAGAAAAAGAAATTCCACTCCACATAACAATGCTTGTTCATATCCTCTGAATGGCCAGCAGCACTCACTACCCGTGACACGGCATATGAACCACTGGAAACTTGTGCTTTGGATTCCCTGGAGCATTTCTACCAACAGAACAATTTCCATCCATGGAGCATAACTTTCTTTCCACCCCTCCCCCCAAGAAGGCAGTCTTGGGACCTTCAGGGATGACATATTATGGACATTTGGAGCTGCAGGGGAAGGGATGAAATGAGAAAGTCATCGTCCATGGGCAAAAATTATTCTGCCAGTGGAAATGTTCCAATGAATCCAAGCTTTTGTATGGTCCTCTAGAAAAGAGGAATCAATTGTGATTTTGTTAAAATGAAAAGATGACATTCTAGATTTTTTTCTATTAGCCCCAGAACAGAGTACCATATCCTTGCTAGTCATATGAACACACTGATTTTAGCGTACAGATTTAGTGTATATAATCTATCTATCTATCTATCTATCTATCTATCTATCTATCTATCTATCTATCTATCTATCTATCTATCTATCTATCTATCTATCTATCTATCTATCTATCTATCTATCTATCTATCTATCTATCTATCTATCTATCTATCTATCTTAAAATGGAAGCAGTCTTGTAATGATATTGGGCATGTTCTAGAAATACAGAAGGTGGAAAAGGATGAATTTATACCTTGCCTTTCTCTCCCGTAATGAGACTCAAAGTGTCCCTTCCTCCCCTCTTTCCCCCCTTTCCCCACATCAGTCACCTTGTGAGCTACGTAGGGCTGAAAGAGTTCTGAACCAACTGTGACTAGGCCAGGGTCACCCAGCAAGAATACAGGAGTGGAGAAACAAATCTGGTTCACTAGATAAGTTTCTGCCAATCATGTGGAGAAGTGGGGAATCAAACTTAGTTCTCCAGAATAGCATCCACCTGCTATTTACCACCTCACCATGCTGACTCTCCCACTACACTACGCTGGCCACAAGGGGAGCCCTAGATGCAGAGAGGGATGTGTGTGTGTGTGTTTTTTTACTTCACCCTCTTTATCACATAGGCCTTGGTTGCTTTGGGAAGAAAATAAACTCCTCTTCTGTGTGGAATCATACCACTTGCTCATGGTTCCCATATGACTAACTAGGATGATTTCTGCACAGCAGAAACAAAACGTTTTGGGGATGTTTTAAAAAGCATTTTGGAGAAGAAGTTCACACAGCTGTCTCCCCCAAAATGTCTTTAAAATGTTTTATTTCTCTCAACCCAGGTTTTCCAAAAATTGCTAAACTAGCCATATTTTTTCCCAACATGGGTTGAAGAGATTTCCTGCCTAAACAAAAGCAGGCAGGAAATATTTTATTTCTCCTGCCCAAACCTCTTATTTCCTTTTTGCCACTAGCACCCGCCATTTTGCGTGCTGCAGCAGACATTCTCTGAAGGTTCCTCATGGAGGTTTCCTCTGCTTGCAGCACATCTTCATACAATTTTGCTGTAAAAAGTAGATGAATAAAGTTTGTTTTGCCCAGGAATCTCATACATGTGTTGTTTTTTCCTTTTTTATTTTGAGGGGGATGTGTGCAAAGCTACAGCAACATGATTAGAGAAGTTGCAATATGTGCATATTTGTGTCACTGTAACTTCACAGACATCCTCCTCAAAACAAAAAAAGAGAAAACAACATGTGTGTGGGATTGCTGGACAAAAGATACTTTATTCATCTACTTTTTACATGGAAATCATGCACAGATGAGCTGCAAGCAGAAGAAACCTCTCACCAAATGGGAAACCCTCACCAAATGACTGAGACATAGGCCCCTTCCGCACACGTAAAATAATGCGTTTTCAAACCACTTTCACAACTGTTTGCAAGTGGATTTTGCTATTCTGCACAGCTTCAAAGAGCACTGAAAGCAGTTTGAAAGTGCATTATTCTGCATGTGCGGAATGAGCCTATTTCTGCAGCGGCACACAAAATAGCAGGTGCAACTTTGAAACTGGCAAGAGCTCCATGCAGCAGGTAGGGAAAAAAAATCCATTCTCGCTGGCAATGCTTTTGGCTGACTGTGTGTGAACTAAAAAAGCCAAAACTCATCTTTTTAAAAAATGTCTGCAGGACGTTTTATTTCTGCTGTGCAGAAATCACCTAGGAATGGCCAACTATAGTGCTAAGATTATGATTAAAATTAAGATGTCAAGGAAGATGTCATGGGAGACATTGTGAAAATGAGAGGATCCTCATTACATATATATGACAAGAACACCACATACAATAGGATTTGAAATACAAGCACTTAGCTTGTTGTTTGCTTTTCAAATATAGTACTTTATATTGTTTCCCTCTTGTGAGGATGGCTTTGTTGGGAGGGGGAGCTTTCTGGAGTGTCTTTCACTTTTGCAGGTGCAACGCTATCTACCCGGTCTGGCTTAGGAGTTCTGCTGCTGGGATGGGCCTCCAGACTGGGCTTCTCTTTGACTCTCTGGCCCCTTCCGCACATGCAAAATAATGCATTTTCAAACCACTTTCATAACTGTTTGCAAGTGGATTTTGCCATTCAGCACAGCTTCGAAGAGCACTGAAAGCAGTTTGAAAGTGCATTATTCTGCATGTGTGGAATGAGCCTCTGTTTCCATGTGGGGGAGTGTGCTTTCTATATTACCAACTGCTTGGTGTCTTTGTGCCAGAAACGTTGTCTTTTATTCCTTGCATGTCTGTCAATAAAATCCTTGAAAACTTGCGAGTGGTTGTGTTGTCTGATTGGAGAATTGACACCTCTTCCCTTTCTTCTCCCCTTTCTCTTTAAATGCTGTGGAAAATGTAGTTCAGGGAATCAAGATCCAGAAGCTGAAAACAGGACATACTTCTTCCCAGCAGTCTTTCCATGAATATCCATGAAACCTGGCCTTGTGTGCACATAAAATCCAGAGAACACAGCTTCATGAGACCAAAACAAGTAGAATTAAAGTAGAAAACTATAAAACAATATTGAAATATGTTGCTCCTAGCCTAT
This sequence comes from Sphaerodactylus townsendi, assembly GCF_021028975.2. Lineage (NCBI taxonomy): Eukaryota > Metazoa > Chordata > Lepidosauria > Squamata > Sphaerodactylidae > Sphaerodactylus > Sphaerodactylus townsendi. The sequence goes on along the minus strand of NC_059425.1, from coordinate 168,748,367 downwards.
ACTTATAAAGTATGTATGTTCCCCTTTCTGGGAGTCAGTCCAAGACTGTGGTTGGCAGGAACCAGAATCTTGACCCAGAAGTGTAGGAGCCTGGTATCAAGATCTTAACACAGACCATCACATCCCATCCTCCGTATGAAAGTCTCTCCTGGAACTTCAGCCCGGATAGATGTGTGTATGGATTTTACCCCAGCTGCTGAGTTTTGTCCTTGGACCAACCAGAATTTAGATTGCTGGTTCAAATTTTCCTTTCAAGCTTACCCTTGACCAATCACATCAGAAGTCTGGATTAAAAGAGGGTTATGTGCCCAGGAGAGAAACCTAGCCCAGGGACCACCAGTCATATTGAAATGTTGAGAGGGGGTGGTGAACAGGCACAAATGGCTGTTGTAGAAAGTAGAGCCAAACACAATAGCCTCTCCTTGCTTTACAAAAAGAATTACAGAAGGGAAAATAAAAAGAAAGGAAAGAAAATAAAAAATAAAATAAAATAAAAGAAGAAGCAGAAGCAGAATTTAAAAAGGAAAGACTGAAGGGGAAATGGAACTAGGGGTGAACACATTTTTTCTATATTTTTTGAATTTGGGTTTAATAGACTCAGTTTCAAAAACTCTGAGGCTCATTCCGCACACGCAAAATAATGCACTTTCAAGCTGCTTTCACAACTGTTTTTGCCATTCCGCACAGCTTCAAAGAGCCCTGAAAGCAGCTTGAAAGTGCATTATTCTGCGTGTGCGGAATGAGCCTGAAAAAAGCCAAATTCCTACACAAGTATGGGGTTTTTTAAAACTTTTGCATGGAGGATTTGAAATTTTTGGGGTCTATTAACCCTGAACCCCAAAAAATCCAGTTGCCTCCAAATTCCACATGCGAAGCTGAATGCTGTGCCAAGCTAAGCTTGACTGTAACTGGCTGTTACCTTTATGAAACAGAGAAAGACAAGACAGAGTGGCTTCCCAGATATATTAATATACCTAGACAAGTTACATTTCAACATAGGGTAACTAATAAGGTCCTGCCTTATAATGGCCCAGACTGGGAAACTCTGGCTCAGTCAAATGGAAAAGTTTGGTCTCAAGTTTCAGCTGCTTTTCCCAGTACATAGTCAATGTAAATTTGTTGTCCCCTCCCAAGGATGTAACATGGGAACTTATTTCCCAGTTCCAACAGATTAGCCTTTTGTTATTCTAACAAGTGTATTTATTCTTTCTTAACAGTTCTTGCCACCTGCATTTCTGTGAACAAGCAATTAATTGTGCTGCTATCTGATTATCATCCACAATTTACTCTTGAGGAATTTTGACTATACAGCATCCAATTTAATTGGGTGGGAAAGAAACAGTGAGAAAAGTGATTAATATTCTCTGTTTAGTTATCAGTGGGTAATTGTGTTGGACAGTAGTTGGTTTTATAATATCTGAACATTTTATTTCTATAGTACAATTTCAAAGAGGTATATTCAAAATATTAAAGATCACAGTTTGCAAGTGGGGAACTGTGAGGGAATGAGGGTTGAAATCTCTTTACTCTTTCCTTTCCCTAACAACAAATCTGTTATTGGAGAGAAGAACTGGGCTTAGACTTATAGAAAGTTTTCATTGGCCCACGCAGTGGGGGCTGAAGTGTGGCCTCCTTGCGTTCCTCTGTTTACATGCAAGGAGGCAACCCAGTCCTCCACACAACTAGTCTCAACAGGCCTGTTTACTGGTTATCTTAACTCTGCCCCTCTTAAGGCACAGATTTCATAACATACAGTAGTCCCAATACTATAGAGCTGATATTGCCCCCTTCCCCTGCACTGATACATACTTTGTCTCCCCCTCCCCACCTCTTTCTCCTTGCTGCTGCAGGAGAGAGGTTTGTTTTTTAAAAATATACTTGTCTAAAGAGCCCTCCTGATTATCAGGGAAGGCAGAAACAGAGCAGGAGAGTTGGGCTGGATCCAGAAACAGACCCTGCTTATGCCGTTCCTTGCAAAAGCCAACTCTGTTGTATCAATACATTGATATATCAATATGAGTGTTTAGAGAAGGAGAAGAAGGAGCCGACAATATGGAAGAGGAGGGTAAGAGGGAAGGCAAGAATGGCAGTGCAAGGAGTGGGAAGGGTGGAGCGAGGCAGGCTGGCCATGGATGGAGGAAAGAGGTGCAGGGGAAAGCTGTTCTCACTGGAAAATCTCCCTTCTCTGGCAGCGAAGCAAAATTAAATTCATGCTAGAAGTGGTCTCATTTGCTGCAGGGAAAGTGAAAGTGGTGCTTGAGAAAATATGTTTGCGCAAGAAATCTTGCTGCGACAGACATTTGTCCCCATACCAGCAGATGCCTTATGCTTAATCAGCCAATTGAGCAACTTCCATAATCAGGAGCAAAATGGGGGGGGGGGGGAGGAGTTCAGCTGTTCTTTAATCTCTAAAGTAAACTGGAACAGGAGGGAAATGACATCTAAAACACCTCACTGAAGTTGTGCGTTATTTTTGTGACACATTTTTGTGGTCACTTCACACCATAGTCGAACTCAACAGTTCCTCTGGCCCTGAAACAAATACTGGGAAATTGCTTTTGGGGTCTACTGGGTCAATAGACCCTGGGATGCTAGTCTCACAGTTCAATAGCTCTCAGAGGAACTGTTGTCCAGAAAGGTGCTGAGAAGCAGGTATCATAATCTGAAAGCATTTGTGATATCATACATTGTCAACTACATTTTTGCAAATTGGTAGGTGGCATACTGTATCATATCTTTCTGGTATTTTCTGGGAGGTTTTTAATACTTGATATGCTGTTCTTGAAAAACATTCATTAGCCTTGGGCGGTGGGGGTGGGGTGGGGAGATGCCAGGGCAAGACCTGGGCAGCAGCACAATTGCCCACAAAGCTGGAGTGGAAGCTGGTGAACCGCAGCGCCATCCCTGGGAACATCTCTGCCACACCACTGCTGCACCAATGGGGGTGGCGGTGGTGTGGAGGTGCTGATGAGGCACCCAGCACTCCATCCAGGCATCCCAGAAGACCGCAGTGTCTGGCCGCTGGCATGTTTGCCCCTCCAGCAGGGTAAGTTTTAAATGTGGGTTTTTCTGGACGCCTCTTATTTATTTATTTATTTATTTATTTATTAACCTCTGTTTTATATGAAGTTTTAGAAAGTGTTATTGATTATTAATTGGATGGAGCCTATGTTATTTGTTTATTGTGTTGTATGATTTGCTCCTTGTTCAATACTGTATGAATTTTATGTTGCACACCGCCCGGAGCCCTCTGGGGATCGGGCGGTATAGAAATTTAAGAAATAAAATAAATAAATAAATAAAATAAGTGCCCCAGGGAGGGCAAAATCCACCGGTATGGGCCCATGCCACTTTCCCAAGTTGATTCCCCCCCACCCTTGGATTCGGCCATTAATCACTATTCCGAGCAGATCACCATTCACCCTAATCTGCACCCATCCCAGCAAACAATCCGCATTAAGGGGTGTCAAAAAAGCAGCCTAGGCTTTTGCCACCCGGCTGACATGGCATTTTGAGAGTAAATGGACACACAGCAGACCAAATATATTTTAAAAAAGATTTACTAAATAAAAGAAAATTAAAAGTCAGCATGAGAAGTCCTTTAGCATGAATAATAACATCTGCATGAATAGCAGAAGATTAGCTGAAAACATAAGACAGGATAAAGCACTCACAAATATGCAAATATTAGTACAGTCCTTGAAATCCATGTAGTGTTGGCCTTAGTTTCTTCCAGCAAGCATAAGTTTAAAAAAAAGTTACAGATTTCAGGTAGGTTCAGAATAGAATAGCCACTCTAGCCCATAGTAAGTTTTTTTTAATAAGGATTCATCAATCACGGTCAGGTGAATCTAATTCAACTAATTAGAGCCAAATCTGAGTGACACTTTCCAGAGCCAAGGTTCTGATCATACTTATGCATCAGCCAATTCGTGACTTGGGCCAGACTGACACAGATGATCACAACATCTCTTTAATGTTTTGAGAGACTGATACGGGTTGCTAATACTCCCTGCTTGTTCTCACAACATCAAACAGGTGAAACACAATCTGATTAGGGCAGGGCCTTCCAATTAAAGGAGACAGAAAATTTCTCACAGGCTTGTTTTTAAATGGTTCCCTTTCAAAGCTTGAGCAACTTGACCAACGTTCTGACAGTGACTGAATTTCTCGACAAGGTTAATAGTTCAGGCATTCTGTTGGGTTCTGAGGACTCATCAAGCCTGTACTGTCTTTTTGTTGGAATCCCAGAAATGCAATCAATTCTGTGTCTCTGCCTGTCCTGCCGGCATACCTCTTCCTACTTCAGGACCCTATTTGGGGTATAAATATTGATCCTTTAGCTATTCATTGTGTGTGTGTGTGTTTTCTGGATCCATATGTTTTCCACTTCTGTGTAGGCTGTTCCTTTTTGCTCCAGGAAATGCTGGTTGTTTTTCTCTTCAGTGCTGCTTTCTCTGGATGTCCCTTCAAGACAGGTAACAATTACCCATCCCTGAAAACCTATTTAACTTCTTCCCATTTCTCTTAGGCAGCTCTTGTATGCCTCGTGTGTGTTCATCGCTTAAAATATATGTTCTTTGTTTTTCATTTATTTTATTAATAAGGCTCAGATCTTAATTGTACAACTGCCTGCTCATTTAAGAGTTCCCACCTGGACAATCCTGGTATGCGCTGGATATCAATCTCAGTTACCTCCTCTCACTCTCAGACTCTCGTTAATCTCTCCCCCCCCCCACACACACACACACAATTTAAAGTGGAGACTGCCTGCTTAGGGTACCGTGAGGAAACCTTCAAGACAAATGGAGTCAATAAAATGGGGCATGAAAATGAAATCAGACCAATCCACCTTGCAGAGTTGTTGTGAAGATGAAAATAGGACCAAAATAGTATGTATGTAATCTAAAACCCTTGAGGCATAGTGGTAAAGCAAGATTCTTGTTGAAGGGACTGCACAATGCAAAAGTATTATATTTTTTATAAAAGGTATTGAAAGCCTAAATCTTGCACAGTTGGCAGAAACAGGTCCAGGACGGTATGAAATCAGCCTCATGAGATTCTACCCATTTTGCAACAAATCTAATCATGGTACTACAGTGGGACATAATTTCCGTTGTTTCAAATGAATGAAATGAGGGCCCACTATGTGTAGGGCATACTAAGCATTATCTTTATTAAATATTGATTCTAAAATCTTTAAGCCACTAAAAGATTGGAGTCTGTGATTAAATTACAAATTAATCTAGCGTTAACTAGTTTTCTTGAGTACAGAATCAACTTGGATAATCTCAAGGGACTTCTTTATGTTATGGGCAAATGGAAAACAACAACATGTTTTGAGCTTTAGACACTGGGAAAAACTCAGATGTGGTGAGAATATTTGGTGAGAATGTTTACATCCCAGACTTCGGCGTTAGGAGCATTCCCACTTGAGTTGATCTGATAAATGAAGACAATTTATGCAATCTGGTCTCATCTCTTGGGGTAGAAGAGCTTATGGTTTGGTGTAAAACAAATCTTGCCAGTAAGCTTTAGATAGAATTACTATCTGCATTCAGAACAGTAGCTGTGAAGCAATTGCTTAAGAGAACCTCGTTTTTATGTAGAAAGATAATAGCTGAATACAGCTGAATACAGAGCATGATCCATGCATATTGAGAAACCAGAAGCTCAACAAACCTGATTTGGCTTCAGCTTGTAAATGTATGGGGACTGCAAACCTCCTAGCAAGTCACAGTACATGGCCATCCATCCAAATTGAGGAGATAACTAAGGAAAAATAATGGGTGTATTTGGTACTGCTATGGCAACAACTCTTAATTTTATGTTAAGTGATCGGACTTCTTAAGATTGCTCTGAGCCTTGGCCTTTTATGGGGGTCAGATATCCCAAGGGATGGTCAGCTACTGGTGGGTGAAAGGGCCATTAAATCACAGTCAACTTATGGTGACCTTTTAGGATTTTCAAGGCAAAAGACATTTAGAGAGGATTTACCATTGCCCGCCTTCATGTAGCAACATTTGGACCCCACCCAAATACTAACCAGAATTGTCCCTCCTTAACTTCTGATAAGATGGGACTAGCCATCCAGATAAGACTTCGCTATCCAGATAAGACTACTGCTGATGGTAATAATATGGTTCAAGAGAACTCATGGATTGTGTTATCCAAATCAGTTCCTGTGTCAGGTTTGTCATGTAAGAATGACCCTGCCCATGAAAAACCCAAAACACAACATCTAGGGCACAGGTGTCAAACTCGCGGCCCTCCAGATGTTATGGACTACAGTTCCCATCATCCCCTGCCAGCATCATGCTAGTTTGATACCTATGATCTAGGGCAGGGGTAGGGAACCTGCGGCTCTCCAGATGTTCAGGAACTACAATTCCCATCAGCCTCTGTCAGCATGGCCAATTGGCCATGCTGGTAGGGGCTGATGGGAATTGTAGTTCCTGAACATCTGGAGAGCCGCAGGTTCCCTACCCCTGATCTAGGGCAAGAGGGAACCATTTAGTCTGTTGCATACATGACTCCTGTATTGGCACAATAAATGTAGAATAAAGAACAGACTGTACGGCGAAAAGCACTGAATCAGCAAGTAACTTTATTACCGTAACCAAGGTACGGACTACAAAAGAAGCAATCACTATGAAAAAGCAAGATAAAAACCAATAAAACCATTAACTTTGTTCAATACTAATGTGTGGCTGTGTTCCTTTAATGCAGATATGGGATTAAATTGTGCTCCTCCCACTTGACTATGCCATAGCAATCTAAACCAGAGAGAGAAGATAGGTGAGGGCTTGTCCAAATTGTGACCAGAAGATACAGCAAGCTACACAACAATGGAACTTAAAGATAGAAAGCAGTGGGGAAGCCTGGCTGGTAGAAATACAAACAATGGAGAAGCAAAGAGGAAGTAAATCAGTAAAGAGGACATTTAGGCTACTGTAATTTCAGGAAGGGAGTTAGCATGTGAGAAAGGAAATCATATTCTGCCTGTCTTGATGAGGAATGGGCTGCTACCTTGGTATTTGTGGCAATGAACGATGGTTCTGGAGGTAAACAAACTACAAAGATGGAAGGCTCAGGATAGTCTTCTTAGATTGACCTGAGTGTCAATAGAGGAAGTCTGCTATTGACCTAATATGGTGGTGAACTTGGATTTGTTGTAGTATTGAGCCAAAATCTCAGAACCTGGCTGCCCATTAATGGACATTTGCTTGTTCTCTGATCGGTGCATTTTTGGATCCAGGACTCTAGTACAGCAAGTCCAGGATCCAGGCTGCAAATGAATGGTGCAACCTTCTCATAGTAGGAGATGGTGCCTGAATAAATATACCTGGGTTTGATGGAGGACAATTGATTTTGACATGGTTACATTCTTGAAAATGGTTCGAAATGATTGGCTAACATTTTCTCAGTGGACACCAGTTATTCAGAGACAGACCACTGAAGGTTTCATTTAAGTATCCATGGGAGCATGGAAAAAGCCAAGTTTCTTGTTTGAAGAGAGGAGGAGAGTAATTATCTGAATGTGTGAAGGAGTAACTTTTTTCACTGCTGGTCAAAATAAAGTTAATCTCCTTGGGTGATTAAATAAGGTTCCAATAGAAGGGAAAGTGTGTGTGTGTTTGTGGGTCACTCTTCACACCATATTTATAACAAGTTGCAGTTGTTATAAATGAATTCATTTTCCATTTATCAAAAGGGAGAACGAGTTTGTTTATAACAATGGCAATTTGTTATACATGTGCTGTGCAGAATGAGCCTGTGGGATTCATTAAAACAAAATTAAATCATTTCTAATCAGGTCATATTATTAATTGAGGCATCTTTGGTGCCTAAAAAGGTTGGGGTAATCTTGTGGCGAGGAAAAGCAGAAGAATGGCATGGAGATATTCATTCTGTAAGGGGGGGATTCGGTTTGCAGAGGAGAGGAAGGATTCTTTTAAGACTCATTGACTTACAAAAAAGATACTAACATTCTTTCTTCTAATTTGTCAGTCCACATAGGAAACCAAAATATTGGAGTTTAAAATCAGTGCATTCATAGTTCAGGAAGGTAGAAAGGACTTTTTCAAACACTGCATAGAGGGCATTATTACTGATTTTTTTTTAAAAAAAAGTCTTAAAATGAGGGGGCTAAAAAATTGTTGTTGAAAACAAGTTCAAAATTAACATGCTAACACAGAATTATGTCCCCAAATTGATTTTTTAAAGAAAATTAACTCAAGGGGAGATAAAGAATGCCTCTTTGAATATTAATCCCAGAAAGCCCAAATTCTTACAGATTCATACTTATGTCATTTGAATTCATATGCAACATTATTTTGTAGGATTTTTAAAGAATGCAGTAGCTTAAAGAACTTGATGTCAGCAGGTTACTTTTCCAACTATTTCTTCTCTTCTCTTTGAAGTAATATAATATAAAATAATGTTTCTTTGCAAATCAAAACACTTTTATTGCTTTCCTAGAGCTATTTTATACATTTAAATGTAAAGACTCAATTGTGTATTTGCTAAGAAGTAGTGTTTTTTTTAAATGATCTTAAGGAATACTGGTAGGAGAATAAAAATATTCTTCAGATATCACAAATGACCACACTATATAGTGAATGAAAAAGAACCAGCACAGAGGGTGTTGTAAGCTGTGAAGGTCAAGGATTTAGCAAAGGTAATCATGGGAAAGTATTATCTGTAATCAGCGAAGATTTGGCCGAGCAGCAAATTTTACATATACCACAGACTGAAAGGGAGTTAATTAAAATAAACATGGTTAGTCGAGGATTTTGTCGTTATCAATATATTTAAATAGGTTTTTAAATGATTTTAAATGGTACAGTGTGAATAAATCTAGTTGTCATTTCATTTCTTGGGAATCTGTCATTGCAGCAATTTAGACTTAGTTTTACATCTTAATCAAACAGAGAGAAAATATAGTATTAAGTTATTCATATTATGATATTCCCAGTTCGTTGAAAAAAATCAATTTAAATCCAGTGCTTGATTTGATTCCAAAAATAGTTCACATAAACATACTGGAATTTGAAAGACAGAAAGTGAAATACAACTGTGGAATTCTTAGAATGCATTAAAAGGTTCATTCAAAATTTAGATTTGCAACTAGTCCCGAATGTAAGTGATCTGATCTGACACAGGCATGTGGAAATATATCCTGTGGACTCAAATTTTCAGTGCAGAGAAAAAGAAAAATTCCATAATTCAGTGCCCACACCTGCACATTTGATGGATCATACTGGATTAGAGATGTACATAAGAACATAAGAACAAGCCAGCTGGATCAGACCAGAGTCCATCTAGTCCAGCTCTCTGCTACTCGCAGTGGCCCACCAGGTGCCTTTGGGAGCTCACATGCAGGATGTGAAAGCAATGGCCTTCTGCAGCTGTTGCTCCCGATCACCTGGACTGTTAAGGCATTTGCAATCTCAGATCAAAGAGGATCAAGATTGGTAGCCATAAATCGACTTCTCCTCCATAAATCTGTCCAAGCTTCCACAGGAAGCTACATATATCACGTGACATACAGTTGACACCGTAAAAGCTAGGATAGGCCCCAGTTTGGAGAATAGATTGAATTCCAGGCCCTACTGTCTTCTTTCCCAAACAGAAAATGGATGCTGTCAAGCAATGCTTACTTGGCAGGGGAAATAAGTTTTTCCTTTGAGTCGGCTGATTTCCTGAGATCTTCATCAGAGGGCCTGTTTTGCATGTCTTGGTGTTCTGAAGTTGCTACTAGAAACATAATTTGTTGCTTTGCCTCAGTTATGAAGTTTCTGCCCTTAATGAGTCAGTTGGGGTTGATGCTGATGCTGAAGTTAAGACATACTCAGGTGTTCTGCTGGTGAAATTCATTAAATTATTTGGTAACCTTTTTATCAGGCCCTTTCTCCAAGGAGTTCCAGGTTCTCTCCTCTTCCATGTTCTCTTTACAACAGCCCTGTAACATCACTCAGGCTGAGTGAGAATGGTTCTCCAAAGATCATCCTAGACATAATCTGATGGACCAACTGCAGCAACAGTGTCTCCAACAGTGTCTCCAAGCACCAGTTTATGTTTCCACAGCCTCCCTGAAGTGTTAAATAGAGCTGAGTGTCATCCATACAATATGGCTGTAGGGTTGCCTGCTCTGGGTCAGAAAATATCTGGAGATTTGGGGAAGGTAGGGCTTAGTGAGCAGAGGGACCTCAGTTGGATATACATGCCATAGTATCCACCTTCCCCTGCAGCCTTTTCCTCCAAAGGAATTGATCTTGGTCATCTGGAGATCAACTGTAATAGTGGGAGATTTCCAGGTGCCATGGGGAGATTGGCAATCCAAGCTGGCTCAGCCTCATTGTAATACATCACCTAGCCTCGCCTCAATGCAGTGAGGGATTGGATATGTCCATCCAGCCTCATGGTGACAAGTGTTGGGACATTCCCTCCCTGGTCTCACTTCAACCAGCAAGACACAGGATGAGCCTGGCCTACCTGTCTTCATCCTCCCCAGGTGCCCAGCTTTGCTGAGCATCTTCTGCTCAAAGTTGATTGTCCAGGTACTCCTTCACTTCTTTTGGGGCTGCAGCTGGTCAAGGCAGGGTGGGAGGAGGGTTCTTTTCAAGTGCCATTTCCCCATCTGCCCCACCCCATCTTCAAGGTAGGATAAAAATGAATGCAAAATAGTGGCTCCCAGGCTCAGTCCTGAAAGGCACTCTAGAAGAATACCACGAACAACGGTTTCAGAAGCTACCTTCAGGAGAAGTGACCACATCAACAGAACTTCTGGTAATTATTAATGGGCACCAGAAAGCAAGGATGTAGCATTTGCTATGAAAATGAACATTCTGAACCTTATAAGCTTTAACAACAATTGAAACCATAGCTATTTTAAGCCTCAAGAGGGAACACCATTAACCTCTTGTTATCTTTGTGTGATAGTTGAGTTATGTAGATGCCTCATCCTAAGCAATGCAGAAAGAAAGACAGAGTAGTAGGATGGATCCAACCATATGGAAAGGAACATTCCTCCAGTCTAAGGAGGCTTTCTCCAACTTAGTGGCTCTTCCTCCAATGGAAGAACCCCTTAAAATGGAGGAGGCTTCCTTAGGCTGGAGGAGGGCATCAAACCTTGCTCAGCGGAGTGGTAGATCAGGGATAGAACCCACCCCCAAATATGAATAGGCAGTATGACACAATGCCAGCTGTCTACACACCTTTAAAAGCACCCACTAATTAAAAAAATATTTTCTGTTGGTGGTAGAAAGTGCCATGAAGTCACAGCTGACTTATGGTGACTCCATAGTGTTTTCAAGGCAAGAGTAATTCAGAGGTAGTTTGCCATTGCCTACCTTTATGCCATGGTCCTGGGGCTTCTTAGAGCTTGCCCATCCAAATACTGACCAGGGCTAACCCTGCTTAACATCTGAGATCTGACATGATCAGGCTAGCATGGGCTATCCAGGTCAGGGCAAAATGTCCTTGTAGTACCTCCTAAAAACCTTTTCGGCTTCTTTGGAAAGCCCATTCCACAGGGTGGGAGCAACGGTAGAAAAAGCATAGGCTGTGCAAGACTGGCGGCCTTAAGCAGTGGAACAGCCAGTAGGTGGCAAGAAACGCAGCTGGTGAATGGAGACATAGGAGAAGAGACCGTCCTTTACTGGATTTGATTTATTTCACTTATAATCTGTTTTTCTTTTCTCAGACTCAAGGCAGATTACAAAATGTAAAGCAAAAAGTGAAAGACTTCCAATGAACAGTGCAGTAGGGCTAGGTTCACAGAACTGGAAAACAAATGCAACCCCCCTTCCCCCCCCCACAACCCACACACAACCCCCCCCCCCACAACCCCGGGGCATGGTACCCCACTGGAATGAGGATTCCAATAAGCTAGGAAGAGGGAGACCCTCCATTCTTGCAGGCACTAATCAGCAGGGAGGCATTCTTCTTGTCAACTGGCAACCCAGTTCTCCATGGGGCATCCTCTATGAGTTGGCATATTTGACTATGCTGTCTAATTTTTGTTGGATATGGTTCTGGAGATTGCTAGATTGATCATTCTGGGGGACTTCAACATTCATGCTGAGAATACCCCTTCAGGACTGGCCCAAGACTGTATAACTTATTTGACTACAGAGGCGTACAGAGGCGTACAGAGGCATACAGCCTATAGGGACATAGGGTCACCTGGGTGCATGCCTTTTGGTCATGTGGGAGGGGGTGCTGACCTGACCTTCTGGATCCACACCACAGTAACATTGAGAATAGACTACTGCAATGCATCGTACATTGTGCTCCCCTGAAAATTAACTTGGAAATTCCAACTGGTCCAGAATTCCATGGCTCAGCTATTAACAGGAACTAGACAAAGCAGACATATTACTACCGATCTGCCTATGCACCATTGGCTGCCCATGTATTACTGGGCTCAGTTTAAGGTATTAGTTATCCCATACAAAGTTCTTCATGGCATTGACTTCTTTTATTTGTGGGACCACCTCTCTGTGCTCCATTGTGAAAACTTCACTCAAGTTAGCAGGGACTTCTACAGGGTGTGTGGAATGGTCTGTGGAAAGGTGTCCACTTTCCTGGATTTCTGCAAACTATGTGAAATTAAACTATTAAACAGGGCTTTTCTGTATAGGTAATAGGGTTGTACTGCACAAAATGGTTTTACCACTGGCCTCGACAAGGGGCAGGGCCTTTTCAGCCCTGGCCCCTACCTGGTGGAACAGGCTCCCTAGGGAGATCAGGGCCCTGCGGGACTTACAGAGTTTCCGCAAGGCCTGCAAGACAGACCTGTTCCGCCAGGCGTTTGGCCAGCCTGGTTAAAAACACATCTACCATGTCATCTGGCCTCCCATGGGCACAAGGGGGGGGGGAGGGGGGTAGCCAGACACCATCCACATTTTTAAATGGGTTCTGTTTTTATGTAATTAATATTTAAATTATGTTTTAATGTATGTTTTAACCTTGTTGTGAACTGCCCTGAGCCCTCAGGGGGAGGGCGATATATAAAGTTAATAATAAATAAAAAAAACTGTGCTTGGACAAAGAACTGGGCTTGTGGTTTATACTACTGTGTAGCTTATTGTAAATAGGATCCTATTTTGTAAATTCCACTTAATGTGTCATGTGAATACTTATGCTGTGCTCAAGTTATTTCTGGTGGCTCCAGACTTATAAAATACTAACACACTGGTTACTGAATGCTCCCAATAACCAGCTTCAATGCAGGTGATGACCTTATGGCCAGACCAATGCTATGGGCTGATTGACCCATGCCCCACTCTCTACATGCAGCCTTATAGTACCAGCTGGCTCCCTGCAGGTCCCGATGCCACAATGACTCTTTGGATTATAAGAAAGTGAATGAAAAGACAGAAGATGAGAAATGCAATGGTAGAACCTCAAAGGAAACAGAATGCTTCCATTGGGAATGAAGGATTAGGATGTTACCAGAAATGTTTATAGAGATAGGACATGTTCTAGACTAAATTCCAGGAATACAGTACAGCAACAGAAAATGCAGAAAGCGTGACTAGGGATTGGACTAAGGATTGGAGGAAAGAACGTCCTGAACAGAAATGGATCAGGAGAACAACAGCAGAACGGAGCGAAGCATAAATAACAGATTAGGAACATTAATAATGTACAACGTGAAGAAGAAGAACAGACTCAACACCTGGGTAACATCGCAATCGTTTTGCTTTGGCTTCGGAGCTGTTTGCAAGATGCAACCACCAGAACAACAAGCAAATCTTGTTCTCAGCATGTCAGATGCGAAGGCAAAGCAAGCGAGGCTGACTTTCCCTTCGCCTCATCCTGGCGCAGGGGTTGATGTTCTAGTGACACATGCTGTAATGTGTTCTTTCAGGCTGAAGCCTCTAGGGTGGCATATTTGACTGTGCCGTCTGAGAACATTGACTCATCTTTGTGCAGTGAGATAGGTTGAACTTTCAAGCCATAAACAAGTGGAAGGGAAACAAGGAGCTTGTCTATTGGCATAACACCTGGATTCTTCATTATGTCACTCCTGCCAGAGATCTCTTTCTCTGTCTCACTCACACTCACCTGAGGGGACAGGTGTTCATCTTGCATGCACCTTAATAAGGGACAGGGCAGGAGGAACCTGCTTTCTTTATGCTGTATCATCTACACCACTCTGTAGTTCTAATGTTTTGACAGTTTTGTTTTTACCTCTAGAATACATTAGAGTGGGGGGGGGGGGGGGAGGGGGTCCTGTTTCATTTTGGGAAACAACCTGTCTGCTATTTTTGTCCCAACCTGAAAACCAAAACGTAAGAGACAACACCAGAAAGAGCCTTTATTAATGATGAGGCAAGACCCTTCAGAGTACAGAACATTATTTTCAAATCCTGTAACATTTTTACCTTGCTGCCACATATTATACCCAAATAATTTCATTTTTTTTTTAAAAAAGATGTGCAAGAATATGCCATCCTGTCACTGGAAGCCTGGTATGCTGGTGTCTCTACGGTGTTTTATTTGCTGTCCCTCAGTGAAATGTGCCAGGAGGAATTCAAACTGAACAAAGGCCTGTTGTGAGCATCATCTCAAGGCATTCTTTGGAAGGTCTCCCTTATCAATCAGGTGCTAGCACACTGGAGGCAGCATGCAGCCCTGCGTGAAGCTGCTGTGTTATATATTGAACCGACTCTTTCAATGCCTTGCACATGGAGCTCTTTTTCCAAAGGCACAGTTTGCTGCCGACAGCTGGAGGTCCCTGAAATGGTGGACGGAAAGCCTGAAAAAAGAATAATAGTTGTTTGTTGTCCTTCTTTAATTGACAGTTTATTGGGGGAGGGAGTTTGCCATAAGGCAAGGATGTAAAGGGAAAACAACGAGAAAAGTAGAAAACAATATTTCTCATTAGTTCCTTTAGAAACCAACAAGCCAAAAGGTTCTGTCAATTTCCAAATCCGTCTTCCCAGATCCATATTGACAGCTATGCTCTCTCCAAAAGATAATAAAATAATACCATTTAGTTAGAGAAGAACAGTGCATTTTCTGAAAACGAACCATAGAACACATGAGAATAGAACTAAGGAAACTAAACTAGAAGAAGAGTTTGGACTTATATCCCGCTTTTCTCAATCATAAGGAGTCTCAAAGGGGCTTACAAACTCCTTCCCTTCCTCTCCCCACAACAGACGCCTTGGTCGAATCCCCACTACCGTCTTAGCCAGGTTTCAGAACACAAACTAACCAGGTTTGAGGGACGACCTCCCCATTGCTTGCGTGGCAGATTCCGTTTCTGGCGCTCATTTTCCCCGTTAATCCGCGTTCCGGCAGGACCTGGTTGCAAGTGGCATAGACCCCATTAACATGCTTCAGAGCTGATCTGAGGGGAGGGATGAGGGTTGAAACCCTGACTCGTTTCCCGCCCTGGAGTGTGACGCAGAATTCGGGCAACCAATCAGCGCTGCGATGTGCCTTTCCTTCATTTCATTTCCGCTTTTGCGATTGGCCAGCAGAAGGGGACACAAACGTTAAACAGTCAAACGTGTCACTTTGAATCGTTAATGGTTTACACAGGTAATGATTAACTGTTTGCACAGTTAAACAGTTAAATGTTAAACTTTTACACACTGGTTTTTTTATCACGCCCCTACAATGCACATTTCTGCAGTGGGAAAAGGTCCCGCCCCATCAAGTCACACCAGCCAATCAGGGGAGATTGGCGAAGCAAGCTCGCCTGGTAGTGGGGATTGCAACCGGGTGTGTCTGCTGTGTGCTCGCTGTGGTGGGGAGGGAGAAACTCCGATGAAGAGGACACAGTTTCACAACGAACAGGTTTGGATCTGCATGCAAATTTCAAGTGGGGATTTGACCCTTGTAAGGCAGGTGGGGCTGAGAGAGTTCTGAGAGACTTGTGACTAGCCCAAGGTCACCCAGCAGGCTTCATGCAGAGGAGCAGGGAAACCAAGAGTCCACCTTCTCTCAACTGTTACACCCACAATGAGTCTTTAAGGGATTATCTCATCCAAACTTCCTGTAGCCATCCTTAAATTATTTTGCCAGTCAGGGTTGTTGTAGGGTGTACCCTATGTGCACAAATATCTTCAAAACATTTTGTAAATCTAAACTACTTCATAGTCCCTTTCACACTGCTGTTCTAAACTGGTTGTTATCCATTGTTGACCCTATTTAATTAAAGTAAAATTGGGATGGAGGTTTCATGCTGCATATTTAAATCTGTTAATGAGTCATGCCTGATGTGCTGTGACTATTTCAAACTGTGCCACTCTTCTCCTTGCCTTTTTAGTGGTGTATTCTATTATGTCTGGGTTTTTTTAATGTTCTAACTTCTGCTATCTAGCAATAGACCTACATAGCATAATGGCAATGTAGCACTGAACTGCTACATAGGTCTATTGCTATACAGAAAATTAGAACATTTAAAAAAAAACCCTAAAATAGAACTTTTCAGCAAAAACGGCGGGGAGAGGGAAGGAGAAGTGCCGTGAACATTTCAAACAATGCACTACTACGATTTAGAAGTGCAAAGAAGACCTGAAAATGGAAGAAAGGAGTTTTAAAAAGCGCACAGCTCGGTCCCATTTTGCAAACGGGACTCAAGAGGCTACGTATGAAAAGGTTTCTAAAAATCCGTGAGCAGCCAGGACTCAAAAACATCGTGCCTGAAATGACTCAAAAATATATTAGAAACCAGCAGCTGAAACAGGATTAGAAAGGCTGTTTGAAAGGGGCCAAAATTTCATGTATTCTTCAGGGATAATGAGGTCAGTTACGCACTGGCTCATTTGAGGGCAGGTTTTATGTTCCAGGGAGTTGTTTAATTTTTTTTACCCACGAGTCTGGAGAGCTACCAATTAGAAAATCATGGGTTTGTGGTTAAGACCAGACACAAAATGGCTGTTTGGTGGATGGAGTCAAAAACAAAATGGCAACTTGCACACAAATTACAACATTTCAGAGCAGGTCTGCACTGCTTAAGTGGGCAAACTTTTCCTCTGTTGTTTTCTCAGGTTGAACCACTACCACCTGCCCAAATTGTAACTTGCCCAGCAAGGGGAAAGTGCCTCTATATTTTCACTGGAAGAGGCAAATGGCATCTTTGTTGCAAGGGGAAAACCAAGGATGGACAGGATTTATATAGGAATGGTGGATTTAAAAGGGTACTTGTACTGTCATTTGTTCATCCAGAGTGAAGGTGTGCATCTGTGTGTGCTGTGTTGTCACAATTAGTAAGAGATTTATGGCAAAGGAGGCCTCTCTAGTGACTTTGCTGAGGATGCAGTGGCGTAACTTCCAGTACAATCCTGGAGAAAGTATGTCCCATCCTTTTAATAGAGACTGCAGTGACCCTTCTACTCATCGCCAGCAAAAGTGATGTCCACTTGTAACCTACTTATCCTTGGCCACATCAATCTCCATTGGAGACTTAGGAAATAATATATGACAGCACCCTGTGGCTTAACAAACAAATATGAAATTGCTTGAACAAATTAACAAACTTTTAATCTTAACACAACTTTCTATCATTTAAGGATTAATAATAGTGAATAATATATAGTGAGTAAATATATGCAGCACAACTCAATTGTACAAAATCTTCAGTGCTTTTTAAAGAAAAAAAACACTCAGAACAATTGCCACCACTAACAGTGTCCAGTAATGAAAGAATAGCAATAAAGTCCAACCTATTAATCAAGCAGGGCTTCTTTCTCTCATCTGGCCTTCTGCATCTGATGTAGCTGCTGCAGGTCTTCCCTCAATTTGGGCCTGTAAAAAAAATAAGTCATTCCCTCAATTAAGCTGTAGGCCTTCCTTCTCCTGCTGCAGGCCAGATCAATTGAGGAGGGTGGGGCTCTTGCAGTTGGTAATAAGTAAGTAAGCACATGCTCAGTGAGCTTTTATCCCCTGGGCCCTAAGATCCAACAAAACCCTAAAATACTAAAATGGCATGGGTTACACACTCACCTTTTTTCTTTATAAATATATAAGCACAAACTAATAATTGTTCCCTTAATTCTTCCCCATATTGCAGCTGCCACCAGGAATATAAATCCCACCCCCCAAAACCCTTACTTCTCCTTTTCGTAGTGTGTACGAGGCAAAGTGGATGGCTTACATAGTCCTAAGGAAATTAGGGTGGGATTCCAATATTTCTTCAAACAACATAAGGGTTTATTAATAACTGATAGATACCTTCAAGGTTTCAAGCAATGTATTTACAAAATAAAATAAAATAAAACTGAGGCAACAAATATTTTGAGGACGTCACTCAGCACAAATTCACTCTGACACTTTCTGACATCTTTCTCTCTCTCTCATAGTTCTCTCAGACTGTCTTCATTTTGCCTAACGGTTTATTGAGGCTCTGACTTTCTCTGTATACCCTCTGACTTTCTGACTAATTCTCTCACCAAACTTTGGCACTCTATGACTTCTCACTACTGTTTGCTCACATGGAGCTCGGGCACACTTTGAGTTGCTCACACAGAGCTTTTACTCATTTGGTCTTTTCACTCAGAAAGCCCTGACACATTCTGTCATGTTCATACAGAGCTTTAACTCTCTCTGACTAGAGTTTTGACACTCCCAGTCCTTTTGTTCTGAAATCCTGTCACCTTCTGCCAGTTCAGCACAGCCCTCCCACATGCACACTCTAGAATCAACCAATCATAAGTTGTTCTGTCACCCTCCTTTCTCTCTCCAACTCAGTTCTTAGTTTAAAGTCACACATACACATTAAAATAATTACAGAGGCATAATCGGATATTGTTTGCCCGATGATGTCGTTTACCTCTGTGTCATCAAAAATATTTCAGCTGCCTCATTCCACACATTACACCTCTATGAAGGGAAGAGGAGTTTTTCTTTTGGCAACCCTCGTTGCATTAAAAGGAGTCTTTAAGCAGAAAAAAGTCATTCCTTATGCAAGAAACTGAAACATCGTTACATGAGCAGCAGTGGCGTAGGAGGTTACGAGCTCGTGTATCTAATCTGGAGGAACCGGGTTTGATTCCCAGCTCTGCCGCCTGAGCTGTGGAGGCTTAACTGGGGAATTCAGATTAGCCTGTACACTCCCACACATGCCAGCTGGGTGACCTTGGGCTAGTCACAGTTCTTCGGAGCTCTCTCAGCCCCACCTACCTCACAGGGTGTTTGTTGTGAGGGGGGAAGGGCAAGGAGATTGTAAGCCCCTTTGAGTCTCCTGCAGGAGAGAAAGGGGGGGATATAAATCCAAACTCCTCCTCCTCCTCTTCCTCCTCCTCCTCCTCCTCCTCCTCCTCCTCCTCTTCTTCTTCTTCTTCTACATGGGAGTTGGCCTTGGCTCAGCCTTGCTGATCTACCCATTGCAGAATATTGGCCAACACAAGACTTTAATGCTTTTCTAAGTCCCTGATTGGTCTTCAGTCTTTTGTGGGGCTTGCTTGCTTCATTTTATGTTGTCTTTTCTGCTGCATGTAGTTTCCTTTGCCTGTGGAGGGCCTCCCCTTCTGTTGCCCCTGTATCTTTAAGAAAATAAAAAGTTGCCCGTCCAGGTTTTTCTAGGGAAGGACTGCCCTGCCCAGTTTCACACAGAGAGGAGAGACTGATGAAGGAGAACACTGTCACCCACTGGACTGGCAGGAGAGGGATAAGGGCAGGTCAACCTGTTGGAACACTGTACTCCTGAGCTGTTCATCCTTCTGGGCCGCAGTGTGATGGCTATAGCAATCGAACAGCTACACCAATTAAAATCCCTACAAGGTGACTTGAAGGGGCCTTCAGGAATCCACAATGTCAGATTCAGTTAACAGACACCAATAGCTTTTGTGTTGACTTTGTTTATCTACAGCAGAAGCAATACAGTTTGTCTGTGTTCAGTTCAGCTCAGTCTTTATTATGGCCCATAGGCCATTCAGAGTTAAACAGATAAAAACACTAATATAAAATTAATTACCTACATAAAGCCTCTCTACACATCACTTGTCTTAAAATACCTACAGCTTGTCCATGTTAATCTGAAGTTATTTTCAAATGGAACTTCTTTTCAATCCAATCATGATTTAACCGGGATATGTCATACTTTAATCAGTAAATGATACTGTAGGTTTTAAAGACCGAAGACAGTGCAGGCAAGTTCCTTTGTACAATGATACACATTCTGTCATTAGTACCGTGTTTCCCCGAAAATAAGACAGTGTCTTATATTAAATTTTGCTCCCAAAGATGCGCTATGTCTTATTTTCAGGGGATGTCTTATTTTACTGTGTTCTGTTCGTCGGGAATGCTTCCAAACAAAAACTTTGCTATGTCTTACTTTCTGGGGATGCCTTATATTTCACACTTCAGCAAAACCTCTACTACGTCTTATTTTCAGGGGATGTCTTAGGCCGTTTCCGCACGGGCAGAAAATGACGGCCTGGAGACGGTAAAAACACCGTCTCCAGGCCGCCATTCGCACGAGGGGCGCAGCTGCAGCGCAGCCGCGCCGCCCTCGCGCCGCCCGCCCGGCCTGGAGCTGGCATTTCCCCAGAGCGCTTCCTAGCGCTCTTTTTGGGGAAACGCCGCAGTGAAGCCGCTGCCGAGCAAACGGCAGCGGCTTCACTTCGACTCCCCCACCCGGCACTCACCTTGTCCCTGGGCCTGAAGCGTCGCCCGGGAGGCCTGGGGATCGCCCTGATCGCCCGGCTTTCGAGCAGGCGCCCGGAGACCGGGAAACGTCCCCGAGCACTCCAGCGCCCGGCGACAAAGACAAGCAGTCACGGTATGACTCGGCTGGCTGCCCGCCTCTTCAGGACTGACGTGGGCGGTCCCAGCTGATCCATCAGGAAATGGCCTAATATTCGGGGAAACAGGGTAACAAAAGGAGTTTTAATCATGGAAACATGGAATCATGGAAATTGGAAGATACATCCAGGGTCATCTAGTCCAACCTATTGCACAATGCAGAAAATTCACAACTACCTCCAGTGCTGGGATTCAAATAATTTATCAACTGGTTCCAGTGGTGGGATTCAAATAATTTAACAACTGGTTGTTTACAAGCACCATTTTAACAACCGGTTCTGCCGCAGTGGTGCGAACCTGCTGAATCCCACCACTGACTACCTCCCTCCACATCCCCAGTGACCCCTACTCCATGCCCAGAAGATGGCAGAAAACCTCCATGATTTCTGGCCAATCTAGCCTGAAGGAAAGTTGCTTCCTGACTCCAAAGTGAAAATTAACACGAATCAATTGAAAGAAAGGGCCATGAGAGTCAAGCACTGACTCATCCATTCCTGCCCTATGTCTCATGAGCTGCCTGAATTCATAGAACCAGCATGGCTGTCAGATGACCATCTAGCTTGGGACTGAACCAAGGACCTTCTGCAATCAACCCAGATAATCTACAACTGACCTGTGGTCCCTCTTTCATCAACTATATTGCAAAAATTATACAGAAAAAGCAAGGAAAACTATGTTTTTTTAAGACTGAAAAGCTTGGACAATGGAAGGAATTTTTTTTGGAGAACACCCATTGAAAATGCCTATTGTTTTAATTATTTCACTCACATTTGTACTCCCTTCTTCTCATGAAGCCACCTTATGAGAACCAGTGTAGTGTAGTGGTTAAGAATGGCAGACTCTAATTTGGAGAACTGGGTTTGATTTCTTGCTTCTCCACACGAGTGGTGGACTCTAATCTGGAAAACCAGGTTCAATTCCCCGCTACTCCACATGGCTGGGTAACTCTAATCTGGTAAACCGGGTATGTTTCCCCACTTAATCCATAAAACCTGCTGGGTGACCTTGGACTAGTGACAGTTCTCTTCAAACTCTCTCAACCGCCCTCCCCTACCTCACAAAGTGTCTGTTGTGGGAAGAGGAAGGGAAGGTGATTGTAAGCTACTTTGAGAATCCTCAAAGGTAGAGAAAAGTAGGGTGTAAAAACCAAATTGTCTTCTTCTTACAGCCCTTGTTATGCAAAATATTAAAGAAGGAGTGGGCGTGGATGCACTGTCACTAGCTCTGCATGATTGTTGGCTCATGAGCATGGAGTTTACTCATTTAGGAAGTATACATATATAGGCTTCCTTCCTTCCTGTGCTGCTTTTTCAAATGTTCCTAACCATCTGGAGGAGCCTACTCCTGGAAAAAAAAAAGTTGTGAAAATAGAAATTAGCCTATTTAATTTGCAAATTTCCAGCTGAGACAAGCAAGGGGACACAACAAAGAAACATTATTGTCCCAACTGGAGAGGTTGGCAAATCTGTGATTTATTATTGTGGCTTTTTTTTTCCTTTGAAGCTATAATAAAGATGAATGTTATAGTTTTAAAATCAGTCACCATTATGTTAACAGATGGAGGATGAAAATTAATGACAATAAAGACAATAGTGACAATGGAATTAATGACAATGAAGTTAAATTCTAATATGTAATGGCTGAGTGATAGCACATGATAGCAAACTTAATAATAATAATTGCATTATTAAGGGTGAGTTTTTTTCCCCTCGGTGCTTTCTGCATGAGGCGTCTTTCCAACTGGTGTTGCTAGTTCCCCATATGCTCAGCTCTTGTCAATTATGCACATTTTTGTTGTGGGGCAAACAGGTCCCTTCTGTTTTCCACAGGTTCTTTTGTATTTTCAGTCTTTTGTCCTCCTTCCTTGTGCACGAATGATGCTCTTCCTATCTCTCTTCCAAAGCTAGCTTGACTTTGAGTATAATTGCCATGTAGAAATTTTCTAATAGAAAATCCATCCCAATACCACAATAATTCAGCTCTACTGGCGGTTCTGCTTCCTATCATTCATGTATTCAAGGGGGAATGAATGAGATAGCTTGTGAACCTGCTCAGACTATGTAAAAAGCACCCTCTCCAAGGAAGTATTTAGAAAAATGCTGAGCTTTTTGTGGAAGTTACTAGCACTTTCTTGAAAGAGCAGTTTATGTGTGCTGTGAATCAGGGGTACAGTTAAGAGGACTTCTCTTCATTTCTTTTTACACAATTTCTTCCCGAAACTCAACAACCCATTTTGTTCCTCCTCCTTAGGAATCTGGAATCTGGTTCTAATCAACTCTATTTGGGTCAAAGAGAAATTCAGAGAGAGTGCAGTCAGTAAGGGAGATTCTGCAAGATGCTCAGAAGCAAGCAGGGTTGTTACTCTCTCCTTTTTAGAATGGGGAATTAGTGAGAGCAGACTCTTGGGCCTCTTCCGCACATGCAAAATAATACGTTTTCAAACCACTTTCACAACTGTTTGCAAGTGGATTTTGCTATTCCCTTTGGCTTTAAAACCACTGAAAACAGTTCTGAAGAAGTGCATTAAGGCTACAGTCAGGCAGTCATGGACACCATTCTTGCGTCCAGTAGGACTTCTACCAAGCGAATATACAACACTTCTTGGAAGGCATTCGTAAGATGGTGCTGGAGGAAGAGGGTGCCCCCTACCACTCCTACTGTCAAAGGAATGTCTCCTTGGAACTTTCCCTACAGAGAAGAAGCTTTGGACTCCAGGGCTTAAGAGCCAACACTGCTTCGAAGGCAAGTAGCAGCCTTAAGCGATCAATGGATCCCCTAGGTTGGAGTCTTAATCCCCACAATCCACTCATGTCCCACACTCCACTACTTAGGATTTCCCCATTGAGGGAGCAACCTTAAAAGGGAAACCGGTACAACACCACTTTCCTACATGGAGGTTACACACCATTTTACATGTGCAGAATGAGCCTCTGCTTAGCAAAAGGTCAGGTAAGCTCAAAATCTTGATTGCCTATGTATAATGAAGTCAACTTTTGTAGGAAACTCTCCAGAGCGTTAATAAAGTTTAACAATTTTATTTGGGAATAATGGGGGTATACGAGCACATATCCTACGTATATGCCAGAAACAGTTCAAGCGAGGGATAGGATCTAGGAATAGATAATAATATGTGGAAACTGGGGGAAAAGGGTTGTAGTCACCTGAACTTGGAGCGGAATGTTCTGATGAGCAGAGTTGAGAGACCCACACTTAGGTCTGGAAGAACAAAGCATTGTGGAGCAATATCACAGACAGAGATGTCCAGAGATATTGAACAAGAACTACTGGGCGAGGGGGCTTCTTATAGGGAAAAATGGATCCTCAGGGTTAGGCACTTTTGACCTTGAATTTCCCAGCGCAAAGAAAAGTCCTGCCTTTCTGGGGAAAGATAAGAGATGGACATCAACCTTAATGGTTGGGTTGAGGCATCAGCTTGATGTTCCAATCTCAAGAGTGCCTTCAAGGTGGAAGGTAGCTAATGAAATTACACCTAAAGGACAATGGCAATGAAATGAGGCAGTTGTTAAAGGTATTGGAAGAAGAAACATTGGGTTAAGATAATACTGGGCAGGCAAGCACATTAACACACCCATTGTCTTCACAGGGGTGTTTGGTCCAGGGCCAAAGATTGGAATGCTCTCCAGGGCAGAGGCATTGTGTTCACTTAATCCTGTCAGGAAGAATGTGGGAGAGGCATTATGCAAGGCTGATTTTGAGGGGACAAGTCCAGACAAAGTTGTGAGTACACTGAGCCAATGCAGAGAATGGACTCCACATTTTGGCACTGCATTGCTAGGCATCTAAACATTAGGAAGAACTTCCTGATGGTAAGGGCTGTTTGACATTGGAATATACTGTTTCAGAGGGTGGTAGAGTCTCCTCTGGAAGCTTTAAAAAGGAGGCTGGGTGTCCATCTATCAAGAGTATTTTGATTCTGTGTTACAGCATGGCAATGAACTGGATTGGATGGCTCTTGTGGTCTTTTCCAACTCTGCGGTGGCAGATTTCTCCTTGACGAATCGCGGAAGTGGCGAGGGCGGCGTGCCTCGACAGGTTGGTGTGCTTTCGAGCAGAGAAAAGAGCGGGACAAAAGCGGCCACCGCCAGAGCGCCCGTTGCCCGGCCGCCCGGCATGTCCCGGGCTTCACAGCACGTACGCGGGAGGCCTGGAGGACCTGCGCCCCCGGCCCTGCGGCCACCTGCTTCCAGCGTGCGCGGAGGCAGAGCAGCGTGACCCCAGGCACCGGCGGCAAGAAACCGAGGGACAAAGTCTAAAGCAGGCAAGGGAGTGCGTGAAGCGCGCGGAAAGCAGCTGCGATGTTGACGGCAGCGGCTTCCAACCGGTGTTTCGAGAAAGAGTCGCGCTTCCCAAGCGCACTCTGGAAACTCCAGCTTCGGTGCCAGGCGTGAAGGCGCAGGCGCCATGCGGCTGCAAAAGCACAGCGTAAGCCTGTGCAAAAAAATGGCTGACCTAGGGATGGCGCTTTTTTGCCGTCCCCTGGTCAGCCACTCAATATTTAAACTTTCGCGATCTTGAGCGGCCTAAGATTCGTTAAAGTTGATAAAGAGAAATGGTGGATGCTGCCATACTAGGTGTACAACAGGAAAAAAAATGAGAATAAGAGTAATCAGTGGCTATATCTTAAAAAGTGAATTTCAGAAAAAGAAATTCCCCTCACCAAAACAACACTTGTCAGGACTTTACATCCACTGGAATTTGATCACTTCTAGTTCCCCTGGGGCATTGGCAAACACTATATTACTGTATTATTTCTTTATGCAAACAAATAATTTTAAAATATGGTTTCAAAACCTGCCTACAAATGCAATCCAAAGAATATATTCTCTGAAGTAAGTGCCATTGAGTTCAGTGGTGCTTACTCCCTAACAGTTGCAGCCTAAGGCCCTTTCCGCACATGCAGAATCCACTTTCACAATGCTGGGGAAGATGGACGAATGGGTTGCCTCCGCATGAGGCTGTTTCACAGGTACTGTTGTTCTCTTCTAAATGCAATAATATGCTGGTATGACCTTCCAGCCAAATAGCTTTGAGAACTTGTGATGTATCCTCCACTATTGCCTCTCTCATTAGTAGCAGAGTTTCAGGGATTGTTAAAGTTCCACAATTGCTCAGTAGCCAGTTTTCCAGGCTTTGCTAAAACAAATCAACAGATATAATGAACAGATGAAGAAAGAACGTGAATAGGTGCACGGGTGCAGTAGCACAGCCAATTTATTATTTTAAAAGAGATAAAAGGGTTTCCAAACGAAAAAAGCGGGGGGGGGGGGGGCTGACGTAACTTTATTTTTGTCCTAATTTTGCAAATGAAAGTAAAGCAGATCGTTTCTGCTTTCCACTTTGCCTAATACTTCCTTAAATTCTGAGATCAGCTCCTGGGGAAGGTCAAGGACCCTTCAGAACTGATTTGGCATGGGACGCTGTAAGGTTGATTGGAAGAAGAGAAGAAGAAGAAGAGTTTAGTTTTATAGCCCCCCTTTCTCTCCTGCAGGAGACTCAAAGGGGCTTACAATCTGCTTGCCCTTCCCCCTCACAACAAACACCCTGTGAGGTAGGTGGGGCTGAGAGAGCTCCAGAAGCTATGACTAGCCCAAGGTCACCCAGCTGGCGTGTGTGGGAGTGTACAGGCTAATCTGAATTCCCCAGATAAGCCTCCACAGCTCAGGCGGCAGAGCTGGGATTCAAACCCGGTTCCTCCAGATTAGATACACGAGCTCTTAATCTCCTACGCCACTGCTGCTCCTCTCACTCTGGGTCCCTCTCATTCTTAGGCCCCTTCCTCACATGCAGAATAATGCACTTTCAATCCACTTTCAGTGCACTTTGCAGATGGATTTTATTGTGCGAAATAGCAAAATCCACTTGCAAACAATTATGAAAGTGGGTTGAAAGTACATTATTCTACGTATTAGAAGGGGCCTTAGGCTTGCTTCATTTATGTACTTGTGTGGGTGCACACACATGCGTGCAGGGGGTGATTTTGCCACAACCTGTGCCTTTACAACTGCTCCCTGTGCTGTATGAACTTTTATTCAGAAAAACTCCCTGACCATAAGCAGAGGTTTTTTGGTAAGCACAAAGGGATGTTAGCAAGAGGTGAGAGGAAGAAGACTTTATTTACAGTAAATGACCAAATATATTACAAATGTCCAAAATATCTACAACAAAACAAGAATGCAGATCTCCCGTATTCCAGCACTATCCATCTATATATCATTATACTTTGTAAACACACCAAACAGCATAAAAATACTAGACAAAACAAAAATATCCAAGGGGGATGCCATATTCAGATCATTTTTTCTTTTTCATAATGAATAGACAGAATTTTGCTACCCATTTAGTAATATTCTCCTTCTTATCTTGTAATAGTTTTTCACAACAAACTTTATCAGAACAATATGTCATCTTTGGGTGCTGTGTGGTTTCCGGGCTGTATGGCCGTGTTCTAGCAGCATTCTCTCCTGACGTTTTGCCTGCATCTGTGGCTGGCACCTTCAGAGGATCTGAAGATGCCAGCCACAGATCCTGGAATAACGTCGAAATAAACTACAACTCCTTAACAAATCACAACACTAATGTTCGAGCGTGAAAGCCTTCAACAATACAATATGTCATCTTGTGTAGTAGATGTGACAGGCATTTTTTCCTTGCCTCCTGCAAGAGGTGAGGGGAGATCCACTTCCACACACACATCTCTACAATTTTTACCAGAGAAAACCACTGGGAAGTTCATTCAGTGAATGCAAACTTTGCAATGGGTGAGTGGAGGAATCCGAAACAGAGAGCTGAACCAAAATGAATGGACAAATAGAGTATGAGTTTTGTCCAGGTTGAGCCAACATCTCCTGTGATTATCAGTAACTATTTGCAGACACACATTGTGATCTGAGGCATAATTTTAGGGATTACTTCCCAAGAAAGGTACACACTCCCCACCCTCAGTATATTTAAGAGATTTCACATTCAAACCAAGGTTGTCAGCATCTTCATGTACAAACCAGTTGAGATCAGAATTTCACCCTCTTTATCCTTTAAATTACTCTATTTGAGATAAGTTCACCCTCTTCTCCAGTTGAGAATCTCTGAAAACAGAAATAACGCACACCGAAATCTAGAGCAAATCCCTAAATGCCCTATAGAAGGGAAATGTTAACGCTGCCAACCCAATTGAATCCTCCTCGTGTGCTTTGCAATCACATTTTCCTCTGCTTCACAGCATCTTGGTAATTCACAAGATTATTATGTTGCAAATAACCTATTCAAACACATCCTTTGGTTTAAAAGCGATTTCCTTTATATATGCAGAACCAAGGGGGCTCAACTAAATAAACTACAAGAGGAAGGCTTTGTTTATGAAATGAAAATAGGAACCTGGGACTAGATCCAGTTCACTGCAGGTGCAACACTGGTGCATGGAGGGAACATCAAAGGGCACAACCAAGCCCACTTTTCGTCTTCCCTTTTGTTGTGTCACAATGCACATGTACAGTCACTATACAATTTTTTTTTAATTTATTTATTACATTTTTATACCGCCCTATCCCCGAGGGGCTCCGGGCGGTGTACAACAATAAACATAATAAAATGGCAAAATCTTTAAAAGCTGCGATAAAACAGTAAAAGCTAAATCTTATAAATACAATACAATAAAATACAATAAAAATACAATAATAAATATAATACAATAAAAATACAATAATATAAATGGCATCCAGCTGCTCCGTATTTGAAATCCTCTCCCCAAGAGGGAGGAATGGCAGGTCCCAGATGTAGAGGGCCATGAGGCAGAGCTCTACAAGACCTCTATAGGACAACAAAAGCCTGTGGTTTTTTCCTATATCCCTGTCTAGCTCCCCCTCCTCTGTTTGGACAGCTGAATGGAGAGTTAGCTAGTTTTGAGCTGAGTTGTCACCAATATGCAGGTTTCACTGACTCCTGCTGATGTATATGACCCGTTGGGATCAGTGGCAACAGACCTGACTAGTTGCCTGGAGACCATGCTAAAGTGGCTGAGATTGCGCCAATTGAAACTTAGGGCACTTTTTCACATGCAGAATAATGCACGTTCACAATTGTTTGCAAGTGGATTTTGCTATTTTGCACAGTTAAATCCAGCTGCAAAGTGCATTGGAAGTGGATTGGAAGTGCCTTATTCTGCATGAGCGAGAGTGCCCTTAATCCATCTAAGACGGCGGTCCTGTAGCTGAGCCGGGCTGGACTAGGATGGAAACTACAATTGTCACCTCTTGACAGGACACGTTGAGAGCCAAGAACATCCATCAGGTGTGTCTGGATGTCATCCTGGATGCATGCAGGTTGCATCAGTTACCAGGTTGGCTTTTTATCATCTTCACCAATTAGCCTCCTCCTATCTCTCTTGCTCTGACTTGACCACAGTGATCCAATGCAGCTGGCAGAGAATAGGTTGAACAGAACCAGAAGCACCTCTCCAGAGTCTCAAGGAAAGGTCTGTCACGTAGCCGACTATCTTTTAATGGGAGACCGTGGAGACTGAACTTGGGGTTTCAATGGCCCCTTCTGCACATGCAGAATAATGCACTTTCAATCCACTTTCGCAGTTGTTTGCAAGTGGATTTTGCTGTTCTGCACAGTAAAATCCCGTTGCAAAGTGCATTGAAAGTGGGCTGAAAGTCCATTATTCTGCATGTGCGGAAGGGGCCCGTGATAATTAAGTGTTTTAAAGTGGATGTCAAGTACTTCCTCAGTTCTCCAGCTGGAAACTGTAGATTGACCCAGAAACTGTTCATGCTCTGATATGATGAGTGCCACCCATTGATTAAAAGATACTGTCGGTGTGAGATTAGCACATATGCTCAAAATGTAGCTGGTTGTAATTATGCATGCCTTGCCCCTGATATGTAACCTAAATACATCCATAAATCATAAGCATGTGTCAAGGGCACTTATCCAGCCAACTGCCATACAGAATTCCACTAACCAAGCATATGTACTCAATTTCAATTGCAAACAAATCATCAGTTTGATAAGATGCATGCTCAGTCTGAGAGATCATCACTGTTGTGAAGAAGTGGAGTTTAGTTTCTGGCCACCTTATTCATGAAAACTGAATCACCAGTAATTACTGCAGAAATTAATGCGTACCAAAAAATATAGCTAAAGCATAACTACGCTATAACATTTAGTATTTGAATGGAAGACCACAAAATAGTCCAGTGTTGCTATGGGGAGGCAGGCAGTGGCAAACCACCTCTGAATATATCTTACCTTGAAAACCCCACAAGGGGTCACCATAAGTCGGCTGTGACTTGACAGCAATTTCCACCACTGCTAGGTTTTCAGGCATTACTCTGAGGTATACATTTTTCCTATGTAGCATCAATTATTTTAGACATACTTGAACATCCCCCAATTCTTCAGACATCATGACTGTGACTTATCCCTCAAGAAATAGACCAGGTCACCTCCAGCCAGCTCTAACTTGTTTGATGGGCTGCTTTCCACATCCGCACATGCACAGTTGGTAGCATCTATTTTTGAAGGTAAGTCCACCTACTGTGTTCCAGTTGTTTAAAGGAAGAATATAGTCACATAAAAAGAAATACTTCTGGGGAAAGGGGGAAATCTGCATCTTGACATGTGTTATTCATCTGACTGTCTTACACAGCACTGTTAATAGATGCGGAAGAAAAAGAGGAGGAGGAGGAAGTGGAGGAGGAGGAGTTTGGATTTATGCCCCCCTTTCTCTCCTGTATGGAGACTCAAGGTTTCTTATAAACTCCTTCCTTCCTCTTCCCACAACAGACACCTTGTGAGGAAGGTAAGGCTGAGAGAGTTCTGAAGAACTGTGACTAGCCCAAGGTCACCCAGCAGGTTTCATGTGCAGGAGAGGGGAAACCAATCCAGTTCACCAAATAAGAGTCTGCCACTCATCTGGAGGAGTGGGGAATCAAACCTGGTTCTGCATATTAGACTTCGCTGCTCTTAACCACTACATCACACTGGCTCCCACTGCACCACACTGAAGTTATGTCTTCCTGACAAACAAGCTAGCCACAAATTCCTCAGCACAGCTAGTATTGGGGAGGGGGGGGGGGTTCTTTTCATTGTTGTCAATGCTGCAGACACCAAGCAACAAAGACTGCATCTGATGAGTTTACCATGGGCTAGTCACCGTATGAATTGGTTTTGTAAAGCTAAAGGTAAAGTTTCCCCTTCAGTCGTGTCTGACCCTGGGGTACCACTGCGAGCAGTGATTTCATAGGCAAGCCGTTTTTGTGGGGTAGTTTGCCATTGCTTTTCCCACCTATTCTTTATCCCCTAGCTATGAGCTAGGTCAGGGGTAGGGAACCTGCGGCTCTCCAGATGTTCAGGAACTACAATTCCCATCAGCCCCTACCAGCATGGCCAATTGGCCATGCTGACAGAGGCTGATGGGAATTGTAGTTCCTGAACATCTGGAGAGCCGCAGGTTCCCTACCCCTGTGCTAGGTACTCATTTACCGACCAAGGAATGGATGGATGGCTGAGTTGACCATGAGCCAGCTGCCAGGATACCTGACCCACAGGGGGCTCGAACTCCTGACCGTGTGAGTGCCAGTGCAAGCACTTAACCACCACCCCACACGGCTCCTTTTGTAAAGCTACTCTAGATCGATCAGTTGTTGGCTTGTAAAGCAGGGCAAGGGTTTCAGAACATGGGCTTGTTTACAAGTCGAGGAACCATTTTCCTAATTAACAATCCAATTAATTCTATTAATGCTCATTGAGAAAGAATGCTAACCAGGTTAGATGCAGACTTTTGTAGAGAATAATTCAGCAAAGAAACAGCAGGCTTGCAAGTAGAAAAGAAAGCCAGAACATTGTGAAAAATGTAATCCCACTTCTTCTCTTTTGTTTTGATCATTTGGCTGCTCCCTCTGACACCTGTACACCTCTGCAAACTAACTCTCCAAAGGTTGTATGAGAGATTTCTTCTGTTTCCTTGGCCAAGTCATTTGGCTAAGCTGCACTGTATTGTTGTGATAGTTATTTCTCCGTACAGAGGCATGGGAACCAAATGCATTTTTGTCTGTAGTTCAAAGGTTTGATCTAAATGGAATACCATTCTTTATTTTGCCTTGGAAGATGTTTCCTAAGCAGAGCAGAAATATTTAAAACATTTTCAATTCCCTAGGACACCTGAAAACTTCGGCTTACATATCTAAGTTCATGATAGTGTTGTTCCATATGTATGTGTGTATGGGTAAGTCTCAGACACTAAATATTTATGTCTGTATTTTATATACAAACATTTGTCGTAGAGGGCCTGTATGTATTCTTCAGTAATGATTATCTAGTCTTCATCTGCTATGCTTCTTAAACAAACTATTTTATTACTTACATACCTTTTTAAGACTCCCGAAAAATACATTAAAGGGTGAATCTATACTTCAGATATTCAGACAGCTTTTTGCTTTGGTAGGTTTTTTCCCCCAGCTGGGATACTTCTTACATCCTATTATTCCTTTAAAAAATTTTATCTGCTACTTCTATTTGTTCTTCCTCTTTATTCCAAATGATTTAAGGTTCTGTTTTTGTTCTTCTCATATTTCAGAAACTCTCCTCCTAGTTTTTTTATCCAAACATCCTAACATTATTTAATCACATACTTAGTATTTGTGTTAAATGTGTGAATGTCATTAAATTCTGAAAAGGATCCTTGTTAGTATGACCCTCAAATGTCCTAAATTCTTTTGTTAATATCTTCCTAGGAGTCCAGATTCAGAGACGCATCAGGAAAAAAAAATTATTTTCTCTCCAAAAGTACTTAATCAGCATAGCCATTGTAAGTTTGATTAATATGAAATGCCAAACAATATGGTATTATCTTTTATTGTATTCAGTCTATTCTACATCTTAGTGTTATCCCAGTTCTTATTGCATTAGTCTCAATGTTTTTATATGGAGACTGTGGAGATTCATTTGATGGGCCCATAGGAAGATTTTTTTGGAGTCACCAGCTCCCATCAGCCATCAATGAGGACTTCATGTATTCAATTTTGGAGCAGCAGTGGCATAGGAGGTTAAGGGCAGGTGTATTCTAATCTGGAGGAACCGGTTTTGATTCCCAGCTCTGCCGCCTGAGCTGTGGAGGCTTATCTGGGGAATTCAGATTAGCCTGTACACTCCCACACATGCCAGCTGGGTGACCTTGGGCTAGTCACAGCTTCTCAGAGCTCTCTCAGCCCCACCTACCTCACAGGGTGTTTGTTGTGAGGGGGGAAGGGCAAGGAGATTGTAAGCTCCTTTGAGTCTCCTGCAGGAGAGAAAGGGGGGGATATAAATCCAAACTCCAAACTCCTCAATTGTTCTTTGTCCCAGTTTTTAAAATCTATATTCCTTTAGCAACTTTGTACTGCAACTATTCTCAACATGAAGAATTTTTCATTCTAATGTCCAGTAGTCTTCCAAGGACAAAAGCACTTTTTTCCCTCAGCCCTACTACCCAAGACTATTTTTTAAATCTTGCAGTTTTTGAAAACAGAACATACGAATAAACTATGAACTTGCCAGCATCCATATATACGTATGAACTCTAACGATTTGACTGTTTCTGTGTTTCGTCTCTAGTTTAAATACCTTAGTTCCATTAGTTGCTGTCTCTGGTGTTTTATTTTTATCTGTTGGGGGTTTGCTTACCTTGCAAAATGTATTACCTTGCAAAATACTTGCAAAATACCTTGCAAAATACCTTGCAAAATGTAATCTATTAATACATCAGATGAGGACTGAGATGGAAGTCAATTTACTTTTTGAACCAGGCTTCTCTCTGCATAACTCCCATCTTATGTTGGCAATGCAAGTCAGACAGGGAGACCATTTCTGAGGCCCTACCAGTTATTCCTTGGTTTCATGGATAGGCCAAACTCATGGAGCAGAGCAAAGGTAAGATGGACACCAAACTTTAATGCAGTAGCTTTGATATCAACGGGGTTTGCCTGACACATGATATCCCCCCCCCCACAATCAAGTATGCAGAGCTTCAGACAATGCCTTTTCAGAAATGGAAAGTTGTCGAGAAAGTTTAGTGCAAGCAAGTGGGGTACTTTTTAATTCACTTGGATATGGAAATGCGGAAATAAAGGTTATGCGTTTGTGTGGAAAGATCATTCAGCGTAAGCTGATAGATGCTTTGTACATCCCTTCAGCACCAGACAATTTAATTTTCTGTACCCAGGATGTTGAAATCTGAATGTGAGATTGTATTTAGAGAAGACAGTTGCAAGATCTTTGATGATAGATGGGGAGTGCAGTTTGCCACATTTGTCTCCATTTCTAGTTGAGGAACACTGCAAGGTGTATAGAGGAAGATTTCTTCAGGAAGTGACCTCTGGTACATCCACCTCTTCCATTGCAGGTCTGTTGTAGGCTAATTCTCCCCGAATAAAAGGGAATGGACTAGTCTAAATCGGGTAATGCTTATGAGATGTTTTTGAGCATGTCTGAGTTACATGAAATGAGAGCCAATGTTGTATAGTGGTTAGAGTGTCTGTCAGGATCTGGAAGAGCTGGGCTTGAATCCGACTCTGCTTTGGAAGCTCACTACATGACTTTGGGCCAATCATAACTTCATGAGCTAAGCTACATCATAAGATTGGTAGGAAGGGAAGAATGTTGTAAGCCAATTTGGGTCCACATTGGGGAGAAAACTGGGGTATAAATGAAGTGAATAAATACAATTAAATAACAAAATAGTTCTTAGATGAAAGATGTTGGAGGAACAGCAAGAATGTTTTTAAGTTAGAGAGGCTGCCATCATTGGCACTGGTTGCTGTATTTGCTTTGGAAAATACAAGACAACTAGGCTCTTGTTTCTGGGCTCAGATGGTCCAGAGGGAATAAGGGATAGGAAAGTAACATTTGTACCCACTTGAGCTAATTTTCTGCTCGCTCTCTCTGCTTGCTTGCTTGCTTGCCTGCTTGCTTGCTTGCTGTATGTACATACGTATTGCTGTATGTATTGCTGTACGTATGTATTGCTGTATGTACGTACGTACGTATTGGATTTAATAGGAGGAGTTTTAAGTAAGGGTTTGCAGGATGCCAATTTTATGTAGCAATCGCTGTTTTAAATTAAATTAATAATTTTAGAGTTTATGGGGCTGAGTTCTTAATGTTAGGTATTATTTATTAGTTGCTATTTACTCGCCCTCTTGTTATTGCATTTTATGTTGATGTTGTACACCGCCCAGAGCTCTTTGGGGATGGGGTGGTATACCAAATTGAATAACAACAACAACAACAACAACAACAACAACAACAACAACAACAACAACAACAACAACAACAATAATAATAATAATAATAATAATAATAATAATAATACCCCACCTGCCCTGGTTGAAGCTGGGCTCAGGAAGGAGGAAGAAGTATATGACTAATTGATTACTGCAGGCTGAGTAGGACATGGGGCTTTCTGAAGCTGGCCAGAAGATCTATTTTTTTACCTGCTCCAGACTGATTGTGTTAAAGATGTGTTGTTACTGTTGGTGGTGGTTTCTTGTAGATAAGCCTGGTATTGAGGAGGCTGTAATTAAAGTTTGGAAGGATTAGTGCAGGAGAGGTGCTTCAGCTTAGTTAGATCAGGAAGCACATTGGTGTCTGGGGTCTTCATTTTGGAACGTGAGGGCAGCAAATAAGCACTCATATTTGAACAATTTTTATTTTAAAGTAGAGAAAAGGTATATACAGAAAATGTAAGACTTGGTTCATAAGAGTGCTAACATTCAATGAGATGAGCAAGCCATAAATAACTGTATGAGTACTAAGCTTGAGCAAAACTGGAAAAATTCAGTAAAATTGTATTCAGGACTGATCTAAGCTGAAAAAAGACTAATACATTCTTTTTTTGGGGCGGTATTTTTTAATTTGGATACACCAAATCACCAAGCCTGATGAGCACCCCTGATCAGTGAGATAAGCAGGATACAAATTAAGTTCAAATTCAGTAAAATTTGCATTACTTCTACACAGACCCTATTTAAGTGCTTCTAAAGAGATTTTTTTTGGTTTATTTCTATTCCATTTTGTTCATTTCTGTTCCAGAAATTGCTAAATTGAACCAATACCATGTATGTAAACTTCCTTGTATCTCCTAATTGTTTATATGTCATAATTTTGTCCATCAACATACAACAACAGCATTTCATTAGTCAAGGTTCTCTGAAAGGGGCCTCTTTGACCAACCAAGATTTAGCTATAAAGTGATCTGGATTCAACTATTAGGTTCTTTAGTAAGGCTGCATTCTTCCAAGTGTTTTTTTCCAGTTGGCCTATTTTATGATGATGATGATGATGATGATGATGATGATGATGATGATGATTATTATTATTAATTTAATATACTGCCCCATCCCCAAAGGGCTCTGGGAGGTGTACAACATAAAATAGTATATATAAAATCAGCATGAATATAATTTCCATAAATACACTTAAAACAGTAATGAAAACAAAGCTGGTCTTAATGGTATGCAGCAATCCAGAATATCACTAAGAGTTCTACTTCTTTCTTCTTGGAACTTCTTCACCACGGCATAATCCTTCCAGATGCAACAATGCCATCACAAATCTAATCAGTCTTGGTCCTTTTACATATCCGGTCCAGGACATAATACTATCTAAACTGTTTCTATGAGCCCTGACATTAATTGATGTTTTTATATCTTTATGCAATTTGATCCATATATGACCTGAAAGAGGGGGAAAGCAGCACAATGTAGCCTGATCTCATCAGATCTCGGAAGCTACGCAGCATTGGTACTTGGGCGGGAGGCCAACAGGGTAAACTCTACAGAGGACAGCAATGATGAACCTGTTCTGCTTCTTACTTCCCTTGAAAGGGATCTCCATAAATTGGTTGCCACTTGATAGCACTTACGTGCGTATTTGAAATATCTGTGGCTAAGTCTAATTGTCACTTAGTCCTCTAATCTGAATCAAATGATTCTAGACTCATCAAAAGCTGGTACATCTCAGCCAACAGCCCTTTCAAATTTGATTGAATTAATAATTCCTCAAAATTGCTCAGTGGTCTAAAGACATCCTCACATGATTGCTTGTTTAACATGCAATTTCTGATCGAACGACATTATATTCTGGTATTTAGATTTGACATGTGGGGGTCCTTCCCTATTCTGTGCAACCGTGTAGAACAAGTATATCATAATTTAATAACAAAGCATATTTGAACCTGTGTAGAGATAGTACAATTGTTAGAGATCAGTAAAATAACTGAGAGATCAACCATGGCTTGATCAATTTGTAGACTTAAATAAAGAAAGCAGAGACCAGAAGCCAATTGCTTATTTTTTTTCCTTGCACCATCTTGAGACAAGTCCAAGACAGTGTTGGCATACCAACATTCAACAATTAGTCAATCATCTGTACAAAATGAGTGACTAATGTGACATGAGACCAGAAATTCATCTTGTTACATAGCTGCATGTCAGACTCTTTGATTGATGTGAATTGTACATCTATATTGTGTTAAACCTTCTGAAGAAGTTTTGGTCTTTCATACCCAGGCAGTATTTTCCTTGACAATTTCTAATAGGTTGTTTTGCACTGAATCATAGAATAATGGAGTTGGAAGCAGAGGTGTAGCTGGACCAGAGTGTGCCCAGTGCGCACTCTGCCTTTTTCGCCCGCCCCATGGCGCCCCCCACCTACCACTTGCTTTAGGAAATCAAGCAGGCTGGAGGCCTGTTCTGGTGGGAACTACATTTCCCAGGGTCTACTGGGAAATGTAGTTCTCACACAGGCAGGCCTGTTCTGCAGCCTGCTCGGTTTCCGAAAATAATTGGGGGGGGGGTGCTGTGGGGGGGAATCATGCATGCCCCCTCACGGCACCCCCTCCCGCGGCGTCCCTTTCACGCTTACTTTAGGAAACCAAGTAGGCTGCAGAACAGGCCTTCCTGTGTGGGAACTACATTTCCCAGGAGACCCTGGGAAAAGTAGTTCCCACCAGAACAGGAAGCTCCTGTCCCCTGGAAGCTCCTGTCCCCTGCTCCCGTCCCCTGGGAGCTTCGCCACTGGTTGGAAGAGACCACAAGAGCCATCTAGTCTAACCCCCAACCATGCTGGAACACGTGATCAAAGCACTCCTGACAGATGGCCATCGAATCTCTGTTTTAAAACCTCCGAAGAAAGGGACACAACCACCCTATGAGGTAATGACAAACAGTCCTTACTGACAGGAAGTTCTTCCTAATGTTTAGATGGAATCTCTTTCCTTGTAGTTTGAATCCATTACTCCATGGGTTTGTCTCTGGAGCAACAAAAAGCAAGCTTGCTCCCTTTTCAACATGATATCCCTTCAAATATTTAAGCATAACTATATGATGTCACTCCTTAACCTTCTCTTCTACAGACCAAACATACCCAGCTTTCTAAGTCTCTCCTCATAGGGCAAGGCTTCCAGATCTTTTACCATTTTGGTCACCTTCCTCTGCACATGCTCAATATTCTCCTTGAATTGTGGTGCCCAGAACTGGACACAGTATTCCAGATGACCAACACAGAATAGCACTGGGCCCAGGACAGAACCCTGTGGCACCCACTAGTCAGCCACTTCTCACCAGGATGAAAATTAGCCATTGATGAGCACCCAGTCAGTCAACCAATTACAAATTCACCTAACAACATTGTTACTAGCTTGTTTTCAAGGGGACCGTGTCAAAGGCCTTACTGAAACCAAGGTATGCCACATCTACAGCATTCCCTTCATCTACCAAACTTATCACTCTGAAAAAAAAAAGAATCTGACATGAGTTATCTGTAGAAACCCATGTTGACTTTTAATTATCATGGCTTTCTGTTCTTACAGACTATCTGTTAAATGATCTGCTCTAGAATCTTTTCCAATATTAATGTCAGACTGGCTGGGTAGTACCGGTAATTGTGGATTGGAAATGTGTTATTCTGCATGTGAGGAAGGGGCCTAAGAGCCACAGGTCAAGAGCCCTTTAGCTCTCACCCTTCAGCTCATGCCTCTGGAGGGGAGGAGCCTTGAATTTAAATGATCATAGCCCCCACCTCTCAACAGTCACAGCCACAGCAGGAAACAGGGGCAGCAATCAACCTCAGGCAATCAGGCTCTCTTCACACAGCAACAAAAGAACACAAAGCACCAATCAGAAATCCCTCTCCAGCAGGCACCCAGCACTAACCTCCCTCACAAACTATCCTCTCACGCAGCAACCTCAGTTCATCCTCCCCAACAGTTTGGGAAAAGCAAAACAAATACTCACCTGGTCAGCAGGTCTGTCATCAGCTCCAGGTGTTGCACATTGTGTGGACTCTTCAAAAGTATCTTGGCTCCATTACTGTAAGTGAGGGTAAGAATCTGGAGCAAAATGGTTGCTTATGCTAGGATGCTTGTGCATGTGGAAATGCCAGAAAAAGGCTGCAGTAGCCAATTATGCAATTTTTGCATTCCCACTTGCATTTCTGCTTGTATAACCAATTTCTGGTTGCTCTAACACATAGGAAGGAAAGTGATCGGTTTTGCACAAGACTGCACTAAGTCCATTTATGCTTCCATTTGAACATTACAGGATCCAACCCTAGGTCTGCAACCATTACTAAAAAGATTTGAATTGTCAAAAATGGTGAGGAATTAAACAAACTTTTACAAATATTTTTAATGTACTTTAAATATTTTAATATCTATTTTATAGACCTTACTCCCCCCGCCATTAATCTATAGTATGACATGCTCAGAATGTGACTAACAATGTAAAAGGACTGATAACCTCACCCGCAATACAATGCACTCACTTACATCTTTGCATAGCCAGTTCCACCCAAACACTTAATGACTGGTTCCCCAACCTGGGACATGGACAACATATACCCCACTAAACATTTCCTTCTCACTAGACACAGTGTGTAACAGGCTTCCCTCTGTGATACACCTCTGAAGATGCCAGCCACAGATGCAGGCGAAACGTTAGGAACAGTTAGGATCTACCCAACCACGGCCACACAGCCCAGAAAACTCACCAGAACCACATGCTCAGAATAGATTTGTAACCCCTCTCTTCCCTATAAAAGTGAAATGTAAACTGGAGTCTTTCGGTACCATAAAGACTGACAATATTTCAATCCAGCACATGTTTTGTGGACTGGTCCCCGTATCTTCATATGAGGGAAAGCTAAGAAAATACCTTCTGTGACTTCTATACACATTATCTAACGCAAGGGAAGCATCCCCCCCCCCAAATATTATTTTTATTGTTGGAATATCAATAGCAATGGATAACGCACCATAGATGTGGAGAGGTAATTACAGGGTTAATTCAGTTGCAAAGTTATTCAGTACATAGAGGGAGTGGGTGATGTTGCCTGGTAACTAATTTGGGTCTAGAAGTTTCCTTTTCTAGTTTCCGTTTTGCTTATTCCTTCTTTTAATGCTTGCTGGATCTCCTGCAGACCAGGAAAGAGCTCTGCACTTCAGCTACTTAGTTTTCGGTTTTCTGTGTGAGAAAGCTAACTAGAGGGGATTTTTTTCTTGGAAAAAAATCTTCATCCAGGACTCGTTTTTCATTAACAAAACTGGAACACCTATCATTTATTTATATGCAAACACATGAAGTTTTAATCAAAACAATTAACTAAAACACACAGTAGCCCTTTTTGCAGGCAATTCTCTGTAGATAAGTGAGGGGAGGGAGTGAGGTATGACATGCAAGGGAGGGCAGGGAAGGGGGCCAGGCATCTGGACATGGCCCACCCGCCCTAGCGGAGGGTGGGGGAGGGGTGCCATGCAAAGGAAAGGGCGTGAGGGGGGAGCAAGTGAGGGATAGCATGCAAGGGAGGGAAGGGGAGGGGCTCTGGCATCTGGACATGGCCCACCCACCCTAGCAGAGGGAGGGGGAGGGGTGCCATGCAAAGGAAAGGGATTAAGAGGAGGTGGCATGCAAGGGAGGGGTGGGGGATGGGAGGGAGTGAGTGAGGGGTAGCATGCAAGGGAGGAGAGGGGGAGGGGAGTGAGTGAGGGGTGGCATGCAAGGGAGGAGAGGGAAGGGGAGGGGTATGGTAGGGGGGATCCCGGTACAACTGATAAGCACACAACAATCTGGGAGAGCAAATTCTGTTGGAGAATGTGAGCTGTCCCTGCAAGTTTATTGATAACATAGGCAAGCCTCTCTGCATAGTAGTGTATAGGCATGTTAGGTCTACTGATGGAGGGAAGGCAGCTCATATAGCCCGATCTTGTCAGATCTCAGAAGCTAAGCAGGGTCAGTACTTTGAAGGGACACCACCAAGGAAGACTCTGCGGAGGATGACAATGGCAAGCTTCCTCTGCTTCGTACTTACCTTGAAAGCATCTTGCATAAGTTATTGCAACTTGATGGCCCATCGATACATAAGCTTTGTTTGCACAATTCCTGAACCTGCGTCAGTTGGGAGACTCGTTATCATGAACCCACCACCCTGCCATATTGGTTCTTTCTGCAGACAGTAACCTAACACTAAATGACAGCTCTAATTCTAATCCACTTTCTCAATAAGAAGCAACTACAATGTTTTGGGAATTTATGCTTTTTGCCTGTCTTAATGATTTACATTCCAGAATGTTCCTTTTCCAAAGGAAGTGTGAATTAAACATTCCAAAGTGCACTAGTTTGTCCTAGTGGTTGAAATGGAGAATTAAAGGAACCTGGCCAAAGATGAGAAAGCCTTTCCCCCCCTTGAAAGTAGAGCGGAGTCTCTGCACAGTGGAATTCTATAGTCTGGCTGCTTGGAATAAGTTCACACTTAGGTTTGTTGCTCAGAAAAGAAATAGAAGTCTATTATTGTGAGAGAACTCCAAACTGGGCAGGAAAGGCAAGTTGTAACGCTTCTACGTACTATTTAAGCTAGGTTGGAGAGAGATTGTGGACAGCCTGTCCAATCCTCATGGTGGACAGAAGAAGAGGAAAAGAGAGAAGGGAAGTGTCTGGAAGGAATCCCTGAGAGTAGCATTCTGGGTAACAAAGGGGCAGCAGCAGGAGTAAAAAAAAGGAAAAATCAGAGACCACCCTATTTACCTTATATTAAGGGGCTTTCCCCACTGACAGAGCTCAACATTGTTTTGTCTCAAATCCCCCCCCCCTCAGAACTGCGACATCCTTGTTGCAGTTATGAACTACACTTTTCTGCCAGAACAAGGTCGATACCGCTTTGAAGTGGGGAAGCATCGAAACGACACCTCATCCATTCAACCAATCACAAGCCACTTTTGTGGCATGCGCAGAACGGGAGAGTCGTGGCGGGCAGAAAGCGCATGTAACTGTAAACTGTAAAAACTGTAAAAAAAAGACGCTCCCGTTTCCCGCTGTAACACAAGCGCCAATCATGATCGAGGAGTAAAACAGGCACCAAGGTGATCCCGCCCACTTAGCTTGGTTCCAGGGGGCCAACTCAGTTGCTGTGGGGACAGCCTGGAATCGCCCTCCACTGAAGGGAACCGAGTCGACCTTAGCTCCCTTCTGTAGTGGGGAAAGCCTCTAAGTCTCTACTGCCCTCCCCTGGGAGTCCAAATTCTGCGCCATTACACAGTCCATTCCTTCCAACAGATCCAGCAACACTAGCATGTCCTAGTAGTTGAAATGGAGGAGAAGAAGGATGACCGAAGAGGAGAATGCAGTTTTTCCTCCCAAATTCCTAACTGTGATTTCATTTCTTCTGTGCCATGCAAGTTAAGAAAAGAGAAAGAAGGAAAAATTGTCTATGTGCCAACGTGCTGCATCTCAAGTAAGGAAAATTACATTGGAACCTGACCTCTGTGAAGCAATTAGATTAAATCTGTTCTGCAGCTTGTTTCCAGCAGAAATACATATTTGGCAAAACTTCTTTCCACACCTCTTTGCTCTTTTGCTTCCTCCCACTTGTTATGCATAAGAGCCAGCATGATGTGGTGATTGGAGCATCAGAAAAGAATCTGGGAGATCCGGGTTCTGTTCTTCACTCTGTCATGGAACAGACTGAGGGACTTTGGAACAATCATTCTCTCTCAGCCTGGTCCACCTTCCAGGTTTTTTGTTCTAACCATGGGCCTTTCCCCACTCTCGAGGATCCCCCCTATGCCACGCGCTGCTCTCAGTGCGTACCCGGGCGTCCCCACCACGCGGAGTCATCTAAAGGCGCCATTTACAATAGCGCCAGGGATGCCGCGCGCTGAGGGGGCGCAAGAGGGGCAGCGTTGGGCGGCTGCGCTGTTGCCGTCCCTGTCGTGGGGAGTGCCCCGGGACCTCGCGCTACTTGAGGAGAGTAGCGCGGGGCTTAAGGTAAGTGGGGAAAGGGCCCGTGAAAGTTTCTTTGGGTCTTCACTGAGGTGAAAAGAGGGGTATAAATATATTGAAAAAGCAATATGTCAGGACCCATGGTTGTAATTGACTGCAGAGACACTTGGGGTGGATGTAAGCATATCAGTCTCCTTCAGAAACTGTGTGTGGCGCTTTCTGCACAAATCCCTGAAAACATTTGTTAAATATTTTCAATTCCCCCCTCCCTTACTATGATGTATATCTGCACTCACCCCCTTGAAACAATTCCTGGTCACCATTTTGTGATTTCTCTCCCCCACTCTTCCTTGTTGAGTACGGTGTCCAATCTGTGCTTCAGTGCTTCACGGTGTGTGTGTGTGTGTGTGTGTGTGTGTGTGTGTGTGTGTGTGTGTGTGTGTGTGTGATCCTCTACACCTTCTATAGTCCATTTGTCAAAGATTAGCCCCCCCGACAAAAAAAAACAGAAAGACTCCTAAAACAGGGAAGGGGAAACAAAGAATGTGTTCACAAAATGGCACCAAGGAGGAAGTTCAGGGAAGGCAAAGAGGCATAGGAAACAACTTAAAGAGAGTGCACAGGAAATGAAAGTGTTTTGAAAATGTTTCAACTAAAGAATAATTTTTAACTGACATTCATTTAAAACATTTTGAGGTTTCAAATAAAACTTTTTGGGAACCAAAGTGGGTAACAACAATGGCAGAACTCCATGGAGGAAATGTTTTGTTTCCTGGCCCCAAATATTTGAAAAGGTTTGTGTGGAAAGTACCTGTTTATGAGAAGGGCCCTCATGTTGCAGCTGACTTATAAAAAAAACCCTGGGCCCGGTCCGCAAGGGCCAGATAGACTGGTGCGGGGCTGGTAAAAACACCATTGTGGGGGAGGACTTTGCACTGCTGCCGCTGCTGGAGCACAACTGCAGTGGCACGTTCCCCCCACAACGGTGTTGTTTGGACTCTTTTGTGAGTCTTTTGGAAAACACCGGCATCCACCTGGTGTCGAACGAATGGCACCGGGTGGACACCAGTATTTTCCCCGTGCTGGTGCAGATCCCTCTTACCTTGTCCCCTAGCCATCATTACTCTGGAGAGGCCAGGGGACATGCCTCCTGGCCTCTGGCCCTGGAGGCATTGCCATAGCCATGGGGGCATGTTCCCTGGTCTTTCCAGTGTGTCGGTAGCTGAAATACAAGGTAAGACGGATCTGCGCTGGCCTGCCCATGCAGACGTGGTCTTGCGGGCCACTGGGGCACTGAGGCCGTGCAAGCGGCCCCGGGGGGTGCACCAGCAACAAGTATGCCGGTGCACCTCTGCTTGAGAGGCCCGTG
Source organism: Sphaerodactylus townsendi (assembly GCF_021028975.2). NCBI lineage: Eukaryota > Metazoa > Chordata > Lepidosauria > Squamata > Sphaerodactylidae > Sphaerodactylus > Sphaerodactylus townsendi. Next base: position 168,703,961 of record NC_059425.1, on the reverse strand, counting down.
CGGAACAGGTCCTGGTGAGGTTTTCAAGACAGAACTGGTTTGCCATTGCCTTCCTCTGCAATGTCCTCCATTGTCTTCCATAGAGGTCTCCCTTCCAAGTACCAACCAGCTTAGCTTCCCAGGTCTGATGAAATCAGGCTCTAATATACCGTCTCTCCTTCAGATATCAGTGCATACCAATAGTCAGTTTCTCGTCTTTAAAAAAAACACCTTCATATGCCTACAGTTACATCAGTGCGTGCTTGATATTCTCTTGGAGATGTGCTTTGTTGCACATTAAAATCGCACATGGAAATTGGCCTCCCATTCTCCGTGGTAGGTGAAAATATAAATGTGGGAAGTCTCGGGTGTTATTTGCGCACTAATATCAAAATTACAGCTATGCACAGTACCTGTCACTTCACAGTCAGAAATCAAATTATCTCCCGCACTGGCATTGGCACGTTGACATGAGTGAGGTGGTACTTTGCCTTTTCAGAGTTTTTCCTCTGCCATTACTTTGGATGGAAAGGAAACTGTGGCCGCTTCTAACAGTGTTGTTTTGCTGCTTGCCTGCAAACAAAGCAGACCGTACAGGTCTTCTTGTGGCACAGAATACAATGAGGGAAAGAAAGGTTTAATTGTTCATTGAGCTGGTAGCAAAAGGTCACCAGACAATATAAGTTCTTGTTTGGTGCTGAACTTTAAAGCGGAGCATTAGAGACTGCAGGACAGTTTGTTGATGTGCCTGATGACTGAGGATTTTTTTGTTGTTGGAGGGAGGGAAAGGATAAAACAAGGTACAGTTGATGGGAGGCTCTGGTAAGGTCACCAAAAAGCTAATCAGCCATCCATAATCCAGGTGTTTATGAAACAATTTGAAAGAAATCATTACTGTTTCTATCTGTGGCTTCGCAAGTGATGAGGAAGGACACCGTGGGTTGTCAGGGATACCAGCGTGATGAGGCTTAATTCTGAAAGAGAGAAATTCAAAATGAAACCTTTTAGTCATTCCTGCTGTGTTAAGGAAAGTCCTGCTACAATTGTACATGGAGGAAAATTATTGTTTTGAATTGGAGGTTAGCTGGATGCAAACAAATAATGCTACAGAAGGAAGACGATGGGAGTTGAATGACAGTGATTTGGATCCCACAATCCTGTAGTGGGGGATGCTGACTACTGTGGGTCTTTGCAGAATCTGCTTCCACACTGTAACCCTTTTTGATCCAATTAAACGTTATTCCTTAGGTCATGGAAACCTGGGATGTGGGGGGACTGCAGTGGCTGGCAAGGGGATGAAATTCTTCTTTCTGCTTCTTTTATCACTATTGATGGAAGAGGAAGAAGACAGAAGTTTGCTCCCTACATCCTCTCCACTTGAGTCTCTGGGCTCCTGTGGATAGCACTGGTCTCACCACCACAAGAATGAACTTTCCTGTTACTGGAAAAGATTGCTGGAGGGGGAATGGAATGTAGGAACTATCTGTGATCTCTGCACTGGTGTATCATGAAACATCCAACTCATAGTATTTTTTTCATCTTTGTGTATGTGTATTTATATAAGGTGACTGAGAGCCAGAATGATGAATGGACTAGGATCTGGGAAACCCAGGGTTCAAACCCCCACTCTGCCACGGAAACCTGCTGGTGACCTTCGGCCAGCCACAAACTCTCAGCCTGAATCTGGCAAGTATGAATTATTTCCCAACTCTTACTAGCTGCATTTTCTCCTCATTTTTTTCCCTTCAAAATTCAGGGGAATTCCAGCACATTTTGCATAGTTAAGGATTACATTTCCTTATTTTTTATTAATTTTATGTAGAGTGGGATTGTCACATACCAGGGTTGTCACATGGAGGTAGGCAATAGTAAACTATCTTTTACCCTGAAAACCCTACAGGATTGCCATAGCTGTATGGTAAAAAAGGGTCCTGGTATAAATTTTTCCAAGTCTGGATCTTCAGTTTTTATTCACAAATTTCACACTGAAATTTCAAAGGAACCCCCTTTCTCTTTTTTTCCACCAACAGAAAAGTTTATTTATTTGTTTGTTTGTTTATTTATATATCGCCCTATCCCCTAAGGGCTCTGGGCAGTGTACAACACAAGAATTTCCCCGCAAGATATAACCAGAACCAAACCCGGAACACAGGTGGAGCAAATAAAAACAAATGAATAAATTACAAATAAATAGCACAGGCTCCACTAACTATAGTTATAAAAACATAAGATCCATTAAAACAGCAATTAATACAATAAAATGGCATCCAGCAAACCCCCGTAATTTAAAACCCTCCCAAGGGGGAGGGGCGGTGGGTCCCATTGATGTTAAGGGACCTCTGATGTAAGGAGAATAGGAGAACAGGAGGGGGCACTTCCTCACCGGCTGGTCTCTCCAAAGGCCCGGTGGAACAACTCGGTCTTACAGGCCCTGCGGAATTCACCAAGGTCCCGCAGGGCCCGGACAGCTGGAGGAAGAGTGTTCCACCAGGCCGGGGCCAGAGCCGTAAAGGCCCCGGCCCTCTTGGAGGCCAGCCGCATCATTGAGGGTTGTCTGAATCCATCTCATTATCTTTTTGGAAATTCACCTTTTGGATATTTAGAAACTTATTTTAAATGGTGCAATACATGCACCTAAGAAGAAGTTTTTAATTTTCTCTATTTTCCACTGATTTTATAATTATTTTAGGAGACATACTAAGAAGAAAACGAGCCCCCATCCTGATTCTGGTTAATTTTATAGTCAATCATAATAATGTCCTCATCAGTTAACAATAATTCCTTCTATATATAGAAGTTTAATTGATCAGTTCTAAATTAATGCCATAGCCTATTTAGTTTGATTGAAGTCTGAAACCCAGTGTCTAGATAAATGTCCATTAATGTGTAATCATGAAGAATATTATCTCGCTGCATTAGTGTTTGTCAGTTATATCCCTTGTAAAGCAACTTGTTGTCCTTTCATGTTCAGATGGGTTTGATCTAATAACCCCCCTCCACTGGAAGCCCCATCCAAAGCAGGGGGGGGGAATCTCTTTTGGGGGTGGTGTGCCACTGAACCTGTGGATTCGCCCTCCCTAGGGCATTTACCTCAGTGGAGGGGTGATTTCACTAGCATGCGGCTGCTGCTGCCCCCTCCCACCACTGGAACACAACACTGAACTCTGTGCCAGCATTCCAAGCCCTCTGCTACCAGCAGCATAGGGGGTGGGCCAGAGGCCAATTTTGGTTGGCTGCGTCCCAGGCTTTGCTGGCATTATGCCAGTGGGCCACAGTTTGGACTTATGCAAGTTTTTTGGCTGGTATAAGTCCACTGCAGCCCATAGAAGCTTCTTTGTGGTGGGGAGGCTTTTGTGCTTTTTGAGGCTCCCCACACTGCTTGGAAACCTTGTTGGGAGTAATGGGGAGGACGGACTGCAGCCGGCCACCTGGACTCATAGATGGAATAGTGGAAAATATACTGAAAAAAGTTCCATTAAGAAAATTATTACTTCATCTGAGGAAGCAGAAGGAAGTAATTGGATCCAGTTAAGTGAAAGGACGTTAATGGATGCAACCCTGTCTGTCCAAAGTTACCAGACAATATCTTGCATCTTGAATTCTATTTTCCTGGTTGTTAATAATAAACTGATTAAGCTCTGGTAGAGTCATAATCTACCAAGCCCTTCCATAATTAGATTAGCCATTGTGAAATATCTTCTAAGAGAAATATCTTGACAGCAATACATGCCTTCAAATTCTGAGAAGCAGGCCATGTATTTCAAAGAACAATAGCTTGCTTAGTCAATAGGCTGGATCAAACATGAAAAGGGAGATTCTAATCAGATAAATTAAATACTGTCAAAATACCCTTCAATGATTTAACCTATCCATGATCACGATAGAATGAGTTCTCATTAAGTTACATTAGTATCCAGTTATCGTATAGGTGGATTCCACACAGCAGAAATTCGTCTTTAAGATGTTATCAAAAGATCCGTTTTGGCATTTTGTGTTCAACCAGTGCGGGAGAACACAAGCATTGACAGCCAAAATCGATCTTTTTTCCCCCCGCCTGCTGCATGAAGCTCTCATCCGTTTTACAGCAGCGCCTGCCATTTTGCATGCAGCAGCTTTTCCGTGAAGATTTCCAATGGCGACTTTCTCTGCTCACAGCTCATCCATTTGTTATCCCACTGTAAAAGGTAGATGAATAAAGTGTGTTTTGCAATCCTGTGCGCATATCATTTTTCCTTATTTTTTTAAGGAGGGTGTCTGCAAAGCTACCGCGGCACAAATATGTGTACATTGCAGCTTCTCTAATTGTGTTGTCATAGCTTTGTAAACATCCCCCTAAAAACAAAAAATGGGAAAAATGACATGTGCATGGGATTGCTAGGCAAAACAAACTTTATTCATCTATTTTTTTTACAGTGAAATAACAAATGGAAGAGCTCCAAGCAGAGTAAAGCTCCGTGGGGAATCTCCACAGAGAATCTGGTGCAGCACATAAAATGGCAGGCATGAGCGGTAGAAATGAAAGTAAGAGGTTTGGGCAGGAATTGTCTTCAACCTGGGTTTGGGGAAAAATAGCTAGTTTAGCAATTTTTGAAAAACCTGGGTTGCCTTCTGAGGGTGGGAACCACCTGGGTGAATCCTCTCCAATAACCACACTGGACTCTTTGCTGGGATAAACATTTTGGCCATAGCCATTTTATTAGCCAACCAAAAACAGAAGCGTGAGGCGTAGCATGGGTCTTGATCTGGCCTGTCTGCTTCATAGCGAAGCTCCAACGGGCGGATGCCCTGTATTGGACTTCGCTCCGCTGAAGGGCTGTGCCGGGCGGACGCTCCTGGCAAGAGGTGATCCCCATTTGCCGGTTCGGCAGGGCGGTTGCCTCTTGCCACCGTCGGCACTTCCAGATCATTACCCATGCGCCACCGCCGAACGGCTATGACAGAAACATGCAACAACCGAATAACCCCAGGGAGAGATGGGTGGGCAAATCACCGGCTGGCCGAAGCACATGGCCAGAACAAAGGAGGGCTTTCCCCTTTAAAGGGTCAATCTGCCCTCCCCTCCTGGTGACGTCAGCCCTTGCCCAACATGGCCCGGGCTTCGCTTCCGCCCTCAGTTAAGCGGAAGTGGTCACCTTGGCTCCACCCATCCCACCCCCAGAGGCAACCGCAGCCGGTGGGTGATTCACAGCTGTCTTTGAGATGAATATAACAGGCTGAACTCATTTTGGGGGAGAAATCTGTGTTAAGTTCTTCCCCATATAACTTTTTATACTGTTATATTTGTGCTGTGAAGAATCCACCATTGTCAGGCTACATTGAAGTAAAACTTTATTTCAAAGTAAATCAGTATGTTGCAATGTGGATCCTATCAATCAGAAAGTCTTATTTAGGTCAGGTCAGAGTAACTGATGGTTCAATTAAATACCCAAAGAAGAGGATCTAAATCCAAGGCAGAGGGTAAATACTAAATTTTAATTCTCAAGCCCAAAATTGTGAAGGATATCCTCACCTCTGTTTCATTGGCATCTAAGGATAAACTCTCCTGGATATCCTTTGCTAACGTAGTTTGCTGCATACCTGTGGCACAAGCCAGAGGGAAAAACTGCAGTTGATTCTCACATATTGCCTGGAATGGAAGCTTCCCCGGTGGCACCATTAAAAAGTCCTACCTCTTCTCATATAGCACTGCCTGTTCTCTCAAGAAACAATAAAGCATCTGCCACTGCTGTCTGGTGGGTTAGATATGCTTCAGGGAAGACTTTGGTGTCGCTGGCCCTGCATCCCTTCACAGCACTCAGATCTTTCTTGGACTGTTTTTTTTTTCCTGAGAACTTGTAGGCTGCCTGCTAGCAAAACTGATCAAGGGCCAATTCTGTGTTATAATGATAGGTCACACTTGTGAACTTCGGAATGTTAGACACCGGATGCTGCTCTCTACCAGGAATAATGTTCAACTCTTCAAACTTGCTTCTTTCTCTCCCACTTCCTGTTTCATAACCTTGATGGAGACCACAGATATATGTTTAGAATAAAGGTGTATCCATATTTAGGAAGACCCAGAGGGAACAGACAGAAGCCAGTGTGGCAATGTGCTATAGAGAAGTGATGGCGAACCTTTTCGAGACCGAGTGCCCAAACTGCAACTCAAAACACACTTATGTGTCGCCAAGTGCCAATACTGCATTTTAACCTGAATACTGAGGTTTTAGTTTAGAAGAAAACAACTCATACATTACCATCTGTTGTCTTACAAGAAAAACACAATGACAGAGCTTTCAATGATATAAAAAACTTTTATTTTATAAACAAATTTATATTTTATACATTTATATAAACAACTTTTATTTTATAAACAATGCTATAACCATGTGAGATGTTAAAGGACATTGCTGCTGACACTCTTTCTAGGTTGCAATTTAAAAAACCACTTAAGTTGCAATAAAGAAAAACTGATGATGATGCCTGAGTTTTATATCAAATAGTGTACGCCAGGGATCTCCAAACTTTTTGCCTGTGGGCACCTTTGGAATTTTCAAACAGGGCCCCTTTTTGCACACACCATCCCCCGCCCACCCGCTTGCTTGCCTGCCCACCCACCCGCCCTCCCACTCGCTCGCTTGCCCACTCGCCTGCCCCCTTGTTTGCCCGCCCGCCGCCACCCCCTTGTTCGCCTGCTTGCTCGCTTGCTCACCCATCCCCTGCTGCCACCGCCGCCACCACTCGCTCGCCTGCTCGCTCGCTCTCCCGCCCCCTCGCTCGCTCGCTCGCTTGCCCGCCCCCTGCCGCCACCGCCTGCTTGCTTGCCCGCTCGCCCACCTCCTCGCTCGCTTGCTCACCCGCCGTCAGAACCACAGGTGCCATCTTGAGAACCTTTGAAAATAGTTGGGATAAATATGAACTAGATAGAAAACCTGTGGGGGTTTTTTTGGTTTATGGCTTACAGAGATAGTGGTAAATGAGAGATGGTGTAGCTTGTAACTAGTACTCATGTTGAATTAGAATTCTGAAACAGCAGCTTGGTAAAATATATTATTATTATTTATTAGCTAGTAAACCTGCCCACGCTTCGCTGTGGCTTACCAGCAACACAGCCACAGCCATATCCAGACCCTGCCAGCGGAGGAAGGTCCGGCGGTACCAGCTCTGCCGACGGCCCCGGTCACAGCCTCCCTGTGGAGCACCTGCAGGGCCCTCGCCACCCACTGCTGGCCCGGTCTCGGCAGGAGCACGCCCTCGGCCCATGCAACATGCAACCTTCAGACCACGGCAGCCCTCCAAACGCATCAGCTCTGCCCTGCCCCATGATGTGCACAGCCGCTGTGGTCTGAAGGGTGCTCGTTGCATGGGCTGAGGGCGTGCTCCTGCTGAGACCGGGCCAGCAATGGGCGGCGAGGGGCCTGCAGGCACTCCACAGGGAGGCCGCGACTGAGGCCGTCGCTGGAGCTGGTGCCGCCAGACCTTCCTCCTCTGGCAGGGGCCGGATGTGGTGGTGACTGCATTGCTGATGGCACTGCGGTGGGTGGGCACCACCCTGGGCAGTGTCCCCGCTGGGGTGCAAGGCAGCAAAAACCCTCTGCCTCCCGTGGCGGCGAAGAGGTCTCCTGAAGGGCCTCCTCTCCACCGGCGATGTTGGGCATGCGCTGTGGAACTGTGGGGGCCAGGAGGGCGCGCTGCTCTAACGGGCGCAGCGTTCGGCGGCTCAGCATCCACCTTGTGCGTGAAAAAAGCATTTTACCTGGCACAGGTGAGGTGTTTGGTAGAAGTGAGTGTGGCAAAACATGCTCATTTGGGCGAGCAGAGGTCCCTGAAAATTGCAGCCGATTTGGTCCAGGCGTTTCAGCATTAGGGCATCAGTAACACATACATGGTTAGCTTTTTATATATATAGATTTTATTTACTGCCCACCTTGGAAGGGCTCTGGGCGGTGTACAGCATAAAAACATAACAGAGCAGGAAGAGTACAATCATAACCACAAATTTAAATATGGCTCTATACATTACAATAGCTAAACCTATTTAAATACAGGATAGTAATAAATAACTAAAACCAATTAAATACAGCGTACAATATACAGCGTCCATCAAACTAAAAACCCCTCTTGAGGGGGGAACGGAAGGCCTCACAGATGTAATGTGTAAATATACAAGAAATATGAACCTCTTGTCCCTGAGGAACACGTATTTGATGCCCCTTGGACATTGCCCTGATTAAATTCCCATTCAACCTCAGTCTGAGGTAAACTCTCTTTTCCTCTTGGTTTAGGGGTAGGGTTCTGCCTTCCCTGCATTTTCATTTTTAATTTGTGGGTGGCATGCATAAAAGAGATGGGGTTAGTTTGTGACTTCCCATTTGATGGTGCACCTGATTCACCCTTGATAGCAGTATTCAGAAATCCTCTTCTCTTCATATTCCCCTGAAATTCTTCTGAAATACCACCCTTTGTTGAATGCAAGTGGCTCCATACAGTTATGAACACCTAATTCTGTTTCAGAGCATGACATGGCATGCATGAGCTAACATGATGTTCCGTATTGTACCACTGAAGCATGACATTGTCCCATAAGATAATCACATTTATCTGCTTTAGTAAACACAAACTCCAATATCCATTTTCTGTTTGTCGACAGGAGCGAGGTGCAGCTACGTACAGTCAATGTTGTCTTTGTAAAAAGAAAACAAACTGTTATGCTTGTTCAGGGCCCTGTGCCTGGCTTTCTTTATGCTTCTGTAATGCAATAATAATGTGGCAATCTCTATTCCGAGGCCACCACCCATGGAGACCAATTCCTTTCAACAGAAACAGAATGAGTTTGCCTAATACTGAGTCAAAAGTATAGTGTGTTCAGCTGCAGTGTAAATTTAGTCCCGTGGCCAAACCTCATCCCAATACAAATAGTTTTACTCTGTGTTTTTACCCCTTCCTAAAAAGTTACATCCAACTGCATCCATGACTAACAACTGTGTGTGTGTGTGTGTGTGTGTGTGTGTGTGTGTGTGTGTGTGTGTGTGTGAGCACGTGCACGTGCACGTGCAAAATTCAAAATGGAGCCAGGATTGTCCAAACTACCCATTTGAAAAGATCACGTGGAGTCTGATCTTATAGTACAACGGGTGGAAATTTCTTATGAAGGCAGATCTTCCCCTAGCACAGTGGTGGCGAACCTTTTTGAGGCGGAGTGCCCAAATAGCAACCCAAAACCCACCAATTTACTGCAAAATGCCAACACGGCAATTTAACTTGAATACTGAGGTTTTAGTTTCGAAAAAGCGGTTGGCTCAGAGGTGTGCGTTACTCGGGAGTAAGCTTGGTGGCAGTCGGTGGCTCTGCTTTGAAGCAACCGTGCAACTCTTCCAACGGGTGAATCACGAGCCTAGGAGGGTTTGCTCAGAAGCAAGCGCCATTGCCAGCAACCGAGCTTACTCCCAGGTGAAGGATTGCGCTTCAGTTCTTTGCATGAAAATCAGTGAGGTTTAACAGTGCTTACCAGGGTTACCTCCACTGCTTCCCCAAACTAGGTCTTAGGTTTAATGCTAATAATCGAGCCCAGTGGCCCAGGCCAGCCTAGATGTGCGTGTATGGGGGGAGGGCGACTCTGTTTGCGCTTGCCCACAGAGAGGGCTCTGAGTGCCACCTCTGGCACCCGTGCCATAGGTTCGTCACCACTGCCCTAGCAGCTCTCCATGAACCAAGAAGTCTTCTGTTGAGGGCAGAGAACCCTCATAAACAGAATGCACTGAACACAGATCCAGTGAGAAAGAAAAATTGGACAAAATCACCACCTTTTCCTCTTCCTCTGAAGTATGGTAGACTACATTTTCAATACATGCATGACATACATGTGAGTAACTTAACCCAAGTGTTCCTTCTGGTGCCATAATGCATTTTGTTTGCAAGGATCTTCTGGCTCTCATGCAAATGATTTTTGGATGACACAGGGGGGAAGAAGTTTGGAAGACTTTCATGAGGTCTTTCTGTTAACACAGCCATAGAATCCAGTCCCATAGATGTATTTGTAACGTGTAACATGCTTGGCTGCAGAGTGGACCATGAATTCACATCCGTAGCCTTTCCACATGAAATAGCAGCATCTCAAAATTGTGTCAACACCTCTTTTAAAAAATCCATAAGGCTGTCTGCAAATTCTCACACTGTTATTTTCCACCAGATTTCTGGTTAAAATTGAGGTGAATTCTTGAGTGACAAGTCCCTTCACAGCATGACTGTAAACAAGAGAAACAAGATTTAGCTTCTTGAAGACATCCTGCTCCCTTGGAGTGAAGACTGTATAGTGCTTTAAGTGTCAGATGAGGATCTGGGAGACCCAGACTGGAATCCCCACTCTGCTCTGGAAGCTTGTTGTGTGACCTTGACTCAGTCACACATTCTCCCCCTAACCTGTCTCATGGGGCTGTTGTGAAGAAAAAACATAGAGGAGAATAATGTAAGCTGCTCTGCGGACAAAAGTGGGATATAAATGAAGTAAATTAAAAGATTCCTTATGTTTTGGCTCTTTTGTGAATGCCTATACAGTATTCCTTCTTTCATTTTAAGATTGTGTTTTAAATATGTGTGTGGCTGCCCTGAGTCCAGTCTTGGCCAGGGAGGTCAGGGGATTAAGTCAAATAAAATAAATAAGAATTATCTCATCACATTATTGTTGCAATGAGTTTCAAATATTAGAAGAAGAAGAAGAAGAAGAAGAAGAAGAAGAAGAAGAAGAAGAAGAAGAAGAGGAAGAAGAGGAAGAGGAGGAGGAGGAGGAGGAGGAGGAGTTTGGATTTATATCCCCCCCTTTCTCTCCTGCAGGAGACTCAAAGGGGCTTACAATCTCCTTGCCCTTCCCCCCTCACAACAAACACCCTGTGAGGTAGGTGGGGCTGAAAGAGCTCCGAGAAGCTGTGACTAGCCCAAGGTCACCCCACTGGCGTGTGTGGGAGTGTACAGGCTAATCTGAATTCCCCAGATAAGCCTCCCCAGCTCAAGCGGCAGAGCTGGGAATCAAACCCGGTTCCTCCAGATTAGATACACAAACTCTTAACCTCCTACGCCACTGCTATTATTATTACATGAGCTCTTAACCTCCTACGCCATCATCATCATTATTATTATTATTATTATTATTATTATTATTATTATTATTATTATTATTATTATTATTATTATTATTATTTAGCATTAATAATGATAATGATAATGATAATGATAATGATAATGATAATGATAATAATAATAATAATAATAATAATAATAATAATAATAATAATAATAATAATAATAATAATAATAATAATAATAATGTTGCATCCTGTAACAGAATCCATTCCCTGAGGGAAGGCAGAGACCCCCAAAAGGGAGTGAAGCCTGTTGCAGAGGATGGTTAATGTAGCTGACTTTGTTGGCGTATGGCACTCCCCTCAACTCAAGCACATGCTGGCCTTTAAACAGAAAATCCTGTCAGGGCAAACTACTCTATAGTTTCTAAATGCTGCCACCATAAACTGAACCTAGTGAAGTGTATAGAGAGGCTCTTGAAAGCTTAAAAACACAAAGCTGAATTTTTATTTAACATACTTCTCTTCTCAGGATGATGGTTCAGAGAGGCGCATAAGCGTTACTTTAGGCAGGTCCTTCTTAATAGTTACAGAGCAAGCAGTTTCAGTAAGATGGCTTTCAGTACAGACTTTAGTGTTAACACTCACAGGCACTGGCATAATGCCCATTGGGCAAGGTGGGCAGCTGCCCAGGGCATCACCTTGTGGGGGGCATCAAAATGCTGGGTTCGTTTTTGGGTATTTTAGTGGTTTTCCATTTCTGGCCTGCAGGGGGCGCAGTTTTTAGGCTAGAGGCACCAAAATTTCAGCGTATCATCAGGAGACTGTCCTTATACTACCCCCCATGTTTGGAGAGGTTTGGTTCAGGGAGTCCAAAGTTATGGACTCCCAAAGGGGGTGCCCCTATCCCCCATTGTTTCCAATGGGAGCTAATAGGAGATGGGGGCTACAGTTTTGAGGGTCCATAACTTTGGCCCCCCTGAACCAAACTGCACCAAACTTGGGGGGTATCATTAGGGCAGTCTCCTTATGAGACCCTGAAAGTTTTGAGACTGTGCCTTCAGAAATGTGCCCCCCCACAGCCTGCAACCCCCATGGACAGCAATGCAGAAAACTCAATGCAGAACAAAGATTCTTGGGCAAATTTCTAGGATGTTCCTGCAGGAGGTGCATTTTTGGATGTATCGGCACCAAAATTTCAGGATATCATCTGGAGATGATGGCACCCCCCAAGTTTGGTGCATTTTGGTTCAGGGGGTCCAAAGGTATGGACCCTCAAAGGGTAGCCCCCATCTCCTTAGCAAAGAATGGAGGATGGGGCACCCCCTTTGAGGGTCCATAACTTTGGACCCCCTAAACCAAACTGCACCAAACTTTGGGGGTACCATAAGGACAGTTTCCAGATGATACCCTGAAATTTTGATGCCGATACATCCAAAAATGCGCCCTTTGCAGGAGCATCCCAGACATTTGCCCAAGAATCTTTGTTCTGCATTGAGTTTTCTGTATTGCTGTCCATGGGGGTTGCAGGCTGGGGGGGCACATTTCTGAAGGCACAGTCTCAAAGCTTTCAGGGTCTCATCAGGAGACTGCCCTGATGATACCCCCCAGGTTTGGTGCAGTTTGGTTCAGGGGGGCCAAAGTTATGGACCCTCAAAACTGTAGCCCCCATCTCCTATTAGCTCCCATTGGAAACAATGGGAGATGGGGAACCCCCTTTGGGAGTCCATAACTTTGGACTCCTTGAACCAAACCTGACCAGACTTGGGGAGTAGCATAAGGACAGTCTCCTGATGATACACTGAAATGTTGGTGCTGATATGTCTAAAAATGCACCCCCTGCAGGCACCAATGTCCTGGTGCAAAAAAATTTTGGTCGTGGTGGAGTGGCTGCCTATGGGGGGGCATCCAACTCAGGTTTTGCCCAGGGCTGCAGTTTGCCCAGGGCTGCCACGTTATGCCCCTGCTCACAGGTGACTCTGTAAGGGCAAACCTTCCACTCATGGTCCTGAATCCACTCCTTATCTCCAAAGGGATTTTACATTTGGAGGGTCTCCGTGTAATAAGGGATTTTACATTTGGCTTAGGAGGGTCTCCATGTAATAAGTTTCCCTTTCGTCTCCCACCACCTTGGCCTGTAGCCTCTGGTGTTAACTGATCCTTCCTCGAAGGGCCTTTCCCCACTTACCTTAAGCCCCGTGCTACTCTCCGAAAGTAGTGCGGGGTCCCCCGGCACACCCCACGACAGGGGCGGCGACAGCACAGCCGCCCCGACGCTGCCGCTGTCGCGCCTCCTCTGTGCGCAGCATCCCAGGCGCTCTTTTTAATGGTGCTTTTTGATGACCCCACACAGAGTGCGGGGTCGTGGGGACACCCGGGCGGGCGCCTGGGATGCCGCGCGCTAAGAGCAGCGCGCGGCATAGGGGGGATCAGGATGAGTGGGGAAACGCCTGAAGTCTCTCAGAGATCACTTAGAGGAATCTGGCAACCTAGCCTTCCTCTCTCTGTCCCTCACTGGCCTCACTGCCACTAGACAAGATTTCAGACTGAAGGATCTGTGGGCTGACACAATCTGTGTCTGACTACCCAAAACTGTCTCTCCACACAGTCTCAATTCCCCAGCCCCTTTCTTCCTGCTTTTATAGTACCTAGCTTCCCCCCCCCCCCCAACTACTTGTGGCTAGGCTAACTGCATCTCCACCAGGAGGTGTCTACTTTTACATTAAGTGTTGCTAAGGCCAGCTTTTCTGCACCTTCTAAAAATTAACCCTTTTTACCTGGGCCTAATCTGTCACACATCCCATGAAACAAGACATGGCGTAGCCTGATCTGATCAAATCTTGACAGCCTGGGAGACCATTAAGGAAGACACTGCAAAGGGAAACAACCTCTGCTTTTCACTTGCCTCCAAACCCCTTACTGGGGTCACCATAATTCGAGTGCAATTTGATGGCACTTTACACACACATACACAAAACACGTTCTTTGGTCAAAACATATTGATTGTACTTTATTTATATTTTACAAAATATGTATACAAAATAGTTAGTCTTCTGTTGGCTGTGCCGTGAAACTCCCCCATTTATACTGCTTTTTTTATTTACAACACAATTTTTTTTAAAAATAAAAATAAATAGTTAATAAACCTTCATTATGTGACTAGGTAAGTTTGACTTCCTTCTTTGGCGTTTCCTTGACAACTCCATAACAATTTAACCAATTGCATTTGAGTGAAAAAGAATGATCAATTAAATGGACCCCTGAATGTCTGCCATTTTAAAAATCATTATTATTACAAGGTGATCCAGGTTTCTGGACATTTCCAGCTTGAGAGGAAGAAGCAAAGCTTCAAAAAATTCCGAAAACTAAGCCCTGGCTCTCTGCCATTTTGCAATGAAAAGGTGCCTCACCAAGTGTCAACCTTGCAATGCTAAACCGCAAATTAGCACCAGAAGGTTGCTTTAATACCTGTCCTAAATCTATTTTGATTAAAAGAAAAGAAGATAGAAATGTGATGGGATAATAGGTGGTCTTGAAAGGACCAGCTAAATGTGTGTGTGTGTGTGTGTGTGTGTGTGTGTGTGTGTGTGTGTGTGTGTGTGTGTTTCACAGTTCATGCAGATGGTACATTCAACCAATTTTATTCTCCAGGAGACTAAAGTTAGCTACAATAAGAAGAGTCTTGTTCCATTAGAAAAAGTGCCAAGTGAGATCTCTCTAGAAAGACTGAAAATAGTACACAAAGGCCCATTATGCATAGAAGGCTTACCTCAGGACTCTTCTCTGTGCAGTGGACTTGCACTGGGCAGTCCTTGTATTTCTCTGTTTATACATGAGGAGGCACTCCCTCCTGGATATACAATTTTTCTGCAGAGAACTCTCCTGGCCTGGTTCTCTAAACTCCACCCATCAATTTATCCTTAAAGGCACAGATCTTAAAGGCACTTATTCTTATAGGCACAGATCTCATACACTTGGTAGTCAAGATTTCTGGCTTAATCTTTAAAATGCACTTTTATCAATATTACTGTTCCAAAAATAACACTCTCCCTCAAATGAAAAAGCAAAGCAATTCCCTGGACCGACACACTACTAAAGAAGGGGACATTGTGCTATAGATGATAATCTCTCCCTCCCCCTTGATGCTGCTGCTGCTGGAGGACAGAGGCTTGTTATTTCCCAAGAACTCTCAGTCAATATCTCAATACAATACAGAGGTCGGTGTGTTTTGGCTAAGCCTATGTGTGTGAGCCTCTTTTCTTTCACTTGAAGAAGCTGACAACATGGAAGGGGGCGAGGAGGAAGGTGTCCTCACAAAGACACCCCCCCCCTCAACATTTTGCCTCAGTCTTAGAACAGGTATTTGTAACGTGCTGATTTGCGTTTGACTGTTCTGTCTCATAGATAGTTACTTCCATTAGAAGTATTTCAATTCTAATTGAGAACTAATTGAGGGAAACTAATTCAGAACCGACTCTAATTGGGAGATCTATTCTGATGTTTCCCACAATTAATATTGTTGCAGTTAATTTTGGAGCCTTACATAAACAACAAAGTAGGTGAGGTTTAAAGTGCTTGTGATCCTTGGATTGCAGACGCAGCTTCAAACCCCTGTAGCCGTGAAGGTCATTAGTTGCCTCTCCCTCGGCCTAATCTATCTTCTAGAGTCATCAAAGATTGTTATGAGGATAAAAAGGAAGGGAAAAGAAGTGTAGCCCTGAGCTCCGTGTGCACTGTGAGATCTTGTTCAGCTATGGAATCCCAGAGTTAGAGAAGTACATTTCATGGGCACTCCAAAGAATGCCCTCTCAGCTGCTGCCTCTAATCTCTGCAGCAGAACAACAAATAAATGATCATGGACCAGTTCTATTAGAGGAAATTTTTGTGATCTCATTGCATGAATCTGATCACATGGAGTCTTTTGCAATGCAATGTGGGTCTCTATTTGTGATTCTGAGTTAAAAGTCTTGTGTACCACGTGGTACAAATATTGACATAGAATTAGAATCTGGATAAATGAATGGATAAACAAACAAATGACAGCACTACTACCATGTTCTACAACATGAATTGACAGCACACCTTTTGGCACAGCCTCTTCTACTTGTGGAAACCTTTGATCAGGGGACAGGTTCAGCCGAGCAGAGACCTAGGACACAATCCATTTTGTTTGTTTCTAATAAGGAAACGTATGTGAGTTGTAGGATGTTACTGGCTGCAGGAAAATAATTGTGTGATAATTGCAAAGAGAAGAAGTGCAGTCTGAAGACATTTAAAGTCTCGAAATGATAATTTCACTCAGTAGTTTAGCTCAACCCAGAGTAGCCCAAGCAGTCTACCCAGGAAGAATCTGTCATTTCCCCTGTCAAGATTATCACTTGAATGGTGCAAAAGTGGCTTTCTCCATGGAAATTAATTTTATCACTTTGTAATATAAGTTCTGGTTTCAGCATCACTCTTCTCTACAATGTAATAAAGTCAGCAGCAATGTAAATCATTTAGCAGGGTAGGGACATAATGAGAGAGAAAGGACAAACCAAATGTGCAGGATGGATAAGAATGACATAAATGTGTCTTACACTGATAGATTGAACATAGTAAAATATTGGAACTGGAAGTTATTGTAGGAATGATAGTATCTGCTAAGGGGAGAAATGATTTTCTGAGACTTCAGGAAATAGGTTCAGTGTGTTATTAGCTGATCAGAAAAGGGGGAAACTGTCAGTATAAAAGTGGAATATTTAGGATGAGACAAGGGAGTGTTTTCCTTCAAAAGACTGATGATCTGTTAATTAAATTTTCATTTAAGTTTAACATGCTGAAGAAAAACATTAGTCCTAAAGTGACTGTCTGTAGACACCTTCTGCTAGCTAGATGGAACTTATAGGTTATACTGAAATTTCTTTCTTCTTGACAGAATGGCTAATCTATGTTGGTCTGGAGCAGCAGTGGCATAAGAGGTTAAGAGCTCGTGTATCTAATCTGGAGGAATCGGGTTTGATTCCCAGCTCTGCCACCTGAGCTGTGGAGGCTTATCGGGGGAATTCATATTAGCCTGTACACTCCCACACACGCCAGCTGGGTGACCTTGGGCTAGTCCAGGGGTAGGGAACCTGCGGCTCGAGAGCCGCATGCGGCTCTTCTGGCCTTGCACTATGGCTCCACGAGCCGAGCTGCTGGCCCCATCCTTGCCCGCCCTGCAGGCAGCAGGGCGGGCGCACCAACTGCCCACAGCCGGCTGGGCCGTGCCGTAGGCTTCCCCTCTCGCCTGCCCCATTGGAGCGGGGCGGGCGCTTTCCCGGCAGCCGGCGAGGCCGAGCCGCTGGCCCCATCCTTGCCCGCCCTGCAGGCAGCAGGGCGGACGTATCCATGCGCTTCTCAGAATGAGCGGGGTAAAATGTTAAAAAAAACCAATATATACAGTGTTATCTTTATTTTAAATGTCAAAAATTATTTGCGGCTCCAAGTGTTTTCTTTTCCCATGGAAAACGGGTCCAAATGGCTCTTTGAGTGTTAAAGGTTCCCTACCCCTGGGCTAGTCGCAGCTTCTCGGAGCTCTCTCAGCCCCACCTACCACACAGGGTGTTTGTTGTGAGGGGGGAAGGGAAAGGAGATTGTAAGCCCCTTTGAGTCTCCTGCAGGAGAGAAAGGGGGGATATAAATCCAAACTCTTCTTCTTCTTCTGGAGGAACATAATACAAGCCCTGTTCACATATTTCAGTGAACATATGTACATCTGACAGTACAGAAGAGGCAGCACATGTTTACTTTATAAATGAAACCAGGAACTAGTACCTTGGTAACAGCTGGGTCTAAATCACATGTTCAATGAACCCATTGAACTGTACCCTGAGAATTATCAGTGGCATAGATATAATGGGGACATCCAGGGACAAATGCCCCAGGCGCTCCTGGTGAGCCACGCGGGGGGCGGAAAATCGCCCCCCCCCACACCCCTCCCCCTTCACCCCACCAAGCCCGGCAGAAGCTTTTCAGCCAGCAACAAAGCCGCCAGCTGCTCTTTTTCAGCTGATTGCTCTTTACAGCTGGCTGAACTAAGGTAAGTTGGCGGGGGGGGGGGTGCTGCGGGGGGGGGGAACTAAAGTATGGGCATTATAATGGACAAATCATTAGGAGAAAGCATGCACATCAAATGTCATCAAATAACATACCAAATCAACAAGGTACAGCCTTGAACACGAGCATGGCAAAAATAGAGGGAAATGTTAGCCACTAAGTCTCATTTCAGTGTTATAATGCAGTAAAGACAGACAGACAGACAGACAGACAGACAGACAGACAGACAGACAGACATAAACAGCAATGCAACACTATCAGAATTGTGAGCAAAAAATTGAATTGTTCAGCAAAAGGGGCAGCGAGGGCTGAGGGATGGAAGCCCAACTTTGAAGAGGGGAAGGTAATGTGGCTGTGAGATTTTTTGAAAATGGGCAGCAGGAAAAAAATTTCAAATGAATGAGTTCTGTATTACCATACAGTGAAACTAGATCAGCCCAGGAAAAACTTTGCACAGTCCGTGTAGCTGGAAAACCCAAGGAAACACCACAAAAAATGCAAACCTACTACTAAAAACACCTGAAACAGTCAGGAAAACAACACAAAACCTAAAACAGTATGGAGCGCCATCTGACAGGAATAACATGTGTGGGAAAGATCTGAATAAGAATAACTGTTTTGAATTGAGAAAGTGAGGTGGGCGCTAGGCATGCATCAGAGTGGAGAGCATTCCAAAGATGTGATGCCAGCACTAAAAAATTATCTCTCTGGTCGCCACCCCGATCTATCGCTGCAAGTGGTGGCCTAGAGAGCAGGACACGAGAAGGCAATATTAACTGGTGCACTGGATGATGGTTAAAATTTGAAAATGGTCAACAGGTGAATTTATTGTCTTGGAATCTTATAAATGGCCTCTAAAGCATCTGATAACAACTCTTGAAACATCTGACTTACCTTGTTACCTTCTAAGTTATTCTTGTGTTCTTCTGTGATGGACCTTTGTGGAGGTGAGAGGGCATTGCTTCATTAAACACTTCTGCCACCTGCCCCCAGATAGACAGCTCTCATGTAATACTTTGCCGTTCCTTTCAACTCTTTCTTTGCTCGAACTGGAGGAGGTTATCTGACCCTCTACTCCTGTGAGGGGGGAAAAAGGAAGACGTGACACATCCGGTACACACAAGAAAGATGCTAAACAAAACGGGTAGAAAAACACCTCAACGAGGATATCAGAGTTGAGGGGGAAATAGAAAGACAGCAAAAGAGATGCAAGATCAATCTCCCAAAGGTTTTCCAACCTTTATCAAAGTGCGAGATCAGAGACAGACTCCAATGAAACGTTACAGGATAGAATAGGGAATTGGAGCACATAAGTTATAAATAGCCAAAGTATTATGTGAAAGCCTTTAAAATATGTATAAGGAATAACTAAAAAATGCTGACTGTCTGCACAGTGCACACCGTCTATCCCTTTTCCCTATAGGACATCAAGCCCAGCGAAGCCAGGTCGGATATGATTCAGAGCACTGAAAGAGGCGCGTCTTCAGAGCAGGAAGGATTTGCCAGATAAAAGCTCACCAGCTATGAGAGTTCAGCCAGGTCAACTGCATTGGTCGCTGGATAAGATGAAGATGAAATTCCACAATAGCTTCTTTGTTTTCAGAAATGGCTCATTCCCAGGATCCTTTTCTTCCTTTTGTCTGTTTAACCATGCAATGGGGAGAAGAAACAGAAGAATAAGAACCAGTGAGGAAAGTGAATAGCACTTCCTGCTGGCTATTCCTGAGGTCCCCGATGAATATCACAGCATTGTGTGTACCATAGGGATGCTCCCAGAATTTTTCTCATCCAAATCTCCCAACAGATTTTATAATTCCTAATTTCCTGATCTTGTTTCTGACGTGGAACCGAATAATTAGAAATCCCCCATGGCTTCGTTTTGTTCAAATTTCCCAGTGTGGCATAGAGGACAGGCACATGTAATTTAGCTCCAGGTTCATTTTGGACTTTTCCCTTCCTGTTACTAATATGTGTTCTGCTCAAATGCAATATGGGACAGTTTCAGTGGTGGGATTCAGTAGGTTCGCACCACTTCGGCAGAACCAGTTGTTAAAATGGTGCTTGCGAACAACCAGTCGTTAAATTATTTGAATCCCACCACCGGAACCGGTTGTTAAATTAGTTGAATCCCACAGGTTCCGTTTGTGGCTAATGGCATACTAATTCTTCATAGTGGATGCTTGATGAATGCTGGGATGGCCAGATGCTGGGAGAGGCAATAGCCATTCTTCCAGTGACAGCAATTCTATTCCCACTAATGTGATTGGCTCAGGTGAAGTCTTGTTTCTCTAACTTTTGCCAGAAACCTGACATGATGTGCAGAGAGAAAACAAGCAAGACACCCAAGGGCGGGGGTGCAT
Source organism: Sphaerodactylus townsendi (assembly GCF_021028975.2). Taxonomy (NCBI): domain Eukaryota; kingdom Metazoa; phylum Chordata; class Lepidosauria; order Squamata; family Sphaerodactylidae; genus Sphaerodactylus; species Sphaerodactylus townsendi. Next base: position 168,683,491 of record NC_059425.1, on the reverse strand, counting down.
CCACAGAAAAGAGTCTTCATCCTGCTAATTAATTTTTGTTTGTTTTAAATGACCGTGCTGTTGTAATGCTATATTTGGCAGACAGTGCAACATTCAAAGTAGAAAGAAATAGTTATTTAATAACTGTGTTGTACTCTTGAGTATGCCTCCCTCAAAAAGAGAGGTGTGTGAGCTGTACAAGCATTAGAGCTACTGTTTGAAAATGTGAAGTACCTTTGTTGACATACTATACAAATTCATATCCATAGACGCAAATAAAAATAAGGTATGAACACAAAGATTAAAATTTGAGCTATGAGTAATAAATGATACAAGGAACATGTTTAACAGAAACATCTCCATTCAGGCAGGCTTCATTTTTAGTATTAGTGTAAAAAAGGAAGCTACTAAACTAGTGATTTTTGGATCTTTATCGGATAAAAGAAATTGGAGTTGTTTCTTTTGATTTGTGTTGTTTAAGGCTATACTGAGATGGACTGCAGGATCAATTAATTTCTCACGCAGATCTCTGTAGTGATTGCAATCGAAAAGTATGTGAGCAGTGGAATCTGGCTTTTCTTTTCTGCATGAACATTAACATAGAGCACATGGAGTATGAAGGAATCTCCTTGAGAGCACCGTTGACGGGAAGGAGTTCATCCTGGCGATCATATTAGAGCTACTAGTAGCAGTACACAAAGAGGCTATCGTAAGAGGTTTTTTGTTTTTTTGAAAAAAAGCTAGTTTCACATTTATCTCAATCTGGCATCAACAAGTCATGACATTGCTGGCCTATGCTAAGTGCTGCTGTTCAACCAGTAGCCATGGTTTTACATTGTAGAGCCATCTCTTTTAGAGAGCCAGCATGGTGTAGTGGTTAAGAGCAAGTGGACTCTAGTCTGAAGAACCGGGTTTGATTCCCCACAACTCCACCTTAGAAGTGGTCTCTAATCGGATGAACTAGATCAGGGGTAGGGAACCTGCGGCTCTCCAGATGTTCAGGAACTACAATTCCCATCAGCCTCTGTCAGCATGGCCAATTGGCCATGCTGGTAGGGGCTGATGGGAATTGTAGTTCCTGAACATCTGGAGAGCCGCAGGTTCCCTACCCCTGAACTAGATGAAACCTGTTGGTGGACCTTGATTTAATGGCAGTTCTTCCGAACTGTCTCACCTATCTCACAAGGTGGCTTTCTGTTGTGATGAGAGGAAGGGAAGGAGTTTGTAAGTCACTTATGGTTGAGAAAAGCAGGGTATAAATCCAAACTTTTATTGTTATGATGATTCATTTCTTTCAGTGATGGAAGCTGCTCCACTACCCACAAACAAATGTATAGGCCAGCGATGCACCTAAATTCCTGATTCTGAATTTCTGAATTGAAATATCCTCTCTGGAGGATTAACAATGTGAAATTATCCCATCAGCTGATGGGAAAGGAAAGTTAGCACCCAAAGGTTAAGTTGCTTTCCCTGATTATGTTTTTTACTTGGAGTTGGATCCAGTTGAATACTTCCACTGATTTTCTTCTCCTGTTAGTGGATCTCTGACTCCCTACTCCAGCCATTCCACAAGGTCCCCCATCCTACTAGGGCAACATTCAAGCTGTAGCAGAAAGGCCCCTTCTGCACATGCAAAATAATGCGCATTCAATCCACTTTCACAATTGTTTGAAAGTGGATTTTGGTATTCCACACAGGTCGGTTCCCCAATTAATCGCATGATACTCACACGAAATAGCCAGGTTTCACAAGAACTCCCCACTACATGATCGCCAAACACGGATTCATCCCGGTTCTGGCGCTCCCTCTCCTCCTGATCACATGTTTTTTTTCAGAACCTGCATAAAAGTGCACCTTTTTAAAACACACACGCTGAATCCAGATTGGTGGGGAAGATCAAGGTTTCAATTTAGATTGAATTTCCTGCCATTGGCAGTGACGTGGAGCCTTCCAGCCAATCAGAGTGCAGTGGGCTGTGTGCGATTCACGCACAGCCCTTCTTTTTTTGTTTTGCGCCGGCGGAGGCTACATGGAAATGTGGCTGCATGGGACGTGATTTCTGTGCCAACTGTTAACTAAAATTACATTTTTGTGCCAGTGCAGCTGCATGGGTAAAGAGTAGCGAAGCCATGCATAAACGTAGCTTAGAAGAAGAAGAGGAGTTTGGATTTATATCCCCCCTTTCTCTCCTACAGGAGACTCAAAGGGGCTTACAATCTCCTTGCCCTTCCCCCCTCACAACAAACACCCTGTGAGGTGGGTGGGGCTGAGAGAGCTCAGAGAAGCTGTGACTAGCCCAAGGTCACCCAGCTGGCGGGTGTGGGAGTGCACAGGCTAATCTGAATTCCCCCGATAGGCCTCCACAGCTCAGGCGGCAGAGCTGGGAATCAAACCCGGTTCCTCCAGAATAGAATGCACCTGCTCTTAACCACTACGCCATTGCTTAGTGTGAAAAACAGCTACCGTCCTATCTATGCATGTGTGTGGTGACGTAGCTGCGCAAAAAATTTTTTTAAAAAAAATTCCCACCCCAACACAGTGCAACAACCTATCAGGACAAGGAAGAAAAAGCCTCTGAGCAGATCGCACGTTCGATCGCGTGATCATGGGGATTGCTGCACTGTTTGAAAGCGTGATAGACATAGATGTCTTCATCACACACACGCTGCAGTGGGGAGGGTGAAACCTCGATGAAAGGGTGCCAATTCTTTTTAAACCTGGTTGTATCTAGATTTAATTTCTCAGTGGGGAAATGGCCACAGTAAAATCCAGCTTCAAAGTGCATTGAAAGTGGATTGAAAGTGCATTATTCTGCATGTGCGAAAGGGGCCAGAGGAAAGCAAGAATGTTGTGTTGGCCTTCCATCAGCAACAGTAGTTTGCTATCAAGATATGTGTTCAGGTTTTTTTTGTCTCTTATGTGTGTGTGTCCCCACCATATTTGTTTAGAGCCATTGTTAGCAGAAGGAAACCAATTTAAATAAGTGCCACCATTTCTTTCCTTTCGCCACTTTTGTCATTTATTCCATCTGCATTACTGCTCAGCACCATCATTAAACAGATATCCTTAATGCTTTCCTTCATTCCACGATAAAAAAAGAAACCCTTCCCTCTCAAACGCACACACCAAAGTCCCTCAGTAAGTTCACATTCCAATAAGGGCTTATAAATTATGTAGGCAACACAATGAGATCATTTGAAATGGTGTTTGCATCTGCTAGGAGACTTTAAAATGTAATGGATTTTTAAGTAATTAGCATGAGCTATTTACCACACTGCATTTGGAATGTGGGAGTAACTGGATATAAAAAAATAAATATGAATTCGATGTGCATAAATTGCTTGTTCCTTGCTGCGCTGTGCATTATTTAAAAATAAATAAAAAGTTGGTGCTTAAGTGTGCTATCCCGATTTCAGGGAGGATGTGAAATACTACATGGACTCTTTTAAACAAATGATCTTTCGTCAACCCGAGAATGATGGGCTACTTCAGTGTGCGCACTGACATGACATAATGTGGCAGGCATTTGTAATGTTGTGTCCTGGCCAGCTTAATACTTCCTCACTTATACAAGTTCAGCTAACGTACTAAGAATCTTAACCATGGCTTCCATCTCTATATTTTAGATTCTCTGTATACTGAGAAAGTGTTTTTAGGATCATTCAAGGCCAGTGGCATAGTGCCCCATGAGGTGGGGGGGGCATGACGCCCCGGGCGGAGCTGCGGCGGAGGCGTGGCTCGGCCATGGAGGCAGCATGATGGAGGCATTCTGGGGCATTCCGGGGGGGGGGGCATGGGCGGCGCTGCAGTAGTGGCACAAGGCATGCACAGGCCCTGGGCACAGTTTCTGTTCAAGGCAGAATATCAGTTTCCTGGACTGTTCTACTCATGAATCAGTGGTGGACAAACCGATGTCACCAAACGTGAGTAAAATTGGGATGGCGGGTATGGTTATAGTTGTATCTGCCATCTGAATCCCAATAGTATTTCTAAACAAGTCTTTGGGCTAGTATTGGTAGCATGGAAGCAGAATGTGTGTATGGCAATACATTTAAACAGTATGCTAAGAAGTTGTAAACAAACCATTCCCGTGTTCAACGACTCAATATTCTGTCACCCCCAAAAAAGAAGCCTCAATAGTCTTAGGGCAGGAATAAATAACGCATCAATGATAATGCAATCCTCAGCAAAGTTACACCTTTCTAGATCCATTGAGGTTTTAGAAGGGTAAAATTTTGCTTAGGACAGCACTGTTGTATACAAATAGTAGGAACACTTTCCCCAAGCCCCCATGTTTACAGAAAGCTTTTTCTGGTTGTGTCAGTGATGATTATCTATCCCACACTTGGGAGATGCACAAACCTTTCTTTTTATTTTGTTTGTTTTTCTTTTTTTTTGAGTGTGTCAAAAAGCTTGATTTGGTTTTGTTGGATTAACTATTAAAGCAGTTTGTTTTCCATGTTTTCCATTGGTTTCAGCAGCCTTCAATAAAGATCCCAATCATGTGGCATCCCATTAACTGTGATGTGTTCAGTAAGCTTCAATAAGCATCAGGTCACCAGTTCAAAGCTCGTCTCTATAAATCATCTTGGACATCAAGCTTCCCCTTCCTTTCTATGGATGCCACAATGATGTTGTTTAGGACAGTTGTCTGCAAATGCAAATATGCATCAGAACTGAAAATTACTCAAACTGTGGCATACTTCGTAAGCTCAGGTAATTTAGAAGAAGAGGAGGAGGAGGAGGAGGAGGAGGAGGAGGAGTTTGGATTTATATCCCCCCTTTCTCTCCTGCAGGAGACTCAAAGGGGCTTACAATCTCCTTGCCCTTCCCACCTCACAACAAACACCCTGTGAGGTAGGTGGGGCTGAGAGAGCTCCGAGAAGCTGTGACTAGCCCAAGGTCACCCAGCTGGCGTGTGTGGGAGTGTACAGGCTAATTTGAATTCCCCAGATAAGGCTCCACAGCTCAGGCGGCAGAGCTGGGAATCAAACCCGGTTCCTCCAGACTAGATACACGAGCTCTAAACCTCCTACGCCACTGCTGCTCCTGTGCAAAGTTACATCTTTCTAAAAGCATTGAACTCACTGAGCTTGGAAGGCTGCAATGCTGTTTTGGTGCTTCTTGTCAACTTGTCTTTTCTGGCAGCTGGAACATGGCATGTGTCAATTGCGGTAACTCTTCCTCTGTTGCTATTTGTGACTGGTCAGAGCAGACATTCTGCAGCAGCACTTGATTAGCTGGTCAGTATCTGGATAAAGAGGGTTAAAAAAGGGAACATGAGAAAAACCAGTTGTAAACAGCATATGTAAGAGTTCGGAAGCAGCTGGTAGAAGAACAGCCCAGGGGTAGATTGCAGAATGGTGGTAGAATGTTGTCAAGTTGCAGCCAATTTATGGTGACCTTGTAGGATTTTCAAGACAAGAGATGGTAGGGGTGGTTTGCCATTGCTTGCTCCTACACAACAACCCTGAACTTTCTTAGTGATCTCCCATCCAAATAATAATCAGAGCTGACCCTGCTTAGCTTCTGAGATCTCACAAGATCAGACTATCCTGGGCCTTCCTGGTTAGGTTAAAAAAAAAGTAAAGCACTGAGCCATTTAAAAGAAGAAGAGTTTGGATTTATACTCCCTTTCTCTCCTCTAAGGAGACTCAAAGGGGCTTACAAACTCCTTTCCCTTCCTTTCCTCACAACAGACTCCTTATGAAGTAGGTGGGGCTGGGAAAGTTCTGAACAACTGTGACTAGCCCAAGGTCACTCAACAGGAATCTGGGAGTACGGAAACAAATCTGCTTCACCAGATAACACTCCGCACCTTGTTACCTAACTTAACAGGGGGAAGGATTTCTTATGGGGTTAGCACTGGGGAAGAATAGCTCAGTTTTGCAAATATGTTGGGGACAGAGCTTAGCTTGGCAGAGCAATGGGGAAAGCAACTTAGCTTGGCAGAGCTTTGGGGAAGAAGCAACTTAGCTTGGCAATGCGAGAGGCGGCTAGGCTGGAATCTTTGAGACTATGTATACGGGGAAATGTGGCAAGGAGCGTTCTGCAAAGTAACACAAGGAGTCCAAATCAAGTTTAAAATGTTTATATAAATTTGGTTTCAAGCACACATACAGGAAGATATGGAGGCACATACACACATGTTCCTAGAGATATAAAAAGGTGAGAAAAATAGGTTTGGATGATAGAAAGGGATTTGGGAAGCAGCAGGGTGACCCTTTGCATTAGGTTTCGAAAAGAGACCCTTTGCATTAGGTTTCGTTTCTTGCAGCTGTGCTGGGTTGGGGGCTGAGCTAATTAGCATCTCTATCTATTGTCCTAAACCCAGGGGATTGGTAGCCAATTGTTTCCTTAATTACATTAGCAACACCTTGAATAGGTGGTCGGTAGAGTAAGTCTCTGGCTACTGTAATTTAGCTGAGGCAGTGAGATTACATCAGGGATGGGAGCACTTTAGGAGCGCATCTTAACAGCCGGTCAGCATCACAACTGACCCGGCACCAACCCCAATTCCTATTGGGGTAAACAGATAGGTCCCAGACCACCGGGTGTTTGCCCCTTGCGGCCCCCTAACTGCTGGGTCATTGGGCTCCTTTGCAGAGGCCTTCCCGGTATGCTCCCAGAGCCCGACCCTTTCCAAGCCCCGTTCAGAGGCCCTGAACCACAGGGAGGTCCGTTGTGTGATTTTGGCCTCCCCACAAGGATGCACTCCTCTGCCCAAGCTGCTAGGGCTGTGATGTAAGTGGCAGCACATCTAACAACCCTGTCCCAAAAGGGAGGGAAGGTGGGTCAGTTTGCCAAAAGCACCAAAAAGAGGCGGAGGCCACCGCGTGCTGCCTATTATATAGGAAGAGTGCTCCACCCATCTCCCCGTGCATAACACACAACATTGCCGGGTGGAAAGGCTCCACCGTATGGCTGCCCAGGGCTACGCATACTCCGTGCACAGAGTTCACCACGTGCCCTGCCCCCTGTCACAATTACGGGTCTTGTTGAATCAAGTGCCGTCATTTTCAATTAAGGATACTCACACAGATTCATGAAGGATGGGGCCATCAGTGGATATTAGTCATGATGGTTAACTGGAACTTCTGTGTTTCTAGGCACCTCTGAACACTAGTTACTCGGGGAAAGAACAGGGAATGACAGGGGAAATTTTGTGGCTATCCTTGTGGGATTTCTGGGACAGCTAGCATTTGATTGGTTCATTTTGACAAAAGGATGCTGGACAACTAGTTGATCTATTATTCTGATACATCCAGGCTTTCCTTTGGCTCTCTAGGGGAAAGGAGCTGGAAGAGCAGTTGAGAGTGTGATGGAGGTAAAGGATTAGATCCAACCACCTTTTCTACTTGTAAAAAAGGGAGGAGGGTTCTACTTTGACTACCCCAAAGGGGGATGTTGAGGGTCATGGTACTCGGGTTGGGAGGGAGGAGGAGGGGCAAGCCTCTATCTGGTTTTTTTGGTTTAGCTTTCAGGAAGTTAATGTTGATTCTATGCGGAAATTCAATTTTAACATTATATGTATCAGAATTGGTTTTATCACTTGATTTAATAATTATGAACTGCATTTTTATTGTTGTTCACCAACCTGAGATAGATAGATTACTGGGGTGCTGTGTGGTTTCCGGGCTGTATGGCCGTGTTCTAGCAGCTTTCTCTCCTGACGTTTCGCCTGCATCTGTGGCTGGCATCTTCAGAGGATCTGATGGTAGGGATGCCTCTGAAGATCCTCTGAAGATGCCAGCCACAGATGCAGGTGAAACGTCAGGAGAGAATGCTGCTAGAACACGGCCATACAGCACCCCAGTGATTCCGGCCGTGAAAGCCTTCGACAATAGATGGATAGATGGATAGATGATAGATGGATAGATGGATAGATGATGGATGGATGGATGGATGGATGGATGGATGGATGGATGGATGGATGGATGGATGGATGGATGGATGGATGGATGGATGGATGGATGGATGGATGGATGGATGGATGGAGGGAGGGAGGGAGGGAGGGAGGGAGGGAGGGAGGGAGGGATGGAGGGAGGGAGGGAGACAGACAGACAGACAGACGGACGGGCGGGCGGGCGGACGGACGGATGGACGGACGGACAGATAGATAGTGTGGACAAAGCCATGTTGGGACAAGGACCGCAATAAGGAGGCAAACTGAGCAAAATTGATTGAAAGGCTGGCTGGATCCTATCCAATGTCAAGGCAGACAATAGCCCAGCATGTTTCTCTCTTTTAGCAACAAGGAAGAGCAGATCTTTTTTCTTACTCCATAGGCAATAATTGAAAACCCTGTTTTTTCCCCTGGAGCACTTTATCTTCTTTTGGCTTGAAAGTATAGGAAATTCCTTGCTCTTTTAATGATTGATTGATTCAGCAATAGTTAATAAACATTGCCTTCTATTCAAGTTACTTGTGATCAACAGGAGCTCAGGGTAGACAAATTCTATTTAGGATTCATTAGGTTCCTGCTGATTTTTTAAAAAAAATCCTATCCATTTTCTTACAGAATATGGGCTGGGATATACCTTAAACTCATACTGAATTTGGTCTGAATGGCCCATGTGAGAGAGATACGGCATGCCAATTTTCCACTTATCAGCTACTGTGCCAACCAGCTGCTTTCCCTGGGCCTCCTGAGTCTTGCAAACTCCCACACTTAAGTCCCAATGGAGTAGTGAACACCTCATGCAGTTCTTCAGTGAGCACCTCTGATTGACACCTACAGTGACACTGATGAAGTCCTGGGAGAGCAATTTCTATCCAGAACCCCTCAGCTGTAAAAAAGTGGTCTGCTCTGATGCAGAACCTTGGCTGGAGAAGTACGACTAGGTAAATCCCAAGGAAGCTCTGAAATGAAGAGATATACACTCATTTTCTGCCTTTCTAAACTCTCCCTCCACAGTAATCTTAGGATTTTAAAAAAAATGTCAGTGAAAAATGATACCTAGACATGAAATGGAAAAGGAAGGATATTAAGGAGAGGAGCGCTACAGTTTACTAATGACATATTAGAATAAAAACAGAGATTAATTGCATAATTTTTGAATTCAATAGACTGGTTTGACATGCTTAGAATGTCAGGGATCATTGTTTCCCCCCCCCCCCCCCAATGCCATTTACATGACAACAACTTCCCAACTTGATGATTCTTTGTCCTTCCTGGACTCCGCACTTCTGTGGTCCCAACCAGTAAGAGATCATGTTATTAATAGAAGAAGAAGAAGAAGAAGAGGGAAGAAGAAGAAGAAGAAGAAGAAGAAGAAGAAGAAGAAGAAGAAGAAGAAGAAGAAGAAGAAGAAGAAGAAGAAGAAGAAGAAGAAGAAGAAGAAGAAGAGTTGGATTTATATCCCCCCTTTCTCTCCTGCAGGAGACTCAAAGGGGCTTACAATCTCCTTGCCCTTCCCCCCTCACAACAAACACCCTGTGAGGTGGGTGGGGCTGAGAGAGCTCCGAGAAGTTGTGACTAGCCCAAGGTCACCCAGCTGGCATGTGTGGGAGTGCACAGGCTAATCTGAATTCCCCAGATAAGCCTCCACAGCTCAGCGGCAGAGCTGGGATTCAAACCCAGTTCCTCCAGATTAGATACACGAGCTCTTAACCTCCTACGCCACTGCTGCTCAATAGGAACATGTCATCAACATAAATAGTCCATTAGATTTCATTCATTTAAAATATATCTATCCCACTTTTCAACTAAATGATACTGATGTTTATAGATTTTTTTAAAAAAAATAGAGTAAAACAATCTGATTGGCTGGACACTGGTGTCCGCAAAGGGAACTGAGAGTTAGAAAAAGACCAGTTTCAGTGAACCAACAACTGCTTTTGCAGTGTCAAAAAATATTGGAAAGGGAAAAAGGTTTTCAGCAACAGCAAAAAGTACAATGGAACAGCAAGTAGCTTTAGATTAGTCGCCCTGTTACGTAAATTGGTGGTCTGCCTTCTAATAATTAATTTGGGGAATGGGAGAATAGAAAGCAGCTTAGCAAGAGGTAGGCAACAGCAGAATTCTCCACCAGTGTGTGACAGGATACTTTTTTAGAAGACTGGACCCAGAAATAGCAAGGAGAACTATGGATACTGAAAAGGGATTTTTATTAAAAAATAAATATATATTACAAACAAAAGTGTTTCAAGCATACAGAGCCTGAGGAAATAAAGAGTAGAGTGAAAATTAGAATTTGTTCAGGTGATACATTACCTATCCAGAAGATCAAAGAGTGAATAACAATGCACAGCCAGCACATAGTGACGAGAAAGAGGGTTATGTTGGGATAGAACCACACATTCACAAGGGCCAATCTGCTTCCCACCTTTATAGGGTAAAATGTGTTCTGAGGTAATGATGCTCAATGTGCCTTATTAAAAACAATGTGTTTAATGAGATTTTCAGTGGGTGCTTTGTCTTCTCAGAGACCTCTGAATGGTGGTCTCCAGTTTTAACAAAAAGAAACATTAAGCTGCTGGGTGTGAAACCAGTTCCTTAGGAGATGCTTTCAAGGGTCGATTCCACACTTGCGTTATCAACCTAAGTTCGAACTGCATTCAATCTAAGTGCTCCGCACAACTACTGGGATCGACGTGGTTTTGTACCAGCTTCGCCCCGTGTAACGGTCACATTTCCAGTTGGGAACTGCTATTTTTTCAGGGAACCACGCTCGAACTCAGCTCTATTCCAGTAAAGTGCGGAATCTCTGGTGCCAGGAGTCCCCCATTCAGCCAATCACAGCTGAGTGTTTCGGGCATGCGTACAGCTGGCCAATCAAAAAACACCACCTTCGTCCCTCCATTCCTGTGGCAGTTTTTTTTATAACGTGTGTGGGGATAGACGGAACATGGCCGTAGAACAGCAGCCAATCGGAACGGAGCGGCAAAGAAGCACAGGATAATTCCGCCCTCTGAGCTGGGATCAGGCTGGTTGCAGTGGGTTGTGCTCCACACAAAAAAATGGATGTCTCTCAGAAGGTTGTGGGATCCATCTTGTATGTCAAGCCTGGGCAGGAAGGCCTTAGGCCACTGAACTTTTCCCCTAGTCCCGTGGTGGCGAACCTATGGCACTCCAGATGTTGGCCATGCTGGCAGGGGCTGATGGGAATTGTAGTCCATGAACATCTGGAGTGCCATAGGTTCGCCACCAATGCCCTAGTCCTAAGGTGTGCTTGGCTGGACAATGGGGCTAAAAACTGCACTCCCTGCTGGCCAAAAACAAAAAATACACTAAAAATACAAAAAACACAAATGGGGCGGAGCTTCGGATATGTAATGGGGGGGGGTTGAACCTGAGAACACCCCCCCCCCTTACCTATGTCCTTGCCACAACCCCACTTGCATGTGGGCTTTTCCTTTTGCTCCTGGAAACACTGGTCATTTTCCTCTTCAGTGCTATTTTCCCTGGATGTTCCTTCAAAACTAGTACCTATCACCCATCACTGGTACCCTATCCAACTTCCTCTCTGTACTCTTACTTAGCTCTTGTATACTTTGTTCATTGCCTAAAATATATTTCTTGTTTTTCAATTGTTATTTTGTTAGTAAAATTATATTTTAATTATTCTGCTGCTCATTTGAGAGTTTTCACCCAGGACTATGCTGGTGTACATAGCTTATAACCCCAGTTACCCCCTCTTGCTCTTGGCCTCCCCAAACCAAAATGGAGACTGCCTACTTAGCATAGCATGCCTTGTCATTGTGACACCTAACGGGGTATCAAATTTAGGAGGCAAAGCACAAAATCCTGGATTCTTACAGGCAGGGGCATAATGAGGCAGCCCTGAGCAAACTGTAGCCCTGGGCAAAACCTGAGTTGGATGCACCCCCCCCCCGGGCGGCCACTCCACCATGACCAATTTTTTTTGCACCAGGACATTGGTGCCTGCAGGGGGCGCATTTTTGGATGTATTGGCACCAAAATTTCAGGGTATCATCTGGAAACTGTCCTTATGGTACCCGCAAAGTTTGGTGCAGTTTGGTTTAGGGGCCCCAAAGTTATGTATCCTCAAAGGGGGTGCCCCATCCCCCATTCTTTGCTAAGGAGATGGGGGCTATTTATTTATTTATTTATTTATTTATTTATTTATTTATTTATTTATTTATTTATTTATTTATTTATTTATTTATGTTTCAAATTTCTATCCCGCCCCGTCCCCGAAGGGCTCTGGGCGGCGCACAACATATAATGGATACAATCATAAAATATCATAAATAAACTAAAACTTATAAAAGCAGCGAAACTAACTACACATTAACATTTAAAATGTGAAATGAGTAAAAGCACAAGTATAGGTATAGGTGGCTCTCATACCTAATATCAAATACTTCCCTAGAGATAAAAGCATGGCCCCACCCCAATTTAAAACCTACCCCCATGGGGGGGGGATGGCAGGACCCCTCAATATGAGGGGACCCTGATGTAACTGCCCTAGGGGCAGGGCAGTAAGGGGGCACCATGTCAGCAGCTGGACACTCCAAAGGCCCGGTGGAACAACACAGTCTTACAGGCTACCCTTTTGAGGGTCCATAACTTTGGACCCCCTGAACCAAACTGCACCAAACCTTGGGGGTGCCATCATGACAGTCTCCAGATGATACCCTGAAATTTTGGTGCTGTTACGTCCAAGAATGCCCTCCCTGCAAAAACATCCCAAAATTTTCCCAAGAATCTTTGTTCTGCATTGAGTTTTCTGCATTGCTGTCAATGGGGGTTGCAGGCTGGGGGGGCACATTTCTGAAGGCACAATCTCAAAACTTTCAGGGTCTCATAAGGAGACTTCCCTAATGATGCCCCCCAGGTTTGGTGCAGTTTGGTTCAGGGGGGCCAAAGTTATGGACCCTCAAAACTGTAGCCCCCATCTCCTATTAGCTCCCATTGAAAACAATGGGGGATAGGGGCACCCCCTTTGCGAGTCCATAACTTTGGACTCCCTGAACCAAACCTCCTTGGGGGGTATCCTAAGGACAGTCTCCTGATGATATGCTGAAATGTTGGTGCCGATAGCCTAAAAACTGCGCCCCCTGCAGGCCAAAAATGGAAAACCACTAAAAATACCCAAAAATGAACCCAGCATTTTGATGCCCCCCACAAGATGATGCCCTGGGCAGCTGCCCACCTTTCCCAATGGGCATTGCGCCAGTGCTTACAGGCCCTTGTCAAGAGAATAGCATTTGGTTTTACTTTGGTACCTGCAAGAAGACCTGATACCTGAAAACAGGGTTGTATTCATGACACCTGGAATGTATATTTCTTCCATCAATGCAATCCATCAATTTTGTTGAATGCTGGGAAGATTTTCAGATATCACCAAAGAGCAACAGGACTTCCCTGCTTATCACCTACAGCTCCCAGCTCAAATCAGTCCAACTCATCATCAATAATCTTTGGCCTTTTCCTTGATAATGATACTTTTTTTTCTGGTTACAGTCTTGTCTTGCTCATCGGCAGTCCCTTTAACATGTTTGAGTTCTAAAACAGATACCAAAAGAATGACAGACACCTGGGTGAAATGTAATTTCACAAAAGACACCACCACAAAATGGCTGCCATGGGAAGGGGACAAATCTCTCTGCATGGGGAGAGAGAGAGATCAGAAGATGGTTGGAAGTTCTAAGTCACGTAGACTCCTATATGATGATGGCAGCTATAGCATAATGGGTGCTACCTTTGGGCATTTTCCAAAACATCTCCTGCTCCATGAGATACAAGAAAGTAAGTATAGGGAAAGAAGCAGAACACATACCACTGGGCACCAATTTTAGGATCACTGTTCTCAATTGTGTGTTTTTGGGTTTTATTGTTATGCTCACCTCTTGCACAGAAACAGCCATGAGTGAGTTACAATCTGACAGAACACTATTATTATTATTATTATTATTATTATTATTATTATTATTATTATTATTATTATTATTGTTGTTGTTGTTGTTGTTGTTGTTGTTGTTGTTGTTGTTGTTGTTGTTGTTGTTGTTGTTGTTGTTGTTGTTGTAGTAGTAGTAGTAGTAGTAGTAGTAGTAGTAGTAGTAGTAGTAGTAGAAGATTTCACAGCTGCCAGATCTTTAGCTGGTTGTTGGCCTTCATTACAATTCGAGCCTCACACAGAGGCCTAGGAAGTTGTATTATTATTGTTATTGTTATTGTCATCGTCATCGTCATCGTCATCATCATCATTAAATAATTTTGGAAGTTGTGAAATATGCATTAAATAAACATATGCAACGTAATATGCATTGAATAAACATATGCAGATTGCAGAAACGAGTTAAAGAAATCCCTGGAGGATCATCAAAAGGATGCAAAACAGAACTCTGGGTGCAAAATGATCATGGAACAAGTACCAAACAGAAGAAATGACTTCTGTTCAACCCTATGGCCTAGGACGTTTTCCAGCACAGACAGCTTTGTAAATATTCTGCCACTCCACCCGACTCCAGTTTTATTCTCTTGAACTTTTAAGCTTATGGTGAAAAGGCAAAACAATGGCATTTAACATGAGGTTTGTGGGAGGTATTTTTCTGTGCCTTCTTGCTTTTGCCTTTTTGGTAGGAGTATTACTACTGGGAAATTAAGTTTGATTTAGAAATCATTCAAGTATTATAAGCAAAGGCATTTTTTTTATTTCAAGGCGGGGGAAAAGGAGCTTAGGTGACATCACTTCTGAAAATAACGTATGTGAAGTGCTCTGAACACTTTTGAAATGTGATAGATAAATAAATATTATCACCCTTGACAAATCCACTAGAAAGATGTGAGAGTTGATGAAAACTGTGGTGTCACCTTTCAAAACTGCCAGGCAACAGACATGATTCATGGAATTTTAGAGCTGCCACCCAATTTTGCCAGAAGCGAATCTGAGAGGAATTGGGACAAAGAGATGGGAGAACATCTGAGAAATTTTGAGGAAAGCCAAGTGGGTTTCAATCTGAACAGGGTTTTTTCTTTCTCCCAGAGAAAATTGGACAACCTCTGCTATTACCAGATTTCACCTAAACAATGAGAAGAATTTGGGCCTGGTATCAAAGGATGGTTTGCAAGGATCATGGCTGGTTCCACACAGACATATCATTGAATAAAATGTCAATATTTTATCAGATTCCTCTTCGATGCAATGCATTTCAATAGAGTCAGTTTTCCTACTTAACTGCAAGATTTCAGCATATGGTCCCTCAAAGGTGTAGCCCCATGTCATGCACACAAAAAAAATCAAGAAAGCCTCGTATACTGGTAGCCCAAGCACTGAAGTTTCCTTTTCCAATGAAACATCTGAAGTATCTTGAGGAAAATCCAAAACTATGATTGACAAGATTTGTCAAGGTAATTTCACATAGCCCTATGAGGAATAACTAATTTGTTTCATGACCATACTTAATACTGAGATGGGAAACCACCCAGGAAGATTGTGGTTACTATGCAATGGGAGGCATTCACGTCTTGCCTGGAAGCCCCCATGGTGCTGAGGTCATCATGAGTCAGTTACAATCAAACAGCAGACTATTATTATTAGCAATCAGGATCACAGCCAGAAATTTTGGAAGTCTCATGGAGTATAAATCATCAACACAGATCTAAGTGCCTGCAGCTCATAATGGTACAGGTAGTCTTGTGCAAGCACCAGGTCATTACTGTCCCATGGAGGTGACATCTCACCACAATGTTTAGTGGGCAGACTATGTTTGGGTTGTGGTTTGCCATTGCCTTCCTTAGTCATCTACACTTTACCCCCAGCAAGCTGCAAACTCATTTTATTGACCCTGGAAGTGTGGCAGGCTGAGTCAGCTGGTAGCACAAATTGTTATTTAATTTGATTACTATTGAGTAACATTGATTGATTAAGGTTTCTTAGTTAATTCCATTGCTTTTGGACTCATTGGCTAGAACACTGGAAGGCTCTTGTGGATAGATATACAGTATGACCTGCTTGCTGTTCTTTCTGTCTCTGGAAAAAAAACAGATTTTTTTTAAAGAGGGCTGAAAATTTGGGGAGGGGCCTTGGAATATTCCTAGTGGGGCCAGACCTCCATAGGGCATCCTTATGATCTCAGCTGGCCATTCTATGTTTCCTAAAAAGCATAGCAAAGGCAAGTCCAATATTCACAGGTTGTCCACCATCTGTCTTCAAAGCATCTGTTCTGTTACGTTTTCCTGCTCTTTCAAATGAGTAATTATAGCAAGCTCGAAGGAAAAGTGTGCTTTTCACTTAATGAACTTGTCAGTGTGAATACCAAGTTATTCATGCCGAGAGAATACTTGGCAAAGAGGAAGCAGATCTTTGCCCCTTCTCACTCATCCAGCTTTCGGAAACTGAACTGCAAAGTTCAACACGTCTTGTTTGCAAACAAACTGCAGTGTCTCTCTGTAGTCTCAACCGGGGTTCTTTCTCTTATTGTTGCCATAGTAGCCGGGTTGTGACTTGCTAACCCAAGAGAAAAGAGAAGAGACAAACAAAGGGAAACATTCTGAGTAGCTCAGATGGAAGATTTGATTGATCTGCTCTCACACTGGAATTAATTCCTCCACTTATTAATGCTTTGTATTGAATTTCAACCTTGCAACCTGATGAACTAAGGCTGATCAAGACTGAATATGAGGCACAATTAAAACGATGGCTTAGATTTTTAAAAAAACATATACAAGAAAGTGATCTGCCTGAAAAAGTAGTGGTATTTCTTTCTTCAGCTTCTGAATTATTTTTGAGCAGAATTTTGTTTCCTGCCCTAATCATATAATGGACATGTTGCATGAGGAAAGAAGTGCACGGTGCCGTTGGGGGCATGACTTGGCTCCATGCCTTGTATGGCTTGGCCAATAAACAGGAGGCAGGGAGTGGTTACATAAGTTGACTCCATCTTTGGCCACACTTTTTTTGCTGAAGTTGCTGCCCATTTATCAAAACTATAACTTATATGTTAGTTGCACTTTGGGACTCAGCAGATATTCTAAGATATCAAAGGATGATATATGTTTAATCTAGCAGGTCATGGCTGCCTGACTGGAGGGGTTGTGGAAGAGGATTACTTTGGTTCTAAGCAACAGCGGCAACATCCTTAATCTCTCTGTAGTTTAGGCAGGGAGAAGGAATGGGGCTTGGTGTTTCATGTACAATTTAAAATTTTAACTATCAGAAGCTATGATGCCTTTGTTTCCAACCAGGGTGAGGTTGCCCGAAATACTGGCTGAAATCCTTCATAAGATGAAGATTCTGTCTAGGTCCCCTTACATTCAGAAGCAATGCTTGATTAGAACAGCTATCCGGCTACTATTTCAACAGCAGTACTCTGTGTCCTTAGATTAATCAGGCACCCTGTATTCTGTCCTCCTAAACTGAGGCCCCTTCCGCACACGCAAAATAATGCGTTTTCAAACCACTTTCACAACTGTTTGCAAGTGGATTTTGCCATTCCGCACAGCTTCAAAGAGCACTGAAAGCAGTTTGAAAGTGCATTATTCTGCATGTGCAGAATGAGCCAGAGTTTGGGGAGTTCTGGGTGCTTTTTAGGGAGTATGAGAGGTAGAAGTAGGATCCAGATTCTCTTGATTCATGGAATACCATACATAGCCCTTGGAATGACAGCCAAAGAATCTCAGGAAATAAAGTCATCATACTTAAAATTTTAAAATTAAATTTAGAACAGAAGTGTGTTCACTGTAGCTTCAGAAATAATCAAGCATGGCTATAGATGAAGCACAAGTGATTTGCTCTTGCTCTCTTGGGGATTCCATAGCAGAATGCAGAATCTCCCTTACGCAGATAGAAACCACAACCTGGCCAATGGGATCTTAGAACTTTTACTTTGCACAAGAAACAAAGCTTCATCTGGACAGATGAAGTAATTGTGCTTCTGTCATGACTTCGAATGAATGTTCAAAACCACAGCATTCACACACGCCAGCTGGGTTGCCTTGGGCTAGTCACAGCTTCTCGGAGCTCTCTCAGCCCCACCTACCACACAGGGTGTTTGTTGTGAGGGGGGAAGGGCAAGGAGATTGTCAGCCCCTTTGAGTCTCCTGCAGGAGAGAAAGGGGGGATATAAATCCAAACTCTTCTTCTTCTTCTTCTTCACCAGTTGCAGTGTACCACTGAAGATTTGAGATAGGTCTCTATTGACAGACCTAAATACTGTGATCAACATACTATGGATTGAGTTCGCCAGCCAATCATTAGGACTGTAGTTTTGAGGTAATCAGGACACCAATAGTGGATGCTGAAGATCTTGCACTATGAGAGGTACAATAGACTGGTCTCATGCTGTGGAGAACTAATTTGTCCCTAACAAATCTGATATGTGATTTGCTTTCGTTAAAACAAATAAAGATAGTCCTGGCATGGAACATAGTATTTGCCAGTTGATGTATTTTAAGGTCCTTTCTGTTTAGATGTAAACCATTAGGAGTCTAGTTTGCACAGAGTCTGTTCGAATGAGGGACAAGGAATGATATAGTATAGTCCAATCTTGGCATATGTCAGAAGCTAAACAGTGCTGTTACTTGGAAGGGGGACGGCCATGGAAGACTTTACAGCAGTGGTTCTCAACCTTCCTAATGCCGCGACTCTTTAATACAGTTCCTCATGTTGTGGTGACCCCCAAACATAACATTGGTATGTATAAAATATAAAAGACCATTTTCTGATGGTCATAGGTGACCCCTGTGAAAGGGTCATTCGACCCCCAAAGGGGTCGCGACCCCCAGGTTGAGAACTGCTGCTCTACAGAGAAATGCAATGGCAAGCCACCTCTGCTTCTCACTTACCTTGAAAGCCCCTTGCTAGAGGATGCTACAAATTGGCTACAACTGGACAGCACTTACATACAGATGTTCAAATGAACTGGGATTGTCCATACACAAAAATAAGTTCTTGGAATGTGACCTTAATTGCATTTAATGAAAGCTGACTACAACTTTGCAGAAAGCCATAAATGTCTACATTTTTTTAAATTAATTCTAAGATTTTGGTTACATCTTTCCCAGCAAGGGAGAGGGGAAAAAATGATGTGAGGACACAGTACAACCGACTGAAATATTAAATCAAAGCAATCCCATCTAAAAGAGAAACGTACATGGATAGATCACAACGGGTCAAACAATAAAGTGCCCGTTGCCTCCTGTCAAAGTCAAAGTCCTATCATAGTGCAAGTGTTATAAGATGCCTGATAGAAATATTTTCAGAATGAGAAAATCTATATCATGTGGCAGAGGGGTCTGTACTGCAAAAAAATGTATTTAGGCTGCTTCCAAATTGAGTTGGGAACATAAGCTTGACAACTGCTGTGTGATATGCTTAGTAGCAGGAATATTAAGCTTGTGTAGTTGGTTTAGGATTAATGACTCTTGACTGCTCCCTGAATAGACCAGAAAAGAATTGCTGCCTCAGCTATCTTTCTCACTGATGGCCCATCTTTCCTTGTCTGGGTCACACTGTAACTGATATAGACCTATATTATGGGATTGTCAGAAACATTGTTGTAGCGCAATAAATTGAATTGTGCCATATAAAAACGTGTAGCCAGTAGGGTGCAGTATTTAAAGGCACGTTATTGGAAATAAGACCCATTGAATAGCATGGTAGAACTGCTCCCACAGGATGTGATCCCAAGCATATTTAATAGGGATTGATCACTGAACATAGTGGGTCTTAATTCAGAAGAAGAGTTGGTTTTTATACCCCGCTTTTCTGTCCCGTAAGGAGTGTCAAAGGAACTTACAAACTCCTTCCCTTCCTCTCCCCACAAAAGGCCCCTGTGAGGCACATGGGGTGGAGAGAGTTCAGAGAGAACTATGGCTAGCCCAAGGTCACCCAGCAGGCTTCATGTGTAAGAGTGGGGAATCAAATCTGGTTTCCAGACTAGAGATCACCACTCTTAACCACTATCCGACGCTGGTGTACTCTACGTGGTTAGCATTGATCAGCTTGGACCAGAAGTCTTCAAACTATGGTCCTCCAGATGTTCATGGACTACAATTCCCATCAGCCTCTGCCAGCATGGCCAAGTGGCAGGGCTGATGGGAATTCTAGTTCCTGAACATCTGAAGGGCCATAGTTTGAAGACCCTGGCTTGGACTATAGATTCATGGTTTCAGATTCCTCCCCTGGAAATCTATTTGGAGGCAAGTTGATATCGTTTCTGATCTTTTATTAATTATTATTAATAATATTGTTTAATAAGAGTTATTGGCCCTTCGGCCTGGTTCAGGTGTTAGTGATTTTATTGAATTATTTCATGATTTTAATGTTTTAAATTGTTCTACGTGGACCACCTTGGGGACATAAATTTAGTAGAAAGGAGGCATAAAAATGCTTTAAATGAATAAAGAACTTGTTCTTGAGAAATGACCATTATCTGCTATTCAGAAAAAAAAAGTTTTAAATGGAAGTATCAATTTTGTGCCAGTCACTGTCTGTCTCTCATCCTTCATGGGTTGATGAGAGGACACCCATTTATAAGACCCTGAAATCCTTCGAGAAGGGTACAACAAAGCCTCGTCATATGTACTTGAATGTTTTACAAAGCTGCCATATTGTTTAAAATGTGCTTATTGAATTGAATATTTCAGCCTACCTTTTCTCAACAATCCCACAACGTGTGATTGGTGTTTGGAATATGCTGCCACAGGAGGTGGTGATGGCCACTAACCTGGATAGCTTTAAAAAGGGCTTGGACAGATTTATGGAGGAGAAGTCGATCTATGGCTACCAATCTTGATCCTCCTTGATCTCAGATTGCAAATGCCTTAGCAGACCAGGTGCTTGGGAGCAGCAGCAGCAGAAGGCCATTGCTTTCACATCCTGCATGTGAGCTCCCAAAGGCACCTGGTGGGCCACTGCGAGTAGCAGAGAGCTGGACTAGATGGACTCTGGTCTGATCCAGCAGGCTTATTCTTATGTTCCCCTATCAGAGGAGGCCTGAGGTGGCTTACGGAATCACCAGTCAACCCCCTCCAAACCCAATTAAAACAAAATTAACCATAATCAACAACAACAAATAAAATAATCATATAACTAACTCTGGCCATTGTGAACCACAGGCTGTCCTACAACCGTTTTCTGAAAGCTAGGAGAACAGAAGAAAGCAATTGTTTTAGAAGTTTAGAGCTACTGTGAGAAAGATCAAGAGCAGGCTGAGACTGCTCTCTCTCTCACACACAGCTACCCTGTTGGAGAAGGAGCAACATGCAGATAGTAAAAAGTAGAACATAACAGCTCTTGGGTTCATACAACAGCAGATAGTCTCTGAAGTATGCAAAAAATAAGATACACTTTTTCTAAGTGCACTAGCCCTTACACGTGCAGGCAGACAGTGTGGCTATTATTAATGTTGCTGTTGTTGTTCTTAATAATAATATCATGACAATATCATTGTTGTCATCATCAGAAATATACAATGGCCTGGATCCAGAAGAGTATTTCCATGAATAAAATTATTTCTGCCCTTGGAGCACAACTCTCCCAGCTCTCCTGATGCCACCCCAAATACTTCCCTGAAATATGGTCCCTGGCTAACAGAAGAACCTCAAGTATAGCATTTGGGGAGAAATTTGGGGCTGTGTCAGGGGGAAGGGATGGGAGAAGGTCATGTACCATGGGAAGAAATACTTCAGTCTACAGAAAAATTCCATTATATCCCTATGTGTGTTTCTAGAACTGTAAATTTGACTTGTGTATTGACAAAAATGTTTTTGATTTCTCAGGCATATAAGATTCTGAATAGGCTATAGTTTGCCAATTATTACAATTCCATACATATTGAAAGGGAATAATGAAGGCTGTAGGGGTTTGGATATGTGTTGGGGAATAGAAGGCAAGGGGAAGAATCAAGTGAAGACTCTAAATGGAGCTAGTCAACTTGAGTATACGCACAGATCACCCAAATCTGGATGATTGCTGCATTCCTCCTATTTTATATTCTCCCGCAATATTCTAAATACTTTTTGATGGCATGCTAAAAAGTTGAAAGTTCTATTGCCTGCACACCCCTTGGCATCACAGGGTGCCAAAGCAAGAGACAGAAGCTGAAATGTTTCAGATTTCTCTCACCCGGTACATTTTTGTTTGAGTCCATCTGCTCTCCTGTGCCTACTTGGGAATGCACAACACCTCTGCTTCACTAGCTGCCAAACTGAATAGAGTGTGGGAGGGAATATTAAAATGACACTTTTGATCCAAACTGTGCCTCTTTATTAAAATGGGAAAAGAGGTCCCAGATTGCCTTCATTTTCTAAGCCTGCCGAATAATCTACTAAGGGGCAACAGGCTATTGAAATAATCACAGCTGAGTAGTGAGCAAAGATTTCCCTTTATCAGGTTTCCTATTCGGGGGCACCAAAAGAGTCCACACAATAGAGATGCCACGAAGTTTCATTTCAAGTCAATAGTCACAGTGTTGCAAAGGGCACAACAGTGCAGAGAATATGGATAGTTTAAAAGCTATTTAGATTAGAGCTGAACCAAAGGGAGGTGATTTTCATGAAGAAATTTCAGGCGTTGAAAAATGTGCTCCTCCTTTTCAGTGATGCTTTTTAGAGATCCCAGGGAAAAGAGACAAAAAGTTCACGTGCTCAGAAACACATCTTCTAGTGGGCTTTGTTTGCCTTCAGTTCCAAGCATTGCCCATGTAACTGGTTCAAGAGATGTTGCCTCACCCTAATGGATTCATTTTCCAGATGTCTGGGAAGAATGAAACTTTAAAAATGAAAAAAGGATAGGTAAATGGCACCAAAATAGGAGAGATGACACTTAATACAGCATTCTGCAAATCTTGGGGGAACACCTACCTGTTTGTTCTCTTCTCACTGAATGGGGGTGTGGTGAGTTGAGTAAGTGGGTAGGCAGAAGTGAGTAAGGAAGGATGGGCAGGGAAGGCAAACTGGAATGGCAAAGGGGCCCACTAAAGAAAGTAATTTGAAACTGGAGATGGTTCTATTCAATAGAACTTGTACCATTGAACTGATACAAAAATTAAATAACAGAAGGGCCAAGATACATCCCTGTTTCACATCCCTTTTGACAGAAATTGTGCCAGTCAAGTGGCTCTGTGGATTATCCTGGAATACCATTTCAGATTTTATTGTGCAGTTAAAGTAAGGAGATATTGACAAGTAAGGCCAAGATTCTCAACAGAGCTGAGACTTTTAGATATATTCAGCTCCAAGATACCTGCATATGAAGAAGCTTTACTTTTTATACCTTTTTATAGTAATCACACAAGTCAAGGAGTTACCTTTCTCTCTTTTTTTTCTTTCAGCACACAGATTTGTGCCTTTGGCATTCATTGGCCCATTTTATGCTTATAACAATAGTCACTTCCTGGAGTCAGTGAGACAACCTAAAATACATGTGTGGTCTGAGAAATGGTGTGTGTGCTGGATACGTTGTCTAAATAGCACTTCTGCTTCATTCATTACTGCCAGTTTTTATTCAGTTTTTTTCTAAGACGACTGAACTTCCAGCAGGGAGAAAAAAGTGAGCATCCTTGTTCAAATAAAGTGCAAAACAACAATAGCTATGAGGTTCACCCAGCACAAATCAGCCATACAGGCAAAGATAACTGGGCCCCTTTCAGATTACCATTCTATACTAGGCATCATACATAGTTGGCCCATTTCGGAGTATAGAGATGGGCATTTTTATAGATCAGTGGGTCCAGGGAGTCCTCTCCAGATAGCCAGGAATTATAATTACACCTATCAGCCCCTACCAGCATGGCCAATTGGCTTTTCATTCTTGACAGAGGGTGATGGGAATTGTAGTTCATGAACATCTGGAGAGCCGCAGGTTCCCTACCCCTGTTATAGATCATTTCAATCCTTCCATGAACTACCTCTAAAATGCTCTGGCCAGTTCGACCAACACCACTGTGGATTTCCTGCCTTTTTTCACACAATGTTCTTTTTCAGTTACAGCAACAGACTTGTCAATGGCACTGCTATAATATTATAGCACAAACATTAGAATATTTTCAAAATGCTGGAAAAGAATGCATGGCAGATAAAGGGGAGGTAGTGGCCCTTTCCAAAATGCTCCGGACAGTTCAAACAGTATATTGGAGCAATTTAGAAGTTCAAGGAAGAATTGGAAATGGGAGAAAAAGCCCCACAATGCTGGCAGGGTGCCTGAACAGGTGAAAAAAAATCTGTTAGTAGCTTGGGAGCTGAACCATATATGTGAATTCGACACATGCAAAAATGCATTAGGCAAACCCATTGCTCAACTGGATTGCAGTGGCAGCTTGAAAGGTGCCCTAAACTTCTAAAGGTGGAAGGAGAATACTCAAAGAGAAATATACCCCTACCCTAATTCCCTCTCCTTTAAGCCCAGATGTATAATGGTTGACTGTGGTGACTCACTGTTGAAGGAGAGGTATCTACATGTGTTCAAAAACACACACTCTGTCTGTCTGTTTTTATCAAGGTTAGGCTGTGTTATTGAAAATGAATTCTGGAACTAAACCCTACATCGATGTGCTTGCTGACCTCAATGTGCTTTGGATCAGTAGCCTTTATTATCTGACTTAGGTTTGTGCCCTATTAATCTGCAGGCCAAAAACATCCGACCTTCTGTTAAAAGCAACAGTAGGAATATCTGCCTCTCACCTTCCACATTTCCAAAAGCCCTCTATTGCCATTGCCAAGCTAAAATATACTTTTATCTGTGTGAGGTACAGATGCACACTTTGAACACCATTGAAGGCAAAAAGATCTGAGGAAAGTACTTGGTATGCTTCCTTATATAAAAAAAAGTGTATAAATTTCTGTGGCTTATACCCATTTGGATGGAACACCTAACCTTCCTATGAAGCTTCATGTGTGTCTGTTTGTAGGGGAGCCTTTGTCTTGGTTCTGGAAGGGTTGGCTCCCAAACCTATATGAAAAAAAAAATCCTTTGTCTCCCCTTTTAGTTCTCTAAAATCAGTACTCTACAGAATTAAAAAAAAACTTTGTTGAGTTTAAAACAAAAGTTTTCTCTGTCTCTCTCAATGAGTCACGCTAAAGCATGGCAAGCTGTGATGAGTACATACAAGAACATAAGAACAAGCTATCAGTTGCTTGGACGCCATCAGACCAGACTCCTATCTAGTCCAGTTCCTCTGTTACTCGCAGTGGCTCCACCAGGGTGCCACATTGGGAGCCTCAAGCATGGCAGGGATGTGAAAGCACACTGGCCTTCTTGCAGCCAAGGTTGCTCCCTGTTAACCTTGGACTGTTAAGGCACGGTGCATCTCAGGATCAAGGAGGCATCAAGATTGAGTAGCCATATATCTACTCTCCATAAATACTGGTCCAAGCTCCCTTTAAAGCTAGTTCAAGCAGGTTAGTGGCCTATCACCCCCTCCTGTGGCAGCATATTCCAAACACCAACTCACATCGCATTGTAATGAAGAAGGGTTTCCCCTTTATTAATGGTCCTAATTCTTCCCCCAGCATTTTCAAATGAATGCCCCCTGGTTCTAGTGTATTGTGAGAAAAGAGAGAAAAAATGTCCTCTGTCGTAACATTTTCTACCCCATGGCATAATTTTATAGATTCTGCAATCATATCCCCCCTCAGACGTCTCCTCTCCAAACTAAAAGAGTCTCCAAATGCTGCAGCCTCTCCCTCATAAGGAAGGTGCTCCAGTCCTCAATCATCCTCGCTAGTCTCTTCTCTGCACTTCTTTTTTCTATCTCTTCAATATCCTTTTTGAGATGTGTGGTGGACCAGGAACTGAAACACAGTGCACTCCAAGTGCGGTCTGACTAATGGCTCTTATATATATGGGGCATGTACATAAATCTTTGCAGTTTCCATTCTCATCCTCAATTTCTCTAATGATCCCCAGCATAGGAGCTTGTTCCTTTTTTCACAGTTGCTATGTCATACTGAGTTGACATCTCCATGGAACTATCAACTAAGACGCTTCCCAACCCTTTCTCCTGGCTTTGTGTGACTGATAGCACTGACCCCTGTAGCGTGTATGTGAAGTTTGGATTTTTTTTTGCCCCTCATGTGCATCACTCTTACATTTTGCTAAGCATTGAACTGTGCATTTGCCATTTCCTGGAGCCCCACTCCCACCTAATTTATCAAGGTCCGCTTTGAGTTTCCTTCTCTTCACAACTCCTTTTAGTGCTCTCAACCAATTCTACATTAATTTGGTATCATCTGTGGAAACTCTGGCCACCACTTCTAACAAGTGGTGTATAGAAAGTATAGCACAACTGACAAACAGAAGCCTATTGCTTCAGCATATATTGAAACAGGAGCAGCTGCAGAGATTTCCATTGGTACCAAGGGAAAGGATTATTGCTGGTAGAATGTAATAATGTCACCTAGAGCATGTCACCTCCAGAAGAAATAGGACACAGTTTTCCCCATGCTTCTGAGAGACTGCTTAAATTCATTTGTGTTTGCATGCTACTGTGTAATATGTGAGGCACAGAGCTCTCCAGCATCAGAAAGGAAGTTAACCGCTTGCGAAGAGGAAGAACATGGCAAGAGAGCTGTCAAAGGTGCTGAAAGGAATTCCTAAAAAAATGTCACACACATTTGCAATCATATGAAAACCTTATAGGCTGGAAATGGACCTTCCAAGCTGCATGTGAGTGACTGTCAGGTTTGACAATTTCTCAAAGGGTGTGTGTGTGTGTGTGTGTGTGTGGAAAAACTAGGTTTGGGCAAAGTCTCAGTAGTTGCTGTTTTGTACCAGTTTTTTTAACTGAATATTTACTAGGAAAATGGGAGGGGGGGGAGAGATGAATTATTAATGTGCTGAGGAAAAATTAATAAAACATATTGGGAAATTTGGTTTCTAGTTTTGCAAAAAAAAAATGGTCTGCTTCCTGTAAACTCTAAAGAAGCTTCTGGAATTGGTGAACAGTGTGGCTTTGCAGACTTATTTTCTTTTCAAATGTAGTCTGATTGATCTCTATTGCGGCACACTCTTTCACATTTAAATTTTTGCTTATTTACAGGGTAGGCTGCAGGGGAAAATGCAGCAAAATAATAGGGAAATCTATACAAAAACACTTTGCTATTGTACAAGGCCAAACACAAGACCCATTTTTTAAACCAAACAAGCCCACAAATGTTGCCTTAAGCAACAAAAAGACTCTACTTCACGGGCATTTTTTTTAATGGTCCTGTTCATACGGGCTTGCTAGTAAGTTCTGCAGGAATTATGGGCAGATGTGTGGCCCTTCAGAGGGATGTGGAGGGAGCAATTGAGATACTTCATAGTTCTCATGCAGCTTTCTGCGGAAGCACATAGGGCCTTCTGGGATTCCATGGACATACCAGCTATAAACAGCTGCTCTGATTTAAGTAATTCTAGTAGCACAAAGAGAGGAGAGAGAGAGAGAGAGAGAGAGAGAGAGAGAGAGGTTATACAAAGTGGATGCAAGAAGGGAGATGGTTCACATAGCCAGTACCTACACATGATTACAACTGGCCCAACTTGCTTGAACAAATGATTATATGGGGACTAAGAAGGCCTGGGTAAAGCAGCTATTGCTAGTGGAGATATATAAACTATACCAGTAGAAGGGATAAGTGGTATTAAGCAGTTATCCTCATAGGTTCTTATGCCATAATGACTGAAGGAAACCTTCACATTCAGAGGCAAAAAACCCCCTTGAATTCTGATCCCAGGAGACAGCTTCAGGTGAATGCCTTGACTTCTGTGTAATATTTATTGGACCATCCAGGGGCAACTGGCCTGTCACTGCATGGAAGTAGAGTGCTGGACTGGATGACAAACACTTTTTTCTGAATCCAGCAGGCTCTTCCTTATGATTTCCTTCCTCTGTATTTCTCTCAAGGTAGTAGGGTCATCATATCAATGCAGCAATGGTAGAGAGATAGCGACCCATAAAGAATTTAGGAAGAAAATGTACAAAATGTGATTTTTTTCAAAGGAGCAACATCACCCAGGGAAGTAGGTGAGGTGGATTCTCAAATCTGACTCCTCCTTAGTTATTTTTATTGTTGTGATTACTGCTTAAAATGCAAGAAGACTTTTGAAGCTAAATAAATAACAAAAGTGACAGCTGCTATGGCACCTTTGAGGAACAAAATCAGCAAAAGCAGTTTAAGGTCGATTCCCCACTGGTGGAATTATTCTGGGATAGCCCCTGCAGTTGTCCTGGAACTCCCCACGGCTCCTGTCTCAAACTCATGTCTGTTCCAGCTCTGCCCCTTCTTCGCATTATTTTTTTTAAACCACCAGGGAGGTATACCTTTTTCTGTTGTTCTAGGGCAAACACAGGATGGACCTGGTATCGTGGGGAACCCTTTTTTAAAAATAATTTTATTGTATCATTTGAATATTCCATTTTATATATTAATACTCTTCTTCTATCATTCATTTTCTAAACAATACATTTTCCCCTTTTTTTTTTCCCTCCCCCTGTATTTTCTTCTCATAGTTTTATCAAACAAACAGCAGTAAGTTCTATTCTTTTTCCTTTGTAATCTCTTCTCCCATATCTCCCTCCTTGACTCCAGCTTCTTCTATCCAGTCCGGTATATATTGTCCATATCTCTCAAAATTCTCATTTTGTTTATCTTGCCAGGTAGTTTATTTTTTTTGTTATTATTTCAAAAAATCGGGGAACTCTTATTCTGCACACGAAGTCTCCCATTTTGTATCATCATCATCAGCTGAACAATCACGGGCTGAAGGTGTCTATGCTAGCACAGAATGGGAGGACTCCCATGGTATTGAAATGCTCTTTTAATCTTTTCTCTTCTTGCATACAAAGCCATGACCATACAACTAATAGGTTTGTGCGCTGTTTCTAGCTATGTAGAGCACTGCTTTGTGACAAAGTAGCTACATAGCCATTATGTAAAAACAAAACAAAAAAGGAACGCCTTCATCACCATCGCTCTCACCCTAAAGCAACAGCCAATTGGGAATGAGGAGCAGAAGAGGCACCCAGGTGATTCCGCCCTCTGATCACGGTTCCAACACGAGACCTTGGCTGCTGTGGGAAGTGACAAACGGGATCAACTAGGTACTATAATTTATGGTCCCATTCAATCCCAGAATGATTCCGCCAGTGGGGAATCGACCTGTGTAAGAGTATAATGCAGATGCACCTCATAGGACCTCATTCTAGTTCCAAATGATTACATCATGATTCCTCTGCAATTTCATGCCTACAATATCTGATGTTCAGAATAGTTCTTAGAATTATTCTCTGCTTTGCAGGCATGCTCTGAGAAGCACAATTTGACACTGAACTTAGTGATCATTGACTTCTCCAACTCAGTTTTTTTTTTTTAATGAAGGAGGCTTTTTGATTCTTTCTTGATGTTTCTCTAAACAATCCTCACCCCCTTCGATTCATGAGGTGATTTGAGAATCCTGTAGGAAAGATGACATTTTGCCTTTCTCAATAGCGAACAGATCTTTATTCACTTGTAATTCCTCTGAACTTTCAGTTTTGTGTCCTTACGGCACAAGCTGTCAGTCACATTTTCTTTTCAAATGACACTGTATAATAGAATCGCTCCTTTAGGTGAGCTGGTCTATTTCTTACACTTCCTGCATATCATTAGATGTACAGTTCTTTTCTTGTACCCATATGGCATTTAACCTTTATGAAACTCCCAGAGCACAGCGGATCCCTTTTGGTTTACAGAACATATTTTCCCCCCTGTGACAAAAGAATATTGACCTAGCCCAGGAACAAGTGCTGAAAATTAGTGTTAAATACAAAGTTATGAGTGGATTTGTACTGAGTTAGAGGTAAGTCATCCATTTATTTTGAGTTCCTAATAAGGAAAGAAATTTACCTGCCCAAACTAGCCAGAACTTATCAAATCTTGGCAGCTAAGCAGGGCTGCCCCTGCTTAATTCTTGGATGGGAAATCACCACATGAGTCCACAGTTGACATACAGAGGCAGGCAATGGCAAACTATCTCTTGTTCATCTCTTGGGCCATAGTTGCTAGCCATTTGCGTGCAACTACTCCTGCCGTAAGGATAGATCCTCAATCCTGGTATAGTTATTTCCAAGATCTTTCTTCTGCAAATAAGGATCCTACAGACATAATTCGACCTGAACCTCCTGTAATTTCACCTTGTTGGGACCCCGTTTCTGCAAATGAGATCATAACCTTAATTGAACAACTTAAATTGAGGAAGACCCCTGGCCCGGATGCTCTCCCACCGAAAATATACAAATACTTTGGTAGGAATGGTGGGTTACCTGCTTAGGTTTCTAATCTTCTTTTACTACAGTGAATGTGGTATGTAAAATTCCTAATGCTTAAACTAATGCCATTCTCATCCCTATTTACAAAAAGGGTGACCCCACTATTCCTTCTAACTATAGGCCCATTAGTCTATTATCCATTGTGGGAAAACGATACGCTAAATATCTCTCAAACAAATTAACCCTAAGGGCTTAAATAGGAAATAAAAGATTATTGGGCATTCGGAACAAATTGGGTTTTACTAAAGGGAAACTGAACATTAGACCATGTCATTCTTCTAAATATGATGATATCTTAAGGCTATGTTGTAAGGGGCAAATCCAACTCCTGTATGTTGGCCTTTGAGACCCAAAAGGGCATTTGACTTGGTGAGCAGGGAACTCTATGGGAAAAAAAACTTCTACGAAAATGGGCAGCATAGTATGTATGCAGTAGGAGGGGTTACAGAGCCTGTGGTATCTAATCTTGAGGAACTGGGTTTCATTCCAGCTCTGTGCTCCGTCACGCCTTGAGCTGTGGGAGGCTTCTATCTAGCTGTCAGTATAAGCCTCTTTGAAAACGGGACATGATTTGAACACCGAGACATTCACTGTAGTGTCTTGTGCTTTCTTTTTTGACTCATGAAGTGGTTGGATATCGCAGTGAGGCCTAGATTTGAGAAAGAGGCTGAAAAGTGTCAAGGCAGAATAAGGGAGAACAGAGAGAATTTGGGAACACAGGAATGGAAGATAGATCCTGTAATCCACTTTGATTCTTTGTGAGAAAGATAGAAATAAATAAATAAGATCTATCTAATCTGGAGGAACTGGGCAGCAGAAGAGGACTTGGCCAGGAAGAGCACAGTGACCTGCCGGGTGTCTATTCATTTTGAGGGGCTCTTTTCTCAAAGCTTTCACAGCTTTTAAAAACAGTGTATTTTTAACAGGGCTATCTCTTTTCTCCTTGTAAGGCCTCCCAAGTGAGCTAAGGCTATTGCTGAATCTGAGAAAGGTGGGGGCTTTAACAGGCTACTAGGTTAATAGAGTTCATCTCTTGTTCCTTCTTGTCCTGAGAGGAGGTGGGGCTTTTGTCCTGAGAGGTGGGTTTTAGTTCAGTCTCTGGAACCACAAAAGCAGAGAGGGAGAAGCAGCAGAAGAAGACTTGGCTGGCCAGAAGAGCAGAGTGACCTGCTGGTGTTCATTACTTTGGAGGGCTTTTCTAAAGCTCACAGCTTTTAAAACAGTGTATTTTAACAGGGGAGTTATCGGCCCTTTTTTCTCCTTTGTAAGGCAATCCTGTGAGCTAAGTGGCCAAGCTGGAATCTGGAAGGTGGGGCTTACCAGGGGTTAACCAGAGTTCATCTCTCTTTGTTCCCTCTTTGTCCTGAGAGGGGCTTTGTCCTGAGAGGGGGTGGGCTTTAGTTCAGTCTCTGGAACCAGCGGCAGGAGTGAACCTAACAGCCAGCTGCAATCTTTTAATTCTGATTTTTGTTTTTTTGTTTTTGTTTTAAATTAATAAGGACATATTTGACAGATAGTACATGCAGATAGGCCCAGTAGGGCAGTGACTACAAAAGCTTAATATTTAATATTTCAGCCATCTAAACAAATCAGGTATGAAGGCAGAAAGCCAGCAGGGGGAAGGGGGGGCTTCTTCCAGTGTTTTCTGCACTTGAGTGTCACATGTATGACTATCTCGCCACTCAGGGACAGAAGTCGGCGTGTGCCCTCCGGGCTGCAATGAGCTCCTGGCACTCAAGCGAACGTAGCGCTGCTTTCTGGAAGCCAAGGTGGGTAGACCTGGGAGAAGTGCTTTCGGAAAGAGGCAGAGAGGGTGACAGATCAGAGGCTTTCAGGGACCTAACAGCCGGTCCCACTTCCCAAGGTGACATTCCTCTGTCAGATGTCATGGAGAGAATGAAGGTCCTTTGGGGACGGAGGGTTGCCAGTCTGAGGGGGTGGAAGATAGTTCCCTTAGATGGGATCCCTCCTTAACTGGTGATCAGTCATCCTCTCAAGACTGAGGAAGCAACCCTCTGGGAGGTGGGGGCTCCTTTGTAGTGGGTGATTCATCATTAGGAAATGTAGAGAGCTGGGCATTTGGTGGAGAGGCTGGATGAACGGTGATGGTGACTCTGGCTCGCCTGGTGCATAAGTGCCATGGTAATGTCACGCTTCGTCTAGATATAGGCTTTAGACAGTGCTGGGGTGGAGTCAGCAGTTGTGGTCCCACAAGTGCACCAAACGACATTGGGAAATGTAGCCAGGAGGGGTTCTGGAAGCAAATCTAGGGCTGCTAGGAAAAAAAAAAAAAAAAAAACAGTGGTTGAAGTCCAGGACCTCCAAGGTGGCATCTCCCCAGAAATGCTACCCTGCTCCACGCGCAGGGCAAGTGCTTTAGGTAAGCCGGAGATACAGGGTCCTGCAAATGCGTGGGATGAGAAGCGTAAGGGTGTAAGGCAGAGGGTTTCTAGATCGGTTGTCAGGAACTGGGGAACCTTTTGGGACAAGGCAGGCCTGGTACAAACGTGGACGGGCTTCTATCTTAACCAAAGAGGGAAACCATAGCTGGCGCCAACATTAAAAAAAAAAAAAAGGTGGCAGAACAGCTTTTGCAAACTGATTCC
This sequence comes from Sphaerodactylus townsendi, assembly GCF_021028975.2. Taxonomy (NCBI): domain Eukaryota; kingdom Metazoa; phylum Chordata; class Lepidosauria; order Squamata; family Sphaerodactylidae; genus Sphaerodactylus; species Sphaerodactylus townsendi. The sequence continues at coordinate 168,650,708 of NC_059425.1, read as the reverse complement.
TGGGGAAAGCCGACAGGAGCTGGGAGGTGACTTCAAAGGGTCTGGAATAGTTGTGCATCTATGGGATGCAGACAGAGAGGGAGGTTTTTTCTAAATCCAAACCACATATAAGCTGGCAGGAACATAGCAATGTGCATGTGACAAGGGATAGTGGTCTTACAAAAAAAGACTTTGAGGTAAAGCACATATAAACTCCCAGGTTAAGGACAGGTAGAGACAGTGTATACAGGTGTCCTCTCTCATGCTAATAGTAGTAGAAGCTATTCAATTCCTAAAATGGGGAGAGCTAGGAGGTACAGAGTTTTGAAGGGAAGGGACTCTTTGATATAGTGGGCATTAATAGCAGCAGAGACATGGCGTGGAATGAGGGAGAACCAGTGGGATGCTGTTATACCAGGCTACAGGTGGCTCTATAGGGAAGGATAGGAGCAGGGCTAAAGATTGGGGGTGGAAGCTGCTCCTTACATCAAAGAGAGCATAGTATCAGCCATATAAAATAGACAATGCAAGAGAAGAGGCTGGTTCCCCCCCAACAGAATCACTCGTGGATATCAATACCAGGTGTGTGAAGGGACAGTTTAATATTAGGAATATATTATCGTCCCCTGGACCCCAAAAAGCAAAAGCACAAGAGTAGGGATTCTGAGGATGGAAAAAGAAATTGTTGAGAGGCCAACAAAAAAACAAAAAAAATGTAGCGTGGTAATGGGTGATTTTAAAACTATCCCCATGTAAATCTGGAAAAATGCATGTGCCATCTAGGTCATAGTAAGGAGAGAGCATTCCTGGATATGCTAAAATCGACTGTGGTTTAGAGCAGATGGTTGTGTGAACCAACCAGGGGAGAGGTAGATCCTAGATCTAATTCCTATGTGGGACCCAGGACCGAAGTGCAGGAAGCGTCAGGGGAATGTTAGCTGCACCACAATGCTGTCAGATTCAGTATCTCAGCATATTAACAAGTGGCAACTACTTCAGTGTAGCAAGCATTCGCCTTCAGAAAGGGAAATTCTCAAAGATGAGGGGATACAGTGTGCAGGAAGCTCGAAAGGGAAAATCAAGAGAGTCAAAACGGTCCAGGGATGCTTGGAGGCTACTTTAAAAACACAGTAATAAAAGCTCTAGCTGAATCGTGTTCCACAGGTTAGAAAGGCAGCACTCCAGTCCAAAAGAAAGCCACCCTGGTTAACAATATGAGAGAGAGAGGTTGAGGAAATTTATCAGAAAAGAAGAAAATGTCTTCTTAGAAAATGGAAGTCCAGTTCTACTTGATGAAGAAGGTATGGAGAGGGAACATACACAATGGTGGCAAAAGAGAAGCAAGTTAGCTGTGGAAGGGGAGGCAAAAGGCGATTATGAGGAACGGGCGCTGGCGTAACATCAAGACTCAGCAAATGTAAACAGTTCCTTCAAGTACATCAAAAAAGCAGGAAGCCAGCAAGGGCGCTGCAGGCCCGCTAGGATGACAAAGCGGAAACAAAGGGTGCGGCTAAAAGATGGTGGCAGGGAGATCGGTGCAGGAGAAGCTGAATGAATTCTCTTTGCATCTGTCTTCACTCCAAGAGAGGTGGAGGAAAATACATTCCCACCTGCAATCGTCCAAAGCTCTTAGGGAGGCTTAATCCGGTGAGAACTAAGGCCGGTAAGATAGTGGTAGACAAGGAAGAAGTTCTGGCAGCCATACTACTGATGATAAACTAAATGTTACCAAATCCTCTGGGCCCAGATTGCATTCAAGCAATCTAAGAGTTCTTAAAGAGCTCTGGCTAATGAAATTGCTGATCTCTCTACCAATGAATAATATTATGCAACTTATCCCTGAAATCAATAGGCTCCATCCCTGAAGACTGGAAGATGGGCCAAATGTCACACCAATCTCTTAAGAAAGGATCTTAGGGGGGACCTGAAATTACAGGCCAGTCCAGTTTGACATCTGTTCCTGGTAAATTAGTAGAATCTAGTAATTAAGGATAAAATTATAAAACATGTAGAAAAAGCAAGACCTGCTGAGGAAAGAGAGCCTTCAGCAATGGCTTTTGCAGAGGCAAATCCTTGGTCTTGGCTACAACTTACTTCGCCGAGTTCTTGAGGATGTAAACAGGCAATGTGGGACAGGGGTGAACCGGGTGGACATTGTCTATTCCATCTTGATTTCCAAAAAGGCTTTTGACAAAGTTCCCCTCACCAGAGACTGTTGAGAAAAAAACTCCAGCAAATGAAGGAATAACAGAGGGGAAGTCCTCCCCTATGGATTAAAACTGGTTGAGAAACAGGGAAACAAAGCTGCAAGTGTAAATGGGAAGTTCCCTGCCAATGGAGAGATGTCGGGAGTGGTGTCCCCTAAGGATCCGCTTTTGGGACCAAAGTGCTCAAACCTATTCATAAAACTGACCTGGAAGTAGGGGTGGGGGTAGCTGCAGGCCAAGTTTTGCAGATGATAAATTAAATTATGTAAGGTGTGGTGAGAACCACTGCATGATTTCATGCGGCGAGAGCTCCCCAAGCTGGACCCTTGGATAAATTAGGGGGGTGAGGGGCCCAGAAATGGTAAATGCAGTTCAATGTAGCAAAATGTAGCAAGTGATGCAATATAGGGGCAAAAAATCCAAACTCTACATTAAGACAGCTTACAGGGTCAGTGCTATCAGTCAACAGACCAGGAAAGGGATTTAGGGCGCCTTAGTTGGATAGTTCACAAATGGGACAATAACTCAATGCATGAGAAGCTGTAAAAAAAGGCAAACTCTATGCTGGGGATCATTAGGAAAGGAATTGATACAATAAAACTGCAAAGATTGGTTCATGCCCCGAGATAAAGCAGTGGCTGTAAAGCGACCAGACTTTGGAGTAATGTGTCCAGTCTCTGGTTGCCGCATCCTCAAAAAGGGATATTGATAGGAGATAGGAAAAAAGTGCAGAGAAGGGCAAACAAGGATGATTGAGGGACTGGGAGCACCTTCTCTATGAGGAGAGGCTGCAGCTTGGGACTCTCTGCGCGAAGTTTGGAGAGGAGGGCGGTATTGAGGGGGGATATGCGATTGAAGTCTACAAAATTATGGCCATGGGGGTAGAAAAATGTTGACATGAGAGAAATTTTACTTAGGAACCAGGGGGCATTCATTGAAAATGCTGGGGGGAAGAATTAGGATGAATAAAAGGAAACACTTCTTCACGCAACGTGTGATTGGTGTTTGGAATATGCTGCCACAGGAGGTGGTGATGGCCACTAACCTGGATAGCTTTAAAAAGGGGCTTGGACAGATTTATGGAGGAGAAGTTGATTCCTATGGCTACCAATCTTGATCCTCCTTGATCTCAGAGATTGCAAATGCCTTAACAGACCAGGTGATCGGGAGCAACAGCCACAGAAGGCCATTGCGTTCACATCCTGCATGTGAGCTCCCAAAGGCACCTGGTGGGCCACTGCGAGTAGCAGAGAGCTGGACTAGATGGACTTTGGTCTGATCCAGCTGGCTTGTTCTTATGTTCTTATGTTCTTAAGATGTGGAGGTAATGGAAGTAGCCACTGTGGTTAAAGGGGAGGAGGTTTAAAGGAAGCCCAGATCAGAAAGAAGGGAAAGAAAAAATAATCTTGAAGAATAAAGTGGATGCCCTGACCTGAACGGCCCAATCTCATCAGCCCTCAGAAGCTATGCAGGGCTGGCCCTGCTTATTACTGAAATGGGTTACCAAGGGAGCCCTAGGTGGCTATGCAGAAGCAGGCAGTAGCAGGTCTCCTCTATGGCAAATTGTCTCTTGCCTTGAAAACTCAACAGGGCTGCCATATGTCAGGTGCAACTTGACAACACTTCCCACCATGGAAAGATACGGGTCTTAAAGAAAGTGTTAAACAAGGAAGAGAATCAGTCAAAATATAGGAAATATGCATAAACATAAGCTTAAATAGAAAGATTTTAAAGTTAGAAGTTCTAAGGGGTAGCCATGCTAGTTGACTGCAAACAGAATAACAGAGCCTTGTGGCACCTTAGCAATGAATTAATTTATTGTGGCCTTCATTTTTAAGTCTGCTAGTGGAGACTTTGCCACAATAACTTGGTTTAACTTCAAGATACTGCAATACTCTATCATTAAAGCTAAGAATGTTGTGAAATGCCTTTTTCCTTGAATGAGATTCCAGAAGTGCATCTTTTTTGTGTTACTTTCAGTTGTGACAGCCCAGGTAAAATAAATGCATTTTTTCAATGCTGCTTTGGAGTCAGTTGTGTACCAGCAGAAGAGGGGTACAAAGGGCATTAAAGAAAGAATCAGAACAGAAACATCAGCAACAAAGTTGGGAACAATGAAAAGATTGTGACAGCATACAAAACGGAAACAAAAAAAGAACTTCACCTGTGCATTTATGTTTCCCACTAGTGCTATCCCACTGGTTTAGAAATGAGAACAATAATGTTTTGTTTAAGATATAACAATATTCTCACAGAAACTTTGTTATTTCCAATTTATAGAAGGAGAAAAGGACCTGATCAAGAGCACACCATTCCTTGTTGTTCTACAGCCATGCTCCTTTCCATTCAACAAGTGTCATATTCGCTAACATATACATTTGCTTTAATTAAGCAAGTATGCCTCTCGAAAAATATGGCACAGAATCAGTACCCTCTGTTAAAGTCAGCCTACAGAATAGTTGTGTCTTTTCTTGATGCTTGCCAGTAGCAAAAAGTGACAAGGAGAGAAAAGGTAGTCGAAATTGGTTCTCAGCCTCTTCATTTACATGATGTTAATGTAAACATTAATTAAGTAAACAAAAATTAATCCAAAAATGTGGATTAAAAATGGGGGGGGGGATTAAGATGAATTATTTTGCATTATTTCGCAGGACCCATTATTTTGCATTAGGAGGGTTTCGTAAGGGCGCGGGCGATGCTTTAAGATATGACTGTTGTTTTAATTATATGTATGTTTTTAGCTGATGTTTTATCTGTACACCGCCCTGAGCCCTTTGGGGATAGGGCGGTATACTAAATGTAAATAATAATAATAATAATAATAATAATAATAATAATAATAATAATAATAATAATAATAATAATAATAATAATAATAATTTGATTTAAAGAACAGGTTAGAAATTGTTACCCTGTCTGAAATTGAAGTGAAAGACGAAAAACTACTTAGCTGCTTCCGCCCTCCTCCACCTCAGCCCGGTATAAGTTTTTATTACACTGGTTATTGAGAAGGGATGGTACTGAAAGTCTGAATTAGAATATCCAAAAATATATATTTTTTGCAAATTATAGTATCCATCTGTGGAATAAACCAACAATGAACAAATTTCCCTCAGAGAGTCAGCGTGGTGTAGTGGTTAAGAGCGGGTGGACTCTAATCTGGAAAACTGGGTTTGATTCCGCACTCCTACATTCCTGCTGGGTTACCTTGGGCTAGTCACAGTTCATTCAAAACTCTCTCAGCCTCACTTACCTCACAAGAAGTCTGTTGTGGGGAGAGGAGGCGAAAGGAGTTTATAAGCCACTTTAAGTCTCCTTACAGGAGAGAAGGCGAGATATAAATCCAAACTCCTCTTCTTCAGTTCAACATGCACTTCATATTTTTAAACTTTTTATCAAGCGTTCCAAATTCTTTAAAATCTATCTGTTGGGTTCTCTTGTGGGTCATACCTGTGGCACATGTGTGCTCTGTATTATTAGTGCATTGCCTCCAAATATTGCAGTTTCACTTGGTTTAACACTGCATGCATGATCTGAAGTTGCAGTGAATATAGATCATATGCTTTCATGACTGACTGCAAAACATTGAGAAGTTCAAGTTCAATACTTTATCCTCAGCGTGAGAACAGACCACAGCACAGCAATATATGCCTTTGGAGTTATGTAGTTAACATTAAAGCACATCTGTAGAGGCACCTAAAAATTGCTGCTTCAAGGTTCACTTGGTTTGTTTGACATCAGTCAGAATTTCACTGAGAAAAAGGGGTTAACATTAAAGCATATCTGTATGCTTGCAAATCACCTAGCGTTGGATATCTGACTCTGAGCACTGAATATGTCCTCACAGAATCTCATGTAGTATTTCAAGCTAGAGATGAACTCTCTGTTTGCCTGATATTACTTGTGTGAATGTAATTTTATTATGCTGTTTTCGTAATAAAACATGTTAAACTTTATCCTGAAGTCTATGGAGAAAAACCTATGGAGAAAAACCTACCTTAAAAACAGGTTGAAAAGGTTGCTCCCTCTTATTAAACAAGATCTGCTCTTACTAATTCCCCTCTCTAAAAGGGGCAGGTGCCAGCATTTTAAATAACGCCACCTTTGAAACTCTGGATTTTATTAGGGTTTCTGTTTTTCACTCCTTTCAAAAGATGTTTTGCTTTTTCTATCGCTGGAAAAGATTTTACAAGCAAAAGGAGGTTGGTTGTGTCTATTTCCTGTTAAAATCAATAAAATTTAAGTTAGTTGCAACAAACAAGTCCCATGGTTCTCAGTGGAACTAAAGACTTTGATAAGCCTTTTCCTGGATCACTGCCCATCCAGGGATCATAACAATTCATATACGACCACAGAGTACACAATGATCTCTGATATATCTAGCACCATCCAAATAAACCCTTGCTGTGCTTCGATTAATATTTTAAGAAAATTGTTAAGTCTTTATGTTTGGAGGTCCAGGATTCCTTGAAGACTACCATTTTCCTAGCTGTATATTCCTCAGCGTTTTTGTGTGCCGTCACCATATGAATGACGGCAATGAATGGCTAAAGAAGTCGAGGCCTTTTCTGCAGTGACAATGAACCTCCATTTAGTTTTTAACCATCAAATAAAAGCAGGTCTGTTCCAGGTGACTTGTGGGGGTGCTCCGAAACTGTAACGCTGCTGCTGTTACGGTTTGATATTGTTTGCTATTTTTGCTTAATGGTTTGTTTTAATTTGCAGCACAGTAATGGATCCCACAAAACACTTCTGCGTGGGCTGTAGTACTTGCATGAGAAGTAGTAAGATTAATCCTTGCTATCTGCTTCCATTAAGTGAGAAATGCTATATTCTGCACCCATAAGACATAGCATTTCTTTGGCTATAATTTCAAAAGCACATTCAATGAAATCGTTTAAATGACCCATTGTACATGCCATCACTCTACTCTACATGCACATTGTTATATTGATAAAATTGCCCAAAAGCAATAGCTGTTGCTGTTGCTTTTGCACTTGCTGCTTGCACAAGTAGAATAGTACTAAGTTGTCCTTTGTGCTTGAACATCAATAGATCTAACCCATTCTAACACAACCATTCTAACCCATTCTGAATCTCCCTTCTTTTCAACTATCCTATGCTAATTGAGAATCCTTTCAAAAGCCTTCTACTGTATCCTTCAATGTCCTAGTATCGATCCCCAGTTATGCTGATGTTTACTATATTTCTCCTTATTTTCACTGTTTTTCCTCATTTTTCCAGGGTATGTAACCTAATTTGCATATCTAGCATGCTTTGCAAATAGCGATACCCCTCTCTGGCTAGACACCAAGGCGTCTTTCTTTCTTAGTGTCTCTCCATGTGTGTCTACGCTATTGACCTGGAACTCGAAGCTACTCGGTAATCTCTGGCCATTCCCATGCAGTCCCAAAGCCTCTTTCTCAATCATACTTTTGGCTTTGGCTGAGCCAGTCACCCTGCTAATCACTTGTCAATGTACACTTCATTGCAGGCTGCCTTGTCTTCGATCTTGTGAGCCGTTGCCACCTCTCCTGGGATCTCCTGGTTGTTTCTAAACAACTTAACCTACTAACCAATCTTTGGCTTGCTTTACCTGTGCATGCCTCATCCCCATGAAAGCCAGTTTCCAGCATGTTGCTGTCCCTGCTTCCTGAAGAACCCCCCGGCTTCATTGGATTGAGGGGGGATGGGGAACCCAGGAATATTTTTGCTGCAACTGCATCAAACTAATGGGGGGAGGGGCTGTAACCAACAACCCACATATCTTGGAAAAGAAGCCCCATGAACAGTCTCTTGAGCAGGGGCAGAGGGGGAACTGCTCCAGGGTACATAAGCACACCCTGTGTTTCCCTGCTGTATGGCGCTGCCTCGCCACTCCCAATCCCTGGGAACACCCCCAGAATGCCCCTGCTTCTACACTCCCCCCCCCAAGGCCTGGCCACTCTCTGCCAAGGGAGGTAAAGGCCTCATGTTACACCCCCACCCCGTTGGCGCTACGGCACTACTCTTAAGTACATTGGGATGGGGAGTGTGAGGAACTGTATAGGTTGCATCATATGTACTATACAACCCCTCTTTCACTCTGTAACCATGTATGTACATTAGGCTTCAATTATTCCAGATACTTCTTTTACCTTTGAAATCTATTGATTGTGCTGCATGAAATCTGAACTCTGTCCACCTTGTTTTCATTGGAATTGGTTTAAGTATTTGGTTATTGCTAATGGTTGCCAGTGCAGCTGCAGAAATTTTTATCGTTTGAAAATTTTGAACTTAAGTACTTTGCTTTCAAGTTCGGACTGATTGATCACAATGTTTGTTTACTCCAGCTTGCTTACAGCTATAGATTTTATTTAATCTTTGGTGTTAAACAAATCCTGCTGTTTGGAACATGTGATGTTAATATCCCTTAAGGTCTAAGGAAGACTGGTCCTACCCAAGCGCCACCCCTGTCACTTCAAAACCATTTTTTTGTTATTAATCTGGTCTGTTTTGGTTTTACCTCTAAATGTCACTAGTCTCAAATTGATGGTCTCTCTACTCTAAGCCTATTTCCTGACTCCTCCTCCCTGGTGGGTCACAGCCAGAGGTGGGATCCAGCAGGTTCTCACCAGTTCCCGAGAGTGGGTTACTAATTATTTGTGTGTGCCGAGAGGGGGTCACTAATTGGGTCTACCTTTCCGTTAGAAATTCCATTAGGTCCAAAAAGCATAAAAGTCCTGTTGTTTCCTATGTGGCTGGTTAGCAAAGGTAGAAAACGGGATAATTCTCCCTGTTGGGCTGTTTTAAAAACATGTTTGAGAAATATGGTAAAGTTCCTTGTTTAAGGAAAGTATCCTTCTTTTGATTTCTAGGAAACAAAATGGAAGTATTTGAAAGTCTTAAGCATTTGGAGCAGGCAGTCTAATTAGAGGAGAAGCTCAGCTGTTTCTGCTTGGCAGAGACCTATATAGGGACTCTAAGCATATAATGAGTTTTAAATTATGGACAGAAAGATACCCAGCTTGGAAATTAGGAACTTTTTTTTTTTACAGTAAGAGTTTTTTACAGTAACAGAGAAATTAGTTAGTGCCCCCGCCTCCCACCCAGCCCCATTGGCTTACTGCCACTGTTTGAATTCCACCCACCATGGGGAACCTGTTACTAAAAATTTTGATCCCAACCACTGGTCAAGCAGCACAACATCATCGGATCATAAGTATGCAGACCATGGAGGGGCAGTGCACCATTGATGGTCAAATCCCCACTCAGCCAGTAGCTCTGTAGAACACAAATCTAACCAGGGTTTGAGAGGGATGACCTCCCCATTGCTTTCATGCAAGTGGTAGACTTCCATTTCTGGTGCCTACATTCTCACATGACTAAGTGCGCTCCGGCAGGGACTCAAGCAAGTGTGGTATAGTAACCCCATTAACACAGCGTTCAGAGCTGATCTGAGGGGAGTGGTGGATGATGGTTGGAAACCTGGACTCTGCTTCCCGCCCTGGAGTGTGATTTGGAATTCTGTCAACCAATCAGGCACTGCAATGCGCTGCTTAGCCTTTCCTTAGCTTCGCTTCTCTGCTTTTAAGTATCAGCCAGCAGAAGAGGACGCAAATGTTAAAATACACAGTCAAACGTGTAACTTTGAATCATTAATGGTTTACACAGGTAACGATTAACTGTTTGCACAGTTAACCAGTTAAACGTTAAACTTTTACATGCTGTTTTTTTTATCATACCCCTACAATGTACGTTTCCGCAGTGGGAAAAGGTCCTGCCCCATCAAGGCACGCCAGCCAATCAGGGGAAACCCGTGAAGAGAGCTCACCTGGTAGTGGGGATTGCTAAGAGTTCTGCAACCAGGTGTGTCTGCTGTGTGCTTGCTGCGGTGGGGAGGGAGAAACTCCGATGAAGAGGACACGGTTTCACAATGAACAGGTTTGGATCTGCGTGCAAATTTCAAGTGGGGATTCAACCGGTGTCACTGTCTCCACTGAGGGGACTGTTGGCATTCAAGCCCATGGAAAGACAGGGCAATTTCTGAGATGTGCCCTACCAGTCACTTCTCTATTAAGGCCATAGACAGTTCAGACTACAATGGATGCCAAATCTTAATTCTGGACTTTGATACTGATGGGGGGGGGGGCTGTTTGCCACATTGCTCTCCATCTCAAATGCATAGCAGTGAACAACGCCTTTCCTAAAGCCTCTGCTGTTGCAATCTGGATAACAAAAGCCTCAGTCTTGGAAAAGCCACAGCTGATCTATAGCTCACAAAGGGTCTGCAAGGACTGATCTGTCTCAACACGATCAGCTTTCCTGAGTCCTTTCTTCCCTGGCTGATCCATTCCAGTTCTAATTTTTCCTGACCTTCTACCAGAGGACCATCAAACCGTACTTTGAATTGGAATGTTCTGAATTTTAAAGCCATCGACCCTGCCTAACAGATAGTCAAGAACTGGACTGTCCCTGGCCCTGATTAATTTGAGCCATTTTCCACTGCATTGTTCTCTCCTGAGAATTGAACTCTGTTTTGGCCAGGAAGGTTGCCTCTCTTTGCACTTCAAGAGGGCCAAATTTTCTGATATCTAGATCTCCAAAAATTTGCCCTTTGGTCACTGAACTGCCTTTAGTTCAGTTCCACTGGGCCCGATGTTGCCCCCCTCTCTCTGCATCCCATGCAGGAATTGGATCCTGCTTCCTCAGACCTTCTTTTCGTAGAACTGGTAAAAGTCACCATCAATGCAATGACCTCTGCTATTCCAAGCCTATCTTTAACCCCCATCTAAATCCTAGGTCTTGAAACTCTCTGTGTATGTGTGTTTTTGCCAAACTGTGTATGTAACTTTTATTCTTTTTTTCCTTAAATTAAATAGTTAAACTTCACTTAAATGCTGGTTTCCTGCTGCTTTTTAAAAGGGAAAAAAGTGTATAAATTGGTAGAGATCCCAAAGCCCAGCTTCTCACATCAGAAGGTTTGTCCCTGCTAATTCTCCAAGCTAAAATGAGACAGAACGCACTGTGAGATTACTGTCCATGGAAACGCCATCTCTCAGTGCAAGTACAGGTCTCAAATTGAAGTTGCCTCCTTGTTATAGTTTTGACCACACATAGTTGATTTCAATCCAGTCCAGTGAATGTCTGCCAAGTGGTGTTCTGTTAAAAGGTTACCTGGTGAATAGAAACCTGTACAATTCGTAATACAAACCATAGAGACCTATGGGAACATCATTTGCTTTTATTTTGTCTTCTTAGTGATTTTTCTGTTAAAAAGTTACTAGGTGGATTGAAACCTGTAATATTCACAGTATATACCAGTGGTGGTGAACCTATGGCACGGGTGCCAGAGGTGGCACTCAGAGCCCTCTCTGTGGGCATGTGCAAACAGAGTGCCCCCCCCCCACATCTAGGCTGGCCTGGGCTGCTGGGCTCGATTATTAGCATTAAACCTAAGACCCAGTTTTGGGGAAGCAGTGTAGGCAGAGGTGGGATCCAGCAGGTTCTCACAGGTACCCAAGAGTAGGTTACTAATTATTTGTTAAACCCCACTGATTTTCATGCGAACTAAAGTACGATCCTTTACCTGGGAGTAAGCTCAGTTGCTGGCAATGGGGCTTGCTTCTGAGAAAACCCACCTAGCATCGTGATTCCCCCATTGGAAGAGTTGCACAGTTGCTTCAAAGCAAAGCCACCGACTACCACCAAGCCTACTCCTGAATAACACACGCCTCGGAGCCCACCATTTTTTCTAAACTAAAACCTCAGTATTCAGGTTAAATTGCCGTGTTGGAACTTTGCGATAAATAAGTGGGTTTTGGGTTGCAGTTTGGGCACTCGGCCTCAAAAAGGTTCGCCATCACTGGTATATACCTATGGGAATATCATTTTTAAAGGTCTTTTATGTGTTATATCCTGAAATATTGTACATTTGATTATTAAAATTAGGGCTCTATGGTTGTTTGTAATATATTTTACGATATATTGGTACCGTATGTGTTCTTAGATATGAATGTATATTTTTGTTGAAATTTTTTTATGTATAGTGCTTTATTATTTAGAATACAGCACAGTGCAATTAAATATATTTTTCATACATATTAAGGGACAGTTTTTAGACTTCTCAGCCCTAACTCAAATGGACCTGCCCAAATGTCCTAACAGTCATTCTCTGATAAGTGTAAGAGGGATGTGTTAATAGATAGAATTTTTCTTTTCAAATGAGGTTCATTGTAAAGGCAAGAGGAGGAAAATGGTAGCCAGTCTACGGCCATTTTTCATTTGGGATAAAGTTATCCAAAAGTTATGGCTTTTTGATGAACGGCAATAAAAGAAATATTGAATACTAATGATAATTATCCAGTGCTTTTATTGCACAGTAATTGATGTCAATATGACTTGTGGCTTCCACAATTACTTTGGCTTTAAAGCTGAAGTGTCCTTATTGCCTATTAAGCCCCAGGGCCAAGATAAAATGAATTGCCTTAAAAAGTATCCTCTGAGAATTGTGATGGTGAAGCTTGATGTTGTTTTGCAAGCTGGTAATTGATAAGTAGCACTTGGTACCAACCATGGGATGATATTAACTCCTATATAGGCAGTGGCGTAGGAGGTTAAGAGCTCGTGTATCTAATCTGGAGGAACCAGGTTTGATTCCCCGCTCTGCCACCTGAGCTGTGGAGGCTTATCTGGGGAATTCAGGTTAGCCTGTACACTCCCACACACGCCAGCTGGGTGACCTTGGGCTAGTCACAGCTTCTTGGAGCTCTCTCAGCCCCACCCACCTCACAGGGTGTTTGTTGTGAGGGGGGAAGGGCAAGGAGATTGTCAGCCCCTTTGAGTCTCCTACAGGAGAGAAAGGGGGATATAAATCCAAACTCTTCTTCTTCTTCTAAATAGAGTTATACTGTTCTAAGCCGGTTGACTTCTGCTTTACACTATAAATGTGCTATCCAACATACCACTGAACTCAGTACTTTGTCAGTTATTAAAAATAACTCTTTTGCAGGTGACATACGCAGTCGCACAACAGTTGAAAGATGTGAAAATGCCATTCAACTGTACTTACAAGGTGGCTGAAGGAAATTAAATTTAAAAAGCATCTCTTAAAATTGAAAATCTAGATTTCAAAATTGCAATATTGATCATGTTGGACAAATTTCAATGTTTCTCACCAGAACAACAACAAAAAAGCTTTGGATCCAAGCATGTCATAGAATCAGAGTTAGAAGAAACCACAAGGGGCATCAACCCTCTGCCATGCAGGAATGCATAATCAAAGCATTCCCAACAGATTGTCAGGGGCCTGTTCAAGCTACTTAATCACTTTTACAGCTTCTGGCTGCTTCTTGTTGCCTCCTGTCAGGAGCTTGGGGCCCGAGGGCATGATCACGTCAGAGTTACATCACTCAGGTTCCCAGGTGCTTGACTCTAATCTGTGCCTTTCCTCTCTTCTCAGCCTTGGTGCTTGCATGGCCCCTGCACACTAAAACTCGTAATGCTGGGCAAGCAACGATAATGAAGTTCTGCTATGTAAAACACCTAGCTAAACATAATCATTCTGATACTCCTTGCCTTTTCCAGCTGTAAGGGGGGAAGAGTGGGGGTAGTTCAAACTATATTTCCCCTTGGCCTTCCCATGTTTCTCAGATCTGGCTATGAAATAGTATGATTAATTGCCTTGCATAGAACTTCAATAAAGACCACCATTATCAATATCAGAGTCTGGTTAACGTCTATTGACAGGCAACCTTACACAGATGACCATCAAGCCTTTGTTTAAAGACGTCCAACAAAGGATACTTTACCACACTCTGAGGCAGGGTATTCTATTGTCAAATAGCTCTTTTTCTCTGGAAGTTCTTCCTACTATTTAGGTGGAATCTCTTTTCCTGTACCTTGAATCCATTACTCCTTGTCCTAGTCTTTGGAGCAGAAGAAAACAAGCTTGCTCTTTTTTCAACATGATATCCCTTAAAATATGTAAACATGGCAATCATGTCTCCTCTTAACCTTCTCTTCCCCAGACCAAACAGACCTAGCTCCCTAAGTCTCTCCTTGTAGGGCATGGACTCCAGACCCTTTACCATCTTAGTCACCCTCCTCTAGACCCGTTCTAGCTTGTCAATATCCTTCTTGAATTGTGGTGCCCAGAACTGGACACAGTATTCAGATGGGGCCTGACCAATGCAGAACAGAATGGTAATATTTCATCCCTTGATCTAGACATTGTATTCCTATTGATGCAGCCCAGAATTGTATTGGCTTTCTTGGTTGCCACATCACATTGTTGACTCCTGTTCAGTTTGTGATCTACTAAGATTCCCAGATTCTTTTCACATCTATGTGAGGCATATAAATTACACCCATTGTGTTTTAATACCATATAAATTGTATAGAGAAACTGTGCAAGATGCATTTACAGTACTAATACATGTACAAAGTCAATGTGAAAAAAATGAATGTCTACAACCACAAAGAATACAAAAAAGAAACAATATAGTTAAATATATTCAACCCTAATTCTGTGTTCAATATAAGGTGCTAATTTGTAATCAAGTGAAGTAGTTTGGGTCTTGATTACCCCTGGACAAATAATCTTTTGTATGAACTTCACTCCTTAAAAAAATTGAGGTCCTGCTAAAAATAGCATCAGATGAGGAGGCCACAGCTACTCCCTGAGATATAAGGCCTTTCCTTCTGAAGACTTCTCCCTCAGGCTCCCTGTCTGCCAGCCTTCTGCAACTACATTAAGACTTTCCTTTGCTGTTGTATTTTATTCATTTATTTAAAATATTTATATGCCTGACATTCTCCCGCGCACCTCAGACCCCAGGATGGATGTTTTCAGATGTGGAGTTAACATACTTTTTTTCTCCTTTCTATTTTATTATTTTATTTCTTTTGCTTTTCTTGTGTTTAGGTCTTAATACTACTGCTGCTGCTACTGCTGCTGCTGCTATTTAATGCAGTTTATACAGTGCATTGAAAGTAAAGTTGCCAGCCAAATGGTATGATTTTACCATAGAGTCTCTGATTTTACCATAGCGTTGGGTTGGAATCCTAGGTCATCAACCAATGCAATCATTTGTCACTTTCATGTCAGAAATGGTGTTCTAGCATTTGAGTTGCCAGTAGTGTTGTGGCTGCCAATCTTCCCCATTGTCCTACCAAACATGGGCAGGGAACTCAGGCTGCCATGCCAAAGCGGAAGTGAAAGCATAGGAATCATCTTACTATATAATTGAGCAGCATGTTCCCAACAATGAACCAGAAAAGTGAGGGCTGCTGGGAAGTGTAGTACTCAGCCATCCTGGAGGGCCCAGATTCCTCTTCCTCCCAAAGGTGTAAGGACTACACTTTCCAGCAGCCCTTGCTGTAGGAACCCACACTCTCGTCTTCTTCTGGCTGAAAGAGCAGCAGGGCTGGAAGCCCGCTGCAGGCCCTCTGGGTGCCCCTCAGCCCTGCCAGGCTGCTTCGTTAGCCGACTGCAGTCCTGGACAGCCTGGTGGGGCTGGGCCTGGCGAGGCTGAGCTGGGCTGAGGGGTGACCGGTGGGCCCGTGGCAGGCTCCCAGGTTGGGTGGGGGCAATTTTCAGAGGGATGTGGGGGGGGGTGATTTTGTGTCCCCACATGATCGAATGAGTAGCGCCTGGAGTCAATTGACCTCCCATGTCCCTCTGACATATATACCCCTGCTGAGAACATGGGACAAAGTATCAAGCTGCAGCTGGAAGCTGGAAGAACCCATTTGCAAAGTTAGGAGAGTTTGTGTGTGTGTGTGACTGCAGGGGGAGGAATCTGAGAAAGGAGAGCCTTATGAAGTTGGGGTGGGGGGCTGTGTTGTGTGTGTGTGGGGATCGGTAAGTAAGCTTTTTTCATTGTATGTAGGCATACCATGCCTCTGTGCCATTGCTCAGTCTCTTCCTTGGTGCCTGGTCTGCCATATTTTAGCTTCCCTCATCTCATTCCGTTCCCCCTCACCTCTGTGCCATTGCTCAGCTTCCCCCTCAGTGCCTGGTCTGCTATTTTTTAGCATCCCTCAGCTCACTCCCTTCCCCTTTGTCTCTTGATTTTCATGCTCTGTCTGTCTGTCTGTCTGTCTCTCTCTCTCTCTCTCTCTCCCTATCTCTCTATATATCTATATCTATATCTATATCTATATCTATATCTATATCTATATCTATATCTATATCTATATCTATATCTATAGATATATTTGTTTTTGTGGATCAACAAAGCAACAAATTGACAAAACAACAAATCAATGAATCATCAGAGCACCATTGAAAGGGATATCATGTCCATCCTAACATTTACTAGGCAGTTAAAGGGGTTAAAGGGGTGGTTTTCAGAGGTGGGATCCAACCAGTTCTCACCACTTCTTTAGAAGTGGTTACTAATTTTTTCTGAGTGCCGAGAAGGGGTTACTAAAGCAACCTCCCTGCCCAATACAGACTGGAGGTGCGTGTGTGTGGCGGCGCCACTGTTTGAATCCCACCACCATTGGAACCTGTTATCAAAATTTTTGGATCCCACCACTGGTGGTTTTCCATTGCCTTCCCTAGTCATCTACACTTTACTCCCAGCAAGCTGGATAGTCATTATACCAACCCTGGAAGGATAGAAGGCTGAGTCAACAGTAAGCAGCTACCTGAAACCGACTTCTGTCAGGTCATGAGCAGAGCTTTTGACCACAGGACTGCAGCTTACCAGTCTACATCCCAGGGTGCATGGGAATGTTTTAACCAAATAAAATTAAATAAACATTTAAGAAAAGCTTTGATTAAAAAAGGAACTATTAAAATGATTCTTTACAGATAACTAGCCATCTGAGTTCATAATTTCTCATTCGACAGTTGTTTGATAAAGTTCACAACAGTTGATTTTGCAATCTTATTTGCATATAAATATGTAATTCACAAAAAAACCCCATACATTTTATCTGATTAGACATACGCGCATTTCTCACAATTCTTTTATGATGTAATCTGCTAATCAGAGGGGGATGCTAAAACCCCAGGAACACTCTGCCATTCAGAGGCATATTATATTAGTTATGCCCATGACAGAGCAATTAAATACCTGGCATATTAAATTAGAAATCCTTTACTCTGCAAAGTTTTAATAAGAACACAGTTCTACAGGGCTCCTTCACTGCTGTAGAATATTCAAAATATTTGTGATGTTATGCACAAACAGAACCACCCATCACTAGCCCCACGGCCAGACGTTACATCTGTTTGGGGAGACATTAAAACTCCATTACGCTTGTTAGTTTGTGTACCTTTCAGGGAATCTTTCTGCAAGGTTGCTTTTTCCAGTATTTTATTGAGCTATATCAGATAAATCAGCCTAGGAGCTCTGAGACATTGCTGTGGCAATTTTTGGAAGCGAAAGGATCTTTAGTATGTTTTAAGGGGGATAGGTTGACTGTCATGGTAGATTCGCAAGCAGGCTGTGGGACTGTGGAAGGTATAACAAGAGAAATGTCCACCCTGGACCTGGATAGCCCAAGGCTAGCCTGATCTTGTCGGATATCAGAAGCTAACCAGGGTCAGCTCTGGTGAGTATTTGGATTGGTGAACTCCAGAAAACACCAGGATCATAACATGAATGCAGGCAACGGAATACCACCTCTGAACATCTCTTGCCTTGAAAATCCTACGGGCTCACCATAAGCCAACCGTGACTTAACAGTAGTGGTGTATTTGCCTAGGGACAGGGGGTACCCTCTGTCCCGGACGCCATTGATCTGGTCACATGGGGGCGCAAAATCAGCCCCCCATGTGACCAGGAAGATGGCAAGGCAGCAGGAAGTCCTGCTGCCCTGTTGTTGTCTGGTGCCCTTGGCCCTGCCCATGTTGTCATTGACATGGATGTGGCCTAGGAAGCCAGAGGACCCCCCAAGCCTCGCCCCCTCCCAGCTGCTGGCTCCCCAAGCCCCACCCCCTCCCAGCTGCTGGCTCCCCAAAACCCCACCCCCTCCCAGCTGCCAGCTCTGAGCAGGCAGCTGGCAGTCCCTTTTGCCCTCCCCTCTGGGGAGGACAGAAGCAACTGGAAGGCTCCATGCTAGGGAAACACACACACAGGTAACTAAACTATGTCCTTGAAAAACTATAATTTTAATTCTGTATTGTAATTTTCAAAAAGGTAAGGTTATTGTTTTTATTACATTTCAGGATGGTATCTATTGTATTGGACAATCATGGCGGGGAAATTTTCTGTTGTCATTAATTTAGGATCAGATGCTGGCCCCTGATTTTCTACTGAGGGTGAAATGGCAAATGTTCTGGAGCAGCTTTCTTTTCACCAAATGGCACTACAATTACAGCAAATCAAGTCCTCCCTCTCTAGTACAGACAACCCAAGTTTCAAGTGAATTGGACAACAGGGTCCAGTTTTATGACCCCCTGAACAAGATACCCCCAGGATCCTTCTCCTCATAGGGAGAAAAAATATTTCTGGGGCAACTATTTTAACTAAATGGCATCCCCACACCCCAAACACAATGAATGAACCAATTAAAACAAGAACAATATTATAAAACAACTAAGCAATTTCCTTTTTCCACTACCCCAGAAAACAAAAATCTGCCTGCTTAATAACTAACCCATTTGGCAAAAAGGAAAAGCTAGCTATTACTAATAATCAAAACAAATCTAAGCAATCTATTAACAGTCGAGGCAATGATCCAGGGTCCAGGGTTCAATCCAGTGTTTGTATATTCTAGTCAATGTAAAAGCAAAGGCCTCCAAACTACTCCAAATCTTTTTCAAGCCAGCAAGATATGAGGAGCAGTGGGTGGGAAACTTCTGCACAGGATAGCATGATTGGCCAAGGGCGCTCTCTCTCTCTCTCTCTCTCTCTCTCTCTCTCTCTCTCTCTCTCTCAGATTCGCTGGGACACTTGTCTCTCGTTCCACGTCCCACCAATTTTACAGAGAATAGGCATACTGGTTTCATTCTAGATTTTTCAGTGAATATTAGATGAAAATTATTGAGGTTTGGAAAACTGTTTGGAAGATTTCTGCTATGTCAGGTTTTGCCAGTCTGCTTTAGGGTCAACAATATCCAACTGCACACCCCTGTTCTTTCTGCCATTTGTATTGATTTAAAACAATTATAGCCTACCCTATCTCCTTGACCTCAAGGTGGAAATAATGCAACAACAAAGGGGTGAGGACAGAAATAATTGCTTAACATTTGAGAGTATAAGCAAGTATCGCCTTTCTGCGGTACTTGCCTAGATTGTGTGCTGCAGGCAACAGATGTAAATCGAAAGAACCTGTGTAAAGCAAGTGAGATGGTATGAAATTTGTCAGAAAGTAAATACACTGTTCACAGAAATGTCAGTTAGGAAGACAGTTTGGCAGGAAGATGGACTTACTCATTTGATTGGATAATACCCAATTACATACCCACACACCTCCTTTGGGTCACTTCATGCCTTTACTGTTCTTCCTACTTCCTGTTGGCTGGGGGGACACCAGGAAAAAACCCACACAGGAAGAGTTACTGTGGGATAGAACTGGTTGAAAAGAATAAATACATTGTAATATTTTTGATCAAACTTGGGGCGTTTCTGATGTTTTAGAATCAATTGTATTCCAGTCAGATCTTAAGTAGTGTCATTGTCACTAAACACTAAGAACAGAATATTCAACTCTATCAACTCCTGAAATATTTTTTTGTTTTTAATCACCATTTCCTCTCACATTCATATGTCTGACTTGCCAGCAAGCATTGCTTTGTTGAAATGGTTTTCACAGATTCATTGACATCTGTTGTGCGAGACGAGATCAGCTACTCAGTATAAGGGCAGGTATTCAGTAGTTTGTATATGTTCTTCTAAGCCAGGAGCCAATATCACTGCTGCTAAACATGTTTGATTTACAGAGAAACAGACAGGAAAAAAAACCCTGATGTTAGTAGTGATGCCTGTTCTTGTTCCATTGTTATGCTGATGGAGCAAAATGGTCAGCTGATGTTTCCATTTGGGTGTTTACAATTAACAGGCAATCCCTTGACCATTTAGAAATAAGATTTTATACTAATTTGGAAAGGGCTCGAGGCTTCGGGAAGGGAAGAGAGCTATGAGTTTGGAAATGATTGGTTTAAAAGGAAATATTTTATAGTAATCTTGAAAGCTTTTATTCTAAATAATTTGTTGTTTGCAAACTCTGCTACCTTGCTGTTTCACTTGACTCCAGGGCCCCTTCCGCACACACAAAATAATGCGTTTTCAAACCACTTTCACAACTGTTTGCAAGTGGATTTTGCTATTCCGCACAGCTTCAAAGAGCACTGAAAGCAGTTTGAAAGTCCATTATTCTGCCTGTGCGGAATGAGCCCACGACATTTATAAGGGGAACAACTAACTAGCATTGTTCCCAGTATAACTAACTAGGGTATTCCCTATTCCCTACCCTCTACTATTAACACTATTTATATTTTTGCCACAGCTTCCTGCAGTTGGATCCTGTGGTTCCTTTCCACTAAGGCCAATTTTGCATGCCGAAATTGCTCCTCTGTTGGCACAGGGAATGCCCCGATGCAATCGGGAGTTTTGCACTGCCCCCAGTGCTGCAGCGTGGCTGCCACGTTTTTGCCTCAGAGCCGCCCCACGGCATTGGCTTTGAACCACAAATTTCCTGAACCACAAAGACTGAGGTTCTTTTGAAATGCCCCTTTGTTGCTCCAGAGGCTTGCACTGCTGTGCAAAACTCCTCTGTAGCAGAACCGGGGCCAGTTTTCCTGCCTCGCCACTCTGGCCCGCCCCACCAGTGGTCAGGCGCCACAAATCGGCCCCCTTCCCCCTTGCAGTGAAAAAAATGGAGGGAGAAACCTTGGTTTTTAGGAAGAAGGGAGAAACCTTGGGCAGAAAAGTGGCATGTGCAGGCGCTGCGAACTGGAGGGCAGCAATTCTCTCTCTCACACAAGGATTTTAGATAGAGGGGTGGAGGACAGCGATTCCGTTGCACACACAAGGATATTTAGATGAGGGGGCAAGGGCGTCGATTCTCAGCACCTGTTTTGTGTTCAGAGTCATTTAAAACTAAAATAGTGAAAGTGAGTGGGGGGAATGGGGAAGATTCAGCCAATCAGAAAGTGGGACACGGAGATTCTCTGCGCATGCATGGAAAACCTCACGGAAGAGCTCACTGTGCAAATGGAGAAGTACTGGGCTTGTGAAGAAACATTTGGGGCATAATACGTTGGCCCTGCCTCAAATCCCTTGAAAAACCGGGGAGCAGTGAAGAGTTAATAGCAGGCAAAAGGCGCCATGGCAAGCACGCTCCCCAGATCTACCATGGGGCATTTCAACGTGCAAAATTGGCCTAAGTTTTCTTCCAACAGAGAAAGTGATGAAAGGCTTTTTGGCCTTATTCACATTGGAGAAAGTTTTTCTCTTTTGAAGTTTATATCCCAGAGTTATGTAGTGGTGCAGAGTTGGACTAAGATCTGTGAGTTCTAGGTTCAAATCTCCATTCTGCCATGGACGTTTGTTTATTTTTTAATTAATTTCATTTCCCACCCTTCCTGACTGAAATCGGGCTCAGGGTAGCGACTGGATGACTTTGAAACAGTGACTTTTCCTCAATCTAACCTTAGAGCACAGGTGTCAAACTCGCGGTCCTCCAGATGTTATGGACTACAGTTCCCATCATCCCCTGCCAGCATGATGCTGGCAGTGGATGATGGGAACCGTAGTCCATAACACCTGGAGGGCCGCAAGTTTGATATCTGTGCCTTAGAGGGTGGTTGTGAAGACAATTATGTAAGCTGCTTTTGGTTCCCCAGTGAGATATAATTGAAGTAAATAAGATTAAACAGAATAACAGGTGAGGATCATATATCCTTCTTAAGTGAAAGGGGTCATAGGATTCAGCCCATGTCTTCCAGCCTGTAAAAGGTCTTACCATAACTTACAACTGCTAAGGTTTTCAGGTGCCTTCTTGATAAATATAATTTTGGCCTCATTTCATAATTCTTTGGACAATCAATGATATTAATGACAAATTCAGGTTTTGGATGTTACAACATAACTTGTTGTTGTTAACCTACAGTTCTGCTTGCTCGCCATTCTTTTTTTATATAGAGACAGATGACTCAAAATGGTTGGATGATATTTGTTATTAGCTGATAATTGTTAGGACATAATCTTTTGGTCATGCCCTTCATAATGTACACTTTTTCCAAACAGTAAATCGTTGCTTATGCAGCAGATGACACAACTTTTAGGTAAGGAGTTATTCTATATGACTGGATAAGCACTAAATACTACATATAGTGTGTGGGTGTGTGGGGGGGGGAATGACATGGCAAGGTACATCATTAATTTTTAAAGTCAACAGAAGTACCTGAGTTGAAAAAAAAAATGGTGGACAGAATTTGGACTCCTGAAAACTAAATGAGCCTTACAGGAACTTAACATTTTTAGCATTGTATCTCCCTAGATACAATGCTAGATATAGTCTATGTTCTTAAGGGGAATTTTGAATGAGGGAAACTCGTCAAGAGAATACTGGATGGTGGGCTGTTTTTCCTCCAGCTAATTTGTTTCATATGTTTGCTGTAGGGAAAGGGAGAAAGAAATGTAGCTTTTCTGCACTCCCAGAAACTCCCAGCACAAGCCTGTTATTTATTGCTTGATTCTCCGACATTGTCTTCGAAGAATTGTGGGGCACATATTCATATTCCCAAAAGTCAGAGACCAGGCATGTGGTTTTAATGCAGTCTCAAGTTTAGAAAGTTACAACTTTCTAAGCCTATTGACGACAGTGGACTTAGATAAGTGAAACTTGGTTTAGAACTGCACTGGGAAGCATGTCATTGGGTGATCTTTGTTATATGCATGTCATAAACATTTCTGATCTTCAGAAATGAAAATGTACATGATAGCACATGTGGTGGCAAAGCAGCTCCAGGGCTTCCTGAGTGACCCATCTGCCCTTGAACCATTTCAGTCTGGTTTCATGCCTGGGTGTAATTGCGCTGGTAGAAGATCTTTGTTTAAAGTTGGGCTGGAAAAGTCTTCCCTGTTGGCACACCCCAGCCACCACTTCCAGGCTCCACAGGGCTTGAAGGCACCTCTTTGTCTGCCTCTACCATGCCTCTTATTTATGGCCTTAGACCAGCATTTTAAAAATGTAGGGCCCTTTCCGCACGGGCCAAAAACGGCGGCCTGGGGACGGCAAAAATGCTGTCCCCAGGGAGCCGTTCGCACAGGCGGTGCTGCTGAAACGCAGCAGCACTGACCTGGCTCCCCATCCCTTCCCCCAGGGTCTGATGCCGGCCTGATGCCGCCCTCAAAAACACCCCTTAGAACTGCAGGTTTTTGAGTAATCAGCATGTTCCCAGTGGCGCGTTGCGAACGGCACCGCCGGGAACACGCTGTTTACCCGTCCCTCTCCCACTTACCTCATCGCTGTCGTCGCCCTGCTGGCCTCCTAACACCCTCCCTCACTGTCCTCCGACCCCTGGAGGTCGGAGGGCAGCATGGGCGGGGCTTAGGAGGCCAGCAGGGCGACGACGGCGATGAGGTAAGTGGAAGAGGGATGGGGAAGAGGCGGCTCTGCAGGGGCCGCTCGTGTGCGAACGGCCCCCACCCTTCCACCGGCAGAATTTCTGCCGGTGTGAGGGCGCCCGGAGGCCCGTGTGGAAAGGGCCTATCATTACTTCAACAATAAAATTCCTATTTACAATTCTGATAGACACTACGCTAAAAAAATATAATTCAGGAAGAGGATTTTTTCCTTTTTATTTTCTAATATTTACTTATTCTCTACCCCTTTTGGGATGCAGTCTTTGCCTTTTTCAACAAAAAAAACCCCAGCAAGGAATGAGAGTAGGGGGAAATGATGGAGTCTTTTTATATTGCCACAACAATTGATTTTTCCAATGAAAATCATACATATAAGTTCCCGCATCCTTATTTTTGTGCAAAGAAAATCCATTCTTGGTGGAAGCTATAAAACAATTCCGTTCATATCCAGCTTGCACTGTGGGTTGTTCAACATTCTGCTGAATATATTATAATACTGATATTAGACCTTTTTAAATTGAAAGGGTCTCATTCTTAGACTGCAAGGGTAATATCAGTATTTTAATATTTTGAGCAGAATGCCTAGAATTGTACAGTAAAATATAAGTGAAGACAGTAAACCCCAAAGTGCCAGTTATACAATCTCATCTATGTCTACACAACAGCCCATTGGCATTAATGATGCTCTCCATGAATTGGATTTAGAGAGGCTTACAAAGATGTGGAAGGTTATAGATAATACTACTTATCATATTTATTATCTGTAATACAGCATCTCCCAGAGGCACCAATCAAGATTAGGATCCCATTATGCCAGGGTCTTTTACTATCATACACTATGAGGCAATTGCTTTCTCTCCTCTACAAAGCTTTATAAATCTTGGTCTCTTTCTGCCATTTCTTCAAAGGGCTTACATTTTTTGCCTTTACAATGTCACATCAATGTGTTGGTGACAGTGACACATGTAACTTTTTCTGCATCTTCAGATTAAAATAAAAAAACATAAGGTGGTAACGGTGCCTTTTTGCCCCCCAGAACTATTGATGGGGTCCCATTTTATTCCAGTTTGAATTCTGTTAGTCTCAGTGTATTAACTCTGTTCTCTTTGTAAAGAGGAAGAAAAGAAAAGAAAAGAAAAAAACAACCAGAGGATTTGATTGCCCATGACATTTTGCTCAGAATCAATCATTGTCAGCTTGGGTTAGACTGATTTACTATGAGCCTGCCATACAAAAGATTTGCCACAAATGGCAGGACTCAGAACTGTTTCCACTGCACTGAACATAATGATGGATTTATCATTGCAATCAAGGTGGTAAAACAGCTTGTTCCCCGGAGTAGTGCACCAGCAAATTGATCACAACACTCCTGAAGTTATCAGAGAGCGTAGTTTGTCTAGTCTCCGTCAACAGGATTGAGCTAGGGCACCCTGAACTTTACAGAAGTTTAGACACATTTTCTCTCTAAATGTGCCCAAATTAGGGGAAACACAAGATAAAATTGCCATCCTGACATGTTTTTGAGACGTGACATGACATTTTTAGAAGTACGCAGTTGGATAGGTCACCTTATACTGCAGGCTAATTTAGAAACGCTTTATTAACTGTAAGCACATTGCTGCTTCTAATTGCAAACAGGTTCCTGTGCTTATAAAACAAAACAGATCAGTCTGTAATTAAAGAAAAAACTGAATGGATCAGCTAAGTGGCCTGAACAGGACTGAACCTGTTCATTCCAGCTGCCAAATCTTGGGGGCAGTTGGCTGTCAGTTAAAGAAAATGGAGGGAAAGGATGGTGAGGTGGAAAATTGGTCTTCTCAAGTTCCTAAAAATGTAACTGGCAGGAGGATTCTGTGTTAGAAAGGGGAAATTCATAGAATCATAGAGTTGGAAGAGACCCCAAGGGCCATCAAGGCCAACCCCCTGCAATGCCTCAGTTTTGATCACCATGTTTCATTCCTCTCAGTTCAACAACTAATTCTTTTTGAGGGCAGAATTGATGATTAAGTGCTTATCAATAGTGCCCCAAAATAGGGCCACCCATAGCCTATCTATGGTGTCTCTGTGTACTTAGGAAGCTCTCTAGTATGCATAAAAGTAATAGTTATATTATTTTAAGAAACCATCAAATGACCCAGTAACAATAAAGCATGGTTATTTATCTGTGGGAACCACTGAGATAAATGAATTACTTCTAAACTTGTTGACTTCAGTGAATTTAGAAGTGGATAACAGTGTTTAGGACTGCACTTTGGTCGATTCCCCACTCACGATTAGATGCAAGCTCGTCACTACAAATATCCAGGTTTCCAGCAGAACTCCCCACTTCACCAGCGCCAAACATGCATTCATCCCATTTCTGGCGAACCAGAGACCCACGTGGACCTGAGGCAACGTGGGGCCAGTTTTCTGACTGAAAACATATATAGCAACACAAGGCAGCACTAAACCTTGCACTCCCTTAAAGACAAATACACAAGGGCACTTTTCCCTGTTTCTACTTGTGTAGGGGGACTTAAGTTGCATTTCCCCCAGTCTTAAACCAGTGGTGTCTTTTGGGCACAGTTGATTGAGTGTTGGGATGCTGGTCAAGAGGTTGCTAGTTTAAGCCCAGCCAGGGACAAGTTGTTTTCATTTTATTTTAGCTCCTTGAAATGCTGGAGCAAGTCCAGTCCCTTCTGTGCCACATTCATGATTTCAGGCATAAATCCCCACCTCTGGACACTTTAACCTTTTTGTAGTTGAGGGGGTAGGGGAGTGTGTTTGTGTCTACCTTGCATTCACTTAAAAACTACTACACGAAAGCATGTGGAAAAAGGGCTCTGTTTTAGTTGCCCATTTCCCCGTTCCTGCATAGGGTCGTTCTGCGCATGCTCGCAGAGACGTGGATTCGTCAGTTTGAAAATTTAAAAAAATCCTGCCCCAGCACAACACAGCAGCCAATCAGGACTTTGCGGATCGCGTGTTTGATCCACCAACAGTGGTTGCTGTGTGGCTGCTGCGTTTCTGGGAACAAGGGGGCAGAAGCTGCAGTGGGAACCATGAAACCGGGCTCAAAAGGTCCCGAATCTTATCAAACCGGTTTGTATCTACTTTCGTTTTTGAAGTGGGGAATTGACCTTTGTGAGTTGAAGAAGGGACCAAAAAAAGGACAAAAAAAGGAATTGGGAATTGAGTTGCTTAAGCTCTGAGGAATTATTCTGGGGATCAAAAAATAAAGTTGAAAGATATACATTGTAAAAATTATACTTTCCACAATTGGGACAATTTCTGAACAGATTCTCATTGTTGCATTCACTCCAGCATTCTATCACAGTACATGTATTTCAAAAATTCATCCCCCCCTCCCCACCATTCTCTCAATGCTAGTCTGATCTCGTCAGATCTCAGAAGCTAAGCAGGGTCAATCCTTGTTCATACTTGGATGTGAGAGTACCAAGCAAGTCGAGGGTTGCTATTCAGAGGCAGGCAATGGCAAACCATCTCTTGCCATGAAAATCCAGTAGGGTTGCCACAAGGCATGCCACAAGACTTGACCTCTCTCAACAGCTGGAACCCAAGGCTAGTAACAAAGTCAAAGCCCTTCAATCCAATTACAAATAGAACGAGCAGTAAACAATCAACTACTGTTAAAAGACCCCTTGAAGTATCTGATTCTGCAGTCCCTTTTGAATGTCATATGAGTGAAGGATTTCCTCCACTCCTTCAAGACGCCATGCTATAGAACAGGGACACTAACCCCCCAAAGCTGCAAAAGAACAGCAGCTGAGTGCCCTGGAGTGTAGCCAAAATATGTTTCTGAGCCAGATGTCATTGCAGTGTGGATTCCTATCAGGAAAAACAGTCAGAAGCATAAGCATTTGTATAGTGTATGTTTTCCAAGTGGTTCCCATACATTATGTCCACATTACATCTGCCATCCTGATTATAGCATTATTTCCCCATATCAATTATGTGGACCAGAGGGTAAGGGAATAAATTCTGGTTTTGCTTAGGCTACCTTGAGAGTTTGTGGCAGTCTTACAAGTGCTGTACTGTAAATACTCTAAAGCGTATGAGCATGGCCATGCATGTATGAGTAAGCCATTCCAAGACTCATCTTGTTTATGAAGTGAAACCACTGTCTATTTTTTAAAGGATGCAATTGCTATTCGATTGTAACTCTCTCTCTCTCTCTCTCTCTCTCTCTCTCTCTCTCTCTCTCTCTCTTAACCCTTTAAAAAATTAGACAATAATTTCACTTCATAAACAAGATGAGTCTTACAATGGCTTACTCATACATGCATGGTCATATATACATACCTAAGAAATATATATAGTTTAAAAGTCACTAATCTTATTGCCTTCACTCCATCTATAATTGGATGTGCTGTCATAACTTAATCCAAAAGTATTTGCTTTTATTGCATTACCTTTTTATTCCAAGCATTCTTTCCCAATTCAATCAAGAGGCAGCAGTAACGTGGAGAGTTTCAGGTCCTGAGTAAATTAAAAGTTAAGTGAAGTGAAATACTAGTCCTTCTGTGATTACTTCCGCTGGCAAACTTTAATTGAAGGTGACATCCAGAAGAATTGCAGCTCCTTTTCACCTGCCTCTTACGTAGCTCAGAAGAAGCAGAGATTCAGTAACTCTGAAGCGTCTAAGACTTTCACCCAAGGTCCGGATCTGTATGGTAGCAATGAAAAAGGAAAAGTGCTACGTCTTTCCAGTCTAGATCATCTGTGCCGGAGAACTGGGAATGGATTTTGTTATGATGCTGGATGGATGATGCTGATATTTTACTGTTGTCAGGTGTCCAGGATCACAGTTCAGAAAAATGTTGGCTTGGGCCACATTTTTCTGAAGATGCAAGGATTTCTGCCAACAGAATGCAACTTTCTCCTCTTCCCTCCAAAGAAACAGTCTGAAATGCCCTTTCCCTCGAATCCAGTTCCTGAACCTCCTATTCCCCAGGAACAGCATTTTAGGGGGCATTTCAGACTGCCATAGGAGGGTAAGAAAATCATAAAACACGGGTGGAAATCCTTGTGC
Source organism: Sphaerodactylus townsendi (assembly GCF_021028975.2). Lineage (NCBI taxonomy): Eukaryota > Metazoa > Chordata > Lepidosauria > Squamata > Sphaerodactylidae > Sphaerodactylus > Sphaerodactylus townsendi. The sequence continues at coordinate 168,621,963 of NC_059425.1, read as the reverse complement.
TTGTGAAAAAACTCTGGTGGATCCAAACAATGAGAAGAAAAATTATGTCAACTTTATCCAATTTCTCCTTAAAACCCATCACTCCATTTTTCCCCTTTTCTGCTCTAGCAGAAGGATAGGAGGTTTTGGGAAAACACTTTGCGTCTCTGAGCATCGACAGGCAATGCCTTCTCAAAACTTCCTGTTTTTCTGCTAGAGCACCACTCTATGGTGTGTAACATAAAACAGCTGCAAGGACTAATAGTTTATCTACAAAGAGAAATCACTGTGACTGGGAAATCCCTTTTTAAAAAATAAAAAGAGGGTAAGAGGAATCAATGGCTATATCTTTAAAAAGTGGATTTTGGAAAAAAGAAAATTCCCTTCTCATAACAATGTTATTCGGGCCGGCATGGTGTAGTGATTAAGTTGTCAGACTAGGAGATGGAAAACCCAAGTTTGAATCCCCACTCTGCCTTAAAAATTTGCTGGGTGACCTTGGGCAGTCGTATACTCTCAGTCAGGTTCACTGGCTAGTACACTGGTGGCGAACCTTTGGCACTCCAGATGTTATGGACTACAATTCCCATCATGGCTAATTGGCCATGCTGGCAGGGGCTGATGGGAATTGTAGTCCATAACATCTGGAGTGCCAAAGGTTCGCCACCATGGGGCTAGTATTTGGTTGGAGATTTTCAAGAAATACCAGGGGCATGACACGAAGGTAGGCAATGGCAAATTGCTTGTGAACTTCTGTTGCCTTGAAAACCCTATGGGCAATGCACACACAACAGTACTAATGATTTCTGTTCTGGATAGTCTGAGACTATTGTGTTGTATAGTACTGGGACTGGAAATGTATTTCTGGTTTTAATGTAGGGGCCAAATCTTGATGATGGATGGTACCCAACATTGGAACCACGCTGTTTCAAGTTGAAAGCTCCAAATTATGGTTGCCTTTTTTTCTGACTGCGAACAAAATTTGATCAAATTATTTTAATTAAAATTTGTGCTTATTTTCCCCTCAATTGTGGATACCTCTGCATACAATGCCATTCAGTAAACAGCTGCAACAAAATGACCAAAATGTCTGACTCAAACCAACAACATACACAAAAACAAAAAGAAACAAGGTATATTCCTAAAACTCCAGTCTAGACAGAACGTGTGTCCATCTCTGAAGCTCTTTTTGCACTTTTGATTTCAATGTACCAAAGATGTATAAAAGGAACATTTTTTTCCCATGGAAATACAGCATCAGTATGTGTGAACTGAAGACTGGATATTTAAATAAATGGAAAAAAATATCCACACACAATATTCACACATATTGGAAGGGGAAAGGGTAACATGAGGTTTCATTAAGCACGGCTGGTATACCAACATACATGTCTGAAAAGGATTCTGTGTATAGAAACTCTAAATCCACAAGGACAGAGCCCCTTTAAATTTCAAAAGTGGAACTAACAGAGTGCTGTTTGGTTTTCAGGAGATTAAACTTAGTGTTTTAAATCTAGTGTTTCGTGTGTGTGTTTTAAGTTAAAATAAAGAAACAACAACAAAAAAACCCAGAAGGTCATTTGAATATTTTCTGCTAACTTTGCTCACGTACATAAACCAAACTTTCGCAAGTGCCGCGTCAAGCAAAACTCTGGGGATAGCAACATTCAGAAACGGAGAGAGTGGAGGAAGAGGTATATATAGAGCTGACGATCCCTTTTTTCCTCCAGTGCTTTCCATTCCTCTTTGCTCTTTACATTGTCAGTTTCCTTCCTCCTCTCTGTACTGGGAGTGGGGCTGAATTTTTATGAGACTACAATTGATGTAACTTTGGGCAGGTTCTTGCCTGAAGGAGTTCACTGAAGAATAACAGCAGGCTAACTCTTTTTTTTTCCAGGTACCAAGTAAGTTGGGGAACTTGATTAAACATGGGCATTGGGGAACTTTTCAAATGGTTTGCTTACCTTGGGCAATTAGTTCTTGTATGAAAACAAAAAAAAAATACACTGGAAGAAAAGACATGCCTGATATGAGCCAATCTTTTGAACAGACATATATAATCTCATTAGATGGGAGTTACATTGCAGTTACCTTGAAATGACTTCACCCCAGCTGTGAGACACAGAGTCTAGACCCAACAATTATGTAGCAGAATGCAAACAAAACAGGGGGGAGCAGATCAGCAGGGTTAGGACTAATAAAAGGAAACACTTCTTCACGCAACGTGTGATTGGTGTTTGGAATATGCTGCCACAGGAGGTGGTGATGGCCACTAACCTGGATAGCTTTAAAAGGGGCTTGGACAGATTTATGGAGGAGAAGTCGATTTATGGCTACCAATCTTGATCCTCTTTGATATGAGATTGCAAATGCCTTAACAGTCCAGGTGCTCAGGAGCAACAGCCGCAGAAGGCCATTGCTTTCACATCCTGCGTGTGAGCTCCCAATGGCACCTGGTGGGCCACTGCGAGTAGCAGAGAGCTGGACTAGATGGACTCTGGTCTGATCAAGCTGGCTTGTTCTGATGTTCTTATGTTCTTAGGGTCTCCAACCATAGGTTGGAAAATGTCTACAGATGTGGGGGTGAGCCTTTGGGAGGATGAGATTTGGGGAGAGGAAGGACCTCAGTGGGAAAAAAAATCCATAAAACCCACCATTCAAAGCAAACATTCATTCCAAGGAAACTGATGTCTGTAATCTGGAGATCGACTGTAATTCCAGGAGATCTCCAGTGTCTACTTGAAGTTAATAACCTTATTAGAATGGGTATTTGTTACAACAGAAACTCTCAGAACTGATTTTGAAGAAGGTTATCCAAATTCTTCAACAAAATTCAGCATTTCCTCAGCCGCTTACAACATTCCTTGGAAAAATGGGAGATAGGAAAAAATACCCTCACAGTCTTTTTGAAAAAAATGCTTATTTATCTTCTATTACTTGTAATTAGCTGATGAATCCAACTGCCCTTTGTTAGTCACTAAATGGATTGAGATTATTCCATCCTTCCCAATTGGTCCTACAACAAAAGGACCCAATGCATTCAAGTGTGTAATCATGTGCTCATGGCTCCTTGAAGGAAGTTAATCAAAGATTGAAGCATGCAATTAAGTGCTTTGCTGAATAGGTGCCGATTGCTGAGCTGGGTTCTAATTTGTGTGATTTATTATATGGCTGTGTGATCAGTTTTAGCTGTTGCATTGTGCCTGATATCAGTGCACCTAAATCTAGCTAGGGAGTTAAACCAGTTAGCACTAAGCTATACATCAATTATCTTCCCTCAAGCAATTACTACTACATGAGCCCACCTAAAAGGTGTACCTTTACATGGTAGCAGTAATCCACATTGATACACAAATCACATGATAGTCATAGGTGCTACTTCATGATCTGGAAGTCATCTACCTGTGGGACCACCTCCACCCATTGACATAAGCCAGTCCCTAAGTGACGAGGACTCTGTCGTAGAGCTTGGAGGTACTATGGATCCAGAGACAGCTCCTCAGGAGAAGATGTAAGCAACAGAGTCAGTTCCAAGCCCTTCCCTGCCAGCCGAGGCAGAACCTGATGCCATGCACCATGCGAGAGCCATCAGTAGCTTCAGACAAACTGAGTAATGAGCCAGCTGCGTGCAGGAGACAAAGACAGAGGCTGAGAAGCACTTGTCTGGCTCTCAGTATGGCAAAAGGTTCTGAGAGGCATTTGCTTCTGATAAGGACTGCTGGAGCCTGGTGCATTAGAGGCATCTTCCTTATGCCCTGTCCTGGGCTTGGCTCAGCCTGCGTGCAACAAATGTGATTCCCTAAGTACCGTGCACTTGGGCATCTTTTTAGGCATTGCTTCTGATTTGTGCCTTGACCCCTGAACTGCCTGACCTTTACCTATGAATACTGCCTGCTCTGACCCCTGAATTGCCTGACTTCTGCCTACAGACATTACCTGCCAGACCTCTGCACTGTTGGACCTGCGCTACCTTGCACCCCCTGCCTAGGCCCCTGACCTGCTTAACCTGTGGAACTATTTCCTAGCTGTTTCAGTCATCGGCTAGCTTGTCGTGCCTGGACTCAAGCAGCACGCTCACTTGTGTCTACAAGGCAACTTTTATGACCACACCAGGTATTTGATGAGTAGATCCTCTGTTGAAGATACTGAGAAGTGTTTCAGGTCAGGCTTCTCAGTGGCGGGTTGGTTTTATGGAATGGGAGTCCAGTGGGTTTGAGGGAGGTGCCAATCTTGTGGAGATTTTGGAGGCTCTGCCAGACTGAGATTCTCTGATAAGCTTTTTGGTGGCTTATAATTGATATTCCTTTAGTATCATGATAAATGGCTTGATCACATATTTTAATTTGTATTTTATTTAATGAGACTTCTAGCTAGTTTTAATGATGTTAGCCTCTTTGAGTCCTGCTGAATGCATGAAAATCAGGATATGACTATTTTAGATATATAGTTAATTAAATATATAGGCATAAACCATGACACCAAGGCTGGTACATATAGTGTATTGCATAGATATTCTTCTGGATGCTACACAAGAAGTCAAAGGGATTTTCAATATATTGTTGAAGGCTTTCATGGCCGGAATCACTGGGGTGCTGTGTGGTTTCCAGGCTGTATGGCCGTGTTCTAGCAGCATTCTCTCCTGATGTTTCGCCTGCATCTGTGGCTGGCATCAGATCCGCTGAAGATGCCAGCCACAGATGCAGGCGAAACATCAGGAGAGAATGCCGCTAGAACACAGCTATACAGCCCAGAAACCACACAGCACCCCAAAGGGATTTTCCTCTTCTATGGCCCAGGCCAGTCCAATCTTGTCAAAACTGAAACAGTAAGCGGGGTCTTGGATGGGAGACCACAGAAGTCCAGGGTCATTACACAGAGGCAGGCAATGGCAAAGCACCTCTGAACATCACTTGGCTTGAAGACCCTAAGGAGTCACTATAAGTTGGCAGGACTTGATGGCACTTTTCACTACCACGTGGCCCATCACAGTAACCCAATAATGCTTGAATGGTTGTTTGTGTTATGGAAAGAGCCTCTATGCTGTGAATGAGCCAGACATCAGGTGTCCTCATTGTTTTAAGGCTGTATCTTCATCCCAGACTGAATCCTTATCTTTTGATCCTACAGACTGCTAATTCGCTACAATGGCTGTTGTCAGTCACTGTTCCCATCACTTTCTCTCCACTTCTGATTGATTGATTGATTTAATATATCAGATTTAATATACCGCCCCATCCCCAAAGGGCTCTGGGTCTTGTTGCAACAACGGACCGTGTAAAGTTTGCCATACATTGCCCAATTGCACTCTATTTCCTGCTGACTATTGGACTGCGTTATCCTTTAGAGTTGTCAGTTCAACCATTCCAGTGTTACTGGATGCTAGTGGTGATGATTACTGAAGAAGTGGGTGTTGGAAGAATATACCACTACTTTGAGGTGATCTGTTCTGTTTTACAAATATAGACTGAAAAGACAAGACAACCGTGAGCACAGAGCTGCCTGACCCATGATAATTGACTCCTTATTCCAAGAGTCAACTTTTCTGGCTTTTACTTTTTTAGCAGCCGGCTTCTCTTAAAGACCTGATCTGATGCACCGTCACCTCTTTGATCCTCTTTCAATTTATAATAAAGCTAAGAACCAAAAAAGGAAGACATTTTGCTCAATAATGGTTTTAAACTATCATTCTACTCTCCCACACTAATATATGCAAAGTCAGGAATTTCATTTGTTATGAAATCACTGAAGGTGGTGACCTTCTCAGCTGTGGCCTTTTTCACTAAACATCATGAATCACAGTCTTGAGTCTCAATAAACAGAAGCCATGTGAATGAATAAGCCAGAAAGTCGGGCAATGACAGGGGAGATGCAAACATCATGCTTTGGATCAATTCATACTTTGCAAGCACCTTGCATAGTGAGTGTGACCTCTGCTGGTCACCCTTGCAGGGTAGGCCACCTTGCCTCATAGGAGCTCAGCTACCCTTTTGGAATCAGCAACTCTAGCTTCTGTATGTAAGTGCTTTACTTTCATCAAGTAGTTAGCAGCACTCCGGTAAGCTTGAGCCCCTGCATCCCACCAACCAACCTCCCTCTTCCCCTGAGTCCCTTTTATCCCTCTCTGGAGGTTCCCTCTCTTCTGGGATCTCCCTGTTCCAGCCTCCTGGTGAGCTGTCTGTTGTGCTTTGCCAGCCTGGGACTGGCTGTTTAGCTTTCTTGGCCCTCCTTCTTGATTGCAGCCTGGTTGGGGCTGTGCCAACCCTGCTCCATTCTCTAAGGCTGCAGAGGGCGGCTGATTGCAACTTGTCCAGGGCTGTGCTATCTCCACCCCTTTCCCTGGAACTGCTGGTTCTTGCTGTTGCTGCCCAGGCCTCTCTGCTATTTCCTTGCAGTTTCTCCCAGCTTCTAGCTTCCTGGAGGTCCCTCCTTCTGCTAAGTCCAAGGGTGGGGCTGCCAGTTGGGGGGTACTCTGTTGTGGGGCTGCCAGTCGGGGGGTGCTCTGTGGTGTCTGTGATAAGAAAAAGGGGGGTGCTCTGTGGTGTCTGTGATAAGAAAAAGGGAGGAACAGGCTGCCTGGTGCTGGAAACCAGCCCAGTCTCTGGACAACTATTTTGAGTCTTGGTCAAAAATATTACTTGCATAGCAGTTGCAAGAAGAGAACAACACTTGTTCAGGAGCTACTACACACTATGTTCATTCATCAAGTTATGTTGACTCCATTTATATACCACTTGCCTGCTAATTTTAGAATTTTAACACTATTAGAGGGGGGAAAAACACAATAGAAATTCTACCTAGAGGTCCATGACAGGTAGAATATAAAAATATACCTCAGGAACACAAGAACCAAGCAATGAGCTGAACCAGCCAATAGGAGCTGTGTACTGGGAAAGAAGATCATCATCTGACAGGTAATAGCTTAATCAGGTTTTGAGGGTTGAGACTTCGGAGATTGAAAGCTGTGAACAAGAGAGAAAAGTTCGAGTAACAGGAATATGAATTAAAGATCTGTAGAGATATCAGCACTTTGCTGAAGCTCTCTGTTCTGGAGAACTGTGGCAAGTTTTGTTGGGTCTGGTGTGTAACTTAATTCACTGTCCAAGGTAGTTTGCAATGCATTCCCTTCACAGCTCTTCCTTCTCAGCCCACTGGCTATCAAGCAATTTAGCCTCTCAAAGTTTCAGTCAGAATCCAAGATAACAATCGCCCAGAATTCAAAGCTATTAAATTAATAATTGTTCTTCAAGATTAGCAGAGGGTTTTTCACTCGCCTTTGGGCCTTTAGTTTATAAAGATAAGATAATCATTGAAAAGTGAGAGGCTTATCTAACGGATATTAAATAAAGATACCATTGGATTTTCAAAAACCAGAAAGAATAATAATTCTGTTCCATCATTCTAGGAAAGAATAAGTACCTTAAAACATGATACAGGCAAGAGTATAGCTTCAAGGGAATAGTTCAAGTAGCCATCTTGCCCTGTGCCCCACTTAGTTGCAATAAAGTGCTCTGTTGATATTTTATAAATTTTCCTCAGGATATGTTTTTCTTGGACATGTACTCTTTAAAAACTATCATCTCACAATTCCTGGTTGAGCGTCAATATTCACCTCAGTTGTGTTTTTATTGATTCAACTTAATTCATATTCACTTCTAAAAAGCAAACGTTCTTGCCCCTGTAGGTTTACCTTATTATCTTTGCATCAAGGCGCAGAGCCTATCCCCTTAAAAGTTTTTTAAATGTCAGTGGGAACCCTGGTGCAGTTTTGGTAGGCCAAGAAAAATACTGAGAAGTGGAGATTATGGTTACAGAAGTTCACTTGAAAAAAAAATTCAAAATTCTTTGGATTACAATTTTAGAAAGGGTATCTATGCTGGTATTCTGAATTATTTAGGTATTCAACAGCATTTTGGAATTCAACATTTTTCAGGTCAGTTGTTCTCAATGGGGGTATTTCCAGGGGGCTGAAATGGCTATTTGTAAAGCAAATGACACCAACATTGCAGGGATCCTAGTGCTTCTTGATAATTAAATATTCCCCAATTTCCAAGCAAAGTAGATTCACAGGTCTACAGGCCCTTGAACAAGGTGACCTTGGCTATCCTACCTGTATCCAGTGGTGGGATCCAAACATTTTAGTAACAGGTTCCCATGGTGGTGGGATTCAAACTGTGGCGTAGCGCCAATGGGGCTGGGCGGGGCACAACGGGGGCATGGCCGGGCATTCCGTGGGCGGGGCATTCCTGGGTGGGGCTGTGGCAAGGACGCAGCCGCTGCGCCGGTCCTTGGGCAGGAAACAAATGCATGCGGGCGCAGGCTGCCACACACACTGTGCACCTCCTGCTAGACTGCTTCAAGTTCTGCGCGCTACTGCTGAGAGGAGGGGCGTAACGTGGCAAAATCACCAGTTATAACCCCCTCTCGGCACACACAAATAATTAGTAACCTACTCTCGGGAACCTGTGAGAACCTGCTGGATCCCACCTCTGCCTGTATCTATTGCTTCCTACAGGGAAAACATTCCATGCTTTCTGCAGAACAAAGAAGCCAATGCATATGTACAGCCACAGGCCAAAAGCCTCCAAACAGAACCAACCAGACTAACAGAACCAGCATCAAGCTACAGAATCCCAGCTGAACTGATGTCCAATGGTGCATGATGTAGAGTCTGCAAACATAGTTTTATTTCTTTAAAACATTTGTACCTTTCTACCTCAAGGCAGTTTTCCTTTTTCACTTTTCTCTTTGCTCTCATCGAATACATTGCAACCCCATTCTATGTTTGTCTACTCAGAAATAAAGTACAGTACAGACAGGGGGCTTTTTCCAAGGCACATATCTGTGGTACAAATTATTAATTGATTCAGTACTACTCTCCCTCTGGGTTGCTGCTGCTCCCTATGCCTTGCTCAATTTCTTTTCTTGGTTCCTCTTCACAGTTGGTTTCTACAAACCATATTGATGCTGCTGCTTCTCATTTCTCCTTGTATCAATAGGAAGAGCTATTTGCTTTGGAAAACTGTATTTTTGGAACGTGTTTACTCAGCATCAATAAGCCAGATCTGAGCTGTTGCTGTTCTCTGCCTGAGGGATAACTCCCTCTTCTCCAAATCCTCACAGGGGCCTATAGAATCGGACCCTTTAGTCCAATCTATTTGACATGTGGGTGTTATTTAAAGGATAGGCATCAGCAGCTCCACTGTGGTTTTGGTGCCTGTATCTTCAAAACAACTCTCCCAGCCACCCAGAGGAAGAGCAAGGGGAAACTGCACCCAGGACGTGTGCACACCCTATGCCCCTGTTGCAGTGCCACCTTCTCCCACCCCGGAATGCCCCTGCCATGCCCCCTCCATGGCCTGGCCATGCCTCTGCTGCAGCTCCGCCCAGGGCATTGCTCCCCACTTTCCCTTGGGTGCTACGCCACTGCAGCCATTTGGAAACATTCCCTATAGGGAATAATGGATTTGAAAAATTTGGACTCCTGACATAATTTGAATCTGAATACCATATCAGTATTGGAATCTGGGAATCTAAGGAATACCAACATTTGTTAGATCCAAAATACCTAAATCTGGGGGAAAAAACACTCTGATTTATTTTGGACCCCCCCCCCCCATTGCAACTCTCTTCCAAAACATCCACCAATGCTTCTGTAAGCCCAAGGCCAATAATGCTCACAGAAGACCTCCTCTGGACACAGGCCAATATTATATTCACAAAACATTTCCCACTAAATGGCTGTGGAATATAATGAAGGTTTGCTCACTCAGATCTGTTCTGCTAATGAAGACTCTTTCTTCAGATGCACAGAGACTCCCCCTCCTGCAAGAGAGTGCTCCATTGATGAAAAATCATTTTGTCTTCTTTTATCAGCATCTGCTAGTGAAGGGATCATCAGGATCCAAGCAGGATGCAATTATTCTCTCTTTTTTTAATTCAGTCTTCTAACAACTAAAGGCCAGATGACCAATGTCTTTATTTCCAGGTCAGCAAATACAACCCTAATTTTTTCCATTTTGTCCCTAAAAACGTGAATATTCTGATTTGAAAATATGGAGAAGAAAATCTCTTTGAAGAACTTTTCCAAGGCTACTGAGGAAGAAGAAACGCTGCAGATTTGAATGTAGCCATGTGGACAAAATACATCAGTTTCTCTAGACGAAGATACTTTTTCTACATTGAATGTCTGAACGACACATTTATTCAGGTAATGCCCCCTGGTATCATTCATAAATTCAATGCACTTTTCCCCTCTCTTAGAAATATCTGTATGCAAGTATCTGCAAGATGAAGGAACATCACGGTAACATGTGAACAGGGTTACTATGTCTCAAATGTGAATGCTGCCAACTCCAATCACAAGAAGTAATTGGCTATTTCAATAAGCCTCATTGAATCGATGGCCTGTATTCCATTTGTGTTTGGGAGGTGGACCGTGGCTCAGTGGTAGAACATCTGCTTTGCATGCAGAAGTTTCCAGGTTCAATCCTAGAATCTCCAACTGAAATGATGTCCTGTGAAATACTACCTGAGCACACAATGCTGACATTGATTGGCCCAGGTACAAGGCAGCTTCTTGTGTTTTATGTTGGGTTCTGTTTTCCATTGATTTCACTGCCGCTTGTATTGTCGGTTTTATGGCTATTAGACCGAGATAGTTTTATTGCCATCTGGGTTGGTTTTGTTCCGATTGGTTGTTTTAATTTTAATGGCCTTGTTTGTTTATGTTGAAAGCCACCTTGAGTAGTTTCTGGTGAGGGAGAATATTCATTTTCTAAATAAATGAATAAACAATGAGATTAATTTTTTTTCTTTTGCAAATTGCCAATCACATTGGGGTGGCTGTAAAGACTTGGGTGTGTGCCAAGTTTGGCTGGACTTGTCAACATTCACATGTTAATGCTGATAATCACATCTAGCTGCCTATCAAAATTGGCCAGCATCTCTCTGAGTTTTCAAACATGAACACTGTTTTTCCTCCCTTCTGTGTTTTTCAGCCTTTACATTGCCAGGATAACAGTCCATACATTGTGAACATTAACTGGAAAACATACATGCACATCTCTCAATACACACATAATAAAATAAGGTCAAGCCCCCCAAGTTGCTTAAAATGCCATTTCACTATCAACCTAAAAAGTTTGTTTGAGTTGATCACTATTGACGTTGAAGGGAGTTTCCTTTTCTCTCTAGCTTTGGTAATATGATAACAGTTTTGGGATTTTGCAAGTGTTTGTCACAACTCAGTTATAAAAGTTACATAACTGTTTGTATGCAAACAAATTGCTGAAGTCACTGTTTATGATCTGATCTATTAATTAGCTATTGGTCAGTGAGATAGCTGTTGCTTACATGTAAGTGAGCATGTACATGTGAAGTTATAAAGTTAACTCTGTTTCTTTGTTTAATATGACACCAGCACCACAACCACCATGACCATGAGCACGAGACAACAGACAGGTACGAAGATGTAACCAAACATACAGTAATGTAGATGTGTAACAGGAAAGAAAGGATTTCTTATTTTATCTCCATGTAACCATCTCTTTATAGTTTGCAAACTCATACAAAAAAAGCAACTGAGAATCTGTCTCTTCTGTTCCTCTCTCTCTCTCCCCATCCATCCATCCATCCATCCATCATCCATCCATCCATCCATCCATCCATCCATCCATCCATCCATCCATCCATCCATCCATCCATCCATCCATCCATCCATCCATCCATCCATCCATCCATCCATCCATCCATCCATCCATCCATCCATCCATCCATCCATCCATCCATCCATCCATCCATGCATGTATGCATGCATGTGTGGGAACTACATTTTCCAGGAGACCCTGGGAAATGTAGTTCCCACCAGAACAGGCAGGCGTGTTCTCCAGCCTGCTCGAGTTGCTAAAGTAAGTGTGTAGGGGAAGCACTGTGGGTGAGGTGGGGGGAAAGCGCTGCGGGGGGGGGGGATATTCCACCCCATGTGACCTAAAGCCGCGCACCCGGGGTGTGGCGCACCCCCCGTCCCCTGGTAGCTTCACAACTGGGGTGCTGGGCATTGTTGTTTTGAAGTTGCAGTGGATTTTGGGATGGGAATAATAGCATTTAGAGGTGATTTTTTTCCTTCCAAAACCTGAGCAATAGGAAGCTGAACAACATAAGCAGCCTTGCAAACTGGGTGCTATGTTACATGAAGTGAAGGGTTTACTCAAGGCAACTGGCTATTCTAGTTTATGATTATATTTTTGAACAGATGTATCATCTCAGAAAGTTCTCAGGCTCATCGAAATGGTTCTTACTGGGATATCTGTAAAAGCCTCAAACTGTGAGGGTTTAGAAAATTATTTCAGGGATTTGTTTATGTGTGTGGACACAGAAAGAGTCATGCTAACAGTAGTGGTCACCAAAGCTCTAAAACAAACCACCATTTCCTCTCCTTGCTAGCAAGATGGAATTCAGCTCCAGAGATCACACATTGATAGCATGAATTGCATTTTAGGCAAAAGGAAGTTCCTTCAGTTTAAACATTCTTCCTCCAGTCTAAGGAACTTTCTTTAGCTGATGTGGCTTTGCTATTAAGGAAAGAGCCAATTAATTTGGAAGAAGGTGCCTTAGGCTAGAAGAACGCCAGAGGTGAAATCCAGCAGGTTCTCACAGGTTCCCGAGAGTAGGTTACTAATTATTTGTGTGTGCTGAGAGGAGGTTACTAATTGGTGATTTTGCCACGTGATTTTTGCCTTAGTTACGCCCCTCCTCTCAGCAGTAGCACGCAAAACTTGAAGCAGTCTAGCAGGAGGTGCACTGGCGTACATTCGTTTCCCGCCCAAGGACCAGCACCTGGGCCTGCGTACATTCGTTTCCCGCCCAAGGACCAGCACAGTGGCTGCATCCTTGCCACAGCCCCGCCCATGAATGCCCCGCCCCCAAAATGCCCGGCCATGCCCCTGTCATGCCCCGCCCAGCCCCATTGGCGCTACGCCACAGTTTGAATCCCACCACCATGGGAACCTGTTACTGAAATTTTTGGATCCCACCACTGAAGAACGCTTCCAACTCTGCTCTTTGGGATCATAGGATACATGACTCCAGAGTGGGTTAACATTCTGAAATTCAGTTTTCTACCTTGAAATCAATGGCTTTAGATGAGAACAACATTTCCTAGGATTGCATGACTTTTGCACGCTTCCTTGACAATCCTAATGAGGATGATGGGCTGATACCATAAAGCAAGTTGGAGACTCCCATTATACAACATGCAGGTTTCAGAAATTAAGGCCTCTTTGTGGTTAGCTTGCAACCATAATAAGTGGCAAAATTAATCAGATTGGTTATTGCCATTTGGTCTTATTGCTTTTTATGTGCAGACTAATTAGCTATCAGTAGCAAGGAAATGCTTTTGACAGCAGAAGAACCATAGAAGAAGCATTTCATTATGCCATTAAGGATCCTTAACTGTATTCACCATGTTACTAATTCATATGTTGTTAGTCAATTGGAACTGCATTTAATTCAGACACATAATTTATAACTTGGCTGATGCAATGGCAAAGGTGGAAGAAATGTCTGCTCGGTTAAAAAAAATTGTTACACATCCAAACTGTGCCGGGGTAGGTCAGCTTAGACCAAAGAGAAAGCCTTCCAAAATTGGGAGGAGGAGGAGAAGGAGAAGAGTTGGTTTTTATACGCCACTATTCTCTATGGTGTGTTTTTCCATCAAGTCACAACTGAGTTATGGTGACCCCATAGGCTTTTCAAGGCAAGAGACATTCAGAGGTGATTTGACATAGCCTGCATATGCATCATAAACCTGGTATTCTTTGGAGATCTACCATCCAAATACTGGCCAGAGTTGAGGATGAGTGTATGGGACTGGTCCAAGGACACCCAGTAAATTTCCATGGCAGAGTAGGGATTCAAACCTGAATTTCAGAGATCTTTGTCCATTACTATAATCACTACACCATGATAGCTCTCTTCCTCAAAGCAGCTTACAATCACCTTTCTTCCACCCTCCTCCCCACAACAGACACCATGTGAGGTAGGTGGGGCTGAGAGAGTTCTGAGAAAACTGTTACCAGTCCAAGGTCATCCTGCAGGCTCTCTGGGTGTGGGGGGAGATCAGACTCAAACCTTGTTCTCTAGATTAGAGTCCACTGCTCATGTGGAAGAGTGGGGAATCAAACCCAAGTCTCTAGATTAGACTGGATCTTGTAATGTAGTAGTTAAGAGGGTGGACTCTAATCCGGAGAACTGCATTTGATGCAAAAAGGATAAAGAATCTTTTATCTGGATACCACAATCTACCTCCAGAACCCACTGATGTTCACAGATCCAGTCCAATTTCTCCTCTGCTAGCAATTCCATCCAAATCGAAAAGAGATGATTTCCAGGATTGCAGGATACAATATTATCTGACCTGAGTTGGGAAACTGCAGCTCAGAAGTGCACAAAATTGCCCTTTCAGCCTAGCTCTGCTGACGGGGCATTGTTTGGCCCCTTTCCCTTCCTCTCCCACAACTGATACCTTGTGAGGTAGGTGGGGCACAAATCCAAACTCTTCTTCTTCTTCTTTTGGTGAAGTTTATGGCACACACTTGCACAGAGCAGAGGAAAAAATTGACACAGGTGAATTTTAAGCTACAGCAAACTGCACATATTTTGGCATAGGCATGAATATTAGACATGTTCCTATATTGGGATTCAGAAAGAAAAGAACACTATGCAGGGCAAACTTACAAAAGAAATACAGTGGGGGATATCTGCCTTTCCTTAACAAGAATCTAAGTTTTAACAGGTTAGGCTTTCCAAAGTTGACAGGCTGTGCTCATTATGCTGCATAAAGTATATATATTTTTAATTTATTAATGGATGTATGCTGAATAAAGACAGTTATTCAGGGCAAATTTATGTAGAGTTCTTTCATTGTCAGCCTACTGACATCTATGGGCTGGACATATAAAGTATGCATAGAATTTTGATAGCCATTGATACAATTAGGTTCTTAGTGACCCAGTCAAGAAATACATTTATCTTCAATCTGCAATGGTGAAAACTGTAGAGAGAATTAGCAAGTCCAATACCAAATATTAAATTGTATCATCAAACCTCAGTGGTAGTTTGGACTACAGATTGGATAATTGACCTGCAGAGGAAGAGTATAAAACTGAAAACAATGGATACTAAAGAAGGGAAACATAATTATTTGAGGATAACAAGGTCATTAGGAATGATTCAAAAACAGGACAAGAGACATATTTCAAGAGACAGCTTATTAAAAATATGATTTCAATGTAGAAAAAGGTACAGTTCTCCAATCTCACCACTGACTTCCCCAATTAACTCCCACTGTGATACCAGTACAAAGATGGACATGGATCATTGGACCTATGAGAATATGATGGATAGACAAGGAAAAATGAAGTCCTTGCAAACAATCAAGGATGAAAGAAAGAATATTCTGTGGCTTAGGGTATCACTAAATATTCTTAGACATATGGCCAAAGGGCTCTGGCGGCCCGCAATGGTACCACTGTCACACCACTGCAATGTCTCTAGAGGGTTTTCAGTGGCACAGGGAGGCAGGGAAAAAGAAAAAAATTCCCCAGCTGCCTTAAAAGCCCTCCATTGCCTGAAAGAGAATTATGCCACCTGAAAGGGCGCCAAAACTCCAAGACCTGTGCCACAGTGTTCCCAGCACCAAAGCCTGGATGGAAGCCAAGTAAAGTCAGCTCTGTCTTAGAAATGCCCCAGCCCCCACCCACCCCCACGATGTCTGATTGGACACCAGTGGCGTAGGAGGTTAAGGAACAGCAGTGGTGTAGGAGGTTAAGAGCTCGTGTATCTAATCTGGAGTAACCGGGTTTGATTCCCAGCTCTGCCACCTGAGCTGTGGAGGCTTATCTGGGGAATTCAGATTAGCCTGTACACTCCCACACACGCCAGCTGGGTGACCTTGGGCTAGTCACAGCTTCTCTGAGCTCTCTCAGCCCCACCTACCTCACAGGGTGTTTGTTGTGAGGGGGGAAGGGCAAGGAGATTGTAAGCCCCTTTGAGTCTCCTACAGGAGAGAAAGGGGGGATATAAATCCAAACTCTTCTTCTTCTTCGGTACTAGCTTTGCTGTGGAGCTGTGGAGCAGCTGGATGTCAACGTCCTTGTCCTCTCCGCTGGCAGGGGTGCCCCTTACACTGGCAAGGGGCAAAGATGCCAGCACGAGCCTATGCCACAACCACACAGCGATTCAGCCTCCCTCCCTTGGATTGGGCCATTTGACTTGAAAATTTTAACTGGAATTTAAGATGCTGTAAGGTTGGCTGATAATTGACGTAAACAAGCTTCACATATCATATAAATGGCAAAAATGAATGTTAGTTATATGAAAAAGTAAATGCCTTCAGACATGCCTTCAGAACAGGCTGGTTGCCCCTGTTAGTGATAATGTCTGTCCCATTTTTATCCTTCCCTTCCTCCAAGGAGCCCAAATTGTCACACATGGCACTCCTCTCCTCCATTGTTTCCTCACAACAAATGTGTGAGGTAGGTCAGATGGAAAGCACATGATTTGGTCCAAGGCCGTCCAACCATCTTCATAGCCAAAGGAGATTTGAACAAAGATCTTCCAGTTCCTATAACATTGTCATCCTAAGAGAGGCTGCAGCGTTTGGGACTCTTTCATTTGGAGAGGAGACATCTGAGGGGGGATATGATTGAAGTCTATAAAATTGTGAATGGGGTAGAAAATGTTGACAGAGAGAAATTGTTCTCTCTTTCTCACAATACTAGAACCAGAGGCATTCATTGAAAATGCTGGGGGGGGGGGCGGGGGGGATAAGGACTAATAAAAGGAAACACTTCTTCACACAATGTGTGATTGGTGTTTGGAATATGCTGCCACAGGAGGTGGTGATGGCCACTAACCTGGATAGGTTTAAAAGGGGCTTGGACAGATTTATGGAGGAGAAGTCGATTTATGGCTACCAATCTTGATCCTCTTTGAGATTGCAAATACCTTAACAGTCCAGATGCTCAGGAGCAACAGCCGCAGAAGGCCATTGCTTTCACATTCTGCATGTGAGCTCCCAATGGCACCTGGTGGGCCACTGCAAGTAGCAGAGAGCTGGACTAGATGGACTCTGGTCTGATCCAGCTGGCTTGTTCTTATGTTCTTATGTTCTTAGAGTTAGACCACTGCTTTTAATGGACTGGGGCGGGGGGGGGGAGTAACACTGCTTGTGGGACAGCAATGCAATCAAGATAATAGTTCTCAGTTCAAATATTTATAGTCATGTTAGGCAGCTAATTTAACAATTAATATCATATTAGCATTTCAATGTGAGCAGAATGACATTTTGTTTCCTTTGTCCTTCTTTCTTTTGTGCATGTGCCTAGGGTGAACATAATTATTCTCTCTTTGTTTTGTATGTTCCTCACTATATGTGGGAGCTGCATTTAATGTAAACATCAATAAAGTGTAAATGATTGTAAATTACTGTCCTTGCCTCATCCAATAATTTGCTAGATCTAATAGCAATTGTTCCTGACTGTAATCTTGCATCAGCTGTTCACAATCTTAGTCCTTTAAATTGACTGAACAATGGTCCATTCTGCACAGTACAAAAAAGACAATTGGGGGATGTCTTTAAAAGAGGCAACTTCTTTTTTACTTTGCACACCCAAAATAAGACATCCTGGGGATGTCTTTAAAAAAGCCACCTTTCATGTTTATTCTGCACAGCACAGGTGTCAGAGGAGGTGTCAGAGGAGGAAATAATCTTTTTTCTTGACTGACTGGTAAGGTCTCTGGTCAGTTTGCTTGTCAGTTTGTGCCTGGCATTTTGTGTGCTGTTGAAGGGATTTTCCCTCCCTCCATTTGCTCTGCAGGTTCCAATCCTGGGCACATTTGAAGAGTGCATAGTTGTACTCAGCTGGTCCTCTTAGTTTCCCTATATATATATATATTTAAAATTCGATGAGGTGTCTGCAAAGACATGAATACAAGAATCTTAGCCAGTACACTGAGCAGCAGTGAAAAGCATTGGGTAGACCTGCCCTCCATGGACTGTCCTAGTTTTTCTGTGCTGTAAGAAAAACCTGATGGCCCACAGAAGGCAGGTTTACCCAATGCTTTTCATTGCTGCTCAGTGTGCAGCAGTCCTCCAATGGGCTAAGGTTCTCAAATCCATGTCTGTGTTCCTTCACAGACACCTCATTGAAAATTTTAAAAAGGAGAAAGTATGTATTGCCAGAATTGGTAGGACCAATCGTAGGACCAATGATAGGACAACTATGTACTCTTCGGGCTCAAAAGGCACCCAAGATCGGAGCCCACAGAGCCAACGTCCTGGGACAACATTCAACAAATGGAGGCAGGTAGGATCCCTTCAGCAGCACACAAAATGCCAGGTGTAAGCTGAGGGGTGGGACCAGAGAACTTAATGGTTGGGTGGGAAACTTAAGATGCCTCCTGAGCTCCTAAACTCTGCACAGACAGGCAGAAGAGGTCTTGCAGATGACTTGAAGAAAAAAAAGCCCTCCTTCTAGAGTCATCAAAATAAGACGCCTTAGGTTGAAATAAGGCATCCTTGGGATGTCTTGGGGGGAAAAACTGTGTGGAGTTTTTCCCCAAGATAATTAACCTATCCTGTTCATTAATTGCTGGTTCCCTTCTGAGAAATGAAAACCAGTGTTTTTAGATTGAAGTACATTTTCCTCAATATGAGTACATTTATTGGGAAGAAAAGAGAATTTAAAAAAAAAAGAAACCAGAAATTTATGCAGTCCTGATCCAGCCTCACTCTCTCCCTAAAGAAGCATTGCCCGGTGATGTTTTGTCAGATGGTTCTGAAATCAAAGATGAATGCCTTTCCCTGAATTGAGGTGGGTTCTACACAGTTGGCCTTGTGCAAAACTGTGGATTCTCCATCATTTGGAAGTGCTTCCAGGCTGAGCAGGTGAGGGGGCACCTTCCCCCACTACAACTTCTGGCTGAACTGATACAATGAAGAAGCACCACAAGGTGCACTTCACTGAGGCAGCTGCTGGAGCAGCATGGCCTGCACAGGTGATGGCACAGTGGTAAGTTAAGCTGCCTAAGGTATCTTCTGGGATGAACTTTGAAGAGGAGAGTGTTGCAACTCTGGAGATGGAGCAGAAAGTAGTGTGGGAAAGGCCACACACACATGATGATCAAAGAGGTTGAACATAGTGACTTACACCCCAGGAAAAGAATAGGCTTGATAAAGCCTGGGTAAAATAACAATTAATCTGGAAGTGTTATTTATTTTATTTTTATTTATATATTTATTTAATTTAATATACCGCCCCATCCCCAAAGGGCTCTGGGTGGTGTACAACTTAAAACCATAAAACCATCATAATGTAGCTTCCATAAATACCAGCAATTAAATACCAGCAGTTAAGACCAGCAATTACTTCCTAGGATAGGCATCCCACGGAGACCTTATTTAACTTAAACTTAACTTAATTCTCCTAAAAAAGGAGGAGGGGGGAGACAATGGGTCTTGATGGTATTGAGAACCCATGAGATGGAATGGAATGGGGGGGCACATTATTGCCTATTGTGTATTTTCTTTGTAAAGGCAGTTGGCCTAATACACATTTTTAATTATTGTGAAGGCATCTCTGTAACAGGAAACTGCTCCTTCCAGACCAATCCAGCAAGGGGGGGGCACCTTTGCCAGTCCGGCAGAAGCTTTTCCCTAAACTGGGTTTTGGGGGGTGGGCTGGTGGGTTAAAATGTAAAGCCCATTTGCCAGCCCTGCAAATGGGCTTTAAATATTTTGAATTTTAACCATTCCCCTATGTCCTCCCCCTGAAAGGTTTTTAGCTTTTTGGCTTTATGCAGATGACCAGGTTTGTTCTGGCTGAAAAAAAAAATCCTTTTGGGGTTTTTTTTCCAGTTCGGCTTATCCAAATGTATAGCTTTAATTGATACATATGTACCACAATTATGAATGGTAGCTCATCAGTGCGAGTGAGTACCAGAGTGAAATAGAAACATAGCTGACAAGCAAGTAACAAACATAGCTAAAATGCAAATTTATTAAAATCTTCTGTTTCTAAAATGCGGAAGTATTTTAACATACCCAATTGTGGTTTTGTTAGAATCCTAGGGTGCCTTCAGGAAGGGAAACAAATGTGTCTTCTGGCACATTACGTTATCTATCACCAGTAGTTGATCAGTGGTGATCGATGCTGAGGAACCTTCTTGTAAAATGCATGGAAGCTTTGCCCTAGTGATGTAAAATAGTTATGGAATTCTGATGCATTCTAGCTCAGGTGCATATAATTGCATTATGTGGAACATAACATTGTGAAATAGAATTACTGAGCGTTCAATAAAATAATATTTGTAACAGCTGGCACGTTTTCTGTTGGTCTTGCTTTTAAAAAAATAGACAATTATCCACTGGAAATGTGCAGGCCTTTCTGGGTATGCTTTTTGCATTGTTCTGGCTTTTCCAATATTTATATGAATTTATCAAAGGCAATTTAAATTTTTAAAAGGGCAAGTAACTAATCCTGTTCTAAGAATGTCTGAATTATAGGCCAGCCCACCAGTTGGGGGTCTTTCAGTGCAAATGTGTGTGTTTCTCTGCCACCAGGGAGTTAAATGTGGTCATTGTTTGTGCATTATATAAAAACAGAAGGCAGTGGAAAGTATATTTTCTCAGATTCTAGTTATTGCATTCTACTTGGTTTTCATGTATTGTATTTTAGGGGCTTCTTTTTTTTTTAAGTGTCGAAGCCTGCTTTGTTCGTCTGCAGTGAAGAAGGTTGTGAATCTAAAAGGAGGACTACATAGACTGCAATCCTAAACATACATATTTGGAAGGTTCCATAATCTTTACTAGGGTTGGTAGCCAGAAATTTTCTAATCAAGAACTGATCCAAACAATCATCCTTATAAATGTTACAAATGTGCTGAATCCAAACAGAACTACTCTTGATATTTTGGAGCAGGTGAAAGACTGATCTTTCTGCCGTTTCCCCACTCACCTTTTGTTGCACGCTACTCGCTCCAAGTAACGTGGGTTCCAGCGGCACTCCCCACTACCGGAGCGGCGACAACGCAGCCGCCCCGATTCTGCCGCCCTCGCAACTCCTCAGTGTGCGTCATTTCTGTTCCTGTTCGGAACAGCACATTTTGGGAAACCCCGCACGACTACCTGCAGTGGGGAGCGTGACTGCGCGCTCAAAAACACTCGAAGCTTACAAAACCGTTTTGCCTCTGCTTTTTTTTAAAGTGAGGAAATGGCCTCTGTTTGCTGAACCTCAGGCTCTGCTTAATTTTTTAAAAACTAGCAGGTGGCAAGAAGGGCAACGAGAAGAGTGAGCAACAGATGTGTGCATGATTTGGATGTAATCCAACAAGATCAGGGGTTTGCAATTGGCCATGCTGCTGGGCTGTTGGGAATTGTAGTCCATGAACATCTGGAGAGTCGCAGGTTGCAGACCTCTGAGTTAGCCAATAGCCCTACCAAACAGAGTTGTCTTGGGTGCTGTGTGGTTTCCGGGCTGTATGGCCATGTTCTAGCAGCATTCTCTCCTGACGTTTCGCCTGCATCTGTGGCTGGCATCTTCAGACATCTCTGAAGATGCCAGCCACAGATGCAGGCGAAACGTCAGGAGAGAATGCTGCTAGAACATGGCCATACAGCCCGGAAACCACACAGCACCCAAGTGATTCCGGCCGTGAAAGCCTTCGACAATACAGAGTTGTCTTGCTTTGACAATTGTGTGCAGTGTGTAAATTTTGCACTTTTTCATTGGCTTTGGGAAGGGTTCCTGGTTTTGTACTGGTTCAGGTCTTATGTCTGAATGAACTATTTCATTATTTGGAGGTATACCAATAGGCAGGAGCAAAACATTTGTATCTCCTCACAGGCAGACAGAACACATTGGAAAGAAAAAGAGTGAAGTTGCTTTTGTCTCCAACCAGAGGCGTATGGGAGGGAAATGGCGTCCAGGGGACAACTCCTTCTCCAGGCGCCCCTGCCCCCCCGAGCCCAGCCCCCTCCCTGCTTTTAAAAGCTGACTTTCAAAGCTGGCTTTTGAGCCTGCATGGGGGAAGTGGAGCTCAGAGCAGGGCCACACCTCGACCTCCATACAGGCCAGGGGGTGGAGCTCAGAGGTAGGCCCCCACCCCCAAGCTCCATCCTCTCCATGCAGGCTCAAAAGCCGGTTTTGAAAACCAACTTTTAAAATCAGGGAGGAGGCAGGGCTTGGGGGCCATACCCTAACCTCTGTGCAGACCAGAACGTGGGGCTCGAGGGCAGGAACCCACCCGCAAGCTCCATCCCCTCTCCATGCAGACTCAAAAGCCAGAGCTTTTGAAAGCTGGCTTTTGAATGCACAAGGGGTGGGGCTCAGGGGCAGTGCCACACCCCCGATTTCTGTGCAAGTCAGGGGGAGGGGCCACACCTTCAAGCCCCCCTCTCTGCTTTCTAAAGCCAGCTTTCTAAAGCCGACCGGCAGGTTGGCAGGGGGCAGGGCTTGGTGGCATTTGGTCACATGGGGGAGTGCCCGGCACCCCCCATGTGACCAGAAGGGGTCACCCATGTTCCGACTTCAGATATGCCCCTGACTCCAACCCATATGGTTACATGCCCTACAGGACACAGAGGAAAAGTATTTGTTTATGGACACAAGCAGGCAGGCAGTGTTGCAGAGACCGTATTAAAATAGACACAACATTTGCCAGCTTATCCATCTCACAGCTTGTCTGCCCTACAGAATGATAGAGGTAGAAGCTTAAAGCTCTCCTCAGAGATTTTTTAAAAAACCCTGTATATTAAAGATGGACACTCAGTTTGGATAATTTATTTATTCATTAATTTGGATATCCCACCCCTCCTCTTTCAAGCTTGGGGCGATGAACAACAAATTAAAAAAAAACATAAAAATGTTTAAAACAATAAATATTCAGACTGTTCAAATGTAAAGTTGGATAATTCCTAACTGAATTGGAGAATGCAGGAGATGAGAGCTAACTACCCCAACCCTACTTAACTTGCCATGATCTATTGTATGAAGCACATTTTTTTCTGGTCATTCTCTGATACACAAAGTCTTCCACTGAGGTAGAAGAATCAGAGCACCATGAGGCAAGACATGGTCTTTGATCATTCTACATTACAAAAAAAAAATCAGTGGCTCATTCCGCACATGCAGAATAATGCACTTTCAAACTGCTTTCAGTGCTCTTTGAAGCTGTGCGGAATGACAAAATCCACTTGCAAACAGTTGTGAGAGTGGTTTGAAAATGCATTATTTTGCATGTGCGGAAGGGGCCAGTAACATCCTTGTTTGCAGATTTAAAAAGAGGGGGAACCTCAATGTACAGACTAATTCATGCCTTCCTTCAGTAAATTAAAACATTACTTACCAATAAAACAAGAATGGTCAAATAGTTTAGGCCATTGTGATTACTGGGTTACAATGTAAGTTAAAACTAATGCTGGTTTTATTTTTTCAAGTGTTGCCGCTACACATGTATAAGCTTGTGCCGATTTCCCCCAGTTCTCCCCTCAGAACTGAGGAGAGTTCTCCTTTCTCAAACAATCTCTCATAATTCTCAGAACACATGGCACACTCAACGTTATTTAAGAGCACCACGGGAGGTTCTTGATGCTCTATACGACACTCCGTATCCTCTGCTAACCCTCCCCAAGTTTTTTGACCTCATGTTGAGAAGTGAGTGGTGGCAGCAGGGGCAGTCAAAGACAGAAAATTCTTGTAGCACCCCTTTTCCATATTTTGTCCTCTGCTCCCCCTCTTACTGTGGCTTTAGTGAATAATGTCCACAACACCTAATGCATTCTGGGAACTGCAGCTCCCAGAATAACTCATGGACATTTTTCTAGGGTGCACCCTATAAACTCTTTTCCTCCCCTTGACTGCCTCCACCTCCATCATCCACTTCTCATCAGGCTGGAAAATAAAATGAGGTAGAGTGGTTGAGGAGAGGAGCGGAATTTATCTCTAGCACAGGTTTATTGCCCATCAAAGAGTAATTTGGCACCTGGGACACTCAACACACATTGAACAAAAGTAGTATAAATCTCATCAGCATCTGTAACGAGGGTCTGTTTTCAAATACTGTCTCTGGGTCACCTCATGATTTGGTGTTAAATAATCTACTCTGTTGTCTGAAGTGAACCAATACTGGCCATTATCTTATATCACCATTTTCTTTTCCTAAACCAATCTACTGATTGATTTAATGAATGTTTAAAGGCTACCCAGAGACTGTGTGAAAAGTGTCCGTACCAACTAGATAACAAAAACAGTCTATTCATTTTACAACTGAGCCTTAATTAAGAGGAAGCCCATAAAATATACCAGTTGGTCCTGTGTGGAATTGTGATGTTTTGTGAAACAACATGTTTGACCCAAAGCATCTCCAGTATAGAAATGCAACGGCCTCAAATGTATGGAAAAAGCAGTGCACACTATAGCAACTCTTCAGAACGTGACTTGGTCTATGATCTTTGTTTAGATAACTTCGGTGCACAGGTATACATAAGCAAGTTTGTTGCTAATGCTGCACTGGCAAACGAATTGTGTATAAACAAACTCAGCATCTGGCAGGCGTTCCAAGGTGAAAGCCAAACAGATGGCTAATTTAATATAAGTGACTTTTGTTCAGCGATAATACCATTGAATTAACAGCACTTTAACGGAATGTACAGTAGTTGCCACTTATTATAGTTTCTATACTCTAATAGGCGCCGATTTTATCCCCTCTTTTCAAAGAAAAATCTTGTTAATTTAAACGTCATATGGAAAAATGTTTTTGTGCTAGTTTGCTAAATAGCACAACAAATTGGGTGGTGGTGGTGGGGAAATAGAAGGGCATTTTGTGTTATCCAGGGGTTGTGGCTAACATCTTTCCAATGCAAGATAAAATGGGGAGATTTACTAAAGCCAGAATACTTTCCCAGATTTGGGAGGAGGGGGGGGACCTGTGTTGTTTCAGACAAATGGTACCTCGTCTTCCTTGTGTCACTATCCTTCCTATAATAAAAACTCCCAGTGTTGTTTGTTTATGGATTTCCATCTGAATTGTTTTATGATTTGAACTGTATTTTAATTGTTCTAACTTAATGTTTTTAGGGATTCAAGTCTTTACTGTAAAAATCACTGTTGTACTTGTTTAGATATGTGGGGGAGCTTATCCTTGTGAGTTGCTGTTGGTATATTTTTAATGGAAAGGAGATGTGAACTGTTCTAACAAAACCCAAACAAAATGCAGGTTGAAATATGAACCATTTTCCCCTTGATTGGAAGGGGGACTTCTAGCTTCTCAACTTAAGCTTGTATCTCCAGTAAGCAATATAATGGGAACTATAGTTTTCAACAGCACAAACGTATCTATCTTAAGCCTTAAACTACATGTGACATATAGTTCCATATTTTATTGTGCTTTTTTATTCTTGTTTTTGTCTTTGAACCAGCAGCCTGGGGCGGGCTTTCTTCAGGTTGCTTTGTCTCCCATGGAGAAAATATATGGAATTTCAGTATTTTCTTCCCATGTTGGCAAAGCAGCTCGAGGCATTAAATAGGCTGCAATGAATTTCTCAGCCTCTACCACTGTATGCCACTGAAGGGGAAAGGGAAGGCAGAGTCCTGGCTGGCAGGCACCAGGAGGTGGTGATGCAGCTGCCGGGGCCAAGACTGTAGCACTGTGCAGGCATGTAGTACTGGCCCGGATGACAGATTCCACTGTGACAGGAATGGGTGAAGAAATCACTTGCTACTGCCATATTCCTCTAGTAGCTGGTAAGGTGCCATCAAGTCAGAAACATGGGAGTAGATTAGGCATGTTGCCAAACTTCTCATCCTTCTTAGCTCACCTTCCCCCCCAAAAAAACTCTGTACTGTTTTCCACTTGTCCCTTTTGCAAATAGTACACCAGAGCCTTTATTTCTTCAAACTGATTTTTTCCCATTAAAGTGAATATTTTTAATATTAATTTGTCATCGGTTTTGTCTCTGTGCGTATAGCAGTACGCAGCATATATCTGGTGTCAAAATGGTGTCAATGGGCACTTGTATGCTAGGCTTGAAGTGGGGAAAAATATGCAAATACATTTAAAGGAACAGGTAGCAGGTGATGAGAGAAACCCCTATGGCTCAGTCTGAGTAGACAATACTGATCAAATCAGAGCTAACTGCTAATTTTAAATGTTAAATTTCAATCACTGTTTATATATTTGTATTCCCTTTTATTGTTGTGCTATGAAGGTTGGAAACCTCCCTGAGCCCAGAAGAGGAAGGGTGGTATAGAAATTACGCTAATAAATAAATAAAATAGACCAATGGTCTGATTCGATGTGAAGGCAGCTTGATCTGCTCGTCATGCACAGGGTTGCATACAGCCCTCCTGTTTTTAAATGTTTCTCATTTTTTAAATGCATATGGCTTGTCTGGGGAGGGGAGTGATTCAAGAGAATTAAAAGAACAAAAATCTGCAGCAACCAAGAGTCAAACGCACGTTCAGCATCTCAGAAATTAACTGCAAGGGGGGGGGGGGATTGCATTTGACTTCAGAACTGAATCAGAACATGGATAGAGGCCAGAACATTATGAAATGGAATGGGAAATGTGGCTAGCTCTAATGATAACTGAAAAAATCAGCTTCTCTTTTACTGCAATGCTGCTAGTCACTTATTTAGCTCTTCCTTTTGTTTCTGTCCTTCCTATAATTAGAGAGCCCCCCTTTCCTTACTTGCTGTGGATTTTTTTTTAAAAAAAAATCCTAGGTTTGAAAAAATGCTGCAGACTGCAAAACCTTATTCTAGATCTGCTGAGGTTACTAGTGGAGCAAACATTATACCTGTGAAGTTCGTTTAATTTGTCAGAGAATAAACAGTGGTTATAATTAGACCTTGCTCATGTCTCGAGGAAAAAAAAGTGTCAGGGAATTTATTCTTAGCACATTGCCAGCAGTCCTGTCGTAAGTGGTACATGTGAAGTGTGAGCCTATTTCTGTTAGTACATCTGTGCTGGAATATGGGCTGCATATTGTTCCATTGAATAACTTGCACAAGTAACTTACAGCACATCAATGTGGAATTCAGTCCTTTGGCCTGTGAGAGATTGGGTGTCACAGGACCCTAAAAACGTTCCCCACCATCATGCATGGCAAGCATTGAGTGCAGGAAAAAACTTGTACAAACTTGAAACTTACGCATTTTTATTTATATCCTGCTTTTCTCTCTGATTGGGACCCAAAGCTTTTCATGACATTCTTTCCTCGTCCACTTTATCCTCTCAGAAATAGCCTTGTGAGATAGGTTAGGCTGAGAGACTTTGAATGGTCCAAGGGCAGAGGTGGGATCCAGCAGGTTCTCACAGGTTCCTGAGAGTAGGTTACTAATTATTAGTAACCCGAGAGGGGGTTACTAATTGGTGATTTTGCCACATGATTTTTGCCTTAGTTACGCCCCTCCTCTCAGCAGTAGCGCGCAGAACTTGAAGCCATCTAGCAGGAGGTGCACCGGTGTGAGTAGCAGCCTGTGCCTGCGTGCATTTGTTTCCCACCCAAGGACCGGCACAGCGGCTGCGTCCTTGCCAGAGCCCTGCCCAGGAATGCCCCACCCCGGAATGCCCGGCCACGCCCCTGTCCCCATCCCCGCCCAGCCCCATTGGCACTATGCCACAGTTTGAATTCCACCACCATGGGAACCTGTCACTAAAATTTTTGGATCCCACCACTGCCCGAGGATGCCTGGAGAGCTTCCCTGACAGTGTGGATGTTTGAACCTGGCCTTCCCAGTCCTAGCCCAACTCTCTGACCTCTATTCTGTGACAGACCTCACGGTTCAATTCACCAGACCTCATGGTCTTACTCAGCTCTCATTTTGTTGGAACTCTGCTTCTCTCTCAAATCAGTTCTTGCCCCCGGCTCCATTTTCTGTAGCTACAGCACTGCCCAAAATTACAACTGATTTCCAGGTTCTGGAGATCAGTTTCTCCTTGAGCAAATGACTGTTTTGGAGGGTAAGCCCTATGGCTTTATGCCCTGCTGACCTCCCTGCCATCCCTAAGTCCCACCATCCTCAGGCTCCATCCCAAAATCTCCAGCAATTCTCCAGCCTACATTTGGCCACCCCATCTTAAATAATAGTTATGAACAGCCTTCTGGTTACATGCATGATATAAAAACAGCCAGCCAATAATCAAGATGAAACTCTTCAAGGTTGGGGCTAGAGCCTGAAAGACAGAAACGAAGGTACAATGTGAGCCTCAAGGAGCCTCAAAGAAAATCCCCATGTGTATTTGCCACTCACCTAAAGCTGCAATGCTACGTCTGATAGCTGGCAAGGCTGTGTCTGGCAACTGGTAGGAGCTTGGGAGTGGGGATATGGAAGCACCAATGTCATTTATGCTAAGTATTCACTTGCAAGAAAAACTCAGAAGAAACATCACATCTTTCTAGGGCTGTTTCCACACACACATGAAAACGCCCCTCCACCAGCATGAATTGTGCCGGTGGAGGCTCAAGGACTGCTCGCACAGCAGTGTGTGAGCAGCCCTGACTTTCTCCCCAGACAGAGAGGTGGCTCCACATGGAGCCGCCTCACCGTCGGCCCCCTCCACTCACCGTCCCGTCCAGCACTGCTCAGGAGGGCTGGAGGGACAGGCCCATGCTACCTCCGACACCTGGAGGTTGGAGGGCAGTGTGGGTGACGCTGGATGGGACGATGAATGGAGGGAAGGGGGAAACGGCTTCTTCTAGTGGTGCGGTTCACACCGTGCCAGTGGGAAGACGGTGCTTTTCAAAAACCTTGCTCAATGAGCAAGGTTTAAAGTGCCAGCTTCACGCCACTCCTGTGCGAACGCTTCCCCAGGGACGGCGTTTTTGCTGTCCCTGGGGCGCTCTATTCCGTTTGTGCGGAAAGGGCCTAGGACTCTCTGGAAACAATTGTTCCTAGAGCAGTGTGATATCATTTCCAAGTTTTCCTAAGGAGTGATGCCATAGCACACACAATGCTTTAATTTTTTTTTCACTGTCACTTTGGTTGGTGATGGACAGCAAGGGTTACTAGCTGGAGGTCATAGTAATAGGCTTAGCAACCCAGCACCCACCTCACTTCTACATAAAGTGAGGGGTTGGGAAGAAAACCAGGGTGGGGTGGAGGGGGAGAATTAACCAGTCTTAACAGCCCTTCAAGTTCAGTTCACTTGCAATAGTTTCTGCTTCTGTCCATGCCTGTTCTAGTAAGTGAACTGTACTTTATTTTTAGACAAACATACCTGTTCTTCCCACTTCAGCTGAAAGGGAGGGTTATCTCTTCCGAGGCCTTGTAATTGTGTGGCTTCAACCATCACCTAACATTTAAGGCCCACTGAGGAGCTATCTATGGTCACTAAGACACATTACTATTCCACAGAGATCAGAATACCAGCAGCAACAATTGGTGTTCCATACATTTTTATTCTGCAATTTTTTTCCAGCGAGTTCAGGGTTGCATACATGGCCTAGCCTTTATTTCACCTCCCAAGAACGTTTTCATGTAGATTCGACTGACACTTAGTATCCTGCCCAAACTTATAAGTGAGCTTCATGGCAGAATTGGGATTTGAAGTCGTGTCTACCTGATCAAGGCTTGGCGCTTTAACTGTTGTGCCACACCGGCTCTCTTCAATGTTGGGAGAATTGAATCTATTATTTCTGCCCATCATGTAGGTTTTAAAGGATAGCTATCCTGTCTGCAGTATCTCATTTTGACAACCAAAGAAACATTATTTTTAAAAATGGGTCAGCAGCCATTGTCTCAGGAATCACACAAGCAATTACTTTTTGGCAATGTGCACAATCAAGGGAAACGGTTTCCAGAACCATTCATCTTTTTATATTCAGACTACAGACAAAATAAGGGATTTTTAAGTCATTGTTCCTGAAATTTAATAGCCATGCTAACTTCTGACCAAAGCACCAAAGAATGGAAAGGGAACTTTCCTGCTGTACTGATGCTCACAAAGTCTAACCACTGAAGTTTTAATAGCATTAAAAATTCAATTATAGGCTCAAAATGATGTGATTTCTTCCCTAGTAGCTCCTCCTGTTATTAATTATTATAATAACAGCTATTAAAATAGCTGTTATTGAGGGACCATCTTAGGTTCTGAGGGCTAAAGATCGCTGCCTGTCAGAAAGAACAGGTTATGTACACATTTTTTGTAATGAGAAAAGGGAGAATGTATTGTTGGGGGCGGGGGGGGGGGGAAGGGGGTAAAATCAAGGTGGTTATTTTTATCTGAAATTGGGAGGCATGATTATCTTTGTTGGCTGATTGCTACCTAAAGGGATCTAGATCAAAAATTATGCCTTTCTTCTGAAGTACACAATTAAAGTTCATTGCCAGTGTTTCAAGGCAAACTGCCATTTGCCAGAGAACGCACATGTCTGGGAGCAGATGCACCTCTGGAAATAGAAACAGAAGAGTTCCTCCCTGGCTTCATTGTACTTTATCAAATGTGACAACTTCCACTTGAGATTAGTGTCTCAGGCTAAAAAAGAGATTCTTATTTGATTTAACCAATTGCCACATAACATACAAGTTGGCAACAACTTCCCTGTGATTACCTTATTTCCCTCAGTAGACGTAAAACAAACATGCACATATAAACATCTTGGTGACGATGCAAAAATACCCCCCATCACTCTGATTTCAACACAAATTTTACAGCCTTCTATATTTTTTTTAGGAAATGACATGCCAAAGCCCATGCCGGTTCCCCTTTTGTCTGTGGAAGTTTAATAAGGCATGTTCAAATGTCACCAAAGAAGAAGAATAAATATTCAGTGTCCAATTTTTTTTCAACTCAAAATGCTTCTTTCCTTTTTTTTATTTTTTTACAGCCCTGGTTTATTCTTCATTTAAGTCTTTTGGCATACCATGAAACGAAACTCTTTAAATATCAGCTGTTCTCTACGTTTGATTCTAATCAAATATCCAATCCCTAGGAAAACATTGCCGACTCCTGGTTTTCATGCTGTAAATAACCTTTGCCCCTGCTATTTCCTCATAATTCTGTGTCATGCATTCCCTTGCTTCCCACATGTGATGCCTGGTGGAAAACATGTCATGGAACAGAAAGGGCACCCGCTTCTCGACTGATCATGTTTTCCCTCAGAGTCACCATTCATGTTTGAATGGCATTCACATTTGAATAATATAAAGTCAAGAATGGAACTTCAAGCTGCATTCCTGTTTAACTTCCTCAGGTTCAGAAATACGTGTGAGGCAGCTGGTGTACCACACATCTGCCCATAGGTCAAAAATATATTTGGCCATCTTTGTAGCCAGTTAGGTCCCTCAAGGTAATAAACAGGGTTTTTTTAAAAAAAAACACATATGTACAAAACCAACAATTAAAAGATCAGATTGTGATATTTTTGGAGGATTAAATTAATGGCGTTAAATATGTTACTCTGTTAACAAAACACCCTAAGTGATGCGTTTCTCAATATTAAAAATAAGCTTTTTTTCACATATTAACTTTAGCTCCTTTGATCTTGTGTGGAGTGATGAAATTAAGTTCCCTTCTCCTGCAGAATGTCTCCAAATGGCAATCTTCAGAATGCTGGGACTATTCAGCTGCTTAAGCATTTTGCGGAGATATGGATTTGCCTCCTCACTTTGAATGATGATAAGTAGAGATATTTTCTGCAGACTATTAGAACTATTTTTACTCAAATGATGCCAGTTTTATTTGAATAATGCTCCAAATAAAATCATGGAAGGCATATTTTCTTCTGTCTGGCTTTATACAAAGTAATAAAAATCCCTAAGAAAGCAACATTTTATATGATCGCCTTACCAGAGTGTCACCCTGTATAGACTGTCTCCACTGTAGTAGGGGAAATTAGCGCTTCAGAGACAAAGGTGAGGCGCTAACTGAGCCCTTCAGGGGTAGAGTGGTTTATCAAATCAAATCAACAAACAAGCAAGCAAACTAATAGGTCTATAACCTATTAATATGGGGATAATCAAGGCTGAAAACTCAAGATTAGCAGGCAATTGTGTAATTAATAGTTGAGTTTTATTAATAAAAATGATCAAAACTAAAATTATATATATATTAATCATGCATACATATACACACAAGAGGAAGTGGAATAGAGATTCAGAAATGGGTCATAGTTATCAGTCTTGCAGAACGGATGTCCAGTGGATGCTGGGCAGAGGCATATCTAGGAAAAATGGAGCCCGGAGACAAAACCTGAATTTTCCACACAAGCCCCACGGGTGCCCAGGTCTACTGCCCAGAGCCCAGGTCTACCACCTGGAGCTGGTGCCGGCGCCCAGGTCTATGTGCGCCCGGGGACATGGGGTTATTCCATGTCCCCATAGGCAGTACGCCCCAAATGCTAGAGAGGGAAAATGGCCAACATTTCCCCAAAAAAGGGAACGAAGTCTGAATGTGGTGTGTGTGTGTCAACCCAAACACATACTATGAATGGCCACAGCCCTAATATTGATAGTAAGAAAAGGGTCCCAAGGCAGTATGCTTGCAGGATGCCCACAGATAAAGGATTGATTGCTTTTCTCTGGCTCTGGGCTCGATGAGCCATTTGCACACAAGAGAATGCCTGGAATATTCTCTTGATTACTAATTAATGGTTGTGATGGGTGCAAACTTTTCGCCTGACTACTGAGTAACTGCTGTGATAGAATAAATAATGATAGGCTCAGAGCACCGTTTGAGACGATGGAGATTAGCTAGCCCCATTGTTCAGCCAGGCAAACCTTGGGCCCTGGGAAAAGTACAGCTTTTGACCTCTTCCCCACCCCCAATTTTTGACACACAAGATGGAGACTCAACGTCTCTGGGAAAACTCCATTTTGTGTGGAGCAGTGTCTTGTACTCATGTCAGTTCCTCTTCACTGTGCCACTTACAGCCCTCAATAGCAGGGAACATACAAGAGTACGCAAACTGAAATGGAAGAGTGATTGAAGAAGAAAAGGCAAAACCAACAGGAAGGAGCCAAAAGGAAAGGGAGCGGTTAGAGGCAAAAGAGGCTGTACCAAAGAGAAGGGCCCCCATTATTCTCTATTGTCCATGCAAGCCTGGTACCTGCCGTGGCATAAGATTTGTTGTTTTGAAACTGTACTCCAAGCTACCCTAAGGATCTTCAGAGGCTTATTGGGGTGTTTTCAGCTAAATAATGGCACTAGAATCAACTGGGCCGTAATTGCAACAGGAGGCAGGGCACATAGTGAGCTCCGGAGCAGTGAGCCTTTTGTGCCTGCTTGGCTCGTTCCACGGCGAGTCGCTCTGCCCCTCATCATAGGATCAGGATCACTGCAGACCTGTGAGAGGACCTGCGGGTTTGGCTCCATTTTTGACCTCCTATAATGGGGTCACCCTTCTTCATTTGGAAAGAGAGTTTCAGGTCCACACGGACGCCACAGGGGGTGTGAGTTTTGGCGTCTATTTCAATGGCCGCTGGTCCTGGGGGGTCTGGCCTGCTTCCTGGTCCTCTTGAGGCATCTTGCGGGACATGACATTCCTATAACTGTTCCTGCTGCTGGTAGCAGTTCATCTCTGGAGCACCAGTTTCCGGAATTGGCCTGTTCACTTCTGGTGTGATAATCAGGCGGTGGTCAGGGTGGTCAACCGGCAGTCAGGTCAAGCAGGGTAATGTGGCTGGTGAGGGAGCTGGTTCTTCTATGCCTGAAGGATAACATTTCAATTCATGCTGTTTTTATCCCAGGAGCAGAGAAAAACATTGCTGATGCTTTGTCTCGCCACCAGGTGGATCGCTTCTGTGCCCTGGCCCCAGAGGCCGCCTCGCATCCGGAGACCCTCCCAGAGCAGTTCAACTTCTTCATGGTTCCACCCTAAGCTTTTTAAACAGGGTTGTGGGAGTGAATAAAGGGTTGTTAGATCTGGAGGATGGGGAAACAGAGTTTGCTGGAGAAAGAAAAATTAAGAAAATCACAAAGACTTTAGTGAGGGTGAGAGACAAAGAGGAGGCAAGGCTAGCTTTTCTGATGTGCTTTCATTTTGCAAAACTGTATGTATCCCATTACAGTGGCATTCTGCAAAACCTCCTTGTGTAGCTAGTCTTTCTCTTAGCCTTCTGGGAAATTATTAACTTGGCAGCATTATTAAACTTTGTCATCTGTTATGAAGCCACGGCAAGAAGTTACAGTTTCAGAGGACCTCCAGCTGATATTTTATGTATTTATTCATAGATTATATATGACAACAAAAGCTGCTTTCTCCGTGCTACACCAGGCCTGGTGCTTCAGCTCCTCTCTGCCTGCTGTTTAGTGTCACCATTTTTTCCATTCTGTCTGTGTTACTAAAGGTCAGAGCTAGCAGCTGAAAGAAGAAGGTAGTACCAATGGAGGCTAGCCAGGGCAGCTGAGTGGATTCTACTACGAATATGCCCTTTTTCACTGAGAGATTTTTGAAGCTGCATAAAAGCTGTCCGGAGAAATGCTGCTAGAGTCAGTGTGGTGGAGTGGATAAGAGCAGTGGACTGTAATCTGGAGAACCGGGTTTGATTCCCTACTGCTCCACCTGAGAAATGGACTGGTGAGCCAGGTTTGTTTCCCGCACAAGAAGCCTGCTGGTTGACCTTGGGCTAGTAGTCACAGGTCTCACAAAACACTCAGCCCCATATACTTCACCCCACATACTTTGTTTCTTTTTTTTGTTTGTCATTCGGCAGAGGCCAACTTACTGGAGATCCCTGCCCCCTCAATGATGCGGCTGGCCTCCACCCGGGCCAGGGCCTTTACGGCTCTGGCTCCTGCCTGGTGGAACACTCTCCCTCCAGCTGTCCGGGCCCTGCGGGACCTTGGCGATTTCCGCAGGGCCTCTAAGACTGAGCTGTTCCACCGGGCCTTTGGAGATACCAGCCGCTGAGTGGTGCCCTCCCCCCAGTTCATGGGTCCCTAATATCATTGGGACCCATTATTGAGACCTTGGCCCTAATACCATCAGGACCCACTGCCTCTCTCTCCTTCTTTTTAGGAGGATTCGGTTTAGGTGGGATGCCATCTTAGGATAACTGCTGTTTTTATTATATTTATGGAAGCTCTGTATGATGATTTTATGTATGGTTTTATGTTGTACACCGCCCAGAGCCCTTCGGGGATGGGGCGGTATATTAAGTTAAATAAATAAATAAATAAATAAATCATCATCATCATCATCATCATCATCATCATCATCATCATCATCATCATCATCATAATTACATTTCTCTGTTTTTTTGCCATTTTCTAGACACATGTAGTTTTTATATGCCTTTCATATGGCAT
Organism: Sphaerodactylus townsendi; assembly: GCF_021028975.2. Classification (NCBI taxonomy): domain Eukaryota; kingdom Metazoa; phylum Chordata; class Lepidosauria; order Squamata; family Sphaerodactylidae; genus Sphaerodactylus; species Sphaerodactylus townsendi. The sequence continues at coordinate 168,586,676 of NC_059425.1, read as the reverse complement.
GTATATGTACAACGTGTTTAATTCATATTTGTATGTACAATAAACATGTGAAGTCCAATGCTGATTTGTTGATGCACAAATGCAGAAAAAGTACCTTTTGGGGGGGGGGGAAATAATTGCAAAGAAAAAAAGAGCAAAACTTGTTAGATTTGCTGCGCACAAGGAAGAAGCACACTCTAGACAGATCTTTTGGGGTCAAAATAATCATGATAAAAAAATTCAAAAATGTCTGCCATTTATGTTCCCCTCATATTTCTTGGGAGCTTTGCTCATGGACAGGAACCTCCAAATGTACTTCAAATTTGACTGCAGTCAGTGCCATATGTTGAGGCTAGTTAGGTATCGATTCATATGTACTTAGTGGTATTGCCAGGAGTGGATGTTGGGATGGGTCTCTGGGGCCGTGGCTCACAAGCTCAGGAGAGGGTGCCAAAAGCGAGCTGTGACCACATTTGACATATAAGCTGCCCACTACAGACCACTGCCCATAATACTATTAACTCCAGAGTCTAAAATTAACTAACTGCAGCCTTGTATGGGCATTCAAACCTTTTAGTTAGTGTGAAGAAGAGGAGGAGGAGGAGCAGTGGGAGGAGAGGGAAGAGTTTGGATTCATACCCCTTTCTCTCCTCTAAAGAGACTCAAAGATTTCCCTTTCTTCTCCCCACAACAAACACCTTGTGAGGCAGGTGGGGCTGAGAGAGATCCGAAGAACTGTGGCTAGCCCAAGGAATGTAGTAGGGAAGCAAATTTAGTTCACCAGATAAGAGTCTGCCACTCATGTGGAGGAGTGAGGAATGAAGCCCGGTTCTCCACCTGCTCTTTAGCACTATACCACTACACCAGCAAGGACTGCCTTGCTGAATCAGGTCAAGATCTGTCCGCTCCAGTGCTATCTTCCCATCACTGGCCAGCCACTCTAATCTAGGCATTCCAAAGGAGGACATGTAAGGTAGGAGCCATCCAATTTCCCCTCTGTGGCATCTGGTATTTAGAAATGTAGTGCTTCTGCACATCACATGTTCAATTGAGCCATTATCTCCAATGGATGTTAATAGACCAGTGATGGCAAACCTATGGCACGGGTGCCAGAGGTGGCACTCTGAGCCCTCTCTGTGGGCACGCACAAACAGAGTTCATCATGTGGGGGAGAAATCGCCCCCCCCCACACACACACACATCTAGGCTGGCCTGGGCCACTGGGCTTGTTTATTAGCAATAAACCTAAGACCTAGTTTTGGGGAAGCAGTATAGGTAACTCTGTTAAGCGCTGTTAAACCCCACTGATTTTCATGCAAAGAACTAAAGCACGATCCTTTACCTGGGAGTAAGCTCGGTTGTTGGCAATGGGGCTTGCTTCTGCATAAACCCTCCTAGGGTCGTGATTCACCGGTTGGAAGAGTTGCATAGCTGCTTCAAAGCAAAGCCAACTACCACCAAGCTTACTCCCGAGTAACGCATGCCTCAGAGCCAACCATTTTTTCTAAACTAAAACCTCAGCATTCAGGTTAAATTGCCATGTTGGCACTTTGCGATAAATAAGTGGGTTTTGGGTTGCAGTTTGGGCACTGGGTCTCAAAACGGTTCGCCATCACTGTAATAGACCTATCCTTTTTGACTTTGTCTACTAGTTTTCCATTTTCAGGCTATGTAGTAGTCAACTGTTTGCAGTAATGTTTAAGTAACCACAGTCAGTCCACTTATTTCAGGGATGAAAGAACAAGATTACTGTATCAGAGACGATAGTTTCCAGGGAGGGTGACACCTGTCTTCATGGGCATTAGCCATATTGTAGTTCTCCACTCTGCACCAGAGAGTTGGAGATCTTTAAACACAAGGCACTACTACGATATGGATTTAATGCAAGCAGTAAGACCCTTCACTGTCTGAAAGACTGAATGGGTGCTTTTATGTATCCCTATATGAATAGGAGACAGTGTATGCGATGATGGTGAAAGGATAAGGCTGAGGCAGAGCTTTTCACTTCCACTGGCTACCACTTTTGCTGTCTGAATATGTCACTCAGGCCTAGATAAGCAATGAATTTGTACCTATGGTATTCAGGGAAGAGAGGCAAGTGGCACTTTGACAGCGTGAAGCCGGAGAACATGGGGTAGAAATCATATTCATAATATGACATTAAAAACATAGCTTTCTTTCTTCTTTTTTTGTGCCTGAAAATGCCAGCGAGATAAGGTCACTCAGTATGTAGGATATTATAACCGCTTCAACACAATAGCACCCAAATGCCTAGTGTGAAGAGCTTTCGCCTTGAGAAGAGCTATTATTTCTACAACTATTTTCAAAAGCCATCTCTCATTTCGATGGACTCTCTCGGTCTCAACATTTATGCATCTGGGTGGAAGGTGTAATGAGCAACTTTGTCCAACAGCATTGTGGAAAAAAAGAAGGGGCGGAATGTTATTTCCGAACTTCATCCCGCTGCATTTTTAACTTGAGGGTTACAGTGAATTATTAGCATAAATGCTGGATATGTTGCTAACTTTTAAGACACCTCACGACAGGCTGTAGAATAGCCATCATCCATGCCCGACTTCAGCTGAAGTACATTCACTGCCAGTGACGGTGGTTGCTATACAAGGTAAACCAACTAATTTGGCTTTAATTGACTGCACCTTGTGTAACACATGACAGTTATCTTAAACATTATTAGTGTAAAGGCTAAGTTCACAGCTGGAATCAACTGAGTGCTTTGGGTTTTCCAGGCTATATGACTGTGGTCTGGTAGTTTCAGCTCTTATGGTTTCACCCGCACCTATTCCTGGCATCTTCAGAGACATTTATCTGCTTCTGGCATCTTACTGTGACATGCCTCAGAAGATGCCAGCCATAAATGTGGGCAAAAAATGTGGGCAAAAACATAAATGTGGGTAAAACTACCAGACCATGGTCATACAGCCTGGAAAACTCACAACACCCAGCTAAGGCTACACCTTTGGATCTCAGCATGTAAGGGAACTGGGGATCTCATTTGGCATTTGAGAGGAACAAGGCTGAACTATTGCTACTATCCATATTTCCAGTATGTGGACAAAACACAACAGTTATCATTTATAGGGTATCCTTTGCTAGATCTGAGTGTGTGGGAGCTGTGTGGAGAGGCAGTGTGGTGCAGTGGTTAAGAGCAGATGGACACTAATCTGGACAGCCAGGTCTGATTCCCCATTCCTCCACATGATCTGGTGAATGAGGTTTGTTTCCCAACTCCTACACAGGAAGTCTTCTGAGTGACCTTGGGCTAATCACAGTTCTCTCAGAACACTCTCAACACCACCTATCTCACAAGGTGTCTGTTGTGGGATGAAGAAGGAAAGAGTTTGTGAGCCACTTTGAGACTCCTTATTGTTAAGAAAAGCAGGGTATAAATCCAAACTCCATAGATTGCTGGAGATAATGACCTGGTTGGTTGACTGCATTGTAGAAATGACTGCAGCTTGTAGAGTTGGTCAATACCAACCAGATTCGGGCAGATTCGGATCAGTTTCAGATCAATGGGCTTAGATTGGCCAAGTTCCGAGCCTTGCAGGCTCAGATACATCCAAATCTGTGGAAACATCCAAGAAATTCGGATGCGTTTTAAATTTGTAGGTGTTTTTTCACATTTTGGTCTGCAGGGGGCGCATTTTTAGACGTAGCAGCACCTCTTTGGAAGATCTATCCCTCCTGGGGCCCTCAATAATCTAGCCACCTGTTCTCCTAGTCTATGTATATTTGCTTTCTACCACAGCACACAGAGCTGTCATACAGTGGGGTAAGACAGAATGAAACACTGACTGCCACGATTTTCCTCAGAGTTATTCTGTTTTGTCACAGCAAAGGCTAACAGCTCTATATTTCAGGAACTTCAAAACTCCAAAAGCCTCTCAGACAGTTTTACACAGGGAGATATCCTCCGCCCTCTCGGTGTCCTCAAATCTTTTACCCAATCAGAATTCAGGGTTGCTTCAGCCAATTAGATGGCTTCCCTATTTCCAGGCCTCTGTGACTCCCTCTGAGCGTAAACAATAATGGCTTCTGACAGATCTTCACATCTAAAAAGTGCAGTCTGTCACTCAAGCCCAGTAGAAGCCCCATAAATGCCATGCCATAAGTGGCAGCCCCACAGTAAGTCTCATGACTGCTGCCTGTCTTGTTGCTCAGCCCTGATGGAGAGGAGAATTTCAATCCCACAGGGATTTTTTTTCCCAGTGGAGTGGAATTAATGCTTAACCCAGCCCAAGGTTTGTAGCAGCTGGTGAGGGAGGAACCAAGCTCTACCTGCTCTGTCCATCTTCTGCAGAGTCCTGGCAGTAGCTGCAGTTTGCCCACAGCTTGGGTTGAGCTGTTTTCATGGGGGCATGGGTTTGCTTGAAACTGCTTTCCACAAAAACTGCACAATCTTGGCCACTGACAAAGGAAACTGAGAAGGATCCTCTCTACAACCAGGGAAAGTAGAGAAGAGTCAGAATAGACAAGGGCCCATTCCCCACTCACCATTAGATGCTCGCTCCTAACGGCAAATATCCCGGGGTCCTGCAGCACTCCCCACTACACCAGCGGCGACAATGCAGTCACCCCGATTCCGCCGCTCCTCCCACCCCCAGCATATTTCGGAACCTCGTTGGAGGTACACCTTCTTGAAACCCAATGGACAAGCTGCAGTGGGGAGCATGAATCCGTGCTCAAAAGCACCCAATTCTAACAAAACTGGTTTGCCTTCACTTTCACTTTGAAGTGGGGAATCAATCATGGAAAGAGAAGGAGAAAGAGAAAAATACTCTCCAGTCTCAGCCAAGGAAACCCCACCTGCCACATTCAGAATCACAAACAATCAAGTAAAATCTATTGTACATATGTGTATGTGTTCCCCAGTGTTAGCTTTAAATGATTTCCCATCGAAGTTCCCAGTCCTGAAAAGAATTACGAGTGTTAACTAGTACTACCCTCTCAATGTAGCATATGTCTCCATTAGTACTAACTATGGTTATGCTAACTCAAAAACCTTTCTTAACCACAATTCAAAACCACAACTTCAGAGGATCTTCAAGCCCTGCTCCTGAGAAAATCTGCTTAGTATTAATATTGGTTAGACAGAATGAAGTGGAGAATTTGAGGTAAGTAGAAATGCCACAAGCTTTATGGCAAACATGCTGGGTCTACAAGCCATGACTATTTGAGAGCTTTGCCTTAGCATTCTTCAATCTGAGCCATCACTGGACAGCTGAACAGTAGCAGTGATGTCTCAGTTTCATTTCATTCTGGCTGCAAGTCACTTTTGCATTTACACAGTAAGGCCCTTTCCACATGGGCCAATAAACACGGGTTAAGGGCGGGATAAAACCCAGGTTTGGGGAAAACTTTGCACGGATCCTGCTCCTAAAGCGAGTCCGCTCTGCGTTTCCCCTCCAACCCAGGTTTTTCAAGAATCGCATTATGTGCGATTCTTTTGTTCTAACGTGCCTTGCAGCTGCAGCCAAGCGAATGGCCACAGCTGTAAGGCAGGTTAGACAGCTGCAATCCAACAAGAGAATCACAATCCCCAGCTCCCATCTGTGGAGCCATGCAGAGACAAAGGGCTGGTTCATGGCCCTGGGGCTGGTTCACTTGCCCTCCTTCTGCAGAGAGAGGCAGGGACCCATAAAAAACCAGCACCTCCGTGCGAAGGCATGCACCTGTTCAAATGGCTGGTTGTCCATAGGACAGCCAGCCATGCGAACGGGCCAGGGCACAGATGGGTTCAGGTAACCTGCCTTTCACCCATGTTTATTGGCCTGTTCAAAAAAGGCTTAAGTTAAATTGGCCTCCCTGCCCCAGGCCAGGGATTGTCAGCCCAGGGCTTCAAGTTCAAACTCTGGCTCTTCCAGTTAAAAGGCTTCAGGTGATAGACAGTTGGAAATACTTGTTTCTACCACAGACAATGAAGCCTCTGCCAATTGGAATAGATAGAAATGTGCTAGAGCAGTGGTGGCGAACCTATGGCACACGTGCTAGAGGTGGCACTCAGAGCCCTCTCTGTGGGCACGCGCACACAGAGTTCGTCATGTAGGGGGAGTGGAAAATCACCCCCCCCACACACACACACACAAACACACACATATCTAGGTTGGCCTTGCTTCTGAGCAAACCCTCCTAGGGTTGTGATTCACCCATTCGAAGCATTGCACGGTTGCTTCACCAAGCTTACTCCTGAGTAACGTACGCCTCGGAGCAAACCATTTTTTCTAAACAAAAACCTCAGTATTCAGTTTAAATTGCCATGTTGGCACTTTGTGATAAATAAGTGGGTTTGGGGTTGCAATTTGGGCACTCGGTCTCGAAAAGGTTCACCATCACTGTCCTAGAAGGATTGAGGAGCAGGAAGTGTCAACAAGAACAGTGTCTTTTTTCATGTGGTGAACATGTAAAGTGGCTAAGACCTTTTGGGGTATGATACATAAAGAATTAGAAAAAAATCAGAAAATAACCATTGGGGGGGGGATGAGGCTGGGCAGGCATCAGCTAATGACTGCTGTATCTCTCAACCTCCTGCTGGCAGCCAGCGCAAAATTTGGCAGTACGGGCTGCTGCTGGCCAGAGCAGCAGAGGACTGGATCGATGGGGGCTCTTGGGTCATGCAAGGCAGTTGTGCCATGTGGGCCTCTCCTGGGCAGAGGTAGGGCTGGCTGGCAACCATCAGGACACACAGCAGACAGGATGAGGCCGAGGCTCCACTGGCCACAGGCGAAGGGCCCCACCACTCACAAGCTGACTTTCATGTGCAGCTTCTCACTCTTCCTGCTGTAACCTGATAGGGGGGGATCCAACAGCCGCCAAGCCCCACCTGCTGCCATTTCCCTTGTCGGGCTTCCCGCCTGGCTCCACATACCAATGCCAGTGCCAATGCTGGGCAACTCCAGCCCAGCAGCAGAGACCCATTCCACTCTGCTGCAGCCTCCCCCTCTGCTTCCATTGTCAGCAGCAGCCCCAGTGGCCGAGCCCTGGAGGGCACCACAGCCACGCCAGAGGGGGCAGCCAAATCTGCACCCACACGTGATCTTAAATTGCAGCCAGGGCTTAAACCTCCCCAGCCCCTCCCCCCACCCACAGCACCTACCCTGTTTCCCCGAATATAAGACATCCTGTGAAAATAAGACATAGTATAAGTTTTGCTGAAGTGCGAAATATAAGGCATCCCCCGAAAGTAAGACGTAGCAAAGTTTTTGTTTGGAAGCATGCCTGTCGATCAGAGCATGCAGCTGTGGAGCGAAAAAATAAGACATCTCCTGAAAATAAGACATAGCACATCTTTGGGAGCAAAAATTAATATAAGACACTGTCTTATTTTCGGGGAAACACGGTATGACATCAACAAAACAGGACTGGATTATAAAGGTTGCAGAATATGCTGAAATGGCGAAACTGACAGCATTATTAAGAGATAACAGTTTGGACAATTTTTCACAAGACTGGAAATGGAAACCTTTTACAGAGTACCTTTTGAAAAAACTATTCAAATAGAAAAGTAATATCAGGGTTTGAAGCCTAAAGAAAAATTAGACTTTAATTGCCAGAAAATATTTAAGAAATAATTACTGAATCAACATGTTAATTATATACACTGAAGTTAAGAGTTAACATGTAGCCAAAGATAAGATGGCTGGAAGTCACTGTATGTGTATTGGGTTGTGTTTTGTTTTGTGTGTTTATGTGTTCTATGTGTTTTCTTTTTAGATGATAAAATAAAAATATTATTTTTAAAAAGGGTTGAGGACCAGCTTCACATAATACATTTCTTGGCTAATTTGAATTTACCCTTTGTGGAGATGTACAAATTATTATTGTTGCTGTGGTTGTTGCTGGGTTATTCCTTGATCAGTGAGGCTGTTCTCCAGTAGAGGTGGATCAGTCAAGAGGTGTGTGTGTGTGTGTGTGTTTGTGTGTGTGTGTGTGTGTGTGTGATTTTTCCTTTTCCAAACTTTCCCATCCAAATGCATGTCATCATCTTCTCAAATGACACAATGCATAGCAAGGGCCACCAGGCTGCAGAAATTCAAATTTGCATAATGTAGCATGTGGATAATTATGTGTAACAGTCTCTGTCCTTTGAATGAAAAGAAAAATCACACCAGGGAAGTATTTCCTACTAATTTAGGGAGCCTGGTGACAAACAAAATATACATGGTTGTGCTGAAAATGTCACACTCGTCAGCGTGGCATATTTGGTGTGACGTGTGCACCCAGATGTGAATATTTAGAAGAAGCTGTTTGTGAGGGATATCCAGCCTCTATGATATCTGTGACTAAAAAGAAAATATAGTTGCCATGTGTGTGGCGGCGAGTGATATTTAATCAATAGTGTTTCTGTGGCTGGAAGAATTAACTATGAATAGAATTAACCATTGGAAACCTGCATGCACAGAAGCAAACAGTGCAATAATTGGATTAGGCTGCAGATGCCATAATCTAGCCCTGGGGCATCTGTTTAACCACTGTGGGAATGGGGTGCTGGACTAAATGAGCTGTCGGACTAAGTTCATTAAATTCATCTGTATTTGGACTGACTGTTAATTGGGCATTGGACTGTCTGATCATTAAATTGATCTGAATTTTGCCAATTATTTATATGGATCTTTGATAGGTTCTTAATTTTGTCAACAGCACCATCTGCCAAATGAAGCTAAACAAGTTATGACTGAATGGGAGGGGTTCTGTCTTCCTCCAATTAGTATCTATGACCCTTTTTGTGGCAGTAAGATAGCTGAGGACCAACTCTGTATCTGAAGAGGACACATGTTGATTAAGATAACCTAAGTAGGCTTGTGAATCAGCAAATAACATACTGCCAAAAGTCTGAAATTTTATAATGTACCAACAAATTGTACATTATTGAGTTTCTGTGTATGTATATATGTGTGTGTGTGTGTATGTATGTATGTGTGTATGTATGTATGTGTGTGTGTGTGTGTGTGTGTGTATGTGTGTATATATATATATATATATATATATATATATATATATATATATATATATATATATATATATATATACATACACTGTAAGATGGTAAAGGTTAGAATGTTTCTTTTTTTAGTTTAGAGATATGTAAACCTAGCTGGAAGTCCTTCCTTCATCTTTCTTTCTTTCTTTCTTTCTTTCTTTCTTTCTTTCTTTCTTTCTTTCTTTCTTTCTTTCTTTCTTTCTTTCTTTCTTTCTTTCTTTCTTTCTTTTCTTTCTTTCTTTCTTTCTTTCTTTCTTTCCACCCCCTCTATGCATAGTGACTTACAGCGTTGTTTTCCTCTCTTCCATTTTACCTCAAAAACCCGTGATTAGGCTGAGTGAGAGTGGGACCGGGTCAAGGTCACTCAATAAACTTTCATGTGTCTCATAAATCCTATCTTAATACTGTAATCAATACACCATGTTTGATCACTTTGCCACACTCACAAGGTTGATAGTCAAAGGAAGTTTTTAAAGGACAATCCTAGCATGATATTCAGGGAGACCTCCCGCCTCCCAGTGAGTCTCTCCACTGAGGTGGGGGGGGGGGATCTGCAAGAAATGAAGGGTAATCAGCATCACAGTGACACCATGATGTCACTTTTTGTGAATCCTGGAAGTGACATCATGGTGTCAAATAACATTCAGCGATTCACTCTAAAACATATGATTAAAACCATAGAGTTTGGGGTGAATGTTTGAGTGTTATCTCCTATGGAATACATCACTTCTGGGTTGTGCCAGAAGGGACATCACCATATTGCCAGCTTGCTCCGTCCACAGAGTTTTCCCACAAGCCGCAGAGTGGCCACACTAATAGTAAAGACAAAACATGCCAAGAAAAATATTGGAAGGCAAAGCTGAAAGTCAGGTCAGTGGAGTTTGAAGAGCTGCCATTTTTTGGACGGCGCAAGCCTTCACTTCTCACATTTTGTCCAGATCTTTATGTATTTAACGAAATGCGCTAATTCTTTAAATGAAAAGTGGAACGTTATGAATGAAGAATCCTAGTTTCCACACCCCTAAATGGACTAGTGCACTTAGTCTAGCTATGGCGGCCACCCTAGTTACTGTACTCACTCAGTGGCCAGCCCTAGGGCTATAAGGTCTTATATACCCTAGCTGAGGCAGAAGTGGACAAAATCCCAGGTCTTCTAGATCAGGGGTAGGGAACCTACGGCTCTCCAGATGTTCAGGAACTACAATTCCCATCAGCCCCTACCAGCATGGCCAATTGGCCATGCTGGTAGGGGCTGATGGGAATTGTAGTTCCTGAACATCTGGAGAGCCGCAGGTTCCCTACCCCTGTTCTAGATAAACACCTGCAAATTTCTTGTACCTTGAATGTTCTTATCACCAACATAAATTGAAATCTTCCAACTAACTATCTGACAGATACTGTAATCTTGGTGGTTGTTGGTTAAATGGAAAACCCAAGTAAATCATGCATCAAAAGATTAACTCTACCACCAAATCCCTTTCCTCAATTTAAACCAATTTATGTTTGCTACTCAATAAAAAAAGTAGTTTGTTTAGATCTACCAGCAAGCCCCAAATCTAAAATGAAATACAAAACCATCTTTTAATTTTTTTTTCCTCCAAATCTAGAAGAACAGATATTGATCACCTTTCTGTGAAAAGGAAAGCAATTTTTTTTTGACAAAATTAAGTGAAAATAAGTTAATGTAAGTTAATTTAAATTATTGAACCTAATTCTGGACCAGACAGACATGTAGTTAATTGGCAATGCAGGCCTGATGTCAGCTTATATTTCTCTAATTAAGAGCTCAAATTACTATACTTTCCACTCAAATATTGGAACTTAGCAGGTCCCGTGATCCCTAGTATAGTGTTTTTGGTGGTCACACACACACACACCCCTTTACATTTGAGAGTTCTCCAAATTGCTGGCAATGTCAGATTAGCAAGTCTTATGGACTTGTGATGACTTTGGCTTTTTAACATAAGATTAAATATATGGAGGTGTCTCTCCCTCTCCCCCTCCCTCTTTTTTTTGTTAGATCAGAAACTTAACTTGAGGACAGGTGTGCAGATACATCCACCTAGAGAAATTAAGTAGATTAAAAAAATAATTATCAGACATCAGCAATAGCTTATTGATTTCATAATGAAAAGTCCAACTAAGTTTATAAAAGGAGCGTGAGCATTAACCTGTGTATTCACCTTCCTAGATCTTCCATATTTCTCGTACTGGATTATTTCAGAGGCAAAGTTAAGTCTAATTGAATGATAATTTGCCATAGCATGGCAAATTGTGGTCTAACTAGAATTATGTAGAACTTTATATAAAACCCAATCAGACAGTAAAACAGATTTTTAGCCTTAAGACAGAGGTCACCCAGCTGCTGCATAGTAATGAGAATGGCTGAATATCTTGGCAGTGCAAGAGATAGCTTTAACCCTTCCTACCATAAATAGGTGGATGATATTTAGGAAGTCTTTTAATAAAATTAAAGTGTGTTGACATCAGGAGCAAATCAGATCCGACGCCAATTAACCTGATTAATCTTTGCAAAATGCTAAATAAAGGCTCTTAGTTTCAAATGACCTTTTAAAAAAGGCAGTCGTTGAGGGTTTTTTTAAAAAACACACACAGAGAAATGTGAAAATTGGGGGGAAAGTCACATCGTGAGACTTCGGAAGATTCCAGGGACATTTGGTAAGCCTCGCAGAAGAACATGAAAATTAATTAAGAGCTATTAAAAAGCTAACCTCATGGATGTACAGTTAGACTGAGCATTTGAATAACTGTTTCTAGTACCTGAATTTATCAAATTTCCTCAGAAATTAGGACACATTTAGGATATATATGCATGGAGTTACAGCCATGAAGAGGAGGATTAGTCCATGTTCTATTTCCTATTCATAAAGTTATCTATTTTATTGTAGATCAAACAGCAGGTGCCCTGGGGAGGGCAAATCTACTGACATGGATTTGACACCCCCCCCCCCCTTTTCGATAGGGCTTTAAGTCTTGCATTGGTTGGGTGAGGCCTAGGTGGAAAAAGCTGCCTCCTCCTCTCTCTTTTGGTAGGGGTGGGGGCTGAGGCCCTTTTCCACAGCTATTTTTTTCCTCAAGCTCCTCCTGGCCCCAGGGCAGATTCCTGAGAGGATTTTTTTTTAATGTTTAAAATTCACAATCCATTTTCCTGGGCTTTTTAAACTGTTTGCTCAGGATGAAAATTTACCAATGGCCAAAACTGAATGATGTCTTCAATGAGGAAAGGGCAACTTATCACATCACCCTGATCAGGGGAAAGGAAGCAGCTCAAAGGAAGAAGTTTAGGAATCTTGAGGAAGCAAGACTGGGGGTCTCAGTTAATGCAAGTAGCCAGTGAAAGTCCAACTTGGCAAGTCCACCCCTATATACGGATGCTGCATGAGTGATATGGAATGCATGTGGATTTATGTACTTGATCCTGCTCAAAATTTCAGGTGCTGTTCCAAGTCTTCTCAGCTCATATCCAATTTATTGAGAACATATACTTACATCCTGTGTTGAACCTTCTCACGATCTTACAAGGTATGTCCAAATGCATTGAGTCAACCTGAGGCAGTACCTCAAGTGACAGATTTTGGAGGGTGGCAATCTCGTACTCTGCTTCCATCCATCTAGCTGCATTCCTGGCCAAGTGAGACCTGCTTCCTGTCCAATGGCTCCCCCTAGGAGCCATGGAAGATAGTCTCCTCCCTCCCTCCCAACCCTCTCTAAAACAGCATGACAATATGTGAGTCCCAGTTCTTATGAGACTTCATTCTCTCACTAGGATCTGGCCAGCATTTTTGGTTGCCTGTTGCCAGGGCAACCAAAATGGTGGTTGAATACTTGTGAGAGAAAGTATTCTTACAAGAGTTCAGGAAGCCATATTGAGCAAACATAGCTTGCGGCACTATTTTCAAGATACCAGCGTTAGTGTAAAATTTAAGGAAGGAGTTGTAGCAGCAACAATGCAGTGTGGACATGACAGAAGGGAGAAAGTTACACTGGTGTGAAAATATCATGAGCTGTTACTGGTTACAGGTGCCCTAAGGTAAGCTCTTAAACGGGTTAAATGTGGGTCAAAATCACCAAAAAGTTAACACAGCAGTGGCGTAGGAGGTTAAGAGCTCGTGTATCTAATCTGGAGGAACCGGGTTTGATTCCCCGCTCTGCCGCCTGAGCTGTGGAGGCTTATCTGGGAAATTCAGATTAGCCTGTACGCTCCCACACACGCCAGCTGGGTGACCTTGGGCTAGTCACAGCGCTTCTGAGCTCTCTCAGCCCTACCCACCTCACAGGGTGTTTGTTGTGAGGGGGGAAGGGCAAGTAGATTGTAAGCCCCTTTGAGTCTCCTACAGGAGAGAAAGGGGGGATATAAATCCAAAACTCTTCTTCTTCTCTTCTTCAATAAGCATTAAGAGTCCCATGGCACAGATTGCTAAGATGTAGTATTGCTGTCAAAGCTTTGCTCATGACCCAAGTTTGATCCTAATGAAAGTCAGTTTCAGGTAGCTGGCTCAAGGCGGAGTCAGCTTTCCATTCTTCCAAGATCAGTAAAATGACATCATTCCATGGGGTCAGTAATAAGCTGGTGCTTGCAAAGGGAACTACCTTTACCTTCACAATCAGAATTCATTTTAGTCCTTTTCAGATATTAAATAATTAACAGCAACCACCTTTATTTGGCATTTAAAAATAGGTTCTAGAGCGTTGCCAGACATTTTTTAAATACAAATCAAGAGTACATTCAATGCACAGACAGGAAGACTGTATATAGCAGTATACATTACTTAGAAGACATTAAATAATATACTGGGAGCCTACCAGCAATGTGTAATAGGAGATTGTGCTACCTGTGATTCTCCCAATATACGGAGTAGCAGAAATGGGGACATCCAGGGTGGCTTGTCCCGGGTACTGCCATTACTATCACGTATCAGGGTGGGGCCCAAGGCATTTCTGGGGCGGGGCGGGGTGGGGCGGGGCAGGGAATTTGGGGCAGAGCGGAGTGGGGGCAGGAGGGGGCACGCAGGCAGCTCATGCCCCAGGTGCAGTTTCCGCTCCCTTCATCACTATATGTAGTCATCATGTTTTATGAACAGGTCTTTAGTCTTTACCATACACACATACAGACTCTGTATGCATGAGCATAAACCCTATAACAGGGGTCTTCAAACTGTGGCCCTCCAGATGTTCATGGACTACAATTCCCATCAACCCCTGCCAGCATGGCCAAGTGGTAGAGCTCATGGGAATTGTAGTCTATGGAGGGCCCTAGTTTGAAGACCCCTGCCCTATAATATCCAGTGATCAGTTTGCGCATGACAAAGCTGTATGTGCATGTAAATGGTAGCTACATTTATCAGCAGGTTCATGTACTCTCATTAGAGAAGGAGGAGGAGGAGGAGGAGGAGGAGGAATTTGGATTTATACCCCACCTTTCTCTCCTGTAAGAAGACTCAGGGCCTTTCCCCACTCTCGTCGTTCCCCTCTATGCCGTGCGCTGCTCTCAGCCCGCAGCATCCCAGGTGTGCGCCCGGCCGTCCCCATGACCCTGCGCTCTGCGCGGGGCCATCAAAAGGCGCCGTTAAGAAGAGCACCTGGGATGCTGCGCCCTGAGGGGTGCGAAAGCAGCCGCTTCGGGGCGGCTGCGCTGTCGCCGCCCCTCTCAGTGGGGAGTGCCGAGGGACCCCGCGCTACTCTCCTGGAGTAGCGCGGGGCTTAAGGTAAATGGGGAAAGGCCCTCAAGGTGGCTTACAAACTCATTTTCCTTCCTCTTCCTACACCTTGTGAGGTATGTGGGGCTGAGAGAGTTCTGAAGAACTATGACTAGCTCAAGGTCTCCCAGCAGGAATGTAGGAGTGCGGAAACACATCTGGTTCACCAAATAAGCCTCTGCCACTCAGGTGGAGGAGTGGGGGATCAAATCCAGATTAGAGTCCGCCACTCTTAACCACTATACCACTGTGCTACTACACCATGTTGGCTCCAGCGTGTGGTTGGTAGGCTCTCAGTATGCACAACTATCACATCTGGAAAAGTCTCATTGGATCCATTTCCTAATGGCCTGTTGCCAAAATATATCCTAAGCTGTCCACACAAACAAGCATACCTATGAAGTGTCCACCCTATGTAAGAGATTGCACACAAGGTAAATAGCAGGAGAGCAACTCCTCCTCCTCCATGAGATACTGTTGCTACCTGGGTAAATATCTAAACCAGGTGCTATAACTGAAGCTGAGAAGAAAGCAGCGATTGCTTTTCCAGGGCCACTAATTTCACTTGCCATTTATGTATCTGAGACTGATAACCATCACTTGCCCTGCAAAAGAATAAACTCGACAGGGGATGGTTATTAGCTTCTGTGATAGGTAGCAATCAGATAGCAAAATCTTTTACAACAAGGCATCACATGCAATTCATCATCTCGTTACTCGGAATCCCATTGATTTCAAATATAAAATTTAAATCCTGAATGCTTATGCAAGAGGGGGGGGGGGGATCTTCGGCTTGCACTCATCAGCAAAAGTCTGTAGAGACGCCAACACTTCACCTTCCTCTTCCTGCTGCCATCGTGAGTAAGCTTCCTGCAACCTGAAACCCATAGCAGACGATCTATTTTAGGTCTTTAGTTCTTCTATAAATGGAACACACAGGAGCTCCGAAATGCCTATTGGAGCTGTGAATAATAATCAGCAACTATCCGAAACCTGCTTTCAACTTATTCAAATCAGCTTTTAAGGTCTTGGGCTGGGTGATATTTGGTTTTGTTGGAATCATTAGGAGACAAATGTAAAACGTTCAAGAAAAGGCACTGCATTTCCCCCCCAGTCTGCTGTGCGTGGCAGTACTGGGGAATGTACAGCTCTTCCTCCCTCCTGCCTTCCCCTCCTTCGGTAGCCTGAAGACTTGTCTGTGTTTGAGTAGATAAAAGTAAATTGAAGATTGAGCAAATAATGTTAGATATTTTAATCCATCCGGATATGGCTAGAGTTGGATCACTGCTTATGCTTCCATTGTGTTGTAAATTTGAATAAATTGGGCGCGGAGGAGAAAAAAAATTCTTCAGAGCGCTCTGAAAAGTGAAAGAAGAAAGAAAGCTGATTTAGCTTCAAGCGTCAAACCAGGAAATGGAACGATTCTAGAATTTTTCTCGGCGCAGATCAGCACGATGGGGGGAAGATAAGCATATTGTAATGAGACGCAGCCTTCCGTCCTCATGAAAAGCTTCCTCTCTGGAACATGCAGCCCTTGAAGTTGGCGCAATGAAGGCAGTAAGTTATTAAGCATGGAGGATAATAGAAGGAAGAGTTTGGACATGGGCCAGTATTCACAAAAAAGGCATTTAAAAAAATAGATTGTTTAGGATTCAACTCCCGCCCCCACCCCCAAATCCCTAAGAACTGGAATTTCAAACTAAGCCAGACAACCTTTTTTTTGCAACATGTGAAGGAAAGAGAGCAAAATCTGTTTCATTCAACCACAATGTGAAATTGTTGAGATGATGGCCTCCCATGACCCATTTGTCTTCAAGCACTGGCAAGTGTCGATTTTCCCCTCCCCCATAAATTTTTTAACAGCCTACGTAAGTCCTTTTCCATGCATTTTTAATATCCGACATATGTATTTATTCCTTAAGTGTTCATTTTTATCTACATTGCCCAAGGAAAATCTGAAATATAATAAACTGATTGACAGTAGCAAAGAAGGATTATTATGTGTATGTTCCCTAGAGCGACTATGTCGCAATCTTGAGTGCACTAGAAGGCTCTGGGAGCAGTGTGCTGAAAAAAAAGCATATATGAGAAAGACAAAATACTTTATGTGGTTTATAAAACTTACTGCTTAGGCTTTAAGATGAATAGTGGGCTGAATTCAAAGTTACGGCGCTATTAATCACTGGCTAAATAAAACAGAAGTAGCTAAGCATCATGCCGGTGCTCAGGAGTAAAATTGTCAACACAGTGAGATAGGATTGTTCTGTACACCTTATGTGAGGTTAAAAAAGGTGGCCCTGTTCCTACCCAACTGTGTTGTAGTTGGAGCAGCAGTGGCGTAGGAAGTTAAGAGCTCGTGTATCTAATCTGGAGGAACCGGGTTTGATTCCCAGCTCTGCCGCCTGAGCTGTGGAGGCTTATCTGGGGAATTCAGATTAGCCTGTACACTCCCACACACACCAGCTGGGTGACCTTGGGCTAATCACAGCTTCTCGGAGCTCTCTCAGCCCTACCTACCTCACAGGGTGTTTGTTGTGAGGGGGGAAGGCCAAGGAGATTGTAAGCCCCTTTGAGTCTCCTACAAAAGAGAAAGGGGGGATATAAATCCAAACTCTTCTTCTTCTTCTTCTTCTTCTTCTTCTTCTTCTTCTTCTTCTTCTTCTTCTTCTTCTTCTTCTTCTTCTTCTTCTTCTTCTTCTTCTGTCACCTGGAGGTGTTTGGCAACCCTATGGTATCACTGGACAGCTTTCTCCCTGACACACTAAGCCTGCTGGGTGACACTGGGCTAGTCACAGTTCTCTCAGAATTCTCTCAGCCTTACCTGCTTTAAATGGTGTCTGTTGTGGGAAGAAGAAGAGGAGGAGTTTGAAATCTGCTTAGAGACTCCTCACAGTTGAGGAGAGTTGGGTATAAATCCAAACTCTTCTTCTATATGCCAGGACCTGGTTTTGTTGGAGAAAGCATTCAAATAGGTGACATACATATCACTGCCATAGGTGAGAGAATCCAGGATAAGCAATGCCTTTTGATTCTGCTGACTGTGTAAACTGGCTCAGTTACATGTAAGAACATTCAACATGGGGAATGATCTGAACCAATCGTTTAGCAAACCCAACGAAATTTTCATCTGTGTGCCCCAAGTCTGCTTCCCAAATGAAAGTCAGAATTAATCTTAATTGCAACGGAAAGAAGTCATTCACACGCACAAAGTATAGAGCGTCTTGCCAAGATTGTGAACAAATGCAGTTGTTACGGTTCCCTAGGTGATACTGCATATCACAGGTTAATGAGGAGCATTTTTTAATGAGGGCCATTACGGAAAGTTTATTTAAAGTTTTCTCTGGTCTGCACCGTAGCCATTTCGAAATCATCCAACTCTGTTCTCCAACACTAATATGCAATCAGATCCCATTGTCTGTAGTTTAATGATGAATGCTTACCTCTTCACAGCATGTACACTGGAAGACTGATGGGGAAAAAAGGAAGAAGGGAAATGACAGGAGACAAAAGCACAAATAATTAGAATATGTAATAGGATCATACCAACAGAAAACGAACTATTATGAGTTTCTTCAACAGTCACTTCTCATGCATCCTAGAAAGGCTGTGCGTGGTGCATAAAAGATTTGTAGGACATGACTAAGCATTGGATACAGACCCATTTGGGTAGTGGTGGGATCCAAAAATTTTAGTAACAGGCTCCCTCGCCAGCCCCCCCTCAGCAAAGGGGCGTACCTAGGCAAACCTGAGCCCTGGGCAAAACCTGAGTTGGATGCCCCCCGCATGGGCAGCCACCCCACCACGACCCCCCAAATTTTTTTTGCACCAGGTCATTTCTAAATCATCATCACATTATAGAAAATGCCCCAAATCACAAATCTGAACACAGCAATGGTGAAACACACAGGTTCTTTGATAGAGACTGGTGAGATAAAAGGTATGAAAGGCTGAGAATCAATGAATTGCAGTACCTGGAAAGGATTAACCCAGTTCAGGGTGTTACATTATTAGTCGCAATTGCTATATGGAACCTTTACGTTCAAAGGCAGTATGCATCTCGGGGAGGCGAGGGCGTGGAGATGGAAAAGCGGACCCAATTAGTAACCCCCTCTCGGCACACACAAATAATTAGTAACCCACTCTTGGGAACTGGTGAGAACCTGCTGGATCCCATCTCTGCATATGGGTCCCTTAACATCCTTGGGACCCACCATTGCCCCCCTCCTCCTTTTTGGGAGGGTTCAAGTAAGGGTTTTCGTGGGATGCCGATGTTATGAAATAATTGCTGTTTTAATGGGATTAATTTTTATAGTTCATGGAGCTTGAGCATTAACTGTAGGTTTATTTATTGACTAGTTATTTATTCGCGCCTCTTGTGATACCTGTGTTTTATGATGATTTTATGTATGATGTCTTATGTTGTACACCGCCCAGAGCCCTCTGGGGGATAGGGCAGTATACCAAATCAAATAAATAATTAAAATAAATAATTAAAAATAACAGTGCACTCCTGAGTGGGGATGGGGTGGCTAAAGGGCTCTGGAAGTGACATGGCCCCTGCGCCAGTATAGATGCCATCTCACACTGGCATTAATGGCAACTATGCCAATGCAAGGGCACATACATTGGTCCTGGGAGTCACATGGCTATATAATGCCCAGGCGCCAAGGCAGCCACGACACCAGTGCTCCTCCAGTGCAGGAGTCCATTCCAGTGCTGATGGGGGCATCCCCAGTGGCAGAGCCAATTTTAGTTGGCTTCCTAAGCCCATTCAGCCTGGGAATGCCCCCTTTTACTGGCATTCCCTACACCAGCCAAAAATGGTGTCATAGTCCATTTGGCTGCATAAAGACTTCTCATTGCTATCAGGGGAAGTTGTCTCTCTCCTTGCTGGGTGCAGCACTGCAAACCATTGTGGAGGCA
The DNA here is from genome assembly GCF_021028975.2 of Sphaerodactylus townsendi. NCBI lineage: Eukaryota > Metazoa > Chordata > Lepidosauria > Squamata > Sphaerodactylidae > Sphaerodactylus > Sphaerodactylus townsendi. The sequence continues at coordinate 168,567,059 of NC_059425.1, read as the reverse complement.
GCAGGGCTGTGCAATGCCAGGTCACCATGTATCTACTCCTCTTCTCAGAATTGGGCTGCCCATTAGCCATTTCCACTGATCCCCCCCCTTCCTGTTATATACCTTGGTAGTCTTGGTTAAGACTTGGTGTAGTGGTTAAGGGCAGGAGCACTCTAATCTGGAGAACCAGATTTGATTCCCCACTCTGCCACTTGAGCTGTGGAAGCTTATCTGGTGAACTAGATTAGCTTGTGCACTCCAACACATGCCAGCTGGGTGACCTTGCGCTAGTCACAGTTCTTCAGAGCTCTCTTAGCCCCACCTACCTCACAGGGTGTTTGTTGTGAGTGGGAAAGGGAAAGGAATTTGTAAGCCCCTTTGAGTCTCCTTACAGGAGAGAAAGGGGGGATATATATCCGACTCTTCTTCTTCATCATCTTTTCTTGGAATCCCATCCCCAAGAGCAACATTTTGTAGAAACCAGGGAGATGCAGCGAATGGTGGGAGGCAAATATTTCCACTCTGCCTATGGAACATTTCGTCTGGGCCTTTTTTGTATAATCACAGCTTCTTTTTCCTTTGGAACAACGTATTCCCTGCTTGTTCAATCTCATCTGCTCAGCCTAGTTTGGCCCTTATTGGTTGATTTTCCAAAATCATTTTTCTCTCTGTCTTTCTCATGCACACGCAGTGTCAAAAAGCTGATGAGAATAATGTGGCACTATGAAGGCTCAGCTTTATTTCTTGCTTAGAAGCCCTTGCAGATAGAGCTAAAAGCCTGCTTATTTTCTTTCCAGAAATCCTTCTTTCCTACTTGTGCTGTAAAAGACCAGGAGATAAGCTTAATCATTGTCTTCTGTAATCCTCCAGGCTAGAATCAAGAAATGAATCCATCATCGATATTCAGCATCTATTAATTATTTTCTTCAGTAGTCTCCACATATTATTTCAGCTTGCAGAAGGACAGTACAGGATCATGTGGAATGTTCCCATCCTTTTAACCCCATCTCACCCGATTCTCATCCTTACTACACCCTGTTCCACATGGCTCTTGTCCATTCCAGTTGCCACATCCTCCAGCATAGCCTTTCTCCATCAACAGAAAAGCTAAATGCATTCATTTCTGTCGATTGAAAGGTCTCAACACATTTTCTTTGCCTGCAATTGGAAATGCAGTCATTTCCCAGGACCCCCAATTCTGAAGAGCCTTTTAGGGCTCTGCCAAGACATTAATAAAATGGAAAGGTCATGTTTTTGTAGGAGATATTGTAGCTGGCACATCAGCCCAAGTTGGTGAGAGGTGCTCTGATGGATGCCTCTTTGGATTCATTAGCAAGACCAGATGCAGTAGCAATACCCCCAAACAATTACCTTAAACCCTTCTAGAACTCTCTGAAGGCTTGACTGGACAACTGGCCAGTGGAGTCTCAGAATTGTCCAGAGTAATTCAGATCAAGTCAAGTCAAAAAGTAATTATGAGTTTATTATCCCCTATATATAATGTAATACTGAATTTAGGCTTTTGCAGGATATCCACAGTGCTACATAGATTGATTAAAAAGAAGCAATGGAGCAGGATATCCATTAGCATATGCATAATTCCAGATATCCTTCTCAAGTCCTTTGGTGTAGATGTAAACAGCAGGGAAATAACACAGAGCCATGTAGTATCGTCAACATAAATGCAATGAGGCAGAGTAATATTCTTCCTTATCATCTTCTAGAAACAGTCCACTAGACAAGTGTAAAATTACAAGACTTGATACTGGCAGCTCCATGTAAAGCCCTTGTACCAATGGTGCAGCCATAGCTAAGTATTTTTGGACTAGAGTTGCCAGCTTCCAGTTGGAACTGGGATATCTCCTAGAACTGATCTCCAGACAAAAGTGATCAGCTCCCCTGGGGAAAAAAATGGTTTTAAAGGTGGACTCCATGGCATTATGATCTTCTGAGGTCCTTTCCCGTCTCTTCCCAAACCCTGCTTTCTCATGTTGCACCCCTAAATCTTCATCACCCGGAGCTGGTAACCCTATTTTGCATGTTCCAATATATCTTTAGAATATGCTGGCATAACTCAGAAATGTACCAGCAAAATACCTCCTTATTATTCTAAATTATTTTGGTATGTGGTTTAGGATGGAATTATCAACCTTGTATTCAGGGCAAGTGACCCTGAAGGATACTATGATCCTTAACTTTGAAAACTACTGAGAAATGCAGGAGAAACAACATTTGTCATTTAATCTATCAGTTCCATCCTGGGTGGAATTACACCCTTCTATTTCTTTTGAAGCCACTGGGCTTAGAAGGGCAGAATAGGAAGTGTTTGGATTTATACCCCCACCCCCCTTCTGTCCTGTGAGGAGACTGACAGGGGCTTGCAAATTCCTTTCCCTTCCTCTCCCCAAAACAGACACCTTGTGAGGCAGGTGGGACTGAGAGAGTTCCAAAGAACTGTGACTCACCCAAGGTCACCCAGCAGGGATGTAGGAGCGGGGAAACAAATTTGGTTCACCTGATAAGAGTTTTCAGCTCAGGTAGAGGAGTGGGGATTCAAACCCAGTTCTCCAGATCCACCTGCTCTTAACTTCTACACCAAGCTGGTAGGTCTCTGTTTAGAATACCACTGAGAACATTGTTCACTGAAATGATCGGAAACTGTATAGTGGTGTAGTGGTTAAGAGTGGTGGACTCTAATCTGGAGAACTGGGTTTGATTCCCCACTCCTCCACATGAGTGGCAGACTCCTATTTGGTGAAGTGGATTTGTTTCCCTATTCCTACACGTGAAGCCTGTTGGGTGACCTTGGTCTAGTCACAGTTCTCTCAAAGCTCCCTTAGCCCCACCTACCTCACAAGGTTCTGTTGTGAGGAAGGGAAGAAAAGTTTGCAAGCCTCTTTGAGACTCTGTGGTTAAGAAAAGTGGAATATAAATCCAAACTTCTCTTCTTCCCAATTAACGTGGGTTTGTATTATCAAGTTCACAGGATTTTGTGGAGTAAGATTTCTCGAGCTACTTGAGTAGCATGCCTTGCACTACACCAGTAAATGGAAAAAATAGACAAAACAAAGTTCAATTAGAAAACTTAGAATTCCCAAATCCATAGTCAATTGTGCGTGTTCTGTTTTCTGCAGATTTATTTTAAAGCAGAGATGGAAATACAAATAGCACAAAACTTTGGTAGACAAAAAATACAAAATATTTGGACTGTTTGCCTTCTCTTGTACCTCTTGGAAATGTCTTGCTTCAGCTGTACTGTAAAATTACCCAAGCAATGCATCATGAGCAAAGAAATAGGCTGTTTGCAAGAGGAAAATACTTATCAAGAATGCTAACACTGAGAAATCAGATCTCCCCAAAATAAATTGAAGAATCCTTTTGGCGTGCACTGACTTGAAGATGGAATGCATGTGCTGTGAAAGAGCCTTTTCTTAAGGGTCTAAATTATGCCCTTCTGTCTGAGGAACAGAAATGTGTACAAAATAGTGTTTGCCTTACCGGTAATAGAAAAGTTGGGAAATGTCATGGCAATATCTTAACAGGCACATTTTCCAACGGGGACTGAAATCCTCTGGTCTGAAAGACAAACCAGCAACCTCCGGAAAACTTTCTTGGCCTGTCAGCATCTCATAGGATTAGCCTCACAAGACCATCTGAGAGATTAACACCCCCACACAAAAAAAAGTCCCTGTACCTATCTGAGTTCTGGCTATGGTCCGTGAGGTGTCTAAGAACATCTCCATCCTTTATTGTGTGCATGTGGTTTGTTTTTTTTACTAGGAAACTGCATGGTATAGTTCAGTCTCATCAGATCTTAGAAACTAAGGCCCCTTCCGCACACGCAAAATAATGCGTTTCCAAACCACTTTCACAACTGTTTGCAAGTGGATTTTGCTATTCCGCACAGCTTTAAAGAGCACTGAAAGCAGTTTGAAAGTGCATTATTCTGCATGTGTGGAATGAGCCTAAGTCAGGATGTTACTTGGATGGGAGGCTGCCGAGGAAGACTCTGCAGAGGAAGGCAATGGTCAACCACCTCTGTTTCTCACTTTTCTTGAAAGCCTCATGCTGGGATCACCATAAGCCAGTTCCCACTTGACAGCACTTTCTTAAGTATTGTGTTTTTTTCACATCCCCTCTCAAAGGCCCCTTCTGCACATGCCAAATAATGCGTTTTCAAACCACTTTCACAACTGTTTGCAAGTAGATTTTGCTATTCTGCATAGTTTCAAAGAGCACTGAAAGCAGTTTGAAAGTGCATTATTCTGCATGTGCGGAATGAGCCATAATGTTCACAAATTTTCCATCTCATTTCTAAGCACAACAATCTAACTGTTTTCAGGGACTCGTGCAAGTAACCCTCCCTCATGTCTGTTTTTAAAGCTCCAAGCAACTACGTGGGCTTTGCGCTGGCACACAATAGCCAGCTCCCCGAGCCTTGGGAGGAAGGGTACTCAGCAAACCCTGAGCCCTTCGGGGGAGGATGGTCAGAAAGTTTAAAATATAAGTAAGTGTAAATAAATAATCCATACAGACCAAGCTCACAGTGACCAGCTCTGCCAAAAAGGTCATTAGCTTGCCATTATATCTCTTGGTGAATTCAGGCAACTTACATAACCATCAGTCAGGGCAGGAGCAAGGCAGTTGGCAGTTATAGGGCCGGATCCAATCAGCTTTAGGATTGGCTCCAACCACTGTAATTCCCCACCAAAAAGAGGGTATGGCCCCTTTCCGCACACGCAGAACAATGCACGTTCAATCCACTTTCACAATTGTTTGCAAGTGGATTTTGCCATTCCACACAGTAAAATCCAGCTGCAAAGTGCATTGAAAGTGGATTGAAAGTGCATTGTTCTGCAGGTGCGGAAGGTGCCTGTGAGAGATGGCAAAATGTTGCTTTTACACAAAGAAGGTATTATTAAGTGTTTTCCTAAAATGTAAGCCTATAGTAAGTATTTTCACAGATAAACATATTTTAGTGCACAAATATAGGCATTATTTAGAAGTCACAAAGAATATAGCCTTCACAGAAAATACAAAGGTTGTTGAACACTAAGTATAATTTAGCTTTATAAAAGTGTATGTAGAGTTCATATAAAGTTCACTTTAAAGATGTTAGAAGTCCAGTTGAACGTGTGCTTGCCAGTATCTAATGAGCTGGCAGGAAAAAGGGTTTAAGAGTTTAGTAGGGGAAAGTTCATAATACATTTTTACGTTTAAAATGCTTCTATATTGTAACTAAATAATGAAACATAAATAATATGTTAATCACTCATGTTCAATATATGTATCCTAATGTTTTATGTGTAATGAATCCTGCTATAAATGTTATTCTCTCAGTTTAAAGTGTAAAATAGCTAAAACAGCTTGCTTCTCTAGATCCTAATCAGTAGGTGCTATTAAGCAGAAACTCCATACAGAAGCTTCTTAAGGCCTCTAGCTAAAGTCTTTTTCGAAGATGCGTCGGAAGGTTGGTTTCAATAGTCCTAAATAATAAGGGAACATGGGTTCTTGTGCTAAACAGACACCTGCTGATAAGAGGGGCCCCTAGCAAGCTTGGGATAGTGTCTTCAAAGCAGGGGAGTGGGTCAAGAAAACCTCGGTTCTTGTGCCAAGAAGTACCCGCTTATAGGAGGCTAAGATCCTGTGCCAAGATAGAAGGCCTTTTGATGAAGGGGTAAAATATGATGGTGTCTTCACAGTAAGATAAGGGAACCAAAGACGTGGCAGGTGCATCAAGAGGGCATCCAGAGGAAGGATATATATCATGAAGATATATATCATGAAGACACGGCATGGATATATATCATGAAAACACTACCGAAGGGTTGACAGTTAAGAAGAACCAAATATTAATTACAGGAAATGACCATATAGAGATGTATTAATTGGAGGAGATACCACCTGGTATGTGACATAGTATGACTAGATGAATTGTAATAGGCTATGGCCTTCATCTCCTAGCCAATGGAGAAGTGAGTGAGGGATTGGGTAGTCCTGAAAAAGTAATATAAACTGCTGTAGAACAAAGGAAGGGTGTGCCTACTACTGGGTAGACACCCGATCTTGCAAGACCGTAAACCAATAAAGCTTTGTTATGTGCTTCACCAACTTTGTCCAGATTATTTTGAGGGTCCTTGGACCCACGTTTCTTACAGTGCCTCAGTTACAGATGATATTAGGGCCTGCATGTAGAAAAGTCATTTCAAACAAGGGCTCAAGTAAGGAGAGGAGTTTGTCAAAACTGAGTGGAAAACCTGGCTGAATTCCATCTACAATTTCCTGAGAAATAGAAATAAGACATGTTTGTTGGGTTCTGTTTCCCACACACACACACACACACACACACACACAAAGTCACTGCTGTATTTCTTTCTGACACAGCATGGAATCTTGAAGCCCGAGCACCCTTTTGTTAAAGTTAATGTACCTTGAAATCTTTTGGTTTCGTATTAATGAGTTTCATTGGTGCTTAAAAAACAGCCAGTATTCTCTAAAGCTTTTTTTCCCCCTCAACAATGGGAGCATCTGTGAAATGATAACACCTACAGTTCTTATTCACATTGTTATGAAAATGCATCTGATTTGCTGCAGAAAGCTAATAGTGAAGCTCAAGGGAAAAAATGAATCAAAATGAGATGAAAAACTATAACAGAGCTAATGAAAATATTTAGCAAACTGTACAGAGAATCAGAACTTTGGCCTTACTGAACTAGACAAGTGTTGCTCCCTTTCCAGAGGGTTTTGAGGCACTATTATAAAATGGTGGAAATATCCTCGGGATTCTTGGAAATCTTAAAGAGTCTCGGCTTTCTTCAAGATCAACCAACACTTCTAAACTTAGTGATATCTGCAGAGAAACTGGGCGCTGACTGAAACCCATTGCATACATTCCTGATGTGGCAAGGAAGACTTAAACCATTTTATAAAAATTGCAACAGGCTCAAAAAAAAAAGCCACTGTATGGCTTAATCCTCACATGGGCCCATTACTCATGGGCCTTTTAGCTGCTGCTTCAGTGGAACAGCTGGCACTTCTGCTCCCTAATTATACTTCCCAAAAGATTCTAGAGAAGATAGGCCTAGTTTGCTCAGTGAAAGCACAGATGCCATCCAACTGCCTCCTCTTCTTTGCTTAGCAATAGGCTTACCAGGTTGCTGGTAACCTTACCAACCCTCCACTGTTCTTGTAGTGAGAGAAAATGGGGATAACACTGTAGACATGGCAATGTCTCTTCTAGTCACTATGCCCATGACCTTTTAGAAATGTCCCTAATCTTTGAGGGTAATTGGGCGATTTCCTAGACTGACCATGGAAGGTAGTGAGGACACTTCTAGGTGAACACCCAGAAGATACACTGCTGTGTTAACCATGCTTCTCCTCCCCACACTCCACCTCTTAAAAACTTTGGGGTGCTGCCTGTGCAGGGCTAACAGTGGACCTCTTATTTGACACCATGAGAGAAAGCACAAGACCATTCAGTTTTCTAGTTTACACTCTGATGTGCTAGTGCCGTTGGATAGAGATCTTGCTATGTGTTTGATTACTGATTTGTAGCTGGTCCTAGGAAATGGTGTCTTGACAGGTGACTCAAGTTTAACCAAATGGTTGGATGATTTTACTGCTTTATATAATAGTTGATTTGGCTAGGCCTCATTTCAAGTGAAACAAAAAATATCTGCAAGTCTAATAGCTCAATACTAAGCAGAGTTCCATCCTTCTAAGTTTATAGATTTAGAAGGGCGTAATTCTCCCTAGTATTGCATTGTTAGTCATACACAGTTGCTGTTTTCCGCAAAACTTCACAGCTGACAAGCACCCAAGAGTTACATTACTATCAGTTCATGATTTAAGAGAAACAAGGAAGACAATTTCCTTGGTTGTTGCTTAGAATTCCTGGTCAAGACAGATTCCTGCCAGGATTTGATAAACCTCCCCAACACCTACTGGGCCCAATTTCATACTACTTCAAAGAATTTGATTAAACAAACAAACAAGGAAGAATTAATAAGGACCACTGCCATTAAAAAGTTAAATCTAAAGAGCTTTTAAAAATCACCTTGTATGTCTTTAAAAGAATAATGATATAATAGTTTTGTAATGATGCTAGCTGATGCAGAAACCTTTCAAGCATCTTCCTTTAATGTTGGTTTTGAAGTGCGTGCAGAAGGCCAGAACAAACACTGTGGAGAGGCTCAATGGATTACTGCAGAGAAACATTCTGGCTTTCAATACCATTTAACTCCTCATTAGGCACTGAGCCCCATGGTGTCAGAATAGAACTTGCTTGGCAAAGTATTGATGCAATACCCTGGGCAGCAAACCTTCCATTTTGCCTCCATTCTCAAACCACCCAGGACAGTGCTCAAGTTGTACTGAAGGAGTTTAACTCTATAAATATCCACCTCAAACGTTAAGGTGTAGATAGGCACTGGTATAGATGCTTTCTTTTTTCACATGAGGATCAGCATTCCCATGATAAACTCGTATAGTATTAATATTTTAATATGTTTCATGGACACAGATCTGTGTACACTATATGTTGTGCATTTATTGCACAACAACATTATAAAAATCATATTTTTTAATGGAAGCATCGATGCAAGGGAGCAGGAAATGGAATGAAAATTGAAAATCACAGGTTCAGTTTGCACAAGTCAAAATGGGAACCATCAAGTCCAAACAGAAAGGATGACAAATCTGAAATAATCTCTGATTTCCACACTCTTACCGTCATGGGTATGACATGGTGGGAGACACTTTGTATATGGTAAAAAATCATATTGAATTTATTTGTTTATATTATTGGACTTATATGACACCCTTCCCCTTATGGGATCTGGGTGGCTTTCAGTTTTTCCACAATAAATACAATACAGTACAAAACACAGTATAAATCAATTTTTAATCTAATATGATGGTAGCAAAAGCTGATGTAATTTCATAGACCAGGAGGAAACACAGGATGGGAAAAGTGGGAAAATAGAGTGGGCAGAGGAGGCCACAATGATGGAAGCAACTGCCTCAATCATATATTAGATTGATTCTCTCTATGTGTGGGAATGCACACATACACAATTTATCATGAGGCATCTAATCCCTGTGGCAAAAATACCCCCAGTTCTTAAATGGCAGCCACTGCATGACAACAGTCAGGGACACTCTGCTTCATTTGCAGAGTGCAGTTTTCCCTACCTCCCTCTTCCATAGCAAAATCCAGTCTGTGGCAGTGTTATATGGATAATGATATCTGTGGGTATGTCCTAGGTGTGGTGTTGCATCCATTCATAGTGGACACTTTCAGATATAATGAGTCTATGGTTTGCACTCATGTTCTCCATTCTTTTACTATAATTACTAAATATTGCATCTTCTTCATCCACACTGACCAATATAGATAATGCCAAACACACATTCCCATGAGACGAAGTTAATAATTTAGGTACTGCATAGTGTTGGATTAGTCTTGATAGTTTTATCATCCAGCTTTTAGTCTCTATCAAGGGCCAACCAAGTTCCATGGGGAGCTCAGAAGCAGAACAAGATGCAAATATAGCTCCAGTGTTTCGTGGCCCTGATACCTAGTAATTAGTCATAGTGCATCTGAATCTGAAGCATATAAAAAAAGACAACACGGATCAAGGGAAAAGAAACTAGGAAACACAGCCATGTTGAGGAACTAGACACCAAGCTCGCTATTAGATGTGTGCATAATGTCTATTATATTATCACTTATTAATAATTTGTATTGTTGTACAAATTTCAATAAACACAAACCTTTTACATCAGGTGTGCTGGCAGTCAATTGTCATATAAATAATCAATTAATCCATTCATTTATATGAATAAAATTATTGAATCTGGAGGGACATTTGTCACAGTGAATAGCCACAGATAGGCGTATGTTTGACAGATTTACAGCGCAAAGCAGTGACACATCCTTCCAAGCTCATTGACTTCAATGGACTCAAGAAGGGTGCAACTGTGTTTATGATACCACTGCTAGTTCATCTTTTAAAAACTCATTGAAAGAGGCCATCATCGGATGGTGTGTGTGTGTGTGTGAGTGCATGTGTGCGTGTGTGCGCGCGTGCTGTTAAGTCACAGATGAAGTCTACTGGGTGACCTTGGTGACCTTGGGTGTGTAGTCACAGTTCTCTCAGAACCTTCTCAGCCTGAGTTTGTTGAGGGGAGAATAAGGGAAGGAGTTTACCAGCTACAATGAGACTCCTTATGGTTGATAAAAGTGTGGCATAAAACCAAACACTTCTTCTTCACAATGGATGGAAGGGGGTCGGGATTGGTCCAGTGGCCATGCTCCTGTCAGTCTACATGTGCAGAGCCTACAGCTTGTTTGCTTTTAGTGCAATGCAGTCAATACAGGGAGGCTCTTGCAGGGCTAGTGGGCATAAACCCTGCCCAAGCACCGATTCCATGCCTATTGTCTGAACGGTTCCCCAGAGTGTGCTATTATGTGAAAGAAAAACAACCCAGAATTCAAGGGTTATGAGACATAAAAATCTTCTCTATTTTCTTTCTCTCCACACCATTTACGATTTTATAGACATTTGTGTCTTTCCCCCTAAACTAAAAGGCACAGCTTCTTTAGCTGTTGCTCGCATTCCCACCTTTGAACACTGTCAAGCATAATTTCCCTGTCGAGGAAAGCTTTTGAGTTTCTCTGAACGACTAAAACCAAAACTCCTCCAATATATAGGAATGAATAACAGGTGCAAGCTGAAGAATATTCTAGACCACAGCAGGGGGGTTCAATAAACAAAAATTTAAATTGTCAGACTCACTGCTTTTGCAAAATATCCAAGAGGGTATCTTCCATTTTTACACATGATTTCCTCCCTGCATTCAGAGCTGGGGAAATGTACATGTTTCCGGTTGGCTCATGCTTTTCATTTCATTACTGCTCTATTTGGAAAGCATAGCTAAAATATTTGAAATCAGAATGAGAGGAAGAAAGCATGAAAGGGTTGTTATAGCAGATTGTTTCATGGCTTCAGTGCTACATTGATTTTCCCTTCTTTTTTCCTCTTCACTAATCAATCATTAACAGAAAATCAGGACTCCTGCTGTTGTTACAGTATGTAATAAGTCACCCCATGTTATCTAGGTATTAGCAATTTATTGAGGAGGCAGTATCTTATATACATCCATCATTCCATACCTAATTGTCTGACATGCAGTACTGAGGAAAAGTAAACACAGGGAATCCTAGAAAACAGTCCCAAACAACTTGTTGGCCTCTTATGACATACTGAAAGAAAATATAAACTCCCTCTGGTGTTGCAAAAATGAAATAACCCAGGGTTTAAAGGATTCCTAGAGCGTACCCAGGAAGTTACAGTACTTCTGGGTGAGATGTCATTACCCCACCCCCTTTCTCCCAGTGAACAACAACAGATGTGGGAATGAAATTGCAGTGGTAGGGATCACCTTTTGGAAGTGGGCATTGGGTAAGCCTTGATCTACCACCAGAACACAATACTGTCCAATTATAAGTTCTCAGAAGAAGGGAGGAAATTCCTTTCCCTCAAATACCTGAACAGGGAAACACCACTAAGAGAGTTCTGCAAAAGAAGCTGAATCTTCTTTTAACCATTGCTCTAACATTCAGCTATCTTTTGTAGCAGTGCCAATTCTCCATGATAATAAGAATATCAAACACCACCAAGTCACATGACCTATTTCAACCCCATAGCGTTTTCAAGGCAAATGATGCTCAGAGGTGGTTTGCCATGGCCTGGTTCCTGACAGGTAACAGGTCTGAACATGCTCCTTGGTCTTCTAGACAGGTAACATGTCACCCAAACTAATTCCTGCTCCGTATCCGCTCTTTATTTCCTTAGATTCTGTATGTAAATCCAGCGGCGAAGCTCCCAGGGGGCGGGGGTGCACGACGCACCAGCCCCACGAATTTGGGTCACGTGGGGAGTGCAAAATCCCCCTGGGCCCTCCACCTTTCCCCCCCCCCCCCCCCCCGCAGCGCCCCCTCTCCCACATACTTACTTTAGAAAACAGGCCTTCCTGTTCTGGTGGGAACTATATTTCCCAGGGTCTCCTGGGAAATGTAGTTCCCACCAGAACAGGAAGGCCTGTTCTCCAGGCTGCTCGGTTTTCTAAAGTGAGTGGGAGTGGGAGTAGGGGGGCCCCACTGCGCGGGGGTGTGTGTGAAAAAGCCAGAGTGCACACCGGGCGCACTCTGGCCCAGCTAGGCCTCTGTGTAAACCCCCTTTTCTCTAGTTATAGTCTTTCTTGTTTTCTTTCTGGGTCTAATCTTTTAAAGAAGGATTCTGGTATACACTAGTGGAGAATTCCACTGTTGTCTATCTCTTGCTCTGCAGCATTCTGGGGTCTAACGCCACAAATTATTAGATAAGGTAGACCAACAATTCAGGTGACAGTGTCATGGATTTTGTTTATTTAGGTTTTAGTAAGGCTTTTGATAAAGTCACTCTTGATATTTTTATGGTCTGTGGATTAGATTTTAGGATAGTTAGGTGAATAAGGAATTGGTTGGATAATCACACTCAAAGAGGGGTACTTAATGGCTCCTCTGATTGGAGGTTAGTAACTAACTGTGTGTCACAGAGCTCTATTTTGGACCCAAAGCTTTTAAATATTTTTTATCACTGGTCTAAATAAGGGTGTGAAGAGACTCCTCACGTTGTTTACATATGACACCAAATTGGATGGGATAAGAAGAAGAAGAAGAAGAAGAAGAAGAAGAAGAGTTTGGATTTATATCCCCCCTTTCTCTCCTGCAGGAGACTCAAAGGGGCTGACAATCTCCTTGCCCTTCCCCCCTCACAACAAACACCCTGTGAGGTAGGTAGCTCCGAGAAGCTGTGACTAGCCCAAGGTCACCCAGCTGGCGTGTGTGGGAGTGCATAGGCTAATCTGAATTCCGCAGAGAAGCCTCCACAGCTCAGGCAGCAGAGCCGGGAATCAAACCCGGTTCCTCCAGATTAGATACACGTGCTCTTAACCTCCTACGCCACTGCTGCTTCCGAAACACTCCGGAAGATGCAAATACAATCAGGCTTAGAGACACTGGGAAAATGGGCAGGTATGAACAAGATGTGATTCAATAGACTTTAATTAAAGGGTTTTGGGTTCTTGGGTTTTGGTGGACTGCAAATTGAGTATGAATAGCCAGCACGATGTGGCAAGAAAGAAGGCAAATTCAGTCTTAGCATGAATAGATGCATAGTGTCTATGATACCAGATGTGATAGCACCACTGTATACTGCACTGGTCAGACCCTATTTCAAAGACTGTGTGCAGTTATGGAGGCCTTTTATAGGAAAGACATAGAAACTTTAGAGCAGATGCAAAGGAAAGCAAGAGTATTTGGAGAGATTGCTGAAGGCTTTCATGGCTGGATTCAACTGGTTCTGGTGGGTTTTCCAGGCTATGTTGTTGTGGTCTGGTGGATCTTGTTCCTAATGTTTATTTTCTCTGTGATACACATCTGAAGATGCCAGCCACAGATGCAGGCAAAACATTCTGAACAAGATCCATGGCCACACAGCCCAGAAAATCCACCAGAATTAGTTGAGTTTATTTACCGTCATTTGACTAGCAGATAAAAAGAGGATAATCCATACATAAGCAGCAAGGTTACAATTTTGTTACACCAACCAGATATCTCTATACTTTACCAGCTATGTAACAAAACTTTGCCACTGCATAAGCACTAGCATTATTCTTATCCTCAAATAACAAGTTAACAAAATGAAAAGATTAACAGTGCAATCCAGAGGATTCTGGCAGCTGCATTTCCAAGAGGCACAGGAAGCAACAAAAACTGTGAAACCCACCACCACCTGAAAGCCCTCCATAGAGCAAAATGGACTTATGCCACCCTTTTGGGTGGTGCAAGTCCAAGGCCTGCACCAGGGACATTCCCAGCTCAAAAGTTCAGTGGAAGCCGAGTAAAGTCAGCTGCACCCACAAGAATGCCCCTAGCCTGCCCCTAGCTGCTCCAAGCAGCCAAGTTTAGGTCGGCACAGCTCTGCAGGCCCAGGCTCTTCCAAGTCAAGCAGATGTGTTGGCATGGCCCTGCACTGGCACAAAAGCTTATTCACCAGTTCACAAACACACATACATCCCTGGATTGGGCTAAAAATTATCCAGATGTCTAAAAATTCTGGTCAGCAAGAGTGAAATCAAATTATTTTAACATCCCAATAAAATTCACACTACAATTCAATGTGGGTAGTCGTTTCAATTGCACCAGAGTTGCAAGGACGCAGTCGGACCACCATAGGTACACAATTAAATCCCCTGCTAAGCAGCCCCAATGGATAGGCATTAAAAAGAGCTCTTGAAAAGTCCCACAGAAATTTGGGGAAGGTGATGGAAGTTTGATAATGGGCAGTGAAAGATCCCTCCCAACTCTCTAATAATCTGTATGGGCTTGTCTTCTCATCATGTGACCAAAGTCTGATAGCCGCAGTTTAGTCATTTTAGCTTCTAGGGGGAGTTCAGGCTTGATCTGATCTAGCACCTATTTATTTGTTGTTTTGATGGTTCAGCTTTTACAGGCACTGCCCCTAAATCTCCAGGAATTTCCCAAGCTGCAGTTGGTAACCCTGGCAACAGGTCAGACATATTGCCTAAAACATTTCAGGTATCTAAACATCCCAGGCCTCACCCAGCCCCCTTTTCTGTGCTCCATTAGTCATTCTCAGTCTTACAAAGTGTTCAGCTCTCTGCAAAGATGGGAAGCAGAAGAATGAATTATCCATACCCCTTTTTATGAATGTTATACCAAAAATAATATGATATTGATAGGACTTGAGAGTTGATTAATTTAATCATACGGAAGCCCAACTTCATATGAAGATAAATATTTCACTGTGAACAGGATCATAAATTCTTGTTTAGTCTGTATGTCTAGAGATAAATAGTAACAGAAACTGCACTGTACATTGCCCGTAACCACCACCACCCTCCATCAAAAGAATCAGAGTCAATGGTCACTGAAAACAGAAGTGTCAATTGCATCTGCTTTTGTTACTTCCAATCAATACGCTAAATCGATACTTCCAGTCTCCAGGCTACTCCCTCAGAATCGATACTCAAGACTAAGCAGATTGGCTTTCTCTCAAATGAACAGGCTAATGGTATAACATCTAGTTGCTCATTTCAAGCTACATCATCCCGGCGAGCCTGGAGGGCAGACCTGTATCCATGGATTCACAACAGCATCAGTTGTGTGTGTGTGTTTCCCCCCACTTTTAATGAGCTGCTTTACAATGTGAATCACCAGATCCAATCACGATCTTTCAGAGGGCCAATGTTGCTGTTTCTTTCTCCATTGTCTGGCTTGAGCTGGCCACGGAAACAATGCAGAATCAGTTTCCGCATCGTCCAAAGGTGATTCTTGAATCCTTCTCTGAGTTAAGAAATTGCAGATGCTTCAGTAAGTCGTCATAATCAATAAGTTAAATTGGCCAATCACATAGATATGAACAACTTGGAAAGGTGGAAAATTCAACCCTGTTCCTTGGTATCCTGCCTTCAATAGCATCATTGCAGTTGACACTGTGATGGTAGAGGAGTAATTCCTATCATGCTATGCTTCCACGCAGGTTTGTTCAGTAGCTCTGTGCATTCCTTTCTAGTGATAATGGTAACTGTTGATATGAATTGCAAACAAAAATACTTTGTTTTAAAAGAATTCTTGGGTATCAGGAGAGGGTGTGGTGACTCCAACCATTCTCCAACCTAGACAACCTAACTCTAACTTAAGTGGCTCTTCCTCCAGTGAAAGTTCCTAGTCAGACCAGATCAGAATGTTGCTCCCTCTTCTATTCTGTCACAAGAACAACAACAAAAACACAACAAAGCAGATCAGGCTGAGAGTTTGTGATGGGCTCAAGGTCATTCAGCAAGCTCCCAGTGTAGGATGTGAATCTGGGTGTACCAGGATCCTAGTCCTACAATATCCAGTACAACATGTGGCAACACCATAGGTAAACCAAAGACATTGCTGTTGCTTAGTAATCATATTAAAGCATATTAAGTGTTCTGTGACTGGTGTGGTTAAGGGGATAAGAATGCCAGGACCAAGGCCCTTTCCGCATGGGCCAAATACAGTGTCCCAGGGGCGGCAAAAATGCCGCCCCTGGGAGGCCGTTCGCACAGGACGCGTTGCTGCTGTGCAGCAGCGCCGTCCTGGCTTTCCCCAGGCGGCATGAAGCCGACCCTGAAAACCTTGCTCAATGAGTGAGGTTTTCGAAAAATAGCGTGTTTCCCACCGCACCACCAGGAAGCTGCTGTTTTCCCCGTTGTTTGCACTGCACCACCAGGAAGCTGCTGTTTTCCCCGTTGGCTCCACTCACCGTCTTGTGCAGCGTTCCTCTGGAGGGCTGCAGAGACCCGCCCACGCTGCCCTGCAACCTCGTGGGCGGGTCTCTGCAGTCCTTCAGAGGGACGCTGCACAAGACGGTGAGTGGAGGGAGACCACCGAGAGGCAGCTCCACACAGAGCCGCCTCTCCGGGTGCAGGAGAAGTTAGGGCTGTGCGCACGCTAGTGTGCGAACAGTCCCTGCACCTCCCCTGGCATACTTCATGCCGGCGGAGGTGCGTTTCCACACATGTGTGGAAAGGGCCCATGTGTGACTTTCTATGCATCCAAAGCATTCAGCCAAGCGGTCTTAAAATGAGTCAGATCGTTATTTTATAAAGCTCCATATTATCTACCTTGACTGGCAGTGGCTCTTCAGGGTCTTAGGGAGAGGATTTTCACATCATCCACATGTGATTCTTCAACTGGATATGGCAGTTATTGAACCAAGGGCCTTCCGGCAGTGACAGACCAACCAGGCACAACTCAAATGAAACTAATTCCAACTGCCTTCAGTCCTGGTTGTGGTGGGTTTTCCAGGCTGCATGGCCGCGGTCTGGTGTATCTTGTTCCTAACGTTTCACCTGCATCTGTGGCTGGCATCTTCAGAGGTGTATCACAGAGAGAAGTCTGAAGATGCCAGCCACAGATGCAGGCGAAACGTTAGGAACAAGATACACCAGACCATGGCCACACAGCCTGGAAAACCCACCAGAACCAGTTGAATCTGGCCATGAAAGCCTTCGACAATGCATTGCCTTCAGTCCTACTCTTTGATTTCTCATTTTGCCCTTTTATATTTTCAGGAGTTAAACTTTGCCTAAGCCTATGCTGATTTTCTTTGCCAGAAGTTTCCTGTAGAGTTATCCATTGTGTTGACAGGAAAATAGGGCTGGCTCTCTAATTGTGGTGGAATTAATGTCAACAGGGCAAATTAATCAACATGAAATACTGTCCTTCACTATATGACTAATTAACAATAGCTATTATGCTATGGCTGGAAGGGCTGACATACTTTGTAATTAAATAACACATTATTTTCAGTAAGTGAGGCAAGCAGAAGGTGTGCATTCAGATGGACTCTCTCTTTCTGGAATGTAGCAGAATACCAAGGAAACAGTCTTCCATATATAACCAATAACTGACAAGAAGAAGAAGAAGAAGAAGAAGGAGGAGGAGGAGGAGGAGGAGGAGGAGGAGGAGGAGGAGGAGGAGGAAGAAGAAGAGGAAGAGTTTGGATTTATACCACCTTTCTCTGCTGTAAGGAGACTCACTTAAAAACTGCTTTCCCCTCCTTTCCCCACAACAGATACCTTGTGAGGTAGGTGGGGCTGAGAGAGTTCTGAGAGAACTGTAACTAGCCCAAGGTCACCCAGATGAATGTAGGAGTGGGGAATCAAATCTGATTCACCAGATAGCACTCTGCTGCTCATATGGAAAAGAGGGGACTCAAACCCAGTTCTCCAGATGTGACTCCACCTGCTCTTAACCACTACACCACGTTGACTCTCAATCAGCCACCCTCAGCCCATGGTTGGTGGGCTTGCTAGCTGAAGTCCTAGATCAGATGCAATGGTGTAATTCACACTGATCTCCCAGAAGTTGGCATGAACAAATGATAGAGGATTACAGAAATTGCGTGGCAGTGTGCTTTCAGTGGGAAAAAAATATTCCTGGACAGAGGGCTCTAGTGCTTACAAGCAGTAGTTTCTTCCCCTAAGAGCAAACTTATGTGCATTACTCAGGTCCCCAGACAATGATCCTTCATGGACCAAGCTTCACATCAACTAGTGCCATCTCTAGCATCATAGGGACATCAGTTATAGAGGCAATCAAGAAAGTGTCAAGGATGATCAGGACAAGGGTGCTTGATCTTGATCATGGCAGCTCACTAACTGGGGCCTAGCCGTAGGTATGCTTTTAGGCTCACAAGATGGAATGTCCTTCTGACTGCAGAAACAAGAGGATGATTTGCTGAAGTACTATTCTCAGAACATTTTTGTGATTGTGTATCTGATGCATTAGAGACCGTAGACCATGTTTGGCTTTCTTGTAATCCATGGTCTGCCTCCAGAGCCTTCTAGATTTTTTTTACTTGGTCTAGATACCAGCTCCCTGTTGAGTCTTTGTAATTAGCAGATCTTGATCGAAAAATGACCTAATCTGTTGCAAAATATCGGAGAACAGCGATCTCCCTAAAATGTTGTTTAAAACAGTGCTGTTTCATTGATTTAATTGGAAATTGTATAAGTTCATTGTTATATATCGCTTTCTAATTAACTGTAGACTTTATAAGATATATGTATTTTATAGGGGTATGCAAAACTTTTGGGGGATTTCTATGGATTTGGGATTATTGGGTTCAAAAATTGATAAATGGTTTTCTTTGGGGTTTTTTGAAAAGCCAAAAAAATTGGCTCCATTATAGCTTATGAGGGCTTTTGTCTAAGCTCTTGGAAGGGGATGTTTTTGAAGGTAAAGGCACCAAATTTGTTGCATAGCCTCAGGTGACTCTTGTTAAAAGAACCACCTAGTTTGGTAAAGTTTGGTTCAGAAGGTCCAATTTTATGGGTCCCAAAAAGGAGTGCCTCCATCTTCCATGTCCTCGGGGCAAAAGCTCTGCAGCACACTCACAATCCCAGCCTTGATGCACTGATGGATGCAGATATGTCATCTGATATGTACACCTCATCAAGAACCTTGGCATGGAGCAGACCCTTTTATACTATACTGTGCAACAAACAAGTGATATAAAGTGCAAAAAGTGGTACAGTACAACAATTATGCAAGTCCTTCCCAAGGCAATATTAAGTTTGGGTTTCCTTAAAGGAACAATGCCTTTTAGAAATCTTGTATTCCAATTCCAGTTCTCTTGAGAATCTCACAGGTCCGTCTGAACGGAACGAACGGATTACGCGTTACACGGCGTTTTCGATCGTTCTTCTTCAAATACGATTCTCATATTTATCCTTCAGCCCTTCCAGGGGTAAACATTCCAAGTGAGCCTCTCACATCTCTATAGATCCCCATTCAAGCTTTCTACGTCCCTTGCCATAGATAGCCCCTTGGAGCAGACCCTTGCCATAGCCAGCCCACCAGCTTTCGCCCAGTCAAGTGCTGGTCCCCTCACCATTCCCACAATGTTGTCAGGTTGTCAGTGTATCAGCAAGAGGTAGTCATGATCCACATGAAGGCTGGTCCAGATGTCAAATGTGAAGTGCATAGTTCTCCTGACAGCATGGGACAATTTCACCTTCAAGTAGTTCCTGAAAGCCCTGTAGACCTAGGGCATCATGCTCCTTTCATTTGGTACAAGAAGGAGGCGCGTACCAGGGGCAGGCATCTTGGATCAGATTCTTCCACTAAGCTGAAGGGCAACTCTTCAACTGCAAACATCCACCTGGTGAGATGAGTTTCCCTTCTGTCCGCCATCTGCTGCCTATCCCTTGGCACCCAAGTGGCTTTGTTTGGCTGTTGGGTATTCAGCTATGCAAAAAGGACTACTTTTTTTGGCTGAGAAAGAACTCCCCCAAAATGTTGATATGGCTTTTCCAGGGAGGGGGTTTCAGCTCAGGTTTACCCGAATGCGTAGTCCTAGTATTTTATTGATTTAGCATCTTGCTTTTTCCTCCTATCATGTTACATTGGTTTGTTTGTTTAATCTGCTGTGATGCGTTGGCTTTGTGCCCAAAACCTTTGGCAATGCAAGCTTACTAATAAAAGGAAAAGGAAATCTGAATAACATTCCACTGGAAGTTAGTACCATTGAATAACATGGGTCTGACTTCTGTATAGACCTGTTCAGGAGTTTATCTGTATCCATGACTTATCTGGATCCTTGGATCCCCTAGGCAGCCAGGCCACCAGAATTTCGTTCCACTAATCCCCGCTTTTGACACAGTCTGCCTGAGAAGACGTACCACTTGTATCAGTCCTTTAGCAGCAGCTCAATTCCTCACCTTCCTTTTTAACACTCTGAAAACCTGTGGAGAAGGTGGATTAAGAATCTTGGTAGCAATAGGCATCACCATCTCAACAGGAATAACACAATTCATGTCCTGGAAGAGTCCCCTAAAACTTTCTTCCACAGAAGGGGTGCATGTAGTATTTTTGTTTGAGATAGGTGTGGAGTTGCAACATTAGATCTGCCTGCCAGCATGGCATACTTGCTCTTCTCTTATTTGCTATGAGACAAATAAAGCACGGTTGCCAGTATTATAATGTCCCCAACAAAAATTCCAAAGTACATTCACAGCACTTGAGCACATGCTGAATAATGCACTTTCAGTCCACTTTCAATGAACTTTAGTGATTATTTGCAAGCTGTTTCACATAGCAAAATCCAGCTGCTAAGAGTATTGAAGGTGGATTGCAAGAGCATTATTCAGCATGTGTGAAAAGCCTACACAACCCCACCACCACCTTAAAAATGTGGGGTGTATATGAAGGGAGTTGGGGAAGCAGAGAGGAAATGTCATTTTGGACCTAAATTATTGTTTGAATATTGAATTTTTTAATGTCAAAAAATACTACGGTGTTGCTTTTTGTCTCTGAAGCTTATAGTGTGACGTGCTTGGATCATTCCAGTTTTATAATGTTCTCTGGTTAAGTTATTCCAACTTTTGGCTGATGGCTGAAACTCAACACTATAAATTCATCTGTTGACAATGGATGGATGGTGTGGATATTAATGAATGAAATAAATAACTTTGGTCTCTTCCAAATGGCATATGTTCCAAATGGCATATGTTCCTACCAATCAAATCTCAAACTGGAAAAAAATCTGCTGTATAATCTGACCATTCAGGCCCTTGACCATCTGACATGGAGTTCATGGAAGTTAAAAGGAAAGTGAGAAAGTGAATCAGAAGATATATGACTGACAGGGACATTTATCAGTTGAAAGAACTGTTCAGACCTTTCTGATGAAGGTGTTTGAAAATACAGATCCAACAACACAGGCAGCCTTATCCACAAGTCAGGAACCAAGCTGTGATGCTGTGCCCAGCCACCCCACCCCCAAAGAGGCTTCCTGGTAGCATGGAAGGCTGGAAAAGTCAAACAACCTCCCTTCCACCAAGGAGCCTCTATGGACCGCAGTGGACGTATGCAGAGGTGGGATCCAACCAGTTCTCGCCACTTCTCTACAAGTGGTTACTAATTTTTTCTGAGTGCCGAGAAGGGGTTACTAAAGCAACCTCCCTGCCCAATAGGGACTGGAGGTGTGTGTGTGCGGCAGCGCCACTGTTTGAATCCCACCACCATCGGAACCTGTCATTAAAATTTTTGGATCCCACCACTAGATGTACGCCAGCCAAAAGGCTGCATTCAGTCCTAACTGCGCCTCACCAGCATATTGCTGGCAAAGGCCAGGAGGGAGCCAACTAATGTCAGCTCCTCCTGTGGTCATACCTCTGCTATGCTGGTGGGAGTGGGGGCACTGGGAGGCTGGCATGGTGCGGGGAGAGTGGCAGCAGCCACACACTGGTGCTCCAGGGAGAGCAAATCTGCATGCTGCTTCCACAGGTGGATTCATCCCCCTTCTCTGGATGGGACTCAAAAGGTTACCCAATCACATTCATAGCTCACTGAGTGGAAGGCTTTGATTCTATATAACCAGATGTTCCTGTTTGAACATAATGTAAGAGCCCTGCTGGATCAGACCAATAGTCCATCTTATTCGCCATCCAGTTTCACACAGAGGCCAATACAGCTGCCCTGGAGTCCCCACAGACAGGGCATAAAGGCTCTGTTGTCTCCAGGCATTGGTATGAGAAGGTTTACTGCCTCTCCATATGGAGGTTTCATTATGACTCGTCCAAAGAATATATTCCTGTATGCTTGCTTTATTTTTACTTGGCATATTTTCTAACATTATACTTGTTAAGCATGGTGCAAAGGCTTCTCTTGTACATCATGTGATAGAGGCATAAAATATCCAAGACAAAGGGGGATTCATTTATGGTGTGTGTCTAATTTATTCAGACACACACCATAACTGCTGCTATGGTAGATGGAGAAAGATTTGTTTCCTCTACATTTCCTGGGAAAGATAGAGGCAAACACTACAGTTGCCCCCTACCCAACTGCTAATGACTTTCAAGGGCTATCAATAGCACACCAAGAGGTCATCTCAGTGGCTGTGGCCATATTCATAGAAGTACTGCCATTGTTTTATACATCCAAAGAAGTCTGGGCACCAAAGACAGAGCAGGCAGAAGGATGATTCCTCAAGCTGGACCCTCAGATAACTCTGTGCCTTGGAAGCTCATGCTAAATGTGGCATCGGTTGGTGGTGTTTTTATTTATAGTTATAGTTTGTGCCCATTTGTCTATTTCCTTGGTGTTTCAAAAACAAGATTCTTTGGTTGTCCTTCCACATACCTCTTTCTCTTTACTTGGCTTATAAAACAGAGACACTTTATCCTATTTGTCTTCAATTTGGCAGGAGGATTTCTTGGATGAAGCTATAAATTGCTCAAAATCTCATCTCAGCTGCGGGAGGGGCTATGACTGGAAATGGTCCCCAGTTAAACCCATGGAAACAAAAACTAACTGAATATGTTGATAGCTAAGCAGTGTTACAACCATTTAAACTCGCTGGTGTCAATGGGTTAACAAAGGTGTAACCCTGTTTAGGATCATACTGACAGAACAATGAAACTGAATGAAGTTGGCTAAAAACACATTTAAACCATAGGAAGAAAGGTACATTTCCAGATTATTATGCAATCCAGACAAAATGAAAGCTGATCATTCCCTCTTAAAATCACCTGACTTTTATTGCCTTTCAAGCTATAAAATCATAAGCCACAATACAGAAAGGCTCTGCTTCTGAACTGTATATAAGGTCAAATAGTTAAAATGATACCCTAAACATATTAATCATTATTTTGCACACAAAAGAAGTTCAGCTAGAAACTTGATGCCTCATTGTTTTTAAATTCAGTCAATAGTGGGAAGCAGTCAACCTAGAGGGGTAAAAATGAGCAAATCAAAACAGATCTATTAATGCCTGTAGGCCAAAAGATCGTGCTCCCAAAGGAAATTAACAGGACGAATTACTGTAATAACGATTGTCTCTGGCTAAATAGAAGGTAATGGATACACTGAACTTTGATTTATGAGTTCAGTGAGTCCCTCTAGGGAATAACACCTTTAGTCTGTGTTAGGGTGGAATGACATCACCAATTCACCTTTGAGTGGATCCCCCAAAGTGAACAGGATTGATTTTGCTAGGTACTTGTTACTGAGGAAAAGAAAAGAAAAGCTCTGGTCATTAAATTGCAATAAAAAATTCATTTGGAAAGTCAAGGCATTATGAATGAAAATGCGAAGTTAGTGTACCAGTTAATATAGCAGGGAATACAAGGGCTTCACATTAAGCAGAGTAAACAACCTTTAAAAAAGAAAACTGTATTAATTTCTGGAAATCTTTTTAAGGTAGGGATGCTTCGGTCTTTTCTTTCCAGCTCATCTTTCCAGCTTTCCGAGGGTCCAGGCAGTCTCAGTAATTATAAGAAAAGTTATAAAAAAGAAGAGATTGGAGTTATACCCCACCTTCCTCTTCTGTAAGGAGTCTCAAAGGGGCTTGCAAACTCCTTTCACTTCTTCTCCCACAATGGACACCGTGTGAGGTAGGTGGAGCTGAGAGAGTTCTGAAAGAATTGTG
Source organism: Sphaerodactylus townsendi (assembly GCF_021028975.2). Classification (NCBI taxonomy): domain Eukaryota; kingdom Metazoa; phylum Chordata; class Lepidosauria; order Squamata; family Sphaerodactylidae; genus Sphaerodactylus; species Sphaerodactylus townsendi. The sequence continues at coordinate 168,543,039 of NC_059425.1, read as the reverse complement.
ACTAGCCCAAGGTCACCTAGCAGGCTACATGTGGAAGAGTGGCAAACAAATCCAGATAAGAGTCGGCCACTCATATGTAGGAGTGGGGAAACAAACTCAGTTCTAAAGATTAGAGTCCACCTGCTGTTTACCACTACACCACACTGGCTCTCATGTTACCCAAAGTGGTGGGAAATCTCTTCCTTCTAGAGTGGGGAATTAGCAGGAGCAGACTCTTGGCTTATCTAGAGGTTGGGCAGCACAAGACCTTAATTACCTAGGTATATGAGAGCCAGCTTTCACCAAAAAAAAACCCACTCCTAGGAGCGTGAATAAAGTTTAACAATTTTTATTAAGGGATAATGGGGTTCACAAGTCCACAATAAAAATCAAAGCAGCAGAACAAAGTCCTAGGATATGAGCAGTTGTGAGAGGATAGGTCTGGAATAGATGAGGAATTTGGGGTGGGAGGGAATAAGGGTTATAATCACCTGATCTTGGAGCAGGATTTTGGAGCAGGATGGTCCGATGAACCAAAATGAGTGATCTGCGCTTAGTTCTGGAAGAACAACTTGTTGTGGAGCAATATTGCAGGCAGGCATCCAGAGATATTGAACACTAGCTAATGGGAGAGGGAGCTTCTTATAGGGAAAAACAGACCCTCAGGATTATGCAGAGTGATCCTTAATCTCCCAAGATAGAGTTCCTGCCTTTCCAGGGAAGAGACTGACATCAACTTTAATGGTTCGGTTATTGATCTAAAAGGTTGAGACATCAGCCTGATGTTCCAGGTTCAGGAATACCTCCAAGGGGGAAGTTAACTGTTGAAATCACAGCTGTGAAACAATGATAAAGTAAATGAGGTGGTCATTAAAGGTTTTTGTCAGAGGAAGAGCATTTGGTTAGCTCAACTCTGGACAGGCAAACACATTAACACATCCGTTGTCTTCACCATGGTGTATGAAGTCAATCTATGGCTACCAATCTTGATCCTCCTTGATCTCAGATTGCTAATGCCTTAGCAGACCAGGTGCTCAGGAGCAGCAGCAGCAGAAGGCCATTGCTTTCACATCCTGCATGTGAGCTCCCAAAGGCACCTGGTGGGCCACTGCGAGTAGCAGAATGCTGGACTAGATGGACTCTGGTCTGATCCAGCAGGCTAGTTCTTATGTTCTTATGTTCTTATGTTCTTATGGTCCAGGACTGGAAATGGGAGCTCTCTGCAGGGTGAGATCACTGTGTTCACTTAGTCATGACAGGAAGGGTGCGAGACAGGCAAGGCTGGTTTGGAGGGAGACAGTTCCACGCATAGTTCTTTCTCCTTATGGCTGCACTGAGCCAATGTAAGGAATGGGTTTCCCATTTTGGTACTGCACTGCTAGGCATCCCTAGTCTTTTGAGGCTGAAGTTATTGTCTTTTCCTGATCACTTTAAGAAAAAGGTGAAGTAAGCTGTTTAGGAAAAGGTGAAGTGAGCTATTTAGCACGTTAATGTTGGCAGGAGGTTAGTCCAGGCAGGTTTCTGTCCTCATGGGTGACACTGAGCCACTGCAGTGAATGGCATCCATCTTGGCACCCCATTCCTAAGCCTCCCCTAATGTTGGCAAGATAGGTATAGGCACTGCAGTCTTAAAAACAGGGCTCCTCAGCCACCATGGGTATTCCTGTTAATAGTTCAGTCTTGATTTGATCTAGAATCCATTGGTTTGACTTTTTGACAGTCCACAGTATCTGTAAAACTTTCATCCAACACTACCTTTTAAATGAATCAAATAAATCACAGATAGCCTCCTAACCTTAAACAACTTTTCACCCATAGCAAGCAATACATGGAGACAGACTCTGGGACGAGGGCCTGCAACAAACCAAGATGCCAGCTCTATCACCAAATGACAACACAGTAACTGGACCTAACACCTGCTATGCCATTTCAGGTATGTTCACTTTTTCATCTTCCAGTGTTACGTATGCCATCAAATGTCAGCAATGCCCTTCTCTGCAACAGACAAACAGGTCAGATCCTATGCAAAAGAATAAATGGACATAAATCTGACATTAAAAACTGCAGCACTCAAAAACCAGTAGGAGAACATTTTACTCTTCCAGGTCATTCCATTGCTGACTTAAGAATGGCAATCCTCAAACAATGAAATTTCAAAGGGAAATTATAGTGCAAGATTGTTGAACTCCAGTTAGTTCACAGGTTCAAAACAATGGACACACCCCTTCCCCAGGCTGTGAAGGGACACAGGATTCTCATCTCACTACAGATGCTAATTTTCTGTCCAAGCATTTCTCCCCTGCTTTAATCAAGCTGATTACAATATGCAATTATTCTTACAAGAATTCTTTACAACACCCCTCCCACCTTCTGGCCCAGATAAAGGGACTCGGATCTCCATTTCTACTCGACTTTGCCTGACTAAAGGAGATTTGACTTTTGAAAGTTTACACCCTGAAACTCCTGGGCTGTTTTTACACGGTGAAAATATCCCAGGGTGAGCACGGAAAATATCCCTGTTCAGCCAGGAATTCCTCATGGCTTCCGAAGCTGCACAGGGTCTGCACCAGTGTTTCCCCATGATATTTACATTAGCCTGGGATTTTCAAAAAGCACCAGTCTAGAGGTTCTTCTTAAAAATCTCGGTGTGATGCTGCTTATGCCTGTGCCATGCAAAAACCAATCAGGATCAGGGCCAGTTTACTTTTCTCACCCAGCCGCCTGATCTCCCCACCTGATGTTTGTTCAAGTTGTCACTCAAAAACAGCAGCTAATCAGAATGTGGGATACCGGGCAAGCTCACAGATGCTTGCAGCTGCCACTCAAAAGCAACAGCCAATCAGAACAATCACTTGGTCTATTTTCCTCAGTACAAGCTTTATTTTAAACCAATTAGCAGACCTATTCACTAGTTTTCTCCCTCTGACAGCAAAATCTTTTTTTAAACTATTAAAAACACTGATCAATTTCTTCAATTCCCACAGTACATACACAAAAACACCAGTCGGCTGATCTCCCTGCCTGCCATCCATTCAAGCTGCCACTCAAAAGCGACAGCCAATCAAAATGGGGGACACTGGGCAGGCTCAGAAATGCTTCCAAAGCAAATACAGATGTCTGGGTCATGCGGAGCAAACTGGAGCATTATTAACTCTGCTCCTGGGCAGAAGCGGGGAATCGTGCATATGCAGAAACTGGGATAAAATAGCCTAGGTATATATGATCCCAGCTCAACCCCGGTGTAATTGTGCCTTGCAAAAATGGCCCTCGTGGTCTCTGGGGTACTACCGGACTCAAATATTTCCTCCAAGAGAGCCAGCTTTCCTCCCTGTACAACTTTCACACCAATACACAAGAATGTAATGGGACATGAATTAACTTGGCCTTGGCAACCAGAGACACTTCCTTACACTTAAGAATCTTTTCCAGCTCCTTTAGCACTATCCTTCTGAGTCTCAATGTCCTTCTGATTACTTGGTTGCAGTCTCCCTTTTGACTGATGATTGAGCTCTAGTTCTCTACAAATGTTTTTATTTATTGACGTTATTCATAGACCACCTTTCTCTCTGAAACTCAAGGCAGATTACAGAATCTAAAACAAGCAATGAACAGTGCAAGAGGTCAAGAGTTGCAGAATTAGAGAGCAAGGGGAACCACAGATTAAAACGAGGTTTACTTTAAACAATGCAGAAAGTAGATTAGAAAGCATAACAAAATGCAGTGAAAGCAGATGATACCTACAATAACAATGGTCATGGATTACAGTCCTATTAGAGAACCAGAGCAGCATAACGTTTAAGAGTGGCAGACTCTAATCTGGAGAACCTGGTTTGTTTCCCCACTCCTCCACATTAAGCCTGCTGGGTGATGTTGGTCCGGTCACAGTTCTCTCAGAACTCTTTCAGTCCGTGCAGAAGCAGGCAATGGCAAACCACTTCTGAATGTCTCTTGTCTTGAAACCCCTACAGCACAGGTGTCAAACTCGTGGCCCTCCAGGTGTTATGGACTACACTTCCCATCATCCCCTGCCAGCATGATGCTGGCAGGGGATGATGGGAAGTATAGTCCATAACATCTGGAGGGCCGCGAGTTTGACACCTATGCGCTACAGGGTTGCCCTAAGTCAGTTGTGACTTGACAGCAACATCAATACACAATTTTATTCCATTATAAAGGTGTCCTCCCGGTCTGTTCCAATCTACCACAGCTGTAATCTCATTTCGAAAAAATGCACTCAAGGACATTACTGTTTTGCACATTTTACAAAATAATAGAAGTGTGGGAGCCTTTCTGACCTCCTCCGGCAGGCTGCTCCCCAAAAGTGCTGTGCTTTTTTCTTCCAAAAGACCAGAGGTACATTTTGCTTGTATGATAGTGTTGAAAAACAATAGCCCCTGGAGCCCTGCCTAATGGGAATCTACTGTTGTGAGGACCTCCGAGTCAGGAACCAGAAAGCCAGCATGGTGTAGTGCTTAATCTCTGGGGTTGTTTCCCCACCCTTCCACATGACGCCTGCTGGGTGATCTTGAACCAGTCACAGTTCTCCAAGGACTCTCTCAACCCACACAGAGGCAGGTAATGGCAAACCACCTCTGAATATCTCTTGCCTTGGAAACCCTATGGGGTTGCTATAAGTCAACTGGGACTTGATATCACACAAATCAGGAACCTGAGTATGGGGGAAATGCAGACACTCCTCCCCGGGGAGAGTTACCCCAACAGTGATGGTACGACCTTAGACAAAGATTTCGCTGACATGATTTCTAATGAAGCCTGTCTTTAATCTGGCCAGCAGAGCTGTCAGGACATAGCAAACGGGTCCCCTACTGAGCCATTCTAAGCAATTATGTTTCCCCGAGGCTCTCCATTACCAGAATTAGCTTATAGCCACTGGCCTGTATTACCGAGCTCGTCTTTTAAAGAGTTGGAATTATTAATTTGAATGCAACGACGACGGCAAGAAATCTATTTCTGTGATAGCTTCTTATCTGAGGATAAATGCTTCATTAATCTTAGACATATCATGCTAAGAATATTATTGAAGTTAGACAGAATGATGAGTAACAATCGAAGGAGCACAGATTGGGACAGGCAAGAATACATTTGCTCATTACTTTCCCGGCACAGAGCACAAAGAATTTATTATTCCCAAAGCTGCAGGCTGGAGCCTGCTGATCTTCCCACCGTCCCATGGCTTTCGATGAAATGAATACAAGGCAGAAGCAGAGGGCTGCCTTAGCAGGTGTACACTTGAGCTTTTTTAGCGATAGACAAAAGGAAAGGGCCAAAATCTACCCCCAAAAAGGCATCCTTATGTATTACAGGTGCTTAACGAATGAATTGAAGCCAATCTGGAACAATAACCACAGTCCAGAGGGATTGCCATTATTTTGTGTCCAGTATTATACGAATTTTCCGTTGTTAACGTTTTATGGAGCTTTTATGGCAGCTTATGAGAGGAACAATTAAGTAGATCAGGCATTAGCACAACTAGAATTTAATCTACATCAGAGGCAAGTCATTAAATCATATTGTGCGTCTTCAGATCTTTAATTATGCTTGCAGCTGTGGAAAAGGTACCAGGTGTAATTGACAGTTTGTGAGCATATTAGACATAAATTGAAAAAGACAGCAAAGAAGGCTTAATCTCAAGTATTGAGCAGCAGGAAGCATAAGGATGCCAATTGTACTACCAGTAAAAGGATCTTGACTGGTATTACCAATAAGTGATCTCAGCTGGCAGTGCTAGGCAGTGATCTTGGCTCGTTTTAATGACGGGGAAAAGCAGAAAGGCATCGCTAATCAATACAGCAATGATGCCATGACACCCAGCCACACACATGTGTTTGTAGCATCCCAAACATTATATATTTGATGTGGGAACACTGGTGCTTCCCCAGCAAATCATAAGATGTAGGGATGCCCTATTAAATGCAGCAATCCTTTATTTAGAATTTAAGCCCCATTGATTTCAGAAAGCCATTTCTCAGTAAACTATAAGACCAGATTTCAAGTCACATGGAAAGCAGCAGACCTCAAATACTGGGGGAAACAATGCTGATCTCTTTTGAGCTGTGTACATTCCGCTTCGGGCAAGAGAAAAGCAATAATGCATGTACTGAATCATTAAATATAATGAGGCATATGCTTACAAAACTTAAAACAAAATTAAATTAACAGAATTGTGTATCTTGACAATTGTATCCTATATCCGTGCTTGAAATTCCTTAGCAGAATTTATGTATAACCTTGAGAAGTTATATACAACAAATTATGCTTGCAGCTTTTGGGAGACTAATCATACAATAATCACAGGGCAGTTTCTAATAAGGTTATCTTTTTTATTGAAGTGTCCATGCACATTTACAGTGGTATGATTCAGAGGCAGCTTGTACACTAGAGAAATTGGAGATGTTGAATTTATGTCTGTCAGGTATGTAAAGGGGGGGGGGAATGGGGCAGGAGCTCCAGGCACAACTTGTGTGGGTCATGTGTGGGGGGCATGTTTGGCTGCTCACCCCTCCCTCCTTCTGAGTAAGGAGTTGGGGTAATCACTCCTTGGCTGTGGCTCACCCCGGGATGGAGAGTAGAGGCAGTGGGACACCACTGGGTTAGTCGGGGAGCACCACTTTATGAAGCAGCCAGCCCAAGCTCGGGAAAGCCTCAAAAATCACACTGAAGGGCAGGCGCAGGTACAGACCTTTTGGCCCAGGGCACCTGAAACCACTCTCTGACCTACCCGCCCAGCCCACCATGCAGGCAAGTGAGGCGGTGCCCTGGTGGCAGACGACAGCCCGGTTAGCTGAGGCTAAGACAGGAAATGGCTAGGACCGGGCACAATTTCAGTTCTATAGATACTGTCACCATGTTAGTGGCGAGACACTCTGATGATCCTTAGGGACAATTATGTGAACTATAACACCCCTCGACGTGTATTCGGAGCAAATGTTTGCTTCAAAATTGATTTCAACAGGAACAAACCGGACCCCAGGCAGAAGACAGCGCCATCTAAGAGAGGTTACTCCAACACTAACCTCGTCATTCCTCCCTGCACCTTTAATGGAATGCAAGCTGTAGAACAATGGGTCTCTTGCCAAAAGCTACTAGTCTCATCAGGACTGATATCATGTTTCCCCTCAGGTAATTACCCGCTGAATAGAACTATTACTAGTGCATCCAAACAGCACCTATCCCTCAATAGAGAAGAATATCAATATTTTGCCTCACCTTGAAACCATCTTCCAAGGAACTGGTTTCACACCCATCTGCTTAATGTTTTTTTTTGTTGATTGGAGACCACCATTCAGAGTTCTCTGGGGACACACATCACCCATTGAAAATCTCGTCAAATGTGTTGTTCTTATGAGGCAAGGTCACCACCCACACTCATACTGTAAAGGAAGTAGCAGACTGCCGTGTGTGTGGTTCTATCCTTGCACCTGACATCCTCTTTCTTCTCAAGTCAATACATTGCTCTCTTCTCCTTGATCTTTTCTCAAGCCACCTTAGACTAACCAGAAAAGGACAAACATAATGAACAAAAAGTTCAGACAGAAGGGGGAAAAAAAGGCTAATTATTGGGGTTTTTTTTGCAATATGCTTAGCCTTCCTAACTGTCTTACTCCAGTGATTTAAGCAAAAGGCAGACATCTTCAGCAAAAGAAATTGAAGCTATTAATGCAATTAATGTCACAACTGTGCTGATATAAAGGGATGACTAAACATAAACTTTCTATGGCTGAATCTTTCTGAAGCAGAACCGTAATACCGAGTTCATTTTTCCCCCACTGTTGCAACAACTATTGAAATATGTGTTGCTATTACGATAATCAATGTTTCTAGTTATACCACTGCCTTATTAGGCAATGTTTTTGATGTTTCTCAAAGTGGTCTGGTTTAAGATGTGTTAGCTCTGACAGAACTTGGATCACCCCCAAATGAAGCTACTGGGTACAACTCTCACTAGATTGTATAACTTTAAACAGCTGGCAGGGGGTTCAATGTTTGAATGTTTCATTGGGTCGAAAAATACTACTTGCCCAAACGAAATCAGTGTGTTATGGAGAAAGATAGGCTTGGAACTTTCCTCACGCATTCATTTGCAATATACAGAAATGACTTTAAAAATAGCAGAAGCATTTCCCATGTGTAATTTTTGGGACGTGGCTGTGGCTTAGTGCCACAGAATATACCATGAAAGCAGGGGCCCACAAGGGCTTGCAGGAAAGCATATGATTTCACCCTCTTTGACTATATTTTCTGTCCCTTCCATGAAATCCCCAGAGATGTGGGAGATACACTTTCAGCTTTCCCCCCTGGCCCCCTCCAACCTCCCAGCCTCTTCCTATGAAAAGTCTGCCAGGACCGTGGACCCAGTTTTATGGAAACCTTCAAGGATTTGCAGGGGGGCACACCACTTTCTCCTGTATTCTGCTCCCTGTACTATTTTCACCTTTCTTCCTCCAGTCCTGACTATACCTTTTCCTGTTGCTTTTTCTCCTTTCCGCCCACCTACCTATCTTCCTACCTTTCATCTACCTTCCATCTTCAGCTGCATTTATTACTTACTCCATTTGTATCCTGTCTCTCTCCACAATGGGAATCCAAAGGAGTTTATATCACTTTCCTCTCATCTGTTACACCCTTGCACAGCCTGGTGACATAGGCTAGGCCCGTGGTGGCGAACCTATGGCACTCCAGATGTTCATGGACTACAAATCCCATCAGCCCCTGCCAGCCAATTGGCTATGCTGGCAGGGGCTGATGGGAATTGTAGTTTATGAACATCTGGAGTGCCATAGGTTCGCCACCACTGGGCTAGGCTGAGAGCATGTAAATAGCTCAAAGTCACCAGTGAGTTTCTACAGCAGAGTAGGATTCCAACTACGATCTACTAGATCATAATCTGAAACAGTAACCACTACACCTCACTGGCTTTCATGAGGTGGCTGATGTTGAACAGTAGTAAGCAGTCAGAACTGGGTGAGTCATACAAGTTGTCTGGTAATAGGTTGCTTGGTGGTTGCTGTTGAACCTAGCCTCCCTCAATGGCCCAAACATCACCTGAAAGGGTCTTGGTCCTGCCCCTGCCCCCTATCTTTTCTTGTCAGAAACCAAGAGTGAAAGGTTTCACAGCATTGTTGGGGTTGCCTAGCAACAGCTACTGAGGGCATTCATTTCTTAAAGCTACAGGCACTGTTTCTATTGTATGAATGCTTATCCTCCACCCCCAATTCTAATTTTATTTTTCAGATCTTTCTGCAAACTGGGTTTTTCTCAGGTTTGTTGAAATATCTGTTTTGCCTGTCTAGGGCTTCGATCTTTGGGCTTAAGCATCCACACATGGGAACATGTTGAGAATTAGGTCCACTGATGATGTTCTGAGTTTTAATGTCTGGCTTCTCTAGTTAAATTATCTCAGTGAACAGGTGATTCTTTTCCATTCTTTGAAGCAGTTCCACCACTTTGCTTTGATTTCTTCAAGACAAGTCAGCCATGTTGGTATTCTTCCCCAAGAAAGGGATTTAAGAGAGGAAGAGGTGGGAAATCATCTGTGCCAGGGACCTTGGGAAAATATTGTCAGTCAGAATAGCCATTTTTAAACATTTACTTAGTTACAAGCTATGTTGGTCAACTATACTTCAACAGACAGACTGAAAGAATCTACAAAACAGATTCTTATATTTTACTTATGATGTTTTCCCCCGGAACTGTTAAGAATGACCTACAGCATATCTATTGCATGTGTGCCCCACATTTTCTCCAAGTAGAGTAGCATATATCTCCACCATCTTGTGAGAGAGATTAAGCTGAGTCTGGTCTGAAGTCTCCTGGTGAGCTTCAAGGAAGAGCAAGGAACTGAATGCAGGTCTTACCACCCTTATCTTAGTCTGACAGGAAAACTACTGTACAACACTGGCTTCCTAAATCCATAAATATAGATCTACAAACATCAACTGTAACAATGACTCCAGTGTTAAAGGATACTTTAAGCATTAGTGTTGATTATTTTCTCTGCTTATATAATGAAATTCTCGAATGAGTGTGACACTTCTTTCTGTTCTCAGCTGGGTGTTATCTATATTCAGACTGCAAATATAGAATATTTAATTTTAATTCATTGTAAAGAGCAGGGCGGCTTGATTGCCTAATGGTTTTCTCCTTCTACCAGTTCTGGAATTGTGATTGGGGAATTAATCACCAGTTGCTATTGGGGGGTTAATTGTTTGACATGTTTGTCTTCATCACAACAAGCTGGGGTATGCCCATTACAGACTTTCTCACATCTGCTGCCTCTCAACTATTGCAGTGACCTCCAGTAGGTTAAAGGGAACTAGGTTTTTAAAAAATCTATAATTTACTTTATTTGGGAGGTTTTCCTGGAACCCATTCAGAGTCCTGCATTTCAGATTTTTGAGTTGTGGCTCACTTCTTAGATGTTTCTGTGTTCTTTCTGGCACCATCACTTGTTGCCTGCCCATGAATCTATGGGTAAAACTACATGTGGTGATTTGCACAAGTTTTCCATGAGGACTTGCAGACATATTGCAGGTTCAAGTCCCCAGTGGCAACAGCATGTCAAAGAGCATCAAAAGCCAAGGAGTAGTGGGGAAGGGGTTTCTGGATCTCCAACACTGTTGTCAGGACTCAAAATGGCTGCAGGTTCCCATGGTGGTGGGATTCAAACAGTGGCGTAGCGCCAATGGGGCTGGGCGGGGCACGACGGGGGCGTGGCCGGGCATTCCGGGGGTGGGGCATTAATAATTTCTCTGTTACTGTAAAAAACTCTTACTGTAAAAAAAAAAGTTCCTAATTTCCAGCTGGTATCTTTCTGTCCATAATTTAAACTCATTATAGCAAGTCCTATCGTCTACTGCCAACAGAAACAACTACTTCTCCTCTAATTGACTGCCTGTCAAACACTTAATACTTTCAAATACTTAATTTTGTTTCTAGAAATCAAAAGAAGGATACTTTCCTTAAACAAGGAACTTTACCATATTTCTAAAACATGTTTTTAAAACAGCCCAACAGGGAGAATTATCCCGTTTTCTACCTTCACTAACCAGCCACTTAGGAAACAACAGGACTTTTATGATTTTTGGACCTAATGGAATTTCTAATGGAAAAGCAGACCCAATTAGTAACCTCCTCTCGGCACACACAAATAATTAGTAAGCCACTCTCGGGAACTGGTGAGAACCTGTTGAATCCCACCTCTGTGCAGGAGTATTATTTTCCCTGAGGGGAACATATTTCCCCATGAATCACAGAGGAAAGAGGAGGAGCAGGAGTTTGGATTTATGCCCCACTTTTCTCAACCATAAGGAATCTCAAAGTTGCTTACAAACTCCTTCTCTTCCTCTGTGAGCAGCAGTGGCGTAGGAGGTTAAGAGCTCGTGTATCTATTCTGGAGGAACCGGGTTTGATTCTCCGCTCTGCCGCCTGAGCTGTGGAGGCTTATCTGGGGGAATTCAGATTAGCCTGTACACTCCCCTGGGCTGGCCACGCCCAGCTTTGGGTGACCCAGCCTTTTGGAGCTTAGATCAGCAGCTTCTCGAAGCTCTCTCAGCCCCACCTACATCACAGGGTGTTTGTTGTGAGGGGGGAAGGGCAAGGAGATTGTAAGCCCCTTTGAGTCTCCTACAGGAGAGAAAGGGGGGATATAAATCCAAACTCTTCTTCTTCTTCTTCCTCTCCCCACAACAGACACCTTGTGAGCTATGGATTAGAGAGTTTGGAGAGAACTGTGACTAGCCCAGGGTCACCCAGCAGACTTCACGTGTAGGACTGAGGAAACAAATCTGGTTTAGAGTCCACTGTTTTTAACCATTACACCACAGTGGCTCTCTGTGCTTTTATACCATGCTGGCTGTTTTTACACAGGAGTTGCCCCTGGGAACGCACAGCTGAAATATTGCTGCCTGTCCCCATTGGCAAGTTGTGTACACAAGAATGGACTGATTGGTCCAAACCTTGCAAAAGCTTTACAAAAGTCGAGGTCAATGGCAACGTATGCACAACAAGCAGATAACATGCCCACTGCAGGGCTATTTCAACTGACTGTCAGACCGCACAGGCTCAAAGATCGGACAAACTGTGAGTGATTCTGTGCTTGACAAGTAGATCATTTTAATGACTTGGCCATGACCTTGGCATGACATGCCTTTTCTCCTGTGATATAGAAGATGTAGTTCATTGACCCTGTGAGCACAAAGATGACTGCAAGCAGCATAACGAAATGTGTTACTTATTGCTGAGGCAGGACGGCCCTTTAACACTAGAGAGTACTACAGGAGTGCAAAGTTGCTCTGCGTGTCAACTGGGGCAAATATCAACTGAAAACATGAAGTCAGTCCAATCAGGAGCTAGGCTTTGTGCAAGTGAGGATCACAGTAAATTTGCTTGCTGATTGTGTTCCCATTATAGCGTCCCTTGTGGAAGAGCACATCTGGAGCTCTATACTAGTCCATGAGCCTGCCAGAATTAAGCATAATAACATTCAGTGCCATTGATTTCGATGGGCCATTATTTACACGCTCCCAATGAAATGTGGTGCTCCCTCTGTGCTCTCTGCTCTTGCGCTGTTTACATCAGGGTAACTCTCATATTGAGGGGCCCGCCGTTCCTCCTTTTTGGGGAAGGTTTTAAATGTGGGTTTTTCTGGACGCCTCTTATTTAATTAATTATTACCGCTGTTTATATGAAGTTTTTAGAACGTTTTATTGATTCTTAATTGGATGGAGCTTATGTTATTTGTTTACTGTGTTGTATGATTTGCTCCTTTATTCAATATTGTATGATTTTATGTTGTACCCCGCCCGGAGCCCTTCGGGGATCGGGCGGTATAGAAATCCAAGAAATAAATAAATATAAATAAATAAATACATTAAGCATGCTCAACTTATCATTATCAAGTTAATCATCTAAAGGGGCTCAATAAAGATTTTATTTCCTGCTAAGGGGGCGGGGGAGGACAGCAGAGGTTATCCCCGCCAAGTGACCTCACAGTGAGTCGGTATGGTGTAGTGGTTAAGATCAGCGGGGCTCTAAACTGGACAACCAGGTTTGATTCCACACTCCTCCACATGAAGCTTGATTGATGACCTTGGATGAGTCATGGTTCTTTCAGAACTATCTCAACTTCAACTACCTCACAAGGTGCCTGTTGGGGGGGAAGGAAGGTGCTTGTAAGCCACTTTGAGATTCCCTAAAGGTAGAGAAAAAAGGATTATAAAAAAAACCCAACTCTTCTTCTATACTAATGAATTTTGCACAACTTGTCTGGAATTATTTTATTCGGGGTGACCGAGGCAGTAGCACCGTACAGGCACTTCATAAAATGCTGAAAAAGATCAGCAAAACCCTTTTTTCCCCTGTTGTCTCGACAGAGGTGGCACAGCGGGTCTGCTGGACTTCTGTCTCTCTCACGCTCATACACAGCACAGACGTACACACATCACAAATTCACAGCCTTAGAACTAGATTGTTTCAGCTACATTTCAAGCCTTGAGGATTTTACAGTCATCCACACACAGCTTTAAACCATCAGAGAAACATTTTGTTATCATTGCCCTAAGCATCAATTCAGTGGAGTCGTTTAATCTGCTAACATTTTCTCTCTCTTGTGAAATGGCATTTGCTGTTTTGCTTTCTGGTATATTGTCAAGAGTGGCCAGATCTTTTGGAATGCATCGTTCATCATTATTGCAGACAGTCAGAAATAGTCAGTCAGACAGACAGACTACAAGTTTGGAATCAATCTGTTAATAGGTCTGTGACCATGTACCAGTAGTACAATGTATCTTGCTGATGACTTCCAGTAGAGCAGCAGTATATTTTCTGTGTCAAGAATTCTCAACTGTACTGGTGATTTCCCCTCCCTTTGTTCCATTGCTGGCAAATGATTTGCAAACATCTGTTGTGTGTGCTACTTTCCATTGAAAATCGGACCACAATTACAGGACTACCAGTGAATGAACGTACCTTTTTTATTTATCTTAGGCTGAGACAAGAGAATCAGCACATGAGAAGAACATGTTGAGAGTCCATCCATGAACACCCTTGAGGTGGGAGAATAGGAAAGCAAGAGAGATCAGCCGGTTTAAGCCACAGACTTGGTGGGGGGTATGCTAAATAATTTACCCTGCTGCATCTTCATCAATAGGACACAGATGTTTCAGTATAGAAAATTCCTTGGCATTTACAGCTTATTAACTGTTGCGACATGTTACTTATATTTTGGACACCCACAATTGTATTTGTTCTGATGCACTGTGTTAATGCCCCCCCCCCCCCGATGATAATAGAAAGTCTGCATGCCAGAAGAGTATCAGGTTTTCAATATTTAAAAAAATGGTGTGAGCATTTCATTTGACTTGACTGGCAAAATAACTGCTGCTTCTGAAGAAAAGGGTAAGAGGTTGTGCCCAGTCTCTCTACGGTCGATTCCGCACTGCATAATTATATGGGGTTACATTCAGTATTTAAAAATCCAGGTCTATTTTATCCTGGTTTCTCCCTTTGCATGGGTGCCCGTTTCTGTGAAGGAATGGAGTTAAGACAGGGAGGAAAAACTCTGATTTCTTTTGCACAAGCCCAGTTGTTGTTTTTTACAACACAGATGCAACATGCATTCTTGAACATCCCTAATGGGCTGCATTCCAATTGGGTCCCCCCCCCCCCGGGGGCAATGCTTCTGATTGGTGGATCCACAGCAACCGCAGGAAACCAAGCAGGACACCCCGCCCCTTTTCTCTAGCTTTAGAAAGGAGCCGGTTCAGTGAGCAACACAGCAAGCACGTTGTGCTATACAAAGTAGAAACTTTTGACCGATACTGGGCACAGCACTATGTCCCATCCACATTTAAAGGTGTTCAAGAAACCACACCATTACCGATTTTAGTGGTTTTGAAACCTAGGATGAGGGAAATATTGTGGGACAAATCCACTTTAGGATGAGGAACTGTGCAAACTTCTTGACCAAACTGGAATATTTCCTTTGTTCAACCTGGGATATTTGGACCATGCGGAATCAACCTATTCCATCCCTCAAGTTTTGTAGCATGTTAACTTTCAATTAGAAGCACTTATTGCTTCCTTCAAATCAAGTTACAGCCTGTTGTTTGTGTCCTTTGTTAATTTTTGTGAGGCTTAATCATGTTTTGATTATGCTGCTGCAAAATGCTATTGTTATGAGATTAACGCACATTGTCCATTGGAATGTCACACATTGAGTACATGCAAATACATTGAGGAAAAACATTTTGCTAATGCACTTCAATGCACCTTGATGGTTTAAGAATAAAGTGCTCATCATTATGACAATTAAACCTAATTCAAAAATTACAGTTGATTCTGAACAATTACCCCAGAGGGCAAAGAGTCTTTTCTAAAATGAGAGTTCATTATTTATGCAGGATTAGCTAAACTCCGTTTATCTCACCATGATAGGTAGACAACCTTAGAACTCCACAAAACCAAAACAAGCAATTCTTAATAGGAACGAAGTGTTCCCACAATTGCGATGTTGGATTAAGATGCTGGAATCAATTTAATATTTGGGTTATCTTTGTTACCCAACGTGGACCCAGAGCAGGGGAAATTAGTTAAAAAGGATTCCATAAAGGAGTAATGCAAGACCTTGTAGCCTACATATACCGGGGTAAATCTCAGTAGGGAAAACCCAAAGTGAAATTATGAAGAAAAAGTGAGAGTGGTTATAAAAAACCCACTTCATATGTACAAAACAATAAAATACAATAAATATTTATTTGTATAGAAATCCAAAAAATTTATACTAAGCACCTGAAAGCTGATTCCCTAAACATTCACACATACACACAAATACACACCAGAGAATGGGGGAAAGGAATGAGGGAAAGAGGCTAGAATAGGGGAGGGAAGATGAATAATACTACCTGGTCCAAGGTGGGTGAGGAGGAAATTGCAGAAAGTCTGGGCAGTAGATGTCCAACAAGGAGGAAGAAGATCCCATAAAGCTGCTATGGAGGTATCCGAGTAGTGGGAGAAAGTAGCACACTTTTCACTGATTTGAGCTACACCTTTATGGGGGGGAAATGCTATAACTCAGGAATGGTCCAAGAAATAAAGTTTCAATTTCATTGAGCAGTTCGAAGGGAACCGCCTTCATAGTTGAAAGGAACTATGGCAGTAGTAGTTCTTCTGGTTGATTTCACAGTTGCCAGTTCTTTAGCTGGTTATTGGGCTTTCATTACAAATTGAGCCTCACCCAGAGGCCTAGGAAGTTGTAATATATCAGCGTAGTATTCGTGCGGATCCCAGCAGGACTGTCTTCTGAATCTGACAGATGTTAATTTTGTTGATTTGAAGATCTTTCAAGTGCTGCCCTAGTGTTTTCAGAATGGTGCCCAGGGTGCCGATGTCCTGGGGCAGGAAGGAGGTCCCTCCCTGAACTCGCCACTGGCCCTGAGCCACCCCCATGCGCCCTACCAGGTGCCCTGCTGGACTTACCTTCCCAGGGGGCTTGCACCAGCTGCGGCCAGGAAGACACAGGCCTGGCTGGCCCCCGAGCCCCAGAGATTGTTGCCATGGCAAACGGTGGCTGTGGGACCCAGGTGCAAGGCAGCAAAAGCTGGCCAAGAGGGCGAAGGACATGATGCCCAAGCCCCCGGCCTTGGAAGGCACAGCCATGTGATGGGACACCAGGTGAGGACTCCAGTGGAGCCCGGCCAGCCAGAGGAGGCCCGATGGTGCACTCAGGTCCCGGCAGTGGTGGCAAAGGACCGATGGAACCTGACGCTGACACTGAAAACCAGGGGGCCAATAGAAGACCCAGAAGAGCCTGGCAGGGTCAGAGGGCTCCACAGGCAGATTAGATGAAGGGGCTGAGATTGGCTGAAGGGGGGAAAGGGAAGGGATAAAAAAAGGCAGGAAGTGGGAGATGGGGGTGGTTAAGGAGGAGGAAGGGTCAGTGTGGTGGATGGTGAAGTGGGAAGGAAAAAGAAGAGAGATGTAAAGGAAGATGGGGTGTGGAAGGAGGGGATAACAAAGGGGAATTGGAACTAGGAAGAGGGGGAAAGCATGCTGAGGAGGAGTTGGGGGGAGAGGCAGTCTGGGCAGAAGATTGGGAGAGGAGGGATTAAGGCAGGGGTCAGCAGTCACACCTGTGGGTCAAAAAGCTCTGAGAAACATCTCAGCCCCTAAACCCAGGGGCATTGTCTGGGTCTAACACCACCCAGGAAGGGGCGGGATGGTTCAGACCCTGACAGGCGGGGGTGGACACTACAGCTGCTATTATCCAGGTCATTTGAGGGTAGGAAACAAAGAGTGGCATGTAGAAGAGAAAAAAGAAGGAAATAAGAAGAATTTTCTCTCCTCTCAACTGTTGGCGGGCAATAACGTATCCATCTTTAGAAGCAGGCCAGATAAAATGGGGTGCTATGAAAGAGGGGAGTACAGTGCAAATGGAGATATCAGGGAGAGGGCACATGGTCCTCCGTGAACTTCCGATGAAATAATCAGATACATGCTGGTGTTCTGAGGTCTCTGATCATTCAGAAACAAGTTGTGATAAAATGTCTTATTTCAGTCTGTCTGCACACATCTCAGTTTGTCCAAGATCGGCACTGGTGGGAACTTTCCCATCTCTAATAAAAAGCCACTCCATACAGAAACACTTCTACAAGCATCCCAGAGAGACCTATCATGATCTGTGCAAAATAAACCTGCCACCTGTCTGGATTTAGACTATCATCTTGGTTTGACTGCATAACCTCTTCAACTTTCCCCAGAAAGCTTAATCCTTGAACACTTCAAAGCTCCTCGAGGAGATAATTTTCTTAGTTGGGGAAAAGGAGGTTCAGGCAGGATATCATCAGAGATTATCACTGACAGACACCAAGGTAATTAAAAATAATACAGATAACAGAGATACTCTCTTTATTGTCATATTAGGAGAATGGATATGGACAAAATGAATCCTGCTAATTGAATACACTTTAAATGTTAATTTGTTTGCACCAAATATACTTGCTCTTCAGATGACAAGCTGCTCAACAGTCAATAATGACTCTTGTCTGTTTATTAATAATCAGAAATGCCTTTCGAATATCTGTGAAGCACATCTTCATGGATGGTAAACAAGACTGCCAGTATTATGTTTACATGCTTATATATTGGCTTTCAGACACACATGGCGCTATTATATAAATATGTGGGAAATTTTGTGGGAGGCTGAAGTAGTTTGATAATGCTAGTGAATTTTCTTGAGGTAAGGCTGGGTGAGGTAGAATTCATGCATCCTGAAGCTGTGCTGAAATGCTGTGTTTGAAGTGAATTCTGATTTCTATTCCTGATCTGTGGAATTTTGAAGCAAGTCAAAAGAACCGAAGTAGGAAATTAGAGGGATGCATGGGTGTGTGTCACACGTACTTAATTCCAAGAGTACAATTCAAAATAAATTTACAGGTTTCTGCTTTGAAAATGTAAAGGTTAGTAAGTAGAATTTCTTAAAGGAGGGGTTCATATATTGCTGCTGTTGCAGGACCTCTCTAAGTGAGTTAAGATGGATTATAATACATTTATTCACTTTTTATGATCTTTCAAAAGCAAGTATCTCTCCTGCCCCGTGTTCTTTAATTAACAGAAGTAATATTGGCGGATACACAGGAAAGAGCTTTTCCAATTGATTTTCACTGCTGCTTTTGGGGAGTGATAAGAGCATGGCAGTTTTAGTTTTGTAATTTATGTTTTAAGTTTGGAATTTGTTGTTGGCGTTAGAATAAGCAATAACTGGTGTACAAAGAAGAGAAAAAGACCTTGCAAGTGGCAGCAAGAAGGTAGTTAGATAGGATAGTGAAGTCAGCACTTTCTCTCCTGATAAGTGTCATTCTTTGTCTCCAGATGGCTACCCTTGGGCAATACCCTCCTTCTTGGAAGTTCTACTCTGACTCTCTATCATGCCCCTACAGAGGCTTTTGTTATTCAACAGTTCAACAGTTCAATAATAAGTTTATTACTTAAGAGGATTAAGACCCTAACTCCTCCCTTGGGTCTATCTGAATGTACTTGTTTGTCTTGAGCAGGTTTGAAACTGCAGACTGTGTCTTCTCTTGGCTGCTTTCAAGAAAGGCCACTGTGTCTTGTTTTCTTTCAGTCCTTGTCTGGTTCTAATTCCTGGTTCTAACCTTAACTTGTGCTGTATGGACCACCATATAAGTCACGAATATTCCAGTCTCCAGCTACCCTTGGCTCCTCGCTCTGACTGGCAAGAGCTAAAACGGGATTGCTGGGTCAAGAGGGAAACTGCCTATTGGAAAATGTCTTAAAGGGACAGGGGCTAACTAAAATACCCTCCCTTAGAAGACTTAACAATGAACTAAAACCATTCTAACTATGGGGAAACTGAATCTTATTGGGGAAATAACAAAAGCCTCAGTGGGGTCATGACACTCTTGTAATCTCTCTCTCAGCTAGTTATGTAGTTAGTGTTAGATTTCGTTTAGAGTCATGGATATGCCCAGTAGTGTGTGTGAATGCAGTTTAAAGAAACTTCTTCAGAGACATAAATGTAAAAGGTAAAACTTACATTTATTCAATCATCTTCAGTTCACAACTTTGTTCCAAGAAAAGGTAGATAGAAAGAACCCTAGTCTAAAGAGAGAATACTTCTCTCCTATGGACCAAGTGGGCACAACCAATGGCACGCCATCACGTGGCTGTGGAAGTTGAGTGGAATGCCTGCAGTGGGAAAGGCCCCACTGAGCAGGCTGCCTATTGAGCCACGCTAAACGGTTCAAGTGGCTAGAGCAGAAGTGAGACTAGGCATGGGGAAGAAAGGAAGTTAAGTGGGCGGTCTCCCGGCTCCAGACAAGGAGGGCGAAAACAAGAGAGGCAACTTATCACAGTTAGAATGATATACAGCTTGACCCCCCAGTGTCCAAGGCATTGCAGCAGTCAGCTTTATTCCAACACTCCCTGCTCGACACTGCATGCTTCTCCAGATATACAATGTTCAGGTTTGTCACGCAGGCTTTGGAACTTGTATCCTCTTGGCAGTGGTTTGGTCAAGTCCATGTCTGCTGTCCATTCTACATATCAGTGAGACAGAAGGCAAGTTTCACAGTTTCCTTCTGCCTGTAAAGGAGTCTTACATATCAGTCCTTGAATTCCACCCAATGTCTGTTTAATGCGTGCACTGTTCTTATCTGAGAGAGAAAGAGCTTATACAAACTCTGGTTTATCTTCTAGCATTTGTACAGGGTAATGAGGGTTCATCAAATACCCAAAATCTTTCTAACAAACATGTACAAAAGCCATTGTTTTAGCAAATTCTCTCTTTCACATGCTCCTCAGAAACTGATACTAATTCTGGGAGTTCAGTAGATGAGTGAGCAACAACAACTTTGTTTACGGCTCAGCCTCCATGGCTTACAGCACTTCCTCCATAGAAACACATATGCCACTGGTAGATCTTAGATCTGTTCTCCTATTCTCCAGCCCAATCTGCACTCAGCATATCCCAATAGTGTTGGGATCTTTGGATTTGCTGGCAGGTTTTCTTAGTTTAAAGTCCTAAGAAGTACCTCTTAAGGTACCTTTCACCACTTCGTTTAACAAGCAGTCCAGATCTCTTGTGGTGGGTGCTTAAGCACCTTCTGGACTCAATATATACTCACAGATGTAGCAATGTCAGGTCTGGTTGTCATTGCTAAGTACAAAAGCTTGCCTATTGCAGTCCTGTAATCATTGTTGTCAGGTAGCAAGTCATCAGGTAGTACTTGTCTGTAGAAATCAGAACTCATTGGGGTAGGCATTGGATTGACACCTTCCAGGTTCAGACTCTGTAGCAGTTCCAATATTTTCTGTTTCTGGCTAAGAAGATAGCTTCCATCTGGTTCACGTTTGATTTGGATCCCCAAGTAGAAGCTGGCATCTCCCAGGTGCTTGACTTCTACTTCCTTGTTGAGTTGGAATATAATCTCAGCACAGTCAGTTTCATTTTCATGGCAAATAATCAAGTCATCAACATATGTCAGGATAAATGTCCATCTCCCATTTCTGTGCCTGCTATAAAGACAGGGGTCTGCATTGCCTTGTTTGAAGTCCTGACTTAGTAGCATCTTGGCTAGCTTATCTGACCAAGCTTTAGCTGCTTGTTTCAATCCATAAAGTCCCTTTTGAAGCTTACAGACTAAATGCTTATTCTTTTCATTTATGAACCCTGGTGGTTGCTTCATATAAAGCTCCTCTTCAATTTCCAAATGCTCAGTTCTCATGTGTCTAGATGCAGCATTGCTTAAGAGCATTCTAATTGTAGAATATTTTACAACAGGTGCAAAAGTCTGATCATAATCTGTTCCATAGATCTGAGAGAATCCTTTAGCAACAAGTCTGGCCTTATATCTCTCAATCTGACCTTCTGCATCTTGTTTAGCTTTAAAAACCCATTTACAACCGATAACGTTTTTACCCTTAGGTAGTTCTGTGAGAGTCCATGTTTGGTTTTTATGTAGTGCAGCAATTTCTTCTTGTGCTGCCTCTTTCCACTTCTTTGCTTTTGGTTCAGGCATTCGCTGTAACTCAGACCATGAAGCTGGTTCATACAGTGACGGCGCCCTTGCAAGGTAGGTAAGTTTCTCGGCTGGAACTCCCTTGTTAGGCCGCGATGAGCGCCTGAGGGCCAATGGTCTGTCTGCCTCCACAGTAGTCTGTGACTCCTCTGCCTCACCTGTCAGGCCTGGGATTTCCACCGCTGCTCCCTCTTCAGGTTGAGCATTTGCTGGCATCTGCACAGTGATGTCATCCTGGGACTCTGGGCGATGTAGGATCAGCTGGTCGCTATCGCCATCTCCCTCTGAATGGTCATCCATCACAGCAGGCTTGCCATCTCTGGGTCGCTCGTCAAACTGCACAACTCTGCATATAGTAATTTGGTTAGTTTTTGGATCAAAAATCCTGTATCCTTTACTTTCTGGAGAATAGCCCATAAATGTACCTGCTTGCATAGTAGGGTCTAGCTTGGATCTCTTTTCTTTTGGTATGTGAGCATAAGCTTTGCATCCAAAGACTCTGATGTGTTCTACATTTGGTTTCCTGCCATGCCATAACTCATATGGAGTTGCTTCTGTGGCTTTGGTTGGCAATCTATTTTGTAGGTAAACTGCAGTCATTGCTGCCTCTCCCCAGTGCTTGCGGGGAAGGCCTGAATCAATGAGCATGCACTCAATCATGTCCATTATATAACGATTTCTTCTTTCAGAAATTCCATTTTGTTCTGGCGAATGGGCTACAGTAAGTCTGTGTTGGATCCCATGTTCCCTCAAGAAATTGTTTATAGATATGGAATTGTATTCACCTCCCATGTCCGTTTGAAAACACTTGGGTTTCCTATTAAACTTATTAGATACCATAGCAACATAGTCTCTTAATTTCTGTTCAGTCTGAGACTTTTCTTTTAGCAAATAACACACAGTGTATCTCGAGTAGTCATCAATAAAAGACAACAGATAGGTGTTATTACCAGTTGATGCTGGTTTGATTGGTCCACATAGATCAGAGTGAATTAAGTCAAAAGGCTGCTTAGAGCATCTTTGGCTTTGCTTTGGGAATGAAGGCCTAGTTCCCTTTCCTCTTAAACAACAATCACACAATTGGTTATCATTGGGACAGTCTTTTATAGAAATACCTGTTACCAAGTCCTTGCTTTTCAGCTTCAGGATGGCCTCTTTATCACGGTGGGCAAACCTCCTATGCCAGAGCTCCAAAGACTGCTGGGTAGAAGTTACCTTGGCTGTGCAGGCTTGTGGTTCCTCACAGTCCAGTTCAAAGACTCCATTTCTTAGGGTACCTGTGGAATATAGCTCACCACCACACGAGATAGTGCACACATTATTCTCAAAGTGAACAGCAAATCCTTTTTCTGATAGTGTAGGGACGCTGATCAGATTAGCCGCGAGGTCTGGAATATACAGGACATTTTCTGCCACAATCTCAGTTCCATTATCATCCACTTGGCAATGTAAAGTAACTTTGCCCTTTCCATTCACTGGAATCTGTTTTCCATTGGCTAAATACACATTGCATCCAGCATCTCTATCTAATTCATTGAACAAAGCAACATCTGAAGCCATGTGCCTAGAAGCACCGCTATCAATAATCCAAGGCTTATATTTTTCATTAGTTTGTATCATGTGGGTTGTGCAAAAGTTGAACGAATTTTTAGGAGTAAAATCCCTTTGTCTGTGTGAATAAGTAGTGTGAGATGGCTTGCTGCCAGTCTCAGCATTCTTATTGCATCGACACTCCCTCTGGAGGTGACCAGGTTTATTACACTTGAAACAGAAGGGTGGGCTCCTCCTTTCCCCTGTGGGATTGTATTTTCTGTATTCAAATAATTTAGTTCCCGCCCCCTTGCCTCTGGCTTCTTGGGCAATGTAACTTGAGCCATTCTTCCCTCTGCTCTCAAAGAGATACTCTTGCTGCTTGCGAAATTCAGACCTAGTTAGTCCTAGAATTTCCTCAAATGTGCAGTCTTTGCCATTTACAGTAGAGACAAAAGCTGAATATTTCTCAGGCAATGAGCTTAAAAGCAGTCCAATTTTCAGTTCTTCCTCCAGAACTGTGCCAGTGGTTGCTAACTTATCAATCAGATTCAGCAATTTCTCTATATGGCAATCAGCATCTCCATTTTCTTGTAATTTGATTGAAAATAGTTGTTTGAATAAACTCACTTTGCTATTTCTGTCTTGCTCTCCAAAGACCCTTTTTAATGCTTCTAGCATGTCTTTGGCAGAATCTTGTTCTTTAACATACACCAGTTGTGAGTTTGTGAGAGTACTAACAATTACATTCATGGCCTTTTCATCTGCTCTTTGCCATCTAGTCTCTTCATTTCCACTGTTTGGTTTTGGTGTAGTTAAAACAAAACCTATGCCCTCTTCCTTTACTTGGGACTGAATTCTGTAGAGCCATGAGTTAAAGTTCAGGCTTGTAAGCTTCTCAAGAATTGCCTTACGCTGAGCCATTTTAATGCAAAAGGCTTTTTCTGCAATCTCAATGAGTCACACACACAAGAAAGAGGAAGCAAGCCTTCAGGCTATGCAACCTTTTGTTACTCGCTGGCCTGTTAGAGCCAGGTGAGCAAGAAAACACAAGAACCAAGGCAATGGCTGCTAAGCCATGCAAGGAAAAAAAATTTGCTCCAACTTTAAAATATCTGGGCTTCAAAAATAACCATCAATCTCTGCTACCATGTTAGATTTCGTTTAGAGTCATGGATATGCCCAGTAGTGTGTGTGAATGCAGTTTAAAGAAACTTCTTCAGAGACATAAATGTAAAAGGTAAAACTTACATTTATTCAATCATCTTCAGTTCACAACTTTGTTCCAAGAAAAGGTAGATAGAAAGAACCCTAGACTAAAGAGAATACTTTCCCTATGACAAGTGGGCACAACTAACACGCCATCACGTGTGTGGAAGTGAGTGGATGCTGCAGTGGGAAAGGCCCCACTGAGCAGGCTGCCATTGACCTTGCGCTCGGTTCAAAGGCTAGAGCAGAAGTGAGACTAGCATGGGGAAGAAAGGAAGTTAGTGGCCGGTCTCCTGGCCCAGACAAGGAGGGCAAACAAGAGAGGCAACATCACAGTTAGAATGATATACAGCACCCCCCAGTGTCCAGGCATGCAGAAGTCGCTTATTCCAACAGTTAGGACACTATTTCTTTGCTCTTTAGTATCAACAATGTTAGTTCCTGAATAAGCCTTTATCTACACTTTAACCAGGTTATGGACCTTGGCTGTATTAATTACTCTGCCAACAGTTAGCTGCTTTGAGTGTTAATCTACTGGTAAAAAGGTGGGACTGGTATTTCTTAAGTAAGCTAATAAGCTTTTTCCAGGAAATTCACATAATCAATGGAACAACAGCAACCAACAATTTAAACATCCTAAATCAACTGAATCCTAAGGTTTTTGCATTGTGTCTGCCTTGGGGTTGGTCAGTTTTATTGGTCCATTAGCACCTCCTTGTTTTCATTGCTGCCTTGTGTCAATTGGTGGATTGACATACTTTAGGAGGACAATAATGTGAGAAGACTTTTCCTTCTCATGGTCTCTCTGCCAAACGAATTTGCTGTAGCCACGGAGAAATGCCACCCGAATGTATATCGCCAAGTCCCAGATCCAGGTAACACACGATGTTTCTGAAAGGTATGGGAATCTAGTTTCCTCAAGGGGACAGTAGCAACAATTTTTGAATCTCAGGCTACAGATAAGCTTACATAATCAAATTGTATTGTGAACTGAATAATCCCTATGCTTCTGTGGCCCATATTCAGGCTAACCCACCTATACGACCTAGATAAATTCAGAGGTAGAGTTGAATCAAACAGCCTTTTCACTTAATCTCATCTAATTTCTCAATTTACTCTAGCAGTTTTCCCACATACCTTTTGTTCTTGCATGCCTCGTCATCTTCAGCATATGGTGGCCACGGCTGGTGACCTTTTTCTCCAGCAGTCAAACATATTGCAATCCAACCCATGAATTGCAAGCACAAACCAGATTCAGTGAAACCAGATTAGAATACTGACTCCAGTGGCACACAGATATGAAGCAGTATCAGGGAGGTTCATGTGTTCTTCTAAGGATGGTCATTGAAAAGGGTATTAGCAACTGCTGCAGTGGCAGATCTATAAGGATGCAAATCATATCCTTTGTGGTAACTATTGGTCAGTAGTATTTTTTTCATTTCATTTCATTTTTATTTATTTATTTTATTTATTATTAATTGTATATACCGCCCTCCCCCTGAGGGCTCAGGGCAGTTCACAACAAGGTTAAAACATACATTAAAACATAATTTAAATACCAATTACATAAAAACAGAACCCATTTAAAAATGTGGATGGTGTCTGGCTACCTCCCTCCCCCCTTGTGCCCACGGGAGGCCAGATGACATGGTAGATGTATTTTTAACCAGGCTGGCCAAACGCCTGGCAGAACAGGTCCGTCTTGCAGGCCCTGCGGAAACTCTATAAGTCCCGCAGGGCCCTGATCTCCCTAGGGAGCCTGTTCCACCAGGTAGGGGCCAGGGCTGAAAAGGCCCTGCCCCTCGTCGAGGCCAGCCTGACCATTTTTGGGCCAGGGATCACGAGTAGGTCCTCCTCTGAGGAGCGGAGGGGCCTACCGGGGCAATATGGGGAGAAGCGGTCCCTCAGGTATGCAGGTCCGAGACCGCGAATGGCTTTGAAGGTCAAAACCAACACTTTAAACATAATCCGGAACTCATTTGGCAGCCAGTGCAGATGGTATAGGATCAGTGTAATTTCAATTATATTTGTACCCTGCCCTATCCCCGAAGGGCTCAGAGCGGCTAACAACATGATAAACAATTCAACAATGTAGCAATAACAAACAGTAATAGTAATAAAATACATAAGACTAAATAGAACCAATTTAAGTTGGCGACTAAGCATTTCAGGCTGTACAAATTATAAAAACCAAAACAGCAGCATTAACAGACAATTCAGGTATCAACTAAATCCATACAATATCTAATACATCAATATAAATCAATACATTAGCAACATCAGAGTAGCAATACACAACAATCAAGTAGAAATATATTGATACATTTCCAACCAAATGTTTCCAACGCATCAATATATAAACTTCATGACAATACATAACCAATAAACTAATTTAAGCAACAAGGCAAAACAATAACAGTACAATATACACTATAAAACATTACCAATAAACTAAAGCTACCCTGTAACACTAAACTACCCTTCACTATAAGTGCTGCAAGAATTACCTAGTAGAGCTACTTAGCTCCTACTCTACTCCTGACAACGTATAAGAGAAACTACAATCCCTAGCTAAATAGAAGAGAACTTAGTCAACACATCTCAGTCAGCCTATGCAAGCTGCTAGCCAGTCAGCAACTATGCACTATTATGGTCCCACCTCTGACTTTAATAGATTCATCTCTGACTTTAATAGATCAGGGAGGGCAAATTGGAAGATTCAATGCAGCAGCGGCAATATCTAAGACGTATGTTTTCAAGCACTTCCAGGTTCCTGTCCACAGTATAAAGATCAGGGATAGGCCAAAGCACAAGCTCCCCGGGGGCGTGAGATGAAGGGTAAGAACTAAAAGGCTCATTTCCTGCAGCCCAGTGTACTCAGGACTGGTCTAAGATACAGTCGATTGTTCTTGTTTTTTTGTATATTTAAATTCTACCTTTTTTTGTATTGTATTTTGATAGCATTTTTATTATTGTATGCCATGTTGGGTTGCTTTGTGGGGAAAATGGCAAATAACGATACTAACTTCCAAATGAACTAAATAATGCCCCCACCCCCACAACAGTTTCTGGGAAGGATAATTTTCCTTTTCTCTTAACTCTGCCCGCAGCATAAGCCGGTAGCGCCTGCCAGAGAATCACCTAACTGGCTGCTGCTTCCATCAAAAAGTGCATTTTCTGTGCCAAATTATATTAAAAATTATAACCTGAAAAAGATAACAAGCCTTTCACAGCACTCTGTCACTTCCCCGAAAAGTTTGGAGAGGAGTACTTCCAGAGATGTCTTTAATAGGTTTTATATCTTCCTGAAATAATGTTTAATTTAATATCATGTTTAAATTATTATTATTTTTGGAGATCTGTTAGGAATTGTGATGTGCTCCAGGATGATTAACGCATCAGCTCAAGACGGTTTGGGTGCTTTTGTGGTTCAAAAAAGTCTGCCACGTTATCCTCTGCACCTAAGGTTATTGTGTACAGATTTTCTTCATGAATTATATATTGGTTAAAAGAGTTTCCCATAAATGGAGGGTTCATCGAAAGGACAGCTTGAACATTTGAACCCATCAGTAGGGAGAGAGGACATTTTTCACTGTTCTTCATTCAACTCTCAGTCACCCTTTCTAATTCAGCTTACTGCAAATGTAACATTAGTTCAACATTAAAATTCTATAAGCCTGCCTCCCAGCTTTCTCTGACAGGCCTCAAGTGCTTCATAGATAAGAACTCCCAAGCTTCCTCGGCAACTCTGCCTTAGTATTGCCAGGAATCGGATACCATTATGTTTTGCTTGACTAGTGTATGTGAAGAAACCACTTATAATTCTTAACCCCATGAGATTTTTTATATTCCCACCCCAAAATATATTGACGGAAATCCACTCAAATGGAAGGATATGGAAACAGCAAATGCTTTCTAGTGTCAACAAGGAGCAGGGATGGAATTCTCATTTCTTCGGATTTAATCTTTCATAATTGTCTGTTTGTAAACAAAAAGATGCAATGAATAGCCCAAGAAAAGTGCTAAAAGGGCAAACATCCTGAAAGTCATATGATCCATACATTCCAAATAAGGTTGCTTGTAGAGATGGTTTCCCGTTTGTCATCCCTGCTGCTTCCACCTGAATACTGTGATTTAACTTCCTTTGTATAAAGTGGAACAGCCCAAATAGTGGTTATTGGAGCTTGGGAGCCAAGCATGGTTGGTCACAGTCAGAACTTTGATGGGGAAATATCAACGAAAACTGGAGTTACTAGGAGTTGACCATGACAAACCACCTTTGATCATCTCTTGCCATCAATACTTTATGGAGAAGGCAACTATGAGTCAGTTGCAACTTGATAGTATATTTGGCCTCTTCCGCATGGCCACAATGGGGGTTGGATCGGCGTACATGACACCGACCCAACCCCTCCTGGACCGTTTGCACAAACAGTCCCGGTTGCGATGGGGAAGACGGCGCAGCATCCGCACAGGCTGCGCCGTCCCCCAAACGCCTTACCGTGTCCTCCGGCCTCCGGCGTGTCGCACAGGCCAGGGGACACACACACCCCCTGCCCTGCGCGACAGCTTGGAAGTCGCAGGGCAGGGCAGGCGTGTCCCCTGGCCTGTGCGACGCGCCGGAGGCTGGAAGACACGGTAAGGCGTTTGGGAAAGGGGAGGGGGAATGGCGCCTTCCAACAGCTGCCGTTCGCACAGCAGCGGCTGAAAGCCGCTGTTTCCCAAAAACCTCACTGGGGAAGCGAGGTCGGGAAACAGCGGCTTCGCGCCACTGGGGAGGTGTGAGGGCGGCGTGGCTGCGATGCAGCTGCACCCCCCATGCAAACAGCTCCCTGGGGCGGTATTTTTGCCATCCCCAGGGTGCTGTTAAAGGCCCGTGCGGAAAGGGCCTTTGTCGTCTTCTTGTGTGAACTGAAATAGTGATTATCTTCTTAACCTATTGTGGTTTCCCTATGCTGAAGTTTTCCCATTAAATGCATACCTACAGCACCCGGTATTCCCAGGAAGTCTCCCATCCAAGTACTAACCAGGCCGGACCCTGCTTAGCTTCTGGAGCGTTCAGGGTGGTATGGTCGTAGGCATTCAGGCGCGTTCAGGGCTGTATGGTCGTAGGCATTAAATCGGGCGCGTTCAGGGTGGTATGGTCATAGGCATTAAATGTATACAATTTAACATTGTTGTGCATCAGTAATCAGTGAGGTACATTGTTTTATGCATATAAAATATATACATTGTACATACAGGGTTGAATCCTGACTGCTGTGCCACTTGATCTCCACTGATTTGCTTCTTCACTGTAACCTCATCTCTGAATGTCTTTTGTCTACAAAGGTCTTACAAACTCCATCAAAGTCTTTAGGGAGGGCAATAGAGGACTTCCCTTCCCTTTCCATCAGTAGAAAAGCTGGTTAGATCAAAGCCCATAAGTACTGTCTAAATTTTGCATTAAAAACTCATGTCATGTCACGTGTTCAGCATACAAACAAATCAGCAAGCCAGTGATAAAAATTGACATCACAGATAATGTAAACTACCATATGAAGAAGTGAAACATGGACCATCCCCGGTTGTTTATTAAATTTACGACATTTCAAATTGATCTGATTCACAGAATAATTTCATTATCAATTTGAAATTATTTAGTGGATAACCAGTCTATAGAGCTTGCTTATTACAGACAGCCGAGTCTCCAGAGCTCACTTCTCAAGCATAGTGTAGAAAGTATTCAGCTAAATATTGTTAATGAAATTAGTTTGGTTCAATCTCAAATTTTCAGCAACTGCTCCTTTTGTTTGATGGCTCTTATTATGTTTTCAGCATTGAGCATTGCTCAGTGAAACAGCTACTAAAACATCGGCATAGGTTTTTAAAGATCTTCCTATATCACAGGGTTTTTTTAAACAAAATGCACCATGCAAACCAAACAAACAAACAAAACCCTTAATTATTTCAATAATCATTCTCCAGTTCTTCTGAACTAAGGATTCCAGCTTCCAGTTGGGATCTGAGGATCTGCTGGAATTACAGGCCATCTCCAGACTACAGAGATGAGTTTTTCCAGAGACAACGGACACTTTGGAAGGTGGACTATAGCATTGCTCCCCTTTAAGGTTCCTGTCCTCCCCAGGCTCCATTCGCAAATCTCCAGGAGTTTCC
Organism: Sphaerodactylus townsendi; assembly: GCF_021028975.2. NCBI lineage: Eukaryota > Metazoa > Chordata > Lepidosauria > Squamata > Sphaerodactylidae > Sphaerodactylus > Sphaerodactylus townsendi. The sequence goes on along the minus strand of NC_059425.1, from coordinate 168,512,611 downwards.
CAACCTGGATCTGGCAACCTTACCCCCGCCCACAATCTTTCTCAATGCCCCATGAAGACCTGGTAACTCTGGCTCATTCCGCACATGCAGAATAATGCACTTTCAAACTGCTTTCAGTGCTCTTTGAAGCTGTGCAGAATAGCAAAATCCACTTGCAAACAGTTGTGAAAGTGGTTTGAAAACACATTATTTTGCGTGTGCGGAAGGGGCCTCTGTTTAACTTTTAGTAAGTATTGGCACAAATGAAGGAAATCATTAACAGACCAGGTGATTGGGAGCAACAGCCGCAGAAGGCCATTGCTTTCACATCCTGCATGTGAGCTCCCAAAGGCACCTGGTGGGCCACTGCGAGTAGCAGAGAGCTGGACTAGATGGACTCTGGTCTGATCCAGCTGGCTTGTTCTTATGTTCTTATCATTCTTCCCATTATGATAAAGCTTAACCTGTTACTGTTTTAGTTTAAAAATCCTGGGTTTTTTAAAAATTGGATTCTCCGCACTCAAGACAGAATTTCATACACCCCTTTCTAACAAAATTAAATAGAAACATGACTGTAAAAATTATTGTGGTTTTTGCAACTATTATATGGAAATGCATTAAAATTTGGTATACAACATAGTAAGACTGATGTAAAATGAAGCAAATGAACTGGGAATACCAACACTGAAAAAAAGGGAAATGGACTCACAATATCAGTACATCCCCACATAAAAATATCACCTTCTTACAACATAGTGTATTTTATAGATCATGCTACCATGTTTTTTTAAAAAACGTATTTTCCATTCAAATTTAACGAGAAAGAGAACTTCCATCCTTCTGCTGTTCATTTGTGCCAATCTGAAAATGGGCAAAATCAACAACTGTCCATACACATAAATTATCTGTTGTGGCTCCCACCTTGTGGAACGGCTTGCTGGAGGAGGTCAGGAAGACACCCACTTTCGTGGCTTTCCACAAAGAAGAAGAGTTTGGATTGATACCCCTCCTTCCTCTCCTGTAAGGAAAGGGGTTTACAAACTCCTTTCCTTTCTTCTCCCCACTGCAGACACTTTGCGAGGTAGGTGGCGCTGAGAGAATTCTGAAGAACTGTGACTAGCCCAAGGACACCCAGCAGAAATGTAGGAGTGGGGGAACAAATCTGGCTTACCAGATAAGGCTCAGTCACTTATGTGGAGGAATGGGGAATCAGATTCTCCTGATTAGAGTCCACCTGCTCTTAACCTGGCTCTCACTATGCTGGCTCTCTCAAACTATATAAAACAATTATTTAAGAGGGTTTTCTAGACAACAATAGAATAGTGCTGTACAAAAGGCTTCACCAAATTACTTCAACAACTTATTGGCGACTGTGGTCTGCATTACTGTGTATGGTGGGTTGGATCCTATTGTGCAATTTGGCATCATTGTAGTGAGTCATGTTAACACTTACGCTTCGCTTCAGTTCTGTTTTTTAGACTTCTGGTTGGTTTTTCAACCCAAATCCTATTTCAGCATTCGTTGTTGATTGTATTGTTCATCTTGTTGATTGTATTGACACACTTTGTGCAATCTGCCTTGAGTCCCAGTGAGAAAAGAGAACTATAAATAACATCACTGGGTGTTGCCTTCTCATCCAATGTACTTTCAGAGATAAAATTCTCCGTAGATTGATCTAAGAAATTTCCATGTTTCTGGATACTGGAAGGTCTTTTTGGAACTGAAGGCTCATTCTGCACATGCAGAATAATGCACTTTCAAACTGCTTTCAGTGCTCTTTGAAGCTGTGCGGAATAACAAAATCCACTTGCAAACAGTTTTGAAAGTGGTTTGAAAACGCATTATTTCGCATGTGCGGAAGGGGCCTGAAGAATTCTATCAACCACATTAGGGCAATTATTTTCAGCCACAGTTTGTTAGGGATAGAGACCTGGGGTAACCAGGCCCACTTCTCCAGCATGCCTGTGAATTCTCCTACAATTGCACTGACTTCCCCATGAATTGCATGTTCAAAGTCTGATGGAAGGAATCAGACAAGAACTCTTGTCACTTTTCATTGGTTTAGACAGGCTGAGAGTGAAAGGTTTGAAATCACGGCTAAAAGCTCCCGCAACTTCACGGATTCTGTCTCTCATTGTGCTGGTGTTCTTTAATAGTGGAGCAGATGCCTTGTCTTCTGCATCCAAGGCATTCCAAGACATCTTTAGCAACAACTCCAATAGCTTTTTCTTGCTGTCACCAAGCTGTGTATGTGTTTTTCTCCATCTGTCTCCCTCCTGCTGTTCCAAGACTCTCTGTCTCCCACATCTCATCATGGCTCTTGAAAGCAGAGCAGCCGGCCCAGATATGTTTTCCTGTAGGTACTCCCCTCCGGTATTGCCAGTCATGTGGCTGGAGATGCTATTTGATCATTCTTTCCGCTGTTTCTGTCTCAAGAGGCAACCGAGAGCAGTTTATGCAAAAGGAAGACAACCCTAAATGTATGATAATTTTCCTTTAACAAGGTTCTGCACAAAATATTTTTTGTTACTGTACAAAATTGTAATTTGTGTGTGAATTTAAGATGGCCCTCTCTTTTTTGACAACACGTGTGGAAAAAATCTCTAGTTTTCCTATTTATATATATTTTTAAATCATAGCTTTGTTGTTGTTGTTTTTTCCAGGATCACTGAATGCTATGGAAACTTGTAAAAGCCCTGCAATAATAAAAAAAATATTATTACTATTTTTAACTGACCTTCTACACCAAGAAATTTGGACTCACACTGATAGAAATGTGTTGTAGGTACCCAGTTTTACTCATGGTCTTCCACTGTCGTCCGCAGCATACCCTGCTAAGGTGGATAACTTATACTCTCCCTGCTTATCTTTGTAACCACCATAAGGGCATGATGTGCCCTCCATCATCTCCATCATAGATACTTTTTTCATTTCCTACCAAAGTATGAAGTTCTCTTACAATGAAAGACTTCTAATTCTTTTCTAAAGCAACAAGCATTGTGTGAACTTAGGCAGTATCTTCCTTTTCCTCAGAGCAAGCCAAACTCTAAGTTAATGTTGAAAAGGTCAATATGACTACTTGGGACATGGCTGACGGTTTCTCAACCCCTCATAAATAAAATGACAAATAAGGAGTAATTGGACTGTGACCAGGTTGAAGCAAAAGTACAAAATGAGAATCCCCATATATTATTTTTTTCTTTAGGAATGTGTGTGTGTGTGTGTATATATAATCAATCAGAGGTGGAGCTACCAGGGGACCTGGGGGAGTGCGTTGCACCAGGCGCCTGCCTGGGGGGTGGAAAATCACCCCCTCCCCCATGGTGCCCCCTACTGCCCTCCCATGGCACCCCCCCATTTAACTTCATGAAACAGTGAAGGTTGGAGAAGCAACCTGTTCCCTTCAGGCTGAAAACAGCCTAGTGGGAAGTACACTTCCTAGGATACCTTGCGAGCCCCAGGGACTCTTGGGAAGTGTAGTTCCCACCAGGCCATATTCAGCCTGAAGGGAACAGGCCACTTCTCCAGCCTGCACTAAGGTAAGGGGGGATGGGGGCAGGGCATCATGGAGGGCCCCCCAGAAAACACAAAGTACGCACCAGGCACACTCTGGCCCAGCTACACCTCTGTAATCAATGTGTATATTCAACAGCACTTTTAAGTGATAGAATAATTTATATTGACCTCTATGAGCTGTTCATGAATCATTGCATTATTTTACCTATCTATAATGCTTGAATATTCTTGCAACCTTGAATATTCTTCCCACACACCTTAAAACCCAACCCAAGAAGAAGGTTTTCCAGCCTAATATTTTCCTGGACATTAAAAAAAATACAGCACAAATAATGTTGACATGAGAAACACTAAACTCCTAGCAGAAACCTAATTGGGGGAAGCGGGGCATGCATGCAGCAGGCCAAGTCATCTCTTCTATGCAACAGAGGTTCCCCCACCTCTTGCTGTCACCCCCAGTACCTGAAGTACTTGCCTCCTCACCTCCCATAGATCCAGCCCTGGTTCTGGCCCAAATTCACCCAACAAGTTTTCATATCAGAATAAAGATTCAAACCTGGGTCCCCCAGATCATAGTCTGACACTGTGGGGTTCAAAAATTGTTTTGAACAACTCATTTTGTTCTTTAGCTAGATAAACATCAAACTTAGTAGCACCTTACAGACCAACAAGAGATTCAGCGTATAAGCTTTCAAGAATCAAACTCCCTTCATCAGAAAGCTGGTTCCCTGAAACTCTTTTTCATCTCTGAGGTGCTATTGGATTTGACTCTGCCTATTTCATTGTAGATAAACATGGCTACCCTCTGAAAGGATAAACAGCAAGATATTTTATTCAAGAAAGCTGACCTAGTAAACCCTCTGAGTCACCCTGTTTCTTATTGATATTTAGACTCATATCTTAACTTTTTATTTCTGTTGCATTTAACCAGGCTTCTTGCTACAGGTTACAATAAGGATGTCCAAGTTTTAATATTTTTTTAAAAATACAAAACCATATTGTCCATATAGAGTCTAACTGTGGATCAATATTGCATGAGTTCCTAGCAAATTTTCAAATATAAAATGAGGGAGTTCACTGATATTGCAAAAAAGTAGGTCAGAAAGTAGCCAGCTCTGCTTACTTGAATACATCAGAGACTGTGCTGTTATCTAAAATTTGAGACATGAATCATTTTTAGATTGAATTTTTATATTATGCTCACTAGCACAAAGACAAATCTTTTGATTATAACTCTGTAATGTGCTATGTGCAATGGTAAAAGTATATACAACTGGAAATGGTGTATAGGCTGCATGTGTGTGCTTGCGTGTGATATATTATCATAATTGTTTTGATCGCTGTTTTAATGGATTTTAATGGATTTTAGTAAATGTGGTCACTATTGTGATCCTTGTTATACCTTGTTTATATATTGACGCTGTTGTGCACCGCTCAAACCCCCTTGGGGATGGGGCGGTCTACAAATCTAAATAATAAATAAAATAATAAAATAAATAACCATTCTGGCCCAATATTATATTTGCAGATGGGGACCAAGTGGAGAAAAGTGAGCTTTTTCTTCAAATTTTGAGAAATCCACACGTTTGCAAAAATATCTGAAACCTTCAAAACTGATGTGGGAGTAAAAACAACAACAACAGAGAAGAGCTTGCCTGCATCCGACCTCCTCCTTACAAGGGCTCATTCCGCACATGCAGAATAATGCACTTTCAAACTGCTTTCAGTGCTCTTTGAAGCTGTGTGGAATGGCAAAATCCACTTGCAAACAGTTCTGAAAGTGGTTTGAAAACGCATTATTTTGCATGTGCAGAAGGGGCCAAGGTTTCCTTGTTGCCAGCTTTGCCGGCACGTAGCTACCTGCATCACTTGGGTCGCCCGACCCAGTTCAGCTTCTCCCATCTCTGCCATGGCCAGCAGGCCTTCTCCTACTGCTGTTGTGGCTGAGCCCAGAGCAACTTCCACCATAGTGGCCTGACTAGGCTTGGAGATTGGGGTGCAACAAATACAGGATTCAGCCCGAATCTGGGTGAATTCGGACATATTCAAGCCAAAATTGTCCGAATATGTCCTGCCTGAATATGAACAAATCCGAATGCAAGGTATTCGGGCTTTCGGGGGGTATTTTTGGTGTTTTGAAATTTTGGCCTGCAGGAGGTGCATTTTAAAAACTAGTGGCACAGAAATTTCAGGGTATCATCCAGAGCAGGGGTAGGGAACCTGCGGCTCAAGAGCCGCATGCGGCTCTTCTGCCCTTGCACTGCAGCTCCACGAGCCGAACCACCGGTCCCATCCTTGCCCGCCCTGCAGGCAGCAGGGCGGATGCATCCATGCGCTTCTCAGAATGAGCAGAGTAAAAGGTAAAAAAACCCAATATATATAGTGTTATCGTTATTTTAAATGTCAAAAATTATTTGCGGCTCCAAGTGTTTTCTTTTTCCGTGGAAAACGGGTCCAAATGGCTCTTTGAGTGTTAAAGGTTCCCTACCCCTGATCCAGAGACTGTCCTGATGCTACCACACAAGTTTGGAGAAATTTGGTTCAGGCGTGCCAAAGTTATAAACCTCAAAGCAACTATCAGCAGCACTTTGCCAGAGAAAAGAGGTGGCCCATTAACAGTTAGTTGAAGAGATCAGATAGAGGGGGGGCCAAGTGAGGCAGAGTGACAACTTAGCAAACCCTTGGCTCAGCCAATGCATGTGTGTGTGTGTGGGGGGGCAGTGAGCATGTCAGTGAAAGGTTGAGGGAGAGAGCACTATGGTTGCCTGCAGCCAGGATCCAAGTGTTGGGTGGGGAGGGGGGAGGAGGAGAGAAAAATAGATTAATGAGTGGAGCAGGAAAAGTTGGTAAAACTATAGAGTGTGGTCCAAATCCCAGAGTGCAATTTCAGCATCATGTCAGCTGCATGGCATCACTTCAAATGGGTTTCTTAGCAAAATCAATTACAACAAATCATAAAGTAAAACAAACAAACCCGGCTGCAATCCAAATCTAACTGATTTTGCTCAGTTCTAATTCTATAGAACATTGAAATTGTATATGACAGATGACAGGATTATAATTTTAAGTCTATCTACACTAGAGAAATTTTAGGAATATTTTGTAATTATCGTAGGAGACTTCTCGCCAAGCCACTTCAGAGGGTCACTAGATTTAGAATGAACCATATTTTTGTAAAGCCTGCATTGTTAATTCCATGCATAAAGAGTAGTTTATTATCATTCAAATATCTCTCTCCTCAAACTGAATTTTCTGTCTCTAGAGAGTTCAGTTTTGCGACAAACAAGGAAAGCAATGTTGACTGTGTAATTGTTAATAAATGCACTCGGTGGTCAGCACTCTATTTCTTACATTATTCAGAACCTTTGTGACATGGTGTATTTTAACTAGCCTAATTGCATTGTTGTTGGTTCTGTCTCCTTTTGAGGTATGCTCTTGTTTGCTAAGTTTTTCTTTGAAACCATTATTATTTTGGAGAATGGCAGAGAATGCCTTGTATGTTTTGCGGTACGGCAATGATTTATTTTATATTCATTTGGGTCTGCTGAACAAGTAAAAGTGGGTTTTTTTCAGAGACGTTAAAAACCTTGAAGCTAGTAAGCATTCTGTATTCATCATTCAAAATGAAAGTGTATCATTCATAGGAAAGTTGCCCGATGTCACGATATTCCAGAGACAATGGAGGAGAAATGGGAGATATTGTTTTCTTGGCTTTTCTCAGAAAAAAACACCATGTATTCTAAGATGCCTGAGGGGAAAGGACAACTGGAGAAACTTGCCCCAGGATCGCACAAATCAGTCCCCACAACTCAGCTCCTGTGTGACCAGTAGGTCCTTTCTCTAGTGAAGACATGTTGCTCACCAGAATTCTTGCTATTTTGTTTAAAGTTTTCATTTTCTAGAAATATATGGTGCATTAGAGTATAAGATGATACCAGATTTCAACATGTTGTTGCAAAATGATCGGCACCCAACCCAAGCCATTACGAAGTAGTATACATAGCTACATGTGAAACACCTTGACTTGGATAGCCCTGATTTTGTCAGACCTTGGAAGCTAAGCAGGATTGCCCCTGGTTAGTATTTTGTTGGGAAGTCCAGGGTAGCTATGTAGAGGCAGGCAATGGCAAATCATCCCTGAACATCTCTTGCCTTGAAAACCCTGTGGGATCACCATAGGTTGGCCACAACCTTCCACCACACATGTGAAACAGAGTTCTAATTTGTGGCTTCAGCAATTGATTGAAGCATTAATATGCAAACTGGATAAAACAGGTTGAATTGTAGTGCCCCATAACAAATTGGGTCTAGGCTACTTACACCCTCTAAGATTGGTATACATCACCTCTACTAATACAGAATATACTTTCCCCCAGATTTATTGCCAAGCTGTTTTAGGGAGACAACTCCCACAGCAACATGCATACCCCAGTTCTCCAAACCATACTTAACCTACATCCACACAGGCTGCCTTTTCCAACTGGTGGTGGATCTCCTGCATTCTTTGGATGGGAGGAGTCATGAAGGAGATTTGAGGAGTTAATGGGGTCCATAGACCCAGCCTAGTTTTATGAACTGGGTCAGCCCCCCAGAGGTAGGCCCTTTCCGCACATGTGCGGAAATGTACCTTCACCGGCATGAAGTATGCCAGTGGAGGCCCCAAGGCCAGATCAGCATGAGTGAAGCGTGCGCGCAGAGTCTCCTGACATGTCCCCACTGCAGCGGAGAGGCAGCTCCACTTTGAGCCAGCCTCTTAGGTGAGTCCCCCTCTCATTCCTGCCTTCTTGTACACACAGCATCCATCTGGAGGACTGCAGAGACCCGCCCACACTGCCCTGCGACCTCCAGAGGTCACAGGGCAGCTTGGGCGGGTCTCTGCAGCCCTCCAGGGGGACGCTGCACAAGAAGGTGAGTGGAGCCAATGGGGAAAGCAGCGGCTTCCCCGTGGTGCGGTTTACACCACGCCGCTGGGAAGATGGTGTTTCTCAATAACCTCACTCATTCAGTGAGGTTTTCAGGGGCGGCTTCATGCCACCCGGGAAAAGCCAGGACAGTGCTGCTGCTGCGCAGCAATGCGTCCTGTGCGAATGCTCTCACAGGGACAGCGTTTTTGCCATCCCTGGGACGCTGTATTTGGCCTGTGCGGAAAGGGTCGTAGATTGGGTCTATTATTAGACAGCAGTAAATTGTCAGTGATACTATTGCTATATTTAACTCACATTGGGATTGCTGTCATTTGGATTTCTAACAAAAATGTCATAGGTTGTGGTTTTATTTTCTGTCTAAGGGATGTGCTCAACATGATCTCTACTTCCTAGCATAAAAGGGAGCTTATCCAGAGATTGCTGTTAATTGCTCACCTGTGCCACAAATCAAATGTGATTATTTTCATGTTATTGTCTGTTTTCTTGCACCAATATGTTCTGAAAACTGTACACTGAAGGTTATTTATGCACTGAAGGTTATATATCATGATTATATGTCTATGTAAATACAAATAAAATGCCCTGTACATCCACATGTAGGGATGTAGAACGCATGCAGTCTCAGCATTAGGAGGGTTAAGAGAGTTACGTGTATCTAATCTGGAGGAACCGAATTTGATTCCCAGCTCTGCCGCCTGAGCTATGGAGGCTTATCTGGGGAATTCAGATTATCCTGTACACTCCCACACATGCCAGCTGGGTGACCTTGGGCTAGTCACAGCTTCTTGGAGCTCTCTCAGCCCCACCTCAGCCCCACCCACCTCACAGGGTGTTTGTTGTGAGGGGGGAAGGGCAAGGAGATTGTAAGCCCCTTTGAGTCTCCTACAAGGAAAGGGGGCATATGAATCCAAACTCTACTTCTTCTTCTTCACATGTTGCTTACATTATACCTAAAAGCTATAACATATGTGTACAAAAACCCCAAATCATAGAAACCAAAAAAACCCCAATCATAGAATTGAAACACCACTGACGAAAATGTTACCGAATCTTAAAAAATAAATTAAAAAACAAAGAATGTTCGCCATTCCCTATTGCCTATCCAGTGAGTGTCTTGCTCACTCAAGTGTGGTTCTCCAGAGTCTCTGTGTTCACATCTCGGTTTTTTTTGTTCCTTTTCAACTGGAGGTGCCCAAAAGTGATCTGGGGACATTCTGGATGCAAAGGAGAGGCTCTTCTGCAGCACCCCAGCCTTTTCCCCAGAGTAGTGTTTAAAACAAAAGCAAACAATAGTGTTCAACACTTGGAAGGCTTTAAAAGGGAATGGAACAACTTTATGGAAGATGGGGCTCTATCTCTGACTACTAGTCACAATGGCTACCAGCCATGATGGATATCTACTCTCTCCAGTACCAGAGGCAGTATGTCTCTTTATATCAGTTGCTGGGAAGCATGGGTGAGAGGATGCTATTGCAGGCATCCCACTTGTGGGCTTTCTAGAGGCAAGTGGTCAGCCACTGTGCGAACAGAATTCAGGGTCTGATGGACCTGTGGTCTGATCCAGCATGGCTCGTCTTATGCTTTTATGTTCAAAACAGGCCTTCATAAACATTGTATTTATGTAAAGAAAAAGAGAAAAGTTAGATTTATACCCTGCTTTTCTCTACTGCAAGGAGTGTCAAAGCAGCTTACAACTCCTTCGCTTCCCCTCCCCAAAGTAGACACCTTGCAAGGTAGGTAAAATTGAGGGAGTTCTGAAGAACTGTGACTAGTCCAAGGTCACCCAGCAGGCTTTATGTGTAGGAGTGAGGAAAAATCCAGTTCACCAGATTTAGAGTCCACTGCTCATGTAGGGAATCAAACTTGGGTCTCCAGATTAGAATCCACCACCATAAACATTACACCATGCTGGAATTGTCGAGAACTATTCTAATGTTCCTGCAGTTCATCCTGTGTTTTTTCAAGAACTCGAGATAGCTTTTTAAAAAGAAGACAAAATAAAGGTATTACTGTTCTGATTCTCTTGCTGTGCAGATGGTATGAGTGCCCAGACTGTCATTCATTTGTCTAGGTTAAAAAGTAGTAGCCTAAGAAATAAAATAAGGAGGAAATAAGAAAGGAGTAGAAATATTTTGGATTTTAAAAAGTTAAAAGCTACTTTAGGACAAACTTGCAAAAGCATTAAGTTCAAGGATGTTTGCATTTAGAGGAGGGTATAGCAAGAAGGTGGCAAGGGAGAGGCAAAAGGGATTTCATGATGTCACTGTTCCATTGTATAGATCGCATTTGGGTTGAGAGGACATTTTTGGGATGTATTTGAACAGTTCTAATTGTAGGGATTTAGAAAAGCATAGCTTGACCAGAGACTACCAAAGTAGTATCAAGGAAAGTGTGCCACGCTTCACTGCCTTGTATTTCTTTGTGGATATTTCAGCCCAAGAAGGCAAGGGATATTACATACAGTGCTTAGATTATCAGTAACCGTTTGACAGAGTGCCACATTAGGAGTTTATGTCTAAGGTGCTGAGCCATGAGATAAGTGTGAGGCTGGCTCATTGGATTGTGAAATTGGTTAAAAGGAAGGAAACAAAAAAAAATCCCATCTAACCATAACTTTTTCTAAGCTGAGGAGAAATTATTAGTTATGTGAGAGGAAATAGTTTTCAGATTCTTGATATCTCGAAGGGGTTGTGGGTGATTGTTACTGCCCGTTGCCTTGGAGGAGATGCTAATGTGGAATAAACCAAGGACTCTGACTCTGTCTCCTCCAGTTTCTGTATTCCTGCCTCTCTGCCAGTGAATGCAAGCAAAAGCTTTACCACAAATTCCCTCCCTAGCTGCTAGAATATTTTAGGCAACCGAATACCTCGGGCAAAATAGGATATTTTTAGAGTGAATAAAAGACCCCTTCGGGCACTAATGTTTAGGAAAAGCGTATACATGCTGTTACCCAAAATGGTGGGATGCAAGGACCCTCTTTGGTTGGGGAAATTAGCTATAGAGCACAAGGTTGCTTAGAGTCACTTGAGGAGTATTGGGTAACTTGATCACTATATATATATATAGATTGCCTATGTATACGGGCTTCAGCTCACCATAAGAAACTAGCAGAGAAAATAGATTTCTTTTTCAATGGTTTTTATTGGGAAAATAACAAATGGAATTAAATAAATTCTCACTCACAATCACTCAGGCCGTTTCCGCATGGGCCAAAAACGGCGGCCTGGGGGCGGTAAAAACGCTGCCCCCAGCCCGCCGTTCGCACAGGTGGCGCTGCTGAAACGAAGCAGCGCCGACCTGGCTGCCCTTCCCCTCCCTCAGGGTGGCGTCAGGCCGCCCTAAAAAACAACCCTTTAAAGGGTTGTTTTGGAGGGAACAGCTTGCGATCTTCCCGGCGGCGCGGTGCGAACAGCACCGCCCGAGAACCACGCTGTTTTCCTTACCTTTCCCACTTCACCTTGTCTCCGTTGGCGACCTGCTGGCCTCCGAAGCCCCTCCCTCGCTGTCCTCCCGACCCCTGGAGCGTCGGAGGACAACATCAGCCGTGAGGAGAACCAGCAATGGCTGGCTCCACGTTAGAAGGTGGCACAGAAAAGAGGGCAAGCTGACTCCAGCATGCGGAGCCACCTGTAGATCCGCCGACTCTCCACGAGGGCCGCCCACGCCTGCTGCGTCGCGAGCGACCTCGCGCCCCCACGGCAGAATTCTTGCCCGGCGCATGGAGCATACAAAGGCCGTGCAGAAACGGCCTCAGTTACTGGGGTAAAAAAACATGCATTCAAGGGTTCCTAGGATATAATTTAGAGGTAAACAATAGGTTTTGGATATATATAGAGAAGGGATGGGATATAGAAGATTATATTACCGGTCTTGTAGGTGATGTCCAGGAAATGGCTAGGCTCTGGATGAGCTGCGTGGATGGAACAATGTTACTGACCACCATGGTGGCATGATAATATTGAACAACTGACTGGGGTCTGAGGTCGATTCCGCACTTGTGTTATCGACCTAAGTTCGAACTGTGTTCGACCTAAGTGCTCCGCACAACCACTGGGGTCGACGTGGTTTTGTACCAGCTTCGCCCCGTGTAACAGTCAAATTTCCTAATCCAGTTGGGAACTACTACTTTTTCAGGGAACCACGCTCCAACTCAGCTTCATTCCAGTAAAGTGTGGAATCTCTGGCACCAGGAGGTGTCATTCAGCCAATCACAGCTGAGTGTTTCGGGTTAGGGTTAGGGTTAGGGTTAGGGAGAACCGCCGCGGCAAAAATCGCACCAAATTTTTGACAAGAGGTGGGAGCTATGCAAATCTCACGCTTCCCGCCATAGAACAGTAGGATCGGAATGGAGCGGCGAAGAGGCACAGGATGATCCCGCTGGTGGCTGACCCATTATCTTTGATGGTTTTTGCCTACTGTAGGACAAAACAGGTAACGGCCCTTAATGGGGGTTGCAACATATATGGTCACAAGAAGGATGTGTCACAGGAAGACTCGAGTAGATTAAGAGACAAAATACAAAAGAACTGGTTTCGCCCAGGTTGTGCTGTGGTTCATATTCAAATGTTATTTCCTGAGTATGTGCCAGGCATTACGTTGTGCGTGTGTGTGTGTGTGGGGAGTCCTTGAGGCATTCTTGCCAGACACAGTCCCAATATGGAGTTTCTGAAACAGACTCCTTTCAGGGCACTGTTTTGCCAGGTCTGCCAAGGCAGTATTCCGGGAGAAAGACCACTCTCTCACCCTCAGCACTGCTACAGGCCTATGGTTGGCTACAATGCATGCAAAATGAAAAGATGTTTTCTGTTGGGAACACAAGCACACTTATTTGGCTGGGTAATGCCCCTGACAGGTACATATCTATTGAATTTCACTTTCCTTTACACATACACACACTATCCCTTATGGCTTCATACCTCATGGTATACAAACAGAATAATCTAGGTACCAGAAGCAATACTAAAAATTAACAATTTTGTCTTTTTTCTGAATGCTGTTAGTGTTCTTGTTCAAAGAATTTACTAACTTTATAAATAGGTTGGATTTTGATAAGTTTCCATAGAAATATACACTTTTTGTAACAATCTGTTTTTGAAGCAAGACCTTTCTTACCCTAATAAGATACACAACAAATTGTAGGAGTTTGGTATTTAGTTACCAACTGATGTGCTATATACATTCTGAAGTTCCAGATTACCTTATCTTATTTTTCAGATGCATTAGAAAGTCTCTAGATTTTTTAAAATGTTCAAATAATGTCTAAAGCCTTGTATATGAATGGTTTGCTACATCTTTCATTGCTTTCAGTTTATTTGAGTTTCCCCCGCAAGTGCTTTGATAAAAGAGTGTAACAAAGGAATCTTCACATGATTAATATGTATGGTTGCCTCAAGCTTATTTTACTATATGTATTTATATGTAATGAGAAAACTGCATGTACCAGTGCTGATGTGAACATAATTCACAATGGACAAAGATGCAAATGAACTGAATTAAGAAATGCTCCATATTAAACCAGAAGATGTAAATAGGTTACACTCAAACTGTGACAATTGTGTGGTAAAACCCATATTTTTATGATCAGCTTTAAACATATCTAGAAGTTGATAGTAATTTAACCAGTTTTTAACTATTTCTTTTAAATCATTAATAGATTTAAGCTCACATTTGTCATCTTGGAAAGTCAACTGTTCTCTATAAGTAGGCCTTTTTTTGCATATTCACATCTTTTCTAGTAAAAGCTTCACTTAGAGACAACCAGAGGTGGAATCCAGCAGGTTCTCACAGGTTCCCGAGAGTAGGTTACTAATTATTTGTGTGTGCCAAGAGGGGGTTATTAATTGGTGATTTTGCCACGTGATTTTTGCCTTAGTTACGCCCCTCCTCTCAGCAGTAGCGCGCAGAACTTGAAGCAGTCTAGCAGGCGGTGCACCAGCGTGCATGGCAGCCTGCGCCTGTGTGCATTCGTTTCCCGCCCAAGGACCGGCGCAGCGGCTGTGTCCTTGCCACAGCCCTGCCCAGGAATGCCCCGCCCCCGGACTGCCCAGCCACACCCCTGTCGTGCCCCACCCAGCTTCATTGGCGCTACGCCACAGTTTGAATCCCACCACCATGGGAACCTGTTACTAAAATTTTTGGATCCCACCACTGGAGACAACCATAATGGAGTTACACTTGTTATAAACCTTTTATATTTTGACCAAATCTAGAGAAAGCTTCTTCTAACAAATTGATTAGAAAAGTCTTTATGCATTTCCCTCTTATCATACCACAAATATCCATGCCATTCAGACCTTCTGTCAAAACTCTCTAGGTCCCAAATTCTGCTATTCTTTAACATCACCCATTGCTTTATCCATATCAATGCGGCAGCTTAAAAATATAGTTTTAAATTTGGCAACGAGAAACCGACTTTTTCCTTTGCATCCTGAATATTTTTATATTTGATTCTTGGTTTCTTACCTTGTTAAATAATGTTACTTATATCTTTTTGCCATTGTTTAAAGCATAATCCGCAATTAATTATTGGTATGGCTTGGAACAAAAATGACATTCTTGGTAAAACGTTCATTTTTATCACTGATATTCTCCCCAACATCGTTATTTTGGTATAACATACAATTTTTGTTGGTCAACCACACTCCCATTTTTTTAACCACCATAAAGTTAATCTTGTGATTCTTGATCCATATTTTAACTAAATTTTTCATTTTAGTTTTGTTCAATTTAAACTCTGCCAGATCTCAAAACTCTTTTATTTCATTTAACAGTCTTTCCACATTTTGAATTGGATCTTCCAATATAATCACCACATTGGTCTACAGGGCTTGGTCGAGGGCCTTTAAATTTTGGCTGCACTTGCATTATACACATAATAAGCACTCTCTGTTTCACCTAATACTATCAGATACCCAGAGTAATTCATGGTTTTCACTGATAGAGAGGAAGATCGAATCAATTGGTATACCCCTTGACTCCTACCTTTAACTTGTTCAGAATCGTATAAATTATTAAAACAAAAATTGTTGGTGAGAGAATGGAACTATTTAACTCTGGCAGCGAGGAAAACTTGTTCACCTTTACATCTATCAATCCCCTTACAACATAGCAGAATGGCCTCCTATCTGTATCATCTGACCAATCCAGATCAGAGAAGAGTTTTTTCACTCGCTCGCTTCAATGTTTTCCCTTCTGCCATACTACGAGGTAGATATAACAATCTAGAAATGTGCAAAAGGGTGTGTTCATGTGGTGCAAATCAATTAGAAACATTAACTCACCAATTATTCCGTTGTCCTAAATCGGCAAGTATTAGAGTCAAATACTCTAGGTTGCTTTCTATGATACCTAGCAAGCTGGATGAACTAAGCAGACTATTGTTCTTATTAAATAATTCTGATGCTACATTCTGTAAAATGGCTGTGAACTTTCTGCTGGAAATATCCCATAAGCAACAGTATGCATGAATCAACTTCATTTGTTATATGTTGCAAGTTTGTATTTTGATGCGATTTAGATGTGATTTTATACTGTTTATGCCAAATAAAGGCTAAATGATTTAATGATTTAATAATCACCACATCAACTGCAAAAGCTCTCAGTTTGTATGTCTGTTTACCTATTTTCAGTCTTCCTGTTTGGTCAATTTTTAATGTTTGATATATTTCTAATGAGTGTCTCTAAAATCAGTATACAAGCTAATGGTGAGTGAGAGTAGCCCTGTCTAGTCCCCTTCTCTATCTAGAATTTTTCAGACATTTATCATTTACAATTTTTTAGCATATTGTTTAGTATAGATTGCTTCTATACCTTTCAACAAGTTATTTCCAAAGCCTATTTTTCTAATGCACTTAACATAAACAGCTATGAGATATTGTCAAATGCCTTCTCCTGATCCTGAAAAATCAAAGCTGTTGCTCATCACTATGGCCCTTTCCGCACAGGCGATATACAGCGGCCCAGGGATGGCAAAAATGGCATCACTGGGCTGCTGTTCACACAGGAGGTGCTGCTGCATCACAGCAGCACCGTCCTGGCCGCCTGAAGCAGCGTGAAGCTGCCGCTTTGAACCTCACTCATTGGTGTGGTGTGAACTGCACCGCTGGGAAGACACCACTGGGAAGACGCCTCCACTGACTGTCATGTCCAGCATCACTCTGGAGGACTGCAGAGCCCCGCCCATGCTGCCCTCTGACCCCTGGAGGTCAGAGGGTAGCAAGGGAGGGTCCCTGCAGCCCTCCAGAGCGACGCTGGACATGACGGTCAGTGGAGGGGGCTGATCGAGAGGCTGCTCCATTTGGAGCTGCCTCTGCGGCTGGGGGGGGAGTGGGGGCCGAGCCCCCGGTGGAGGCTCGTTTCCGCGCATGTGCGAAAAGGGCCTATGTTTCTCATAATACTCTACCACATACTGTAATGTTCTGACATTATCTCTCAGTTTCCTATTTGGCAAGAAGCAACTAGTCCTCATGTATAAAAGTTCTTAAAACACCCTTTGATCTTCTTGCCAAAATCTCTTGTAGTCATTATTTAACAGTGAGATTGGTCTGTAGTTCTTAACCTCTGTTAAGTCTTGATCTTCTTTTGCAATCAAAGTTTTATTAGCCTCTCTCCATGTATCTGGTAAATTTGCTTTTTGTAAAATCCCATTCATCGTTGATAGGAATGGTTCCATTAATATATCTGCAAACACTTTATAATAAGATGCTAGTAATCCATCTGGTCCTAGAGTTTTATTGACTTGCTTTATAGCCTCTACTATTTCCATTGTTGATTTTGGGCTATTCATTATATCCTTTTGCACGAGACAGCAAATTTTGTCTGTTTAGATATTCTTCAATGTCATTCTCCCCTAACTTATTGCTTTCAAACAATTTTGAGTAATATTTAGCAAATGCATCCCTAATGGTTATCTAATCTGACACACTATTACCTTTCCATTGTATTTTGGTAATAAAACTGCTTTCCTTTGACTTTCTTAATTTTGCTGCTAACAGTTTCCCTGGTTTGTTGGCCCATTCAAAAGTATTTCATTTAGCAAAGTTCAAGTTGGATTCCATTTCTTTTAAGATCAATATTGAAATTGGTTGTAAAATCTTAATACTATGCACAGTTTCTTTCTTATTTTGATTTTTTCAATTCCTGTTTTTTTTCCACCATCAAGTCCAATACAATTTGTATTTTATGTTGTGCAGTTTTTTGTTCAGTGTGTTCTGCTGTATTAAAAAACCCAGAGGCGTACCGGGGGTAAATGGTACCCAGAGACAATTTGTCTCTGGCTCCACACCCAGGCTCTGCCCCAGGCTCCGCCCCTCACTGCTGCCAGGTGCCCTTGACCCTACCCTGTGGATGACACATGGGCAGGGGCAAGGGCACTCAAAGACAATGAGGGCCCTCATGGTTCTGAGGGCCCTCTACCCTGCCCATGTTGCTATGGACATGAGCAATGTCTATGGTGCCCAACTCCCTGACTCCCTCCCCCAATCCCTCCCCCACTCTTGGCTGGGCTCCCAGCCATCAGTCCCTTCTGACCTTCCCTCCAGCCAGGCCAGAAGAGACTGCAGACCCCAGCCTTGAAGACCTGCTTTTACAAGCACTGAGGCCAAGGGTGGGGCTTGGGGAGCAGGAAGGGGTGTGACTTCCTGCTCCCCAAGCCCCACCCCGGCATCAGTGCTTATAAAAGCGCATCTCTGAGGCTGGGGTCTGCAGTCTCTTCTGGCCTGCCTGGAGGGGAGGTCAGAAGGGACTACTGGCTAGGAGCCCAACCAGGAGTGGGGGGAGAGGGAGTCAGGCACCCTAGACCTTGCCCATGTCCATGGTGACATGGGTGGGGTCGAGGGCGCTTGGAGGCAGCAGGAAGTCCTGCTGATTTTGCACCCCCATATGACCAGAAGAGTGGTGTCGGGGACAAGGGGTACCCTTTGTACCCTAGGTAGATATGCCACTGAAAAAAGCCCTCATAAATGCTTTACTGGCATCCCACACTACATTTATGTCTGTTCCTTTATTCAAATTTAGTTCAAAAAATTCTTGTAGCTTCCGATTTCCCCTTTTTAACAGTGTCTACTTTTTCAATAGTGCCTCATTTAATCTCCACCTTAATACACAACTTTTTGTTTTCCATGTAAATATTACTGCATTATGATCTGAACAGGTTTTAGAGCAAACACCATTCCTTTGCATATTTAACCCTACCTAATCAAACCATATCAATTCTTGAATGAGATTTATGTTTTTCACAGTAAAAAATTATATTCCTTGGCATTACTTTTTAAAAACCTTCTTAGATCTTACTGATTTAAGTTCTCTACCAAATAAAAAAACTGTTAGGAAGCTTACCTTCTGTAGTTCTGGTATTACTTCCAGATTTCCTTGTAGTTGCATCAAAATAACTCAATTAAAATCTCCCATTAATATAATGTTTTCACAGGTGAGTTCTAATAGTCTTTGTGCTAGCTCTTTATAAAATTGTAATTTGTATCATTTGGGTCATACATACTTACTAAAACAGTTTTAAGTCCTCCAATTGTAGTCTTTACCACCAATAACCTACCCATTTAATCCTTAAATATCAATTTTGGATCACATTATGCCTTATATTTAAAAAATCCACTCCTCTCTTTTTCTTGATATCAGCAAAAACAAAAATCTTGGCCCAAAAATTTATTGATCAGGTATTTCCTGTCTTGTTTTGTTAATCTGTGTCTCTTGTAGGCATATTATATCCATTTTTTAAAAAAAGGAAAATCTTTCTCCATGGGTTGCTAATGAATTAAGTCCATTAACATTCCAAGATAAATTTTGTAATCCATCATGTTTATTTTTGTAGTGGTGAATCAATATTTTTTATATTTACGAAGGAACTTTTCAATTTTTAAGATTTCCAAAATTAAAGTCTTTTGCCTTTAAAAGTAAATGAGATACCATTTTGAAAAATAGTCAGTCAGAAATCCATATTTTCTTCTCTCCGTCAACAGTCTGAATGGTATTTCCTTTAACAATATCATTTTCTTTTGATCAGTATTTAGGTTGTTTGCATAGTTTGCATAAAACCCACTCTGTTATGGATCTATAATTAAACTGGGCAAGGCAATCTCTTGGTAATTTCATCTGTTTAGCAATCTTGTTCCACATTGTTTCTTCTTTTACTCCTATTAATTGAGCTAACTTTGTTGTAAGGAGTTGTTTAATGTTGATCTTCACATTCTAAAACACTCTAAAATCCAGGGAATCTTCTCTTTGTCTATATTCCAACATAGCAAGCTGGTCTTGGAGTACCTCCTTTTCTTCCTAAAGGTGTAAAAACTTTTAGCCATCTTTATTTAATTTACTCTTCATTTCCTTAAACTCTTTTTCCAGCCTCTTAGTTACTGAATAAATAACCCCACCTCTGTTTGTTTTCTTGTCTATTTCTTGTAATGCTGTTGAACTCACCTCTGTCTTTTACTCACATTTCCAAATGTGGTTTGGAGTTTACTAAGAATCTGGACCAGTCTGCAACACTAGGGCCACTTCCGCATGGCCACGCTGGGGGTTGGGTTGGCGTACATGACGAACACTCGCACGAACACTCCCGGTAACGACCAGGAAGACGGCGCCGCGCTGTGCCGTCGCCCGATCGACTTACCTTCCCTGTGACCATCTGGCACGTCGCCGAGGCCAGGGGACACGCCCCCTGCCCTGTGCGACTGCTCCGGAGTTGCAGGGCAGGGTGTGTGTGTCCCCAGGCCTCGGCGACGCGCCAGACTGTCGCAGAGAAGGTAAGTCAATTGGGAAAGGGGGGAGGGATGGCGCCTTCCTGCCACCGTTTTCCAAAAACCTCGCTCGGGGAGCGATGTGGGAAAATGGCAGCTTTGCGACACGCCCCCCATGCGAACAGCTCCCTGGGGACGACATTTTTTCCATCCCTAGGGCGCTGTAAACGGCCCGTGCGGAAAGGGCCTAGGTTTTTCAGGGATTCGTGTCACCTTCTTTGGGGCATTTGACATAGAGAGGTGAAATACAGAGTCTCTTCTCACTTCCTGTTTCAAATTTTTAGGTATCACTGAATCCTGGTTACCAGCCATATAATTAATTTTTCAGATGACAATTACCAAATCTTCTTATCTCCTAATCAGAAACACCCGAAGTCACAGTTTCCCCCCCTTCCCCTTCCACAAATCTTTCAGTCCTCTATTTATCTTACTCTTCTGTTTTCTGTTTTTCCCCGCTGTTGGCTGTTTTCCACAGGGGCTCTGATGTACTTATGTACTCAAATCCTTTCATCTCTCTGCTCTCCACTCTGTATTTCCTTATTGACTCAGAGGATTTACGTCATAAGGTCAAAGGCTTACTCTTCCCATTCACTGTTTCTTGGAAGCAGCTAGAATTTCACAACACAGCAGTACACATCTGTCAAATTCCGCCTCCTTCTCAGATCCTCTGTCTGTCTGTCTCTTCCTCTCTGCTTACTTATGTAGATATTGTGCAGCAGGAACCAATCAAATCATCAAATTCTCATAAATTCAAAACCACATTTATTTATCTTCTAATAGATAGGTTTTGTTCACAAAGTTTCAGCAGTATTTTCTTTCCTTTTATATTGAACGGTTATTGTTTGTATCCCTTTGCTTCATTTTAAAAAGTTTTTAGCTATCACAGTTAGTGAATGGATCTTTCATTTTCATCTTTCATAGTGAATGGATCTTTTCTTACAAAACAACCAGAAATTTACACTTCATGGTCACATCAAGTTCTGAGATAACTTCTTTTTATCCCTCTTCATTCCAAATATTCCAGCTACAAGAAACCTGGGTTGAAATAGCTTTAATGTTCTTCAAGATTCCTCAACAGGGCTTAGCAAAGATGACAGTCCATCTCCTGGGGCTTCAACTCTAGGGAAGAAGGAATGGTTCTCCAACCTCTTCCCAAGGTGACCCCTTCCTGGAGAAATGTGAGTAATCTCAAGTGCCTCTCCTTGATCTGGAGATGGCAGATCAGGTCTGAGAAAGCCTCTAGACCTGAAAACTCTCTTCTGGGTTCCTACACTCTCACCGAGGAGCTGCAGCTTGTCTCAAGTTTAGACCAGAAATCTGGCCAAAGCTTCCTTTATTGAGTCAATCCATCTTAGGTTAGATCTTCCTCTTTTCCTGTTGCCTTCCATTTTTTCCTTACATTACTGTCTTTTCCAATTATTTTCTCATGATGAGACCAAAATACTATAATTTCATTTTAGCTTCTAGGGAGAATCCAGACTTGATTTGATCTAAAAATCCCTTATTTGTCTTTTTGGCAGTCCATGGTATCTGTAAAACTCTCACCCAGCACCATATTTCAAATGAATCAATTTTCTTCTTTTCAGCTTTCTTTATTGTCCATCTTTCATATTAATTCATAGCAATGGGAAATATCATGACATGAATTATCCTCATTTTGAAGAAGATGTTTGGATTTATATCTCCCTTTCTCTCCTGTAAGAAGACTCAGTGGTGCTTACAGATTCATTTTCCTTCCTCTCCCCACAACAGACACCTTGGCTCATTCCGCACATGCAGAATAATGAACTTTCAAACTGCTTTCAGTGCTCTTTGAAGCTGTGCGGAATGGCAAAATCCACTTGCAAACAGTTGTGAAAGTGGTTTGAAAATGCATTATTCTGCGTGTGCAGAAGGGGCCCTTGTTAAGTAGGTGGGGCTGAGAGAGTTCCAAAGAACTGTGACTAGCTCAAGGCTACCCAGCAGGAATGCAGGAGTGGGAAAACAAATCTGGTTCACCAGGTAATACTCTGCCACTCATGTGGAGGTGTGGGGAATCAAACCCGGTTCTCCAGATTAGAGTCCACCTGCTCTTAACTGCTACACCATTCTGGTCTCCAGTAAAACTTCCTTATACTTAAAGATCTTTTCTAGCTCCTTCACGGCTGCCCTTCCAAGTCTCAGTCTCCTTTTCCTTCTGACTACAGTCTTTCTTTTGGTTAATAACTGAACCAATAGAAAACCTTTAACAATTTTAATTTCTTTGTTGTTTCCTTAAAAGAGTACAGTTTTAGAGTACCAAGGTAATGGAATTGAAGAAATAGCTTGTAATAACTTGTAATGAAGCCATACCTCTGTTTTCATGAGGGAGGCCCAGCAATGAAGTATCATAATTACAGTGACAAAGTGTAGAGAAAAAATAAGGGACCGAAGAAATTCCGTACATGTGCAAGTTTGGTAACAAAATGAAGAGGCCGAGGAAGAAAACACCCTGCACAACAATACAGTGGGGCTAAAAAGAATCTTAACTAACTTCACAGAATTCGATATTGTATAATCAACATCTGTATTAAGCTAGAAAGCCAACAGGGATGGGGCTAACCAGTATCAACAGCAGAGGGTATGTACATAGTCAGTTGGATATAGTTACACAGCAAGACTTTTGTCCAGTTCAATTCTGTTTCTGTGCAGTTACTCATAACTGGTTGTGACAAAATGTGCATGAGGATCCCTATCCAAATAGTCATCTTATTCAACTTTTATGACAGTTTCTTCATCTGGATGTGCATTTCTGTCCACGCCTATCCCAACTAGTCAACTGCTCAGTATTGAAACTAGAGTTAAACACCATTTTTTTATTCAGTTCCGGTATTTAAAAACCAGAAATTTTTGGGAAAGCCAAATAAAGCTGATAATTATCAATAAAGCTGATAATTATAATTATCAGTTTTTATTCAGCTTTTTACTGAAATTTCTGGGTATGCAAAACCTGAACTCAAATATTGCCAAATAAAAAAAAGAATGTGCTCCCCCCACCATTTCTTGAATCCTTGTAGACTTGGGAAATAATGGCAGTGGTGGTGGTGGGGGGGAGTGGAGCTTCAACTGAATGCTGGACCTGGAAAGCAGTGGCAGCTAAACCTACTTAGCTTCTGAGATCTGATGAAATTGGGCTAACCTGGGCTATCCAAGTCAGGGCTTTATGGAATATTGGTCAGAACTCATGAATATGTTTCAGCACTAATTTTGAAAGCTCCAGCTCTGAGGGAAATAAATCCCATTAATTTCAACAGAATGGCTTCTATGTATTGGTTCAAATATTTCATGAGATGAGCTATCTCTGTTGGTCACTAGTGGTTCCAGTATTCCTGGAATTCACCAGAGGAACAAACTTTGGTTTAACTGGTTTAATGAAACAGCTGATCTACGTCATGAGCTATTCTCCTATTCAAGAGTAGGTTAGGCCAGGCAGTTTCTTGCCTATCTCCTTTTGAACAATACCATCCTAGCTTGAAAACCAAGCTTCCTGTCTCTATTTATCCTCACCTGCCCATGAAGTGTGCTGAGAAGTGCTCAGTTTCATCCTCCTCCTTCAGCATGCTGCACAGACAGCTACAGATTTGGTTGAGGCTGCTTAGCACTCAGGGAGTTGCCTCCACACACAGCTCACCATAGAATAAATGACAGGCTGTTCATCCATCACTGCCTGATGCTTCAGGGTCTCACAAAATTCACCCTTCCTATAATGAGCAACCCACTCTATTCCTGCCAATTCATGTTATGGCCTAACCACTCCAAAGACTCGGCCTAATTATCCCATCCTTTCTGAGGCAACATGAAGCAGACCAGAAGAGTCTCCAAAAGCACTAATCAGAGGAGACCAAGAAAATTCCTGCTTGGCCCCAGAGAAACCACTTAATCCCATGTTCTCCCTAAGGAGGGTGAATGGCTAACATCACAGAGCAAATGCTTTACTAGTGTGAGGGACTGGAGAGCAATTAGCAGTGCCAGCCAGCCAATCAGGGCCTTGTACCTTATTTGCTTTTCAAGGGCCATGAATTAATTTTGTGACAGTTCTTCTAATCCATTTTCAAAAAGCACAACTTGAAAGAAAATCATGGACTATTATGAGAATAAGATAGGGGAAAGAAACTGTAGAAGGGAGCTGTAATAATACAGATATCATTGCCATACAAAAAAGTTGTGGCGGTGGCAGTTCCAAAGTAGAGTTTTCCAGCATTTTTTAATTTCTAAGATGGAAAAAAGTTTCCTTTGCTCTGAAGTTAATCGAATCCTAGCAAGTCTTCAGCATGGAAGAAAAAAGAGAGCAGCTATTATCACAAAGGGAGATGTGTTACTGTTCTTATAATGAGTAAATGCAATTATAAAAAAAAATGCACAGGGAAAAGGCCCACTGAAAAATACTTAGCACCAACGAAAAGACATCTCATTTTGCGTTCTGTTTCAGCTCTCTTCCTGAAATTTTAATTTGCACTCTGCTAACTGGTAGAAACACAAAACTCACTGCGAAGTTCCTCTTTACAGTACAAGCGATTCTCAATATTAGAGCACCATAATGTATAATGCTGTGATCAGTGTCTATGCTGATACTAGCTTTCATTTCTGGTTTTCAGTTGGATGAATGCTACTATATTCTCCAGCATGAACAAAATATGAAGTGGAATGATACAGATTGAAAGCGTGGATCAATGGAAGTCAGAAGGGTGGATCTGACCATGTGTTTCTCTCTCTCTTTTGCCTTGCTTCATAAATCCACCCTTGCCACAGTAGCCTTGTTCACATGTTACAGTGAATACATGTATATCCTGCTTGTGCATGCATACATCACTTGCAGCCCAATCCAGATTGAGGAGGGTGGAATGGGCTGTGGCAGTGGCACATTTGCCCTCCCCAATGATGTGAGGGGCATGTATGCCAGTGGAGAGAGCAAGCAGACTAGTGGATGGGGCCACGCAGCTCCATGGCACCCAAACCAAGAAGGGCCACTCCCAGAGCACACCAGCGCAGTGGCGGGCAAGCCAGGGGCGTTCCCTGGGGGGAAGCCACCTTTAATCAGCTTCCACTGGACTTTCAGTCTGGCAATGCCTCTTTGACTTATGCCATGGAAACTTCCAAAGGAGTTTTTCCAGGTGGCAGTGGGGTGGGTGGGTTTCTCTCACTGCTTGCTGCACCGCTTGTAGCTCCGTTGGAGGGGCACTGCTCTTTTTGAACCAAAACAACCAGATATTATCTGGGAGACTTGTTACTGATGTCATTCCAACTATAGTTTCATGTGTTCGTATCTACCCCTATTAACAGCATTTTGTACCAAGTAAACCTTCCAAGTTGTTCTTAGGGGCAACTTCACATAGAACTTGATATAGCAATCCAGCTTTGAGGCATGGTAGCTTGGAGGAGCACAACCAAATCAGCCGAGTCTAGAAGGAAGAATAGGTTTTTGACTGGAAGGTCAGTCTCTCATTGGTTTCAGGTACATACATAAATGCTCCCAAGTCACCACCAACCCAGAGCAACCGCAGCAAGGAGCTTTTAAGACAAGTAAAAAGTACAAAAGTAGAGTTCGTTTGCCATTGCCTTCCTATGCAGGGCCTTCCTCAGTGCTCTCTCATCCTAGTACCAACAAGATCCAGATATACCATGCCACCCTCCCTCAGAGGCTCACTTGGGCCAGAGTATGCCCGGTACACACTCTGTGTTTTCCACACACACACCCTCCATGGTGCCCTCACTCCACGGTGCCACCCTCTCCCCACACACACATTCTTACCTTCCATAAACAGTGCAGGCTGGAGAAGCAGCCAGTTCCCTTTAGGCCGAAAACGGGAAATGTAGTGCCCACCAGGCCATTTTCAGCCTGAAGGGAACAGACTGCTTCTCCACCCTGCACTGTTTATCAAAGGTTAGTGTGTGTGTGTGTGTGTGGGGGGGGGGGTATTTTGAAGGCTATTTTGGAAAAGAATAAGTTTCAAATTGTCTTAATAAATTGGTGTAGGCCTTTTAGCGAGATGGCTGTAGAGCAAGATGGTATACACTGTGAAGGGGGCACCACGGGGGGGGGCAGGGGGCACCACAGGGGGCACCACGGGGGGAAGCGGGCAGGGCGAGGGAGCAATTTTCTGTCCCCAGGCCTGCGCCCGGTGCAATGCGCACCCCCTGATCCCCTGGTAGCTCTGCCACTGCCCTCCCTTCATCAGTTCTAGCAGCCAGTATAACCTCCGTGTTGACTGAAACGAATTTCAGCTTGTTTTCCCACATCCACATCATCCAAACATTGGTTAAACTGAAATGTAGGACAGTTTTTGTGTGTGTTTTGCTGTGACTTCCTACATGTACATGTCTCAATAGAGTTGTACTTAACAGTTCTTACAGGCTTCTGATTACATAAATGTTAAGATGTTGCTGGAATGTTAAGACATTGACCACAATTCAAGTTTGAAGGAAACTCTAATGTGCTTTAAAGTATGTTTAGCTAACTATTTTCACGTGATTCTGCTTCTAGCTGACTCAGTGAGAACACTTTGAAAAGGGGCAGAAGGAAAAGAAACAGAAAGGCGGCAAAAATGAAATAATTTTCGTAGGGTTATTTGAAGGCTATTTTGGGAAAGAATAATTTTCAAATTGTCTTAGTAAATTGGTGTAGGCCTTTTAGCGAGATGGCTGTAGAGCAAGATGGGATACACTGTGAAGACTCTAATTTACTTTCTGGCCGGGCAAAGCACTCCCAGGCACTCAGCATATTATCCATCTTTTGTCTCTGCTGTGTTGGATGATTGACAACTCTTCCTACAGCCCTGAAAAATGATGCACTCACAGTAAATGTTGGCAAGGTCCAGCACCACTCAGCAGCCTTTGGTCTGAGACAAGTCATAGCTATATCCTGTTTTCCTCCTGAATGAATGCATCCTCTGCAGTATTTTCACACGTCCCACCTTCCCTGGTCTGCAAGCTCCGAAAGAAACGAGGCTGACCCTCCCTCCATAGGTGATCTTCCACTATAGCAAACTGACGGGAGCTCCAAGGAGCCTTATGCTTTCATTGATCCCATGCATGTGCACCTGCTGATGCCAATGGCATAGTGGACAACTATAGCCAGTTTTTCCTCCTAAGTTCTGCTAGTCTTCCTGAATGTTTCCAGTGTTCTCTTCTTCAACTCTGAAGCATGTTTTGTTTTGAGAACAAAGAAGGGGGGTGTTGAACCTGGAACCTTTCTAAAACAAGCCAAGGAGCAGCAGTGGCATAGTGGTTAAGAGCAGGTGTACTCTAATCTGGAGGAACCAGGTTTGATTCCCCACTCTGCCTCCTGAGCTGTGGAGGCTTATCTGGGGAATTCAGATTAGCCTATACACTCCAGCACATGCCAGCTGGGTGACCTTGGGCTAGTCATAGCTTTTTGGAGCTCTCTCAGCCCCACCTACCTCACAGGGTGTTTGTTGTGAGGGGGGAAGGGAAAGGAGTTTGGGTCTCCTTACAGGAAAGAAAGGGGGGATATGTATCCAACTCTTCTTTCTTTCTTTCTTTCTTTCTTTCTTTCTTTCTTTCTTTCTTTCTTTCTTTCTTTCTTTCTTTCTTTCTTTCTTTCTTTCTTTCTTCTTATTTTGGAAGGTTTTTTTACTCCTGCCAGATACACTGGAGAAATCGGTGGGGGAAAGAGGATAACCATATTTATAAAAACCGGGCAAGGCAGAATTGAAACTCCTCTTTTAATTTTATTGGGGGGGAGGGGTTAAACACAAATATGGTTATTGAAAATGTGCATGTACATAGAATTTTAAATTGATTTTTCAGTGATCCTAAAATTCAGTGTTCCTGGATTTTTTCCCTAATGATGCTGTTAGCAATTTGTGAGCAAACTGTGATCCAAATAGATTATGTGGTAGGATATCCCTGATTCTGTTGAAACCAGTGGAACTTGTTTCCAAGTAATGGTTTGGATCTCCCAGAATGTTTCTGCAAATGGAACAATTTCTTCTTGTGGAGCAGGATATCTTCTCCCATCCCACTGCAGTGCAGGGTCTCCAAAATACTTCTCATTATCAGTTTCTGTAACATTTTAACTTAACCTGTTGCTATAAGAAACTCTTCTACAAGTCATAAGTTAATTTTATTTAATTCCAAATTTATCCAATTAATCTATTTTTAACTAACGATCTTCAAGGCATCTAGTATCAATGAGGTCCTTTCAGCATGCAGTGCTTAACCTGTAGCCATCAGCTTCGGAATGGGTTTTCCTCACTTTTTTTGTTTAAATGGGATTCTCTTGCTGTGAAGTATCTCCAGCCAAGGCAATTTCCAGTTTCATCCACACATTCTCTCCGTGCAACCTCCAATTGGGGTGGTTGCGATCTGCTGGCTCCCCCACCCCCATTGCCATCTTGAATCTAACATTGTTTTGCTAGCCTATGTAAATTGTATGTAGATTTAACCTTTCTATTGCTCCATTGATTGAACAGCAGCATTAATTTTTTTAAAGCTCACTTGATCATTCCAAATTGCTGCCCTGAAGAGTGGGAATAACTGTTGTTGGATGGGCAGGGAAAGTGGGGAGGAGCAACGAAACCCAGCCAAATGCATGCTGTCTCCCTTTGCTTTCCCTGAGGAGGGAGAGGAAAAGTCACACTTTCAGAGCTTTTGGAAACTACAGAGATTCTTTGATCTGAGGCATGGTGAGTTCAGGAAAGGGGAAAATGTGTGTGTGTTACAGAGAATGTACACTCAATGTAAAGCAGATCATAGGTGCGTAGACTGTGGTTGGGATCTTTTTAGCCCCCTCAATGCCTCCAATTCCTCAATTCCCTTGCATTGTGCTGACGTGGGGCCCTGTCTAATCTGGAGCCTATCCCTTGCAAAGCCAATGGCTCATTTGTACCAATAACCCATTTATACATTTCAACCAAGCCAGAAACTGCTTTCAGCTGAGTGGAATCTGAACTCTTGTGCCTCACGTCTTTCAATGCAACATTGCCCGGGTGTTACAAAAGGCCATTAAACATAAAGTACATTAATCCCACCGTCTCTGTGAAAAGATGTCACACAAAACAAAATCATGTTGTTCCATATGCCATTGTTGGGCAGCTTTTGTACTCTGAATTCCTTCGGCACTCCGGCGCGATACAAAGCCCACCACAGTCAATGGGAGGATTTTGATCAGCTCCCTGAAGTGCTTCTGCTTGTCTTCTATCAGTGTTCTAGCCATGTCAGTTTTTGTTTTCAAATCCCATTTGCATGTGTTCAGCTAAATGAGGCAGGTGCATTATATGAATAATGACAATACCTGGATGAATTGAGGCATAAATCCTCAATCCCCCAAGGAAGCATTTCAACTTGGGTTGCAGATGCTACCTGGCAACTTCACTGTGTTTGAGAGAACAGATTCAGTAAACTAGAGGGAGATGGGGAGAGAGAGAGAGAAATAAATATACATATGTGTGTGCGTGTGCCACCAGGTCACAGTTGATTTATGGTGACCCTAAAGGGTTTTCTAGGCACGAGACATTCAGAGGTGGTTTGCCATTGCCTGCCTCCATGTCACAACCCTAGTAGTCCTTGGAGGTCTCCCATCCAAATACTAGTCATGGCTGACTGCTTAGTTTTTGAGATCTGAAAAGATCAGGGAAGTTTGGGGCTATCCGGGTCAAGGCAGATATGTATATCCTTACCATTTAAAAATATCCATCTTAATTCTTCTTCGAGATTCACTTCTATGGTCTTTCCCTCATTTAATATCATTCCTTGTACCAGTGTTTTCCATTGTGCTTCTAAGTGCCTTACATCTTGACTTTTTGGAAAAACTGAAAGTATTCATAATAAGCACACCTCTTCTGGCCTTTAACAGAAATATGGTCAAATGTAGGCGTCCCATGGGTGATCATTTAATTATTGAGAATTTTTCTTTATTTTTCAATATTTTTCCCCAACAAGTGCTGTTTCGGGCCTATACACTAAATAATCCAAACAGCTATATCAACTTAAGATTTCCAATATGATTTTTTTTTCTCTTTGACTTTCAGATTATCTTCTGTAAAAACTTACTTACATTAGATTTGGGATAAATTTCCACTCAAAATGTCCACCCAAAATCCAATCTAGGAGTAAAAATACTAGCATTGTTATGGGGAGGGCAATTTCTTTTTTCCAAAACTAGCTTTATAAAATGCAGTCATCAATTCCTCTTCTTCTGTTTTTACCTCTTTAAAAGATGGGATTTCTCTTTCATTTTATTTTTCTCTGAAGATAAATCAATTCACTCTTTACTAACTTTTTGTTATACAGCACAGGGTGGTGCGCTCACCAGAGGGTTTGGGAAGACATTGACTCTGAACATTTACATAAACATTAAAACATTTCACTCATAAAATGTAGTTCCTAAGGAAAAAAATGAAGCAACTGCTTAATGTTTTAGTTGATTGTTGAAAAGCCTTTTACAGTGCAATCCTGATGGGGCACTCCACGGTGGCCAGAGACACCGCCTCCAATCAGGGATGGAGCGAGGGGGAAAAGCATCTGGTGCACTGGTGCTTTCTCCACCCCTACTCTGCCCCAGAACGCCCCATCTCACCCCAGAATGCCCCCGTCCTGCCACACCCCCAGAATGCCCTCGCCACACCCCCATAGGGGCGCTCGCCCAATGTGTCACATCCCCCCGCCCCCTTGGAGCTATGCTTCTGCCTCCAATGGAAGTCCAGGTGGTGTAGCAAGCAGCGGGGCAAAAAAAACACTGCTACAAGGAATGCTCCATAGGAAATAATGATTTATGCCACATGTTATCATGGCATAAGTCATCAGCCTGAACCAAGGGGTATCTTGGGCTGAGAGTCCAGTGGAAGCTGATTAATGCCCCTGCCTGCTCTCAGATGTGCTGGCATTCATATTTAGGCTGGTGCAGCTCTGGGGCAGAAGGCCACTTTTGGGTTGGTCCACCTCCCTGTTGGCCCTCCCGGCTGTCTTAAGTGCCACTTATGCCAATGGGCTGGGCAGACATGCCAGTGGAACCCCGCACTGGTTCCAAGAGCCACTTTGTCCCCCCACATTTGGACTGGGCTGTCCACCTTGTCTTTGAAAACATGAACCTGTCTTATAGTGAGTTAGACCATGTGCAGAATAATGCACATTCAATCCACTTTCACAATTGTTTGAAAGTGGATTTTGCTCTTCCGCACAGTAAAATCCAGCTTCAAGGTGGATTGAAAGTGCATTATTCTGCATGTGCGGAAGGGGCCTAGGTAGTGTGTTGTCCACATCGACTGGAAGCAGCTTTCCAACATCTCAGGAACATACTTTTCATATCGCCTGCTACTTGATCCTTTTGCCTGGAGGTGCAACAAAACATCAAATCTGGACCTTTTGCATGCAAAGCACATGCTCTCCCAACTGAGCCACAGCCTCTCCACAGCCCTTTCCCTTCAGCTAATCATTTAATGTTACATTGATTTCCATTCTACTGAAATTGGTGTCTCATATTATAGTGAAGAATGTTTAATTTAAATTAAAGTTTAGTCAACAAAACACACCCTGCAGTGTTACAAGGAAAAACAACCTTTAGTATTTTAATTTTTTTAGCTCCTATTATCTAACTCACAAGGCCCAGAATAATCTTTGAAATAAGCAAAGGGGCTTTTAGTGAACTTTATCCTCAATTAAAATTTGTCTTTGTTTTTAAAAGTTGCCTCCCTTCCTGTACACTAACTGTAGAAGCCTTTGTGGATTAATCCCTGGATTGGACAGATGAAATCTTATAGATCCTGTTTCTGCACTAATATTAGAAACCTAAAAGTCAACATAGATTGATTAGAGCAGATATTGGTGACATTTCTTCTTTTAGATGCAGAATGGTCTGAGCCATAAAGACAGTTTTTTACGCTGTTATATTCTTCCTACTGCTCATAATGTGATTGCTATCTGTCCTTTCTAACGGAGGTGATTGGGTCATTCACTAAGTCTCTTGAAAGGTTTCTCTAGTGTTAGGCCACATTCTGATTGTTTATATTTCCAAGGAATCTGCTGAATGTTTATGATTTTGAACTGAATGATAGAAGAAGAGAATGAATGGCCCCTTCTGCACACGCAAAATAATGCGTTTTCAAACCACTTTCACAACTGTTTGCAAGTGGATTTTGCCATTCCGCACAGCTTCAAAGAGCATTGAAAGTAGTTTGAAAGTGCATTATTCTGCATGTGCGGAATGAGCCAATGATAGAAGAAAAGAGTCTGGATTTATACCCCACTTAAAGCAGCTTACAAATTCCTTCCCTTCCTTTCCCCACAATCGACACCTTGTGAGGTCGGTGGCCTGGTAGGTGGGAGAGTTCTGAGAGAACTGTGACTAGCTCTTGTCAATTTCCTAGATGTGCCTGCCATTTTATGGGCTGCTGCAGAGATTCTCCTGCCTCTGCCATTTGGTTTTCTCTGCTTGCAGCTCATCTGCGTGTAATTTTGCTGTAAAAAGTAGATGAATAATGTTTGTTTTGCCTGGCGATCCCGTGCATGTGCTGTTTTTCTTTTTCTTTTGTT
This sequence comes from Sphaerodactylus townsendi, assembly GCF_021028975.2. Taxonomy (NCBI): domain Eukaryota; kingdom Metazoa; phylum Chordata; class Lepidosauria; order Squamata; family Sphaerodactylidae; genus Sphaerodactylus; species Sphaerodactylus townsendi. The sequence goes on along the minus strand of NC_059425.1, from coordinate 168,479,934 downwards.
TTGAGCGGGGTTTCTTCGACACTATGATGACATGACTCATATTTCTGTTGTGTGGAAAAGGCTGATGTGTAGAAAGAGAGGCAGAAGGGATGCAGCACAGCCATTATCCAGAAAGGTAGTTCTACAGAAATTCATGACTCTGTTCTATGTCCCAACTGATATTCACAGTCCAAGCTGTTGCATAAATAAAGTCAAATACCCTCTCCTGGTGTCTCTGTCACTAATGAAGAATGTATATAGTCAGAGAGCCAGTATTTATAGTATGGCGGGGTCACTGGACTAGGATCTGTGAAACTATGGCCGTTTCCACACTGCCACGGTAAGCGTTGGGTCGGCGTACATGATGCCGACCCAACCCCTCTGGGACTGTTCGCATGAACGGTCCCAGAACCTCCCGGGACGACGGCGCTGCACTGTCGTCAGGTCGACCTACCTGCTCTGCGAGCCTCTGGCAAGTCGTCGAGGCCAGGGGACATGCCCCCCTGCCCTGCGCAACTGCTCTGGAGTTGCAGGGCACAGGGGGGGTGTCCCCAGGCCTCGGCGATGCGCCGGAGGGCCGCAGAACAGGTAGGTGGACCGGACACGGGGGAGGGAAGGCGCATTGGAACCGCTGCCGTTCGCACGGCAGCAGCTCCAAGCCGCCGTTTTCCATAAAACTCGCTTGGGAAGTGAGGTTGGAAAACAGTGGCTTTGCGCTGCTCAGCGGCTGCGAAGCAGCTGCGCCCCCTGTGCGAACGGCTCCCTGGGGACGGCGTTTTTGCTGTCCCCAGGGCGCCGTATTTGGCCCGTGCGGAAAGGGCCTATGGTAGAAGTCTCGACTCTGCTATGGATCTCACTGGTTGACATTGTTCCAGTCAGTCTAACTTACCTCAGAATTATTGTGGTGCCTGGAGATCTCCCAGAATTACACTGATCTCCAGACTGCAGCGATCAGTACTATTGGATAACATGGCAAGCTTTGGAGATGGCAAATCCCTTCTGAACTTCCTCTCCTCACTAACATCTGCCCCCGCCAAACGCTGACCTCAAATCTTTTGGACTTTCCCAAGCTGGGGCTGGCAAACCTAAAATGGGGAAATGAAGGACTGTTCATGACACTTGGAGCTACTTGAAGGAAGTGTTGGATACAAATTTATTAAAGGGATAAATCAATTATGGAAATATTTTAACCTCACAAACAGCAGGCAGGGAAATGAAATTTGGAGGGAAAAGATGCCAGATTGTGTGTTTTGTAATACTAGATGCTAGCAGAAAAAAAGCCCTGAATAGCTTGATCTCATCAGTTCTCAGAAGCTGAGGAGGGTCAGCTTAGTTAAGATTTGGATGGGAGACCACCAAGGAATACCAGGGTTGCTATGCAGAGGAAAGAAACGGCAAACCACCTCTGCTAGTCTAGCCTTGAAAACTCCATAAGGCTTCACCGTGAATTAACTGTGACTTGACAGCACTTTATACACAGACACACACACCAAGAGGAAAGAGGAACTTGGGAAAACCTCACTATTTGAGGGGTAACCAGGCATCCTTCATAATATGCCTTAGTCTTGCCCCGGTCTGTACTGTAAAACTATATCCCTTCATATATAACAAATGAACAAATGTAATGATTTTCCACTTTGTTCCTGGGCAACCAAGTTATGTTAGAAGACTAAAACGAAGCAGGTTTAATCTATTTTGATGGGTTTTTCATTATGGATTTCATGTGCCTTTTTCCATGCCCTTTCCTCTGTGAGCAGAGGCTTGGGAAATAGTATACATTAGACTTCAGGAACTGTGTCGAAGAAAATCAAAATTGAACTCACAACTCTGTTTTATTCCAGAGCTGAGTTCCCCCTCCCCACAGGGGAGGGATCCTCAATATTGGCCTCAGAACTAACCTACCAATTTAAAAAAACAAAATGAAGTGGTTTGGATGGGCTTGAGAAAAGCTACGGAAAGGCAGAAGGGAAGGGGGAGAGGGAAAAAATCGAGATTGTAATGAAACCGCAATTGCAGCCTTCAAACACGGGAGGAACTGTCACTATTCTGTACTGTTAGAAAAGTGCAACGTGATGCAAGGTGACAATTGGAAGATGTATGTGTCGACGTCCTATTTTGTTGCCTGCAGACCAGAACTGAATAAACTACAGAGTGTACTGTCGGTTTGATGATTTAAAGGCCTGTTTGTAAGGGGAAAAAAAAAAGATCACTTTAGCAATATTCAGGCAGTCCAGACATATGATTTGTTGAACCCACATATATGCTACACAGTTTTGGATTGCTCTGTGTCTGTGTTTTCCAGGAGTTAAAATGTGTGGGTGCTTGGCTGTAGAATGGTACGTATTGCATTGCAAATATATGTTCCTAAAAGCAAATATACGAGGGCAGTGAAAATACAAATTTGGGTAGGATTAAGCTGGCCGGGGCAGAGCAGATGGAACTATTATGTGTCTGCCAGTGGCTTGGGCAGAAGGCAATAAAAACATAATTTCCCTCCCTACATTGAGAAAGCTTAAACTGGTGTTCGTTGCTGGATCTGAGCAGATGGAAGTGGCTGGCAGACTCCTTCACAAATTGGTGTTGATATTAATTTTTTAAAAAGGATAATGTTTGTGACCAGGGAAAATTGTGGGGATTCAAATAGCGCTGCACTGTATGGCCCTGGTAGGGGGAGGGAGTCATTGTGCGTAAGAAAACATATGCCCATACGCACACACAGCAGCAACATGTGGATAATAGAAGTATTAATGTGATACTTTTGTTTTACTTGAGAGTAAATCAACTGTTCCTTAAACCAACTATCAAGCATGTATACTCTCATCTGAAGTCATAGCTTCCAAAGGACAATGCTATAGCATGTTAAACAACTGCAAGAAGGAACAGTTGAACGAGGACATCTTTATCTACTTTGCCATCCAGTTTTCTAGTCCAGTATGGAGCAGGGATGCCAGTCTCCAAGTGGGACCTGGGGATCCTGAGGAATCATTTCCAGACAGTAGAGATCTTTTTTGCTGGAGAAAATGGATGCTTTGGGGGTTGGGATTGTATGGCATTGTACCTTACTGAGGTCCCTGTCCTCTTCAGAATCCATCCCCAAATTTCCCAACCTGGATTTGGCAACCCTACTGTGAAATTGCATTTCGTTTTTTTAAAAATGAGGACTACCACATTATGCAGATGAGATCTTCAGCAAAGGGTCTGTGAGACAAACAGCCAAGGCTTTTAAAATCTGTAATAAGACATAAAATGTGTAGTTCCAGGAAAAGGGTAATGTGCAGTTCCAAAAGACATGTGTGTGGTTCACACGTGTGCAGTGCTGTCAGATCCCCAGTTATGAGGACATTCCACTCTATATTGGCTTCTCAGTGTCATTGAATTTGACTCTAAACAAAGGGGAAGTCAGGTCTACCATGGGCTGGAACCATGGTTGGGGAAGGAGGCCAAGTCTCCCCAATACAGATCATGGAAGAAAAGCGAAAAAAGTTCCAGGCAGCACCCAGATCCACATGTGTGCATATAAGGAAAAGATATGTTGCACAGACATACATAATGCACACCAATTGCAATTACATGCCACTGTGCATTTTCCCAAAAAAATTTTTTCAAACACAAACAAAACAGCCCAGCAAATAGTTGCTAGTTTTTCTCACTTTTAAAAGTGATGCTGTCAGTTTTCCAAGCCCAGTATTGGGCTACATGTAATAGTAATTTATGGTTCCAATGGAGAAAACAGGAAATGAAATAGAAGGAAAGGAAGGAAATAGAGACTTGCAAGTGGAGTAAAATCGGTTCTGGCATGTGAAAATGGAAAGTAAAAGTGGCAGTGAACAGGGGTGTAACGTGGACAGGGCAAGCCAGGGCTCTTGCCCTGGGCACCAGTGGCCTGGAGGTGTACTGGCTGCCGCCCCCGCTGCCAAGTCCCACTGCTGCATATTAGCCTGAATGTTAGTAACTATGGAAGAGGCAGGCAAGCAGCCGGTAAGACACTGGGGGTGGGAACAAGGCCAAAGAGGGAGGAGGCACCCCTCTGCTGGCCTTGTTCGCATCTCCTCCCCCAGTGTTCTCTCTTGGCCACTTGTCTTCTTGCATAAACATAATCGAATTTAAATAAAACTTTGGGCTTTGTGGCAACAACAAGAAGGGGGTAGGGGGTAGGGGGAAAGAGAAACATTCCCCACTACCACTGCTACTGTCACAAAGCCCAAAAGTTTTTTTCAGATTTGATTATGTTTATGTACAAAACCAAGTGGCCAAGGAAGCATACTGGGGGCGGGGACAAGGTCAGCGAAGGAGCGCCTCTTCTTCCTTGCATTGCTTGTGTCAGACTCTCGAACGTGGAAATAACAGAGACCATAGGAAAGTCCAAATGCAGTTTATTCCAGGTGATGCGAAGAGTAACAATGTAAAGCAGAATCTGAGCTAGAGAGCTCAGATCCAGGACTTATATCTTTTAATCCCCCCCCACCCGTTTCACCTCACACCAAATGTCCATTACAGTTTCTACTACAAAGCTACAAAGAACCTGGGAACCTTTCACGCCTCTTTGAAGATGGGCTGGCGCCAGGAGATTGCTAACAGGAGATTGCTAGGAAGGGAAGAGGGAAACAGGAAAACAATTGCAAATCACACACAGCAAGACATCAAGATACTGATAGGCATGGTCCTGACAGCTTGCTTCCTTGCCCCCTCCCAAGTTCTCTCACTTGCTTGTTTGCATTTAGTTTGAGACTCCGGTGAGGAGCAAGGAAGAGACTGGGAGCAGGGACGAGGGCAGGGAGGGCATCACATGATCTTCCCACCTGCCAATGAGAAGTAGCTCTGAACAGCTGTTAGTGTTTAAACTGCCCGTGCTCACACAGCCCACTCACTCTTGCTACTGCTGGCTCTGAAACTGAGCTCACTGTGATGTTGTGCTACTGTGTTCTTACTGGGTTTCTGTGGCGCAGTGTGTGTGGGCTCTCCTGCTGGTAGCTGAAGTTCTCTCTGCGTTCTCTATTATGGATTCATTCTGCAGGAATTGTTGCTGTGGCTGGTTTCAGCAGTGTGGAGCTGGGGGGGGGGGTACCACTTGGACCTGAAGCGGGGGAAGAGGGAGGGCTCTTGCCTGCTTGCCGAGGTTGGGTGCATGATTTATGCTTGTGTTTAAAGATACCAACGCTGGAGGGGTGTGTGTGTGCAGGGTAGACTTACTGGCTACAGTCCTGGCCTAGTGGGCTGGCACCTGTCCCCTGGGGAGGAACCTCTTTTAAGACAGAGGTCAGAGCAGAACATCATTAGGGTGTGGGGAAGGTTGGGTTTCTTGTTTGTCTAAGGTTTGTGTGTTATATTGTGAATTTTGTTTGAGGTTAGGGTTTCATTTATGTAAAATACTGTATGTTGTGCATTATGTTTTTGGTTGTTCTAACGTTGGGCTAATTTAAGAGCAGCACTGGAGTCGGGGGGGGGGGGAGGTACAGGGTGGACTTGCCGGCTACCGACCTGGCCTAATGGGCTGGGACCCTGGGGAAGGATCTCTTTTTAAGATAAAGGTAAAAATATAATTTTGAGCTAATATTATTCTACCGTTATTCAAAAGATGGGTGTCGGATGCTTGTGGGGGAGTGCAATTTCAGTTCTCACCCCATGCGCCCCTTCCTGTAGAAATGCCTCTGGCAATGAAGGGAACAAATAGGAACCAGGAGTGGTTGAGATTGGACCAGAATTTCCCCTTCTTCAGAGCTGCCTCTGTTTGGGCTCTACATGAAAGCAAGGGTACACTTCTTAAAACAAAGGTGACCTGTATTCAGAAGTTGCTGAAGTGCTTTTAGAACAATTTCTGGGACTTAGCAACCTGAGAACAGGGTAAATGCTTGTTTGGTGTTCTATATGCATGGACACATACAGTTCTTTGGAAGGAAAAGCCTTCCACATTATTGAGTTCTCTTCTGTGTTTTTCTTCTGCTGATCTTTTTGCCCCTGGTAGCTTACGTCACTCTGATTCCCGGTGTTAAGAATTAGCTCTCCAACAACTCCCCCTTTTGCCTTACACCTGATTATATTGGGTGCCAGCAATGAGAAGCAAACAATATGTTGATTCTGATTCCAAAATGTGCATTATTTTGCTCTTTTGTAAGAATGTGGCATGATGTACCAGGCTTTATTTTATAATCCTTAATGTGTTCTTTTTACAACCAGAAACATAGTGGTACTTCTTCAAGAAAATGATGGGGAGGGCTGGGAATCCATTCCTGTAGTCTCTTTTGATTTTTCTCGGTTTCAGAGCAACACAGCCGTAAAGATACCCTTGAGAAACTGGCAAAGACTCATTTACTGTGTTCCGGATTCTCTGCAAATATTGCTTCTTTCAGAAAACTTTCAGAACTTGTTAGACTCAAGGAACTCAATGACAAAGTTTTGTCGGCTCGCATGACACTTTAATGAAGATAAAGGGGACTTTCAAAGATAGTACTCCAGAAGATCCTGTTTGGGAGGAAATAATGAATGGATACCTTGCCTGGTTAAGATACAAAGCAAAGATGGATCGCTTTTCAGTGTTGTGGAATGTCACAATGGCATTTTGGCCAAACTCTCCTTGAAGAATGTGCTTGTAAAAGGAAAGTTTTATTTTGCCATAAAACTACATAAAACAAAGTTGTATGACAGCTCTAGAGGCTTTCACAGTTAGAACAGCTCTATTTATAGGGATTTAGATGTGAAGCCAAGCCATCTTCTGTAAGTTTAATCACAACCAAGTCCAAATTAGTTTAGTCAGTCTTATTCAAAAGTATCTTATCCATTCTAAATAATGGAATAAAACTTGAGTAGATAATATATGTCTAGATCTTTCATGGAAGGAATCAGAAATGAAGGTAGGCCCGAGATTTTGGTCTGTTCACGCACTAAGGTTTGGCTGCGGTTTTTGGTAAGGGCTATTGTGACTATGGGTCAGTTCATCCAACCATTTCCCACCCACCCCCCATACATTCATATCATATCAACCCGACATGGAGAAGTTGACAGTACAGTAGCTGCCTGTCTCATTTGGGGCATGCTTTCAATTACTGTTTAAATAAAACAGGATTAAACACATATGAAGGGGTAGGGCAAACCAGCTGTATAGTGGCAACCCCACAGTGAATTCTGGGATGTGGCTACATCTTTTCTTCACTTTTTTGCTCTTGTGGTCTGTCTTGAAGATGCCCCTGAGGAAGTTATGAGAACATTTTACCTCAGTGCCAAATTTTACCATTGATCTATTGCAGCCAATGGGTTGAATCCAGCCAGCTTTTTCATTTGATCCTGCCCAATACCCACTTTTTAATTCAGTCTCTGTGTTATACGCAAGCACCTTCCTTCTACCTACCAGTGCCCTGAAGAGATTTTCCCTCCAAAAGTTATGTCAGTTAAGGCGTTGACTGAGCAGCTCCTTTGTCATTACATTGGTGCAGTAGTGTGAATGTGACGATTTTAATTTATTTTTCCTCACTTTGTGCTTTCCCACCTTACACTTATAACAACAAGTAAAATGTTCTTCAGCTGCTCAGCTTGGGCACCACTCTGTCAGGCAGAGGCCTGCTCTTAGGGAACACCAAGATAAACCCCTTTCCTTCAGTCATAAAATAATAAACTTAGGCACCAGAGGCTTTATAACAATAAAATATGAAAAATGAAGTTTTTATTAACAGGAACAATGAAAAATGGTTTTAAGCAAAATAATATTATAAAACAAGAAGCTGGTAAGTTGTGATGTTATTATTTACAAGTTGTTTCTGTATCTTTCTTCGCAGTTATAAGATGGCTCAGGTGACTTGCTTAATGTCTTCAAGACACTATATACACACCAGTATAGGTGACACAATATTCAATTTGTCCTTTTGCTTATTGGAAAAACATCCAGGCTACTCCCAGGTAAGTACTCCTAAACAGTTTCTTCAACCACTAACTTTCAAGACATTCTCTCCACTAGATGTGTTTTGCCCACACATTGCTTAACAGAGAAGGAATTCCAGCTATTCCTCAGAAAGCCAATTTCCTCTCTATCTCTATATTAGGATTTCCACTATTCTCACAAGCTTCATTGCTTAGTATCTGAGCGTGTGTTCTTCTCAGAGAAAACAACCAAGCAACTCATGTGTTTATTTAATGTCACTGTTTTGTTAATACCAGGGATTCAGTACAGATTCCTTTTTTAAAAAAAATCTGACCTATAGTTCCTCAGAGTAGCTTAACCAACATAGAATGGAGTCCCTTTGGCACCCCCCCCCTTCACAAGCTCATTCTGAAAACAAACTCTGAACCATTGGAGATCAGAGCTTTATACAGACATCCGTTCATGGTGGCATTCTGAACAGAACTTTCTTCAAATCTTCCCACCTAGCCTTCAGAACTCTGCTTTTCACAGCCAGCCAATTACAAGCAGTCCTGACTCAACTCCTTGTGGACTGCCTGCAGTCTACCTGCAGTAAATAAGATTAAGTGTTTATTTATTTTTATTTATTTATTTCTCAGTCTTATAGACCGCCCAACCCCCGAAGGGCTCTGGGCGGTGAACAACATAAAATAACAGTTACATAATAGACTGTAAATAATTTAAGTTAAAATGCAGCAATTAAGAACAACTAATAACAGCAATGCCCGCAACAATCCCTGTTAAACTCTCCCAGAAGGGGAGAAAAAGAGTGGGCCCATAGATGGTAATGGGCCCCAAAATGTAGGAGGAGGCGAGAGGCACTTATATCAGCGGCTGGACACTCCAAAGGCCCGGTGGAACAACTCCGTCTTGCAGGCCCTCTTGAACTCACCAAGATCCCTTGGAGACGGCCAGGACAGCTGGAGGAAGAGTGTTCCCACCAGGCAGGGGCCAGGAGCTGTAAAAGTCCTGGCCCGGCGTGGAGGCCAGCCGCATCATTGAGGGCCAGGGACTACCAACAGAATTGGCCTCCACTGAGCAGTAGAGGCCTACGTAAAGGACGCCATATGGGGTCAATGCGGTCCGAAAGGTATAGAGGGAGTCCCAGGCAGCGTAAGGCCTATAAAGGTAAGTACCCCATACCTTGAAGATGATCCGGAATTCAACCGGGGAAGAACCAATGCAAGCGGCGCCCAGTATTGGTTGAATATGATCTGGAAGGCGCCCTTGGGCTGCTGCATTGCTATTGACCAGTTGTAACCTCGGGATCCAACCGCAAAGGGCAGGCCAGCGTAGAAGCGAGTTACAATAGTCCAGCCTGGAGGTTGACCGTTGCATGGATCACAGTGGCCAGGTCTGTGTGGGAGAGGAAGGGAACCAGCCCGCCCGGGCCTGCCGAAGATGGAACGCATACCCGGGTTATATGGGCCACCTGGGTGCTCCAGCCGAGAAAGAGACGAATCCAGGTGGACCCCCAGGCTCTGCTTGGACTGAGGGGGCCGGCGCCAATGAAACCCCCCCTCCACACCCGGCTGGCGGCTGGAAATTCTCACCCTCCCCACGACCAAGCCAGAGGATCTCCGTCTTCGATGGATTAAGTTTTAACCTGCTCTGTTGCAACCAACCAGCAACCGCCTCCCAAACAGTGCTGGAGAGCTGCAGGGGCGATGACCGCTCCCCCCTCCATCAACAGAATGAGCTGAGTATCATCCAAGCATTACTGATGATAGATCAGCCCAAAGCTCCCGTTACCAGCTGAGCAAGGGAGTGCATGTAGATATTAAATAACAGCGGGGACAGTAGCGCTCCCTGAGGCACCCCACAATGAAGTGGGCACCGCCGGGAGAGGTTTGGTCCCCACACCACACTTGCTGACTCCGATCCCGGAGGAACGAGGCAATCCATTGAAGGACAGTGCCCCGTACCCCGGAAGCGGCCAGGCGGTGGGTCAAAAGATCGTGGTCGACCATATCAAACGCTGCGGTTAGATCTAACAATACCAACAGCGCCGATCTGCCCTGGTCAAGCTGCATACGGAGTGTTGCAATATGTTGCAAGCGTTGCAATATGGCACAGTCTGCATGGTGCATGGCTTTTGTTGAAGCAGTTCCCAGCATGGATTTCAGGTGGTCAAGGGTACCTCTCCTTCCCTTTTCAATGGAAGAAAAGCTGATTGGATCCAAAATAATGGACGATTACCCACCAGTGCTGCGGCATGCGGTGGGACTGGAAGTATGCCAGGGCAAGAAATCTTGCCCTGATGCACTTCCTCTTTGCGTTGCACATGCTTCTCGCTTTCTCTGCAGAAAGTGAGAACACTTCTGGCATGACTTTTCACACCAGAGTGGGGTGAGGGCGGAGAATAGGCATCAGTGAATAACTGACCAGTGTGAAAATACAGGTGGGCAAGAGGATTATGGGTCAAAGAGCAGAATGACCAATGCATGCATTCTAATTTTCACATTCTGGATTGAAAAAGAACCAACACACTGATTTTCTGTAGTTTGTAGGACTGGTAATAGTTCAACAAAACCAAATAATTCAGTAGCTCTGAGACAAAAAAAGTTAAGCCTGAACCAGCACTTGAGTCCTGTGATGTGGAGATTGAATTTGGTTCTGATTGTTGGCCTATAAGGTTAAAAAGTGTAAGAATGAACTTTCTATATGTTATCAAACTGTCCATTTTCACATTTCAGGATTTTGCAGAGGAAAACTGAGAATCACTTCCAAGAACCTGTTATTGAGCTGTCAACAATAGCCTTTCTTCTGAATCTGTTTTTCCTGGAACTGATCAGAAGATAAACGTTCCTCTGGGACCCTCCTTTCTTTAACCACTCCATTGGAGATAAAACGAGTCCCTACCATGGGGAAAACACTTTTCTGTTTGAGGCTGGAGTTTGGCTATGGAAGTTTCTCCCGAGGCATGGAGGCCCAGTACCATTGCGGTTAACATTTAGATACCAAAGCAAAATCTGTCCTATTCTCTTGTGCTTTTAAAACTATTTTATCTATTGTTTTATCCTGGTGCTGCTAGTTCATTTCACGCAGATCTCTTGTGCTTTTGTATTCAGTTTCATGAGCTACCTCAACAGCTTTATGTTTGAAGGTAAGATATACCCCGCCTTTCTCCTCAATGGGGAACCAAAGCAGCTTACATCAGCCTATGATGGCGAACCTTTGGCACTCCAGATGTTATGGACTACAATTCCCATCAGCCCCTGCCAGCATGGCTAATTGGCCGTGCTGGCAGGGGCTGATGGGAATTGTAGTCCATAACATCTGGAGTGCCAAAGGTTCGCCACCACTGAGAGCATTGCGCCAGGTAGAGGCAGAGGAGGCCTTAGACCTGGTTGAGGCAAGCCAGACTGCTCTGTGGCCAGGGATCACCAGCAGATTTTCACTTGCTGACCGCAACCGTCTACAAGGGACATACCAGGAGAGGCAATCCTATGGGAATGTACATGAATCAACAAGTCGAGGGGTTGAACGTACTACAAATTCTACCTATTCCAAGTTGGAATATAAAAAAGGAAAAAGAAAATTCTTGGGGTTCATTGGCTCAGTTCAAAACACTTTTAAAAACATGTTGTTTGGAATGCATTTAAGCCTTGTGACAGATCCTCAGCCACTGAACATACCTAATCAACTCCCAAATGAAGATGAGGAAGCAAACAGATGTCTTTTACAATGTTTCAAATGGATTATCTTTTTTTTGAAGAAAGCAAACATTCACTTAGTGCCATTGTTTCTTCTGTTCACCTGGATAACTGTCACTATCTGAGTCATTTTTGAGTGTATGGTAATGGCCAATGTTGTTTGCCTTTCCTCAGGAGTTTTGGGATCTGTCACAGTACTTTTTTAATTTTCCTGTTCTAAACTATGTTATGATGTATTGTCGAAGGCTTTCACGGCCGGACTCAACTGGTTCTGGTGGGTTTTCCGGGCTGTGTGGCCGTGGTCTTGGCTACCAGTACTTAAAAAATGGACTGATAACCCCACCCGCAATACAGTGCACTCAACCACACCTTTGCATAGCAAGTTCCACCCAAACACCCAAATCCAAAGTGTTACCTGCCTGCTGGTGTTTGTTCAGCCGGCAGGAATTGGCAATTATCCTCAATCCAGGTTGCGAGGAAAAGGTTTGCTGGTTTAGCAATTTTTGAAAAAAACTTGGGTTGAGAGGAATAAAATGAAGTGACCTTATTTTGGGGGAGAGAGCTGTGCAAAGTTCTTCCCTCCATTTTTATAACATCCTAAAGATATTATATTTCTGCCATGAGGAATCCACCAGAACTAGGGTGAATCAGGCTTCCTACAACTTTTTGGAATTTCCATAGAACCCAAACTTTGCAGGTTTATTTGTTAGCAGCATGAATGGCGTTTTCCCCAAGGCCAATATATCCTGGGATAAGGAGTTGAAACATCCCGGTTTGGCCATCACTTCTGCATGGCTTCCGGGTCTAACTTGGGCCCACCCCGTGAGATTTCCCTTATCCCACGCCTTAAAAAAAAATGATAACGTTGGTGGTTCTTTTTTAAAAAACCGCGTCGCTCTTGCTCCCATGCAAATGTAACCTCTATCTATGGGTTCTGTGGGGCAGAACTTGGAATGAGTTTGCAACAACAGATTTTAAAAACAAAATGGTTTACTTCTCTTAACAAAAACATCATCATTTAACATCACACTTCAAGGTCCTGTTCAGGTTGCATTTTCAAGTCCTTATATTTACAGTCTACTGATACTGCCAAGTCCAATTCTTCTTTGCAAGTGGGTTGGCTCCTGAAGACTCCAAGGGCTTGATGAACAGGATTCATCATGATGAAGGTTTCCAGGAGAACTCTCACCCATTACAAACATTAAAAAACCCTGAAACAATAAACTCCAACATTTACAACATTGCAAAAATAAACAACTACCTTCCCACTAGTTCCCAACAACATTGCAGTTACCTTAACAAGGTGTTAAAGGCTTATACCAATCAAGGTCCGAGTCTGGTAGCCTTGTCTCCTCCAACTACATGAGCTCTGCAGCCATCTGCTGCTTTGAGTCTCCACCCCTTTCTGGGTCAACCCATTCTGAGCATGGGGGTTACACAAACACCATGGGAGATGGATCAGTTTATTTTTCCCACCTTGCCGCCTGCAGCCAATCAAAACGTCGGAAAAACAGGCACAACTATTTTGGCGAGGAAAATGAAACTAAACCAGGGGCTGTGCAAGTTCTTTCTCCTGGCTTGAATGCACTGACAGGCTGCTGTGCAGAGGGAGAAACCGAGATAGAAACATCCTGGTATGTATGATCCCACTTTTCTCCTGGGATATTTTGTCCATCCAGAAAAAGCCAATATCTTGCTTTGTAGATATGGTTATTGGTTGTTGTGAGATAAAATTAAGAGAACCATGTTGTATTTGGTTCAGCACTGTGGAGAAAAAAATAACGTCTAAACATCTAAATAAATATATCACACACTGTTTCTTAAAATATACAGATGCATTTTATATATATGAGTTGCAAAGTGCAAGCTGTAAAGAATACTGGATAGTGCTGCTGCTATTTCCTTATAGATAGGAATCTTCTCCATTTGGGGCAGGTTGTAGTAGGGTTGTTGTTTTGTTTTTGTTTTTTTAACTGAATGTCAAGCTCCCCTTGCCAAATGTACAAATAGCTCTTTAATGCTTCACTGTTGGGATTTGGGATTTGCCGATGCTAATCTCAAATGTAAAATATATCTGAGTCATAATCACAGAGAGGCTAGAGATTTCAGGTGAGAGAAACAGCGTTTTGTCATTCTGTCATGCCAAATTGCTTTATGTCTCACATTGCAAAGTTAAAAAAATATAAAGGGATCATCACCTAGGTGATAAACTGCCAGCTTCCAGACAAACTTTTTAACTGATTTACACGTGTTTTTCCCCTCCAGGAAACCTACGCTTATTTGATTCATTTCTTTTGCAGCTGATACATGACTCCGATGTGTAAACCCTTCCTCTTATACAAGAGAATCTAAACTAGTCAAGAAGTGACATGGATTCTAGGAGACCACCATTTGAGGCACTTTTTTACCCATTCCGACCCCATCATTATAAAGAGCTCCATGGAACGCTTATACACATGTCTCTTTCAAAACACAAGATGCTGTGCCAAGCAGAGTGGGAAATTGCTGTTAGAAGGCTTTCTTCGCTGGAGTCACGGAGATTTTGTGCGGTTTCCAGGCTGTATGGCCGTGTTCTAGTAGCATTTTCTCATGGAAATAAACCATGAAAATGAACAAAATTTGGCTACCAGTATTGAAAAATCCTAGAATCGAGAAAGTGACTAATGAACACCACACAGACAAAGGATGTCTCTTGGCAGTAATCAATCAAAGGCATCAAAAGGCCAGGCTACTACAATGCAGATGCCCTCATTAATTGATTATGCTATCTTCATCGTCACTCACATGCTAAATGGGTGGATCCCACCCAACACATGCAAATCAAGCTTGCTAATTGCACCCTTTACACAAATTAACAGGCAAATGGTTCTTTCTTCCACCCTGGACGTTCCACAGGTATATATACTCCACTTGCTTTACTACCATCAGATCCTCTGAAGATGCCGGCCACCGATGCAGGCAAAACATCAGGAGAAAATTCTACTAAAACATGGCCATACAGCCCAGAGACCACACAACACCCCAGTTTTTCCATATCACTTACTGCCTGATCCTTTTAAATGGAGATACTGTGAATTGAACCTAGGACTCTGCATGCTAAGCAGATGCTTTGCCAGTGAGGCACAACCCCTCCCTTTCCATATCCAGAAGGCTCTCATGGATTATGGCTTGGTTCCTTTGAAATATGTGGATCTGAACCAATATTTTATCCAAAATCAGCAGGTGGGGGAAACAATATAATTGGGCAAATGCTGAAAACAAACACCAGGTGGCCTCAAAATAGGAATAGGAACAGGAATAGGAATAGAACAGGAATAGAAACATAAAAACGTAGAGATGGAAGGGACCTCAAGGGTATTTTATTCCAACTCCATGCACAACACAGGAAATTCACCTCTATAGAGACTATGTCCAGAGATACCCAGAGACATAGAGATGCCCAGAGACATAGAGATGCCCAGAGACTAGGATCCCTAGTCCTGGCCTGGAAGAAAATTCCTTCCTGATCCCAAGTAGTGATTGTCGTTACCCTGCACATGTAAGAAAGGGCCACAAAAGCCAAGCATTATATATATACCATCCGTTACTGCTACCTAGATAACTAAAGGAGAGCAATGATGAGTCCATTGCCCAAAGATATGGAGGTCACATAAACAAGGAGCCTCTTCTAAGAAAAAGCTCCTAATCACTTCAAGCTCCCTTATTTATATATTTTTAAAATAATCTGCCAGCAACAGCTAGCTCTCCTAATTGATAAGGAAGCACATTCTTGGCTAACTCATTGTCTTCAGACACCATATCAAATTATTTATACTTGGATATCTTAAAATATACACAAACTGTCAGTTCATTGTTGCTACTTTTTATTATGACAAAGTATATTTAAAACTAGTGATGATATTTGTTGGCATCTGTTGGCCTTCAACCAATACACAACATCTTTGAACTGTATGTTCTGTTCATTCTTCACTTTACTTCATTCTTGCGACTCTCAGATAGTTCCAGTTGGGCCCCAACATGGGCTAGCTTTTGATATGGGTTAGATTATATCTAATCTGCAATAGGCCATGTTATTGTGTCACTCCTTTGTTTCTTACCTCTGTTCAAGGCTATTCTTTTCTGGGTCTGTAGATTCCCAATTTGGCATGTTTAGTTAAGAGTCTAAGCAAGCCCTTGTTCTGGCCTGCAGAAACATCCTCCATAAACTTTTCTGGTCAAGACCAGAAATGATTTCTTTGTATTCATGGCCATATCAGTGACATTTTGCAGACCTCAAGTGAAACTTGAAGGGATTCTTTAACACAGATACACATTTTTTTTCCCAAATGAAGCCCAATAGAGTTTTGGAGAACTCAAAAGCTTGCATACTGTTTTTTATTATAATTCTGACTTGCACGCCATTCCCTGCATTCCAAATAAATGAACGCTGACTAAAGTCCAGTGGTAATTGAGAGAGACAACTCCACATGCTCAGAGATACTAAGGTAATTAAAAGGGTTTTATAATACATTATGGTTCGAGTGTTTTGGGATGTAGAGGGCATACAGTAATCATGTAGTGCTTTTGGTTGATGGGAATTTTGATCAGCAGATTGACAGAATTAAATATTTTTTTCTTATTCCCCATCATCAAACAGTGGTTCCCAGATTTTCGTGGAACATGCCCTATGAAGATACTTCTGAACACTGGGGGATTCTCAAAAATAGGGCAGCAAGTGCCATGGGTATATAGTTAGGAGGGGAAATTTGGTAGAAAATTCCCCATGCTCCTGTAGAGATATAAGCTGGAGGTATATGCAAATATTTTGTACCTGTAGAGGGGATATTTCTGCTGATTCTCTCTACAGCCACCCACAACATTTTCCACACTGAGGATCCTTCAACTTTCATTAATGATGTTTTCTTTGTGTTTATGGAGTACCCAGGACTTCAGAGAGAAAGTAGCAAAGATCCTTTCCACAAGTCATATATGTGAATATATAAACATGCAGCATCATTGGTGTCCAGGGTACTTTGTAGCAAAATATATTTCTATTCAAATATGCTTACAGACGACACTTTTGGCAATATCAGTACTGAAGGATGGCTTTCCTTTCCTTTTCCATCAAGTGACCATAGTAGAACCATACAAGAAATATGCACTACCGTTCAAAGGATATGAATGTTGCCCCTTGACTTCATTCTGAACAAAGTGTCCAAGCCCATAGGTGCTTCTCAATTTCTCAGACAGCCTGTGTGACCATTGGAGTTACTTAGTGGGCATGGGTGAATAATATTCAAGCAGGCAAAGTTTAAATGGTTGCTTCCAGTTAAATATCCCCTAGGGGATAGAATTTGATAGCTGGGGGAGTAATGAACCGCCATTAACTTTCGGCTTTTGTTAATAATACTTTGATGTGCCAGTATGTAGTTAATTAGCAAATGCAATTCCTCTTTAATGAAAGATTACAAAATTGAGGGTAGGTTTAGAATACTAAATGGTGTTTTCTCCCTCTCGTTTTCTGAAAATAAAATCATTAAAATAATTATTTTAATGTAAAATAATCCTGTTTCTCTTCTGTGAGCCACTATTTTCTTAGACAACTGAAAATCTCGGATATGTTTATGGGTATTTTATAGTTTGGTGAAAACTGGTGATATCTAGATGAACAAAGTGTTCTGATTTTTCCGGCCCTTAACACAGATAGATAAAAGTACAGAGGAGGTGAATTGCAGCTGCCAGCATCAGCATCTTGCATTCATGTCTTCTAGGCTATGACTCAATGGTACAACATCTGCTTTGCAGGTAGACAGTTCCAGGTTCAATGTATTGTCGAAGGCTTTCACGGCCGGAATCACTGGGGTTCTGTGTGGTTTACGGGCTGTATGGCCGTGTTCTAGCAGCATTCTCTCCGGACGTTTCGCCTGCATCTGTGGCTGGCATCTTCAGAGGATCTGATAGTAGGAAAGGAAAGCAAGTGGAGTTTATATACCTGTGAGTAAAGGTCAGTAGGTGAGGGCATCTGAATAGGAGTGGCCTGGCAAGTGAGTAACAATGAAGTGTAGTATGTGAGTAACAATGAAGATAGCAAGGTCAGTAGGTGAGGGCATCTGAATAGAAGTAGCCTGGAAACCACACAGCACCCCAGTTCCAGGTTCAATTCCTCACATCTCCAATTAAAACCAATCAAGAAATAGGTAATGTGATAGACCTGCACCTGAGACTCTTGAGAACCACTGCCAGGCAGAGCAGGCAGTACTGATTTTGATATGATAATAGTCTGTCTCATTATGAAATTTTAAATGTTCCTGTTCTGTAAGCTCTGAACGTTTATACCGCTTACAAGAGAGATGGAACCATGTGCCAGGACTATGAAAGGAGTGCAAGTCCAGTGGTCCCTCTCAAAGCAGTTATTCCATTAGGAAAACATCCAGTGAGGTTTAAAAAGGATGTGTTTATGTTTAATTTGATCCCAGCTCTCCCAGGGGAAATAGAGGAACCTTGAGAACATGGGAAGAGCCCTTGTGACTTTATTTCTCTGTAAATGCATACAACATTTTATGGGCATCTTTATGACTTGTATATTATGTTATATTTCTTTACAGCATGTTTAAATAACCATCTTTTCTCTTATGAGAAAGATATCGCCTTGGACAGTGTACCATCTTCTAAATTATACCTATAGTGCATGAGGACGTCCTGGTGTGATTTATGATCAGTCCTGCCAAACTATCTACCATAGTCATAAGGATCTTTCAAACCAAAAAACAAACAAACAAACCAAAATACTCAAGATGGGCTTCGATTTATGCTGCCTGTGGAAGTATGGATTTGCAGTGGTATGGGCACCAGAGCCATAGGTACTGTTGCCATGGCAAATCACCTGGGCTTGTCTTGCCATTGATTCATTTTAGGGCTCCATCTAAGATAAAGCACCAGTTCTACTGCATTGAAAAATCACTAACAGTGCAATCCCTGAGAGAGATTAATGAAAGTGCTGTGGAGCCGACATTACCATCATTGCCAGTTCGTGTGGTATAAGTAACACTTATGCCTGCGTGGGAGGTAGTTATGTTGGTGCTGGGAAACTGTGTTGTTTGGATGCCATTACAGCTGCTGCGCCAGCATTCTTTTGCTTCAGAGGCCCACACTGGTGCCAATGGGGGCATTCCCAGTGGACAACTGACTTCAGTTGGCTGCCTCAGGCCTTCCAGACCAGAAACGCCCCCTTTTGATGGTGGCAACTTAAGCCAGCAAAAAGGCAGGCATATGCCATTGGGATGGGTAGGGTTCTTTCTGTGCAGCAGGTAAGTTTAGTTTTTATTTTACCTTGCCACACCACTGGGAACCTCCATGGAGATGGCATGCCTGCATGGTCCATAGTCACTGCCCCAGTTACTCACCCCCCCCCCCCATGGATTGGTCTGCCAGGCTTGAGAGACTGGTTTATACTTTGTCAGAGTCATGAAACTTTGGATTCACCTATTGACTTCTTAACATAACTAGGACCTAATCCTGAGGGTGAAATTTCCTGATATATATTTTAATCCTACTCAAGTCCTATGTGACTTTCTGTCATGGAAGGAAAATATCCTTCCTCTGTCTAATCAAAGGTTATGTTCAAATACAGAATAATGAGATATTATCATTAAACAACCTTTCCTGACACCACATGCAATGACTGTGTGACTGTAGCAACTACAGAAGAATTTGCAAAGCTTATTTCCTGTACATGTTGAGGGGAAAGATAATTGCAAGCAATTTCACACGGGGATCAATATTCTCTGGCAGGAGAAAAAAAAAAATCTCTCATTTATATCCAAAGCCTTTGTAAAATACATCTTTAAAAAACCTATCACCAGCCGGCTGATAACTTCCTCTAGAAAAACAAAAGGGAAATGTGCCAAATGTAAATGAAGTGCACTTGAGTGTATCTTCTTAACTTATGATTTACCTTCTTGAGGAAATATTTCCACATAAGCAGAATCCCATGAAAATTCACAGCAAGTTAGGATTATTCTAACTGGTTCGTACAATAGCACAAATTCAGATGTTGAGATCCTTCATTAAAGATAACTCTTTTCAGTTTTGCTCCAGTGACACCAGCTGCTAAAAATGATGGAAATTCCTCTGACAGAAAACCCAGTCTTTCTTAACTGTGTAGCGTATAATCAGTGGTGGGATCCAAAAATTTTAGTGACAAGTTCCCATGGTGGTGAGATTCAAACTGTGGCTGGGCGGGGCACGAAGGGGGCGTGGCCGGGGCATTCAGGGGCAGGGCATTCCTGAGCGGGGCTGTGGCAAGGACACAGCCGCTGCGCCGGTCCTTGGGTGGGAAACAAATGCCGGTGCACCTCCTGCTAGACTGCTTCAAGTTCTGCGCTCTACGGCTGAGAGGAGGGTGTAACTAAAGCAAAATCACGTGGCAAAATCACCAATTAGTAACGCCCTCTCGGCACACCTATGAGAACCTGCTGGATCCCACCTCTGAGTATAATACCCTGGACAACCCAGTCTAATGGGGGAGTGTCTGTGCCAGTTTGCATGGTGCAGTGGGCGCTGGCAGCAGTGCAGGTGTCATACCACGTCCAATGGGGCTTCAGCCCCATCCCCCATCCAGGGATTGCTCAGTATGTTTTCCAGGCTCTTTGTCTTCAGAAATCTCCCTCAGAATAGCTAGCTTGCTTATGATCATTGTTAGGATGTGAAGACTGACTAATCGCTGCCAGCCTTGGTGTAACTCAAACTTTAACTTCATGCCTCGTTCATATTTTTGAAGTTGCCCAAAATAGTTTAAAAATAAAACCTAGACAAATGTGGAGTTAGAATGGTTGTTTTGTGGCCAGAGAAAACATGGACGGGGGCAAGAAGTGACAAGTCCGGAATGGGACTGGAAGCGTCAAGACCTTGCCCCAACATGGAAACGAATGCTTGTCACAATCTCGCAAAGTCACTGATGGATAACTTGGGGAGGTGGGGGGGAGGAGGTGATCATCATCATCATCACCACCACCACCACCACCACCATCATCATCATCCCTCTTAGTAAAAAGCCAGGTTGAAAAGCCAGGAGCTGTCCCTGGCAGGTAAAAGAAAGTACTTGTCCCGAAACAGGACTGCCTCCCAGCTCCTGGCAGCCCGTTCCACCTCCCTCCTTGTCACAAATGCACACCCGGGGACCCTGGGGCACTCCACAACCAATAGCCCCACCTTTGGACTTATCACAAGGAGCAGGGACCTCCAGGATGCCAGCAGTAAGAAGGAACAGCAGAGAAATGGCAGGAGAGCCTGAGTAACAACAGCAAGTTTCAGCGGTTCCGGGGAACAGGGTGAAGGGAGCACAGCCTTGGCCAAGCAGCAACCAATAGCACACAGGAGCCTGAGAGAGCAGGGTGAGGTTGGCTCAGCCTGTGCCAGATTGCAATCAAGGAGGAGGGCCCGGAAGGCTGAAGAGCCAGTCTCAGGCCGGCAGGGCCAGAAAGACAGGTTGGCAGCCACTAGGAGTTTGGAGCAGGGAGCTCCCAGGAGGGAGGGAATTTCCTGAGAAGTATAAAAGGGAGGCAGGGCAAGAAGAAGAAGAGTTTGGATTTATATTTCCCCCTTTCTCTCCTGAAGGAGAATCAAAGGGGCTAACAATCTCCTTGCCCTTCCCCCCTCACAACAAGCACCCTGTGAGGTGGGGGGGGGGCTGAGAGAGCTCCGAGGAACTGTGACTAGCCCAAGGTCATCCAGCTAGCATCCATGGGAGTGCACAGGCTAAACTGAATTCCCCAGATAAGCCTCCACAACTCAATTAGCAGAGCTGGGAATCAAACCCGGTTCCTCCAGATCAGAGTGCACCTGCTCTTAGCCACTACGCCACTGCATAGGGAGGAGGTTGGTGTGGCAGTGGCTCAAGCTTGCAGGAGTGCTGTTAAGTACCTGACATAAGTAAAGAACATATGAATAGAAGCCAAAGTGGTGTCCTGTTTGTTCTAGAAGGGTAGCCAAGGTTTTGAGAGACCAAGGTGTTCTTTCCTGTAGGTGGGGCCAGCAGAGGGGGCACTCACTGCACAATAGACTCTAGGCAGGTCCCAAAGGGAAAGGCATTCTGTAGGTAAAACAAGTCCAAAAGCCCTTTCTCACCTCAGAAGGCAGGGGTACATAGAGGAGATTTGTGAGAAAGATCTTAGAAAAACAGAGTTTCCAACGGCCAGCATGATTGAAGTCTACAAATATGATTGAAGTCTACAAAATTATGCATGGGGTAGAAAATGTTGACAGAGAGACGTTTTTCTCTCTTTCTCACAATACTAGAACCAGGGGACATTCATTGAAAATGCTGGGGGGAAGAATTAGGACTAATAAAAGGAAACACTTCTTCACGCAACGTGTGATTGGTGTTTGGAATATGCTGCCACAGGAGGTGGTGATGGCCACTAACCTGGATAGCTTTAAAAGGGGCTTGGACAGATTTATGGAGGAGAAGTTGATTTATGGCTACCAATCTTGATCCTCTTTGATCTGAGATTGCAAATGCCTTAACAGACCAGGTGATCGGGAGCAACAGCCGCAGAAGGCCATTGCGTTCACATCCTACATGTGAGCTCCCAAAGGCACCTGGTGGGCCACTGCGAGTAGCAGAGAGCTGGACTAGATGGACTTTGGTCTGATCCAGCTGGCTTGTTCTTATGTTCTTATGTTCTTAACCACGAGCTAGCTGGAAATCTCCAGTTATTACAACTGATCTACAGGTGTTAGAGGCCAGTTCAACTGGAGAAAATGGCTGCTTTGGCAGGTAGATTCTATGGCATAAAACACAGGTGTCAAACTCATGGCCCTCCAGATGTTATGGACTACAGTTCCCATCATCCCCTGCCAGCATCATGCTGGCCGAGGATGATAGGAACTGTAGTCCATAACATCTGGAGGACCACGAGTTTGACACCTATGGCATAAAAGCTCACCCTCAGGCTCTACCGCCAAAATCTCCAGATATTTTCCAACCCAGAACTGGCAACCCTAAGAAAAAAGGACCAAGTAGTCCTTCAGGTAGTCTGGTCTCAAGTAATTCAGAGTTTTAAAGGTACAGACCAGCCCTATGAATTGTCCTTGGAGACAGACAGGAAGTCAGTGCAAATTTTTCAGCACTGGGGTGGTGGTTAAGAGCAGGTGGATCCTAATCTGGAGAACCAGGTTTGATTCCCCACTCCTCCACCTGAGTGGAAGAAGCTTATCTGGTGTTTCCGCACTCCTACATTCCTGCTGTGTGACCTTGAGCTAGTCACAGTTCTTCAGAATTCTCTCAGCCTCACAAGGTGTCTTTTGTGGGGAGAGGAAGGGAAAGGAGTTTGTAAGCCTCTTCTTCCTCCTCCTCCTCTTCCTCCTCCTCCTCTTCCTCCTCCTCCTCCTCCTCCTCCTCTTCTTCTATTCCACCCCTGACCATAGTCTGGCAGCCACATTCTGGATGCGCTATAGTTTCAAAGGCAGATCCATACGGAATACATTGCAGTAATCTGACCTGGATATCACCAGAGCATGGATCATTGCAGCCAGATCATATCATGCTTGCCCTTGATTCTTTTTTTTATTGTATTATTCTTTAACTTGTTATCAGATCTTGAATAGAGCTGCTGTTTTCTTATCACATTCCTGTGAGAAGAAAAGCACACGAGACGTGTGTGAGATCTGAAAAAGTTGGACGCAGGCCTCACACTTCTTCTAAACCCAGTTTATGAAGCTTTTGAACAGCCTAGGGCAGGGGTAGGGAACCTGCGGCTCTCCAGATGTTCAGTAATCAACTTGAAGGTGGTGTCTGGAGTTCTGGAATTAACCGATTTCCAAAATATATAAATCAGTTCCCCAGCAGGAAATGGCCACTTTGGTGGATGGATTCCATGACATCACATCCCCCCCTAAGCTCCCTCCTCCACCAAAACTCCACACTCCCAAGGCACTGCTTCCAGATCTCCAGGGATGTCCTAATCTGGCTTCGGCACCCCATAATCATTCTCACATAAAAGGGGGTGCAGCAGTAAATATTAGTAATAAGACCACAACTACTGTTGCACTCTGGCTGTAACTAATTTCTCATATGCATATATATCACTAGAGCATGGCATGATGGGAAATTCCAGCTCAGAATGAGAGAAAGTGAGTTAGATTTGTACATGTATGAAATATCGCTGAAAATGTATGGTGTGAATACTATTTAATGATGACTGGTGTAAATACTATATAATAATGACTGGTTTATTTGAATTTACTTTTGCAGAGTACCCATATGAAGCCAATATAAATTATATCTACAAATTGTGAGGCTGATGAAGCCATCGAAATACACGGATTAGGCGCAATGTGTTTTCCTCCTTGTGTTTAAAATAATTTGGACTTCTTCCTATGCATAATTTTGGACTCATTACTGGACACGTACAGAACAGTTAACCTGTGTGGATTCATATAAAATTACACTGATGAATTAATATGGACTGAACATTTATTGATGTATATACATGACTTCGTATTGATTGGACACTTACCTTATGGAAGTTTGAATTGATGGGAGAATATGAACTAAATACTTACCTGGATTAACATTGATGACATTGGATTTACTTGTGATGATTTCGGACTTACCTTTTGGATGTTGTTAAAAATAAGTGCTTGTGGTTATAATTAATGAAATATAAAAAATGAACAATGGTATAAGTTCATGTGTATATATATATGCATATGAGAAATTCGTTACGGCCAGAGTGCAACAGTAGTTGTGGTCTTATTACCCCCATAAACATGTCATCATTAGTAAATTACAGCATTTGTTCACCAAAAGCTATTCTCATTATTCTCTTTTTTAAAGTTCTGTTCGCCTCAAATAACAGCACTATTTTTACATCACTCTGTGTTACAGAGACACGATACAGTTTGTGACTCATCGCATGGTGTCATTATATAATATTATTGTAAATGAGGCTATGGATCCTCCTTGTTATACAGATATTATTGTTGGTGCTATTGCTGCTCTTATTATTTCAATGATTTGTGTGTTGCCCCTCATCTATCAGGCTCTTGAAGCAATGAACGAAAATAGAAAATCCAACAATAAACAAATGTAAGCATCAATAAACAATTTAAAGAATGAAAGCAAGTTGGCGGTCATCAAATCAGTGATGCAGAATAAAGGCAAAAACAAATATTCATTTCCTGAGGAGGAAAAGAACGGGAGAACCTTGTACAAATAAAAGCAGGCCAATAGAGTCATGCATATATCTGGGTTAAAAAAAACCCGAATTCACCTGGAGCTGAAACTAAGAAGATCAAGTGCCAGGTGAGCAACTGAGGGGAGAACATTCTGCAGACTCAGAATCCTTACAGAAAACACCCTCTCATTGGTAACCATTCTGCTCAGTTCAGATGGTGAGACACACAGAGAAGAGCCTCAGAAGATGTCCAGAGTTAATGCACAAGATGTGCAAGAATCAGGGGTCCTTTGGGTTTTCTGTCCCTGCTTAAGGCTTTAGATCTGGGGTCCCCAACCTTTATGTGACTGCAAGACCCCTTTGGAATTCTGGCATGGTGTGGTGGGCACAGCCACAAAATGTCTGCCAGAAAATGGCTACTGCAGGAGGTGGAACCAGTCTCAAAAATGATTGCCACAGTTTCTATTCAGTCACACAGTGAAGATCCTTGTGCTGT
Source organism: Sphaerodactylus townsendi (assembly GCF_021028975.2). Classification (NCBI taxonomy): domain Eukaryota; kingdom Metazoa; phylum Chordata; class Lepidosauria; order Squamata; family Sphaerodactylidae; genus Sphaerodactylus; species Sphaerodactylus townsendi. The sequence goes on along the minus strand of NC_059425.1, from coordinate 168,454,758 downwards.
GAAGGGGCTGCTGCCAAAAAAACATCTTTTAAAAAAAATCTGTGCAGCTAATCAAATCCCCAACAGCCAATTAGAAGCCTCAGTGGGCAAATCCTTACCTGGCCCTCCCCACAGGTGCCAGCAAAAGTGCCAGTAGATGCTATGTTACCCATGGGGGCTATCCTGGGGGCCCCGGTAGGATGATAATGACTAATACTTTAAATTGTGCTCGGAATTGAAGGTGACAAATTAAGGGCATAACCTTAAAGTTAGCCCTTTTTCTCAGACACAGATTTGTCAGTTATAATTGTTGTTTAGAGATCATGTTTATATGTCATTAATTGAAGCCTTCAAGCAGCCATTCAAGATGATTTGAGATATTTTGCATTCTTCAGTTCCTGTCTTTTTAGGATTGTGTTTTAGTACGTACTAAAGGCTTACCAATAAAAACAAAAGATTTACTGTTTCTAATTATGTTCCTAACAGCTTCACATTAATTTTTCACTGTAAGCCTGAAACACAGGTGATCATTTATTTTTGCTCTATCCTTCTGAGGAACTTTGGTTGTGAGGGAGCCCAGCTGAAATCAACGAGGAGAGTTTTTGATTGTATGAGGCAGATAATTGCCAACCACTGACTCACTTGGGTCGGTACAGATGATCTGCCACCACAGTTACAGCAAAATCTGCCTGTAAAAATCTTATCTGATGGACTCTGTTCCCAGGGATTCCCTTTCCCAATCAATTTGAGCATGGACTCAACCACATTGATTTCAAATTGGAAGTCATTCCTATCGTATCATTCTCCCTGTTGTTTCACAGAATGCGTAACCCGGAGCTGTTCCAGAGAGTACTGTTATAACTTGGATAAGGTTGTAGTTAATGTGTGTGGAATTTGTCTTCATTGTGCATATTATACTGGGAGTTGCATTGTTCTGTTACTTTGCAATCCAGCTTTATTACTCTGTTTATTGTGTGCAATATAATGTCTCCCTGTATTGTTCTCCAATATCATAATTCTTGCTTTATAGTCTGTATTATAATGTGTTTTTTATGTAGTGTTCTCTGGTTTTGTTGGCCATTTTCTACTGTTCTTGTGTTGTAGGGTTGGTCAATACTAAAAAAATTCGGTAAAATTCGGATTTGGGTATTTTGGGGCATAAAATGATTTGTATGCCCGAATCCGAATCATAGCCAATTCGGATATGCCCGAAAATTTGGGTAAATCCGAAAAATTCGGGTCCGTTTTATTATTTTTTTGAATTTTTGGTGTTTTTACACGTTTTGGCCTGCAGGGGGTGCAATTTCAAAGCTAGCAGCACTAAACTTTCAGGATATCATCTGGAGACTGTCCTGATGATTCTCCCCAAGTTTGGTGCAGTTTGGTTCAGGGGGGGCAAAGTTATTGACCCTCAAAAGGGGTGCCCCATCCCCCATTGTTTCCAATGGAAGCTAACAGGAAATGGGGGGCTACACTTTTGAAGGTCCATGTTTGGACCCCCTGGACCAAACTTCACTAATCTTAAGGGGAGTATCATAAAGGACAGTACGCAATATCGATACCCTGGAATTTTGATGACAGTAGCTCAAAAACTGCACCCCCTCATAGTCACCCAAAGAAATTTGCTTGAATTCTGTGCTTATTGTAGTGGCTGGCTGAAACCATTGCAGCCAATGGGAAATTTCTGTGGGAGGGCTGTGGAGTGCACATTTCTCATGGTAAACCCACAAAACTTTCAGGGTGTCTTCAGGAGAGTCTCTTCATGACACCATCCAGGTTTGGTGACCGTTACTTCAAGGGGTTCAATGTTATGGGTAGGGTCCATCTCCCACTGCCCCCAGAAGCAAAGTTCCTCAAACCTGGATGGTGGTATCCAAAGACTCTCACTGGAAAGATACCCTGAACATTTTGGCGTGACAGTACCTTGATAAATGTGCACTTGGCCCATCCACCAGAAATTCCCCATTGACAGCAATGCAGGAAGTCACTGCAGAACAAAGAATCTTGGGCAAATTTTTTTGGGGGTGCCTGCAGAGGAATTCCATTTTTTAAGACATATCAGCACCAGAATATCAAGGGTATCATCAGGAAGACTGTCCTGATGATGACACCCCCCAAGCACTGGTGCAGTTTGGTTTAGGGGGGCCAGAGTTATGGACCACTCAAAATGAGGCAACCACCATCTCCTTAGCTCTCATTGGAAACAAGGGGGAAAAGAGGCCCCCCTTTGAGGGTCCATAACTTTGCCCCCCCTGAACCAAACTGCACAAAACTTGAAGGTGTCTAAATCAGGAGTTAATCTTGATGACTACCCTGAAAATTGGTGCCACTAGCTAAAAAATTCCGGTTTTCATGTTTCACGGCTCCTGCACATGAAGCCTGCTGGAGTGAGTGATTGAAACGCGCATAGCTGGCATTTTTTAAAGCTTCGTGTTTCACCTAACTCAGGGAATATCATCAGGAGACTGTCCTGATGATACCCCCAAAGTTTGAGGTGATGCACAGTTTTAGTTCAGGGGAGCCAAAGTTATGGACTCTCGAAGGTGTAGCCCCCATCCCCTATCAGCTCCCATTGGAAAGAATGGGGGATAGTTACACCTCTTTTGAGGGCCCATACACGAACAAAGCTGCACCAAACTTGGTGGGCAACATCCGGGACAGTCACCTGATGATACCCTGATGGTGAAGATGGTGCCAGCCATCTCAAAATGCGTCCCCTGCAGGCACTTAGAAATTTGCCCAAGATTCTTTTGTTCTGCAGTGACTTACCCTGTTTCCCCTAATATAAGACATCCCCGAAAAATAAGACATAGTAGAGGTTTTGCTGAAGTGTGAAATATAAAGGCATCCTAGAAAGTAAAAGACATAGCAAAGTTTTTTGTTTGGAAGCATGCCCGACAAACAGGGGCCACCAGAAAAAATAAGACATTTCCTGAAAATGAAGACATAGCAAGCATCTTTGGGAGCAAAAATTAATATAAGACACTATCTTATATTGAGGCTTTCACCCAGTAGCTGTATTGCTGTCAATGGGGGGGAATTTCTGGTAGAGGGCTGTAGGGTGCACATTTCATGAAGAGTATGGTCACAAAACTTTCAGGGTATTGTTATCTTCAGGAGGAGAGTCTCTGGATGACACCATCAGGTTTGGGAATTTTGCTTCAGGGGGTTTAATTCTGTAGGGGACCCAAAAAGGGTAGAGTCCATCTCCCACTGCCCCTGAAGTGCAAAAGTTCCCCAAACCTGGATGGGGTCGTCAGAACTCTCCTGAAGATTCCCTGAAGAGGATTTTGTGGAGTTCATGAAAAATGTGCACTCCACAGCCCTCTATCAGAGAATTCCCTATTGACCAACTTTAATGCAGCTAAGTCACTGCAAGAACAAAAGAATCTTGTCTGCAAATTTCTGGGGGGGTGCCTGCAGAGGTGCATTTGTGGAATAACATCGGTACCAGTATTTCAGTGTATCATCAGGGAGACTGTCCTGATGATACCCTCCAAGTTCTAGTGCACAGTTTGGTTCAGGGGGGTGTTGAAAGTTATGGACCCTCAAGGGGTAGCCCTCATCTCCTTAGTTCCCATTGGAAAGAATGGGAGATAGGGACACCCTTTGGGGAGTCCATTAACTTCAGCCCCCCTGTACTTAACTGCATGCCAAGGACTGAGGGGCATCATCAGAGGACACCAGTCTTCTGATGATACCCTGAAAATTTGGTGCTGATATGTTTAAAAATGCGCCCCCCTGCAGGCCGAAACGTGAAAAAACACCAAAAAATAAAAACGCAATTCGGCTGGTGATCCGAATCCCATGGATTCGGATCTGTTAGGATTCGGACAGCTCAGATTCGGTTCCTGCTCGTCCGAATCCGTCCGAATCAGTGCAGATTCGGTAAAAATTCGGATTTGGACTGTCCGAATTTCCAACCCTATTGTGTTGTTGTTCGTTGTGATCTGCCTTGAGTGAAGGTAGAAAGGAAGGAATGAAGGATGGATCATCGTCTCAAATGTCCCAAACATTTGTAAAGCTTTCAATGGAATGAAGAAAGAATACTAGTTTAGTGGCAAAAGTATGCTGCTGGCGTTTCTATATATATACAGAGAACTAATGGCGTATGGTAGTTAGAGTAGGACTTGTGAGACCCAACTTCAGACCCATGGGATTTACTGGGTGTCCCTGGCTTAGTCATTCTTTGGTCGTTTCCCCACTTACCTGCTGCTGCACGCTACTCTCCGCAAGTAGTGCGGGGTCCCCGGCACTTCCCACTACAGGGGCGGCAACAACGCAGCCGCCCTGACACTGCTGCTGTCGGGCCCCTCAGCGCGCGTCATTCCTGGCGTTCCTCCAAACGGAGCCTTTTGGTGACCCCGCGCAGAGCGCTGGGCGCAGAGTGCGGGGTCATGGGGAAGCCCAGGAGCGCACCAGAAATGACACGCACTGGGAGTAGCGCGCAGCAACCATTTACCCAGGTAAGTGGGGAAACGCCCTTTGTTGGCCTTATCTACTTTACTGAGTTGTTGTGAGGATAACATGGGGGAGCAGAGAGCCATGTGTGTCTGGAATCATCAGAGAAAAGATGAGAACAAAGTGAGATACCTAGACATCAAGGAAAACTGCTTAAATCCTGTATCAAAACATCAAGGGGTGTGTGATTGTCCCAGCAACTTATTCTCTTTATTGTGATAATATGTGATCATTTATTTGTGATAATACTGTGATGATATGGAAAGAAGTAAATACCACACGAGGAAATAGGGGAGGTGGATGGGGCAAGACCTTCTAACATCAGCGGTGCAAGAAGACCAAATATCTGCCCATGTTTCCTACTGAAATCCATTGGACTTCAAAGCACTTCATATGGCTGGATTTTGTCCTTAGTGTGGACCAGTGGTGGGATTCAGCAGGTTTGCACCACTTTGACAGAACCGGTTGTTAAAATGGTGTTTGTAAACAACCGTTTGTTAAATTATTTGAATCCCACCACTGGTGTGGACTATACCTTAGATGTTCCGATTTGTTTCCTGCTTAAGCAGAACTTTTTTTTTCTGTTGTACAGGTAGCTCTCTAGGGTTACCAATTTCCAGGTGGGATCTGATGTTCTCCCAGAATTACAACTGACCTCTAAATGACAGAGATCGGTTCCCCTGGAGGAGATGCCAACTCCTCAGACTTTATGGCATTACATCCCGGCTGAGCTCCCACCCCAAATTCCACCCACCCCCCGGCACTGCCTTTAAATCTCCATGAACTCCCTAAGCTGGAAGGGCAGCCAGAGGTGGGATCCAGCAGGTTCTCACAGGTTCCCGAGAGTAGGTGACTAATCATTTGTGTGTGCCGAGAGGGGGTTACTAATGGGTGATTTTGCCACGTGATTTTTGCCTTAGTTACAAATACAAATACAAATACAATACCTTTAATGGCATATAAAAAGTGGTAAAATGCAAATTATGTTAAAACCAATTGACTAAAATTTACACAAAGGTTTCACCCTTGATCCAAGTGCCTTTGTTAAAAACCTGGCAACTGATTCAGTAGTGTTGGGATGATGGTCACTAGCTTAAGTATGAAACTATTTCGCTTGTCTACGAGTCTCACTGAAAGGCATTTCTTCAAAGATGGCCTCGAGAAAAATAAGCAGCCGATAGACTGCCAAATCTTTACAATGAAGAGAGCCTTGCGATGTTCAGTTGTTTCGGAGATGGGCCATCGCGCTAAAGAATAAGTCCTGTTCTCCTGTGGGATGCCATGATGTCTGCACCTCTTGTTTTGGGCTGATCGGTAGCACATTAAACCGAGCAAGCATAAAATATCTCACGGAGATGGCGGATTGATTCTAGAATTACTCCAGATATTTTAGTATAAAACCCGGCAATGGTGGTGAAATGCCATAAAATGTGGGAGAACAAGTTCTGCAGGCTCCAGCTGTGAGAAGCTGCCCTTAGTTATGCCCCTCCTCTCAGCAGCAGCGCGCAGAACTTGAAGCAGTCTAGCAGGAGGTGCACCGGCGTGCGTGGCAGCCTGCGCCTGCGTGCATTCGTTTCCCGCCCAAGGACCGGCGCAGTGGCTGCGTCCTTGCCACAGCCCCGCCCAGGAACGCCCCGCCCCCCAGAATGCCCGGCCACACCCCCTTCATGCCCCACCCCAGTCCCATTGGCGCTACGCCACAGTTTGAATCCCACCACCATGGGAACCTGTTACTAAAATATTTGAATCCCACCACTGAGGGCAACCCTATCTCCACTGTGAACTGCATTCCTCTGGCCAACTCACAAAAGACTAGTGTCTTCCAATGAGCCAGGAAGTGCTTAGTGTTAGAAGAATGGGATCCACAGACAAGGATCACCCCCCATATGAAGAGGGAGGCAAACAGGAATAAGGCTTAAGATCCAAGCCACAGTGGCCCTTTCCACACAAACCTTTTAAAACATTTTGAGGCAGGAAATAAAATGTTTCCTCCATAGAGTTCTATATTGTTTTTACCCCAAATGTTTTATTTGCAGCCTCAATGAATGTTTTGAAAACATCCTTGGTTGCCTGTGCGATCTCTTAAGATGTTTCCCATGCCTCTGTGCTGTCCCTGGACTTCCTTCTTGGTGCCATTCTCTGAGCTCACTCCGCCTGTTTATTTGCACCATTTCTGTTTGTTTATTTTGGGGGGCAAAGAACTTCAGCACAAGGCTGTGAAGCACTGCAGCATCAATTCTACATCTAGCTCAAAAAGAGAGAAAGACAGAGAGAAAAATCACACTATGGCAGCCAGGAATTGTTTCAAGGGGGTAAGTGCGGACATCCAACATGATAAACAGGGGGACTGAAAACGTTTTCCAAACATTTTCAGTGAATTGTGCGGAAAGGGTCATTGTCTTGTTTTAATATTTGTATCCTCTCCAAAACTAATCTGCAGACGAAAGCCTTGTGTGAGCCATTGTAGTGAGGGGGAGTGAAATAAAAATGTAACATACACTTCAAGCAAGACAGTAATTGGCATATTTACATTTTGCATATGGTTTCCTGTAGCTTCAAAGAAACACCGCGCAGGCATCATGTTCCTAATGATTATTGTGGGCTGAAGAGGAAGCCGCTGAGCATATCCACCTAAGTATTATATGATCAATATAAGCGTTGTATTCTCCCCAGTCCTGGCGGAATGTACAAGATCTTCAGCATGTACCATCTCTTCCCTCGGCTATATAAAATTTTCTCTCGGCCCCTTCTGCACACACAAAATGTGGGTTTCGGTAGCACTTTCGCCGCTTGTTTTGCAAGTGGATTTTGCTATTCCGCACAGCTTCAGAGAGCACTGAAAGCAGTTTGAAAGTGCATTATTCTGCATGTGCGGAATGAGCCTCCCTTTACCTTTTGGAACTTTTTTTGTCTTTCCCTTTTCTTGTCCTTTCCTGGCTGTCCCCCTGGGCTGGGTGTTCCCACCCTGTTCAATTTATGCATTTGAAATAAGAGTCATTTTTGATAATTGATAGAAGACATCTCAGCAGCCAAAACAAGATCAAGTGTGAACACAGCAGACTTCAAATGCTTTTGCTGGCAGCAACAAACTTGGAAAGCCAATGTGAAAAAAAAAAAAACCCTTTCGCAACCATTCCCAGTTGTATGCCTTTCCTGGCATCTTTCTGCTATATGCTGGTGATCTGTTTCACTTGCCTAAACTTTAATCGCTGGCATGCTTTTGAGTTAACAAATCCTCATTGTGTCGCAGGGATAGAGATATTTGAACTCGCACCAAATTTGGCTCCCAACATGTTCACCAGTGGCAAGCAAGGTGCTAAAAAATTCAGCAGAATGTTCCAAAGTGTCCAATTGAGTTTGAATATATTCGTTTCAGTGCTTTTCCTCAGCAGCAGCACCCCCATCTGCAAAGGGTTCACAGCTAAAAGGAAAAAAAAAACATTCCATTTGAATTGAGATGTGCTATTTAAATACCGCTGGGCTGGGATAGATATTTAAATACCCTCTGTGCCTCCAGACCCTACTCCTTATGATCATAAATCTACTTTTCCTGTTCAGTGATGTCAGCAGACTCATGCCTCCATCTTTTTATTTTCAATCTGAGCAAAGCCCAGCAAGATATAAATCAACTAAATCAGTCAGTTGCTTGATAATGAGTCAAATCATTGGTCCTTCACATGCTGTATTTTTTTAGCCTGATTGGCAGCAGCTGTTAAGGTCTTTGGCGGAGAAAGACTTTTCCTAACGTTGCTACCAGAGAAGCTGACCTGGGATCTATGTACTCTGTCTCTGAGCCATTAAAATCTATCAGCGGTTTGAAAGTTACTTCTTAGATATCTGAGAATTTTGAAGGGAGACAAAATAATTTCCATTACTTTCATTTCTTTGGACAATTTTACCCATTTCAAAGGAGAACTGATATTGCTGTTTTGCCCATATTGGAAATATTGGAGAAAAAGTTTTCTCTCCAAGTTTAATCTGGAAAGTGTTCATTAAAAGATCAAAAAGACCATCTTGGAACATCTTGGAACAAAGTTCTCACTAAGTGAGATTTGAATGACAAAAACATCTCCTAGGAAATTCATGGGTCTTTAAGGTTCGAATTTTGGAACACTGCAGTATACTTGGTAGACTTTTTGGAAGCATCAACCAAAATAATGGCTAGGAGTTAAATTAAATTAAAACATTTCCACACTTTTCAGGAGGTTTCAAAATAGTGTCTAAAATACGCTTAACAGAGGAGATGTCTCCCTTTTTCAGCCCCATAGACAGCTTGGCATCAGAATTCATTCATTTCATGGAATGATGTGGATTTTCTCAAAACAATGTTCTGTCTTTAAGGTCAGAGTTAGATTTTAAGTCTGAAATCTACAAATTAAATTTTAAGTCTGAAATCTATGATACTTCTATATAACCTTAATAAATAGCAATGAAAGCCCATCATGGGCTGTCATGCATACGTTGCTGGAAAACTATATTGTTTTAAATGTTCCGACCCACTGAAAAGAGTTCTTACTCTCTTTGATGTTCAATGTGTCATTACTAGGTGTTCAGGAAGTTTGGTTTGCCAGTGTGCCATGGGTTGCCTAATTGTGTGTTGTTGGGTTTTTTTGGTGACACAGGAGAAACTGAAGGTTTTATGTACTGCCTTTGAAAATGTTACAGACTGGAACAAATTTCTTCCCTGCTGCCAGGTAAGGAACATTAATCAGATTTTCAAAACATTGGGTGAGAGCCTATGACAGAGGCGTATGGTGGGAAAATGGCACCCAGAGACAGCTGTTCTCCAGGCACCCGCCGCTATGCCAGGGGACGGTTCTCAGGGAGTTGGGACCCCATCTCTCAAGTCCCACTCCCCAGGTCTTGCACTCCCTTCCCAGCTCCCAGCCGGTAGCCAGCAGTCCCTTCTGCTGGCTGGGACCTGGGAGCCAGGAAGGGGGTGAGGCTTGTGGGCAGTGTCTGCAGGCTTCCTTGGCCTCGCCCACATTGATGACAACATGGGCAGGGCCAAGGGCGCCCGAAGACGTCTTCCTGGTCACATGGGGGGCAATTTTGCACCCCCACATGACCAAATTAGTGGCGCCCGGGGACAGCCCACTGTCCCTAGCCAGATATGCCACTGGCCTATGACTTTCTTCCATTGAATTGGATCTTATGACTCTCTTCTTCAAAGTTTTCTTCCAGTAGAGAAATACTCCCTTTTCTCCATCTTAGGGAGATTTTCTCCATTGTAGGTAACAGAAAGGAGAAGGTTATTAAATGTGATTTTCCACTAAATCCTACCAACTATCTATTAGGTCCATCATTTGCTAATGATTGTAATTTGAAATCACATATGCATGTTTTATTTCATATGCTGATGGCGGCAAAATAGTTCTGGCCAAGAAATGGAAATCTAATGATTTCCCCAAATTTGGTGAGTCATCAAATTAGAAACTTACCTTTTGAAACATATGAATTGAGCTGAATGGTTAGATTATATGAAGAAAGAGGAGGATGTTCATGTTTTATCTGTGGTTTACTAATAGTTTATATATGAAATAATAATATTTACATTGTAGACATCTCATTGAGTTAAGAAGTACTACTATGTTTATAGGTATGGATTTATGGTGTTCTTTCTTGCAATTTCATGTGTTATTTTATGGTCGTTATTGTAATGAAATGTTTGTGTTAAAATTTAGTTCAAAAATGATAGTAATAATTTTTTTAAAAAAAAGAATATTATTCTCCATTTGAAGAATCTTTTTCTCCCTTGAAAGAAGAATTAAAACAAGAGTGCCATAGGATCCAGTTTAATGGAAGGAAATTGTAGCATCCAATCTATAGACTTTTGGTTAGCAGACAGAGGTCAAATAGAAGTATGAACCGAGTCAGCAATTCATGCCACTAAAACATCCCCAAAATCTTCTGTTGCCTTCCCCAAGCTTGATGTTGGAAACAATTATTATGATTGCCAGACTACTTTTGTATTGAATAGCCACCGTCTGAGTGTGGCCAAGGTTAAAGGAAGAATTTTTCTTACAGATAAATGTTATCCTTAAATATTCTTCCCAAGCTATTTCAGTCACCTTCACAAGGCTTTGTAGAAGACACCTGTGAAATGAGAAGGGATTTTTAAAAAAATTATAAGCAGTGATTGGTCAAACTGCCAGGTTTCCCTTGGTAAGACCACAGAAAAGGTCAAGGAATGTTCCTTGTCCTGGGACATTTGTAGAACAGAGCTCAAAATGCTGACACTTCCCTTATATCTTCCCTCAGAGTTTTTGCTAGAGATTGATGTGTGGCATGTAATATCTACAGGAAGCAATGAAGATGTTGCTACTTTTCCTTGGGTGGGCAAGTTGTACATTAGCAACAATCACATATGATCACATAAAGGAGGTGGAGCAACATAGCTTTTAAAAATGAAAAACACTTTTATTCAAAGGCATTATTTCCCTATATATGGTCCACTGAAGGATGACATAGTCCTTTGTCAGATGTTAATCTGAAGTATACTTTGAATAACAATTAGCAGGCATTCTCAAGTTTTGTTTTTCCTCTCTCACACACACAAAAACATGAAGAGAGCTACTACAAAATGTGCCGGGCATTCAGTTATAAACAAACAAATTCTAACGTAAGGCCCTGTTCATTTTCTAGAAAATTTAATGCCCAGACCCAAGTCTGTCTGGAAATAGCACTCTCTGACCTGGAAGCCCCTTCTGATGCAACTGAGAGGTGGAGAGTCTCTATTTCCTCAGTGGTGGGAGAAATATACTCTTTACTTTTTGAGGAATGCTCCTCCTTTCTTTCTTGGTTCAGGATTAACAGTGCAATCCTTAGGGAAATGGTGTGTGTGTGTGAGTGTGTGAGAGTGTGTGTGTGTGTAGAGGAGCAGCAGTGGCGTAGTGGCTAAGAGCAGGTGCACTCTGATCTGGAGGAACCGGGTTTGATTCCCAGCTCTGCCGCTTGAGCTGTGGAGGATTAGCCTGTGCACTCCCACACACGCCAGCTGGGTGACCTTGGGCTAGTCACAGCTTCTCGGAGCTCTCTCAGCCCCACCTACCTCACAGGATGTTTGTTGTGAGGGGGGAAAGGCAAGGAGATTGTAAGCCCCTTTGAGTCTCCTACAGGAGAGAAAAGGGGGATATAAATCCAAACTCCTCCTCCTCCTCCTCCTCCTCCTCCTCCTCTTCTTCTTCTTCTTCTTCTTCTTCTTCTTCTTCTTCTTCTTCTTCTTCTTCTTCTTCTTCTTCTTCTTCTTCTTCTTCTCCTCCTCCTCCTCCTCCTCCTCCTCCTCCTCCTCTTCTTCTTCTTCTTCTTCTTCTTCTTCTTCTTCTTCTTCTTCTTCTTCTTCTTCTTCTTCTTCTTCTTCTTCTTCTTCTTCTTCTTCTTCTTCTTCTTCTTCTTCTTCTTCTTCTTCTTCTTCTTCTTCTTCTTCTTCTTCTTCTTCTTCTTCTTCTTCTTCTTCTTCTTCTTCTTCTGTTGGCATGAGTGGCATCTACACCAGTGCAGGGGCACTTATGCTAGTGTTGAGGAGCTGCGCAATTACCCTGCGTTGTGGTGCTGATGCAGCCATGGCACCTGTGCTCCTCAGACATAGCAGCCTGCATTAGTGCTGATGGGGGCATTCTCAGGGGCAGAGTCTCAACAGTCATGTACCATGAAGATCTGAGCCAGTGCTGCAGCAAAGTGGGGAAAGGGAATGAAATTGCCCTCTCATCCCTCTTCCATCAGTAGAGCTCAAAAATCCCTGCAGGCCACATTACAGGACTGATGGACTGTGAATATGGAATTTGATTCTCATGTGCATCTGTCTATAGTATATAAATTCATTCCCTAATCAATGCAAGGCAATCTCATTAATGCTACTGGAAGTTTCATGAATAAATCTTTCGTTTATCAATGATAGAAGAGGTTTCGCATTATTGAACAGAATATATCCAAGGCTCAGGTAATCACATAAAAGGGGACCTTTTTTTGGTTTGTTTGTTTCTCTCTTGATGTGGTTTTCCTGCATCCAATGAATGCTCTGATACAGGAAATCACTCAAAGGGGCCATCTAGATTGATGAATGTGTTTGATAAATGTTGGCATGTTCAGTGTCTTCTTTGTCAATGACAAAGCAAATCCCACTGCTCACAAGATAATGATTATGGATTTTCATGCATTCCTTTCAATTTAAACATGATAATCATGGGGGAGGGGGGGTCAAACCGAACCATGTGGATTCAGTACTGAAATCTCTAAGGGCCGTCTCCAGCAAAGTGACAAACACCAATGCATTAATGTGGATGACAGCACAGGTCATTTGTTGTAGCTGCAGAACAGCTGCGAATAGATCATGTTACGTACTTTTAGATCTTCCCGGAAGTGTGCATAAGTTTCAGAAGCAATGATTTACAAAGCACAAGCAGAAAATGGATAGTTACTACAGAACAGTGATAGTTACTACATAAGCGATTTTGTGCGTGAAATAAAAGTCAGCTTAGTGTTCAATTGCTGAAGGCCAAGATATTGGCCAGTTAGGCATAGTCAAACTGAACCGTGTGGACAAATAAATACATAAAAATAGTGAGGTTCCTGCGACTTCAAAGAGAATTGGCCAGGAAGTGTTTGTTTCAGGGCATGTTCAGCATTATCACCCACTGCCCTGTTTGAAGTTGGGCAGGCATTACTCATCAGCTGGAGGGGAGGTGATGTTTCACTGGTTCCCTGTTACACATGTGTACTTTAACTTTTAATATAATCTTTAATTTTTATTTTGAATCTTATCAATAGATCGATATATTAATCTATCGCTAGATCGCTCTATGGACATAAAAAGGCAAGCAATTATAGAAAAGTCTTGAATATGGTATCTGTACACTTTGCTCAAACACTGAATGTCTTTTATGGCAGGAAGAGGGGGGGGGGAGTAATGGCGGCGTACAAACTGCAAAACCGAAAAAGGACAACGTGAACTGCCATTTGCTAAGCTCCCCAGGTTCACAATTGTCCATCTCCCAATGTTCTGTAAACCCAAGCATCAAGACTTATGGGTTTTCCCCAGTGTAGATTGGAATAATTGATTGCTTATGTATAAAACTATGAGGCTGGAGAAATCCCAGTTTGTTGATCAAATGCAGGGGCGAATCGGGTCTTTGGACTGATCAACTAGTCTTATTAATTATATATATATATTAAACGTTATTTTAATAAATGAATACATACATAGAATGAATTTAGTAATTAATACAAAGTAATACACTTATCTCAAAACAATATGGCATCAATAGTTTAGAAAAAAACACTATACTCAACACTCTCTACTACTTTCCTAAATTTACCCTATCAAATGATTTGCCCAACTAAACTATCTAACCAACAAAAATTAACCAAAGCAGATGACTACTATAGGATTTAAAAAGATTTAACTCCCTTTAACTACCCTCTCTAAGGCTCATTCCGCACATGCAGAATAATGCACTTTCAAACTGCTTTCAGTGCTCTTTAAAGCTGTGCGGAATAGCAAAATCCACTTGCAAACAGTTGTGAAAGTGGTTTGAAAATGCATTATTTTGCGTGTGCAGAAGGGGCCTAACATCCCCCAAACAACCCTTCTCCCATGGACTTCCCCTGCAGATTCCCACTTAACCTCAAAATCTACTAGAACTTTTCTTAAGTTAAGCTATATTTAAGAGAAAATAGTTGTTGACACAATATACAGCATAATTACTTATGCTATTACATAATTCAATCTATTAATACTCTACCGGTTAAATTTTAATTTCAATGATGTTCGATATATACTGAAACCAGGGTTGCCACTTTGCTGTGCATATATCCGAAGAGATGTCTTTCAATTGATGTGAAAGTCTGTCCATGTTGGCATAATATGAAACTTTTGTCTTCCATCTTTCCAAAGTTGGTAGCTGGTCAGTCTTCCAATGTTTCGCTAAAACGATTCTGGCTGCTGAAACCATGTATAAAAATAGATGTAAATGTGACTCCAGTTTCACAGACCCATCTAATGTGGGACTTAATAGGTAAGTTAAGGCCGTTTTTGAAAAATTACACCTTCAGTATTTGTTCTATTTGCTCATGCACTTTACACCAATATTGTTTCACAACAATTATATATATATTTAGTGTTAGTATAGATTTATTTATCTATCTGGTTATTTAATTTTTTAAAAAAAATCTAACTATCTAAAGATATGTAGGAGAGGGGGTCATGGGTAATAGAAATGATGCAGCAGAACAAGAAGTGAGAAATAGTCAGCAACAGGGATAAGGGCAAAAGGGGAAGCATGCAAAGCAGTGCAAGAGAGTAGGGATGGGGTAAGACTATGCCGGCTGGCTGCAGGTGGAGGGAAGAGGTCTGGGGCAAAGCTGTGCCCACTGGCATATCTGTTCTGCTCTGACAACAAAGCAAAATTAAAATCATGCTACAAGTCAATTTGCTTGCCACAGAGAGAGTGAAAAGTGAAAGTGGGGCTAGAGGAAATACTTCTGTACAAGAAATGTTGCCGTGGCAGACATTGACTTCTACCATGCAGCAATCGTCTTGTGTGTAATCAGCCATAGCCTCTTTTACTAAGTAATACTGGGGACTTTGTGACTTATATAGTTCTTTTAAATACCTCATGTGCAGCCAAACAAAATACACTAATATGAATCTTACAATACCCTGTGAGGTAGGTAAGATAAGAGGCATTAATTCAAGGCCATCTAGAAAGTTTCATGTTTAGGTGAGGGCCAACCCAATCCAGATAGTGAATAGGGAAAGAATGGCCTTAGGAAGCAGCAGAGAGCTACAGTGATGTGTTTGCCCCCTCTGCCACCCATGTGAAAAGTGCCTCAGTTCCACACCACCAGTCAGTGGTGGGATCCAAAAATTTTAGTAACAGGTTCCCACGGTGATGGGATTCAAACTGTGGCGTAGCGCCAATGGAGATGGGCGGGGCACGGCAGGGGCGTGACCGGGCATTCTGGGGGCGGGGCATTCCTGGGCAGGACTGTGGCAAGGACTCAGCCACTGCGCTGGTCCTTGGGCGGGAAACGAATGCACGCAGGCGCAGGATGCCACGCACGCCGGTGCACCTACTACTAGACTGCTTCAAGTTCTGCGTGCTACTGCTGAGAGGAGGGGCGTAACTAAAGCAAAAATCACATGGCAAAATCACCAATTAGTTACCCCCTCTTGGCACACACAAATAATTAGTAACCTACTCTCGGGAACCTGTGAGAACCTGCTGGATCCCACCCCTGCCACCAGTCCTCAACAATCACAGCAATTAACAGAATGAAACCATGTGTTTTCCTAAAAACCTCTAACTTTTAAAATGTTCACAGGCAACTTTATCTCAAAGATTAATTCATATGCAGTGCAATTGTTGCAGATTCACCCCACTTAAAGCCCACTGGAATCAATGGATGTAGACTGGGACTAACTGTATATTATTGCACAGAAAGGTGTTTGTCCATCTGAAGGTCTTCTGATAGAGGATCAGGCCTAGGGGTGAAGAGCCTTGTTTTCAGTTCTGCTATTCTCCGACTCAGAAAGCTGCAGGACCTTCAGACTATACATTACATAGGAAATCTGTCTTTTTCCAATGTATTTTTGACATTAAAAAAGCAGCTGCTCTGTGTATGAGTGCAAATTTAGATTGTGGCTGCACTGCTGGGGAACAGATGGTTGAATTCTTTCTCCCTATGCCATATTCCCAATAGAAACTACACACACAAACACACACAAAGTTGCTATTAAACTCTGATACATTAAGAATTTGTTTACATACTGATCTACATTCAGCTTCAGCACATTTTTTTAAAAAGTCATGTTCACAAGCTACACAGAGTACAGTTTACACTTTTTTATTTTATATGTGTGTTAAGCAGTTCTCATGTTATATTTAATGCACACACAGCAGAATGCGTGGTTGAAACACCACATTAATCCAGATACTGGCCCCTGGTTTCATCTGTAATGTGAATGTGTGTTGCCCCTTTCTTACAAATGGTCTCTGCATATAAATGCAGGTTGGATGTGCATTCCCTATAACACATGAACAGGGCTAAAGTCTCAAGGCATACACTGAAAATGCTGGGGGGAAGAATTAGGACTAATTAAAAGGAAACATTTTTTCACGCAATGTGTGATTGGTGTTTGGAATATGCTGCCACAGGAGGTGGTGATGGCCACTAACCTGGATAGCTTTAAAAAGGGCTTGGACAGATTTATGGAGAAGTCGATCTATGGCTACCAGTGTTGATCCTCCTTGATCTGAGATTGCAAATGCCTTAGTATACCAGGTGCTCAGGAGCAGCAGCAGCAGCAGAAGGCCCTTGTTTTCACATCCTGCATGTGAGTTCCCAAAGGCACCTGGTGGGCCACTGTGAGTAGCAGAGTGCTGGACTAGATGGATTCTGGTCTGATCCAGCAGGCTTGTTCTTATGTTCTTATGATGCGTGAATCCAAATATTAAATATTTAGAACTGCAGTTCTCAAATACATCCCCAAAAACATGCTATAGAATAAAGAAGGGCAAACTGCCTTTCACTCAAATAGGCTGCAAGTTGATTGAAGAGAAGCTCATTTGCACTGAAAATTCTAGACTGGATGGCAAATACCTTGTTTGGAAATGGGAATTTGTGAACGGGGAGCCAACTGTGTGACACAGACAGGCAGGATATGATTTGTGCTGTAGATTACATCTCCATTTATAAAATTTCAGGCAAAACGATAAGAAGCTAAGAGATCACACTGAGCCGGATTCAACCAACTTTTCTATTTTTGAAAAAGGAAGGGGGTCCCTTTTGGTGGTCCCTTTTGAACCCATATATTCTAAGTTTGTATTCACTTGGCTACTAGCTGGCTTCCTAGTATGGTGGGAGATTACTGTCACTGATTAAGCGAATGCAAAAGAAGTCCACAAAATCAAAAGAAATCTTTTAAACTGCAAACAGATCAATGATTTTAGGGATTTTAGGGTCTCTAAAATTTGAGAATCACGAGCAAAATAAATTCACAAGCTTTGAAGCATCTTCACTATCCATCTGAGTCTGTGTTCCACTGGGTTCTAAGGGACCAACTCATAAGCAACAAACATAAGCAACTCATAAGCACAAAATGTAATCTTGTTTTGTATACCAAGTCAGTTCCCCATACATTGTCAGAATTCTTATAGGAACGTGAATACATCAGAAGAAATATCTGATATGTTGCAAAGCTCCAGTGATTCTTCCCAAAGAAATTTAATTAAAACCAGGGATGACTCTAGGGGGGACAGGTGTGCCAGATAGCAGGCAGAGAGGGGGGCAGTGGCAGGAGGTGGGGGAGGCTCAATTGAATGAAAGAAATGGCCTGTTTGTTATTGTGCCTGCCCAATCCCCCGATCAGGCTGCTGCTAGGAGGTGGGGGAGGCTCAACTGCTTGGAAAAGATAGTGTGTATGCAGTGTGTATGCCCCCTTCCCACAATTAGTCTGTTGCTAGGAGATGGTGGAAACTCAACTGCATGGAAGAGATGGATCATTTTGCAGTGTACCTTCCTTCCCCCGATTAGGCTGCTGCTAGGAGGTGGGGGAAGCTCAACTGCATGGAAGAGCTTGACCATTCTGCAGTGTACTCCCCCTTCCTCAAATTAGGCTGTTGCTAGGAGAGGGGAGGAACTGAATTGCATGGAATAGATGCCTTGTTCTGGGCATGGGTAGCCTTTCCCCCCAATTAGTCTACTGCTAGAAGGAAAAGAATGCTCAATTACGTAGAAAAGATGGCTTGTTGTGCAGCACAAATGCCTCATTACCCTGACTAGGCTGCCACTAAGAGGTGGGGGAGATTGAATTGCTCAGCACAGATGAACTTGTTCTGCAATGTGTGCACATCATTCTTCTGATCAGGCTGCAGCTAGGAGGTGGGGGAGGCTCAATTACATGGAAGAAATGACTCAGTCAGCAGTGTGCACGCCCCCTTCCCTCAATTAGGCTGCTGCTAGAAGGGGGGAAGGGAGAGGGAGATCCTGGGCCTCAGAGTGGAGTTGCAGCCCTTGGTAAGGCAGAAGCTGTGGCTGTCAGTCAGGTCAGACTATCGTGAGCAAAGAAGAAGAAGAAGAAGAAGAAGAAGAAGAGTTTGGATTTCTCTCCTGCAGGAGACTCAAAGGGGCTTACAATCTCCTTGCCCTTCCCCTCCCCCACAACAAACACCCTGTGAGGTGGGTGGGGCTGAGAGAGCTCTGAGAAGCTGTGACTATCCCAAGGTCACCCAGCTGGTGTGTGTGGGAGTGTACAGGCTAATCTGAAATCCCCAGATAAGCCTCCACAGCTCAGGCAGCAGAGCGGGGAATCAAACCTGGTTCCTGCAGATTAGATACACAAGCTCTTAACTTCCTACGCCACTGCTGCTAAAGGAAGAGGAACTAAAGGTTCCTAAGGATATATTTTTAAAAGTCAAGTTCTGAGACATAGATGCCCAGGTAACCTTCCTTGGCCTCATTAAATCTCCCTTCTTCCTCTGGCTGAGGCACCCTCCGCTCCTCCACCTCTAGGCTGTGGAGAGCGTAAGATATTTTTGGTGTATGATTGGAATATGAAGTGTTGTATGATTGGGATTTTTGGTATCTGATTGGAATATGAAGTTTAGCAAAGATAG
Source organism: Sphaerodactylus townsendi (assembly GCF_021028975.2). Taxonomy (NCBI): domain Eukaryota; kingdom Metazoa; phylum Chordata; class Lepidosauria; order Squamata; family Sphaerodactylidae; genus Sphaerodactylus; species Sphaerodactylus townsendi. Next base: position 168,435,703 of record NC_059425.1, on the reverse strand, counting down.
GCCAGGCAAAACTTATCTGGGGGCAGCTTCCAATATTTTGTAGCTGAAGAGAACTCTTGTAGCACCATCTTCAAAGTTCATCATGATGTTAATCATCCTACTTTATAGAGGATTTACAATAACTTGTGTGCACCCTGCCAAGTACTGTCCCCCACCTATGTCTTGCAGCATGATGTCCTCCCTCCAGCCAAGTGTGCAGTTGCAGGCATACCCCAAAATCAAGAGGTTTACATAACATTCTAAATTGCAGAATTTAGCATGGTGGATAGCAACCTCTGCACATCTGACTGCTAAGGAGTTGTTGCAAGTTCTTTCTTTATTTACATATTGGCTTCGTTTATAGACTGCCTTTCTCGGACAGCCCCAAGGAAGATTGCAAACATTACAAAACAATGCAACTCAAGTAATACCTATTGTTGACAGCATTGCTCAGGTATTGCAAACTGAGCCTTGTAGATTCTGATATTGAGTCAATCAATCTCATGTTATGACTCCCACTTTCCTGCTGCCTTCAATTTTTCCTAGAATTATTATTATATAATACATAATTATATAATGGGCAGCACAATTTGGGGTGGGTGTAAATCCCCCTCTTGATGCGGCACAGGCTCCTGTTATTGAGCAAGATAAAAACATATAGAATGAATAAATAATATACATTGTATTCTCTCTTTCTTGCCTTGTAACAAAGTGTGTGTGTGTGTGTGTGTGTGTGTGTGTGTGTGTGTGTGTGTGTGTGTGTGTGTGTGTGTGTGTGTTAAGTGCAGTGAAGTCACTTTTGATTTATGGCAACCCTACAAAGTAATATCCCCCCAAATATCACCCTTTCATTAACACATTTGCTCAAGTCACACAAACTGAGGCTGTGGCTTCCGTTAATGAGTCAATCCATCTCATCCTGGGTCTTTCTGTTTTCCTGCTGCCTTCCACTTTTCCTAGCATTATTGTCTTTTCTAGTGACTTGTGTCTTCTCATCATGTGGCCAAAGTATAATAGCCTCAGTTGAGTCATTTTACCTTCCATGGAGATTTAAGATCTAGAACCCACTTATTTATCTTTTTGGTGCTCCATAGTATCGATACAACGCTCCTCTATAACCACATTTCAAATGAGACTATACAGTATTTCCTTTTGTTAAAAAATACCTTCCTGAACAATTTCATTTTGCACTTTCTATGGGATAATGGTAGTAATGGTAGCATAATACAACAATGTGTGTAACGTATAGATACGTAGTGTGTGATGCGATTCTTGGTTTTTAAGTAATGGTAGCATACCCTGTTTTCCCCAAAATAAGACATCCCCTGAAAATAAGACATAGTAGAGGTTTTGCTGAAGTGCTAAATATAAAGCATCCCCCGAAAGTAAGACGTAGCAAAGTTTTTGTTTGGAAGCATGCCCGATGAACAGAGCATGCAGCTGTGGAGTGAAAAAATAAGACATCCCCTGAAAATACGACATAGCGCATCTTTGGGAGCAAAAATTAATATAAGACACTGTCTTATTTTCGGGGAAACACGGTAGGAGCCTTCCTGACCTCATTAGGCAATCTCTTCTACCAGGTTGGGGGGCCACAAAAGAGAATACTCAAGTATTGGCAGTATCATATGTTCTGTTTAGGATATAGCATTTCTTCATATATGCTCTTGTCTGCAAGTACATATTCTCAATCCAATTTTAAGCAAAGACCAGATGAAGGGGTGTGTTCTCTATATAGAAGTGAAAGCAAAAATATCTAAAGAGAGCCCAGGGAGTCAAACGGATCAGTCTTGGATATCTCTGCCTTGATATTATACACTAGTGCCCCTGGTTCCCTCTGAAGCTGCTAAAAATACATCTTTCTTCCAGATAAAAGAGATTACATTGTAAAAGCAGTGTAGGGTGCCTTGAGAGTTCACAGCATACTGGTATTGTCATGAAAATTGAGGCTATTTTGACCAGGTTCCTGTGTAGTTTCTCCTTTCAGTAGTTTATGCAAAAAAACCCCAAAACCCTTTTACTGTGTTTTTTTGGTATAAATTAAACTTGACCTTTCCGAGCTTATTCTATTTCCCAAACAAGACATGAAGAAAATCTAGTGAGTTTGAATCAATAGCTTAAATAAATGAACTTTAGTATACAGTTCCAGATCTCACAAAGCATCTTCTGTACACCATAAAGGTGATTAGAGGAGCCATGTTCAGTGCGCCACAGCTCAACTGGAAAGAGAAAGCTGCTATGTGCATGGCACTTTCTAGCACACCCACTGCATGACACAGCATTGTCATGATGAATTCTTAACCATCAGCATTCTCATAAAAGTTGTAAAGCTGAAAGTCACAACTCTTGGTTTTGAGAGGACTTTAGGGGGGGAAAGCCAGAGCGGTGTAGTGGTTAGAGTGTCGGACTAGATTTGGAAAAACCAGGTCCAAAATCCCCATTCTGCCTGAAGCTTACTGGGTGACTTTGGTCCTTTCCCCACTTACCATTTGCGGTGCGCTACTCTCAGTGCAAGTGATTTCTGCCACAGGGTCATGTTTCCCACTGCCCCGTGCTCTGTGCGGGGTCATCAGAAGGTGCCGTTTCTTCAGCACCATCAATGACACGCGCTGAGGGGACGTGAGAGCGGCAGAGTTGGAGCGGCTGCGTTGTCGCCGCCCGGACTTGTGGGGAGCGCCGCTGGACCCCAGCCGCTGTTTGGGGAGAGTAGCACGCAGCAAACAGTAAGTGGGGAAAGGGTCTTTGTGTCAGGCACTATCACTATTTAATCTACTTCAGAGCACTGTTGCTGTGAGGATAAAATGGAAGATGGGAGAATAATGCTGTATGTCATATTGCATGGGTCCTCCATTGGGGTATCAATAAACAAGCAAGAAGCATAAGAACATAAGAACAAGCCAGCTGGATCAGACCAAAGTCCATCTAGTCCAGCATTCTGCTACTCACAGTGGCCCACCGGGGTGCCTTTGGGAGCTCACATATAGGATGTGAACGCAATGGCCTTCTGCGGCTGTTGCTCCCGATCACCTGGTCTGTTAAGGCATTTGCAATCTCAGATCAAGGAGGATCAAGATTGGTAGCCATAAATCGACTTCTCCTCCATAAATCTGTCCAAGCCCCTTTTAAAGCTATCCAGGTTAGTGGCCATCACCACCTCCTGTGGCAGCATATTCCAAACGCACCAATCGTACAGTGCGTTCTGCGTGAAGAAGTGTTTCCTTTTTTATTAGATCCTAATTCTTCCCCCCAGCATTTTCAATGAATGCCCCCCTGGTTCTAGTATTGTGAGAAGAGAAAAAATTTCTCTCTGTCAACTTTTTCTACCCCTTACATAATTTTGTAGACTTCAATCATATCCCCCTCAGCGCCTCCTCTCCAGGCCTAAAAAAAAGAGTCCCAAAGCGTGCAGCCTCTCCTCCATAGGAAAGGTGCCAGTCCCTCAATCATCCTTGTTGCCTTCTGCACTTTTTCTATCTCCTCAATATCCTTTTTGAAGTCGGCGACCAGAACTGGACCACAGTACTCCAAGTCGCGGTGCTACCACTGCTTTATATAAGAGACATGACAATCTTTGCAGTTTATTATCAATTCCTTTCTAATTATCCCCAGCATAGAAGTTTGCCTTTTCACAGCTGCCATGCATTGAGTTGACATTTCCTGGAACTATCAACTAAGGCGCTAAATCCGCTTTACCAGTCTGTGACTGTGCTTTTTTTAACCTGTAGCGTGTATGTGAAGTTTGGATTTTTTTTGCCCCTATGTGCATCGCTTTACATTTTGCTACATTGAACTGCATTTGCCATTTCTGAGCCCACTCACCTAATTTATCATGAGGTCGCTTGGAGCTCTCGCCAATCTTGTGGTTCTCCACCACCTACATAATTTGGTATCATCTGGCTTGGCCACCACGCTACCACCCTACTTCCAGGTCATTTATGAATAGGTTAAGGACACTAGTCCCAGCGGATCCTTGGGGGACTTCCTCCCTACATCTCTCCGGTGAGCGAGAACTTCCATTTTACACCCACTCTTTGTTTCCTGTTTCTCAACAGTTTTAATCCATAGGAGGACTTCCCTCTTATTCCTTCATTGCTGAAGGTTTTTCTCCAACGAGTCTCTGGTGAGAACTTTGTCAAAAACCTTTTGGAAATCAAGTAGACAATGTCCACCGGCTCACCTGTCCACATGCCTGTTTACACCCTCAAAGAACTCTAGTAAGTTTGTAAGACAGGATTTGCCTCTGCAAAACCATGCCGACTCTTTCTCAGCAGGTCTTGCTTTTTCTGCATGCTTTATAATTTTTATCTTTTATCTTTAATGATAGAAGAATAAGAGCAGCTGTTCTAGACCGGGGTAGGAACCTGCGGCTCTCAGATGTTCGGGAACTACAATTCCCATCAGCCCCTACCAGCATGGCCAATTGGCCATAGAGGTGATAGAATTATATTCTAATTTATCTAGGCGCAGGATACTATGCCAATAGTCCCACCTGGTTGACCAGATTTTTACACTAAGAAAGGCTAGGAAAGGCTACATGCACGGCATGAAGGACAAACTACTCCTTATAGTTCCCTTCTCCCCACCAATACTTGCAAAGAAAGTTATTTCTTTTGAATATGCAATTCCCCATTTAGACATCCTAGACCATAGCCATTGATGATCTTGTCTTTCATTAATTAGTCCTCTTTTTAAATCCATGTAAATGCATCCGAATCCTGTGATAGTGATTCTAAAAGATTGCTAGATGATTTACTGCTTGATACTACCACAATATTTTGCCAAATGTGTTCTCCAGAGTGCATCAAACAAGAGCAAAGACAGTTTAGTTGAGCCCATGCTGATCTTGTACCTTGGTGGTAGCAGCCCCAACAGTTGAGTTAAGGATTCTGCCAATGAATGTCCTGTACCACTTAGCGAATAGGGGGGTAGGGAACCTCTGGCTCTCCAGATGTTCAGGAACTACAATTCCCATCAGCCCCTACCAGCATGGCCAATTGGCCATAGAGGCTGATGGAATTATGAATTCTGGCTATCTGAGCTTATGATTCCTGATGGGCATTCATGTAATGAGGTCCACCTGGTTGACCAGATTTTACACTAAGAAAGGCTAGGAAAGGCTACATGCACAGCATGAAGGACAAAGCCTCCCCTTATAGTTCCCTTCTCCCCACAATACTTGCAAGAAAGTTATTTCTTTTGAATATGCAATTCCCATTTAGACATCTAGACCATAGCCATTGATGATCTTGTCTTTCATTAATTAGTCCTCTTTTAAATCCATGTAAACCATCCCAGAATCCTGTGATAGTGAATTCTAAAAGATTACTCGTTGATTTACTGCTTGATACTACCACAATATTTTGCCAAATGTGTTCTCCAGAGTGCATCAAACAAGAGCAAAGACAGTTTAGTTGAGCCCATGCTGATCTTGTACCTTGGTGGTAGCAGCCCCAACAGTTGAGTTAAGGATTCTGCCAATGAATGTCCTGGCCTGCCAGACTTACGGAGAGTCAGGTTCCAGCTGATATCAGGCACAGATGCAAGAGGGGGAGAGAGCACTCTTACTCTGCAAGAGGGGGAGCACTCTTCTCTGAGTCGAAGAATCCAAAGCGGAGTCCAGTAAAAGGCAGTCAAAGGGTCCAAAGGGTCTGGTCAGGGATTCAAGGAATCAGGGTCAGAGGTATGGCAGAGACAGTGGCATAGTGGGGGGGGGGGGGATGGTGCCCACGGCAAAATGGTGCCCAGGCCCCACACCTGATGTGTCCCTCATAATGTGGATTTTGCTTTGAGTTTCCTCTAAAGAGAGTGTTTTATGTTATTTGGGGGGGGGGGGCAAAATGGTGCCCAGGCCCCACACCTGATGTGTCCCTCATAATGTGGATTTTGCTTTGAGTTTCCTCTAAAGAGAGTGTTTTATGTTATTTGGGGGGGGGGTGTTGTCTGTGGGGACTGAGTGAGGGTACTGAAGTTAATGTTCCAAGCCTGACAGAATCCAGGGTTTTTAATACTTAAACCAGAATAGCCGTAAATGGATCCATCTAGTAACTGTCAAGGGAGTATCTAAGGCGTTTCATGCGGCCCGCATTAGCGACCAGAGCTAAAGCGCCGCCCCCGGGCGCCGATGCCTGAAGCACGCTGCTGCGACGCAGCCAGCGTGACCTGGCTTCCTTCCCTCCCCAGAGGCCTCAGGCGCCCTAAACAACGCTAAGGGAGGGGACTGAGTGAGGGTACTGAAGTTAATGTTCCAAGCCTGACAGAATCCAGGGTTTTTAATACTTAAACCAGAATATCGTAAATAACAGATCCATCTAAGTAACTGTACTGTCCAAGGAGTATCTAAGGCCGTTTCCGCACGGCCCATTAACGGCGGCCTGGAAACTAAAAGCGTAGCCCCCCAGACGCCCGTTAGCAAAGCGCCATGCTCGCGTGCCCAGCGGTTCCTGACTCCTTCCCTCCCCAGAACACTCAGGGACGCCCTAAACAATAACGAAGGAGAAGCATCTTCCGGCTGGGGGAGGAAACATCTTCCAGGCGAACAGCAGGTATGAAGGCGCTGTCTCCTTCCTGCGCCCCTCCGCGGTGTCCTCATTAAATTAGCCTGCGCAAAACGTCGCCAGCCCGCCCACCACTGTCCTCCGACCTCAGGGGAGTGGGAGGCGCTGTCTCCCTTCTAAGCCCCACTCACGCGTTGTCCTCGTGCATTAAGCCTGCTGGAAATTAAGCAGCCCGCCCACCGCTGTCCTCCGACCTCCAGGGGAAACTCTGGCACTTAACTGGACGGCGAGCTCACCAGCGCCAACAGCTTTGATATTACCGATGGTCAGGCATAAACGACTCCGTCTTGAACGCTTGCGTCTACCCGACCTCCGGCCATCCCACGTTCGCATGCTTGCATCGCGGTGAACTCTACCAGCTGCCAGAACTCTTGGCGGTGGGAGCAACGCTTGCGATCACCGACCTCCGCCATGCGTCGCGTGCTTGCATCTTGAGCGGAGCTTCTGCGCTGCAGAACTCTTGGCGGCGTGAAACGCTAACGTCGCGGAAAGCGGCCATTCGCATTACTAAAGAAACTGTCCAAATGTATTTAAATCTGTGCCTGAAGAAAAATACTGCTTCGCTGCCAAAGATCTTTGTTGAAAATATATATTTATGCTGCCTTATCCATTCCTTTCTCCAGGTTTTTCATCTCCCGTTCCTATCTCTTCTCTTGTTAAATAAATCTTTTCATCTGTTTCAGTTTTACATGTCTGTCTCAGTATTATTATTTTGGTGTGCCTTATAAAAGGGGTTTGTCAAGGAAGTTTAAAACAGGCTTTCTTCGCCTTCTGAGCTGAGAGAAAAGTGCTTCTTGTTGCCAAAACCTACCATTACTGAAGTACTTCAGTCCCTGATAGGAAATAGGTGGAAATCTGTATCCAGAAGCCTGGTCGGTGGTGGCGGCCATTAGCCGCCATGAGGCTTGTCCAAATGTATTTAAATCTGTGCCTGAAGAAAAATACTGCTTCGCTGCCAAAGATCTTTGTTGAAAATATATATTTATGCTGCCTTATCCATTCCTTTCTCCAGGTTTTTCATCTCCCGTTCCTATCTCTTCTCTTGTTAAATAAATCTTTTCATCTGTTTCAGTTTTACATGTCTGTCTCAGTATTATTATTTTGGTGTGCCTTATAAAAGGGGTTTGTCAAGGAAGTTTAAAACAGGCTTTCTTCGCCTTCTGAGCTGAGAGAAAAGTGCTTCTTGTTGCCAAAACCTACCATTACTGAAGTGCCAGTCTGATATAGAGGAATGGAAGGTGTGAAGTGTCCATTGTGTATTTTTATTATAAATTCCAATAATCCAACTAACGTAAACACTGATAAATGCTTTCTTTTATAATTTTTTTAAAATTTTCTCACATAATAAAATTTGTAATAACATATTAGCATTTTTATAAAGTGGTTAAGCATTTGGCCTGGTGGGTGAGTGGTTCTCCCGCCATGGGCGGAATCCTTGGTGCTGTGTCCATTTATTATTTTATTATAAATTCCAATAATCCAACTAACGTAAACACTGATAAATGCTTTCTTTTATAATTTTTTTAAAATTTTCTCACATAATAAAATTTGTAATAACATATTAGCATTTTTATAAAGTGGTTAAGCATTTGTTTATTGTATTGTCGAAGGCTTTCGGGCGGAATCCCTTGGGGCCGATGTTCTAGCAGCATTCTCTCACAGCGTTTAGCCTGCATCTGTAGCTGGCATCTTCGGGGTTGGCGTCAGGGGCGAATATAAATATAACCCTTAACTTCGAGCTCCCAACTATTATTATTTTCCTTAAACCTATTTTCAATCTGCTATACAATATGTCATCAAAGTTAATAATTTATGTGTATCATTTCAACAATATCCTTCACTTTTAACCATCGTCCGTCCGTCCGTCCGTCCGTCCGTCCGTCCGTCCGTCCGTCCGTCCGTCCGTCCTTCCTTCCTTCCTTCCTTCCTTCCTTCCTTCCTTCCTTCCTTCCTTCCTTCCTTCCTTCCTTCCTTCCTTCCTTCCTTCCTTCCTTCCTTCCTTCCTTCCTTCCTTCCTTCCTTCCTTCCTTCCTTCCTTTTTTGAATAATAGAAATCATATGCTTTTCATTTATTTTGAAATTCTTTAGTTGGTCACTTATTCACAAAGTGTTTAAGCTTTGCCTTTGTTGCATATTCCACTAATTTATTTTCCTAGTTCTCTTGGCTTGGAACGTCTTCTGTCTTCCATTTTGTTCCAAGTACTCCTTTGGCTGCTGTCATGATATACTGAAGCATTTCTTTTGAAAATTTTGGAACATTTTTTGACAATATGCCTAATAACATAACATCTGTTGCAAATTTAGTTTTTTATGATTTTCTGAATTTCTGCATGGATTTTTTTCTAGGATTATTTAACTTTTCTACATGTCCACCAAATGTGATAAAAAGAGCCATCCACTTTTTAACATTTCAAGCATTTTTGTCCATTTCCTCAATAACCTTTGGGGTAATATACCCACCAATAAAACGTCTCATGCCAATTTTCTCTTAATGTTTGGCTGGCAATAAATTTTATACCTTTCATACATAAGATTTCCCACTACTGAAAAGATATTTCTTCCTCAAAGATTTGCATCCATCTGACTAGACATGTTTTTACTTGTTCTGTTTCTGTCTCAAATTGAAGTAACAGTTTATAAATTTGTCCTAAGAAATGTTATGTTCTTTTCAAATTCCGTCAGTCCCCTTATTACACCTTTTGCTGTATTAATTTCCTTTCTTAATCTTGAAACTGGCTGAAAGTATAACAACCATTGAAATGTTTTGCCTTCATCCTTTATCTTTTTGTCAAGACTTAATTTCTCCATGAACGTCTATAATACCTCCATTTGTTATAAAGTCAGTGTTTTTCATCAGACTTGTATTATAAAAAGCCTCTATAGGTGACATTAGTGGAGATACTGGAAAACTTGTGTGTGTGTGTGTGTGTGTGTGTGTAGCTTCCCAAATTGTAAACAACCCATCCCTGATTACCTGGTCTTTTTTTTACTATATTTTCTTCATGGATTTTTCTGTCCATAAACAATCATGTAATCCTTCCTCTAAATCTTCTGTTTCTAATTTTGTTACTCTCTGGGCTATGTCTCTAATCCAGTCTGCAATCCAAACAAGACCAGCTGATTGATAGCATAATTTAATATTAGGTACTACTAATCCTTCTCTCTTTTTCTCATCTTGTAGAACTTTGAATATGATTCTCAGGGAGGGGGAGGTGCTGTTCCATATAAACTTGTTTATGTCTGTCTGCCGTTCCATCAGGATTTTTTTTCTTGTATAATATTTGAGATTTTTTTGTTAAAAAATGGCAATATATCCATTTTTACAGTGGAGATTCTTCCTAGCCAATACATTTTTAGTTTGGACTATCTTTGCATACGTTCATGTCCTAGGCAAGAGACATTTAGAGGTGGTTGCCATTTTCTGTCAGGGCACTGTCTGATCAGCAAAATCTAAAAGACAGTTGCCTCATGACACAGCCTCATTCTGGGATTAATTGGAAGAGGACTGTGATTGGTTAGTAAACTGTATATAAGGCAGCACTGTGCTTAGCATTGTGAGACACTTGTCTTCGCACCGTCTGGCAGAGCACTTTGTGAAAGCAACAATTTGTGAACTGAATAAAGTAGGACCGCTTCTGTGAAGCTGAATTGCTGTGTGCGTCTACATTCCTACTGTATTCCAGTGTGTGTTGCGCAACTCTGCTTTCCGGGGATTGAACCCCCACTTCATACCATACCTCCCAACATTTTCTGTCTCTGTTTAGGCTGATAAAGTCCTGAGAGAATTTTGACTGGTCCAAGGTCACCCAGCAGGGTTCACGAGAAGGAGTGGAGAATTGACCCCCATCTCTACATTAGAGTTTGCTGTCCTTAACCACTGCACCATACTGGTTTTCAAAGGGAAATGGACAAGCTTAACATACTTCTTCCCACTTCAGCACTGGTTTCCCTCAGCAACAGCTTTGAAGACTCTCAGGAACTGAGCCAGGATAACTATTCTGAGAGGAAATATCTCCAAGCTATATTATTCCAGTATTTTCTTCCCATTTTGCTCAGCTTCCAAGTTTCCTCTGCTGCATCATTCTCGGTTTGGCACACACAAATTAAGTACTTTACTTTGATGGCTGCCTGTCAACAACAGTTAGAATAACTTCTTTAGGGTAGCTAAAATCTTGAATAACTTGTCCTTGTGGGTGAACTGCTTCCGACATTCTGTGAAACTAGGCTGAAATTCAAAGATTAAGGGCCAAACAAGGCATGTGTGGTTGGCACGAAAATCATCAGCTCCATATGTAGTCACCTTGCTTGATATACCATTTTCTAGTTCAAATTATCCATGTTTTGACTTCATGATTTCTGGCATTCCCTACTACAATTCTCAGTCAATGGCTGCCATTTATGATGGAGATGGTGAGATATACAATATTTGTATATGTATTTTAATTTGACTTTAGTTATGTTGGTTATGTATTTTTGTCTCGTTTTAATGTTTTTAAGACATTATTTTATTATGGATGTGAACCAGATTCATTTCCTACACATAAAGCCTGCTGAGCTAGTCGCAGTTCTCACAGAACTCTCTCATCCCCACCAACCTCACAAGGTGGCTCTTGTGGGGAGAGAAAGGGAAGGGGTTTCTAAGCCACTTTGAGACTCATTACAAGAGAGAAAGGGTGTTGTTATTGTTGTTGTTGTTGTTGTTGTTATTCATTCATTCATTCATTCATTCATTCATTCATTCATTCATTTATTTATTTATTTATTAGGCTTGATAGACCGCCCAACCCCCGAAGGGGGTTATATACAATATAAGATCTCATAAATACAATAGTGATAGAACATTAAAATTCATTAAAATACATTATAGCAGCAATTCCAAAAATTACAGATAAAAATACATGCACATTGGTACAAATCCAAATTGTTCTTAATTTGTTAGCCTCCCCGGTAGCCATGATCAAAACTGAAAGGCAGGGTATATTTTTTAATTAAATGATGATGATGATGATGATGATGACGACGATGATGATGATGGAAAGACAGATTATATCAGAACCTGCCTTGAATCAAACCTCAGAAGACCTGGAACTATCAACAGTTCATATTGCACATGAAGCCCTAAACCCACCACACAACAGTAGACTCAGTTCAAAGCCACATACAAGTTGGTAATGCAGGAATCTCCTGATCTGACGTATTGACCTGCAAAATCCCCAAAGTCTCTCTAAGACCCATCAACAGCAAAGAAAGTGGTAGGCTAGAACTGAAGTAGAGAACAAGAGAAGGAGTGCACACTTGGCAATGCAGGACATCCGGTCAGTCAGTACTCTGGAGGAGTGAGTTGAGATTTGCATCTTAATAGAATTAGGGCCTTCACAAAGACAACAGGAAGGGTTATGCCTATACAGGAGTGTAGCTCACTAAACTAGTATCTGGGGCTGACACCAGACACTGCGCCCACCAGCTGTGCCAGCCTGACTGACCCGCCCCCAAATTCTACGTGGTGCTCCCATAAGCTTTTTGCCACTGGCCTCAGCTGGCAGAGTCCAGCTTTCAACTGCAGGCTGGAATGGGCCATTCTGAACTCCACATGGAGATTGGGGTGGAGTCGCTAGCCCTAGCTGGCTGCCTTTTAAGCTCCACGTGGAGTTTGGGAGTGGGGCTATCCCTGTGGCATTTAACTGGGCCCCAGTCCCAACAGACCAGGCCACAGTTGCTAGTGGGGCACATCAGTGTGCCCCCCAGGAAGTGGCACCAGGGGTTCTAGCGCGCCTTGTGCCCCCTTGCTATGCCAGTGGGCCTATAAAACTTCTCCACTAAGTCTAATCTTTGCTGCTTCAACATTCTTTCATACCAGATTGTGCTTCCTACCTGGATAGTTCCACTTTGAAGTGGCCAATAGATTTGCAGGCCCTTGATTATCTCATTCTCTCATCTTTCGATTTCTATTGATCATTCACTGATCCATTCTTAAGCTCTTCACTTCTCTGAGTAATGATGCTGCAGCAGGATAAGAAATGCAAAAGGATTGGAAATGCAACAGGATAGATAACATGGACAGCGGAAAAGCAAATAGTTAAGTAGCTGTTATTTTGGTGATGGCCATACATTTGTTTGGGCCTATGGGTTTCATGCAGAAAAAGTGTAAAAAGAAACATTTACACAGTGAGCATTTATTAAATGTGACTACTCAGTGGTCTCAGAAGAAGCATGTCCATAATTAATGTATCTTAAATGTCATAGCAAATAAAAATACAAAAACAAACATTTGTTGCTTCTCATTTTCACATTTAAAATTCTCGTTCTTAAGGAAAAAGATATTTTTAATGCTTCCTATGCACAACTCTACAAAAGCAAAATGATAGCGGGTGAATAGAACCATGACCGGAAGGGCAGTGATCCTGTCATGTAGGAGACAACCAATCATAATATGTAAAGCAAAGAAATAAATGCACATTTGAAGAATTCTAAGAAGGAAAGTGGCTTGAACTTATGACGAGTAGTTTTGAAGCCTAATGAATTTTAAAAATAAGATTTAATAGAGAAAAGTGTGCTGTTTATCAATTTATGCAATTAGCTGATCATGCAGATAAATCCGATTGGCTACACTTCCCTGTGACATCATTGCATCCAGTTTCTAAATGGTGGGAAATCACTCAGGGAAGGGGGGGAAAGCTAGGCAAGGAAACAGTATTATAGCTGAATCAGAGAGAAAAGAAACTAATTGCAAATGGCTACAAATATTTTTCTGCCTCCTAACTCCCACCCTCACCAAGTTTTCTCATGATAACCTGTCTCAGTGAGTAGCTTAAATTCATCTCTCTCTCTCTCTCTCTCTCTCTCTCTCCCTCTCTCTCTCATCTTGAATATATAAACTGATAAAATCAAGAGCAGATAAAAATGGCTTTTCAAAGAAAATACTAAATTGGATATGCCAAGTGACACATCAGCACTTTTTTATGTTTTTCAAGAATACTGAATTTTTAGAAGTGTACAAGACAATGGGGTAAAACTAGGTCATTTCCTAATTATATACTTATCACATAAATGTAAGAATCTATTATAAAGAATTATATTTATAGAATTATAAAGCACTATTATTTACATGTTTCCCCCATACCACTTAAAGGCAAATGAGAACCCTAATCATGCAGAAACATGTGAATGTAGACCTGTTGAAAAAAAAATCTGTTGATACTTGGTTTAAACTTATTACTGTTTATTTTCCTCTGTAATATTCTGCTGCCACATTTATGTTGCCTTTTATGCAGAAGGTAGGAAACGTCTCGTCCTATTAAATGGAAGTTTATGTCTTCAGTGGTTGAAATATCAGTGTTTGATGGAAGAGCTTAACAGCTTGATCTTCTGAATTGGCTGTATCTGCCATGGTAGTCTCCCGTGTGGACTGACAGGACAGTAGAGCAATTATGATCTATTTCCTGCCAATTGGTTAGTTTTAGCCTCACTTGCCAGGAAATCCCACCACTAAGTTGACATTTAGTTGCTATACTTCAACATTTTCTGGATTCCATACCAGAGAAGCCCATCACATATAGCAAGAGAGGAGGGACCACACACCTCTTTATCTCTGCCAACTCAGTCACCTTAAGCAGCTGGTGGCAAAACAGAAAACAGGGTCCCTACATAAGTGGAAGAACTGGGATTGGGTATGATATCAGAACAGTAGTTATATTCACCAACAAAACACCTGGCAGGCAGATCATAGCAGCAGATCATACATCTGAAGTTCAGGAATAATGACTAAATAAGTTTGGATATCGTGTGAACATTTGTTCATGTGTTCTCTCCTCTTCTCCCCATTGTGCACTGAGACTTAATGGGTTAATGTTTTTTGTTTAATTTTGCCATTATATTAGACCCAGGGACTATGATTTGCAATCATAAGAACATAAGAAAAAGCCAGCTGGATCAGACCAGAGTCCATCTAGTCCAGCTCTCTGCTACTCTGCTACTCTGCTACTCGCAGTGGCCCACCAGGTGCCTTTGGGAGCTCACATGCAGGATGTGAAAGCAATGGCCTTCTGCTGCTGCTGCTCCTGAGCACCTGGTCTGCTAAGGCATTTGCAATCTCAGATCAAAGAGGATCAAGATTGGTAGCCATAGATCGACTTCTTCTGAAGTTCTTGAATTGCAGCTTAACTCCAAACTACAGAGGTCCGTTCTCTTGGAGAACATGACAGCTTGGGAGGGTAAAACCCTATCACACATTGTTGGGGAGCTCATTCCCTTCCTGTCACTCCTTTCCCCACACTCTACCGTCCTCCTAAATCTCCAGGAATTTGACAGCTGGGAGTTGGGAGTCCTAATACTTGACGTGTGAGTTATTTCCACTTGGAGGCTCAAATCATTGGGTCAATGGCACAAGAGGAATTAAGTCGTTTCCTTTTACAGGTTTTGTACTAGACCTTGGGAAAGTTATTTAGGTTCATCTTAGTATACAGTCAAACCTTGGTCTTCGTTGCCCTCGGAGAGCGACGGTTTCGGTCTTCGCCGGTCGCCACCAGCCGTTTGGTCGCCTCGGAGATTGGCAGTCACCTTGGCTTCCGTCGGCTTCCGAGGCGACTTTAGAATATCTTCAGTGCACTGTTTGTGTTGCACTTGCGCAGACGGCATTGCACATGTACAAACGGCATCAGAGGCGTAGCTAGACCAGAGTGCAGCCAGTGCACACTCTGGGTTTTTGACCCCACCCCCCGCACCACCCCCGACCCCCCAGTGCTTCCCCGCCCCCCGGCGGCCCCCCAGCCCCCCACCCCACCCCACTTACTTTTAAGAAAGGAGCAGGCCAGAGAAGAAGGCCAGAAGCCTGCCTGCGTTGCCTGGCCCTGGTGGGAACTACATTTCCTAGGAGCCTCTGGGAAATGTAGTTCCCACCAGGCCCAGGCAACGAAGGCAGGCTTCCGGCCTGCTCCATTCCTAAAAGTAAGTGGAATGGTGCACTGCAAGGGGGTGCCGCGGGGGCACCACGGGGGGGGGGTAGGGGGCACCATGGGGGGAGGGGGGATTTTCCACCCCCATGTGACTAGAAATGGTGTGCCTGGTGCGTCGCGCGCACCCCGTCCCCTGGTGG
Source organism: Sphaerodactylus townsendi (assembly GCF_021028975.2). Taxonomy (NCBI): domain Eukaryota; kingdom Metazoa; phylum Chordata; class Lepidosauria; order Squamata; family Sphaerodactylidae; genus Sphaerodactylus; species Sphaerodactylus townsendi. The sequence continues at coordinate 168,420,079 of NC_059425.1, read as the reverse complement.
CTTTGCCACTGAACTGCCTACCTCGGAGTACACTGTTTTCAGTTTTCACTGCCCGTCACCCGACGGATTAGCAGCAAAAACCGAGGTTCCATTGTATTTGGACAGACAAACTAGGTTTAAAAAAAGTTTTCTGAAGTTAACTGAAAACTCTTCTATTCCAGAATGCACTGCATTTATTAAAAGCCACTGAAGGAATCTCCAGATTGTTTTATGCTTGCCTGTGTGTTCTGTCCATAACGAGAACAGTTCTAGCATACTTTTGATTGTCTTTACAACTTATATGGTTGTTCACTGCCTCGCAGTCTGAAAAGGCAGAATAGTTGGATGGAAATGTTCTCAAAAAAACTTTCAAGATAACCTCTTCATATTGATGTATGCCATAGAATTCCAAAGCACTACAGAAAAATCTGGAATATATTCTAAACACAACTTATTGTATATGGGAACAGGCAGTACTTGTGGGGCCTTCCATTCGTGTTCCCTATGAAATGGGATTGAGGTGCAGAATATTTTCTCACTGTCTCATGACTGCACATTATAGGGAAAGATCAATAATGAAGGGCCAGCTGCCATTATTAGGAAAATTTGCCTATCACTAATGAACTTCTCATTTTGTGGAGCGTAATTTTGAAACTACTGTCCTAGGGAAAAAATGCTTATCAAAGCTCCATGGCTGACTGGTGTAATTGTAGCTTAAAATCAATTCTGAACCAAGTAATAGAATAGTTAATTAAAAACAAAATCAATACTTTTTGTTAAAGATAGAGAACATAATTAATTACGATTGATGGCCTTTGATGGAAAACAGGTCATGCTAAAGAAACATATGATATGATATTCCTGGATAATATTGATTGCCTACACATTCACAACAGGGATTTTGCTGACTAATTATGACCACCTCAATTAAATGTTAGCAAATGAAATTGTGTTTCACAAAGCATTTCATTGGGTGGCTGTTGACATACCCCAATTTATTTTTTTATTTCATTTCATTTCACTTGATACATAGTTTCTTTTTCTTTCCATGGGGACCTAAAGAATCTTACATCATTCTACTCCATTTTATCCTCACAACAACCCTGTGTGATTGGCCCATGGCCTCCAAGTGAGCTTCTGTGGAAAGTTAGCTATTTGAATCTGGGTCTCCCAGATCCTACTCCAACACTCACTACTACACCACATTGGGGCTCATTCCGCACAAGCAGAATAATGCACTTTCAAACTGCTTTCAGTGTTCTTTGAAGCTGTGCGGAATAGCAAAATCCACTTGCAAACAGTTGTGAAAGTGGTTTGAAAACTCATTATTTTGTGTGTGCAGAAAGGGGCCTGGGTCTTCACTAAAGTTCGCAGCTTAGTGTAATTCTAAAGGCAATAGAGTTGCAGTAACTTTATTGAGGGAGAAGAGTAATATTTATTTTCCTTGGCAAAATGAAAGATAATGCAGTTTCTTGGGAGCAAGCCCCGCTGAATAAAACAGGACTTGTTTTTTGAATAGACCTACTTAAGGTTGTGAGAAACTGTCCAAAACAGCTGACGCAGCCAGGGGAGTACTGCTATAACTATGTTTTCTTCCTTTCTGTTGACAGCTTTAACACACACACACACACACACACACACCCCACACACACACCCATTTTTACTAAATTGGTATTCCCAACAGTTTACAAATAAGGATTTTAAAAACACTAAGAAAAATTATATCTTAAAATAAAGAACGTGAAGCAAGTAGCAGCTGCTCAACAACAGTGAATAATGGAAGCACTTAATAAATAGTAATAAAATGCAGCATGGTTTCTCATTGCTTCAAAGAACTCTGAATGGCTCACAGCACCGGTGATCAACTCAGCTTGAGTAGAGGATGATGGGTGGCTTTTGTAGTCAAGCTTTTTGGGATTGTGCCAGCTAAGGTTGCAAATGCATATTTGAATATTCATTTCTTTAGACTATTTGTGTTCGCCCACTCCAGACCCGTTCGACGGCTCACAGCAATAAGAGAAAACCAAGCGGACAATAAAAAAGCAGTAGAAGCACAGCACGCCAATAAAACCACATGAATTAACCAACCCAATGGCTCTTTGTGTGTCGATGTGGGTAGGCGCTGTGACTCCGTGGTAGAACATCTCTTCAACATACAGAAAGTCCCACATTTAATCCCCACCATTTCCAGTGTCAAAGGTCTCCAGTAGCAAATGATGAGAAAGCCATCTGCCTGGCAGTTTTGTGCATATATCTTAAGTGTCATCAAGTCCCTTCCAACTCATGGTGACCCTGTGAATTAATGTCCTATCATTAACAGTCTTGCTCAGATCTTGCAAACTGAGGGCCATAGTTTCCTTTATAGAGTCAATCAATCTCATGTTGTCTCTTTTCCTGTTGTCTTCAACTTTTCCTGTAGTCTTCAACTTTTCTTCAACAATCTCTTTTCCTGTTGTCTTCAACTTTTCCTAACAATATTGTCTTTTCCAGTGAGTCTTGTCTTCTCATTATGTGACCAAAGTACGATAGCCTCAGTTTAGCCGCAGTTTAGTCATTTTAGCTTCTATGCACAGTTCAGGGTCAATTTGATGTAGAACCTACTTATTTGTGTTTTTGGCACTTTCCTCCAACGCCACATTTCAAAGGAATCTACTTTCTTCCTGCCAGCTTTCTTCTTTGTCCAGTTTTCACACCCATACATAGTAATAAAGAACAGTGTAATGTGAATTAAATTGATATTGGTTGCCAGTGACACATCCTTATGATTAATATTTTCGAAAGCCTGCATGCTGTAGTGGTTGAGAGCAGCAGAAATCTGGAGATTAGATTATGCAGCCTGTTGGGTCACCTTGGGCCAATCACAGTTCTCTTAGAACTCTCTCAGCCCAACCAACCTCACAAAGTGCCTCTTACGGGACTGAAGGGAAGAAGATAGTAAGTTGCTTTGAAATTCCTTTTGGTAGAGAAAAGCAGAATATTAAAAACAACAACTCTTCTTCTTCTTCTTCTTCTTCTTCTTCTTCTTCTTCTTCTTCTTCTTCTTCTTCTTCTTCTTCTTCTTCTTCTTCTTCTTCTTCTTCTTCTTCTTCTTCTTCATTGTTGTCATGTCTGCTCTTTCCAGTCTCAGTCTGTTTTGGAGGTCATTAATTCATAGGGTCACCACACATCAGAAGTGACTTGACAGCATTTAAATGCACAAGGTGGATTCCGCATAGTAAGTGCAAAACAAATTGCAGTTGTTATAAAGGGACCCATTTTCCTTTCTCCCATTGATATATGGGCCGTTCTGGCAGAGATTGGAGCCCATATAAACAATCTGGGTTGCATTCACACAGAAACATTTCTCTCTCTTTTTAAAAATTTCCTGCAACACATGTGTAGCTGTGCAGGCATACAGAAATAAACCCCTGCAACCATGCCGATCGTCCCATAATATGATTGGCTGTACCTGCATAGCTGCACATAAGCAACACGCAAAAGAAAAGAAAAAGGGACCTTTCTGCAATGGCAGGGCAATAATTAATGTATTGCTGTAGATTGGTTATACTTGCTGCCACGGGGCCGCATTACCCCATATGTCCCTACTCGGCCTCTGCGTTTGGCAGAGGCCAATCTACTGGAAGTCCCTGGCCCCTCGATGATGCGACTGGCCTCCACTTGGGCCAGGGCCTTTATGGCTCTGGCCCCAGCCTGGTGGAACACTCTTCCTCCAGCTGTCCGGGCCCTGTGGAACCTCTGTGATTTCTGCAGGGCCTGCAAGACTGAGTTGTTCCACCAAGCCTTTGGAGAGACCAGTCGCTGAATTGTGCCCCCTCTGATCCCCTGTTTGAGGGTCCTTTCACATCTTTGGGACCCACCGTGCCCCCCTCCTCCATGTTAGGAGGATTTTAAGTAAAGGTTTGGCGGGATGCCAATTTAGTGTAGCAATCACTGTTTTAAATTAATATTTTAGAGTTTATGGGGCTGAGTTCTTAATGTTAGGTATTATTTATTTGTTGTTACCTACTCGCTCCTCTTGTTATTTATATTTTATGCCGATTATGTTGCATACTAAATTGAATTAATAACAACAACAACAACACTAGGGCAGCACTTGAAACATTTTCGAATTGACAAAATTAACATCTGTCAAATTCATAAGGCAGCCCTGCTGGGATCCGCATGAATAGTATGTCAATACATTACAACTTCCTAGGCCTCTGGGTGAGGCTCGAATTGTAATGAAGGCCAACAACCAGCTAAAGATCTGGCAGCTGTGAAATCTACAACAACGACAACGACAACGACAACGACAACGACAACGATAACGATAATAATAATAATAATAATAATAATAATAATAATAATAATAATAATAATAATAATAATAATAAAAAACAAACCTGGGATTGTGCAAAAGGATAACTGGTTTATAGATCTTTGAAAATTCTGGATTGAGGGAAAATAGAACAGGCCAAGCTCATTTTGGGAACTGGACCTGTGTGAAGAGTCTCCCCAAAATCGTTTTACACCCGTTATATTTGGCCTGTGTGAAATCCACCACAAGTACTGAACTTGGGAATGGAAAAGGAACTATCTTTCCTTTTTAAGAACAGCCAACTTTGGTTCATTAAATGGCAAGATATCCATGTTTCTTAAAGGAGGAACTATGTTGCTCCACAATTATTCTTCCAGACTTTATTATTTTTAACAGATTACAGCCACATGGGATAAAGTTTAAAGAGGAAGATCAGTGCATATAGAGAAGGGTTATGTAAATTTTTCCTTGTGCCTTTTCCTGGCTGAAAATCACAGTGTCCAAATCAGGGTAAAAGTAACTTAGGCCCCTTCCGCACAGGTCATGTAGAACAGTGTGGGACCGGTAAAAATGCTATTGTGGGGAAGGTGTTCGCTGGAGCGCAGCGGCAACAGTGCATTCCCCCCACAATGGCATTTTTTGGACTCGCTCATTAAGCGAGTCTTTTGGAAAGCGCTGGCTTCTACCCGGTGCCTAGCTAATGGCACCAGAGGGAAGCCGGCGTTTTCACTGTGCCACTCCCAGTCCCGTCTTATGTCATCATGGCTGCTGGTGCTCTGTAGAGGCCAGGGGATAGGCCTCCTGGCCTCTGACTGCGGGAAGCATTGCCATGGGGGCTGTCCCCTGGCCTCCACAGAGCACCAGCAGCCGGGACGAGGTAAGACCGGACTGGGAGTGGCATGGCCTGTGCAAAGGCTATGCTGCTGGCTGCTAGGCCAGTGGGGCCGGCCCCCGGGGGGTGCACAGCCGTTAACTATGCCTATGCACCTTCGCTCACCGCCCATGTGGAAAGGGCCAAAGGGTGGCAATTTCTGTTGGGAAAAATGTGTGAAGTATAACGATTAAATGACTCTTCTCTCCTTTAACATCTTCATGTCCCTTTAACTCATAGCCCTTGTGGCTGTAATCCATTTTTTAAACAAGGAGTTTGGGGAAAATAAAAATTCACATAATGTGGAGTTTTACCATGGTACTTCCTTCAATTTGTCAAGATGGCATGTATCTAGAGATTTGGATATATACAAATTGTGTTTAAATGTGATTAATTGATTAATCAGTTAAAAGCCAAGATGATTAATCAGCTAAAATTCTTTTAATTGGCTGACAGCCCTAATTAATCTAATCTTTTAAAAAGCCATTTATACCGGTGGCCAGCTCAACATCTCCAAGAGGAAGTTCTTATTATAGTACAATTAAAGCTTCTACATCATAATTGCTTTCCTGAAGTAATTTAGCAAATCCAGTTAGGGAAGTTCAGGAGCAGCAATAAATAAAGTTATGATGTTTCTAGTGTTACATTCTGTCCATTGATCTCTATTAGGTGTCCATGGCGTGAGAGAAGTCCCATGTCCTCACCACTAACTCCTCTCGTTGTCACCGGGATACGCTTTAGTAATCAATCTGATCAGCGAATATGAATATAATATATTCTGAATGGCTTTCTCCTCCTTCAGAGCAGAGCCAGGCTGGGAAAACTGCTCACTACATCCTCAAGCAGACAGCAGAGAAACAGAGGCACCAAAGACAATTTATCAAAAGTGACAGGAGGGCAGTGGCCCGGAACTGGCCCACCCTAACCAAATCATCAATCATCGTGGCAAAGAACTGTACATCTCTTTACCATGAATAAATAGTCTTGCTAGTGGGAGAGATCTGGACCTTGGAAGCATCTGATCAAATGATAAGGGCATATTTTCAGACCTCCTGCACTCTGTTTTAACAAAAAAAATATGCAAGAGGGTGTTTTTATCATAATTGTGGTCTACCCATAGTAGAGTGCAGCTGGCAAGGGAAGGAAATAGGAAACCATCCCAAAAACATTATCGGCCTCATAAATGTTGTGATGTGATGTCACCCCTTGGTTCAGTAACGGGTCGGTAATGCTTGCGCAGGGGAATTACCTTTACCTTTTACCGTGCTGCAGTTACAGTTTGTGGCCACAAACAGACACTGCACTGTTCACTGTGGGAAAATGTCAGAAACAACAGGTTAGGCCTCTGAATGGACACTCTTAAGCCAGTCTACTCAGAAGTAAGTCCAGTTTTATTCAATGGTGCTTACTCCCAGGAAAGTATTTTTAGGATTGCAGCCATAAAGATGGTCAGAAGTATTTGATTACTTTCTGTTCCTAGTGTGTTGCTACGCCATAGGTAGTTGCAAATTAATTACTGTGGGACAAGCAAGGCAGGTATCAAACACGATGCCCCGGGGACTGTTTTTTTCTTTACGACATTCTTGATTGTCTTTTCTAAAATATAACACACTGGAAAAAGCTATAACATATTTAAACAACCCTAGTAAAACCAATATACCAAATAAATGTCGTTGCTCTGCCTACTGGAGTCCTGTCCCCGTTCTAAATTAGATGTCATTCAAGCTGCAGGAATGATTGATTAGAACAAATGAGGGTCATAAACAATTGGGGGAGGAGACAACCACTGAACTAGTGAAAGAGAAGAGCTTTCAGGTGTAAAATTCTTGCCTCTGTACCCAGACAGTTAAGTCTTTGGATTTATGGCATCCCTCAAGAAAACAATGGTTGATCTTTCCTAATGAACGAACAGCCTCATCCTATGAGTGAATTTAATGCCGAATTCAATGACAAATTTGCTATTTTCTAATAAGAGTGCATAGAATTGCATGCTTTTTTTCCCTTTAGGAAAAGAGACATAGTAAAAAGACTCAAACACAGGAAACATTCTACAAAAAAATAAGCATTCATTAATTGATTGATCTTTCAGCATATGCTTAATTCTGTCGCTGAAATTGACGAAACTTAAAAAATGTTTATACAGTTTATCATTGATTTTTTTGACACTGAGACTGAGGTGGTTTCCGCATGGGCTGAAAGCAACGGCTTCAGCCCAGTAAAACACTGTTTTGGCGGGGACCCTTCGCACAGGTGCCGCTGCCAAATCGATGCAGCAGCGCTCTGTGCCTGCCAAAACGGTGTTTTCAAAACTCGCTTGGGGAGCGAGTTTTCCTGCAAACGCCGGCTTCCATCCGCTGCTATGCGAACGGCAGCGGGCAGAAGCCGGTGTATTCCCCTCCCCTGCCCCAAACGCCTCCTTATTTCCTGCTGGCCGTCGTCGCTCTGCTGTCACGCCGAGGAGGCCAGGAGACACACCCCCTGGCCTCCGTAGCTGCAGCCATCTCTCTGGCCATGGGGGTGTGTCCCCTGACCTCCTCAGAGCGACAGCAGAGCGACAGCTGCCAGCAGGAGGTAAGGAGGCATTTGGTGTCGGGGAGGGGAATACGCAGCTGTGCGGAGCCTGCTCCAACAGCTGCACATCCCATGGGGCTGTTTGTGTGAATGGCCCCAGAGCCTGCATCGGCATGATCAATGCTGATGTAGGTTCTCTACCTTGGCTGTGTGGAAACAGCCTCAGAGAAATCTCCCAGTCTGGCCACATCCAGAGAGCTTCATGATTTACTAGGGATTTTAGTCCCAGTATGCGCTAGTCCTAGTCCACTGTTTAGTAGACCCCACTGCCTCTCTGGCAGATTCCGCATGGACCAAAAACAATGGTGTGAAAATGGTGTGAAAACAGTGTAAAAGGGTTTAAAACGGTGTAAAAGGGTTTACACTGTTTTCACACCGCTGTTTTTGGCCCATGCGGAATCAGCCTCTGACTAGGTGCAATGCTGTTCATATATCTGACACTAGCCATGGCATTTTAAAAAACAGATTAAAAACAATGCATAAGGGCATATGGTATCGTGAAACTTCTTATTCTAGGACTCCTCGTCAATGACTTCTGTAGAAAAACATTTATCAATGCTAGGGCCTTTGTGTATCTGCATATAACGTGTTCATTTCATCAGGCTTCTAATCTTACACTACCATTCATCCATATGAAGATAGAATTCCTTCTATAAGCAGAAGGAGATAATGATTTGTCTGGAAGAAGTAGGAGATGGAGGAAGAAGAGGAGGAGGAGTTTGGATTTATACTCCAACTTTCTTTCCTGTAAGGAATCTCAAAAAGGCTTACAAACTCTTTCCCCTCCTCTCCCTACAACAGACACCTTGTGAGGTAGGTGGGGCTGAAAGAGTTCTGTCGTGACTAGCCCAAGGTCACCCAGCAGGCTTCATGTGGAAGAGTGGGGAAACAAATCCACTTCACCAGATAAGAATTCACCACTCATATGGAGGGGTTGGAAACCAAACCCAGTTCTCCAGATTAGAGTCCACCACTCTTAACCATTACACCATGCTGGCAAAATCTTTATTAATAAAAAACTTATTTTCCCATGCTATTATTCAGTTACTCTGACAAGATGTATTGTGGTTCAACAGGTATTTCAATAATCATCGTTTCTAAATTACTTTTTATTAAGACTTTTTAAACAAAAAGCAGACAAAAGCAATGGCCAAGAACACACAGAAAAGTTACATTAAGACGGGCAAAGGGCTTCTGATTTCCTCTGCACCAAATATAATCATAATTAACAAATTTACCATTTGCTCTTTAGTTACAGTTAAATAATTAATAATTAATTGAGATTACTAATAAAAATCTCACCATTCTCTATTACATCTATTTTCTTGTTCATCTACTCTTCAAAACCATAAATAATAAGTTCATTTTTTTTGTTTTATGCAAAAAAATACGTGAAAGGTTTCCAATTGTCAATGAATTTAGATATGTTCTTTTTTCTAATTAAAAACGTAGGTTGACCATGTCTGCCAGTTCCAGTCACTTCAAAAAGCATTCATTTATAGGAAGTACAGATTTTCACTTTTGCACATAGAGTAATCTCATGGATGTCATATGTTTTATGTAAAAACCGGGTTCCATATGTCATCTAATGTCATATATAAAAAAAACAAGATTCCATTTTTTCGCCAAACTGTATGTCCATAAGACCCAAAGAAAATATTTTGGTTTATTTGCATATATTTAAGATCTTCTGAACTGTTAAATGTATTTGCATCCATTTTTTTGGGCTTTACTACACGTCCACCATAAATGCTAAAATGACCCTTCATGATGTCATTCATTTCCAACATACATTCAAAACGTTTTTGGGACCGTTTTTGTCAATTTTTCCAGGGAAACTGGCTTAATATTCATCATTTGTTCTATATTGCATAGCGTTAATTTCATGATTTGAAAAAAAAATTGCATCACCCAAAAATTGATATAAAATTTAAATTACGAGATCCATGCCTTCAATATTTTTTCATCTTGAAAGTCATAAATCTATTTCAACCTATGTGGAGCTAGATACAGTTGATACTGAATTTCTTTTTCATCTGTACTCAATCTAGGCTATCTAAGCAATGATTCAACACCCATTTTGATTTAAATGGTGATTCATTTTTGGTTAAATCTGTCCCCCATTTTTTAAAAAAATGGGAGTTAAGATCTGGATAGCTGAGAAGCCTGATTTTGTCAAATCTAGGAGGCTAAGGAGGGTCAGGCCTGGTTAGTATTTAGTGGGGAGACAACCAAGGAGGCCTAGGGCTGCTATGCAAAGGCAGCCAATGATAAGCCACCTCTGAATATCTCTTGGTTTGGAGACCTTGTGGGGTTCCCATAAATCATCTGGGACTTGACAGCAGAATCATAATCTTAACCTGCTCAAGTAATCTTGAGGAAAGCTCGGTTACACACTGATGCATTGGAAAAGGGTAATCATACAATTAATCTTCTTTTGCTGATGTTCCTGACCTTTTGAGTTTTCAACTCCAGGGAAGCCTAACAATCTTTTCTTAGGAAGAGTGTGGGCATTGAGGAAAGTGGTCTTGAGTCAATGTGGCACAGAAGTTGAAGGTTCAAATCCTCATTCAGTCATGAATCTCACTGGGTGCCCTGTTCTGGTCATCCTCTTTTATTCTTAGGGAGCAATACTAGGTAGATCTATTCAGAAGTGTGCCCCATAGTATAGTGGCTGAGAGCAGATAGATTCTAATCTGGAGAACCAGGGCCCTTTCCCCACTTACCTTAAGCACCGCGCTACTCTCCTAAAGTAGCGCGGGGTCCAGCTGCACTCCCCACTTCAGGGGCAGCAAGAACGCAGCCGCCCCAACGCTGCCTCTCTCGCACCACCTCAGCGCACGTAATTCCTGGCGCCTTTTCAAATGGTGCCTTTTGATGACCCCGCGCAGAGCGTGGGGAAGCCGGGGTGCGCACCAGGAATTGCGCGCGCTAAGAATTGTGCACAGCAACCCTCCGACAAGGGTAAGTGGGGAAAGGGCCCTGGTTTGATCCCCCCCCTTTCCACATGAGCAGTAGATTCTAATCTGGTGAACTGGATTTGTTTCCCCACACTTCCACGTGAAGCCTGCTGGGTGACCTTGGAGTTGTCACAGTTCTTTGGAACTCTCTCAGCCCCACCTATGTCACAAGGTGTCTGTTGTGGGGAGAGAAAGAGAATATTAAAAGCTGCCTTGAGACTCCTTACAGGAGAGAAAGGCAGGGTATAAATCCAAACACTTCTTCTTTCTCATCTTCTTTCTTTCAAATTGGCCAAATGCTCACAACCAAAGATAAGTCTCCTCCAAAATTGATGGATTATATCGTTAAACAAGCATATGGTATTTGGAGATAATTAGTTTATTAGCTGGGATTTCTTCTGCTCCCTATTTAGTGCAATATAGGTAAATTCCATTTCAGTCATGTATTACCCCATGTGCTATTTTATAACACTTCAATTGCACTGAATCCAGTCAAGTTGCTTAGTAACTGGCTAAGTGACTGTCAGAGCTAATTAGAAGAAAAAATACTTTGTTTTTGGATAGTATTAATTTTGAACTATCCTTTCAACAAATGCTCTGGAAAAGGGTGTGAATATGGCAGAGAATGTGAAGTGCCAAAATAAGTTGTCAAGATCTTTTCAGATGTCAATTTAGAGAGAGAGTTTGAGTGTGAGGAGGGAAATGTATTACAGACGTTGCAGTCGCTCTGAATGCATTAAACTTTTGTTTCATCTCGTTCATTCCACAGAAGTACCATGAAAATCAGCACAAGATGAGTTAAAGATCCTAGCATTTATACCCAAAATAAAATTAATATAAAGCAAGGAATATGTGCATAGCAAATGGATGAATATGTCATGAATGGGTATGTTTCTGTATTTAAAGATATTTCAGTTTACAGATATCCAAGACAATTAACCGTGCAATGCTGAAGAGATTTAAACCTTTCTAAACAAATTGACTTCAGTGGACTTAGAAGGGCATAACTCTGTTTAGGATTGCCTTGTAAGGGTCAGTTAGCTTGTCACTCTAACGTAACCAATTGTCTTCCTTATGGCCAGTGATGGAGGGGAAACCGCCCCACCCTCGACACGTGACTGCAGTGGTGGTGCCTGGGGCGATCCGACCTGGATGTCCCCACTGCAGCTCTGTCTCTGCTTATGGTGGTCTCCACCCTACAAAACTTTCATCCATGTAGGTATCACAGCCTTTTTTCAGTGGTCAAAGGGGACCTTTCCTTCCATTTTCAGCAGAAGAAAAGTTGTTTGATTCCATCATACAGTATGTTTATTACACTGTTTTAGCTGCTGTTTTAATTTTTTCCCTTGCTTTGTTGTATTTTTAGTGGTCTTGGATTGAATTAATATGTAATATGTTTATATTTTGCATGTTACCTTTGCAATCCACCTTGAGCTTATTTTTTAAAAAACAGGAAGTACAGCCTATAGGTAGCCCCAGTGTTAGTTTGAGTTGTGAGAACAAAGGATCTAGAACAGGAATGATTTCATGAAGTATTGCTGTAAGCTTGGACAGGGAACATAAGCAAAGTTTTTCCTCCCACGTGGATTGAAGTTGCTGAGACCACTTCTTCATACAATTCTGTTTCAGGTATGTTCTGTATATTATCTCCTAAAGACTGAAGACTGTGGTTTTATCTGCAGGAGAGGCAGAGAGTCATTTTATGTTCTGCCACACTCTTGATAGCTCAGGGCCCACCGATTATAGTATCTAAGAATCTCCACTTCTCCACCAACAGTGGCTGAATAGTGAGATAAACAGATGCAGATGATAATACCAGCTTTGCAGTAATAACTGGTGGGAGATTAATATCGGAATGCCACCCTGGAGACAACTAACATTGAAAATGCAGGCCAAGGTGAAAAATTAATTTCGGAACAAATAAGGATCTCTATTTTATCTAATCCCCTTTGCCGTTTTGGGACTCTCTAGAAAAAGCTAAAAGAAAGCTCATAAAATAGACAACTTTTAAAGTGACAAGGCAGGGTGGTAAATTCAAAGCTATTTCCTCTCTCATTTTTTTCAGTTTGAGGTAACAGTTCTGTAAGTAAAAAAGGAAAGGGAATTGGTAACAAAATTGATGTACCAAATAGACATTCAAGGTCCTGTGTCAAGGAAATTCCTGCCCTTAGTTACACAGGTGAGGGTTTCACATATCAAAGAGGAAGGTGTGGATGTTTAAACTCAGGATTTAATTTACTTTTGGAATAGCTTCATTGCATACTGACTACAGTCCTAAAATTAGTGGTTATCATTAAAAAGTGAATAAAAATTGGAGGTGAAAGCAGTACTGAAGAATTTAAAAGATGCTATGGGAATTAAGAACCCAATATCTTTCATGACATATGAAACTCTTTTTTACTGTTTTATTTGAACACAGATGCCTACTGCATGATCTTTTCTAACAAGTGCATTAATAGCCATAGGAAGAATCTCATGTATACAGCAGTCTTTCATGAATATATGAAATACAGCAGTCTTTCATGAAGAGTGTTCCACCAGGCCCTGGCCCCTGCCTGGTGGAACACTCTTCGTCCAGCTGTCCGGGCCCTGCGGGATCTTGGTGAGTTCCGCAGGGCCTGTAAGACCGAGTTGTTCCACCGGGCTTTTTGAGTGTCCAGCCGCTGATCAGTGCCCTTTTATTCTTTTGTGTTTTATTATATCAACCGCTGTGTTTTACTTTAATGGGTTTTTAACTGTATATGTTGTAAATTTATGTTGTCTACCGCCCAGAGCCCTTCGGGGGTAGGGCGATATACAAAACCCAGTAATTAATTAATTAATAAAATGTAAGAATGCCTTCCAATAATGGACATGGTCTTCCAGTAATGAAAAGGGTCCTTCTGTGAATGGACTTTCCATTCTTTCCATGAATAAAAGAGTTCTCTTTGAGTGGAAAAGCACCCTTGAATCTAACTCATTGTATTAATTTATCTTACTTTATCTAAAGACAGGATCTTCTTTAGAATCTAAGTAAGGCATTGGTTCCTTACACAAGCTACTACAGTGTGATTTGGGGAACACAGTCATCTGGGGAACATGTCCGGACACCCCCTTTGCATATCCGGACAGCCCACCTGCATGTCCGGACGGCCCACCTGCGTGTCCGGACGGCCCCCTTGCGGTTCTGGATGCCCCCTGCATGACCGGACGCCCCCGGCATTTCTGGACGCCCCCCTGCATGTCCGGATGGCTCCCCTGCATGTCCGGACACCCCCTTTGCATATCTGGATGGCCCCCCTGCGTTTCTGGAAGGCCCCCCTGAGTGTCCAAACGCCCCCCCCCCGAGTGTTCGGATGTCCCCTTTGCATATCCAAACGGCCCTGCGTGTCCGGACAGCCCCCCTGCGTCTCCGGACGGCCCCCCTGCGTGTCTGGACACCCCCTCTGTGTTTTCGGACAGCCCACCTGCATGTCTTGATGACCCACCTGCATGTCCGGATGGCCCCCTTGCGTTTCTGGACTATCACCACAAATTCACCATACAGCCCGGAAACCACACAGCACCCAATATCACCACAAAGCTGATTGGTCACACCACAGGAACAAAGCAATAGCGTTGAGCAAAAGCTCGTGCAATGCCCTAATTGGCTTCTTCCATAACAAGGGACAAAGATACATCCCGGTCGCCTTAAAGATCTTCAACTCTAAAGTGTGCCAACAACTCCTCTATGGCTGCCTGTTGTGGATTCATGTATGTAACACTGAAGCTGAGCAAATTCAATCTAGGTTCCTGTATAAAATCTTTGGAACCCCTCACTCTGTACCCTATGCACCCTTGTGTTTGGAAGCTGGCCAACATCTGTTGGAAACCTTAGCCTGGTGCCGCACTTTTAGGTTCTGGCTACGCATCTGTTTTCATGACGGCCAGCTTAGCTTTACCTCAAACAAGCTCTCTTATTTGGTCTCGATGGAGTGGTGGATTCATATAACCAATAAGTTGCAAGACCTAGCTGTGTCCCTTGATGATCTTCTTCTTATGACTGCTAATGAGATATGCCGTCTCATAAAGCAAAGACTCTTTGAGCAGGACTTCCAGAAACTGATGGCACAAGCAAATAAAATCTGCTTTCCAATCCATCTGCATATTTTGCCTCATTTTCCCACTCCTGCTGACTATCTACATCTTCTACATGAGCCCACTCTGAGACGCGCTGTCACCTTAGCCAGATGCAATGTTCTTCCTTCTACCAGACGATACAACAGAGCACCATCTTTCATCCTCTGATAGATCTTGCACCTGCAATCCTGGTCTTGAAGAAACCGTCCATCATGTTCTATTACAGTGATGGCGAACCTTTTTGAGACCGAGTGCCCAAACTGCAACCCGAAACCCACTTATTTATCGCAAAGGGCCAACACGGCAATTTAACCTGAATACTGAGGTTTTAGTTTAGAAAAAAACGGTTGGCTCCGTGCGTGCGTTAATCAGGAGTAAGCTTGGTGGTAGTCGTTGGCTTTGCTTTGAAGCAACCGTGCAGCTCTTCGAACGGGTGAATCAC
The DNA here is from genome assembly GCF_021028975.2 of Sphaerodactylus townsendi. Lineage (NCBI taxonomy): Eukaryota > Metazoa > Chordata > Lepidosauria > Squamata > Sphaerodactylidae > Sphaerodactylus > Sphaerodactylus townsendi. Next base: position 168,404,861 of record NC_059425.1, on the reverse strand, counting down.
GACCCTAGGAGGGTTTACTCAGAAGCAAGCCCCATTGTCAGCAACCGAGCTTACTCCCAGGTAAAGGATCGCGCTTTAGTTCTTCGCATGAAAATCAGTGGGGTTCAACAGCGCTGAACAGGGTTACCTACACTGCTTCCCCAAAACTAGGTCTTAGGTTTAATGCTAATAATCGAGCCCAGCAGCCCAGGCCAGCCTCGATGTGTGTGTGTGGGGGAGTAATTTTCCACACCCCACATGATGAACTGTTTGTGCGTGCCCACAGAGAGGGCTCTGAGTGCCACCTCTGGCACCCGTGCCATAGGTTCGCCATCACTGTTCTATTATATTGCCCTCTATATGCTGTAGAGCGGGAAAGACTACTTGGTCCTCTCATAACTGATCTAGGCAACACTAGAGATGCTGTCAAAACATTGTTCTTGTTAGACAGCAACTCAACTGTTACTATGGAACACACTGCTAGATTCTTGTGTGTTGTCATCACTGAGCATTCCCAAATGCTTAGTAGACTCAATCCCAATTCAGTGGTTTAATATTCCAGCTCTCATGAAGCTTGTTTTTTAAAAAATTTTACCAACCAATTTCTATTGTATAATTTATATATATGCCATTAAAGGTTTCATCATCATCATTACCTATTACTGAACCTGATTATTACCAATTTTAACCGATTACTGAAACCGATTATTACTGATGATTACCGATTACTTATACCGATTATTACCAATTACTGTAACGAATCATTACCGATTACTGAAACCGATTATTACCGATTATTACCAATTACTGTAATGAATCATTACCGATTACTGAAACCGATTATTACCGATTATTACCGATTACTGAAACCAATTATTAGTGATTACTGAAACCGATTATTACCGATAATTACCCATTACTGATACCGATTATTACGGATTATTACCAATGACTGAAACCGATTATTACCGATTACTGAGACCGATTATTACATGCCCCCTTGTGTGTCTGGACACCCCCTGCATGTCCGGATGCTCCTGCATGTCTGGACGCCCCCCTGCGTGATACTCGGTTTCAGTAATCAATAATAATCGGGTTTTGGTAATCGGTAATAATTGTTAATAATCGGTTTCAGTAATTGGTAATAATCGGTAATCAGTTTCAGAAATCGATAATCAGTAACCCCCCTGCGTATCCGGACGGCCCCCTGCATGTAATAGGATTATTACTGCATACTGAAACCAATTATTACCGATTACTGAAACCAATTATTACTGATTATTAGCTATTACTGAACCTGATTATTACCGATTTTAACCGATTACTCATACCAATTATTCCCAATTAATTATCGATTACTGAAACCGACTATTACCGATTATTACCGATTACTGAAACTGATTATTACCAATTACTCAAACCGATTATTAGTGATTACTGAAACCGTTTATTACCGATAATTACCGATTACTGATATGATTACTACGGATTATTACTCTTCAAATGCCACTGGAAACCGGATTATTACAATCTTCCTTTGTGTCCCTCCGGATGCCCCTGTCATGCGTAGTAATGGATGCTCCTCTTGCGGTATGGACACCCCCTTTGCATATCCGGATGGCCCTCTGCATGTCCGGACAGCCCCCCTGCATGTCCGGATGCCACCCTGCGTGTCCGGATGGCCACTTGCGTGTGATAATTGGTAACCCCCCTGCATGTAATAGGATTATTACCGATTACTGTAACCGATTATTACTGAATATTACCGATTACTGAAATCAATTATTACTGATTATTACCGATTACTGAAACCGATTATTACCGATTTTAACCGATTACTGAAACTGATTATTACCGTTGATTACCAATTACTTATACTGATGATTACCAATTACTGAAACCAATTATTACATGGCCCCTTGCATGTCTGGACACCCCCTGCATATCCAGACGCCCCCTGCATGTCCGGATGGCCCCCCTGCGTGTCCAGACGCTCCCTGCGTTTTTGGATGCCTCCCTGTGGGTCCGGACGGCCCCCTGCATGTCCGGACACGCCCTTTGCATATCAGGATGGGCCCCCTGAGTGTCCGGACGGACCCCTGCGTGATACTCAGTTTCAGTAATCTATAATAATCGGGTTTTGGTAATCGGTAATAATCGTTAATACTTGGTTTCAGTAATTGGTAATGATCCGTTTTGGTAATCAGTAATAATTAGTAATAATCAGTTTCAGAAATAGCTAATCAGTAACCGCCCTGCATATCTGGACACCCTCCTGCGTCTTGGGACGCCCCCCATCGTGTCTGGACGCCCCCTGCATGTCTGGACGCCCCCTGCGTGTCCAGATGGCTCCCCTGCATGTCCGGACACCCCCTTTGCATTTCCAGATGGCCCACCTGCATGTCCAGACGGCCCCTTTGCATATCCAAATGGCCCCCCTGCGTGTCTGGACAGCCCCCCTGTGTATCCGGATGGCCCCCCTGCGCGTCCGGACGCCCCACAGCGTCTCCAGACGCCCCCTGCATGTCCAGAAACGCCCTTTGTGTATCTGGACGGCCCACCTGCATGTCCAGGCGACACACCTGAGTGTCCGGACGGCTCCCTTGCGTGTCTGGACGCCCCCTGCGTGTCGGGATGGCCCCCCTGCGTGTCCGGACGCCCCCGGCATTTATGGACGCCCCCTACGTGTCCGGACGGCTCCCCTGCATGTCCAGACACCCTCTTTGCATATCTGGACGCCCCCCTGCGTTTCCGGATGGCCCCCCTGAGTGTCCAAACGGCCCCCCTGAGTGTTCGGACGTCCCCTTTGCATATCCGGATGGCCCCCGCATGTCCGAAAACCCCCTTTGCATATCCAAACGCCCCCTGCATGTCCGGACAGCCCCCTGCATATTCGGACAGCCCCCCTGCGTGCCTGGACACCCCCCAACGTCTCCGGACACCCCCTGCGTGTCCGGACACCCACTTTGAGTATCCGGACGACCCACCTGCATGTCCGGACACCCCCTTTGCATATCTGGATACCCCCTTTGCATACCCCCTTGCATACCCCCTTTGCATATCCGGACACCCCCTTTGCATACCCCCTGTGCTTCCGGACGGCCCCCCTAAGTGTCCTCCCTGCCCCCCCTGCGTGTCCAAACCACCCACCTGAGTGTTCGGACGTCCCCTTTGCATATCCGGATGGCCCCCTGCATGTCCGGACACCCCCTTTGCATATCCAAATGGCCCCCCTGCGTGTCCAGTCAGCCCCCTGCGTGTCCGGACGGCTCCCCTACATGTCCGGACAGCACCCCTGCATGTCCGGGCAGCCCCCTTGCGTGTCTGGACAGCCCCCTGCATGTCCGGAAGCCCCCCTGCATGTCAGGATGTCCCCCTGCATGTCCGGACAGCCCCCTGCGTGATACTCGGTTTCAGTAATCGATAATAATTGGGTTTTGGTAATCAGTAATAATCATTAATACTCAGTTTCACTAATTGGTAATAATCCGTTTTGGTAATTGGTAATAATCTGTAATAATCAGTTTCAGAAATTGATAATCGGAAACACCCCTATGTGTCTGGACGCCCCACTCCATGTCCGGACATCCCCTTTGCATATCCGGACGGCCCCCCTGCGTGTCCGGACGGCTCCCCTGCATGTCCAGACACCCCCTTTGCATATCTGGATGGCCCCCCTGCATGTCCGGACTGCCCCCTGCATGTCCAAATGGCCCTCCTGAGTGTTCGGATGTCCCCTTTGCATGTCCGGATGGCCCCCCTGCATGTCCGGATGGCCCCCCTGCATGTCCGGACACCCCCTTTGCATATCCGGACGGCCCCCCTGCATGTCCGGACACCCCCTTTGCATATCCGGACGGCCCCCCTGCGTGTCCGGACACCCCCTTTGCATATCCGGACGGCTCCCCTGCATGTCTGGAGACCCCCTTTGCATATCCGGACGGCCCCCCTGCATGTCCGGACACCCCCTTTGCATATCTGGATGGCCCCCCTGCGTGTCCGGACTGCCCCCTGCGTGTCCAAATGGCCCTCCTGAGTGTTCAGGTGTCCCCTTTGCATGTCTGGATGGCCCCCCTGCATGTCTGGACACCCCCTTTGCATATCCAAACAGCCCCCCTGCATGTCTGGACAGCCTCCCTGCTTATTCGGACAGCCCCCCTGCATGTCTGGACGTCCCCCGTGTCTCCGGACGCCCCCTGCGTGTCCGGAAACCACCTTTGAGTATCCGGACAGTCCACCTGCATGTCCAGACACTCCCTTTGCATATCCGGATGGCCCACCTGCGTGACTGGATGGCCCACCTGCGTGTCCGGATGGCCCCCTTGTGAGTGTGGACGCCCCCTGCGTCTGCGGACACCCCCTGCATGTCCGGATGGCCCCCTGTGTGTCCGGACACCCGCTGCATGTCTGGATGGCCCCTGCGTTTCTGGACACCCCCCTGCGTGTCCAGACGGCTCCCCTGCATGTCTGGACACCCCTTTGCATTTCCGGATGGCCCACTTGCGTGTCTGGACACCCCCTTTGAGTATCCAGACAGCCCCCCTGCCTGTCCGGATTGCCCCCCTGCATGTCCGGACACGTGCTGCATTTCTGGACGCCCCACTGCATGTCCGGACGGCTTCCCTGCATGTCCGGATGCCCCCTTTGCATACCTGGACGGCCCAACTGCATGTCCAGCCACCCCCTTGCATATCCGGACGCCCCCTGCATGTCAGGACACCCCCTTTGAGTATCCGGATGGCCCACCTGCATGTCCGGACATTCCTTTTGAATATCCAGATGGCCCACCTGCGTTTCCGGACGGCCCGCTTGCGTGTCCGGACATCCCCCTTGCATGTTTCTGGACCCTGCATGTTTCTGGACGCTCCCCCACCTTGATCAATCTCCATGCTTCTTCTCCCCCATGCCCATGCCTCAATCACTCTCCATGCATCTCCTCTTTCCCCCACCCACCCCAACATCAATGGCTGTCTGCACGTCTCCTTCCACCTGTGCCTGTTTCAACTGCTCTCTGCACCACTCCTCCTTCTTTAACTCTGCCCTGATCACCCTCTGTTCCTCTCCTCCTTCTCCCCACCACAGACTCAATCCCCAGGCCTGCCCCAATTGCTGTCCACATTTCTCCTCTGTCTTGTCCCTCCCTCAATTGCTCTCCACACCTCTCCTCCTTCTCACAACCTCTGCCTTGACCACTCTCTGCATCTCTCCTCCTTCTCACAACCTCTGTCTTGACCACTCTCTGCATCTCTCCTTCTCACAACCTCTGCCTTGACCACTCTCTGCATCTCTCCTCCTTCTCATAACCTCTGCCTTGACCACTCTTCATCTCTTCTCCTCACAACCTCTGCCTTGACCACTCTCTGCATCTCTCCTCCTTCTCACAACCTCGGCCTTGACCACTCTCTGGATCTCTCCTCCTTCTCACAACCTCTGCCTTGACCACTCTCTGCATCTCTCCTCCTTCTCACAACCTCTGCCTTGACCACTCTCTGGATCTCTCCTCCTTCTCACAACCTCTGCCTTGACCACTCTCTGCATCTCTCCTCCTTCTCACAACCTCTGCCGTGACCACTCTTCATCTCTCCTCCTTCTCACAACCTTTGCCTTGACCACTCTCTGCATCTCTCCTCCTTCTTCCCCAGCCTCTGCCATGTTCACTCTCCATGCCTCTTTTACTCTTCCCACTGCCTCTGCCTCTGGCTTGTTCTTTTCTTAATAGCTGTCTGTGTCTCTCCTCCTTTCTTCAGCGTCTGCTAGTCTGAGTAGACAGTATGCATATAATATATGGGGGCATCATTTTGTAATTTTGTCCCCTTCCAAAAAATGTAAATCTGGCCTGGCTTCCCTCCCAACAAAGTGATTACCAGTACATAAAGTTTCTCCAACCCAGATATTGGATGTTGTCATTCATTTATTAGGGAGTAGCACACAGAAAGTCTCTCAATAGCTCATAAATATACATGAGACCATCCTGTGCTATTGTTTAGCATACTGGCATAAATCTGTACACAAGCACCATTATTGACAACTGCTCACCTCTATCATTTTTGTAAATCTATAAAGCATGTCTAAGAAGCCCTCAAGTTCCATAGAAACCTTTGCCTGCCCTGCCGTTCACATACAAGCTATTCTGGCATCCCCCTTTAATATACCTTAACTTAAAGAGTGTGTTTTCTTTTTTTCAAACAGCCAAAATTGGTTCCATATTGAGCCGTGTTTTGCTCTGGAGCCCTAAGTTGCAGACCCCAGTTCTACTGTACAGAATAAATAGGATTGAAAAAGCACATCCTGTTGATCTATGCACGACACAACCCACTTTCTTTCACCCTCCAAGCTTCTCTCCAGCCTGCTTATTAAGGCTGTTCCCTTTCTCTTTTCAATGGCTTTAAGTAATATTTCCCAGGAAGTTCCTCTGGTTGACTAGGAAAAGGCATCTAACTCTACTGTTATAGCTAACTGTTGAAAGAAAGAAGAGAGGGATTAGAATAGTAATGGTAATGATTAGGTTTCTCATTTGCTCTTCAGCTGTTTGGATGTCTTTCACTGGAGAATAATGCTTGGCAGGTGCTTTAGCAATCTACCGCTTTGATTTTAAATACTGGATTGAAGGACCATTTTTCAAGTAAAGATGCCGTATGATTATTGCCTACTATAAAATAGTGATGTGTGGGCATTTAATTACTCATTCATATCCACTTATTGTTCTTCACGCATACTTGCCTACTCTCTGCTCAATGTAAAAATCACTCTCAGGGGATAGCTAAGTAGTCAATGAATAGCCAGTATGGAGTGGTATTATTTTACCAAGGAAGAATAAAGGTATTCTCTAATGGTGGGTTGACGGAGATATAGGCACCCTTATAATGTCCCTATTCTTCTCAAGATTGCCAGAGTGGCTCTTTGACTACTGTCTCACTAAAAAACAAGCTGGACACTGGACACTGGTATTGCCCACGTTTCATAAAAGTGGCCACACTGGGGAATAGTTCTCAGAAGATCCACAGTCGCAGAGACTCATTCCGCACATGCAGAATAATGCACTTTCAAACTGCTTTCAGTGCTCTTTGAAGCTGTGCGGAATAGCAAAATCCACTTGCAAACAGTTGTGAAAGTGGTTTGAAAATGTATTATTTTGCGTGTGCGGAAGGGGACTGAGTGAGGATCACTGCTACAGCTTGGGCAACTGCACTGGGAAACTGGTACACCATCTCCACGGCTACATGAACGAATGCCAAAACGCCAAACAAAAACTGTGTAACATAACATATACATGAGCATCACAAAGACACATCCTTCGAGACATGTCCAGATTTGGAACCATATTTGAAGGACCACTAAATGAAGCCATGTCCTGCCCGATTGCTCTGAACTATAGTGAAGCTGCGCAGATTACTTGGAATCCCTTCAAACAGCTAGCTGCATTTCCTCCCCTTTTGTCTGTCTAACAACTAGGAGCTCTTTTTTTTCTTATGAAACTGATTTTTTCCATGCAAGAGTCAACCAAAGATTGGCAGCTCAGTCTCCAACTGGATATGACAGAACTGATACCCACTAAAATGTTACCCAGGAAGTCTGGACCTTGTTTCTGCACATGCACCCAGAGGTGGGATCCAGCAGGTTCTCACAGGTTCCCGAGAGCAGGTTACTAATTATTTGTGTGTGCCGAGAGGGGGTTAATAAGTGGTAATTTTGCCGTGTGATTTTTTGCCTTAGTTATGCCCCTCCTCTCAGCAGTAGCGCGCAAAACTTGAAGCAGTCTAGCAGGAGGTGCACCGGTGTGCGTAGCAGCCTGTGCCTGCGTGCATTCGTTTCCCGCCCAAGGACTGGCACAGCGGCTGCATCCTTGCCTCAGCCCTGCCCAGGAATGCCCCACCCCCGGAATGCCCGGCCACGCCCCCGTCATGCCCCGCCCAACCCCATTGGCGCTATGCCACAGTTTGAATCCCACCACCATGGGAACCTGTTACTAAAATTTTTGGATCCCACCACTGCATGCACCTAAAAGCTAAGTATGAACGTAATAAACATACATTAGCAAAAAAACAGTATTCTGAACATCAGGTCTGGCTGAGGCTTTGATGGTTCATGTGCCTGGAATTAAAACCTAAGTTGATTATCAGCTTAGCAGCTGCTAATTATACTTCCTCTGCTTCCTCTTCCTACCAGCATGTCTCTTGGGAGGGAAGCATGAAAGTGTTAAAAATGTATTGGCTGGGCTCCAGCCTGAATTTCCACAGCTGAAAGGATCTGCACCCACAGAGTGTGACTTTCTCACCTCCCATCCCCACTGCAGCTTGGAATACCCCCATCAGGTTCGAAAACTGAAAGCCTTCCACCAGCAGAAATGGTGTGGCAGATCTAAGCCATAGGTTTTGAACTATTTCCTTCGATTTGTGAGAGTTCTCTTCAAAAGTACAGTTGGAGGAGATTCTGACATGTTTATTAAATCAGCAAATTCTTTCCATTGCTCTTGATCAATATTTCCGTGTTCAGGTTAACTACATTTCAACTCAGCATTTAAACACCTAGGTGGACAAGCCCAGACTCAGAAAGACTGCTATGCCTCGAAAAGTGATATCGGAGATTTGGGAGAAATGGAATGGAAATGGATGCTAGGGATCCTGGACACGGCACCAATAGGGAGTATGGTCGGCAAGGAGGGAGGCCAAGTAATAAGATCTCTACATAGACAAGGTGTAAGGAATTCCAACGAGGCAGAAATAAAAGGCTTTTGGTTGAAAGACCATTTATTCAGACATCTTAGAAAGCTCATACACACGGCATGACTGAAATGGGGCCTCCTGCTTAAACTACAGAATATAACCCCCTTGTCCCATCCCCCTCCCGGTGTCTCCAGTCCCATTCTCATGGGAACGGAATTCTCATCTCACTCTATGAGATAAGCCCTCTAACAGTGTGGTTGCTGCGGATTCTGGCCCGTCGCCCGTGCCAGGGAACTCAGTCAAGGCCAAACGGCTGTGAAGAGATTCAGCACCACTGAGATCTTTACACTCTGCCTCTCCTAAGAAAGAACCCTTCCCGGTTTCAGTGGAAAAGCACGATGAAAGGCAGAAATGAGGTAGGGAGCATTGGTATTTTCCGAATAGTCCCATTGATTATGGCGCGGAGGAATATCCCACCCAGGAAACTAAGTATTGCAAGCGATTGCGATTAAAGCGAGAGTCCAGAATAGCGTCAATTTCATAGTGCTTGTGGCCATCAATTATGGTCGGCGGGGGTCTCTCCGGAGGGTCGTGCCAGGCATCGGAAGCGGGAGCCTCCTTGAGCAAACTGGAATGAAAGACGGGATGGATATTACTTAAGGAATTAGGCAGTTCTAAACGAGCAGTAACATCATTGATCACTTTTGTAATTCTAAACGGACCCACGAATTTCTTGCCCAGTTTTGAATATTTGTGAACGTCTCTAAGATTCTTAGTAGACAAATAAACCCAAGCCCCCACACGTAGCGGGAAGTCAGAACGATGTTTATCCGCCTGAAACTTTGTGAGTCCTTGGCTTGTTGCAGGGCAGTCTGGACTGTCTTCCACCCCTCAGCCAGGGATGTAATCCATTGTTTGAACTCTGGAGGATGTAGCGCCTCCGTGGACAGTTGGGGCAGTGGTGGGAAAAGAACGCCCAGACACAATTTCAAACGGGGTTTTTTGTGTACTACTGTGAATTGCATTGTTGTAAGCGTACTCTGCAAATGGGATTAACTCGCACCAATTGTCTTGATGGTAGTTAGTGTAACAATGTAAATACTGCTCTAGAGTTCTGTTCGTCCTCTCTGATTCACCGTCACTTTGAACGTGGTAGGGCGGCAACCGCCGGTGGTTCCCAACAAGCCCAGGAAAGCCTTCCAAAATTTGGAGACGAATTGGGGCCCGCGGTCGGACACCACCTTGGAGGGCCCGGAGTGTGGCTTATAGATATGTTGAATAAAACAATCGCGTAATTTAGGGGCAGAGGGAATGGTGGTGCAGGGGATAAAATGTGCTTGTTTGGAGAACAGGTCCACCACTACCCATAAAACAGTGTTTCCCTGGCTTTCCGGCAAATCCGTAATAAAATCCATTGAAATAACCTCCCAGGGACGGGAGGCAACAGGGAGAGGTTTTAAAAGGCCGTGGGGTTTTCCCGGAATGGACTTGGCCTCAGCGCAGACCGAACATCCCTTGATATAAGTCTCAATGTCTTTGCGCATGGCGCGCCACCAGAACTGGCGACGGGCCAGATGTAGCGTTTTGAGGAAGCCAAAATGTCCAGCCGACCTGGCATCGTGGCAGGCTTCGAGAACCTGCTTGCGGAGGGGGGGGAGGCACGTACCAACATCCCCCCCGTTTCCAAACGCCATCCTCCAAGCGTATCTGGGAGTCTCCTTCCTCCGCTGGAAGTTTGCGGAGCCCCGCCTCCTCGAGTTCCCGCAGGAAGGGGGAGACGATACTCGGAATGGGCGAAGGGGAAGGAGGAGCGGAGGTCTGTGACCTAGTGACAGCCATACCCAGCTGGGAGGGGGAGAGCACGGTGCGCGGGATATCTCATAACGAAGAACCGCCCCCTCCCCGGGAAGGCGAGACAGCACATCAGCCAGTTTATTGGTTTTTCCAGGGAAAAAATGGACGGTGAAGGAGAAGCGGGAGAAAAAATCAGCCCAACGTAGCTGCTTCGCGGACATTTTGAGGGGGGTAGAGAGGGCGGCCAAATTTTTATGATCCGACCAAACTTGGAAGGGGTGTTTGGCCCCCTCAAGCCAGTGACGCCAGGTGCATAGCGCCACCTTGATAGCAGCAGTCTCTTTATCCCCTACGGTCCAGTTGAGCTCAGGGCCAGAAAACTTTTTGGATAAGTAAGCACACGGCACAAGTTTACCATCTTTATTTCTCTGCAAGAGGGCTGCGCCGAGCGCCTTGTCCGATGCATCCACGTGAACTACTAAAGGAAGATCGTGGTCGAGGTTTTTCCGAATGGGTTCGGTAGTGAAAGCTGCTTTCAGATGCTGGAATGCCGATTGACATTCCTGAGACCAAGGGAGGGGAGCCCCGGGCTTAGCAGCCTGTGAATCCTTGCCTTTGGTGCGTAAGAGATCTGTGAGCGGAAGGGCCAGTTTAGCAAATTGGGGTATAAAATCACGATAGAAATTGGCAAAACCAAGGAAGGATTGCAAGTCTTTTTTGTTGGGTGGGGCCGGCCATGGAATTACCGCGTCTACTTTTGCAGGATCCATTTTAAGCCGTCGGGTGAGATCCGATAGCCTAAATAGTCTATGGAGGACTGATGAAAACAGCACTTTGACAATTTCGCGAAGAGAGAGTTGTCAAGTAAACGTTGTAACACCTTTCGAACCAGGGCTTCATGCTCTTCCATAGTTTGTGAATAAATCAAGACATCATCTAAGTACACGACCACCCCTTTATACAATAAATCTTGCAAAACCTCATTGATTAGGGCCATAAAAGCTCCGGGGGCTCCAGCCAAACCGAATGGCATTATTAAGTATTCATATTGTCCAAATTTAGTATTAAACGCTGTTAAATGTTCATAGCCTTCCGCAATTCTGACCCTGTAATAGGCCTCTCTTAAATCCAACTTAGTAAAAATCCGGCCCTTGCCCAGTGCATCTAAGAGGTCTTTGATTAAGGGCAAAGGATATTTATTGGACATGGAAACAGCATTTAATCCACGGTAATCAGTACAAAGTCTCAAGGAGCCATCTTTACAAACAGAACAGGGGCGGCATGGGTGTGTTTGGTGGCTCGTCGTATGAATCCGCGAGCCAGATTCTTATCCAAGAAAGCACGGAGCTCCTTTTCTTCTGTGGGGCTCATGCGATAGATTCTACCTTTGGGCAGTTGAGCTCTGGGCTGCAAAATGATTTTGCAATCGGTATCCCTATGAGGGGGCAACTGATCGCATTCTTGCTCCTGAAACACCCTGGCCAGATCTTTATAAGCTTGTGGGATATCGGTGGGATTAGAAGTCACCGACGTGTGTAAGGCGGTGGAAGCCAGCGGTTCAATGTCATTTGGAGGCGGGTTTTCCCCCCACTTCATGTGCTCCCCACAGGGGGGGTCAGTGAATTCTAGAATTTGCTCTTTCCAAATAATATTTGGCTCATGTAATAACAACCATGGCATGCACAAGACAATGGAGGTTTGGCCACTGGAGCAAGAAGCGAAACTAATTTTTTTCCCAATGGTCAGCGCAACGGAGCAAAACAGGTTGCGTTTTGAATCGGCCGGCCTTCCGCTCCAAGTGGGCTGCCATCCATTTGAGTAAACGGAATGGGCTTCACTAGGGGAATTCGGTCTAAGCCAAGTTCCTCAGCTACCTGTGGCCGCATTAAACAGTGGGAGCAGCCAGAATCAACGAGGGCGGAGGCTATAATATGTGTATGCTTGGCAGGGTTGGCTAAAGAGGCTTGAATAGTAATGGCTGCCTTCACTCACCGAATCTGGAGTAGGACCCATGTCCATGGGCTACCGAAGATAGGCAAACCGCCACTTCCCCCTCCTCAAGTCCTCCTCGATAGCGGCTTTGGACGAGCCTGGGAGGCCCAGACTTCCGCGGAGGTTTGGCAGAGGGGTGCGTGAGACCTGAACGGCGGGCTTCTGTTTTGGGCAGTTGGCAGCCAGATGGCCAGGACCACCGCAATAGAGGCATAATCCCAAACGATGGCGGCTCAGATGTGGTCTCCGTGGAGACGGCTGGGCTTTGGTTTGCGAGTTGTTGGGGCAACCGTGGTGGTTTTCGGACGTGGGCCCCCGCACGAGCGCACTCTAGATCGGCTGCTACTTGTGATCCCAGATCGATCCACTCCAGCGACGGTGCTGCGGGATGCGGATGAGAACTGTCTCCCGAAGTTTGGTATTCATAGCCTCGAAGAAGTATTCACATTTCATGCGTTCAGGCCAGTCAGGAGGAAGTTTAGTAGCCGCCGCACGAAATTCACGGGCAAATTCGGCAAAAGAACGGTTGCCCTGCTGAATGGACTTTATGGTACCGAATGGCTTCGTTTTCAGCATCCGGATCTTGGAAACGGGCACGTAAGGCTTGGAGAAATCCAGCCACTGTGCGAGTATCATCAGCTTGCAATTCATAAAGAGTCACAAACCAGTCAGCAGCCACCCCATCCAAGACGGACCCGATGCCCATATCTTTTCATTGCTCAGAACAATAATCATCAAATTCCTCCATATGTGCCGTCCAGTTGCAGGATGAAGTAGGGGAGTTTAGAGGCGGTCCCGTCGAAACGGGCAGGGATGGGGGGCCTATAATATCCTCTTTCAACAGCTCTTGGAGCCCGCTGGGGCGGTGGTTGCAACGGCTGGGGCGGTGGGGCTGGGAGAGCAGGGGCCGGCTGAGTTACCGCCGGGTGAGGAGGTAGAGCGGGACCTTGGTAACCGTCGCTCCTCCGGCGCAGAAAGGAGGCAGCCGGGATTGAAGTAGGACCTTGCAGCGTCGACCCCATGGCAGGGGAGCGGTGGTAGGCGCTCTGGTAAAGGTGTAAGCACCGACCGGTTCTTGCCATTGTATCCCGCTGCCTCTTCAGCTCTTGCTCCAAGGCAGCCAATTCTCTTTCTTTGCGAAGTTAAGGCATCTTGATGGGCGCATAAGGCCATTTTTCACGATCCAGTTTTGCTTGTTCATCACGTTGAATGGCCGCAGTCAACTCGCTCTGGCGCTTGGATGGCCCTAATGCTTTCGCGCTGGCGTTCCAGATCCAGCTTGGAGTGATCCAAGACCTTGTCATGGACCGATAAGTTCTGCTGATACTGCCATTGCAACGCTTCTTTGGCCCGGTTCAGCTCGAGTTGGATGTCCTTGCGTTGTTGTTCTCGGTCCCTTTGCAGGCATTCTCCCACGATCTTTTGCAGCTGTTCGCGTTCCTCCTCCCAGAGTCTGGCGTTCCCGGTCCCATGCCTCTTTAGCATCGCGCAGTCTGGCCACTTCATCGTCCCAACTTTCTTTGGACGGGAGGGGAAATAAATCTGGATGGGGAGTCAAGTCTTCTTCGGATTCCTCCTCTCCGGATGGTAACTCCTCCAGTCCTCCGACGGCTCCGACGGCTCCATGGGGTGCCTCTGGCACCTCAACTGCTACAGGCCCGGGGCCTGAAATCCTGATTGGGAACCGCACGGAAACCCCTCCCGATCACCGGTATCCTGATCGATCGCCAACGTCCCGGTTTCGACTCGTCGTCACTTGGGACGGGCCCCGGTCGCTAGTGCCACTGGGGATCCTTAGGAGCATCATCGGGCATGGAGTCAAGGAATTCGTTCTCTATCTCTTTACCCCTCTATCTCAGTTCTCCTATCTCATCTCGTTCTCATCTCATCTCGTTCTCATCTCATCTCGTTCTCACCTCATCTCGTTCTCATCTCATCTCATTCAGCACCACTGAGATCTTTACACAAGGACTACAAAAAGTAGCACATTTGTATAATGGAAGAGGAGATTTTATAACGTTTCCACATCTTATGGAGAAAGGAGGTACAGAGAACTGGTTAGTACTAAGAGGAATTTGGGAAAAGATAAAAGTCTCCAGGATAGGAGGCGATTGTATAATGAAAAATTGTATAAAAACATACGATGAAAGGAAAGGAAAAATGTTAGGAGTTTTATATGAATACATGATAGAAGATCAAGAATTTATGGTAAGAGCTGTAATGGAAAAATGGCAACAAGATGGAGTAAAAGACATAGATGCTATAAAACAAATAATAGACAATATAAATAAGATAAAAATAGAGAAATATGCGGAATTGAAGAAGAAACTAATATTAAAATGGTATAGAACACCGAAACAGCTGGCATATATGATAAAGTGACTCAGCCCGAAATGTTGGCATTGTGGGGATAAAAATGCAATTTACACCCATATGTGGTTAGAATGTCCAGAGGTAAAACAATCTATGGGAAAATGCGTTACAATGTATATATGGAAAAAAATATGTGAATGTAAAAAAAAAGATGAAATTATAGGATCTTATTATTTTTATAGGCATTACTGGATTATACAATAATAGAACAAAGAAAGAGAATGCTATTTAAACTTATGATCAGAGCGGCCCATGCAGTAATAGCATTAGGGTGGAAGGACAAAAGAATCTGGACAATACAGAAATGGTTGGAATATATATGGGAACAAATACAATTAGAATTTTTTTACATAATGTAAAGAAACCAAATATGGCAAGAAAAACAAAAAGATATGAAGTGGATCTGGACTGAATACAAAGACTGGTTAAACGAAATTGGAATCACAGAAAAAAATGGGAAAAGAAGATTAGAAAGAATGGACCTGCTGCTGCACATTTAAAGAAGAAAAGAAGAAGGGGGACGGGGGGGGGGAGGAAAGGGGGTAAAAGGATATGGAGGATGAAACATAACGATGTATAATATAAATCTGTAACAATCCAAAATATCAATTAACATTTTTTTATTAAAAAAAAGAAAAGAAAGACTGCTATAGTGCAATTATCTAAAAAAAACCTTGTGGCTGCAGCCAAGGTCGAATTTTTCACTTTGAAATCATTACAACCATTACAATCATGACAAATCTACAATGATTTCCAGAGATTAGGGTAACCAACTCTGGAGCAGAAGTGATGTAGTGGTTAAGAGTAGGTGTGCTCTAATCTGGAGGAACCACCTGAGCTGTGGAGGCTTACCTGGGGAATTCAGATTAGCCTGTAAACTCCAACACATGCTAGCTGGGTGACCTTGGGCTAGTCACAGTTCCTTTGAGCTCTCTCAGTCCCACCTACCTCACAGGGTGTTTGTTGTGAGGGGGGAAGGGCAAGGAGATTGTAAGCCCCTTTGAGTCTCCTATAGGAGAGAAAGGGGGGATATAAATCCAACTCCTTTTCTTCTTCTTCTGGGTTGGGAAATTCCAGGTCATGTGGAGGTTGGGCCTGAAAAGGATGGAGCTTAGGAAGAGGAGGGACCTCAACAGGGAGCTATTTCCCACTTCAAGAAAAAATGCTGAGGCAAACCGGTCTCGTATGAATCGCAGCTTTTGAGTGCGCAGCCATTCTCCCCACTTCAGCTTCTACCGTAGGAAAGCTTCGCTGTCTGCCGCAGCTGCAGAGAAGCAGCACTCGCCACATCTGTGCGTTCGCTGGTGATCGGCAGGGCGGGTCTTTGTTCTGATTGGCTGGAGCGCAGTTCCGGAGGCTGAACATTCCGGGCTTCCCCATTGCCCCACCTGTCATCCAAAAGGCGCTGTTCCAAACAGCGCCAGAAATGACTCGCGCTGAGGGCGTGCGAGAGCGGCAGAGTCGGGGCGGCTGCGTTGTCACCGCCCCTGTAGTGGGGAGGGCCGCTGGACCCCGCGTTACTTGGGGAAAGTAGCGTGCAACAAACGGTGAGTGGGGAAAGGGTCCACACACCAAAGCAGCCATTTTCTCTGGGGAAACAGACCTCAATAGAATGGAGATCAGATGTATTTCTGGAGAACTCCAGTTCCCACCTGGAAGTTGGCAACCTTGCCTAGGATACTTATAAAGGAAATTTAAAAAGATTAAGCAACATGGACCAGTATTAAACGTATCTTCAAAAAATGTCCCGATATTCTCATGTAGTTTTGCTCAGTTCTTCACCACAGATGACCAACTGCCTTTATTATTCTTGTTAATTGAGTTGCTGCCCGCCTGAAAATACATCTCTGCCAAGAAAATGGCTATACCGTTTAGCAGAAATGAGAAAAGATGTGCATTCATTTAGGAGGGCAAAGAGGGTAGGAGTAATACGCCTATTTAGATGTCCCAGTTCTAAGCAATTTATGAAGCTGAGAGTGGGAAATAGGCATGTAGAAAGATTCGCCTTTCTTTTTTCTCCAACAACTGAAGCCCCCAAAGCTGTCCTTAGTTAGCTTTTCACACTACTAGCCACGATCCTGCATCTTGAGGGTTGTTGCCATCTTTTAAAAGAGCTGTGATGGTTTTCGGTGTGCTTGAAATGAGGAAAGATGGCTTCCCATCCCATTTTGATCACTGTCAGGGGTCAAGGCATGAATAAAATACAGCTTGGAAGGCCTACTTTTGCAGCAGCCTAGCCATTGCTTTAGCATACTGAAATGGTAGCATCACAGAGAGACAGACAGTAGTGAACAGCCATGCACTCTCCCCATTCTTTCTGAAAGATGAACACCCGGTGAGTTTCCCATTGGCCGTCTGCCATTTGAATGGCAGATGATTTGCTGCCTGATGTTTATTGATGCTAAACACAGGCCAGACTGAAGGTTCACCTACTTCTCTGCCTGTCAGCGTGCAAACACCGACCCCTGAAAAGGCCAAGTCTGAGGGAGCTGCCTTCTGGCTTTTCAGTTGTCAAGGAGCACCTGGATGACCGCAGGCAAGACTGCATTATTTATGAGGAAGGCAATGCAACCCAAGCAAACCCTTTTTTAAAAGGGTGGGCAGATGTAAATCCATGCTCTTTACCAGTCTTGCATTTTGCAGATCCCTTCAGGTAAGCATGAATAATGTACATTCCGCCGGCTGCATATTTTCTCCATATTATATTGTCAAAAAATAAATGGACTATTTGTCCAAGACTGAGTTAAAGAGGGCATGTTTAGGTGATGGAGGGAATCTCCACCCCCCCCCCCCCAAGTAAGCAATTAGCATGCGGGAGTTTGTTCTGAAATGATCTGTGGTCGATGGACAACCGGAGAAGCTGTTTAATAGCTGTGGGTCTTTTAAATGGGCTGTGTTCACTGAAAGATGACCAACTGACTTTATTATTCTTGTTAATTGAGTTGCTGCCTGCCTAAAAATACATCTCAGCCAAGGAAATGGCTGTACCATTTAGGAGAAATGAGAAAAGAAGTGCATTCATTATGGAGTTTTCTCATTTCATACTATGATTAGGGGAACCTAGCTGCCATGACATCTTTAAAGAAGGATTTGTGGGTATGTTTTCAAGTACCTTAAAATTAATCTTGAAGGATGCGATTTACAAAACAGCATACCGGATTTTAAGAAAGTTGCCAGGGTTATGATCTGAAGCAGGATCCCCCGACGTGAAGAGCCAGTGACAACGACAATGATGAAGAAGAAGAGGAAGAGGAGGAGTTTGGATTAGTAGCCCACTTTTCTCAATCATAAGGAGTCTCAAAGTGGCTTGCAAACTCCTTCCCTTCCTTTCCCCAAAGACACTTAAAATATATTTATACCCCATCCTACCCCCCCCCCCAAAAAAAAAGGACTCAGAGCAGCTTACAATGGCATAAAGGCTAAAATCATTCATATACTGTGAGGTAGGATGGGTTGAGAAAGTTCCAAGGAACTGTGACTAAGTCAAGGTCACCCAGTTTTGTGTGGAGCAGCAGAGAAACAAATCTAGTTCATCAGATTCCCCACTTCTCCACCCATGTGGAGAAGTGGGGAATCAAACCTGGTTTCCCACATTATAGTCCATTGCTCATAACCACTGCACTACCCTGGCTCCTACTACTTAACCACTACACCATGCTGGAAATGCACATTTAACTTCCATACCCCTAAAAAGCACCAGTTGAGGCAGACAGAGAGAGATTGAGAAGGAAGAAGAGACCAACTTTCTCTGGTTTGGTGCTGTAATTCTACTGCTCCACTTTCACAAAGGATTCTAGCAGCCTAAACAAGTATAAAGGTCATTAGCCTGGCTGTACAAGTTATTCCACGCTGTTCCTTCTCTCCTCCCCCCTTAAATTTGTTGCAGATGATATTAAGCTCCTCCAAATGTCTGGCATAGAATGAGTCATGAGGATGTGGAACTTCTCATCAGATCTCAGATGCTAACCCAGGATCAGTACTTGGGAAACCACCCAAGAAGACTTTACAAAGGAAGGCAATAGCAAACCACCTCAGTTTAATCACTTGCCTTGAAAACTCTATGCGGTTGCCATAAGCCGGCTGTCACTTGACGGCACTTTACATGCAGAGAGAGAATGAGTAGTAGGAATGTCTCAGATCTTACCTACACTATGCAAGGAAGTCTGGAAAAATATTTTATTGAAAGGAGTATTCTACATCATCTTTTTAATCACAGTTACTACAGGGCCACGATTTAGATAAAAGATAAGCAGGGAGAATGGGGTGGTGGTGGTTAAAAACATTTTCATGATCCATGCAGTTTTGCAAATTAAAACCAGGTTTCCTGAGCTGTCATAGTCCTTTAAAGAAAAGACAGGCAAAAAACCTGTCTTTTTCCCTTTACAATTGTGCTATGGAGGCAGTACACATAATTTAAACTATATGGGAATAGGGAAGGGGTTTAAAGCCCTCCTCCCCTTCTTGCACAACTCTGATCCAAATACAGCCTTGGTGAGGCTGAAATTTTTCCTTAAAAGTTTTATGGAGATCCGTACTATCCAGCACATCTGGTTTTAATTCCAAATATTTGAACCCAGGAAACACAGATCAAAAAGTGTGCTCTTGTTTTGCCCCTGCATATTACTTTATCATGTCTACCATCTCCACCAGAATACTTAACTGTCTTTTAAAAGTTGTGTTGATTTTGCACTGGAAAAATTGCATTGGCTTTGCATTAGCAAAAAAAAAGGAAACAAAATGATGTGAAAATAAAATTGCTCTTCTACAAGAGAGAAACAAAACTGAAATGGGGGTTTGGGGTTAGAGCCACAGGATTCAGAAGTTTTAAAATCATCCTTAGTGACTTTCCCAAACTGAAGAAATACAGGGGGGAAAAAAACAAGAAGAAGATGAAATGTGGGATCTAAGACATAGGCACTCTTTTGAAAAACACATGGTAGGACATTTCCCTTCATCTGCTTCTGCAGGGAAAGAGAGAAGGCATAGATAAGTGAAAGAAACTTTTCTTCTGCATGTCTTTCTGAGCTGACTTCTCTCTAGCCCCTTCCCCATCCTATACTGGAGATCTTTTAAAATGTCAAGTTTCCGGAAGAAAATCTACTTCAATAATAGAAACAGCAGCCCTGGGTGACTAGCTAAAATAGAGACGGCAGCCCCAAGGAGCATTTGAAGAGTATAAAAGAATCCACCTTATTCATTCATGGGAAATACAATTCCATCAAGAATTTTTTAGTTGATCGATCACATTAACTAATGACAGTTTGTAGCCTTACTTTCCAGTCTTGGATTTTTCCAATTATTGTTTTAATCGTGGCATGTCTAAATTTCAGACCTACTGAACTGGTATCAAGGATTCAGATATACATGAGGTTGTTTCCGTCCTCTTTATGTTTATGGGACAAGCATCTTAGGACAGGGTTCATGGCTCACTAGAGGACCATCCGCTTTGCATGCTGAAGTTTGCAGGTTTAATCTGCAGTGGGCCTTTCCCCACTTTTCCCTCGGCTGCCGTCGCTGCACGCAATTCCCAGCACGCGGGGCATTCTGGCGCTACCGGGGCCCCACAACCCTCAAAGCGACAGAGAGCTGCTGGAGTCATCAAAGGCACCCTTTGCAAGAGCTTTGGTGGGATGCTCTCGCGACCGAGGGGCCTGACAGCTGCAGCGTTGCCGGGCTGTGCTGTCGCCGCCCCTCTCGTGGGGAGTGCCGGGGAACCACGCGCTACTCTCCTTAAGTAGCGCGGGGCTTAAGGTAAGTGGGGAAAGGCCCAGTGTCTCCAGTGAAAATGGACTCTTCTTGAGTCACTGGAGACCTGCTGCCAGCAGAGGTGTAGCAAGGGGGAAAGCGCCTGGTGCACTGGTGCGTCCTCTGCCCCCATCCCGCTCTGGAAGAAGAAGAAGAGAAGAAGAGTTTGGATTTCTCTCCTGTAGGAGACTCAAAGGGGCTTACAATCTCCTTGCCTTTCCCCCCTCACAACAAACATCCTGTGAGGTAGGTGGGGCTGAGAGAGCTCCGAGAAGCTGTGACTAGCCCAAGGTCACCCAGCTGGCGTGTGGGGGAATGCATAGGCTAATCTGAATTCCCCAGATAAGCATCCACAGCTCAGGAGGCAGAGCTGGGAATCAAACCCGGTTCCTCCAGATTAGGTACACGAGCTCTTAACCTCCTACGCCATTGCTGCTTCACTGCCAGAGTGAAGAGATGGGAACACCCCCATCCTGCCCCAGAACACCCCTGAAATGCCCCCACCATGCCCCCACAGGGGGCCCCCAGTGCATCACGCATCCCCCTGCCTCTGGCTGCGAGTCAGAGTGAACAAATAATAATGGCCTATAATGGTCAAACAATAACAATGAAAACGAACCCCAAAATACTACACTGCGCAAGGAAACGTCCCCCAAAAAACACTACACTCAGGCTACACGGTTGTATGCATGTCATCATATATTAATATATTATCAAACGTTCCCTTGGGTTTGTATGCTTTAGGCACACTACAATTCCCTTTGGTTTTTGTTTCTGAAGTCACAACAATAATGATGGACACTAAAGGTCTGAATTTTTATAACGCAGCTTCTATATTTTCATTCTTTTTGTCCAGTATCTAATTCCACATTTTAAAAATATATTCCTTCCTGCATATAATTTAACTCAGGCTAACTGCTACAGATATCTTTTTCTATTGATCTATCGATCTGTATCACTCATGGAAAAAGACTGCTCCATGAAAATGGGCTGGGAGCATGAATCAGACCTGTGGAAGTGTGAGGTAGACCACAGCAAAGAAACATGAGTTGCTGTTGCCCCAAGCAAAATGTCAAACGGACAAATCTATCTAGACATGGCAGTGTTATTTTTTTTCCTTGTTTTAAAAAAGTGCTTTTTCATCAAATACAATGGATAAAAAAGATTACATGAAAAGCAGAAGAGGCTGTGTGTAAATCAATTGTACATCCTGCGTGTTTCTAAACTGGATTAAGGAGTTTTTCATTTAATTGCAATATCATTAAATATTATAATTAAGTATCTATGGCCCATTATGCATGGAATACTTACCCCGAGCCTGTTATGTACACAGTGGACTCCTAGCAGGATCTCCTTGCATTTCTATTCATATGTGAGCCCAGCGCCTTGTAGCTGCTTGCAACTTTCAAAGGGCCTCCCAGTTAATTTAACTCCACTCATCAACAGCCTTTAAGGTACAGAACTGATATTCTCTCTCCCCTTCCCCATCTCTCTCTCTCTTTCTCTCTCTCTGTCTCTCCTCCCCCCTCTCTGCTGCCATTGCAAGAGAAGAAAAGAGAGAGGCTTGTTTTAAAACAGAGTCTTGCCTGTAATAAAGCTTTAAAAACCCTTTCAACCATTAGAGAGGGCAGAAGCAGAGCAGGGGAGGTGGGGTGGAGCCAAAAAGACTCCTGCTTGTACTGTTCCTTGAAAAAAGCCCTCTCTATTGTTATTTTATATCGAAAGATCGATCTCTCGATCTCTATATGTGTGAACTTTAGAGAAGCAGGAAAGAGGTGGCAGCATGGGGGAAGGCTCCAGGGCACCTGGGAACTGAGGTTGTGCTGATGGAAGAGAGAATAAACACAGATGCTAGACAGAGATTGAATGCGGGGGGTATTTGAACAACTGCAAAGCGACCCAGGGTCTCTTTACAAGTTAATGCCCTTCCTGTGCCACAAATCTGCTTTCAAAACAGGTGATGCACATAGGTATAGTGGCCTTTGCCTCACCTCTGTGTCCCCCCTTCCTTTTGTGCATCTCTCCCTAAAGCTCAGTGAAGATTTCATCCCTAACAGTTCGCTGTGGCATCATGCACAGAGTCTTCCCTTTCTTTCAAGGGGACTTGTTATTAGCTGAAAACCCTTGCTCCATTTCTCTTTCCCCACCACCATCCCTAACAGGATACTTCCTCTCATATCCCCCCTCCCCTTTCCATATTTTGCCTCTGTGTTTGATTCAGGGATCTTTTTATGTTGACTTAAAAAGTACTCCAATACATTGTTTTCTTTCTCTTGCCCAGGGTCACATAACTTAGCATTCATGTATCTTGTTGTGGGGGAAGGGGGGGAGATGACCACACAAAAGAATCCTGGATTCATTTTGTTTCGTCTGTGTCCTCCTGCCCCCCATGAACCATAACACTGTTGTGGACTGTTGCATCCTAGCCTCTGAATAACTGTTGTAGTTCCTCACGCCCCCTGTTGCCACTACACATAGATCACTCTCTTGAAATCTCAATCAGTGCACTTAGGGAAGCAGGAAGGAGCTGACAGCAGGGGGAAAGGTGTGCAAAGCTCTGTGAGAGAATGGAAAGGCTGGTCATGGGTGGAGGAAAGAGATCCAGGGCAAAACAGTGCCCACTGGCAAATCTCTTCACTCTGGCAGTGAAGCAAAAATTTAAATTGTGCTAGAAGTGGTCTTGCATGGACCACGGACAGACTGAAAAGTGAAAGTGGGGCCTGAAGAACTATATCTGTACAAGAAATCGTGCTACAATGGACATTCACTCCCACCATTCACCAAACACATTATGTGTAACTGGCCTATAAATGTGATTTATGATTGCCAACATCAGGTGGAGCCTGGAAATCTATAGGAATTACAAATAGTGTCCAGACCGGACAACAGTTTCCTTGGAGAAAATAGTTGCTTTCAAGGGTGAATTTTATGACATTATATTCTGTTAAGGTTTCTGCTCTCTCCAAATTCTCCCCCCCCCCCCCCGGCTCCACACCCAAATCTATAGAAATTTCCCAAACTGGAATTGGCTACCCTATGATTCTTTCCACGCAACCAAAAAACCCCCACCATTTTGAGGCAGGAAATAAAACATTTTATTTGAGTTCTGGATGGTTTTTAGCCCAAAATGTTTTATTTCCAGCCTGAAAATATTTTTAAATGCATCCTTGATTTTAGTGATTCTTTTGTTGAAATGTTTTCAGAACATTTTGGCTTGCTTTGCGTATCTCTTTAAACATGTCCCATGCCTCTTTGCAGTCCCCGGACATCCTCCTTGTGCCATTTTCTGAACTCAGTCTGTCATCTCATCTGGGGGGGTTGATGTCTTTGAACTGCATGATCTTTGACTGCATGATCTATGAAGAATCGCTCTCAAAGTTTTGAAGTATCAAAACATTGGATTCAGGAGAAGTAAAACAAAGAAACAGAACAAGTACAAAATGGTGGCCAGGAATTGTTTCAAGAAACTGAGTATGAACAAACGGGGGATTGAAAATGCTTTGCGAACATTTTGCAAACGTTTTCATTGGCTTGTGCAGAAAGGGCCTGTATCTCCACTCATAGCAATTATGTGGGGATGTATGTTTACTAGCTTACTGGACTGTATGCTGTTGTTGATATAAAGAGCTCATTCTTTCCTGTCAAATCAATCTGGTTCAAGTGCAAGATGAAAGCATCCCACTGATGTTCCATACATTGCCAGATTTCTGAAGTGCTCATTATATCTATAGGGGGATTTAGCACCAAACATTACAGTTTCCCTCACCTAATAAGAAGCAGAAAAAAAGGGGGAGAACAGGAGAAAAAAGGTGGGATACCTATGGGGGCAAAGCGAGGGGGAACTCCACCCAGAGCGTGTGCGCGCCCTGCACCCCTGCTGCGGAGCTGTCCGCCCCCACCCTGGAACACCACGCCCCTGGAATGCCCCTGGAATGCCCCAGCCATGCCCCAATCACACCGCGCGCCTGGGGCGTTGCATCCCACCCGGCCCTGTTGGTGCCACGCCTCTGGGTACCTATGGAGAATTCTCCCCAGCTTCCCAGGCACCCTACTGACTCAACCCCTTTGCAAAGCTGGGATCCTGGCTTTGCAAACTGGGCTGAGGGGGGGGGGTTGCCTATGAAGATGGGGGAGAACTCTCCACATCTTCACAGGCACCCTGCTGTCTCTTCACCCTTTACAAAGTCTGGATCCAGTTTTGCAAACAACAGTTTTCTAGAGCCTGTTGTATTTTCTCACACAACCGGTTTTATTACTAGTTGGTATATAAACACCTGTTCCTTGTTTCTCTGTCCAAGGATCCTTACACACTATCTCCTCAAATAGCTGTGATTTATCATTCTCACAGTCACGCTTTTGATCACTTTAAACTTTTACTTCATCATCCCTTAGGAATGAAATCAACCCACACTGGAGTTCTTTCCACCTTTCCATTTTCCCCCAAAGGTCTGGAAGTACATATTCTTCTGACTTTTCTCAGACATTTTTGCTCATCCACAAGAAAGATCAGACATCTCCTGTATGCTTTGTCCATTCCCATCTGTATAACAACTGAACAGAATTCTGCCCTGCAGGCACTTGGCAAAAGAGCCAGAGGCGTATCTTGGGGAGATCCAGGCACCATTCACCTTTTGTCAGACATGGTGCGGGTTGATTGAGGCTGTAGAGCACAAAGTGTTAAGAATGACACCTGAGTGTGGGAGAAGTACTTCTGCTTTGTGGTTGCTTAATCAGTGATATGTTAATGGAACTCTCTCCAATTGATCTTTCTCTATACGCTTAAATGTGTAAATAACTAGGATGACCCCTGTCAGTTGGACTCGGAGGGAGACGGGAAGTATTGTAGCTCCACGGGGGCTGACTGCCAGGTGGCTCTTCTCTGTCTAAGAACATAAGAGCCTGCTGGATCAGACCAGAGTCCATCTAGTCCAGCACTCTGCTACTCGCAGTGGCCCGCCAGGTGCCTTTGGGAGCTCACATGCAGGATGTGAAAGCAATGGCCTCCTACTGCTGCTGCTGCTCCTGAGCACCTGGTCTGCTAAGGCATTTGCAATCTCAGATCAAGGAGGATCAAGATTGGTAGCCATAGATTGACTTATCCTCCATAAATCTGTCCAAGTCTGCGTGGTCTTGGGGCGCTAAGCTTCAAAACATCTCTTTCACACATTCTCTGGGAAAACAGGAGGGGGGACATCCCGGGGAATAAAAATAACTGTGTAAACCAGTTCCTGCAGAACTGACTTTCTAAAAGCTGCCTTTCAATAAACAGTACAGATCAAGAATCCAGAGTCTGTTTATTGACTATAGGTCCCAGACCTAACACTTTGGACATGTGGGGGTGCGCATTCAGCGACCCCTTCCCCTCTTCACCTGGCTGGCCTGCCACCCATTATCTTGCCTGACCTGCCACCTCGCCCAGCCCCTCCTTGCCCAGCCTGCTGCCTCAGTGCCTCACTCAGTTCCACCTTGCCTGCCACCCATCGCTTTACCCAGCTCTCCACCTCACCACCTTGCCCCGCCCTGTCTCACCCTCTTGCCACTTGTGCAGTCCTCTGCCCACTGACTTGCCCAGAGGGTGCAGTTTTGGAGGGAGGGTGTAGTTTTTGAAAAAGGGTGTAATTTTGCGGGGTGCAATTTCAGGGCTTGCCCTAGGCACCATTTTCTCATGGTACGCCACTGAAAAGAACTGTGGGGTAACATGTTAATGACTGAAGTACAACTGCAGCCATTTGAGGCCTACACTGTGTATGTTTAGAGCAGTTTTGAATTAAAGTTATCACTTTGTTGGAAAGAGTAGAGAAAAGCATCTTCATATTAGATTAAGTTCCTGTTCAGGATATAATTTTACAAATCTTCAAAGTCTCTGGGGTACTTTCTGAGAATTAGATAATGCAGCCTTTGGAGATTTGAAGAACATCAGTAATTGATGTTATATTCACTTTCATGGTCTCCCATGACTTTAAAACGAGAGAGGGAGAGACTCCAGGTATGGCTTGTATTAAAACGCTTGATGTGAATGTATAACAACATAACGATTAAAGATAAACAGTCGGCAACCCAAATTCCTGAACATATTTCTCTGTGTGATGCAAAGTTGGATAACACTTCTGGCTTCATTTTCATAAGCAAAGCAGAAACAAAAGTAAAATTTGTCAATTACATGTCTGAGGTTTTGGGAGGAGAAAATAAAGGCCCTTCAAAACTGACTTGGCAGAAAAATACCATTTGCCTGGCCTTGCCAACTTAAAGATTTATTTTTGAATGAAAGACCTATCTAAGATGGAAGCTGTGATTTAACAAAGCGCAGCCCTGGAATTACCTAGGGATGCTTTTGCGGCAGTGAAAGAG
This sequence comes from Sphaerodactylus townsendi, assembly GCF_021028975.2. Classification (NCBI taxonomy): domain Eukaryota; kingdom Metazoa; phylum Chordata; class Lepidosauria; order Squamata; family Sphaerodactylidae; genus Sphaerodactylus; species Sphaerodactylus townsendi. Next base: position 168,377,967 of record NC_059425.1, on the reverse strand, counting down.
AGAGCAAGGCCCATTCCGCACATGCCGAATAATGCACTTTCAATCCACTTTCAATGTACTTTGTAGCTGTGCGGAATAGCAAAGTTCACTTGCAAACAATTGTGAAAGTGGATTGAAAGTTCATTATTTGGCATGTGTGGAACGGGCCCAAGAAAAGACTGGCTTCATAGCAGCAGGACTGCCAGGCCGGAGGTCACATGACTGGGGCCTGTCATGTGCCAGAAGAGCCTGGGCGTGCCTATCTAAGATGGCGTCCGGCTGGCCCCAGCCTCTTTCGAGGCCATCAGAGCAAGCAGACCCACCCTCCCTCCCTGTGTTATGGGTTGGATTGGGAGTATTTATTGTTGATTGTTCATTTGTTTTTGTCGCAGCTTGGGCGGTTTTGGGCATAGGAGCACATCCTTTATGGGGAGGCCGAGCTTGCGTGCCGGACCTCCCTGCAGCTGGGGGCCTCAATAAGAGGTTTGGGGTGGGGCGGGCTCATGGCGCAAACCGTGGAGGCTCTGCAATCAAGCCCGCTACCCCGGGCAGGAAGGGGTGTCACGTATTGGGTATGTGCTCAGGTAGCACCTAGTAACTTTCTGTCTCATTCCCCAATAGGGATTGGGGACAGTGCCGGGTTCAGCAGGCCTGCGTCCTGAAGGCGGGTTCGGCATGCTTGCTGCCCGAGGTCTGGGTTCAGCATGGGTGCTGCCCAGAGGTAGGAGGTGCCCCTTATGCTTGCCCAGCTTCCTATGTTGGTTTTAATAAACAGGCTGTGGCCAAAATCTATTCCAATGAAAACAGTGTCTGTGGTCTTTGGAAGCAGCCCTCTGCACATCAGCACGCAATAAAGCTCCACATGCAACATCAGCCACATCAGAGACAGGGTAACAGGAACTCATGTGACTAAGGTGTGCCCATTAATGCTAGTAAACATATCAGTGTGTCAGGACAAAAACAAAACCATTTTTAAACTGTACTTCAAAAAGCCTGTCAAGTGTCATACATTTCTGACTTTTTATAGTAAATAAGGAACCATCATAATTATTGGCAATGGTGTCATAACAAGTTATAAATCTCAACAGAGACAGTAAGGGTTCATGTGTGGGAGAACATTTTAAAAAAATAAAACGAGAGGAGTTCTGTCATACCTTTCCCATGAATTACTGCTGATACAAACGAAACAGCCTACACATTATTCATTATCAAACATAAAGAACACAAGAACAGCTCTGATCCAAGCTCACAATTCTGGAGGGGCAACAACAGGGCATAGAGGACAAGACCTTCTTCGTAGAGGCCCAATATAGCCCTCTAGCACTGGTATTCAGATATTTACTGCCTCTGTCTGTGGAGTCACCATGGATAACAGCCAGTGATGGACCTAACCTCCAAGAATGTATCTAGTCCACTTTTGAAGTAGGGTTCATAGATTTGGGTGAGGAAATTCCAGGAAATTCATGAACAGAGTCTGGGAAGGGCAACATTTGCACAGGGGAGTGAGGGGAGCAGGGATATGATGCCATACAATCCAGCTTCCAAAGCTATCAGTTTCTCCAAGGAAACTGAGCCTGGAGATCAGTTGTAATACCATGAGATCTCCAGGTTCCACCTAGAAGTTGGCAAACCTATTATAGAAACATCTACATTTGTTTGATACCAATAGTATGCCTACAAAGGCAGAGCGAGGGAAAACTGCGCCCGGGGCATGCATGCGCCGTACACCCCTGCCCCAGAACGCTCCCGTCACGCCCCTGCCGCGTCTCCACCATAGCTCCGCCTGGGGCTTTGCCCCCTACCCCGTGGGCACTACGCCACTATATGCCCATTATTTATTGACAGACAATTTAAAAGGCACATCTCCAGAGACCAGCTCACAATTAAAAAATAAAATAAAATAATACAAACAACTAAAGAACAAGCCACACAAAACAAGATAGGACTTAAAAACAACACATGAAGAAGAAGAAGAAGAGTTAGGATTTATATCCTCCCTTTCTCTCCTGTAGGAGACTCAAAGGGGCTGACAATCTCCTTGCCCTTCCCCCCTCACAACAATCACCCTGTGAGGTGGGTGGGGCTGAGAGAGCTCCGAGAAGCTGTGACTAGCCCAAGGTCACCCAGCTGGCGTGTGTGGGAGTACACAGGCTAATCTGAATTCCCCAGATAAGTCTCCACAGCTCAGGCGGCAGAGTGGAGAATCAAACCCGGTTCCTCCAGATTAGATACCCGCGCTCTTAACCTCCCACGCCACTGCTGCTCCTACATCAGCATACATCAGGTAAAAAGTGGTATCTATCAAGCAACTTTGAGGCAAAGGCAGTTCATAAAAAGATGGAATCTCACAGTTAAAAGTCTGGTAAAACGAAAAACTTTGACCTGGCACATAAAGGGCAGCAAAGTAAGTACTGAGTGAACCTCAGGGTGTGGGGGGGAGCATTCCAGAAGTAGGGAAACCTCAGCCAATGAGAATATTTACCTATGTATGCTTCACAATTTTACTCTGCATTTTTGAGCAGTGTAATTTACAGGCACACATTTAAAATGTCATAAAGAAAGTGCCCTCAGAAAGCTAGCTCAAGGTTTGCCCACATGTTTTGCCATTTAGAAATCACAGCCTACTTCCTTGCCAACACAGGAAACAGATGGATTGAAATAATTAGGCAGAAACTCAAAATGGCATCTGAGATACTATATGAACCTTATGCTTAGGGATGGCATCAAAACGTTCCATTACTGCATACCATTATAGATAGATGCCCTTTTAAACTTTGCAAGTAATATTTTCCAAAGGTTCTCCGCCCCCCCCCCCCAACAGGAATCTATCATTACTCTCAAGATAGCAACTTCATTAACGTTGGCAGCTTAATAATAGTTCCTGACCTGCTTGTGTAGTGTTAGAAATAACAACAGGATTAATTTGCAGAGAATCTGCTTGCATAACCGCCAAAACCTTGCCTAACCAAGAGGTGACTGAACCAACACAAAAATAAACAGAGTAACGAGAACATTAAATAATATAATGAGTCTCTATTGAACAACTGACATTTGGAGCAGGATCTCTTTTCACAACACTCTTCTTAATGAGTGGGCTTTTTGCAGGTCTATTGTTTTAAATGAAAAAGAGGTGACGTCCTGTAATTGTTCTCTGTGGTATACGAAATGGCATTCTGTATTATCGTCAAATGCTATTGTTCCCAGCCCTGTTTTATATTAGGAACCACTCACTTTTGTGGGCTTTTTTAAATTACATGGCAGCCGGGTTTGTGCTAACAGACCATTTTTCATTTTTTCTATCCCACATCTGTATCCTGTTTTGGATCCTTTCTTCCAATCTCCTGATAGTCTTGCAGGGAGAACCAACTTACCAACTTGCAACTAAAGCAGGACCCCCCCAATCTCTGGAATCTTGAGAACAGGTGTTTAAACAACCACAACATGGCTGCCTTGGTGAGGAAGGCTAATTACAAAATGGCTGCCTTGGTGAGAAAGGCTAGTTACAAAATGGCTGCCTTGGTGAGGAAGGCTTACTACAAAATGGTTGCCATTGAATACTCAATCAGCCTTAAAATGACAGGAGGTTGCAATCAGATCTTCCTTCCACAATGGAGACAACAGTATCTGAATGGATGCCCCCAATAGACACAAAGATGGTGCCTCCTGAGTTTAACTAAAGTACCTCGTTATCCAATGAGGTAGAGGAAATTCAGGACTGGCCGTTTGCTTTTGGGAAGAAATGGTAGAAAGTACCATCAGGTCACAGATGATTTATGATTGCCCTGCAGGGTTTTCAAGGCAACAGACAAACATAGGTGGTTTGTCTCTGCCCACCTTTGTGTGGCAACTCTGGACCCCCTTGGTGGCCTTCCATACAAGCATTAAACAGGGTCAAGTTTGCTTAGCTTCTGAGATCTGAGGTTTGGGATAGCTTGGTCCACCAAGGTCAGGGAAAGAAGTAAACAGGTGTCAGACAACCCATTGGTGGGCACCATGATTCATGGTTGCCATGGTGAGGGGCGCTAACTGACCTGGTGATTCTACATTTACTAACAATAATGTGTGAACTTGGGGAAACAGACCCATTCTCTTGCGGAAAAAAAATGATTCCTAAATAAAGCAAGCATGCTCTCCTGAAATTCATAACTAGTCCACCTGTTTTAGCCACTTTCCTGCTTTTGAAGGGAAGGACCTGGTTATGTGAGGCTCTGAGGCTGTAATAAATTGACTTGTGGCAGGTCTTAAATGAGGTATATACTGATCTTCGGTCGCAGCTGTCTTGAGTTGGTCATGTGAACAACATACATTCAAAACTCAACCTGTATTATTAGCCCTTGGGACAAGAAGTTTTTCTGCTTGTGCCTTCAGCATCCACACAGTTGCACGAGCATCTCGAGATGTACCTGGAAGTCAGAACAGAAAAACAGTCCTTCAAATGACACTGCTCACATCCCAACAAAGCCTTTTTATGCCAGTCGTTTTTGTTGATTTTTTTCAACCAGAAAAATAAATGAAAGAAAGTAAACATTTTAGAGGGGAAAAGAAGAAAACCTTCCCCATTGGAGCCACCTGTTTAAACAAATATTTAGAGCTGCTCTTTTGTTGTTTGAGTCCAAGAAGCGCTGTTTTTAAGTGGGCGTAATAGAACCTACACTTCGGTATGAAAACTGTGCATAAGAAATTTAAAGTCAAGGAGGGGATAGAACATAGAGAAATAGTCTGAGAAATGCATTTTGATCATCTGTGCAGTAGGCTGAATATCTGAAGGGGTTGTGGAGGCAGACCAAATGTAGCTTTCTGATGTTCTTCTTTAAGAATTAAAGGTTACCACTGCTGCAATCAAAAGATTCTAAAAAGGCACTCCATTTGGCATTAAATGGGAAGCAGCAAGCCCTAATACTTGATGTCTGTTTGCACAAACAGACATTTCTTTATGTTTGGGTTTAGGGGATACTCCCATGATGTGGGGAAGCGGATCAGAGGGCCCTCGGGTATGTTGCCGCCCCACAGATATATGATTTTCCTTCAAGGTCATTCATGCTGAGGGAAAAAAATGCAAGATATATAAAGGCAGTTCATTAGCCCAAGAAAGCTCTCTTTTAAACCAACATTTTTTTTAAAAAAAGTCTTTTAAACTCTACCAAAATTCCAGTTGAGGCAAATCAACAGCCAGTATGTGCTCTAGGGGGAAAAAGGCAGGGTGATTTATGAGACAGTAAATCATTTTTTCCAGCTAATTGCCTTATGGCTTGAAGCACTGCCTTTTTTTCCTTTGGTCCTTTCCCCCCCTGTAAGTGTCTGATACTTGAAACCCACCCTCCAATTTGCATCCCTCAATTTTGTTTACTGATCTCAAATGCCTGTAGATGTGGCTGAGACTATGCTTGACTTAATTAGCTTTCTTGAGGGCTGCACAAATGAAGTAGGAGATTCGGTAATGTGACAGTATGTATGCCATGATGGCAGCAGTTTGACTTTTGCTTCTTAGTAAAACCCTTCAAGTTGAGATGCCTAGTGATCCATTTATGCCAATAATTGAAAAGGCATTCATTTTGCTTTTGTTTAGACATCCACCTCTAGTCCCTACCTGTGTTGTTAGGTATTCCCATGGGGAAAAAAATGTTTCCTGCCTTTTTCTACAAAAAGAAAAAAGATGATTTTCTAAGAAAAGAAAAGATGATTAATAGTGTAATCCTAACGAGGGGGTGATTGCACTCAGGGACCCAACTGACTTTTAGGCTGCTGTATGTCTGAGGTAAACTAGCATAAGGGCCAGTTAAACCAGCACAGCCCCACCCCCCCACTGTTCCACTCTTCTTCTCTGAGTCAGGGGTGCAGCCCACACTGGCCATCCTTCAGGGTAACTGAGGTGTAGGCCCCTACACTAGAATAGTTGTGGACAGTCCGGGGGGGGGGGTGTAGCCAGAACTTCTTTACACCCTGAGCTTTTTCAGCCTGAGATTTGCCCTTGCCAGAGGCACGAAGTGACAGCAACCAAAAAAATATGGTATAGCCCAGTGTTTCCCAACCTTTTCAAGGTCAAGGTACCCTTGACCTTACTCTTCATATCTCACGGTACCCCTGCCACCACCACCCACCTTCCAATCCCATTGCCCTTGCTTGCCACACACCCCACCTTCCCCTCCCAGGGTGAAGGGAAGCACTGGGGGCGGGGGGTGGCTGCTGACCTTGTGGCAGGCCTTGCCCCATGGGCCAGCTCCATGTCCTTGCTGGCGCCGGTGGGAGACCCCACAAAAATGAGGGGTGGTGGTAGTGTTGCCACGGTACCCCTGGGACATGTCACGGCACCCCAGGGTACCACGGAACCCTGGTTGAGAATGGCTGGTATAGCCCATAGGGGTCAATTTTATCACACAAAAAAGTTCTCCCCCTCCCCACTGCCACAGCCATGCCTGTAAGGGCTTGTGCAGCTTAGGATGCTCACTATGAGCACAACCAATCACCTCCCTCCCCTGTGGCAGCCATACCCCCTTGTCAGCATCAAATCAAGACCCTTCAGTCTTGCAGAAGCCTCAGCCACGAAGCCCCACAATTCAGGAGGAAGGGTACATGGCATTGGACAGTGTCTCTCAGCTCCCTGCCCTGCATGTGTGGAGTGAGTGGCAAGGCACTCTGGTGGTGGGAAAAGGACACCGACAGCACTTATGAGTGAAAACTTTGCACTGACACCAAAGGGGAAAGCAATGTCCATGGATGACCCTCTCATTTCAGAACCCTAACAGGTACCCCATCTCCTTCTGAAGGGGCACACACACACTAATAGGTAAGCATGGGTTTGGACCTCAGACCTCCTTCCCTGTTCCCATGATGTGTGGCCAGGAGTTGCTGCAGCCATGCCACCTCCCTTAGCCAAGTCCAGCTGCACTGTGGCTATGTGGGGGAGCCCATGAACCATGATCTCCTGGCACCATGGCTCCTTGTTCAAGGGGAATAGGTGCATCATAAGCCTTCAGGAGAGATGCCACAGGGAGGGGGGGGGGTCCAAGTTTTCATTTCCACACTGGGCTATAAGCTCATTCCTTTGTTGAGCTGCCCCCATATGTGCACTTTGTTGGGAGAGATGTGATGAAGCCCCTCCATTCTAAGTGGAATAGGTTGCCACACAACCCTTGAGCTCATTCTTTTACAAAAACAGAGCCCTGTGCAGCAACTGTTGTGATGGCTGGATGTGAACACTTAAATGCAGGAGAAGATAAAGAACAGCAAGGCTGAGAGTTCATCTCTTCTTGATCCTGAGATGTTTTTCAGTTTGCTTCATCAAAGGATCTACAATATACATTTCTCAGTTTCCACCTTGAACAATTGAATGGTGTCATGGAAGCAAGATGATGGGCCAAGTGACACTTGGTTGGTGTGAGGATAAAAATAAAGGAGAGGAAAATGATATGTGTCACTTTGGATCCCCATTGAGGACAAAGACAGGATATGAACACAGTAAAGGAATGAAATAAATAAATAGATGCCTGGTTGGGGGTGGGGTACTGACTCCTGGGGAAAGATATCACTAAGGAGTCAGGTGACTGCTGGATTTCCAAAGTCAATGACTGCGGGAGCAAACTCAGTGGGCAAACTCAAGTGTCTTCGGAGAGAGATGGCAAGGGCACTGGTAGAGGAGATGGACTTTGGTGTAGCAGAAGGTGGGGGGACAGAGCCCTTGCTGGGGCCCTGGGGTGCAACCAAGAGAAAGCTGTGGTAGACCTGCCTCAGGGAAAGTATGTGTTCTCTCAGGATATGGAGGGGTTGACAGCATGTGTGGCAGCAGCTGCCAGGCACCTGAAGAGGCTGCCATTGGGAACAATGGGAGATGCTAGGATGACCACTGGATTTACGAGAAGTCAAGAATGCCAACTGACTTACATGGGATCCATTGAAATTAATGCATGCAAAAGTTACAATGGGCAAAATTGATTTAGAATGACGGTTTCTGGGCACAGAAAGATTGCTCTGGGACAGAAATGACAGTACCCAGAGAGCATCGTTGGTCATGCCAATTCCAGAACACTTCTGCTCAACTGTGGAGTCTATTGGGGATATGTTGGTGAGGTTGAATGTCCCCTCATTTGAGAACACCCAACTGCCCCCTCTGCTCTGCCACAGGTAAATTTGGCCAGGTGATTGGCCCAGGGTCCCTCAGTAATGTGGCTGGGGCTCCACAGGTTATTGCCACAGACCAGTGGTGGCGAACCTTTGGCACTCCAGATGTTATGGACTACAATTCCCATCAGCCCCTGCCAGCAGGACCAATTGGCCATGCTGGCAGGGGCTGTTGGGAATTGTAGTCCATAACATCTGGAGTGCCAAGGGTTCGCCACCACTACCATAGACACATGGCTGGGTGCATACTCATTATCATCTTCCCATGCCCCTGCCAAGGTGAGGGCATTCTTTGCCTTGTGTGGGCTAAGAGTCTGTTTGGCGTCTCCATGGGAGGGGAATTGCTGGGGCCTTTCCCAACTCCATCAGCTATCTAGGGATTTGTGACAGGACTCTGTCCCTTTATGAGAGATGCCACAGAAATGGAGCCAACAATCCTGCCCACCCCCCTTTCCACACTTGGGCTGTAACAAGCAGTGGGCTACGCTCTTGGACTTGTCAACTCCTAATTGGTTCTGCGTGCTCTGCCTGTCACAGGCCTCCCATTGCAACACAACACCCAGATGGAGCACCACAACATGGTCGCCAGCAACACTTATGCAGTTGGGGGCCTACAAACCCACCTTCAATTTATTTTTTTACTTCTGGCGATTCATTTTGGGGCCCTGGCAAAAGAGCAGACTTTGTTTGAATGGATCCACAGGTTGCAGACCTTAACACACACACTTTGGAGTAAATAGTTCAATGGAGATCACTGAGACAGGCATAGAAATTAAGTATCTCCAGTACAGTATGACACGTTCTACATGCTTAAGAGTGATTTAGATTTATGTTTCTCAAACATCTCCCCTCTCAGTCCCCTGTGCGGAAGGGAAATTTCAAAAGCAATTTGGAATATGGCCTTAGGAGATCTGTCGTTCAATCAACAAGAGTTAAAAATCCCACTGGGCATGTCTGGTACGCTTTGCGAGCTGCTTTTAGAATCCCGTCAAAGAATACAAAGTCCAGCAAAGCTCTCTCATATGAATATACAAAGCTGCATATACTGAGTGAGACTTGTGGTCCATCCAGCTTGATATTGTCTACTCTCTGGGATCAAAGTCTCAGAAAGGTTTTCCCCACCATCTGCTTACTGACAAGAACCCTGGACAAAAGTCCAGGATGGGACCCTGGAATCCCTGTTCCCCCACTGATAGCCTGTTCTTGTTGTGGCCAAGTAAGAGTTGGTACTCTGAGAGCCAGTGTGGTGTAGTGGTTAAGAGCAGGTGGATTCTAATTGGGAGAACTGGGTTTGATTCCCCACTTCTCTACCTAAGTGGCAGAGGCTTATCTGGTGAACCAGATGTGTTTCTGCACTCCTACATTCCTGCTGGGTGACCTTGGGCTAGTCTTTGGGACTATCTCAGCCCCACCTACCTCACAAGGGGGCTTTCCCCACTTACCTTCTGCTGCGCGCTACTCCCCACTTGCAAGGGCGGCAACCACACAGCTGCCCCGACGCTGCCGCTTTTGCACCACCTCAGTGCGCGTCATTCCTGGCGCTGAAGAAACGGCACCTTTTGATGACCCCGAGAGTGCGCCAGGAATGACGCACACTGAGGGGGCGCGAGAGTGGCGCGCAGCAGAAGGTGAGTGGGGAAAGCCCCAAGGTGTCTGTTGTGGGGAGAGGAAGGGAAAGGAGCTTGTAAGCCACCTTGAGTCTCCTTACAGGAGAGAAAGGTGGGGTATAAATCCAAACTCTTCTTCTTTTACTACTCATCACATGCAAAATGGGCAGGAACCACTACTGTTACCAGTAACCACTCGCCTAAGCCCCAGACAGGGCAGGTGCAAGTGCCAACAAGATCTTGTTCATATTTATTTTTCCACCTGGGGGGGGGGGGCTAAATGGGGTGCAGGGCAGCTACCCTTGATGCCTATTGACAAAGTCTGCCCCTGCTTTGTGAGACCCTTTGACAGGTCAGGCAAGGGCCAGAACTTCCTTCTGTATGCGAAGCATTCAACTATGGTCCCTCCCTTCCCGCTCCACAATGAAAACTACAAGGAAAGCCAACAGCTGAGGACTCTTACCAGGCTCATGGACTGAGGGGCTTTTCACACACACAAAAATGACAAATGGATGCCAATTTCTGGGAAGACTTGCGTGCATCTGCATAACTGCTCACCAGAGAGTTTTTTTGCCGCAGAATAATTATTTTTCTTCTGAGCCTTTTTCCCTGAATGTGAGGAAATCACACTGGCATGTCCTATTTGAATAGAAGCAGTGAGTGAATGTTTCCATTCCGAGAATGCAACATATTCATTCTATCTGCCACGAGATGCAAATGCTCAGTATCAATGTCAAGTAATAAAATTAAACTGTATTGTACTGTACTAGGTTGTACGCTGGAGCTGCATTACCACCGCTTCTCTTTGTCTCTCTTTGCCAATAGCTCATTATTTCCTACAAGAACTGGTTATTTGGAAGCAGCATAATTTGTTAAGTTGCCTGCGCCTTCCTGGTTGAAGCATCAGTCCTTTTTCTCCATTTCCAAATCTATAATTAGTTTTTTTTTTTAAAAAAAAAGTTCCACTGCTCCATTTCAAAAGAGCTGCATATTCTCTCATTGTACAAAACACGTAGAATCTTAGAATCAAAGCAGGATACTTCATCGTTTCATTTGCATGCAAATACCAAACGTTTATTTTGCATTTGTATATAATTTTAATTTCCTTTGTTCTACTCCCAACACAAAGAACATAAAACAACCGTTTCTGCTCAAGGGTTCTTGGTCTGATTTTCTGGATGCCCGGGTCCCATGAATATATCACGACTATTTAATAACTTTTTGAAGTTATGGCTGCACAACCATAATTCTCTAAGTCTGAGCAAAATGTGAGTTCGTTCTGGATCCTGTCAATCTGAGTGTGCATCTGTGAGTGTTTCTTTCTAACTGCATCAGTAGTTGCTCTCTTTTGTTTTCAGCATGAAGACTGCAAATGGTAAGTGTCAGGGATTCACCTAATTAGTGGTGGTGAACCTTTGGCACTCCAGATGTTATGGACTACAATTCCCATCAGCCCCTGCCAGCATGGCCAATTGGCCATGCTGGAAGGGGCTGATGGGAATTGTAGTCCATAACATCTGGAGTGCCAAAGGTTCGCCACCAAGGAGATTGAGATGCATTCCTAGCGTGCTGAAGTTGTTACAAAATATATTATCAAAACTAGATTTTATCTAGTTGATTGAGTTGCATTCCTAACTCAGTGTATTCGCTCCTGCTGTAATGGGACATTCTTTCCTTGATCTTCTTTTATGGCTTCACATGCTCAGTAGATAATTAGTCTTACCCTGACACTTTTGGTCCTATGGGAAACGGGATGTTTCCGTTGTGCTGTGGGGGCAGGAGGCCAAGTGATTTTATCTCTATCTATCGCCAATCTTGGGGCACCTTAGCTCCAAAATAATTCTTTCTCACATTCTTTGGGAAAACAGGAGGGGGGGGATCTACTTCTGAATAAAAGGGATAGCAAAAGCCAGGTTCAACAGAAGTGGCTTTTTCAAGCTGGGTGCTTTGTTGCCTAACAATAAATGCTACTGATCAACGCTACTGATCAACAAGGGTCGATTCCCCACTTACCGTTCGCTGTGCGCTACTCTCAGCGCGCTCATTTCTGGCGTGGGGGTCATGTTCCCCGGGCTTCCCCACTGCCCCGCGCTCTGTGCGGGGTCATCAAAAGGCGCCGTTTTGAGGAGCGCCAGAAATGAGGGGGCGCGAGAGCGGCAGAGTCGGGCGGCTGCGTTGTCGCCGTCCCTGTAGTGGGGAGTGCCGCTGGACCCCACACTACTTTGCAAGAGTAGCATGCAGCAGATGGTAAGTGGGGAATCGACCAAGGTTCAAGACCTAACAGGAAGTGGCTGTATCTTGGAGACATTGTTTACTTTGTTCTGCATGTGCGGAAGGGGCTGTGGTTATGCAAAAGCAATCTGAACGAAGCAGGCGGTGGTTATGGAAGACAGAAATCTGTGGTAGACCGAGCAGCATTGAAGAATGACTGCCAGTTTCTTCATGAAGAAGCTGGAATGCAGGACATGCTCAGACATCATTCATTCCAGATACAGTGAAGAATTTATTTGCTTGGTTAAAATATTTATAAGCCCAACTTTCTCCTCACGATTCAGGACCCAAGAGGGGTAGCAACAATGAATATATAATGCACTAAAATGGTATACATTAAAATATAATATGCATTTAAAGCATTTTAAAATGAAGTTTACATTAAAAACATTAAATATGGAATACATTTCAAATTGTATGAGAAGGAGAAGTGGAGTTTGGATTTATAATCCGCTTGTCTCAACCATAAGAAGTCTCAAAGCAGCTTACAAACTTTTTCCCTTCTATTCCCCACAACATTCACCCTTTGAGGAAGGTGGGTCTGTGAGCATTCTGAGAGGACTGTGACTAGCCCAAGGTCACCCAGCTAGCTTCATGTGTAGGAGTGGGGAAACAAACCCAGTTCACCAGATTAGAGTCTACCACTCTTAACCACTGCACTATGCTGGCTCTCAAAACTACCCTGTTTGCACTCAGAAAAACATTCCTTTTTTTTGCCTAGAGTGGGACATCTGATGCATCTGGGGAGGGGATAGTATTACTGATGTTATTGGAGCCAGTCCTGGTGTTTGGTACAGATTGTGCCATTTGGTCGGAGGAGATTGCTCTGGATGACAATGTTCCTGATGTTCTTCCAGCATTAGTGTGGTCGAGGTCAGTGGTTCTATACTTCCCTCGTGGGCCTCAGCAGACACGTTGTTAACAAGGATGTCGTTCTCTTTGAGTTCCTGGGCCCATGATTTGCCCCCAGTAACCATTCCTACAGTTGTATGGAGCACTCTGTGTGATCTCAAGTCTATATCAGGTTCCATCCCTACTTCCTCTAGTGCATAGATGTCAAACTCACGGCCCTCCAGATGTTATGGACTACAGTTCCCATCATCCCCTGCTAGCATGATGTTCCAGAAGTATGGGGCAATCACTGAAAAAGTACAAGCCCACACTATTGCACAGCACATCATGGATAAAGGAGGCACAAATCTTGCTTGGAGAAGGAAAGTCGCCAAGCAGGTGAATGCAGAGAATGACAGTCCTTCACATATGTGAGTCCTAGGTTATAGAGTATTTTAAAGTTAAGTACCAGGACAGTTAATGGGACCCCAAAATGAATAGCCAATCAGTAAAGAGATGTGAAAATATAAGTTTTACGGTTCTGATGGCATATCCGGGTAAAAAAAAAAATAAGCTTCGACATTTTTGCATCGGCTGAAATATCTAGGTTATCTTCAACAGCTCCATGTAGAGCATCTTATAATAATCTAGGCCTGAGGTTACTGAAGCATGGATCAACATGGCCAGATTGGACATCTGCAATTATGGAGTCAGCTTCCTACCTAAGTGTAGCTAGAGGAAAGCTTTTTTTTCATATTCACGGTCACCTGTGGCTCCCAGATTCCCAAGCTCTTAACTTTCAGCAAATGTAGCCCTTAGTCAATGGTCAAAGCACAACCCCATTGAAAAGCCTATCTGAATTATTTGAATTCAGCTTCTTTTTGTTCTTCGTCCACTTTGAAACCCAATTGAGACCATGGACTCGAGCAGAGTCCACAACCCCAACTGGAGCTTTATTCAAAGTTATGCATAGCTGAGTGTTATCTGTATATTGATACCCCATTCCAGAGTTTCAAAAGATTTCATTAATGGGTCACTCTAACGTAGATATAAACAGATTGGGAGAGGGCACAGAACCTTGTAACCTCAGTGCCTATTTTCAAAGGGATGGTTTATCTCCCCTTGCACCTTGTTATGATTATTTTGAAAGAGATGACTGAATTCATCTCAGTACTACTACTGCTTAGACCCACCTCTATTTCTAGGCATCTCAGCAGTGTGGCATGGTCCACACTGTTTCAAAGGCTGATGACAGAGCCAATAAGAACAACAGAGATACATTTCTTTTATCCATCTGAATGAAGAGATCATCCACCAACACCGTGAAAGCCATCTCTGAAGCCAGATTGAAAACGTTCAAGGACGGATCTCTCATCCAGGCATCCCGGGGTGTTTTCTGCACGCCACAAATAAAACGTCTTGAGGACGTTAAAAGATGTGTTTGGGGGAAGAACTCTGCACAGCTTTTCCCCCAAGGCGTCTTCCAGACATTTTATTTCTACTCAACCCATTGTATTTAGAAAAAGCTAAATATGTGATCTTCTCCCCCAAGATGGTTGCTATGCGGAGCTCCCCCAAGAGCTTGCTATGCGGAGCTCAGGGAATGTCTCATTTTTTCCCCACTCATTTTAAAAACTGCTGCTCACACCCACGGTTTTCTGCTGCTGCAGGGATTCTCTGTGCCACCCACCATTTGCTGAAGGTTTCCCATGGAGGTGTCCTCTGCTTGCATCGCAACCACCTACCTTTTCGGTGTTTAAAGGATATGAATAAAGTAAGTTTTGCCTGATAATTCTGCACACGTGTCATTTTCCTTTTAAAAAAAATGAGATACCTTTGAATCTATGCAGACTCGAATTCTGTGCGTATTACTGCTTCTAATATCAAGTCCGCATAACTTTAAAGGCATCTCACTGGGGCAACCTTCAGCAAATGGCAGGTGACACGGAGAATCCCTGCAGCTGAAGAAAATGGTGGGTGCAAGAACAGCTTTCCCAGGCAATGCTTTGCCACCCGAAGGTGGGACTGGCACTGCTCAGAGTTCCTAACCAAAATAACGACACAACACTCTTGTCTGTGGGTTAAATTTTTGGCCATAGCCAAACCGTTTTATTGACAAAGGATGAAAAGAAGCGTGAGGCGCAGCATGGGGTCTGATCTGAACACTGGGCAGCCCGAGTGCTGTCTCCCAGTGGCCACTTTCCTCCAACCCTCCTGTTGAAGGAAACCGTTAACCTTGCGCAGCAATCGTGGAACCCAGCCGGGTGAAGTGCCCCTTTCTGGAGATCTGTTTTGCGCAGTGCAGTGATAGTGGAAACTCAGGTGGGCACCCAGCCCCTGTCTGAAGATCCATTTTACCGCTCAGGGGCGCAAGCCTCAGTAGCCCCTGGCTGGGCGTCCTGACCCACGGCCTGCTCCACCCCAAACCTCTTAAGGAGGTTCCGCCAAAGAGGGTTAGCTCCGCAGCTCTCCTCACCATCAGATCAGTTCCCATGCGCAGCTGTCAGCTTGGCTATGATAGCATACACATGCATTAACATTGCCCAAAGGGGAGAGAGAGGTGGGTGGGAAACTCAGCGCCACTCTGCTCCAGGGTGGGGCCAAGGGCTGGGTCGAAGCCACATGTAGGCTCCTGGCCACCCCACCTGCTGACGCCCATAGTGGGTGTGGCCATCGCTGCCTTCCACCCTTCTAAAGGGAGACATGGCGGGGCCTCTTTGCAGTGCCCATCCCAGGAAGCAATGGCGGGCCCTGCTGATTCAGGGCTGCTCTTTATTTGTCCACACTAGGCAGACAAAAACAGCCAAAATGGTTCTTTTTAAAACATCTGCAAGATGTTTTACTTGTACTATGCAGAAAAAGGCCTGGAGTTGTTCTGTCACCACCAGTTCAAAAATCTTTCTCAAAAAGGGAAGGTTTGAGCATGTATATAATGAACCAAGATTTGCTTACCTAGAGATGCTTCACTGCTTCTTTCAGAGATTTGGGGGAAAAAACTACTTCCGTCAGAGAGAAATTAACACTCCTCTGAAAAGCAGGATATCGTAAGTGGGCATGGATCAAATCTACAAGTGGTGGCCTTCACACTTCCCAGACTTGGTTGACTTAGATCAAGTAAAAGCATGTTTTTTAAAGATGTCATGCTCTGTTTTGCAGTATGGTCTGAATTATCCTGCCAGGCATCTTAAGCAAGGAATAGGGGATGGCAGGTAAAAAGATCTTGCTGGAAAGGATCAACTAGTAGGTGATGTGAAAGACCACTATCTGAAACTCTCCCAGTCAAGCAGGGCAATGCTGACCTCAGCAAGTCTAACAGCACTCAGGATAAAGCACCTTCGTGTGCAAAAACATTTTGGGAAGAGAACGGAAGAATATCAGCTTTGCACACAGAAGGACCCGAGTTCTATCCCTGGCATTTCCAGTTTTAAAAAGGTTCCCATCACTTACTAGCTGAACCTTTTAACTGATACTGAAAAAAACTGCTGAAACTCAGAATGGATGGATACAGAGGTGGGATCCAGCAGGTTCTCACAGGTTCCCGAGAGTAGATTACGAATTATTTGTGTGTGCCGAGAGGAGGTTACTAATTGGTGATTTTGCCACGTGATTTTTTGTCTTAGTTATGCCCCTCCTCTCAGCAGTAGCGCGCAGAACTTGAAGCAGTCTAGCAGGAGGTGCACCGGCGTGCGTGGCAGTCTGCGCCTGTGTGCATTCGTTTCCCGCCCAAGGACCGGCGCAGCTGCTGCGTCCTTGCCACAGCCCCGCCCCCAGAATGCCCCGCCCTGCCCCCGTCGTGCCCCGCCCAGCCCCATTGGCGCTACGCCACTGTATTAAATCCCACCACCATGGGAACGTGTTACTAAAATTTTTGGATCCCACCACTGGATGGATATCAATAGGTTGACTCAATATAAAGCAGCTGCACATGTTCTTCTATCTCCTTGAACTAGCAAAAAAGCCTCTGGCTCTGGCCAGTCACACATATAGCTAACAGTTATGGTAAAATATTAGAAAGAGAGCAAGGGAGGGGGCTTGTGGGTTATGTGTCTAATGGGTTCTTGTGGGTTATGTGTCTAATCAATGATTATTTTCATGCACCCATAAGGGAATTCTTGAATGCCACTAAAGTTCTGCAGGGATAAAATAGAGTTAACTACCAGTACTTTCAGTATGATTGAACCCCCTACACTTCATGCGAGCGAACCAGCATCGCTAACTGCATTGCTTTCCTATAATTATTCCTGAAATCAAAATATTTTCTCCCTGCATGGAAAAACAATTATGAGCTGCTATAAAATGGTTAATTATATCTTAACATAACATTACCTTGAGGTGAGCCTTAATGCCGCTCACTGTCTCAATGTATATTCAAATAACGATATTTGGCTGGCAGCCACAATAACCATCTTATTAAGAGTAGCAGAAAACATTGCGGTTCCAAATCTCAGTAAGTTACCCATTTGTTATCAGGAGGCAGTGACAGAAACCCATTTTGGGGAAAAAAATAGAATACGGTAATTGCTAAACAGGGAAGTCTTAGGGGCTCTGTCAAATTACTTGTGCCTGGAAGTAGTGTTACCGCCAGATTTAGGTTTTGCCATGTGTGTAGTTCTCTACATTTATTCAGTATGTTCACATGTACAAATAAAATGCATATGCTTGGTGTTTCCTGATGCTAACTTCTACCCCTGAGCATCTTCTTGCTGAAGATGAGAGGCAGTGGCGTAGGAGGTTAAGAGCTTGTGTATCTAATCTGGAGGAACCAGGTTTGATTCCCAGCTCTGCCGCCTGAGCTGTGGAGGCTTATCTGGGGAATTCAGATTAGCCTGTACACTCCCACACACGCCAGCTGGGTGACCTTGGGCTAGTCACAGCTTCTCTGAGCTCTCTCAGCCCCACCCACCTCACAGGGTGTTTGTTGTGAGGGGGGAAGGGAAAGGAGATTGTCAGCCCCTTTGAGTTTCCTGCAGGAGAGAAAGGGGGGATATAAATCCAAACTCCTCCTCCTCCTCCTCCTCCTCTTCTTCTTCTTCTTCTTCTTCTTCTTCTTCTCCTCCTCCTCCTCCTCCTCCTCCTCCTCCTCCTCCCTGGATCAGGAGCTGCTTTAAAACACTTCAGGAAGCATCATCTCTGTAACTGCACAGAGTACCCATTTCGAAACAGCTGCACCCATTTCTATCATGATCTCCATGATAGCCATTTTGTGATGTCCTCCCCTCTCTATGGCAATCATTTTGTTGCTTGCAGAAAGTTCTTGCAGGTTCAATAATATCAGGGATTCTTGGAGTGTCATGTTAAGAACTAGAGGCTCTTCAGAGAAGAAAAGTGAAATAAAATTGTTGGATGGATCCCATTGTAATGTTCCATGGGAAAACAAAAGGGGTCAGTTTTCGTTAATTCCCTCCTTTTACCACAGACCTTTACTGATTCCCCGACTGTTCTTGGGGTCCCTCATCTCTGGGATTATTTGGGTGTGCTTCAAGAGAGAAGTGAGGAAGATAAATCCCTTCCATTAACAGATGGATTCTACTTATTGTTTTCTTTCAGTGCTAAAATTTAATTACCGTCTGTTTGGTGAGTATTGCTAACTCTCACTTTTTTCCCTTTCAGAGTACCAAGGCACAACCACTTCCAAAGCAGAAACACTGTTCTTTGATACAAAGTAACCGCCCCCGCCCCCCAACCCTTCTACCAAACTAGTTTGGCCATTTAACTTTTCATTTGAGAAAGCAGGTGACTTCCTGGTTTGCAAATGATTTGTCCCTTCCAAGCAATGGAAAACAAATTTGCTAGGGCTGTCAGAGTCTATTATTGTTGTTGTTGTTGTTGTGTGTGTTTCAAGGCAAACTCCTGTTCCAGCCTTTGGATCACCAATTCATAGGAGCACTCTCCCATTTCTCTTGACAGTTGTGGGCACTGAAATAATCCAAAGCATAAGATAACCAACTGAGTGTGAAGAATATGAAAGAGAAAGACAGATGTTCAAAAGTGATCATCACCTTTCCAATTTAATTATATCAACATGGAACAAACAGGTGATAAATCACATCTTTATGAAGCAACGAGCCCTGTGAGCCTGGGTAGTACATTTTTGGAACAGCAGTATGAGCTGCTCAGGAAAATACAGTCTGTTGGCCAAGATACAGTGGGCTCCACAGGCCCACACAAGGAGCTTGTACTAATTCATGGAGTTTTTGACAAACGATTCCATTCCCAACGTGCCTTTGAAATCCAATTCTGTGTCAAATGCTTGCCAAGTAAAGTGAGAAATGCTGTTCTGTCAGAGGTTGAAATTTTTTTAAAAATCCCTTTAGGCTTACAGAGTATGTTTCTTTAGATCCTGACCTTCTGTAGAACCTGGGATGTGTGAGATTTCCCCATCGAATCTCTGCTGCTGTCAGTTGTGAAATTTGAATCATGTGGCATTAGGAATAAAAGGTGATTGGGTTGATTATTGGTGGCCATTGTGTGAGCATGAGAAACAGGTTCACATAGACCATTAGTGTGATTTTGTGTCTCACCATGCAACTTGTATACATGACTGCTGGGATTTACGTGGTTGCAGGGGCTTTTTTCATATTGCCACAGTTGTGCTTATGGTAGTTATTCTTGTTGTTTACAAGACGGGTTTTTGAGTAATCTGAGTCTTGTATCAAAATGCTGACATACTCCATACAGGAAAGGATAATTGTGGTGGACAGATTAGGTTCTGCCTCTCCCTAAGAGTGATCTATGGGAGCTGACAGAATATCAGTAAGAGAGATAGCTGGAAAGGAGCAGTTAAAGGAGTTGAAGGTAGCAGTTAGGGAGTAGGAGTGTCTGGCTGAGTGAAGCTGTGGAGAAGAGCAGTTTAAAAGCTGACTAAAATAGTCAGTTTGTAAAACAAAAGGATACCAAATGCTGGAGTAAGAAAAGAATTCAAAATTCAATTGAAAAAAAAAATTGTTTCCTCTCCCCAAATTTCTTGAGTGCTATTTTCAAACTATAAATAAAAGTTAACTTTTTCTTTGTTTAATCCTGTGGCTGGTTGTCTTAGGGAAAGATACCTCCCCCCCACCCCCCCACACACACACATGTACACAAGCTAAGATCTTGGTCTATATGTATTTTAGGATATGAGTACATGGTGGCAGTATGTGAATGGAACAGTGCATGAGTCCCCAACCCTAATAACTCTGTGCAGTGTCTGAAGCCATTTATATACTTGTGGTCTCCTTCACATAGAGTGTACATTCCCTTCTGGTTTGATTCTTGTTTACCCACATTTCCCCCTTTCAGCAATCATTCCGCATTCAGGTCAGAGAATCTCTGTGGTTTCCAGAAGCTGTGAAAATATTACTTTCCCTCTTGCTTTGCAGAAAGAGCAAAAGAGACAGCATGCATTTAGTTTGCGTTTTTGAATTCCTCTCCACCTTCCCCTGCCCATACTACAGCAGTTCCTCCCATTCTTTGGGCCACCATTTCAGAAGGATTAGAAGGGCTTTTTAAAAATGTTCATGCTAAATTGACAAGATATTGATATGGTCTAGCAACCTCGAAGTGGGGGAGGGGGGAGAGAATCAAGCATCAGATCAGCTAATGACACTTTGCAGGAGGAAAATCCCCATTCAAACAAGAATCTGCAGGGAAATCCACACTGTGAAGCCAACAGCCACAGGGTAAGTAGTGCATGAATAAATGGCCTGAGTGAGGAATAATTATTAAAGGGGGCTGGGTGGACAAGTGATGCCCTGACCTACCTGTAACTCTGAACCTGTAGGAGAGAGACTTTCTGGACTCTGGAGACACTCTGGACTCTGGAGACACTCTGTATGAATGAAAAAGTTCTGTCACAATAATGTCAAAAGCCATAAAACTTCTGCAGAATGAAAGAGAACTCTCCTGCTGTCTCCCTGTTGCTCTGGTCATTCACATACCCAGCTGGCATGTGTGGGAGTGTACAGGCTAATCTGAATTCCCCAGGTAAGCCTCCACAGTTCAGGCGGCAGAGCTGGGAATCAAACCCGGTTCCTCCAGATTAGATACACGAGCTCTTAACCTCCTACACCACTGCTGCTCCTACGCCACTGCTACTACACTTCTATGGCAGAAAGGAAGGATTTTCTGATCAGTGTACACAGCTAACTGAGCCCTCCAGAAGAAGCAACCACTGGAGAAAGTTTGAAAAAAAGCCCCAGACCAATAGGAGCATTCTTAGGCCTGTCTTGATTCTTTTTCAGGGAATGTGCTGGGATATTCCACTTTCCTTGATGAGTATAGCTTTAATTCTTAGTGAATTAACTCATAGTTAGCAAATGCAGTTGAATATTGTAGGATTAACATGATTGGTTTTGTGAGTATCTTTGGGGATAGCAGGTAAAGTATTTTGTGTTCATAAAATATTCCCCCGGTATGCCTATCAGGAAAAAATTTATGCCTAAATTTTTGGATTGCCATAGATATTCAGACCGCAGATTAGTTCCTTGGCAAGAAATGGCAGCTTCAGAGGTAAACTCAGAGGTGGGATCCAGCAGGTTCTCACAGGTTCCCTAGAGTAGGTTACTAATTATTTGTGTGTGCCAAGAGGGGGTTACTAATTGGTGATTTTGCCACGTGATATTTGCCTTAGTTACACCCTCCTCTCAGCAGTAGTGCGCAGAACTTGAAGCAGTCTAGCAGGAGGTGCACTGGCATGCGTGGCAGCCTGCGCCTGCGTGCATTCGTTTCCCGCCCAAGGACCGGCGCAGTGGCTGCGTCCTTGCCACATCCCCACCCAGGAATGCCCCACCCCCGGAACAATGCTGCCGGCCACACCCCGATGTGCCCCGCCCAGCCCCATTGGCGCTACGCCACAGTTTGGATCCCACCACCATGGGAACCTGTTACTAAAATTTTTGGATCCCACCACTGGGTAAACTCTATTGTATATCACAGTGTCCACAAGAAATAGAAGTCCTAGAATTATTACAGAGAGTGGATACTTTAGGATTTCTACTTGTCCTATTGTATACCAGAGACATTCAGAGAATATGAATGTTACCTATAAAGACAGTGAAGGCCAGGGACTTGTCACGAGCCAGCCAGACTACTTGATTATTACAAAAGGGAAGAGATTGGCGTTGGCTGGTGTACTCCTATGATCTGCAGAGTTAATTTTTCTCCTTAACATGAAGCAAAGTCTGCAGAAGATTTTGAAAGGTTTTTTTAACCATATAGGCACCAGTCTAGCACAAATATTTAGGATCAAAGGGTTAGTATGATATACAGAACACATACATATAGAAGCCAACAAATGATGTAATGTAAGAGAAGACAATGGGGAAGAGATATTAGTCTGGAAATTTAAACTTAAAAATTGAATTCTGATGGAGGACATGACCTCACAGGAAGAGAAGTTGAAGGAGCAGATATTTGACTCAGAGAGGACACCACAAGATTGTCCCTAAATCTCCAGAAATTTCCTAGGCTGGATTTAGCCACTCTATGAGATTTTTCTTACTGATAATATTAAATATCCAGCATTCAAATAATGATGGAGCACTAGCCAATTTGTTTCAGATAACGTTATCCTGGTTATAGGGGGTAAATATGCATTTATAATAATGATGCTACCCTCTCCCAAAATACCAGTAGGGCCACAGCCAAATGTGTTAATAGGGGTTTTAGCTGGCACCAAACCAGATACATCACTAGAAGGGAAAATAACTAGGCTCAGACTTACATACTTCGGTCATGTGATGCGATCAAATTTGCTAGAAAAATCTATGATGCTTGGACTTGTCAATGGTGGGAGAAGACTTGGACGCCAAAGAATACGATGGCTAGATACCATAAAAGCTGATACAGGCATGAGCATCAACCAGCTGAAGGAAGCAGTACTTAATCGAAAAATGTGGAAAGAGCTTGCATATCGGGTCGCCAAGGGTCGAGAACGACTGAATGGATAGCATCATCATCATACCATTAAAAAAAGTTGAAACAAAAATTCTCAGCTCTCCCTTTAATCTCCCTGGTCCTCTTCTAGGGACTGCATCCACTTTACAGGAATAGTAACCATCGAGCTTAAGATCATTTGTGGTCCATGTTTCCTCTATAGTTATAGAGGCTACAATCTTCCTTTTATCTGTTTACCAATGGCTTAAGATAAATCTGAGACCAAGGCCTATTTCTGTCCAAGAATCCTTTCAGCCTAAGTGGATTCTTTAGGTTAGGGATAACTTAGGGAGAGTGGGTCTCTTGCCTAGTGCTTTTCTGCAGCTGGATTATGAACAGGTGAAATACTTAGCAAAACAGATGTTAGTAGAGCAACAGCAAAATTTAATTAAGTCACCATGTTTTAGATCTCCTATGAAATCTAGGTATATTATGGCACCAGCTCTTTATCTTTTGCAATTTGACACTCATCCAAATAGAAGAGCATTTACTTTGGCTGTACTTGAAAGCAAATATAAAAAGATCCCATATTCAGAGAGACTTTGCTCATGTACAATGGGAGAGGTAGAGGCAATGTGATCATTTTTTCCCATTGTCCTTGTTATAGTAGAATAATGGATAAGATCATCCCCACTTTAAAAACCAAATTTACTGGCTGCTTGAGAAGGCATGTTTAGAAAATTTATAATCAGATGAAAATCCTTACACTTCAAGGCAAGTGACTAATTTTCACACCTTTGTGATTAAAGTCAACAGTAAGACAAGGGTTCTCTATGGTAACAATGAACTATTCTAAATTCCATAACTTTTTAAAGAAGTATAAATGTCTTTTGGCATTTTATATGGAGTTTTAATAATTTTCCCCCCTGAAATATTAGCTTTTATGATTTCAGATTAGCCATGCAATATAAAAACTGTTTTGTGCTATATACTGGTCTATGACCATAATGATGAATTTGACTTCAACGCACAACAGTTTTTATTGATTGACTGACTGATTTTTTAAAAGTTGTTTTCAGAAGTGAGTCAATTTAGCCAACATAAATTCCTTTGTGTCCTGACCTGGATCACCCAAGCTAGCCTGATTACTTGGCTGGGAGACCTCTGAGGAATACTAGAGTCACTATACAGTGGAATGGCAAGGGCAAGCCACTCCTGTTAGTTACTTGTTTTAAAAACACTTCTGGTTGCCACAGGTTGGATGCGACTTGGTGGTCCTTTATGCACACACACCAATTCCCCTGTCAACAAAGTCTACATTGAAATTCTCAGCATCACTGGATACTATCCCTACACAGAAAGAGCTTTTAAGTGGATTCTGCATAGCATATTTGTGGCCAGATGGACAGAAGCTTCTTGTAAAATAAACACAGGACATGGTTGGATTAAATTGGGCCACTGCCCTTTATTATACATATATACATGCATAAGAAACTGGGCGAGCAAGAGGAGCGCATCGTAACGGCTGGTCAGCACCCATGGCTGCCCCCGGCAACAACCCCAATCCCTATTGGGGAGGATAGAGAGGTACGGGCCACGGGGTGTGCACCCTTCCTTTGTGGTCCCCAAACTGCTGGGGTGTTAGGCTCGCCTGCAGAGGCCTCCATTGCAGGTGCCCTGAGCCCGCCCCACCCCAAGCCTCTTATGGAGGCCCCCATGCATGGGGAGGTCCAGCACGCAAGCTCGCCCCCCCCCCACAATGATGCGCTCCTCTGCCCAAACTGCCAGGACTGTGACAAAAATTAGACAAAACCCCTACCCTTCTATAGGGAGGGAGGGTGGGTCAGTTTGCCTCCAGGCACCGAAAAGGCCGGAGCAAC
Organism: Sphaerodactylus townsendi; assembly: GCF_021028975.2. Lineage (NCBI taxonomy): Eukaryota > Metazoa > Chordata > Lepidosauria > Squamata > Sphaerodactylidae > Sphaerodactylus > Sphaerodactylus townsendi. The sequence goes on along the minus strand of NC_059425.1, from coordinate 168,353,432 downwards.
CGCGTGATGCCTAATATATAGGGAGCATGTCCCACCCTAAAGCCCACATGCGCAATACATGATCATTGCCAGGTGGTGAGGCTCAGCTGCCTGGCCAGCCCAAGGCCACGCATGCTCGCTGTTCCAGAGCTTTTGCCACGTGCCCTGCCCCCTGGCGCAATTACTGGCCTAGTTGATTCTAGTGCCGTGGTTTATAACAAGTTACAATGGTTGTAAATGATTTTGTTCTCCACTTATAAAAAGGGAAAATGAGTTCATTTATAATCATTGCAACTCATTATAAATATGCTTTAGAATCCCCAGCTCTGAACTTAGACTGCCTACATAAAGCACAGTGGGTTGTGCATGTGTATCATCCCACAATGTTAGAGATTGCAATCTGATGCTAGACTCAGAAGTAAAAAAAAAGACAGCAGGGACTAAATCCAGGATCCTGCTGCCCCTCCCAAATTGTTTATGGCAGCTGATCACAGCATTTAACTGGAGCAGCCCCAACATATGGGAATCTGCTTCCCATTCATATGTCCCCTAGTTGGAACACAACACACATATGGTTCTGGTGGATTTTCCGGGCTGTGTGGCCATGGTCTGGTGGATCTTGTTCCTAACGTTTTGCCTGCAACTGTGGCTGGCATCTTCAGAGGTGTATCACAGAGGGAAGCGTGTAACAGACTTCCCTCTGTGATACACCTCTGAAGATGCCAGCCAAAGATGCAGGCAAAACATTAGGAACAAGATCCACCAGACCATGGCCACATAGCCCGGAAAACCCACCAGAACCAGTTCAATCCGGCTGTGAAAGCCTTCAACAATACAACACACATATGTAGAAGAAGTACAAGTACATGCAACAGACAAATCTGAAAGGTATTCCTGCATTCCTATTAGGAATTTTTTTTAAAAAAAAGAATCCGTGTCTATCAGAAAACATTTCTGTTTCGTAATGCTGCAGGATTAAAAGAAAGAAAGAAAAAGAATAATTCAATTTATTAGTTTGTTTGGGGGCATTTTGAAGGAAACAGCAATGTATTCCTGAAAATCCTTTCCAAGGGTCTAATTCTAGCATAATTCTTTGAAGAAAAATAAAAATGCAATTAAAGTGGACATAAATTTCAAAATGATGCACAAATGCAATAACCAAGCCGGAGAGTCGGGTAAAGTAATAAAAGCAAGCCAAGAATGAAAAATTGCAGTACAGCTTGTTTCAACGCTGCCAGCCCCAAGGATTACTGAAATCAATAAAGGGATTGGAGAAATCCAGAGGGCAGTGGGGTGGCTGTAAAAATATCCTCGAATTTCAGGAAGGAAGGTATAGAAGACTGGATACTAATAGCACGGCTATATATTTGAGATACGCAGCTTGAGAAGTTAGCAAGAAGTTTTCCCTAATTGAGATATATGTATTTTAAACACTGAAATGAAAAATGTATGTTAGCACAGAACATGTAGAAGGAATAACCCTCGAGTTTGACCATTTTTATTGCTGCTTTCATAAACTGGTAGCATTTATTCTGAGGAGAGATGCAAGAAAAATACTTGTTTGGTCCCATCAATTTCAAATGACTTAAGGTATGCAGATTAAAAAAAATTAGAATCACTAACTGTAACACTACAGAGTTTCAGCTTGTTTTGGTGCCATATCAAACAACAAAGAGGATTCATAGTGCCCTCCTAAACATAATCACACCTTTCCAGGTCCATGGAAGTCAATGGGTAAGAAGGTATAACTCTGCTTAGGATAGCACTGCCAGTTCCTCAGCAGTCCATATTCACTCTGTTCTGTGCATGTCATTCCATGGCACTCTACCACAGGGTTTCCTTGTCTGCCAGCAGTTCTCCCCCACCAAGAGAGCTACCCTCACAGGAAGTTACCTAATGCAATGCACAGGAAGTTACCTAATGGAATGCACAGAGGATAGGTTGGCTAAGGCGTAGATTTTTTTTTCACTTGTTATTTAAGTTGCCGCAGGCTAGCCTGACCTCGTATCCAGTGGTGGGATCAAAAAATTTTAGTAACAGGTTCCCATGGTGGTGGGATTCAAACTGTGGCGTAACGCCAATGGGGCTGGTTGGGGCATGATGGGGGTGTGGCCAGACATTCCGGGGGCGAGGCATTCATCAGCGGGGCTGTGGCAAGGATGCAGTCGCTGTGCCAGTCCTTGGGCAGGAAACGAATGCACGCAGGCGCAGGCTGCCATGCACACCAGTGCACCTCCTGCTAGACTGCTTCAAGTTCTGCGCACTACTGCTGAGAGGAGGGGCGTAACTAAGGCAAATATCACATGGCAAAATCACCAATTAGTAGCCCCCTCTCGGCACACACAAATAATTAGTAACCTACTCTCGGGAACCTGTGAGAACCTGCTGGATCCCACCTCTGCTCATATCTAAAAAGCTAAGCAGGGTTGGCCCTCCTTTGTATTGGGATGGGAGATGTCCAAGGAATACCAGGGTCACATCCAACATCCCTTGGCCTGAAAACCCTTTGGGGTCACCATAAGTCAGCACACAAATATACAGTTTAAATAACATATTGATTGCACTATAATTTTTAGTTGGCAAGAAACTGCATTCAGTGGACACTGAAGATATTAGAAGTACATATAAAGAAGGGATCAATTGGCACCTTTCTATCTCTCAAGATTAATTTAAAAAGATAGAATTCATTTTGAAAATAGAAAATGTGCATATACATAAATGCCACCAGGTCGCAACTGACTTATTTCAACCCTGTCCAGGGTCTTTCAAGGCAAGTGTGAAGCTAAGGTGGTTTGGCACTGCCTTCCTCTGCAGAGTCTGCCTCAATGGTCTCCCATCCAAGTTGCGACCCTGTCCAGCTTCTGAAACCTGACAAGATCAGGCTATACCAGGGGTAGGGAACCTGCGGCTCTCCAGATGTTCAGAAACTACAATTCCCATCAGCCCCTACCAGCATGGCCAACAGAGGCTCATGGGAATTGTAGTTCCTGAACATCTGGAGAGCCGCAGGTTCCCTACCCCTGGGCTATACCATGCTGGCTTTGCTCCTAACTGGCTTTGCTCCTAATTTCTCACTAACAGTACAATCATCAGGCAGTTTCCTGGGTGTAAGATCACGGAATTAAATTCAGTATCAGTAGAATTCCGAATAAACCTACCAAGGATCTTGTGTAACACAGAACATTAGTATCCCCCTTTTGCTGGGAATTGCCCCTTTTCTATTGAAGTGAAAGTGTTTGCCTTGTAAACATCAGCAGTGTGAATGAACAAATTATTTTATGGTCTGTTATTCTCAGAGGGAAGAGGTTTGAAATGAAGTACTGTTTTTAACATATGCAATAAAGTATTTTTTTCTTTTATTGACAATTTTTTTATTAAAACCAGCTGGAGATCAAAATATGTGGTACAGAAGAAAACACAGGCAGATGGGTATTAGCAAAATAGATGTACACTGCAGACTAATTAAAATTATCAGAACGATACAAAACACAAACAAAATGAGAAAGGTAGAAAAGTTTGATGAAAGATTTATAGACCCTCTTCAGATCCAGAGTTATTCTTGATCTTGGTCCAAAGATGTACCAGTGTAACAGAAGGCTATATTCTCTGTACTACACGCAGGGGTTTCCTTCCCCTTCCCACAGAACAATGGAGACCTCTCCTGTTATGGGCAAAGGCAACACAAATGTTGGAATTGAGACTGGCATCTTCTGATCTTCTGTTGTGCGAGACCTCCATTGTCCAATTTGACAACACATCTCTGAGCAACCTATTATTCTTTGTCTCATGAGCAGGACAAGTGCCAATTTCCAAAGCATAGACTGTTACTCTGTTGCTGCCACTTGTTACTTGCAGTTATTCATTTCTCCAATTTGTCTTCTGCTTCTCTTTTTCAAAAGAATATTATTCACATTTGACCTCAGCGGGGTGGTGCTGAGCAATGTGTATTAAAAATACCATCTCTCTCCCCTTCCCCTTCTGCCCCCCGTTCCCCTAAATTGCAATAGCATCTGAGAGCGGAGGAAACTTGATGTACATTCATGATCCTTGGTTTTGATAAAAGAAAGTTAGCCACAGTGTTCAGTTCTGACCCTATGATGATTTTGTACCATTTGGAATCTTATTAGGCAGAGGTTTATCTGCCTAGGGACATGGGATAACCCATGTCCCCAGACGCAACTAAACTGGTCATGTGGGGGGGGGCGCAAAATCAGCACCCCACGTGACCAGATGCCTTCCAGGAAGATGATGAGGCAGCAGGACTCCTTGTCATCTTTGGGATCCCTCCACTCCGCTCATGTTATCGTGGACACAGGGATGGAGGGAGCCCAAAGACCATGCCTACTCCCCCTTCCCTACTCCCCTGGGCTTCCTGTAGCCTGGCTTCTCTCCCCAGAGAAGGGAAGCTGGCGGTGGGGCTTGGGGGCATGGCTCTCAGGAAAGAAGCCGTGCTGCAGGGAGCCTGGGGGGCAGGGATGGGGGGACATGCCCAGAGCCCTGTCCCTGAGTGTGTAGGGCGGATGCCCAGAGAAAAAGTTGTCTCTTTGTGCCATCTCCCCCTTACACCTCTGTTATTAGGAAGCAGGAAGCATTACAAATTCTTGTGAGCCTAGTTCATACATAGTTCCCATGTGACATTACAATCATGGCAGTGGATGTGCATAACCTATCAGCCATACACCTAAAACAATGTGGCTGTTTGCAGAGCTTGAATTTTTCAGGACTCAGTTTTGTTTAATATTTCCCACATTCTTAAGAGAAAGAATTGTGAAAAGTAGGTAATCATGAAGTTCCCTATGGGGGTGCCTGCTCTGCATGCCCTATAGATTCATGTCAGAAGGAAGTGACATATAATTCCCCTTCAGTCAATAGAATACTTTGTTATGTCAATCAGTGTTCTGAATTAGAACTATGGACTGAGTGATTCAGGAGAATGCATAGCTACAATTGGCTATGCGTGTGTGTGGAGGGGCAATTATAAGCCACTTTGAGACTCCTTGTGGTAGAGAAAAGTGGGGTATAAAACCAACTATTCCTTCTGCTTCATCATCCTCAATGAGAAGCCATTGGAACAAGGCAGGACATGCATCTGTTTACATCTAGTTGAATGAAACACTCTGGAGCCATTGGCCAGCCCTTTCCTTACAACCTGCCACTTACACTTCACTAGCCTGAACATGATCAGAGCATGGATCACCAGCGCCACATTATGCTTTTCAAGAAGTACCATATAAACCACACGACACATTACACATGCAGCATCTCCAAAATCTATGAGAACCGAAGGCACTGATAAAAGTGTAAACAAACATACAAAGAGAGAAACAGAGACACTTTCTTATCCCTAACAAAACTGAAGTGTTGTATGTCAGTCAGCTTTGCATTAACTAATGCTGGGTGTATATTAACCCAAGCTTACAAAAAGAAATAGTTGCTCAGAAATGTTACCAGGTTTTTTAAGTTGGGAGGTGGGGGCTGCAATGTAATCCTGAACAGCGTTACACTCTTCTAGGCTCTTTGCTTTTAGAAGGGTGTAACTCCATTTAGGATTGTAATGTCAGTCTCCTCTGGAAGTGTAGACATGAGTGGAGGCTATCTGAAATGCAAGGATGAGAAGTTTCTTTAATCCCACAATGTTGCTCTTTACCCGGCCATTAATTGTTCCATTCTTATCAGTGTTTGTCAAGGTCTTGTCTCTGTTTACTTTGCTCTGTGCATCATTATGAAGATTTGAAGCAAGCTGGGAGCCTACATGGAGCAGTTTAAATTCTGCCAGGTTATAATGGCAATTTGATGTAAGCCTTGGAAGGTGGGATCTATTTAAAAGATGGCAGTTCAGAAGGATGTGTCCCTTAAGTGCACCAAACATGCCACTGAAATGAGTTAGATACCAATTATCTTTCACACATGGAACAAAAGGAATTACATTTGTGTAAGCAATAAAAGCCCACTGATGTAGGCATCTGTTTTCTGTGCAGGGATGGATCTAGGGGAAGGTGTGGGGGGGGGGTGCAAGGTGTCCCAAGTGGCAGGAAGAGAAAGGGCAGTGGCAGGGTGTGGGAGATTGCTTGGGGATTTTGCTGCACACACACCCATCCCCCTGTTTAATATGCTTCTAGGAAGTTAGGGAGGTTCAAATGCCCAGCAGAGATGTCTCATTCTGCTACATGCCCAATGCCCTTTCCTAGTTGTTGCTAGGAGTTGGGAGAAACTCAATTACCCAGCAGAGATGGCTCATTCTGAAGCCTGTACACCCTTTCCCCACAATTAGGCTGCTGCTAGGAGGTAAAGGAGATTCAATAGCCCACCAGAGATGGCCCATTCTTCAGCATGCCTTCTACTCTTCCAATTAAGCTGCTGCTGGAAGGTGAGGAGAGGTAGAGGGCGACCCCAGGCCTCAAAGGAGCATCATAGCCCTTGATAAGGTAGACACTGCAGCTGTTAGTCATACATGAGTATGGTGAGCAAAGAAAAAGGGGAGCTAAAGGTTCCTGAGGAAATGTTCAAAGATCTCAAATTCTATGCAGTGGGAGACATAGACATTCAGGTAACCTTCCTTGGCCTTACTAATCTCCCTCATTCCCAGAGGCATATTCAGGGTGGGGCAAATCAGGGCATGTACCCTGGGTGCCACTTGCCTGGGGGCGCCCTGGCTGCCTCTTTGCAAGGCAGGAAGCCACCACACCTCCTCCACCAGCCTCTGCCTCCCACTGCCACTCAGAGGCCCCTTCCGCACATGCAAAATAATGCGTTTTCAAATCACTTTCACAACTGTTTGCCATTCCGCACAGCTTCAAAGAGCACTGAAAGCAGTTTGAAAGTGCATTATTCTGCATGTGCGGAATGAGCCAGAGAGCTGGTCTCCTCACCGTTGAAAGCAATAAAAGCAACCTTGGTCTACTAAGATGGGAAAAACTGTTGGGTTTTTATTATTCATCAACATTTCATAGGGGTTAACATAATTTATTCTATCATTTAAAAGAGATGTTGATTACATACTATGTATAAAGAAAAAGGTCTACATAATGTATGGGGACACCATTTTGTACTCCCCCCCCTTCAAACAAAATTGTAGATCTGCCCCTACTTCTGTGAATGATACATCATAACAACTTGTAATTGATGCTGAGTGTTTTCCAATGGATTTTTTTATTATAGGCAGCTCCATTCAGAGCCCTGGTGGTGGGACGTAATGCCACAATGTCGCTGCCCTGCCTCCTCCAAGAAGACTTTCTAGAGGCATGGGGAAGCAAAAGACAAACAAAATACCCCCTGCCACCGGAGAGCCTTTCATGGACTCAATGGACTTACACCACTCAAAAGTATGACCTAAGTCCAAGAGTGAGGGACAAGGCATAACTGCCAACCAATGTCAGTTCCATCCCCAGGATTGCCCACATCAAGTCCCCACTGTGCCAACATAGTGTTGAGTCATGTTTGGGCACCAAGAGGCAAGGCAATGGCTGCCCACCAGCATTTCTGCCTCTCTTCTAGAGTTAGGGCAAATCCTAGGGAGGGCAAATTTTCCAGCATAGGCATGTGCTACTTTGGTCTCCCCCTTTGGATGGGGCTGTCAGTGACCTCTCTGTTATTGTTTTGTGTACCCTGTTTAAAGAAGTTCAAAAGTTTCTTCCAACAACAAAAAAAAGTACAGCTGTTACAAAATACAATTCTCTTTTATATGGAGGTAAGAATCAAGACATGGAACAATCTGATTTGACAAGAAGTTATAAACCAATGTAATTATTGAATAATATTTACAACTTATTTACAATGATCTTAACTTAAAGATTGAAACTATTTTTCCAAGAATTTATGTTTTAATATTAATGTGAGTTTTAACCTAAAAATAACATTGTAGGGCAATGTTAGAACTTTTGATAGATATTTTTGGAATATTTGGAAAGATATAATGAAAAACAAGCTGTACTGATCTTTTGATTTGATTTGACATCTTAGATGCAGAGAAGGCATTTGACAACCTCAAGTGGAATTCTCCGTTTGAAGTTTTGGAAGGTATAACTTTTGTTGGCAACTTTTCAAACTGTATAAAAATCGGTCAATACTTCACAGAAAACATAATTTATAATTAATGGAGAATGAAGTCCTCTATGAAGTCCAACTATGTGAGATTCAAAAAGGAACAGGACAGGGGTTGCCCTCTGCCCCCTCTGTTGTTTATTTTCCTTCTTGAAATTTTGAACAGTGATATAAGACAAGATGAGAGGATTACAAATATGAAGATAAAAAAATGAAAAATTAAGATTCTTTACAAATGAACTGGTATTATTTTAGATGGTCCCTTAAGGGGAATAGAATTATTAATGGCAAAACAGGAAAGCTGGGAGGGGGGGGGGTAGAATATTTGGGTATTACTTTGTTCAATACAAATTGTATGTTATAATTATATTATATTATTTGTTTATTTGCATTTATTCATCACTTCTGACCTCCCCCATAAGTTCATTTAGATATTGAATAACATAGGAAACAGGGCAGAACCCTGAGGAACTCTGTAAAAGAGCTTCCAGGGACCTGAGCATCTGCACCACATCTCTATTTTCTAAAGCCTGCCACTGAGGTAGGATGAGAACCACTGCATTAACGTGGATCCCAGTTTCAATCCCCACAGTCGCTTTAGTAGGATACCATGGTTGACAATATCAAAGACTGCTGAAAAATCAAGAAGCACCAACACGGACAATTGAACTCTGTTGACCTCTGTCCCTTTCCCTGAGGAGATCATCCATCAGGACGACCAAGGCTGTCTCTGTCCTGAACCCCACCTGAACCCCTACTGACATGGATCTAGAAAATCAGTTTCATCCAAGTGTGCCTGCAAGTGTACTGCTGCCATCTTCCCCCAAAAGGGGATATTGGCTACTGGGCAATAGTTGTTGAGATCTTCTGGGTCTAAGGATGACCTCTTTATAAGGGGGCCCACCACTGCCTCCATCAAAACACATGGTACTCCCCACGCACTAAAAAGGATTTCACCACCTCCAGGACTCACCCAGCCAATCCCCCCAGCTATATTTAATCAGCCATGATGGACAAAGATTCAAGGAACAAGTGGTCAGTCACAGCCCTGCAAGCAACTTGTCCACAAGCAACAATTCAAACTGATCCCATACAACCTGACCAGATGATTCTTTGGAGACTGCCTTAGGATCATTCAAAACCATGAAGTTCAACTCCATAAGAATATGAGCAGCTTTTCCCTGAAAATATTTGGAACGGAGATAGCTTTGATTACCTTGGCTGATGATTTCTGCTTAGAACTGGACAGGAAGAATGCGATCCTGTAGTTTTGATGGATCTCTCAGGAACCTCTGATACCACTGAGGCACCTCTTGACCCAGAGGCACCATGTTATGGTGGTTCCAAGTCTATAGGGAGTCAGTCCCAGAAGGTGGTGCTGGGGGGTTCCTGCTCTGTCACATGGCTGTGAGCCTGTGGAATTCTGTAGTGATCAATCTTATTCCCCATGAACCTCTTATGGAACACTTATGACAGCCTTTGAGATGACAATGAAGGTCAAAAAAGGAGAAAAAAGTATATTATGCAGCCAGCGTTTAATTAACTCTCGACAGTCCATTAGCTCTCTCCTGTCTCAATTGTTTAGCGTAATTTGGTCTCTGTTAGAAATTTGGAATTTAGCTGTGAGGCATTTGTGAGCTTTTTTGTAGATAAAATCCTATTGTTCTGCCAGGAACTTCCATCAACTTGGATGCAGTTACTGAACTGAAGCTTGAACGACAGAACCAGCAGTATAAAGCTGGAGTCAGCATCAAGGGGATGTTATCCATGTGATTAAGATGCGTTCCCAATTCAATGTAACTGCTTAAGTCAACAAATCAATGCTGCTAGAAAGATATATGTAACCAGCCTGCTATATGTAACCAATGCCATCTGTCCATTCTTTCCTTGATCTTTACTTTATGGCTTCACATGCTTTGTAGACAACTAGGCTTTCCCTGGTACCTCTGTCCCATGAGAAAATAATTACATCAGTTATGTTGTTGGGCAGGAAGCCAGGTGGCTCTCTCTTGCTGTCTTCTGTTGACTTTGGGATACCTCAGCTTCAAAGACTGTTTTTCACAAACTCTTGGGAAAATGAAAGGGGGGCTTCCAGCGGGGAATAAAGGGGGCTGTGAATGCCAGTTCTGCCAAGTATGGTGCTTCAATGCCTCATCAATAAATGCTACTGATCAGTACTTCACAGTCTGTTTATTGGCTTAAGGTTCTGAGACCTAACAGCCAGTCAGGCTCTCCTATTCAGTTTTATCCTAGCCTCAGCAACGCTTGGATCTAGCTTTAAACTGCAGGCTTGAAGTCTGCAGTTTAAAGCTGGACCTGGGTGAACTGAGGCCAGAATCAAATGGGCCCTCATCACTCCAGAACTCTACATAGGGTTCAGAGGTGGAGCCAGCCCTGCTGGTCAGCGTTCAATTGCCCTGAACTCCACATAAAACTGCTTTAGGGACAGTGTCCAGGGTGAGACCCAGATGCTGTTTTACTCAGCTATGTCCCTGGACATGATTTGTTCTTGATAAACCCTTCTGGCTCTTCGTAATCACAGTTGTTCTTTCTAAATATTCAAGGTCTGACTGTTTGATCATTTGTTCTAAAACTGTTCCAGGTATAGACCTCAAGCAGATTGGTCAGTAGTTACCCAAATCGTCCTTGTTTCTCCTTCTTGAAAATAGGGGCAAAATTTGCCCATCTCTTTTAAACAGGTTGTACCACTCAATGTTCCTAATATTCCAGTTGTTTTTATCATCTTACCAAGTTTCAGTAATGCCTGTTTGGTTATAGTCCCATTTTTTTGTATTAGTACTTCTGTTTCCTCCTGCTTCCTTCCCATACTCTATATATCAATGCAGAGTCATCAGAATCCATGATTTATGAGCCCTGAAGGTTTTGTTTCAGTACTTACCTGCAAGTTAATGTTTCCTCACATATGTGATACTCCCTGCAAATCTTTGAGGTTCTTCAGTTATAGGCAACTTATTAGGCTTTGATTTTTTTCCTCACTCCCCATCATATGATTTAAAACCCTTCCTATTAGATTTGCAAGGGCTCTTACCAAACATGTTTTTCCTACTGTCATGAGGTGCAAACCATCTCCCAATAGTAGTGCTTCATCTTGATAGTGGAAGCCATGTTTCAAAAAACCCCAAACCTTTCCTGATGACACCTTCTATGTAGCCAGTCATGCATTTGCAATATTCTTCTTTCCCTTCCTAAGTCATGGCCTTGGATGGGTTAACTGATGAAAACACAATTTATGCTCCCAGGTTCTTCACCTTTTTAACCCAGAGTCGCATTGTATCTTTTAATACATTCTGGGCTGTACCGGGCATTATCTGTGGGCTTGATGAGTCTTTCTAGCCTGTATGTCACATTCTGGATGCATTCACCTGGTAGACAGAATATCCTTCAAGACACAATTCAAGGAGGTGTGCCTAACCCCCCCCCCCCGCATTTTGGATCTGTAGAAGCAGTTGAAGATGGTTGTATTTATGACTGCATTTAATTAATTTATTGTCCTATATTGTAATTGTGTATTGTAATTATATATTGTAATTTTAATTTGTTAAATGTATTTGTAATGTATTCTATTTTATGTATTTTATCTATATCGTCAGCTGCCTTGAGTTCTGTAAGGTAGAAAGGAGGCTAATAATTTTAAGATAAACAACATCTTCAACTAAGAAACAACAATAATTTTACAAAGGCTCATGATAGGAAACTGCTGTGTATTAATTTGCATGAATCCATTCCCAAGAAAGGGTACCCCTGAGTAACTAAGATTACTCATAAAGGGCATTTTGGAAAACCAGGAAAATGTCTAAGCAACTCTTATTTGCAGAGCATTTTGTGGTGTTTAATTTTTTCGCCGTCACAATAGCCGTATGAAATAGGTTGATCAGAATTACCCATGATTCAAATGGGGAAGTGATTCTGAAAGCAATTTCACATGTGAGGCGTATATTAGCTTTGTTTATAATCAGCTCTTCATATGGATGTGAAACTATTTGATTTTGCTTCTGAATTATCCCCCGCATTAAAAGCATTGATACATGACACAAAAGGAATAAGTAGATTCAAATGTGCTTTTTTGAGAGTCAAATATCAAAACAACTCTTGAGAGATTGTGTCCTCTTTAAAGTCTGCCTGTGGCTTTGTAGCATTTAGATCTCCCCGATTAAAATGTAGGTCTGTTTTCTTAGACGACCCAGTCTCTCATCAAAGGCCAGCTAGTAGACTATGTACCAGATAATCTTAGAAATGTCATTTTTTAATATAGAAAATATTTATTAAGAGATTAATATAAGATCCAGGAAAGTTGGTACAGCTGTTTTGAACAGGAGTCCAAGCAAGGGATCTACTGCAACCAGTAACATTCTTGTCCATACCAACATTCTTGTTCATTCTTGTCCACAGTGAACAGAAAATGACAAACAATTTCTATGTCCTAAAACCAAATACATTTTTCTGGCTTTACCCTCAATAAAATAGATATGGGAGAGAACTAAGCAAAGGGTCATAAAATTCTTTAGACCTGTATACTTTGCTCATAAGGCTTATAAGGCTCCTAACATTTTTAGACCTGTATACTTTGTCAATTGAGCTGAAACCTTTTGCATTGTAATCTAAGGCTCATTCCGCACACGCAAAATAATGCACTTTCAAGCTGCCTTCACAACTGTTTTTGCCATTCCGCACAGCTTCAAAGAGCCCTGAAAGCAGCTTGAAAGTGCATTATTCTGCGTGTGCGGAATGAGCCTAAGTAAATTTACTTATGTATTTTAACTAATGCAGATATACCACTGGTTGTTAACTTCTTCTACACGATTACTCCGGATTGCGTAATAATTAAATTAAAGAGATGTTTACAGGAGCATTATCACCACTCTGATTTTCAATTTCAGAAATAAAGATTGGTGGAAGGGGGAAAAGGAACTAATCACACAACAGATCTGCAGATTTCTATAACCTTGATGATCGTTCATAATGGAACAGCTAACAAATAGCAAAGCAGTGAGAGGCATCTAAAAGAGAAAGAAAAAAAAAACCCTGATAAAATGTTTATTAAAATTACCCTCTTCTTTCCAAAGGAGGCTCAATGGGTTGTCAGAGAAATTCATTTTTTTTTTCATATGGATACAGTTAGAGGAAGAAGAGTGTCTCTCCTGTAAAGAGACAGAAGGTTGCTTACAAAACACTTTCCCTTCCTTTCCTGCAGCAGGCACCTTGTGAGGTAGGTGGGACTGAGAGAGTTCTGAGAGAACTGTGACTAGCCCAAGGTCACCCAGCAGGCTTCATCTGTTGGAGCAGGAAAACAAATCCATTCACCAGACCAGAGTCCACCGCTCATGTGGAGGTGTGGGGAATCAAACCCAGTTCTCTAAATTGGAGTCCATCAGCATGGAAAACCTAATAATCCTGGCAACAATACCCTGGGGCTACAGATTTCAAGCCCAGGGGACACAGGCACCTCAGTCCCCTCGGCTCTGGGGACACCAACATCAGGGTCGCTCTCTGCAGCCAAGGCCCGCCTGCAGGGCTTTTATTTCTAAAGCTACACACCAGGTAAATTCCCTCAGGCAGGCATCCAGAGACCGTCCCATGATACCTGTCCACCGTCTGTGCATATGGATGCCCAAAGCAGCCCTTTACCTCATTGTTTTCTACCGGGAGTTCAGGACTTCATAACTTTGGTCCCCTGAACCCAACTGAAACTTGGGTGGCATCATAAGAATAGTTAACAGATACCCTGAAAATTTGGTGCCACTAGCTTTAAAAAAATACACCCTCCCAGGCACCCCAGCAACCGCCCATGCAGTGATCTCACCGACATCCACGTAAATTTATGTACGCACATTTTTTGAAGATAGAGGCACCAGACTTTCAGTGGCTCCAGGAAGTCTCCTGGTAATAACATGGTTTGAGACCTTTGCTTCTGGGGGGTTCAATTCTTTTTATAACCCCCCAAAAGTTTATTATTTTGTTTTCCGCCCCTGCCATGCTCTGTGTTTTAGCTCCCAAACCTCTCAATCTCACCCCCACTCCGCAAAGCAAAGCTCACCAAGCTTGGATGCTACTGGAGGCCTCTTGGAGCTATCATCTTGAAAGTCTGGCACCCCCTATTCACAGTGAAGCCAAGCTAGCACCAGATATTTCATCAAAGTTAGCCTGAAAGGTAGGGGAGGTACCATTTTTCCCCACCACTCATAGTGGGCTTTTCTCGTTGGCTCAGATGGTTTGTGGTAGAGGTTTCAACAGGAGGTACCTGCAGGATTCAGCCTGCAGCCTCCTGCAGCTACCGCAGTGAGTCTCCCGGCTGGAACCAGCCAACGGCAAAAAATGTGTGGGATTCCAGGAAAATGCTGTGTGGCCCTGAAGCTTAGCAGAACGCCCACAAGACTGGCCATCACATACAGGCAACTTTATGTTGGTTATTCTTAAGCAGCCCCTGGAGGAAATAAGCAGGTGTTCTGCAGGAAGCTTGTGTGAGTCCAGAGAAAGACCATCACCACAGTGCCTCCTGTTGAAACCCCACCAGAGCTGGCAAGGCCAGAAAGCTCCCCATTAGTCTATGGTGGGAAAATATTTCCCACCACAGGAACTTTTTTGCCGAAAAGCCTGGCAGATCCTGGGGAATTTCTCTGAGTGTGCCATCTGGCTTTGAAGATAGAGGCCAGACTTTCTACAGGTGCTCCAAGAGGCCTTGAGTAATAGCATCCAAGCTTGCAGCCAAGCTTTGGGTGGGGCGGAGAGTTCTGGGAGAGAACCTCAGCCAGCAGGCTTCATGTGCAGGAGCAGGGAACAGGGCCAAGCTCCTTGGGGGGCCCATAAAATTGGACCCCAAAAAGCAAAGGTCTCTAAGCCTGGAGCATTACCAGAGGGCTTCCTGAGCCACCCTGAAAGCCTGGTGCCTCTATCTCCAAAAAAAATGCCGCTCAGAAATTCTCATTAGCTACATAATGGATGTCACTGAATTCCCTAAAATTTTTTGGGGTGCCTGGAAGGCATTTTAAGGCTAGTGGACAACCAAATTTCTTGAACACCAATGTTCTATTTATGATGTCACCGGTTAGGAAGAATTGGGGACCAGTTATGGTCCTCAAATGGGTAGAGCCCCCGTCTCAAAGTTAGCCCCACGGAAGTTCTAAATGGGATGAGTGTATTCCATCGGGGCATTCATAACTCTGTGGCGTGCCCCTGAACCAAACATTGCCAAACTTGGTGGTCATCACTGTGGGCAGTCTCTGGATGATGCCCTGAATCATGGTGCCACTAGCTTTAAAATGCGCTCCCTGCAGGCTCAAAACAATCTCCTCAAAAAATACCCCCAAAAGCTCCAAATACCTTGCATTCGCATTTATTCATATGTTTTGGGTGACATAATTGGACAATTTTGTCCAAATTTGCCTAAATTCTGCTCCAGATTCCAGCCTAATCCAAGCTATTTTAGAGCCATCTTGAATCTCCAACCCTCAAAAAGCGGATGCTGTTTTCAATTGGGAGATCCCTACTAAACAGCATCACTTTCACTTTACAACTGCGACCCTAGATTCTCCCTTTAAGAGATTTCTAAAAGAAGACTCAGATCTCCCAGTTTCTAAACACCATTGAAAGGGATGCTGTTTGGGGGTGGTTGTCCACTGAATGGATTGATTTAGAGAACGATGTTGATATTTGTTTGGCAAATGTTTTGATGGGGTGATTAGTGAGAGATTTACATGCTTAATAACACTCACTTTGCACTGGCTTTGAAGTTAGTTTCTGTGGCCAACAACCTACCCCATAGGGTTGCTGTGATTAGGAAATTAGGAGAAGAGTTGGTGGGGATATATAACGCATGCTTCTGCCGGGAGTGGGAGGCAGCTTTTGTGGAGCTGGCACAAAAAAATCGGCTGTTTGGTCATGGTGGAGGGAGGGTACGCCTACGCGGGCGGGGCGCCAAACTCGGTGTTTTGTCCCCCGTTTCAGTTTGTTTGTGGCACGCCTTACCTGGGGCTACATTTCAACCCTGGCATCATTGCCTTGAGGCCCAGGCAATGTCTCACATTCCTATATGTGTACTATTGCTATGTGACAGGGTTAGAAGTTTCCAATTAATATTACTGTCCAGTTTTAGCTCTCATTACATCCAAGTGGAGCTCTTTTGTCTAAAATCCAATAATCTTCTGTTGACCTTCGTTGTCCTCAGACCTCCATTCTGCTCTCAAGGACACAAGAGTTCTTCCATTTTAGCTTCCAGATCAGCATTCTTTTCCTTGTCCCTCATTTCTGATTTCTGGGATGTCTATTCTACACAATGCCCTTCAGTGGTTTCTTGAAGTGAAACCAGGTCTTTCACATCTTTATGCTAAAGAACTCAGTCTGAAAAATTGTCCGCAATGACCTATGCCAAAATGACCTTTGCCTTGATGCGTCGAAAAAGAGGCCAAGGCCACCGCGTGCTGGCTTATATAGGCAGCTTGCTTATATAGGCAGCTTGCTCCACTCCACTTATATAGGCAGCTTGCTCCACTCAAATGCCCGCGCACGACAGCGTGCAATTGCCAGGTGGTGAGGCCGGCCGTTCAGCTGTGCAGGGATACGCATGCTCCCTTTTTGGAGCGCTTACCCCGTGCCCTGCCCCCTGTCGCAATTACAGGCCTAGTTGACTCTATTGCCGTTATTTCTATTGCTATTGGATGGCACCAATGGTAGCCATCCAATAGCAAATAGGTAAACTGTAAGTCAGAATGAGAACAGTTTACTCAAGGAGTTGATACCATTTCTGTGTGTGTTCTAGAATTCAGCATAGTGACCAATACAAAGTGTAATCTGTTTTGGATGCAACTGGAGAAATTGTATTTCAGTCTTTCCAATAGTTTGGCAATGATGTACAGGCGCTGAAGGCAATTTTTGACCATTAACTAGCTTTCATGTTTTCTTCAAAGTATAGGTAAGATTATTTCTAGTGATGGGTCTCTCCAACTTCTGTCCAATAAGGGATTGTAAGGTAACTCGTAAATGTTCAACTTTGCTAAACAATAAGGTGAGTTGGTCATAAATACCGATTACTTTTTTGGATGTTAGCAAGCATTGTTTAGGCACAAAGTCCATAACAGAGTGTTACAGTTGTGTTTCTTTATTGTCATACTCAAGCATTTCCTCCAGACCGTCTCGCAGGGACTCCTGATAATTTAAATGAATGGGCAACTCTCCTTAGGAACGTACTATAAATGTGTAACCCAAATTGATACTTTGTAGGTTTTCTCAGTTCTGTATGTAGCTGTGTTCACTTTTGTACTTCCATGTGGTCGTTTTCCTCTTCGATGTAGTCTAAACAAAGATCCCGCACGGAATAGTGTCTGTGAACTGCGGACTCTAACCTGGAGGACAGGGTTCAGTTCCCCATTCCTTCCACATGAAGCCTGCTGGGCAACCTTGGGCCAGTCACAGTTCTCTCAGAACGCTCTCAACCCCGAAGAGGCGGACAATGACAAACCACATCCGAACTTCTCTTGTCTTGAAAACATACATGCACATGGAGTCTAAACTGGAGCCCTGTTTTTTTTCCTAGCATTCACACAATGTTCTTCTTTAATTGTCCACTTTCCATGTTTTTCCCATCCTCAGCATGCTGTTTCCCACTCCTGGTTCCTTATAAACATTTCAGAACTAATGCTGTCCAAGCATGTCAGCATGCTATCTAGATCGGAAGGTGTGCATTTCTGAAGGTTCTACCCTCTTCTGCTTAGCCCCATTTTCCAGCTAGAGTCCTTCCAACTAGAACCCTTACAGCTGCCATTTTCCTGCCCCTTCACCTGAGGGTTTTTGGAGGGCTTTGTGAAAAATTAGTAATTGCCATAGCACTATAACATTCTAGTGCTATAGCACTATAGTAATTATCCTTTTTAAAAAAGAACTTAAAAAGCCCTGCTGTGATATAGTTGTGGAAAACTGCAAAGAAAAGCCTGTGTGGTGGATAAAAGTGCACCGAATTGAAATATTTCATTACAGAAAACAAAAAAGAATTCATATAGGTTTTCAGGACTGACCATGGTCTGGTAGTTTTTGCTCCTAACGGTTCACTCACATCTAAAACATGTCATGGTAAAAAGTATACTATGGCATGTCTCTGAAGATGCCCGTCATAGATGCAGATGAAACTTCAGAAGCAAAAATTACCAAACTATGGTCACTCAGCCCAGAACACCCACAACAACCAGTTGATTCCAGCCATGAAAGTCGTTGACAATCTATCTATATATAAAAAGCTAACAGTTGACTTTGTTGTTATCGGCATGCAGTACACGGTAGAAAATGAAACTGGACGGATTGCCCCCAAATTTTCACATGACGTCCCTCCCTGTTGCGGGCAGGTAATTGGACCTTCAAATTGCTGAAAGTCCATACCTGAGCCAGGTAAAACATCTTTTTCCTGGCGCACCAGACCATGAAGCTGGCTGTGTTTAACAGTCACCCTTAGAATGTTCGTGCAGCCTGTCTGTTTGCAGCCCTGGAAGGTAGTTCGGTATGCTCTTGAGAATGTTCATGCAGATGGCGCAGACGATAAGCGACGAAACGATATGTATAAAATAGGTAATACTGTTAGGTAATACAAGTGGAAGTGAAACACATACACACTTTGCCATGTGAGACGTCAGGTGGGGTTCTCCCCTCCCCACCTGCAGATTTGACCACCCCAAAAGGCTATGCTGCGGATCATTGGACTTGCATGGACATCTGTGTGGGTTATGGATCGTGGGATAGCGATACATTGCTCTGCCGCAGTACCGCGCGTAACAAACCCGCTTTTAGTGCACTCAATAGCCTTTGTACCTAATTTTGTTAAAACAATGTAATCATATATTTTTTGTTAAAATGTAGAATGTAAAATGAATGTCATTCATGTTATTTTTTAAAAAAATGAGTATTAATGAAGTTAATGAAACTGCATGAGATTAAAAATATGCACTGAGCATATTGTTAACAATAGGTAAGCGTAGGCATTGACAAGCGAAGATGTAACAAGTACTCAGCACATATGTTTCTTTTACTCTCCTGAAATGCAAGCCCAACATTTATGTTCACAGACAGAATGCAATTTCCCCCAAAATGTAATTATTCATCCAGGTTTTTTCCCTGCTTCATCTCTGCATAAAATCCTTAGATTGTTGATTATTGTGAGGAGTTTGTTTGAATATTGAACATCCACCTGTTTTAATCATGCACATGGGTCACCTGGCGTGTTTCTATTGCCTGAAATGAGGAGCATAATTTGTACAATCAGGTTTCCAGAATGAAGAAATTCATTCTGCAAACAGGCAACTGATTTCTATGATTACCTTTGAAGAACAGCCTGAGCATCATAGCTTGCATGCATATTCTAATTCAGCCCAGTGTGTTCACTTGAATAATTGCAAGGTGCAAAGCCAAAAGGAAGTACATTGAAAAATTCCAGCTTCAAACAGTGAGATAGACCTGTACAGATTGTGACACAGCCCATCAGTGTTTTATGGTGGCCCAAATACTTTCGGGGGCCCAAATACTCTTTTTGTTACCTAACTGGAACTGCCAGAACAGTCTCTCAAAGCTCAAGCTGGCTGTGTTCTCACCGGATATAGCCACAAATTGCGGTATCTGTATGAAATCGCGCTCGCTATGATGAAGCAGTGTGGTTCTCTCTTATTAATTCACTTTTCACATTTCTGGTGTACAGATTTCTGGAAGTGAGAACCATTTTTGATTTTCAATGGGCTAGTGCAGGGGTCTGCAACTCGTGGCTCTGGAGCACATGCGGCTCTTTCAGCCTTATACTGTGGCTCTGTGTGGCCTGGAGGTCAGAGGTTAGTGTGGGTGTGTCTCTCCAGCCCTCCAGAGCAGCGCTGGAAGGAAAGGTGAGTGAAGGGGCTGAACCGGAGGCTGCTCCGTGCGTGAGGACACCGCTTTTCGCGTCCCCTGCACTCACCTCTCCTTCCAGTGCTGCTCTGGAGGGACACGCCCACACTGCCCTCCAACCCCTGGAGGTCGGAGGGTGGCATGGACATGTCCCTCCAGAGCAGCCACCACCACCACCACCCCCCGTGCCCCATGGAGCAGGCTGCTGTCTGCTCTGTCAGGCAGACGGGTTTCCCTGTGGGGCATCCCTCCTCAGCCGCCATCCCCCCTCTGCCCCATGGAGCAGGCGGCTGCCTGCTCCATGGGGCAGAGGGGGTTTCCATGGGGCAGAGGGGGCCTGGCGCCTTCGCCTCCCAGCGCTGGAAGGAACGGTGAGTGGAAGGGCCAAACCAAAGGCGGCTCCGTGTGGAGCCGCCTCTCTGGCTCCAAAGATCTTCAGAGCCGTGGAAACTGGGTCCAAATGGCTCTTTCGGTGGTAAAGGTTGCCGACCCCTGGGCTAGTGGAATCTCTGACTTCCTGTAGATCAGTGACTGCTCTAACCTAGTATACAAATCTGGAGGTTCCTCTGAAGCCTGGAGGTTCCTCTGTATCCTGCCTATCCAGCTTAATGATCTACCTCCAGTTTAAGTGGTTCTTCTATTGGAGGAAGAACCATATAAGTTAGAGGAAGTTTCCTTAAATTGCAGTCTCCTTCTGTTGGAAGAAGCACCACTCAAGCTAAAGCTCCTTCCATGTGAGGATGAATTACTTCTGTTGGAGAAAATCTCCTTTCAGTGGAGGAAGGCTTCATAACTTTCCAATTCCACAGGCAGCCCTCCCTCCCCACTTGTGAAACTGATGCTGGCTTTGCAAGTGGGGAGGGGGCCAGCAGGGCTGTGCCTCCATGCTTGTAAAGCCAGTTCCAACTTTGCAAGCAGGGAGGGGGGCCTACAAAGCTGGATGGAGAGGTCAACTCTGCTAATACTCACATTCAACTGTGCAGGGCTTGTATTTTTTTGTGTTTAGCTTAAAAAAAACTGAAATTTTTCAGGAAAGCCAAAAAAAAAAAAAAAGGCCAATACAGTGTATTTTCAGAAAAGCCAAAAGTTTTTGTTCAGATGAACTGGAAAATTAATGAATGAATGAAAGAAAGAAAAAGTGAGAAAGAAAAAGTTGCCCAGTACTGAGTCCTACTGAATTAAATGGAAGTAACTAATAGCACAATTATAAAGCATACCTTTTTATGCCCCATTTGCAAGATCTGAACAAGGCTGTTTATGATGGGATGTTTTGGAGGTTATTGATGGATAGGGTTGCCATAAGAAGCATCTTGGCAAGACATGGAACGTAAGTCCATTGAAGGGACTTTAAAAAGTACAATTCTGTTTAGGAATGCACCCTTAAGATTTCATGTTGAAATCACTGTGACCTACAAGTACTTTAATTAAACTGGAATATATCTTTACATCTTAACAAAGAAGAAATGTTTCAGCTGGATCCTTATCTTTTAGAAATAGTATCTGGCCAAGGAAGAAGAAGAAGAAGAAGAAGAAGAAGAAGAAGAAGAAGAAGAAGAAGAAGAAGAAGAAGAAGAAGAAGAAGAAGAAGAAGAAGAAGAAGAAGAAGAAGAAGAAGAAGAAGAAGAAGATGGGGGGTGGGGGGGGGGGGGGTGGGTGTGGGGGGGGGGGTGCATGGTGGGGGGGGGGGGGGGGGGGGGCGGGGGTGGGGGGGGGGCGGAGTGGGGGGGGGGGGGGGGGGGGGGAGGGGGGGGGGAGGGGGGGGCGCGGGGTGGGTGGGGGGGGGGATGGGGGGGGGGGGGGGGGGGGGGGGGGGGGGGGGGGGGGGGGGGGGGGTGGGGGGGGGGGGGGGTGGGGGGGGGGGGGGGTGGGGGGGGGGGGGGGTGGGGGGGGGGGGGGGTGGGGGGGGGGGGGGGTGGGGGGGGGGGGGGGTGGGGGGGGGGGGGGGTGGGGGGGGGGGGGGGTGGGGGGGGGGGGGGGTGGGGGGGGGGGGGGGTGGGGGGGGGGGGGGGTGGGGGGGGGGGGGGGTGGGGGGGGGGGGGGGTGGGGGGGGGGGGGGGTGGGGGGGGGGGGGGGTGGGGGGGGGGGGGGGTGGGGGGGGGGGGGGGTGGGGGGGGGGGGGGGTGGGGGGGGGGGGGGGTGGGGGGGGGGGGGGGTGGGGGGGGGGGGGGGTGGGGGGGGGGGGGGGTGGGGGGGGGGGGGGGTGGGGGGGGGGGGGGGTGGGGGGGGGGGGGGGTGGGGGGGGGGGGGGGTGGGGGGGGGGGGGGGTGGGGGGGGGGGGGGGTGGGGGGGGGGGGGGGTGGGGGGGGGGGGGGGTGGGGGGGGGGGGGGGTGGGGGGGGGGGGGGGTGGGGGGGGGGGGGGGTGGGGGGGGGGGGGGGTGGGGGGGGGGGGGGGTGGGGGGGGGGGGGGGTGGGGGGGGGGGGGGGTGGGGGGGGGGGGGGGTGGGGGGGGGGGGGGGTGGGGGGGGGGGGGGGTGGGGGGGGGGGGGGGTGGGGGGGGGGGGGGGTGGGGGGGGGGGGGGGTGGGGGGGGGGGGGGGTGGGGGGGGGGGGGGGTGGGGGGGGGGGGGGGTGGGGGGGGGGGGGGGTGGGGGGGGGGGGGGGTGGGGGGGGGGGGGGGTGGGGGGGGGGGGGGGTGGGGGGGGGGGGGGGTGGGGGGGGGGGGGGGTGGGGGGGGGGGGGGGTGGGGGGGGGGGGGGGTGGGGGGGGGGGGGGGTGGGGGGGGGGGGGGGTGGGGGGGGGGGGGGGTGGGGGGGGGGGGGGGTGGGGGGGGGGGGGGGTGGGGGGGGGGGGGGGTGGGGGGGGGGGGGGGTGGGGGGGGGGGGGGGTGGGGGGGGGGGGGGGTGGGGGGGGGGGGGGGTGGGGGGGGGGGGGGGTGGGGGGGGGGGGGGGTGGGGGGGGGGGGGGGTGGGGGGGGGGGGGGGTGGGGGGGGGGGGGGGTGGGGGGGGGGGGGGGTGGGGGGGGGGGGGGGTGGGGGGGGGGGGGGGTGGGGGGGGGGGGGGGTGGGGGGGGGGGGGGGTGGGGGGGGGGGGGGGTGGGGGGGGGGGGGGGTGGGGGGGGGGGGGGGTGGGGGGGGGGGGGGGTGGGGGGGGGGGGGGGTGGGGGGGGGGGGGGGTGGGGGGGGGGGGGGGTGGGGGGGGGGGGGGGTGGGGGGGGGGGGGGGTGGGGGGGGGGGGGGGTGGGGGGGGGGGGGGGTGGGGGGGGGGGGGGGTGGGGGGGGGGGGGGGTGGGGGGGGGGGGGGGTGGGGGGGGGGGGGGGTGGGGGGGGGGGGGGGTGGGGGGGGGGGGGGGTGGGGGGGGGGGGGGGTGGGGGGGGGGGGGGGTGGGGGGGGGGGGGGGTGGGGGGGGGGGGGGGTGGGGGGGGGGGGGGGTGGGGGGGGGGGGGGGTGGGGGGGGGGGGGGGTGGGGGGGGGGGGGGGTGGGGGGGGGGGGGGGTGGGGGGGGGGGGGGGTGGGGGGGGGGGGGGGTGGGGGGGGGGGGGGGTGGGGGGGGGGGGGGGTGGGGGGGGGGGGGGGTGGGGGGGGGGGGGGGTGGGGGGGGGGGGGGGTGGGGGGGGGGGGGGGTGGGGGGGGGGGGGGGTGGGGGGGGGGGGGGGTGGGGGGGGGGGGGGGTGGGGGGGGGGGGGGGTGGGGGGGGGGGGGGGTGGGGGGGGGGGGGGGTGGGGGGGGGGGGGGGTGGGGGGGGGGGGGGGTGGGGGGGGGGGGGGGTGGGGGGGGGGGGGGGTGGGGGGGGGGGGGGGTGGGGGGGGGGGGGGGTGGGGGGGGGGGGGGGTGGGGGGGGGGGGGGGTGGGGGGGGGGGGGGGTGGGGGGGGGGGGGGGTGGGGGGGGGGGGGGGTGGGGGGGGGGGGGGGTGGGGGGGGGGGGGGGTGGGGGGGGGGGGGGGTGGGGGGGGGGGGGGGTGGGGGGGGGGGGGGGTGGGGGGGGGGGGGGGTGGGGGGGGGGGGGGGTGGGGGGGGGGGGGGGTGGGGGGGGGGGGGGGTGGGGGGGGGGGGGGGTGGGGGGGGGGGGGGGTGGGGGGGGGGGGGGGTGGGGGGGGGGGGGGGTGGGGGGGGGGGGGGGTGGGGGGGGGGGGGGGTGGGGGGGGGGGGGGGTGGGGGGGGGGGGGGGTGGGGGGGGGGGGGGGTGGGGGGGGGGGGGGGTGGGGGGGGGGGGGGGTGGGGGGGGGGGGGGGTGGGGGGGGGGGGGGGTGGGGGGGGGGGGGGGTGGGGGGGGGGGGGGGTGGGGGGGGGGGGGGGTGGGGGGGGGGGGGGGTGGGGGGGGGGGGGGGTGGGGGGGGGGGGGGGTGGGGGGGGGGGGGGGTGGGGGGGGGGGGGGGTGGGGGGGGGGGGGGGTGGGGGGGGGGGGGGGTGGGGGGGGGGGGGGGTGGGGGGGGGGGGGGGTGGGGGGGGGGGGGGGTGGGGGGGGGGGGGGGTGGGGGGGGGGGGGGGTGGGGGGGGGGGGGGGTGGGGGGGGGGGGGGGTGGGGGGGGGGGGGGGTGGGGGGGGGGGGGGGTGGGGGGGGGGGGGGGTGGGGGGGGGGGGGGGTGGGGGGGGGGGGGGGTGGGGGGGGGGGGGGGTGGGGGGGGGGGGGGGTGGGGGGGGGGGGGGGTGGGGGGGGGGGGGGGTGGGGGGGGGGGGGGGTGGGGGGGGGGGGGGGTGGGGGGGGGGGGGGGTGGGGGGGGGGGGGGGTGGGGGGGGGGGGGGGTGGGGGGGGGGGGGGGTGGGGGGGGGGGGGGGTGGGGGGGGGGGGGGGTGGGGGGGGGGGGGGGTGGGGGGGGGGGGGGGTGGGGGGGGGGGGGGGTGGGGGGGGGGGGGGGTGGGGGGGGGGGGGGGTGGGGGGGGGGGGGGGTGGGGGGGGGGGGGGGTGGGGGGGGGGGGGGGTGGGGGGGGGGGGGGGTGGGGGGGGGGGGGGGTGGGGGGGGGGGGGGGTGGGGGGGGGGGGGGGTGGGGGGGGGGGGGGGTGGGGGGGGGGGGGGGTGGGGGGGGGGGGGGGTGGGGGGGGGGGGGGGTGGGGGGGGGGGGGGGTGGGGGGGGGGGGGGGTGGGGGGGGGGGGGGGTGGGGGGGGGGGGGGGTGGGGGGGGGGGGGGGTGGGGGGGGGGGGGGGTGGGGGGGGGGGGGGGTGGGGGGGGGGGGGGGTGGGGGGGGGGGGGGGTGGGGGGGGGGGGGGGTGGGGGGGGGGGGGGGTGGGGGGGGGGGGGGGTGGGGGGGGGGGGGGGTGGGGGGGGGGGGGGGTGGGGGGGGGGGGGGGTGGGGGGGGGGGGGGGTGGGGGGGGGGGGGGGTGGGGGGGGGGGGGGGTGGGGGGGGGGGGGGGTGGGGGGGGGGGGGGGTGGGGGGGGGGGGGGGTGGGGGGGGGGGGGGGTGGGGGGGGGGGGGGGTGGGGGGGGGGGGGGGTGGGGGGGGGGGGGGGTGGGGGGGGGGGGGGGTGGGGGGGGGGGGGGGTGGGGGGGGGGGGGGGTGGGGGGGGGGGGGGGTGGGGGGGGGGGGGGGTGGGGGGGGGGGGGGGTGGGGGGGGGGGGGGGTGGGGGGGGGGGGGGGTGGGGGGGGGGGGGGGTGGGGGGGGGGGGGGGTGGGGGGGGGGGGGGGTGGGGGGGGGGGGGGGTGGGGGGGGGGGGGGGTGGGGGGGGGGGGGGGTGGGGGGGGGGGGGGGTGGGGGGGGGGGGGGGTGGGGGGGGGGGGGGGTGGGGGGGGGGGGGGGTGGGGGGGGGGGGGGGTGGGGGGGGGGGGGGGTGGGGGGGGGGGGGGGTGGGGGGGGGGGGGGGTGGGGGGGGGGGGGGGTGGGGGGGGGGGGGGGTGGGGGGGGGGGGGGGTGGGGGGGGGGGGGGGTGGGGGGGGGGGGGGGTGGGGGGGGGGGGGGGTGGGGGGGGGGGGGGGTGGGGGGGGGGGGGGGTGGGGGGGGGGGGGGGTGGGGGGGGGGGGGGGTGGGGGGGGGGGGGGGTGGGGGGGGGGGGGGGTGGGGGGGGGGGGGGGTGGGGGGGGGGGGGGGTGGGGGGGGGGGGGGGTGGGGGGGGGGGGGGGTGGGGGGGGGGGGGGGTGGGGGGGGGGGGGGGTGGGGGGGGGGGGGGGTGGGGGGGGGGGGGGGTGGGGGGGGGGGGGGGTGGGGGGGGGGGGGGGTGGGGGGGGGGGGGGGTGGGGGGGGGGGGGGGTGGGGGGGGGGGGGGGTGGGGGGGGGGGGGGGTGGGGGGGGGGGGGGGTGGGGGGGGGGGGGGGTGGGGGGGGGGGGGGGTGGGGGGGGGGGGGGGTGGGGGGGGGGGGGGGTGGGGGGGGGGGGGGGTGGGGGGGGGGGGGGGTGGGGGGGGGGGGGGGTGGGGGGGGGGGGGGGTGGGGGGGGGGGGGGGTGGGGGGGGGGGGGGGTGGGGGGGGGGGGGGGTGGGGGGGGGGGGGGGTGGGGGGGGGGGGGGGGGGGGGGGGGGGGGGGTGGGGGGGGGGGGGGGTGGGGGGGGGGGGGCCGGGGGGGGGGGGGGGGTGGGGGAGGGGGAGGGTGGGGGGGGGGGGGGGGGGGGGGGTGGGAAAGGGGGGGGGGGGGGGGGGGGGTGGGGGGGGCGGGGGGTGGGGGGGGGGGGGGGGAGTGGTGGGGGGGGGGGGGGGGGGGGGGGGGGGGGCGGGGGGGGGGGGGGGGGGGGGGGTTTGGGGGTTTGGGGGGGGGGGGGGGGGAAGGGGGGGGGGGGGGGGGGGGGTGCTTGTCAGATTTTGGAAGTTTAGCAGAACTGGAAAGGAAACCTCAAGGAAGACTCTACAGAGAAAGACACTGGCAGAACCACCTCTGCTTCTGACTTATCTCGAAAGCCCCTTGGTGGGGTTGCCATAAATTACCTCACGGCACTTTATGCATACACAGCGCCTTAGAGACCAAGATTTTTTTTGGTATAAGCTTTCAAGAACCTAAGGGAACTTTGAGTCTTGGCAGATTGTACCCCCTTCCCTCAAGTTTGCTCCTTAAGAGTCTTTTGGACTTGAATCCAGCTCTCAAATAACCATATGGCACATACATACATGAATGTAGGGGGGTTTTTCCCTTTTAAATTTGAATATGGCGGGGAAGACCAGTTTCATCCCACCTATTTCCTTCGGCAAAGGTGCTGCTTTCTTCCCTTTCGTACAATTGACGCGCCATTTTTATGCCATTGAAAAATAGTGGAAGCAAAAACAGACAACAATATTACTATAAAGTGGCAACATTTTTTAATCACATTTTACTCATATGGTTGGGAGAAAATGGATGGCCATTTTGAGTGTAGAGAAACCATGAAGGAAACTTGATCTTTCGAACTATCACAAGATTCAGTAATTTCCCTAATGCAGCAGGCCAGAAAAGAGCTTCTAAGTGTGCATGCCTGATTTAGAATGAATAAACAAATAAATATATGTTTGAGGCAAAGAGTCCCAAACAATCTGTGAGGTCTGTGATGGTGGCTAAAGACCTTCTGCTATTATAATTAATCTCCAGGCAACAGAGATGTACGGCCTGTAGGGACTTGCCTGGGCTGCCCGCCACCACTGAGCCCTGCCCCTCCGGCCTCCTTGCAGGCCGGCTTTTGCCTTCCCCAGGACCTGGGGATGGCAGGAGCCAACCTGCAGAGATGCAGGGGAGGAGCTCAATCTGAGCTCCACCCCCGCTTCCAGGCCTGGCCCCAAGCCCCCTTTAGCACAGGAAGGCAAGGGGCACAGGGGCAGGGCCCCCAGAAGAAGTGTTGCCCCTAGGTGCCATTCCCCCTAAGCTCCACCCCTAAAATCTCCATATCCCAACCTGCAGCACACTCAGTCTACCCTGTCAGCCAAAGCAACACTGAATGGTTAATTTAACTAGGACACAGCCCATTACCCATAGCCTTCTCAAGTACTTGTTTTTTGCCATCTCCATCAAGAAACA
Source organism: Sphaerodactylus townsendi (assembly GCF_021028975.2). Taxonomy (NCBI): domain Eukaryota; kingdom Metazoa; phylum Chordata; class Lepidosauria; order Squamata; family Sphaerodactylidae; genus Sphaerodactylus; species Sphaerodactylus townsendi. Next base: position 168,325,700 of record NC_059425.1, on the reverse strand, counting down.
AAAACTCCACAAGGGCCCCTTCCGCACACGTGGAATAATGCACTTCCAATCCACTTTCACAATTGTTTGTAAGTGGCTTTGGCTATTCCGCACAGTAAAATCCAGCTCCAAGGTGCATTGAAAGTGCTTTGAAAGTGCATTATTCTGCATGTGTGGAAGGGGCCAAGGATAACGAGCCCCTAGTAGGCAACCATGAAAGACTGGAGGAGTGTAATCATGCTATACAAACCCTTTATATGACCAAGTTAAAAAACCAAGGTTTCCCAATAGCAAAAATCTAAATAAAATGAACCTGAGATATGTCAGATAGATGTGAGGAGGGGATATTGCTGAGCAATAGAGCATTTGCTTTGCATGCAGAAGGTGCCAGGTTAGGGACGCCGATCTTCACATGGGATTTCCTGGAATTACAACTGATCTTCAGGCGACAGAGGGCCTTTCCCCACTTACCTTTGCTGCCCTTTGCTGTGCGCTACTCTCAGTGCGCGTCATCTCTGGCATGCGCCCAGGCGTCAAAAGGCGCCATTTCGAGGAGCGCCAGGGATGCCGCGCGCTGAGGGGGCGGCCCATGGAAACAGCTAGCTTGTCGGGAATTAGCTCGTTGTTGCCGCGCCCTGTAGTGAGGGAGTGCGAGGGGGGACCCAGCGCTACTTGAGGAGGAAGTGGCCAGCGCAGCAAAGAGTGAAGTGGGGAAAGGGCCAGAGATAAATTCCTCTGGATAAAACAGCTGCTTTGGAGGGTGGACTCTGTATCAATCCTGCTGAGGTACCTTCATTTCCCAAACCATTTGCCTGCCCCCGAGTCTACAGGAATTTTCCAACTTGGAGTTGGCAATTCTACCTCAGCTTCAGTCCAAGACACCCCAGCTAAAAGAATCACGTAGTAGACGATGTGAAAGACCTCTGCATGAATCTCCAGAGAGACCCAGCCAATCAAAGTAAATCATATTCACCTTTACAAGCCAATGGTTTCATGTGAACATACACTTTTCACATTACTATTTTTTAAAGCTCACATTTTGTTTGCCTAAACTGAACAAGCCAGCTTCCCTCTGTTTTTCCCCCTCTCAGGATACCAGTCATTTTAAAACTTGCTTTTGTCCACCAGAGAGTTGGAGGGAAGGGTAGAAGGGTAATGAAACTGGAACTGAAGTGGAAAGGCCTCGCCCAGGCAAAGTTCACGACATTTCAATAGAGATGAGAAGGTGAGAAAGGAACTAAAAATGTACTGAAGTTCTTCAAAGGCTGGTTTGCTGAGGGAATATTGATGAGGGCGAGCTCACAGTGGGAAATTGGCCAGCTTACTGAGGGGAATTGATTGAATAGTTCTGTAATGTAAAGTGTAGTCGAGAGAGGGAGAAGCTGCAGCTCCCTGAGTCTATACTTAGAAGCGTGTGTGGAGGTCTGTGATAGTTATGTCAATTAGTGCAAATGGAGGTCCCATATGAGCAGCAATTCCAGCTACAGGACATTATTCATTCAGTGTTAACAGATTTCAGCTTCTCATCAATCTTTACTGAAGTAGAGACTTCTGCCGATTGTTGCTGGATTCATACACCACAGTGCAGTGCATTTCCAATTGTATTTTATTATATTGCAGGGGGGGAATAGTTTTTAGTGAAGGGAGTGTCTCAGAGGATGTTAAGGTTAACAACCTCAAGGTGGGACCTCAAGTTCTCCTGGAAATAACTGGTCTCCAGACTACAGAGATCAGTTTCTTTGGAGGAAATAGAAGCTTCGGAGAATGAACTGTATCACATCCCATTCTTGCCAAACTACCCCTCCTCCCTAAGCTCTGGAATTCCCCAAGCACTCACTAAAAATCTCCAGAAATTCCCCAGCCTTGCATTGGCAACCCTAGAGGCCAGTGGTGAGATCCAAAAATTTTAGTAACAGGTTCCCATGGTGGTGGGATTCAAACTGTGGCGTAGCACCAATGGGGCTGGGCAGGGAACAACGGGGGCGTGGCCGGGCATTCTGGAGGCGGGGCATTCCTGGGCAGGGCTGTGGCAAGGACGCAGTCGCTGCGCCGGTCCTTGGGCAGGAAATGAATGCACGCAGGCGCAGGCTGCCACGCACACCGGTGCACCTCCTGCTAGACCGCTTCAAGTTCTGCGCGCTACTGCTGAGAGGAGGGGCGTAACTAAGGCAAAAATCACGTGGCATAATCATCAATTAGTAACCCTCTCTTGGCACACACAAATAATTAGCAACCTGCTCTCAGGAACCTGTGAGAACCTGCTGGATCCCACCTCTGCCAGAGGCTACCTTTTATGCCCAGTCTTGCTACAAACCTGAAGTAAGGAAGTTGTATGAGAGAAAGTCTGCATGGTGTAGTGGTTAAGGTATCGGACTAGGATATGGGAAACCCAGGTTCAAATTCCAACTCTCTATGGAAGCTTGCTGGGTCAGTCACACACTCTTAGTCCTGCCCCTGGCTAGTATTTGGATTGGAGACCTCCAAAGAATACCAGAGTTGTGAGAGGGAGGCAGGCAATGATAAACCATCTTTAAAGGCCCTTCGTTGAAAACCCCCACAGTTCTGGAAAATCCTACAAAACCTAAATGTCTGGAAAAGAGAGAGAGAGAGAGAGTCACCCATGTCCCCGAGTGTGCCTTTTGGTCATGTGGGTGGGCACTGGGCAGCCCCCCATGTGACCAAAAGGCATGCACCCTGGCTCAGGAGCTGGCCTGGAGGGAGGCTTGGCAACTGGCAATCACAACGGCCACCTGGTCCACCAGCTGCCGCCGAGCCCCAGAGGCCAGGGGCGAGGCTCAGCCTGCATGGAGGTCGGGGGCAGGGCTCAACTGAAGGTTGCCCTGTCCACTGCATGGGCCCACCCCTCTGAGCCATGGCCCCGGCCTCCATGCAAGTTGGTGGAGGGGGGCTTGGCACCCCCCAAGCCACGCCCCCAAGTGGGGGGGGCGGGAGCACCCAGAGAAGGGGTTTTCTCCAGGTGCCATTTCCCCCCCAATACACCTCTGCTTTCAATCCACTTTCACAATTATTTGCAAGTGGATTTTGCTGTTTCAGACAGTGAAATCCAGCTGCAAAGTGCATTGAAAGTGGATTGAAAGTGCATTACTCTGCATGTGCGGAAGTGTCCTCAGTTGCACCCATTAACTGTACACAAATATCCCTCTGTGTTATCTACAGGGACAGAAAATTGTAGGCACTTTCCTTTAGGAGAATAATGTCTCATGGAGAAACTGAAGGCTCTCCATCGCTTGGAGAATGCCTTTTGAACTACCAGAAATCAGTTGTATTTTCACGTGGTCTGGGGTTGGCTTCCAATTAACTGGATGAGGTGAGATATTTCTATAGGATCCCTAATTAGCTGAGCTATGTGGGTAGACGTGCAGTAAGCAAAACAGAGCACCTGTGATTCTCACAGGAGTAAGAATATAGGGAAAGGTCCCATCCCAATAAAGACAGCAGTCATTGATCTGTGTTGCTTTCTGTCTTCTACAATTCTCCACCTATAAGCTACCCAACATATTGACTGGGTGCTACCATTCCTCACTTTTAATTTATTTTCTAGTCGTCTATTTTCTAGTCGTCCAACTCAGCTTTACAATCCTTTAAAAGCCTACTTAATAAAGAATACTTTAAAATTTTTTTAAAAAAATTATGTTTAATAGCCCCAACTTTTATGAGAATGATAAGCAATGAATACCTCATGTATCTCTTTAACATTTTGCCAACTCTTCTCATTAAAGCAGCATTTAACTAGAATTCACCCAAGTTTACCATCACAATAGATAATTTTCTTCTTTTTTCATATTAAGTTCAGATGATTATTTTTCTGCAGTAGCTTTTCCCAAGTACAGGATGAGACTGAACTCAAACGATGCTTGCTTATGCTACTAGAGATTTCTCCTCTCCTTTCATTGTGACAATAAGATCTGATTATCTCTTTAAGGAAACAAGAGATGTAATCAATCCAGATTTTGAGAGGTACACACAAAGACACACACAGACAAATGAAATAAGGATGGGATGACTGAAGATGCTAGAGGGGGGAACTGTAACATGTATGGAAAGTACTAAATTCCTGTAACAGAAACATTTTTAATACATTGGATCCAGCCTCAATTGTTTTTCCAGCATGTTTTTAAAGAGTTCTTCTTTCTACTGGTAGCCAATCTTTGTTATACAAGTGTTATAAGTACAGATCTGAAGTGTGAGATATTGTCTTTCTAATGCGCACTACAAAACATCTGATGTCCCCTCAGCTGGGAAAACATGTGTTCAGGTCTTTCAGAAGGGGACAGGGGGCCCTGGGAAGCCAGGCTACCCATCTGCAAAGCTGAACAATGGTAGCTGATCTTTGCCAGTTTCTCGAGGCTTCAAATTATAAACTACCAATATACTATTTAAATAAACAAACACAAAAAAATACAGTACGATATACAACATCCTGAACTTTCTTTCTGGATATGGTGGCCTGGTCATTATGAGCCATTTTGGCCATGCCTAAGCTTAAATACTTGCAACCCAAAGGGAAACAGAAGCTCAGCTTCAATCTTAAGCAGATGGCAAAGCTGTTTCCAAGATCCCCCAATATGCCCCTATGATGGAGATCCAAATAGGGTTGTCAGATTCCCTGTGGTGGCTGGAGATCTCCCACTGTTACAGCTGATCTCTGAGCAACAGAGTTTAGTTCACCTGGACAAAATGGCCACTTTGGAAGGGGCACTCTATGGCATTATACCCTGTCCCTCCCCTCCCCAAACTCTACGCTCTTCAGGCTCCACTCCAAGATCTTCAAGTATTTCCCAGTCTGGAGCTGGCAACCCTAACTCCAGACAGATTCCAATCAGGCTCAGACCATCCCTTCCTAGTATTGGGGTCCAGCTGAGAAGGGGTTCCACATCTTCACTCCCTCCCTTGCTTGATATCCTAACCATTACTTCCCGCTTTTCAAAATTCACCCTCTTAAGTTTTGTAGGAGCATCACAGCAACAGGTCTCAGGGCTGTGGTGTTGCCGAGCTCCAGGTGGGGTCTGGAGATCTGCCATAATTACACTGATCTCCAGACTATAGAAATCAGTTCCACTGGAGAAAAGTTGTTTGTGTTATGATGTATAAAAAAGAAAGGTTCACAAAAGGTTCATCTCTAGCTAGCAGAAGTTTGCCCAACAGCAAAGGCCGGAGACAGCCAGTCTAGGGGGTGAAGTGGCAGTTAACCTTTAACATGATTGGTGAGTTCAACTGTGACTCTAGACCAATGAGAGGCTGATGCAGGGATGCAGGGAAAAGTATCTTGTTGGATGTATGCATTCTATATGCTATGCTGAGATAGATAGAGACTGAGTCTGAGTCTGAGAGTTGAGTTTAAGTTCTGTGTGTGTTGAACTTTGTATTATAGTCTTGTATAGCATAGACTTGTTTAAAACTGCTAAAGTAAAAAGCTTCCTATGGAAAGAGCATCTTGCGTGGAGAGTATTCTTTTCCAAGGGTGGTAGGAGGGTGCAGTGAGTGCAAGAAGACTAAAGATCTCCTCATCTTACCAGAGCGACTCCGCTTTAAACTCTGCTGATAGTTTGGAGGGTGATCTCCATAGCATTATGCCTGTTGATGTCCTGCCCTCTCCTCAAACGCTGCCTTTCCCATGCTCCACCCCCCACTCTCCACAAATGTCCTGTCCTGAAGTTCGCAACCTTATATTAGAAGAAGAAGAAGAAGAAGAAGAAGAAGAAGAGTGGATTTATATCCCCCCCTTTCTCTCCTGCAGGAGACTCAAAGGGGCTTACAATCTCCTTGCCCTTCCCCCCTCATAACAAACACCCTGTGAGGTAGGTGGGGCTGAGAGAGCTCCCAGAAGCTGTGACTAGCCCAAGGTCACCCAGCTGGCGTGTGTGGGAGTGTACAGGCTAATCTGAATTCCCCAGATAAGCCTCCACAGCTCAGGTGGCAGAGCTGGGAATCAAACCTGGTTCCTCCAGATTAGATACACGAGCTCTTAACCTCCTACGCCACTGCTGCTCCTATTAGGTCCCATGCTCCTCCATTATCATCAAAAATGATGGTTAATGTTGTTCACCTCATTTAAATGTCTGTGTGTGACAAGATGAGTCACTTTTTCTTTTGAAAAAGTGGAAAGGAAATTATATAAAGTGGATTGGAGATGACAGAGGAAGAAAGCGAGCAACACGTATGGGTGTGAGTTACCTTATTCTCTTTTTTAAATCCCTGATCTATAATTCATTGCCAACAAACGCACAGTGAACTTGCTTAAGTATCAAGAATATCTGTAGACCTTCCCGTAATGTCTGGCAATATCAGAAAAGAGAAAAGGCAAATAAAGACAGCTCCAGAACAAAAAAATTCAGATAGGAATATTTGACAGGAATATTTCAGGTAGCCTTAGCTTTGAGTGTCACCAATTTCTCCTTCTTTCTTTCTCTTTTTTCTCTCTCTCTTGCTCTCTGTTGGTCACTGAATGCACAAGTAGCCGCTGATCAAAAATGCCTTTTTTTTTCGGATGGAGCCATCTGCCATCGTTTTTCTCAGCCTAATGATTTTGTACCCAGCAAGCCTGTCAGTCTTTCCTGGAGGCGACACTGAAAATGTTGTCCAGAGCTGGAGTTCAGCACGCAGAACTTTTTCATCCACGGCATTTCTCCCTTGCTCATTGGGACATTAAAGAAACATCAAGCCATGATTCACAGCGTCTTTTGTCTATGATGTCCTGGAGATAATGGACATTTAACTGTTTGCTCATCCATTTTCCAGTTGTCTAGCAGCAAATGTTGGTTCTCTTTCAAGAATGGCTACAGTGCTGTGCTTAAATATGACTGTGAAATGCAGCCCAAACAACCAGTGTCATTCCTGCCAGCCTACCTGATCACTGTGCTGGACTGATGCTGGTGATTATCCGGCAGCAGATAAAGGAATTGATTATCTGGGCAATGACACATAGATCTGCCAACTGTGTGACCCTCACTATCTGCGAGAATCAGAATGGTAGTTTGCATCAGAGTCATAAAGATTGGCAGTTGGTGCCTGGTTCATAATAAAAGCCTAGCAGCAGTGGCATAGGAGGTTAAGAGCTTGTGTATCTAATCTGGAGGAACCGGGTTTGATTCTCCGCTCTGCTGCCTGAGCTGTGGAGGCTTATCTGGGGAATTCAGATTAGCCTGTACACTCCCACACATGCCAGCTGGGTGACCTTGGGCTAGTCACAGCTTCTCAGAGCTCTCTCAGCCCCACCTACCTCACAGGGTGTTTGTTGTGAGGGGGGAAGGGCAAGGAGATTGTAAGCCCCTTTGAGTCTCCTGCAGGAGAGAAAGGGGGGATATAAATCCAAACTCCTCCTCCTCCTCCTCCTCCTCCTCCTGCTCCTCCTCTTCTTCTTCTTCTTCTTCTTCTTCTTCTTCTTCTTCTTCTTCTTCTTCTTCTTCTTCATTCCACTGTTATTTGCTCAACTTTAATGTATTTGTAGAAGTATTTATTTTATTTACATTCAGATTTAATGCATTAAGACATTCATTAATTGTCACATCATAAACTTAGAACGCTTAAAACTCATCATTGATGAATGGGATTTGCTGGCCCAAGAGATGCCAGTGATGTTTATAAGCATACATAAGTACATACATGCTGTCAAGTTGCAACTGACTCATGACAACTCCAACAAGGGACTTTCCTTGTTGTTGTTGTTATTTATTAGGTTTAATATACCGCCCTACCCCCGAAGGGCTCTGGGTGATGAACAATAAAATCAACAAACAACAAACAACATACAACAGAATACAAACAGTATACTCAGAAAATCACATTAAAATCCCTTTAAAAGAGTAGCAGCATTGTATCTTGCCCCACGTTTATAGACAGCGCTCAATCCCATACTCTTGGGAGGGGACCAGCAAACCGCCGGAGGTGGTACCAGCAAAACAGATGGTACATGGGGGCATTAAGAGGAGGTGGACAGTCCGCAGTTAGCCTCCCCAAAGGCCAGGTGGAACAGCTCAGCTTTACAGGCCCTGCGGAACCTTCTTCAATTTTTAGTATATTGCCCACCCTCTAAGAGTTTGGCAATGGCAATCTTTATTGAAGTTTTAACCATACTATAGCCAGAAACATTAGAAGTTTTAACCATACTATAGCCAGGAACATTAGAAAGTCAGGATGAGATACAGCCTGTATAACCTCCCCCTCCCCCCCCCTTGCAGCTGGGAAAGGCAGGAGGTAATGGGATGTTTCTGTTAGATTGACACAGGAGAACTTAATTATCACCCATCCTAAGGAATGTGGGGGAGGGGAGGAAGGGAGAGAGCAGATGAGAACAGAGGCTGAACAGATAACAGCCAGGTGCCTGGGAAAGCAATTACTTGTGTGATGTAACCATGAAGTGACCATGCCCTTGGGTCTCCCAACAGCTCTCAACAGGAGGGCAGCAAGAAGCATCCAGAAGCTGGAAAGGTGCAGGACTTGAAGCCAGAGCATCCAGCATGTGGTTTCCCTTCCCTACCCCAGTCATAGCACGTGACAATGTGCAGAGGCGACTGAGTCCTCACCTAGAAAGATGCAGGCTCTGACACCAGAGCATCCACCCCACACGCATGCACACGACATTCAGGGATGAAGGACCCGAACAGTTCACACTCCATCCAAACAGTTCATACTCCAGCCTCCACCATTAGGTTGACTGCCCTTGCAATATGCTACATAAATGTGTCACAGGTGAATGTAGTTAATGTGACATCACATGAGAATATAAGATACCTTCCTGTGTCCCTTCATCAGATCATCCCTCAATCTGGGTGGCATCCTCATCCTCATCAGGCTCAGTGGCCCTTTGTGCCCATGAGCTGGTTGAAGGACCTTCTCCTGAGAAAATAAAAGGAAGAACATTCCCTGTGTGCTGTGTAGCCTCAACATGCCATATTTATATAAAATGGAGAGATGGTCCTCCTTATCGGGATCTGAGGAGCTGCTGGTTCAAATGTCTTCCTCATTGATAGTGGATAAGTTGTGGGAGAATAGCTCCTCTGATCCAGGGGTGCAGATCAGGTTCTGGGGAGGTGGACCAACCTCCACACTTAGATTCAAGCTTCTTGCCACTCTTGGAGCAGTGAAGCGAGCTTGATCCTAAGGATCTGCTGCAGCTCATTGAAGAAGGGGCATTCGGTTCATTCCCCGATCTTGAGCTTTCTCTTGACCTCTTGAATTCGTATTTAAGAGCCTTGATTTTCCTGGGGCATCCTTTGCCTTTCTGTTTATTTATTTTATTTATTTTATTTTATTCGATTTTTATACCGCCCCATCCCCGAGGGGCTCTGTGATGACCTCTCAATGCCATCTTCCTGAACATCCTTTCAAAAGTATCTCCGTTGTGTTGGCTTTTCGCCAATGAATAGTTGGTTGCCCCAGATATCAATGAGATCCCTGGTTTCCACCTCCTTCCTAGCTAGGCCTTGACTCTGAGTATTCTTGCAGCTACCACTCACCATTCTATCTCTATCTCTCTCACCCACACCTTACCTCTTCCACAGCAATCACCAAAAAATGGCTGACCAACCCAAGCACAGTTTCCCAGCCACACAATTATTTTCACCCTCACATGAGAGAAGCCTTTCTATTGGTGTTGACTTAGTACAACAGATCTGATTGGGCCAATGCCCCCCTTTTCTCCACTACAATGCAGTACTGTAACAATGCTAAGAAAAGATTCCTGGCCATCATTTTCTGTTCTTCTTCCCAGTGCATGGACAGATCAGTGCTTCATGCTTCACAGCCCCATGCCACAGGTCTGTTGTGCTAGCTTAACAGTTAAAACGTTTTAAAAATTGTGATGGGGAATAACTTGGCTTGGCAGCGAGAGGTAGGCTAGCGGTGGGATCTTCAGAACAACTATACCAGGAAATGGCTTGAAACGTTCCACAGAGAATACAAAAGAGACCAAATTGAATTTAAATACTGTTATAAGTTTTTGGAGCAACACATTCATGCAGTGAGACATGGAGAAGCTTACACACAGTTCCTAAGAGATGTAAAAAGGGTGGAAAAATAGGTTTGGATGAAAGATTAGGAGGGGTAGCAGGGACTTATACGTTACCTAGGTTCAGCTGAGAAATTCTTGGAGAAGGCAAGGATTCAAATAGCCAGCATTTTAATCCAAGTGAAGGACAATATTGTGACTCAAAACCAACCAGACACAAGAGAGGTTCAGGCTAGTAAAAAGCTGGAATGAGCCAGCCTGCGAGCCAGCAAGCCTGCAAGCCAGCCAGCCAGCCTACCAGCAAGCGAGCATGAGAGCGAGTGTGGAACTTGGGGTGCGCTTTACTTTTATACCCCATAGCATAGGTAGAGGCAGGAGTAAGTAAGTTTCTATTCCTGGATTTTCTGGGTTTCCATGCTGAGATCACTGGGTTGAGCTGATTAGTAGCTTTATCTATTGTTTCTAAGTACTGGGTTGTTAGCGCCTATTGTTTCTTGATTGTATCAGGGGAGCCTTGAAATGGCTTATGCAGAGTTACTTCTTGGAAGTCTCTGCCCATGTGCAATATTCAGATTTTGGCTGAGGCTTTGAGTGGATCAGGGAGGGAAAGATTGTAAATGTTGATGGTTGCTAGAGGTAAAGAGATACCACAATCTCAGGGCAGGGTGTTCCTGTATTATTTGCATAGCTGCAGCCATGGCAAGGTGTGGTATTCAAGCTGCATGTCCATGAGACTTCCAGTCTCTGTTAACTGGAGTAACTCATTCAGTGATTTAATCTTGCAAACAGACCTTTTTGCAAATTTGCCCTGTATTAATATCTGGACACTCTGTTACACACACACGGCTGTTAGCATTTATCAAATATATATATATTTTGTATGAAAAATCATATAAAATCCATGTTTCCGTAAGGTAGGGTATGAAGGGTAGGGTTACAGGTCCCTGAGTCATCTACAGTCAATGCTGTGAAGATTAGGCCCCCAGAAATCTCAAAAGCATTCTGAAATGCTCCAAAAACAGAGCAAGGGACTTCTACAGGAGAAAAAAAAACAATGCAAACCTCCTTGGAGGAACGTTTTATTTCCTCCAAGTGGCCAGAAACACTTCCATCTCCCAGACCACTGTCTGAAAGAAGATGGCTACCCTGTTCCAAACAGTCCATTGGTAAATAACTTTTGATAACACATCATACAGCTTGCAAGACTTCAAATTAGTATATAAGTGGTAAAGTGAAAAACGAGTCGGCTTGGCAGTGTGGCAGCATTGTTAAGCATCTCTGAAGACATTGCACAGAAATGGAATCCTCTTGACATTTACTCATAACAAGCTGTCCTCTTAATGAAACCTTCTTAGAGTGATTTCTTTCTATCTGGAGTATCACTTTATTGTTTCCTTTCTGTTCTTGTTCCTTGTTTACCGAACATCAGCCGCTGGCTTGGCTTTTATATAAAAATGAAGGTGTTGCCTGATTCTCACCCCTTCTACTCTGGCCTAACTTGATGGGATTCCAGAGAATTACTCCTGACCGACTCGGTTGAAATGAACAGTGAATAAAGCCCTTCTTCCCAAAGACTGCTGTGCTATTAGATTCAGACCCAATGCTGTAGGTTATTTGAAGAATATCTCGTGCATTTCTAGAGTTCACGGCCCGCCATTTAGCTTTAATAAGAGTTCAGGCCAAGCAAGGAATGTATCAGAAGTCCCTTAATTAACTTCCATCAGTTCTCCAGGCTACTGTCCTTGGAGAATTTGGCAATTTACTTTCCTCTTCTATGAGTCGCCGGATGGTGTGGTGGCATTTGCTCCTCATTTCAAGGCTGAAGGGTGAAGTGCAGAGCCTGAATGCCCAGCAAAGTAGCTTGACTTGACGCTTTCCTTATGTGTGTCTTATTGTTAGCTAAAGTGGGTCGACCTTCCGTAATGTGACACATGATAGGAGAAGTAATGCGACAAGACAAATCAGACAGGGCACCTCCACTCGGGAGATATATGACACATTTCATCCGAAACAAATGTAACTTTTAGCAAAGGTAGCGCTTCAAAAGTCACTTTTCTCCGCACTCTTCGAATCTTTGACGGATCTGAAATCAGTAGGAGGGGAAGAAAAGATAATACATTGCCATCACTGATATTTATAGTAGATGCAAATTTTGAAGGATCTTTAGAATTAGGAAGATGTAACATGAAATTTGGCATAAGTATGGATGGCTGATAATTATGCTGTCAGATATCTAGGCAAAAGTATGAGGTAGTGATTTAGGGCTGCCATTTTAGATTCGTGGAAGTGCAGCTGCGCATTCGGCATGCTAACACCTGCCTCTTTGAATGAGGGCACTGAAACATCCATATGCTTGAATGCAACCAACAGGGTTTTTTTTTAAAAAAAAAATCATACTTAAGGCTTTTTTGGGAATTAGAAGTGCCAATTTCCATTCAGGAGCACAAAAATCCATGGGCATCAGAAGACAGATTACATTGATGGTACACCCAGAAGCATTCTGCTACACACAGCAAGGAATTTAAAAAAAAACTCTATGTGGAATGGTGTTCCTTAGAGGAAGGTAGTGAGGTACACTGGCATGATTACCACCAATGAGAGGCAGCTTTTGAAGGGTTAGAATACAAAGGGCTAAAACAGGGGTCTGCAACTCACGCCTCTGGAGCCGCATGCGGCTCTTTCAGCCTTATACTGTGGCTCTGCGTGGCCTGGAGGTTGGAGGGTAGCGTGGGTGTGTCCCTCCAGCCCTCCAGAGCAGCGCTGGAATGAAAAGTGAGTGAAGGGGCTGAACCGTAGGCTGCTCCGTGCGAGAGGACACCGTGTTTTGCGCCCCTGCACTCACCTCTCCTTCCAGCGCTGCTCTGGAGGGACACGCCCACACATGTCCCTCCAGAGCAGCTGCCATCCCTCCCTCTGCCATCCCCATAGCCACCATCCCACCCTCTGCCCCATGGAGCAGGCTGCTGTCTGCTCTTTCGGGCAGACGGGGTTTCCCTGTGGGACATCCCTCCTCAGCCGCCATCCCCCCCTCTGCCCCACAGAGCAGGCGGCTACCTGCTCCATCGGGCACAGGGGGTTTCCCTGCCTGGCACCGCTGCCTCCCACAGCCGCGTGAGAGGCAGCGGCACCAGGCAGGCCATAGCAGCCATTCCCCCCTCTGCCCCATGGAGGCATGCTCCGTTGGGCAGAGGGGGTTTCCCTGCCCAGCGCCTCCGCCTCCCAGCGCTGGAAGGAACAGTGAGTGGAGGGGCCAAACCAAAGGCGGCTCTGTGTGGAGCCGCCTCTCCGGCTCCAAAGATCTTCGGGGCCATGGAAACCAGGTCCAAATGGCTCTTTCGGTGGTAAAGGTTGCCGACCCCTGGGCTAAAACAAGCATGGAAACAGAAATATGTAAGTACTGTGTGTCCCTTTGCTTTGGAAAATCAATGATCTCTGTCTGATCTGATGCTTCCAGGCAAGGCTGACCCTCGTCCCTGAATAACAACAACAACAACAATGATGATGACAATGATAAAATTGAGAAGAAAATCACACAAACTAATTAAAAACAATATCATAACATCATTGCTGAAATGATTTACTGGAACATCCATTTCCAGTATTTACTGGAACTGAAAAATTATAATTTGCCAACAAGAAAAAAAAACCGGGTAGAAATATGCTGTTGAAAAAGTAGTAAAAAATAAGCAGGTCAAAATATTGTGGGCCTTCTGAACACAAATAGATAAAGTATTGGCGCTTAATACACCAGACATAACAGTGATTGAAAAGCAAAAAGTGTGGATAATTAATAATGGATAATAATGTGGCAATGCCTGGTGACACCAGGGTTGAAGAAAAAGAAATGGAAATACCAAGATCTGAGAATGAAAGTTGAAAGATTATTTATTTATTTTTATTTATTAATTCGGCTTTTATACCGCCCGATCCCCGAAGTTATGGTCCCAGTGATTGTCGGCACCCTGGGTGCCATACCAAAAAATCTACCATAGAGCAGCGCTGAAGGCAGAACATTGAACCTAGCCAATGCTATAGCTCTCCTAAGGCTACGGTTCAGCATTATGCATATATAATTTGCTATGCATCCCCGTTTAAATGGTATCGAGGAGCTAAGGGGTGAACATGTTTTGGATGCTGCTGCAAATAGGTTTTGAGATTCTCTTTCAAGTAATCACCCCAAATAGTTAAACACTATAAACCAGGGGTCCCCAAACTACGGCCCGGGGGCCAAATGTGGCCCCCTGAAGGCATTTATCCAGCCTGCCAGGCATGGCAGCGATGGCTCCATTCATGTGCAGTGGGGGCTCGAGGGAGAGGAGGAACCGGCCCCAACGGCTGTTGATTGCAATTACATGATGGCACCCCCAAATCTCCATGAATTTTCTGACCCAGAGTTGGAAACCTTACATGTGGCAACGCCTGCTCCGCCCTTCCCTCTCAGCTACTCCATGTGTTGCTCTCAGGCTTTCTGTTCCGCCTCACTCCCATTGGCATCAGCCAGGGTGGCGAATCGCTCGCTGGCTGCTAGGGAGGAAAGAACCCAGGAAGATACCTGATCCTGGGTTAGATGGAATGCTTCATTGGGAAAGTTCTGCTTTTCTTTTTTTACAGGGGAAGGTATTCCACAGCCTCCCCAACAATATTTGGAGCCCACCCTGTACTTGACATACTTTGGTCACTGTTCTAAAAATAGACCATGACAGAAAGGCTGAAAGGTGAAATCAAACATTTTACAATCATTTGTGCATAGGAATTTGTTCATAGTATTTTGTAGTCCGGCCCTCCAACAGTCTGAGGGACAGTGAACTGGCCCCCTGTTTAAAAAGTTTGGGGACCCCTGCTATAAACCATCATGTACTTTGAGTGGGGAAGAGAAGGCCTGTCTCATCAGATCTTGAAATCTGAACAAGGTCAGTTCTTGGCTGGGAGACTACCAAGGAAGATTCTGCACAGGAAGACAATGGAAACTATCTCTGCTTCTCACATGCCTTGCATGTCCCTTAGTGGAATTGCCATAAGTTGGTTGTAAATTGATGGCACTTACGTAAGTGCATATTTTGGGTGGTCTCCCACCCCAGACAAACTACCTCAATCTGGTGATTTCTTGGGAGCATGGAAGCTTCAAAGCAGAGACACATGGCCATCCCCCCAATATATGTTATTCTTGTGTATTTGTATCGAAGTCGTAGTTTGACACATTCATAGGAACTGTGGTTATATAGGTTTATGTGTGTATTTTAACACCTATGCAACTCCAGATCATCAACATAGTTTACAAATAAGGCTAAAACTAGTAAATACAATCGTTGCTCTTTAGTATAGCACTACAGAAGTAAAGCATGTGTGTATATCTTTAGACTGTTATATTTTTTCCTTTGTTAGCTATATTTTTTCCTTTGCAGAAAATCTTCTCTGCTTAAGGTTATACCTACTGACAGCTGGCAGCATGATTCAGTATCAATGTTACCTCTTTATCTGCCTCAGTGCTCCCACTTACCACAACTTTCGTCATGGAAAATGAGGACACTTTTGTCATGGATGAAAAGGAGGATTTTAGCCACTAAAATAGATCTGAGCTCACATTTGAGGGGCTTAGTAGTAGAGCTGTAACTTGCGCTTTTTACTTTTAACCTTGAATACTTTTTTCCACGTGTGTGACCTGAAAGTCAGGATGCTGAAATCCTTCCTCAGTCTGATGTTGTGGGGAAAGACAACCCATCACCACCACCTCATCTGACATCCCACACAGCTCTTACCTCATCAGACAGCTCACACTGGTTGAGAGATCTACCATGACAGATGCAGTTTTCTACATGGCATAATAGCATGAGGAGAATGGAAGAAAGAAAAAGAAGAAAGCTGGGCCACAGACCTGGGACACCAAGGCCTTCAGACATAGGTCATTTATGCATGCACTACAGAAGAAGAAGAAGAAGAAGAAGAAGAAGAAGAAGAAGAAGAAGAAGAAGAAGAAGAAGAAGAAGGAGGAGGAGGAGGAGGAGGAGGAGGAAGAAGGAAGAAGGAAGAAGGAAGAAGGAAGAAGGAAGAAGGAAGAAGAAGGAGGAGGAGGAAGGAAGAAGGAAGAAGAAGAAGAAGAAGAAGAAGAAGAAGAAGAAAGAAGGAAGAAGAAGGAAGAAAGAAGAAGAAGAAGAAGAAAGAAGGAGGAGGAGGAGGAGGAGGAGGAGGAGGAGGAGGAGGAGAATTCAGTTTTATACCCTACCTTTCTCTCCAAGGTACCTTTCTCTCCGAGGCACCATTTTGTCTGCCCACTGCTTCCTTGTTGTTTCTGTGCAACCACCATTTGGGGAAATTGCTTGCCATTGGTTTTGGGGGGGGGGGGTGCTGTCTTTGGTCTAGCATTACTTCATTAGACCATATCAGTTTAACGTCAGTTTTGCTGGATATATTGTTCCAACAATAAACCTTTAGTGTTAAAATTTAAAAAAAAAACAAAGAAAGCCTTTTTGATCATTCTGAAATGGTGGCCCAAAGAGTGGAAGAAACTGCTGTTGTGCAGGTGAAGAAAGGCAAAGAGGAGTGAGGAAACCCAAAGAAAGCTTAACACACAGTGATCTCATTCACTGCAGGGATACTCTGATTTAAAAGCGTGGTGAGTTCTGAAGAGGGGAAAATGTGTGTGTAACCAAGAATCAAGCCAAAAGGGAATGTACACTCAATGCAAAGGATAATACAAATGAATAAATGGCCATAGATAACCTCTGGGCCCTGCTTCATAATTCATACTATCTAGACTCAGCATAACATCATATGAAAAACAGTTGCATTATTTGCTGATTTCAGGAGAAGTAAAGGCTCTGGGAAATGTCCGTATGCCCCTATGTTGGGGGCCTGGAGGAGAGCTTCACAATGCTAAACCCATCATGATAAACTTTTACAACTGATAGCACTGAGGAGAATATATTTATTTAGACATTTGTACCCCACTTTCCTCCCCAGTGTGGGTCCAAAATGGCTTACAGCTTCATTTTCAACACGGTGTAGTGGTTAAGGGGTCTCTAATCTGGTGAACTGGATCTGTTTCCCCATTCCTACACATGAAGCCTGCTGGTGACTTTGGGCTAATCTTAGAACTCTCTCAGCCCCATCTACCTCACAAGGTGCCTGTTGTGAGAGGAGGAATGGATTCTGATTGTAAATTGCCTTGAAACTCCTTTAAGGTAGAGAAAAGCAGGGTCTTCTTCTTCTTCCATTTAATCCTCACAAAAAGCACCCCTGTGAGGCAGGTTAGATGGAGAATGACTAACACCTGGTCAACCAGCAGGTTTCTGTGCCAGAGTGGAGATCTGAACCTGAGTCTTCAGCACCTAGTCCAGCACTCAAACCACTATATTACCTGACATACACTGTAGGTATAAACGCTACAAATATTGCATGGAAATATAAACAAGGTATTGAGGCAATGCGAATCAATCTAGCGAACCGACAGTCAGATATGGAAAGAGAAAAACTCTGACAAAAAAATGGCTGAGGAAAGAAGAGTTGAGGAGTCCTTCTCCTCCCTTTCTTCTCAGCAGCTTCTCATGATCAAAGAAAGCCCTCCAAAGAGGAGAGAAAGAATTACAGAATTGCATTATCAAGTATTTTGACAGTCAGCATTGGGAAATCTGATTCTAATCTTGGCAACTCTAATGCTGATCAGGCATTTTAAAAATGTAGTTTATCAAAGGCAGAGAAATATTGCTTTTAAAATATATATATATACTTCAACAGGCCTGCAGATGCGGACAATAAACCGAGCACAAAAGAGAAAATTGTATTGTGCTTTAATTCACTCAAGGAGAAATTCCTCCGATTGCAAATGTCTCCTGCACAGAATGTAAAACAACTCAGAAAGATGTGTGATTTCACTGGATGTGAAGAGTTTTCCTTCAATTAATTAAGCATTATAATACTCCTGACTGGGTATTGAGGGCTGCAGCTGAGAGCAAACACACTGTTACTGCTTGAGATTTAATAAATTTTTTTCCGTCAGGGTTTTCAGAGCACTTAGGCCTTTCTATGATTCAGTGTATATAATCCAGGAACCACACTGGCATTTATTTGAATTGCTCCCCCCCTCCACACACACACCTTAAATAAATGCTTTTTTTGTTTTATTTGAGATCGTACACTTTCTATAAATGCAGAGATTTTCCTTGCTCTATTATACCTTGACTTCCTACAAAGTCTATAGTTGCGCAAACGAAGGCAAACAGTGTGACATATTAAGCTTTGTGGGTGGGGTCATGTGCTGTGTCTCTTCGTTGTATAAGGCAAGGATATGAACACAGGTCCTTTAGGAACACGGAAAGCTATCAAGCCCAGTATTATCAACTTGACTGTCAGCAGCTCAGGAATTTTAGGAAAATCCTATCACCTACTCCCCAACCCCTTCACTGAAGAGGTAAAAGAATCCACATAGTACCATTTACTCATGCTCACAGAAGGAATTATAAAGAGGGGCTCATTTTATTTATTCAAAACTTTTTGAAGCCATCTTTCCACCCAACCTATGATCCTGCAGATGGCAAACAATAAAAAACATTAAAACAAAATTAAAACCCACATAAATTTTGATTTGATTTTTTGATTGGATATTTAATTTGTATACCGCCCTCCCCCGAAGGGTTCAGGGCAGTGAACAACATTGTAAACAAAACAATGACACAGGAATACAAAACCAGCAATTCAGTATAAACAATAGCATCATCAGGTTAACAGCTACCATCAACAATAGCACCATCAGGTTAACAGCTAAGCACCACTAATCAACTAACATAGCAGCATCACCAACATTAATATTGCATCTCATAACAACAACAACATAGTAATTACAAATTAACAATACAACATTTTATAATAAAAGCACAATAAAACAACAATAACAACGATATGGCATAACAGTATCCCCATGACACTTCAAGCAGCAACATAAATCCACAAAAATATCTATATAGAAGAACTGAAAACCATTAAAACAAAACACATACACTCATGAAAGGGGGATGTTGGATGACACAGAGAAGTCTTCACTTGATGGTACAGGACCATGATAGAAAATGACAGAGATGGAATCTCCTTATCTTGGTGCCGTGAATTTCACAGAGTATACGCCGGACAACGTTCATTCACTGCTAACCCTACATTCAAGCAAACACCCCAGCAGGGCACTTGAGCAGCAGGGTGGAGCTTATTCCAGCGAGCAAATCTACCTGCAAGCAAGAACACAAGCCTATTACGGCAAGTCTTCCATTAGTATAATGCCTCTATTCTTCTTCAGGGTTGCAGTTTGTCGCTTATAATCTTTCACATGCATACGGCAAACAGCAACAGAAGCAGAAAGAAGAATGAGGTGAGACTTACTGAAAGGCAACCAAATGGAATTAAAACTGACAAGTGCCCCGGTATAGATGACTCTTCAGATGCCTTAGTATGGCAATTTACCCTACTTTGAACACAAAGGGTGTAATATTTAATGGATTCCCCCCAGGTTTTGTGTTCTTAATAGGCAAATAAGTAGCCAAGCTGTGAAAAATCACAGTTCAAGTGTACCTCAGAAAAAATTCACATCATTGTAATTTCTAGGATAATTATTTTCACATTGCTAAAATGCTGTAATTTAGACACAGATTTTCTCAAAATAACCCCTAACAGGCAGGGCTGTTTGCTTGTAATTCGTGTAATAGCTTTTTAAAAGCCTGTGACTTTGTTATATTACTAGGAGGGGAAAAAGAACAGATTGTCTGGAGGAATTCTGGAAAGGCTCAGGAATAAAGTCGATATGATATAGATGTAGAAAGTACAATAGGGCTGGACCTTTCAGTATGAGATCATCAGGGAAGAATTAGCACCACCTTCTGATTGCTTCAGGACATTGCTGGTAGTGCAACCGTAGATACTTTGTGAGAATGAACTCCATTGAATAACATCATAGGGCATTCTTCTCAGTTGACCTGTTATTCAGTGGGGCTTATTCCCACAAAAGTGCCCCAAAGTCATCTGAATACGGTGCTAATTCTTCCCGGATTATTTTACTCTGAAAGGTCTGACCCCATGATATCTTCTCCATCTATTGTCAGGATTAATTTTCTGTTTAATGGAGAAACCCTAAGCAGAAGAAGAGTTTGGATTTCTAACCTGCTTTTTGCTATGGTAAGGAATCTCAAAGTAGCTCATAAACACTTTCCCTTCCTCTCACCAAAACAGATATCCTGTGAGGTAGGTGGGGCTGAGAGAGTTCTCAGAGAACTGGTCCAAGGTCCCCCAGCAGGCTTCATGTGTAGGAGTGGGGAAACAAACCTGGTTCACCAGATTAGAGTCTGATGCATCTGGTTCACCACATTAGAGTCTGATGCATTCACCAGATTAGAGTCTGGTTCACCAGATTAGAGTCTGATGCATCTGGTTCACCACATTAGAGTCTGATGCATTCACCAGATTAGAGTCTGGTTCACCAGATTAGAGCCTGGTTAACCAGATTAGAGTCTGATGCATTCACCAGATTAGAGTCTGATGCATTCACTGCTAACCCTACATTCACGCATAACCTTACATATCCGATGGGGCTTACTCCTGGGAAAGTATCCGATGACTGAAACTTTACTGGGCAATCCTAAGGAGAGTTATTCCCTTCTAAGCATGCCAATTTAAGTGAACATGGAGTAGCTCTGCCTGCGATGGCCCTGTGGCTAAAAGAAAAACTCGGGTGCAAGCCTTCTTCAATATCAAATCCTCTGACCTAAAAATGGAACCTGTCTGCTCTCTCCCCAGATGTGGGGGTCTAGAACTGTTACTCAGATGGGAGGTTTTTGGCAAGATTGTTCAACACTCTGGCAGAGCTTGCCGGACCAGTTGAGTCCAGGCCAAAAAGGGAATTTTTTTGGGATGTTCCTATATTGGTTATTTTAAGGAAGTTGTAATGTGTTTGCTGTCTGGTTATCTGGTTGTTACCTGCATCAGGTCCTGATGCCAGGAGAAAGGCAGGCCTATAAACATTTTAAATTAATAAATATAAAGGCCCTTGGCATATGTCTAGAGCAGGGGTGGGCAATTATTTTTTCCCTGGGGCCGCATAAGAAACAGAAAATATTGTGGAGGGCCGGGCCAAAAGGCAAGGGGGCGAGGCGCTTTTGAAAGCCCCACAGAAGCCAGCAGCCAAGGCAACTGGCTTCTGCGGGGCTTTCAAAGACGCCTCGCTCCCCAGCACGGCAGGGGGGCCAGTCAGGGTCATCCGGCGGGCCGGATGTGGCCCCCGGGCCGTATAATGCCTAGATCTGGTCTAGAGTCATTAATGGCTGGGTTATTATTTCAAATGGCAAGGTTAATCCAGATACTACCGGTAGATACTAGCATAGATTATGCCTAGATGAGCCCCATCTCCAGTTTAGTGTTACCTTACTTACCTCTCATGTATGAAACTATATCAAATCTCTACACTGGTGGAAAGTGCCATCAATTTCTCAACGGTTTATGGCAACCCTGTAGAGTTTTCAAGGCAAGAGATGATTACAGAGTTGGTTTACCATTTCCTGGCTCTGCATGGTGGCCTTGGACTTCCTGGTGGTCTCTCATTCAAGGACTAACCAGGAATGACTCTGCTTAGCTTCTGGGATCTGATGAGATCAGGCTCACCTGGGCCATCCAAGCCAGGGCAAGTTCCATATTGCTTGTTCAAAGTTTCATCAAGTTTCAGCTTACTTACGGCAACCCAGTATGGTTTTCAAGGCAAGAAACTAACAGGCCATTGCCTACCTCTGCATTGCAACCCTGGAATTCCTTGGTGGTCTCCCATCCAAATACTAACCAGGGGAAACCCTGCTTAGCTTCTGGGATTTGACAAGATCAGGCTTGCCTGGGGCATCCAGGTTAGGGCAAGCTCCACATTAGAGATATGCAAGTTATGGCCTTTTTTTCTCCCCTTAATTCTTTTTGTTTGATATTTCTTGAGTCTTTTCATTTTGCCCATTGCTACTGATATTCACGAGTCCTTTACTTCCATTTCGTTATTTTTATGCTGCTATTTTTATGTTGTTTATATGCAATCATCAAACTGAGCATTATTTTTTAGCGGGAAGGGGAATAGTTTGAATTAAGATTTTCTTTGGGGAACATGATAATCAGTTTTGTCGGTAACAATCCCAGCAAATTCCATTAGTACAGCTGGGAGAAAAGGCAACCATGCTTTCATTCCACTTCAGAAACTCTTTTCTTTTTTCCCAATCGAAAAGAGCGTTTTAAAGAGATTTTGTATCATTCCTAGTAGTAATACTTAAAGTAGCTACAATACAGTGCTGCAAATTCACAAAATGTTGCTCAACCGAGCATTTGAAGCAATGATATCAACACTTTTGTTTGCAACATATTTATTTATTTGCATCTCACTTTTCATCCATCGTTAGTTCCCAAAGCAACTTATTAAAATCCAGCACACAGATACAACTTAAAATAGGTTTGGGAAGGGCGAGCAAGGGCACACAGGTCAATCCTTCTGATATTGGCAGTTGGTAACCTAGTCAAGGATCAAGGCTGTTCCCTGAAGACAGAGGAGGCTGAAGGAACCAGAGGAGGCCGACGGAACCAGATCAAACCAGGGCTGAACCAAATGAAATGCCGATCATCTGATCCAAAACATATTTTTTTCTGCCATAAGGATCTTCAACTTGGGTTATAGCCCCAGTTCAGGGGAGAGGGAGGACTTAACCTCTCCTATCTCACTTCTCTTTACCTCGAGTAATCCCTCAGAGCTGTTATTTGCCACAAGAAGAGGAACATGCAGACTGTCCTTTGTGCATCCACGTAGGTCAAATGTGTAGGGATTATAGTGTCAAACTAACCAGCATGGTGTAGTGGTTAAGAACGGGAGACTCCAGTCTGGAGAGCCAGGTTTGATTCTCCACTCCTCCACATTAAGCTTGCTGGGTGACCTTGGGCCATTTACAGATATCTCAGAAATCTCTCAGCTCACATGGCAAACCACCACTGAATGTCTCTTGCCTTGAAGACTCTACAACAGTGGTGGCGAACCTTTGGCACTCCAGATGTTATGGACTACAATTCCCATCAGCCCCTGCCAGCATGGCCAATTGGCCATGCTGGCAGGGGCTGATGGGAATTGTAGTCTATAACATCTGGAGTGCCAAAGGTTCGCCATCATTAGCTCTGGCTATTAGTATCAAAGTAGTCATCTTGCAGAAGTTGATGACTACAGTTCCCATCATCCCCTGCCAGCAATGTGTTGGCATGGGATGATGGGAACTGTAGTCCATAACATCTGGAGGGCCGCGAGCTTGACACCTATGCTCTACAGGATTGCAGCAAGTCAGCTGTGACTTGACAGCACTTTCCACTACCACATGACTAGGAAGATGCAGGTTCCAATCACTTACTCTATCATGAGGTCACTAGATGGCCTTGGGCCAGTCTCTCTCTTTCTCTTTGGCTAATCTCACGATATCGACTCCACGCGGTCAATTAATCACGCGGGATATCATTAATAGTAAATATCAAGGTTTCAGGAAGAAACCTCCCCCCCCCAATGCTCGATCAGCGGTAACATGGATTCATCCTGTTCTGGCTCCTTCATCCCCTTATCGGTTTTTTCAAGAACCTGCATGAAAGTGCACCTTTTTAAAAAACACGCGCCGACTCCAAATCGGTGGCAGGGGGGATCGGGGTTTGAATCCAGAGTTCTTTTTCCCGCCGTAGGGAGTGACGCGGAGCCTTCCAGCCAATCAGAGTGCGGCGGGCTGTGCGCAAAGCGTGCGCAGCCCTTTTTTTGTTTCATGCCGGCAGAGGCTATGTTGAAATGTGGCAGTGTAGAACGTGATTTCTGTGCCAACTGTAAACTAAAATTACCCTTTTGTGCCAGCGCAGCTGCATGGTTAAGAGTACTGCCGCGCACATGAAGCGAAGCAGTTAGCACATAAAACAGCTACCGTCCTATATCTATGCATGCACGTGGTGATATTGCTGCACAAAAATTTTTTTTTAAATTCCCATCCCAACACAGTGCAACAGCCAATCAGGACGAGGAAGAAAGAGCTGATGGAGCAGATCGCCTGCTCCGGGATCAGCAATGATCGCGGTATTGGAGTGCGCTGCACTGTTTGAAAGCGTGATAATTCGCAAGTAAGTGGGGGAGCATCTTTTTGAAACCTGGTTGTATCTAGATTTAATTTCTCCAGTGGGGGAAATGGCCTACCTCACAGGATTTTTGTGAGAATAAAATAGGAGAAAAGATGACATATGCTGCCCTGAGCTCTATAGATGAAGGATATGATTTAAAAACTGAAATAATAAAAAAAGCAACATAAAGGCTGCTTGTTATCAAGAAAATAGCACAAAGAAGTTAAACTGTCTCCCTGCCAAGTTGTAGTTCTATTTAAGGCCTCCTGTGGTCAGGGGAAGATGTGATAGAAGGTATAGCCATTGATCTTTGAATTTATCATTTGGTTTGATCTTCAAGAATTGGCTGTAATTAAAATGCAATCTCCCTAGGAAGGTGTGCCTGATCCTTTCACTGTCAATCTTTAGGAGTCACTTGAAGATGGTTTTACTGAGGATCACATTGGGTTAAGTTTACTAGCAGTCTGAATTGTAATTTTAAATTTAGATTTTTATACATTTGGTGTATTTTATTCTATGCATTTTGTTTATGTTGTCAGCTGCCTTGAGGTCCATAAAGAAGAAAGGCAGTTAATAGATGCTTTAAATAATTTAGAAAAAGAAGAGTTTGGATTTGTACCCCTCTTTCTCACCTGTAAGGAGATTCAAAGGGGCTTACAAACTACTTTCCCTTCCTCTCCCCACAACAGACACCTTGCCAGAAAGGTGGGGCCAGTGGCTTATTTACCCAGGGACGAGGGGTACCCCCTGTCGCAGGGCGCCATTAACCTAGTCATGTGGGGGGTGCAAAATCGACCACCCACGTGACCAGGAAGAAGATGGCAAGGCAACAGGAAGCCCTGCTGCCTCGTCTTCGGGTGCCCTCGACCCAGGCCATGTCGTCATCAACATGGGCAGAGTAGAGGGCACGCCCTCTGCTGCCCCCCCCCTTGTTCCCAGGGAGCCAGCAGCCAGCAGTCTCTTCTGCCCTCCCCTCCGGGGAGGCAGAAAATGACTGCTGTCTATCAGCCTCTGGCACTTGCTTTTATAGCACTGAGGCTGGGGGCATGGCTTAGGGGGGCATGGCCATGTCCCCAGGGTGACGTGGGGTGTGCCCACGCCCCCTAAGCCCCACCCTGATAGACTTCTGTCTCTTCTGCCTCCCTGGAGGTGAGGGCAGAAGGGACTGCGGGTTCCCTGGGAGTTGGGAGCAAAGAGGGGATAGCGGTAGGGGGGTTGGAACCCTGCCCTGGGGGACGCCTGTGGGTGGGGCTGAGAGAGTTGTGAAGTTCTAAACAACTGTGACTAGCCCAAGGTCACCAAACAGGAATGTATGAGTAAGGAAACAAATCTGTTTCACCAGATAAGAGCCCACCACTCATATGGAGGAGTGGGGAATCAAACCCAGTTCTCTGGATCAGAGTCCACCTGCTCTTAACCACTAAACCATGCTGGCTCTCAATATTGCCCCGTAAAATAAGTAAATACTGACACATCATTCTGTTAACCTGGCAATTGTTGTCTCAAACTTGGATATTTCAGATCCCAGTAGAAATGAATCTCTGCTCCAGACAATTTTAAATGATTAATTTTGGTGGCCCAGATAAGTTTTCTTTTGAGTAGATTTCTAACATCACCTTGATTTCCAGAGGGCTGTTAAGTTTATTGTTGTAGGTAAACTAGCACCAGGTCAAATCACAGTAGGCCTTTTCTTCTACAGAAAGTTACCTTGGGTGAGAACCATAAAGGTTACTTGAAAGTGGATGTGTTATCGTATAGCCCAAGTCTTTGCCAGGAGATACAGCTGAATAAATGGGAAATGGGAGAAATGGAATGGCAAGAAAGTCATCAAGACAGGTGGGGTTCTTTGCACACACTAATAATCACAGTGGTGCCTGTGGTGGCATCCCATAACCTTAGGCCATCCTGTAGTAAATGCACTATTTGGTGTTCCTCTGCACCCCTTTTAACTCCCATTTCAGACAGATCACATACTTTATGGCTCCCTCTGATAATGAAGTATGCACGCTGATTTTAACTAGCAAGTCTTAGATTATATGCAATTTGCTTATCAATGAAGACACCTTCTAACTAGGACGGCACTGTAGCATATTTCAGTGGCTTGGCTCTTGCATACAAATGAACTTTCCGGCAGATAAAGCTCCTGAATTTTTGCCTTTCCCTCACCCCCTGCTGGCTTTGGAGTGTGAGTAGTTTTTTTTTCCTTCTTCTGGTGCTTTTTTTTTAAATACTGTTACCTGCAATTTACAGCCCACAAAACTGCCATCAAAACTCTCTAGCTCAGAGCAACCTCTGTGTATTCTTTTATTGTGTTTGAATCACAGAGCCATCATCTTCAGCACGAACAGCTGGCTTTTTTCTTCACAGAATTCTACAAGCAAAAGGAGGACATTCAACTAACACCCAAAGTAGTAATAGAAGAGGAGGAGGAAGAGTTGGAGTTTGAATTTAGACCCCTCTTTTCTCAACCATAAGGAGTCTCAAAGTGGTTTACTGACTCCTTCCCTTCCTCTCCCCATAATAGATACCAAGTGAGATAGGTGAGGCTGAGAGAATTCTGAGAGAACTAGCCCAAGGTCACCCAGCAGGGAAATAAATCCAGTTCACAAGATTAGAATCTGCCTCTCATGAGGAGGAATGGGTCCACAGCATGGTGCAGTGGTTAAGAGAAGGTGGATTTTAATCTGGAGAACAGGGTTTGATTCCCCACTCCTCCACCTGAGTGGCAGAGGCTTATCTGGTGAACCAGATGTGTTTCTGCACTCCTACATTCTTGCTGGGTAATGTTGGGCTAGTCAAAGTTCTTTGGAACTCTCTCAGCCCCACCTACCTCCCAAGGTGTCTGTTGTGGGGAGAGGAAGGGAAAGTAATTTGTAAGCCCCCTTGAGACCCTTACAGGAGAGAAAGGTGGGGTATAAATCCAAACTCTTCTTCTTCTTAATCATTACACCACAATGACTCTCTGTCTGATGATTTCTGTCTTCTGATACCATTTCACAACAGCTTCTAGACAACCACGGTACAATGACACAATGGACATATAAACACCATATGATATTATAAATCTACATGTCTATATTCTTCTAGCTACCACTCAGAGCACATGGCATGATCCATGGGCGATTCCGCACACGAGTAAAATAGGTTCGACCCAGTTTTCTTGAGAAGGGAGTATTGGTAACCTGGTGGGCCCAGCCGTTCACTGTTGTTCCCCACTGCAACCAGCTTGATCCCAGCTCAGAGTGGCGGAATCATCCTGTGCCTCTTAAGCTCCGTCTAAATTGGCTACAATTGTTCTCTACGGCCATGTTCTGTCTACCCCCACACATTATTATAATAATAAGCCTTTATTTGGCATAACAATAATCATAACACAATAAAAACCTGAGATAAAAGGTATACAAATCCAAAGGTTTAGGATAAAATATAAATTATTGATTGTGCATCACCTCAGTAGTGTGAAACCAATTCACAAGTTTCATTGTCAAATTGTCAGAAGGAAAGGGAAGTCTACCTGATTCTCCCATTTCACTAGGTATCCTAGAAAGAATGTGGAATATTTTGATCTGATATTAGCAGATTTAGGGCAGCAAAGCAGTTGAGTAATGCCAATGTTTCAATTTGTTGTTGTTCACCACAGAGCATAGATCATTTTGAAGCTGTTCAAAGGAAGAGACCAGTAACATTTTATCATCCATCTCCATCATTAGATGATTCCAAATGGCCTCCTATTTACAACTCAGGAAATCATGGATCTAATAACTGAATTTGAAACCCCGTAAAGCCTCTGGCCCAAGATATAATTTCCCCAGAGATACTGAAGTCATATATAGAGTGGTAGGCTTGCAGTAATCTATTCACCCAATCAATGACTCAGGCCTCATTCCTAAGCCTTGGCTATCTGCAGTCATTGTACCTATTTATAAAAAGGTGACCCATCGGATCCTGCCAACCTTCCTTAGTGGATTTGACATCAGTCATTGGGAAAATATACAAGACACTTCTACCCAAACTACAGAGCCTGGACGATTCATCAGAACATCATTGGCCCAGAGCAAATAGGCTTCACGAGGGGAATCACGTTAGACCATGCTATGCTTCTTATGCATTTGGTTAATAAATACTCCAAAAGTCAAAGCAAACTTTATGCCTTCATTGATTTGAAGGCAGCTTTTGACCTGATCTCTAGAGAGCGTCTTTGGAATAAAAT
The DNA here is from genome assembly GCF_021028975.2 of Sphaerodactylus townsendi. Lineage (NCBI taxonomy): Eukaryota > Metazoa > Chordata > Lepidosauria > Squamata > Sphaerodactylidae > Sphaerodactylus > Sphaerodactylus townsendi. The sequence continues at coordinate 168,297,420 of NC_059425.1, read as the reverse complement.
TGGCTATACAAGGAATAGACAATAAACTTCTTTTCTAATCCAGGCAACTTTTATACCAACACAAACTGCAGAGTTAAAGTGCTCAGTAGAGGAGTCTCATGACTGATTCATTTCTACCTTTAAGGTGTGGGAGGCAAGGCTGTGTGTTAGCACCAACCCTTTTCAATTTATTTTGAGTGACCTTCCATCAGCCTTATTGGAAATTAATAACCATGCCCTAAATTAGGCTCAAGGCATATTCAATGCTTCTATATGCTGATGATGCCATCCTTCTATCCTGCAGCTCAAAGTTGGACTTAGTTGACTAACTGGTGAATGTGGGCAGTGTGCTGTACAGATATAGGACTAGTCATCAGTTATCAAAGACCAAGATTTTGATCTTTGCTTGACAATACAAAAAAAAACATAACTGGAAGTGATTAATAGAAGTGCCAGTGGAGCAGGTTAACCAATACAAATATCTTGGAATTACATTTTCTTATAACCCTCTCCTGGATTTACAAAAAAAAAAAGCTGCTGGCTTGCAGCTGCTGCCATCAGTTATTCTGCCATTTACCTTCATTTTATGGAAAAGGGCCACTCCCTTGTCCCAGCAGCACTAAAATCTTTAACTCCTAAGATAGAAGCGCAGTTACTTTATGGAGTACCTATCTGGCTCCAAACGGTTGACGACTCCTTGGTCTGTCCAATCAAAATTTTCCGTAAAATTATGGGCCTGCCAAATTATTGTACCGTATGCGGCCCCTCTGTTTTAGAACTAGGCCCAAAAATTCATTTAGTTTATAGAGGCTTGGTTGAGAGCTTTAAATTTTGGCTGCATACCATTTCTCGCAGTGAGCACTCCTTTAGTTACTTTGTCTGATACTCCAGAGGCTAATCCATGGTTCTCTCTGATCGAAAGAAAGATTGAATCACTTGGTATATCTCTGGGCTGCTTTTCCAGCTATCTAGTTCAGAATCCACAGCATTAAAACAAAATTGTTGGAAAGTGAATGGATTAATTTATTTAGGTATTAAAAAAACTGCCACAGGAAATGGGGGGGGGGGGGGCCGGTGGTGGTTTTTTTGGATTACCGCTACATTGGTATGTGGAAATTGTGCACCGCTTGTATGACCAGCCATTCGCTTTGAACTCAAGAAAAAGAGGGGGGGGGAAATTAAACGCTACATTTTTGCCATGGCGGTTCCTTCCAGAAAAGCTGTATGCATGCCCCAAAAACACTCAGCTGCTTGATTGGCTGGAATGGGGGGGACCTCCTGGCACCAGAGATTCCGTGACTTTACTGGAATCGGGGCTGAGGAGTTAGAAAGCATGGTTCCCTAAGAAAAGTAGTAGTAGTTCCTAACTGGAGTCGGAAATTTGACCGTTAAATGGGGAACAAAGACTGAGTACATAGAAACCATCGCCGATCAGTCAGTGTTTGTGCTTGGAGCACTTTAGATCGAACGCAGCTCAAGAAGCTTAAGGTTGATAACGCAAGTGCAGAATTGACCCATGTCTACAGCCGTGACCCAGGATACAACATGATGAACATTAACAACTTTGCAGGGGCAAAGCATTGCATACATTTGAAATCTTCCTGATTTGAAACAATGCACAGTTTGCTTGTGACAACTGAGAGCAGACATGATCTAAATAAGCCAGTATGTTTTGAGATTGCATCCACATTAGCTACTTGGACAACCACTAAGCTGATCAACTTTCACTGTACAGATGCAAAAGGATTAGGGAGAGAGCTCAATTGAAACCGTGAGCAAAGCATCCATGTGTGGTCATGTGGCATGCATGATTTGAGAGGAAATGGGCATCATCAGCACAGTACATTTGATTTTGAACATCAGTTCTCAAAAAGGTGAATCATCTCTAACTCTGAGCTTCCATCTGCAAATGGTATTTTGTGAGCCAGGTTTTTGCCAAGATAAAAGCAAGCTGCTTTGGGCCATAGCTTTGTTCTACATTCCCACATAGTCTGGTTTCCTTGATGTGAAGAGGAGGCTGAGAACACATTACAATAGAACTATTGGTAATCTTAGAGAGCACCAAGAGGAGGAGGAGGAAGAAGAAGAGGAGGAGGAGGAGGAGGAGTTTGGATTTATATCCCCCCCTTTCTCTCCTGCAGGAGACTCAAAGGGGCTTATAATCTCCTTGCCCTTCCCCCCTCACAACAAACACCCTGTGAGGTAGGTGGGGCTGAGAGAGCTCTGAGAAGCTGTGACTAGCCCAAGGTCACCCAGCTGGCATGTGTGGAAGTGTACAGGCTAATCCTGAATGCCCCAGATAAGCCTCTCCACAGCTCAGGGCAGCAGAAGCAGGGGGAGATCCAAACCCAGGTTTCCTCCAGATTAGATACACGAGCTCTTAACCTCCTACACCACTGCTGCTCCTCATGGGAAACTTGGGAAACATCCCAGTGATCATGACTGTCTTGTATATGGATGTGAATTTGGATCATGAAATGTTTGGAACTGATTGAATAAATACCTCAAATATTAAAATCTTTATATCTAAAGTTCCCCCATGGTTCGAAGCAAGGGGGAACTACCCTAAAATGGAACCTGGGGACCAGCTTAACCCAGCCTCACCTTTTGCTCTATATGGCGTGACACCTCCTGGGCAGGTCACATTGGGGACATGTTGCTAACTACCTCCTGCAACATACTCCACCCCCTGACAGAGACAGAGGCCAAGCAGGGTGGAGTGTGCGGGGGTGGTTCAGTTGGTAGCTGCTGTGAGCCTAGGCATGCCCCCACCTCCTGCACACACTGCCTCTTTAAAACAAAAATCCTGTCAGGAAAAAAAATATGTCTGCTGCCACCATTTTGTGAGGGAAAAATGGAACTCTTTTATAAGCGAGGTTTATAACAGTAAACCAAAATTAGAATTTATTTACAGGCTGATTTCTTCTCAGTTAGATGTTACGGAGAGGTTTTAAAGCATTTCTTGTTCTTTTAGGAAGATTTTACTTAGATGTTACTAAATACAATGCAGTTTCACTTAAATGGCTTGTTGGTTTCCAGTTACAGCTTCATACCCACACAGGTGTCTCTTTTAAGGGTAAACCTTCCTTCATGCTCCTGAACACTCTCCCAAAACAACCACCCTTTAACCTGTTGCCTCTTTCACACTGGTTTGGGACAGAGTAAGCTCTGGGGTTTCTCTAAACCCACTCTTAACTCTGCCAGTTAAGCTATCACACCCTCATGAACCCTCTGGTCCAGTATCTAGATGTGATCTCCTAATGAGACAATAGCCAAGCCCTCTGTGTGATTTTAGGAGTATCCCCATGAAATAAGTTTCCCTCTTGTCTTCCACCAACACCAGGCCTCCTAGCCTCTGCTGAAAACAAGAATCTGTGCTCTCAGTCTCTGAGATTTCTTAGAGAACACTGGCCACCTAGCCGTTCTCCCTGTCTCTCTGTCTCTCTCTGCCACTAGACCAGGGGTAGGGAACCTGCGGCTCTCCAGATGTTCAGGAACTACAATTCCCATCAGCCCCTACCAGCATGGCCAATTGGCCATGCTGACAGAGGCTGATGGGAATTGTAGTTCCTGAACATCTGGAGAGCCGCAGGTTCCCTACCCCTGCACTAGACACTATCTCTTGACTGGATCTGAGGACTGACACGATCTGTGTCACACACTCTCTGTGACAGGCTCAATCTCTGTGCCACACAATCTCCCAGTCCATCAACAATCTCCCAATCTTCTTTCTGACAGGCTCTCTCTGCTTTTATATGAGGCAAGCACACCCTCTCTGTAGCTCCTGGCTACTGCATCTCAGCGGGCCAATCAGGTGAAGCTTTGGTTAACTCTTTGATGTTTCTGCTCTGACTGAACTGCACCTTTTAAAATTAACCATTTTAAACCCTAATCCGTCACACACACACACCCTTGGAACTGCACCCTGTTCAAACTGCATGTGGAGTTTGGGAGAAGGGGTTTGGTTGAACTCTGAGCTGGCCAGTGAAGGCTCACCATGCCCCAAACTCCAAGTTATGTTCAGAGCAGTGCAAGCCTGTTTGATGCTGGGCTCAGCTTGCCTGGGTCCAGCTTTAAGCTGCAAGCTTTGAGCATCAGGTGGAGCTTGGAGGCCAGAGCCAACAATATAAAGCTGGACCCAATCAGCCGAACTGCTCAACTTAATTTTGGGCTCAGTGTAGCTTAGGTCAAGCTCAAAGCCTGCAGTTTGAAGCTGGTCCGAGCCAAGCTAAGTTCAGCATCTGACAGATCTGCCTCACTATGAACTCCACATGGATTTGGGGGCAGGTGAGCCCACGCTTGCTGGCTCATCATTCAGCTGTGCCCTTGCTCCTAAACTCCACATGGATTTCAGACGGGAGTGCAGTTGCAACGAAGATTTTGAGCAAGGGTGTAGTTGGAAGGCAGCTCGGCAATGCTCCCACCCAGTGACGTGCCCAAGTGGCACCTGGGGTTCCAGCTCCCTTTCACCCACCTCATTACACTACTAGTTCAAAGAGACCTACAACATATAACTGAAAAATCAAATGACTAGAAAACCCCCAATCAACACCTCCACCAAATAAAACCCATTCCGAATATTTCTAAATCCAAATTGCACCGTTCCTTTTAAAAAGAAAAAAATATATATTTCAGTACATGAAGTAAACATAGGCATATTAGGAGGGGTAGTTAATACCCCAGAAGACAGAGTCAGAATTCAAAATGACCTGGACAGATTAGAGAACTGGGACAAAACAAACAGAATGAATTTCAACAGAGATAAATGTAAGATACTACACTTGGGCAGAAAAAATGAAATGCACAGATACAGGATGGGTGACACCTGGCTAGGAGGCCTTGTGTTGGTGGAAGACAAGAGAGAAACTTATTTCACAGGGTCACTTCTAAGACCAAGCATGACACGAATGGTGGTGAATGCAGGGAGCTAAGTGTCCCCTCGCTAGTATTGCCATGGTTTTTGTTACCCAGATTACTTTGCTTTGTCAAATAATTGACAGTGGTCGATTCCGCACTTGCGTTATAGACCTAAGTTCGAGCTGCGTTCGACCTAAGTGCTCTGCACAACCACATGGTTTTGTACCAGCTTCGCCCCGTGTAACAGTCAAATTTCCGACTCCAGTTGGAAACTACTATTTTTTCAGGGAACCACACTCGAACTCAGCTCGATTCCAGTAAAGTACGGAATCTCTGGTGCCAGGAGTCCCCCATTCAGCCAATCACAGCTGAGTGTTTCGGGCATGCGTACAGCTGGCCAATCAAAAAACGCCACCTTCATCCCTCCATTCCTGTGGCAGTTTTTTAAATAACGTGTGTCAATGGGGGATAGACGGAACATGGCCGTAAAACAGTAGCCAATCGGAACGGAGCAGTGAAGAGGCACAGGATGATTCCACCCTCCAAGCTGGGATCAAGCTGGTTGCAGAGGGGAACAACAATAGCTTCGAAATAGGTTAGTACCCTTCTCAGGGAATTGGGTCGAACCTATTTTACTCGTGTGCGGAATCGCCCAGTGTGATCTTAAGCAGTTAAGACCTTCAGAGTCAACAGACTTGGAACAGTATGTAACTCTGCATGGGACTGCAATATTCACCACTACGGAGCCTAAGAAAATTATGAGATCTTTGAAAGCTGGGCCACACTCTCAAACCTGTTAATGTAATCTAATTCAAAAAGTTCCCATTGGAATTTCCCTTTTTTTCAAAGCTGGTACCATTTGTTGTTGGTTGTATACCCCTTAAACAACACTCCCAACACTCCCAAGCACCAGTACCAGTAACTGTGTTTTTTTTTAGTGTGCATGTAGGCTGCAACAAAGGCATGACAGATGGCAAGGATCCCTCTGGGAAAATGAGCTCAGCCACCTTGTTATCCTCACCTGCATGCTGTTTTGTCTGAAGTTGCACATGAGGAGATCCGCCCTTCCCTCTCCATTTGATATCAATCATGGCTAATTGAATAGCATGCTCATGTACAAGAGATTCCAGCTTTCTCCAGCAAACTCGAAAGCCATTGCTAATTTTCTTCATAATTTGCTTGTCAATTGAAGAGATTTTAAATTAAACTGCACAAATTGTTACCATATTGCTCCTTTCTGCAGAATGCACACTGCATGGCCTGCAGGAGCTATGAAGCATGCCATATAACTCCATAGCTCATGGCTGGATGCATTATTCTTATCTCAGTGGTAGTAACCAAGAATGAAATTCTGGCTCTGCGAACATAATTGAGGCTACTTTTCAAATGGCTCCCATAAAGCAGGATTGTAGATGGGCAGTATATAAGCAAAATGAATCTGAATCATGGGGTGTTGGGCCAATTCACCTCCCCATATTAGACTTCTGTTTATTAACCATTCGTAGAAGCTGAAGTACATTCATCTTCTGAAAAAAGAAAAGAAAAGCATGCCATTAGCTTTTGGAACTAGACTGGTCAGCTCTCACACATTTCTTCACAACAAATTACTCATCAGGGAATTAACCTCGTTTGAATTCCTCTAGTACATAACAAACAGCTCTCAGTGTGTCTTTTATGTAGCAAAACAAACACTGCAAAATCTCACACATAAAGCTGCTTAAAAAGAATGAAAGGGAAAGAGATTATAAGAAGTCAATACCATCTTTCCAGTTTACAGACAGACCTCCTGTTTCGGAAAAGCTATTTCTGTGGGTAATTCTTTATTCCATCCTTCATCCAAGAAGTTCGTGGCAACAAATATGGGTCTCCCTTCCTCTGTTTTGCTCTTACAACAACCTTGTGAGGTGGGTTAGACCAAGAGAGTGTCACTGAACCAATGTCACCCAGCACGTTTTTTGCTAAGAATGGGAACTTGAACCCGAGTCTTCCAGATCCTAAGTGTAACCAGTACATCACACTACCTCTTAAAGCAAATCTAGTTAGGGCCAAAGCACAGAATACTGGGGAAGTATTAAAACTCTTCGCTTTATTGGTTACTTCATCAGTGTAGGGGGGGAAAGTGTGATTTTTTAGTGGTTTAACTGGCACATATTCAAAAGAATTGAATATAATTGGAATTGGAATTGGAATAGGCTCCGCATTGTTATTGTGTCATTGATAGCGGCGTGTGCGTTAATGTAACCTCAGCTTGTATGGGTTCTGTGTAGGAGGCCAGGAACTTGGAATGAGTTTGCAACAACAAATTTTAAAAACAAAATGGTTTACTTTCTTAACATATAACATCAACATTTAACATCACACTTCAAGGTCCTGTTCAGGTTGCATTTTCAAGTCCTTATATTTACAGTCTTCTGATATTGCCAAGTCCAATTCTTCCTGCAAGTGGGTTGGCTCCTGAAGACTCCAAGGGCATGGTGAACAGGATTCAACATGATGAAGGTTTCCAGGAGAACTCTCACCCATTACAAACACATAAAAAACCCTGAAACAATAAACTCCAACATTTACAACATAGCAAAAATAAACAACTACCTTCCCAGTAGTTCCCAACAATATTGCAGTTTACCTTAACAAGGTGTTAAGGGCTTATACAACCAAGGTCCGAGTCTGGTAGTCTTGTCTCCAAACTATGAGCTCTGCAGCCTTCTGCTGCTTTGAGTCTCCACCCCTTTCTGGGTCAACCCATTCTGAGCATGGGGGTTACACGTGCACGCACCATCAAGTTGCAGTAACTTATGATGACCACCTTGGTTTTTTTTAAGGCAAGAGACATTCTGAGATGAGTTCATTAAGAAATACACACATTTCTGTAGCATACTCACATTAGGCCTTACAGTGGCCCTGTTTGCACTCAAATATACTAGTTTCACAACATAGCCCTGTTGGCCTGCAGAAAAACTAAGAAGATTTGTGTCCAGTAGTGTCCAGTAGTGTCCAGTAGACCAAGAGTTTCAGGGTATAAGCTTTTGTAAATCAAGGCTCCCTTTGTCAGATATGAGTAGAAATAAATATCTCATTTATTCTAGTTAGAAGATGGGAGAGATGTTGTAAAGGCCGTAAAGGAACTCTGCATATTGTAATCAACTTGATTAGCGCAGAAGGAACACGTGTTGGATGCAGAAAATTACGTCTGTCATGAGATAAGAATCCTATATCCCTTTTCAGCCTTGGTGGAAAGGTCCATTGTTCTGAACTTGAGCCATGAACTCAAGTTCAACAGTGTCACGTTGTGACTTCCCCTTGAAGTTCCTTTGTTTGAGGACTTCCACTCTTAGGTCAGCCATAGAATGACAAGAAGAGTAAAATGTTCTCACCAGTTTTTGAGTGTTGTGGTTTGGGCAGTGACCAATTGGGGGGGGGGCTCTTTCTGAAGCCGGCATAGCCCTGCACCATCATCGGTGTCCACCCTGCCATTGCAAAGAGCAAATGAACCAGTGGAGAGGTAACTTACCTGGGCAGCCATATGTCACACAGCTGCACGTCACCTGACCCAGAAGCTGCCTGCCACTTGTCCCTAGGCCTGCCAATGCAAAAAGCTGTGTCAGCCACAGCCATTCCAGGAGTGGGCCAGGGTGGAACTGACCTTAGTCAGCTTCCACTGCCCACCCAGCCCCCATGGGCCTGTGGAGCGAATGCTGGAGATATGCCATGTTTTTTTGTGGTGTATCTATTATCCCTATGGGGGATTTTTGGAAGGGTTTTCTTCTTTTCTGTTTTTGGCCTTCCTGCTCTGTGCGAAAGCCCTTTGGAGGGTCAGAGTAGTATAAGGTGACCAGATGGTCTCCTTTGTGAACCGAGACGGGGGTAGGTGGCCGTGCGCGCATGCACACGCAGCCGCAGGAGCGCACGGCAAGCCCCAGAAGGCCGATACTCCAGGCGTCGATAGCGCCACGTGTGAGAGGCTGCCGCACTGCCTTGCGCCCCAGAAGGCAGTGCGGCAGCCTCCCAAAAATCGGGACAATTGAAATAACCCACGGGACGTGGGGCAAATTGTTTGAAGGTGGGACTGTCCCGCCAAAAGCGGGACGTCTGGTCAGCCTGGAGTAGTACCAGAGTAGTACCTGTTAATGTCAGATTTATGTTCATTTATTCTTTTGCATAGAGTCCAACCTGTTTGTCCGATGTAAAGAGTGCTCACCATTTGATGGCATATATAATGCTGGAAGAGAAACAAGTGAATGAGATGGTATGCCAGGTGTTGTTTGGTCTCATTATTGTGTTGTGAGAATAGCTATGGGGACAGAGCTAGCATTCTTGATTTGTTGCAGGCCCTGGTCCCAGAGTCCGTGTCCATGTCTGGAATGATATAGCTGTGGGCAAGAAATTGTTCAAAATTAGGTGGCTGTCTTTGAGCAAGAAAAGATTTGCCTCTCAATGTCTGTGGGAGAGGGGAATCATTGTAGGTTGCCAATGATTGAACCTGTTTGAGTTGTATATGTTCACCAGTGGTGTTCTATTGTTGTTTTGTTTGGGCCTTACTTGTAGCAGGTTAACACTTGACATCATTCTGGCTTTGTTGATCTGTTGCCACACTACATCAGGTGGGTACTGTAATTCCAAGAATATCTGATGTAAGTCCTGCAGGTGGGAGTCTGTGTCTGACGGATTGGAGCAGACTGCACTGTAGAATAGAGTTTTTCTATAAGAACATAAGAACAAGCCAGCTGGATCAGACCAGAGTCCATCTAGTCCAGCTCTGTGCTACTCGCAGTGGCCCACCAGGTGCTTTTGGGAGCTCACATGCAGGATGTGAAAGCAATGGCCTTCTGCGGCTGTTGCTCCCGATCACCTGGTCGGGAGCAACTATGGGTTGCTTGATGGTTTCAGATGGTGACTGGAGGCATGTAGTTATGGTCGACCATCAGTAGGTTTCCATTATAAGGTGGTTTTTATGCTTCCATTATGTATCTGTATGGTGATGTCTAGATAGTGTATCTCTTGAGTGGATCAGTTCATGGTCAGGTTGATGGTGGAGTGGATGTTGCTGAAGGCCTGGTGAAATTTCTCCAGTGCTTCTTTCCCATGAATCTAAATGATGAATGTGTCATCAATAAATCTCAGACACAAGAGGGAGGTTAATGGATTGGGGCTGAGGAAGTGCTGTTCAAGGTTTGCCATGTAAATATTGGCATGTTGTGGTGACATAGCATGCCCATGTCTGTGATATTCATCTGAAGGATTAAATCTTCACTAAATGTGAAGTAGTTGTGGGTAAGGACAAACTGACAGAGCTCAGCAGGGATGTCAACCAAGTATTGCCAGAGAGGATGTTCCAAATAGCTTATAATACATCTTTGTGGGGGATCTTGTACAGAGACTCAACATCCATGGTGGCCAAAATAGTATATCCTAGAAGATAGTTAACAAATTGTACGGGAAGTCAATGGTGTCTCACACATAACTGGGAATTTTTACAGCATAGGGTCTGAGAACAGCATCTATGTATCCATGTATCCAGACACCCCTACAGTACATAACAAATATTAGCACTGAGCTGGAACCCACAGCTTCCTTAGGCCGTTTCTGCATGGCATCGACGGGGGTTGGGTCGGCGCATCCCACGCCGACCCAACCCCCCTGGGACCGTTCGCATGAACGGTCCCAGAAACATCTGGACAATGGCGCCACGGAGCGCCGTTGCCTGGCCGAACCAGTGTGTCTCTGGCCATCCGGCACGTCGCCTAGGCCTGTAGTCACGCCCCCCCGGGCCTGCATGACTGCTCCACCGTCGCAGGGCAGGGGGGCGTGTCCCCAGGCCTCGGCGACGCGCTGGACAGCCGGAGACAAGGTAAGTGCAGGGTGGGAGGGGGGCGCCTTGGAGCCGCTGCCATTCGCGCGGCAGCGGCTCCAAGCCGCCGTTTTCCGAAAAAACCTCAGGCTCCTCGAAGCGAGGTGGTCCAGGAAAACGAAGCAGCTTTCTGCGCCTTGATACGGGGCACGAGAGGTGGCACGTAAGAACATAAGAACAAGCCAGCTGGATCAGACCAGAGTCCATCTAGTCCAGCTCTGCTGCTACTCGCAGTGGCCCACCAGGTGCCTTTGGGAGTTCACATGTAGGATGTGAAAGCAATGGCCTTCTCGGCAATTGCTCGAGGCACCTGGACTGTTAAGGCATTTACGTCTCAGATCAAGAGGGATCAAGATTGGTATGCATAAATTGACTTCTCCTCCATATAGAAATCTGTCCAAGCCCTTTTAAGCTATGGGTTAGTGGCCATCACCACACTCCTGTGCTTTGTATTCAAACACCAATCACTGCGTTAATTGAAGAAGTGTTCCTTTTATTAGTTCTAATTCTTCCCCAGCATTTTCAATGAATGCCCCTGGTTCCTGAGTATTGTGAGAAAGGAAAAAATTTCTCTCTGTCAGCATTTTCTACCCCATGCATGATTTTATAGACTTCAATCCATATCCCCCTCAGACCTCTCGACTAAAGAGTCCCCAGCCTTACAGCCTTTCCTCATAAGGAAGGTGCTCCAGTCCCTCAATCATCCTCGTTGCCCTTCTCTGCACTTTTTCCTGTCTCTTCAATATCCTTTTTTGAGATGTGGTGACCAGAACTGAACACAGTACTCCAATTGGTTAATTAGCACTGGCTTTATATAGGAGCATGACAATCTTTGCAGTTTATTATCAATTCCTTTCCTGATTATCCCAGCATAAGTTTGCCTTTTCACAGCTGCCATACATTGAGTTGACATTCCATGGAATATATCAGGTAGGGCGAATCCCTTTCCTGGTCTGTGACTGATAGCATGACCCCGTGGCGTGTATGTGAAGTTTGGATTTTTTTGCCCTATGTGCATCACTTTCATTTTGCTACATTGAACTGCATTTGCCATTTCTTGGCCACTCACCCTAATTTATCAGGTCGCTTGGAGCTCCCTCGCAATCCTTGGATTTCTCACCACCCCTACATAGTGGTATCATCTGCAAACTTGGCCACCCGCGCTTCTACCCACCCCTCGCCCCAGTCATTTGAATGGGACTAAAGAAGCACTGGATCCCAATACAGATCCTTGGGGGACACCACTCACATCTCTGTTGTGAGAATTTCCGTTTACACCTCTTTGCTTCTGTTTCTCAACCGGTTTTAAATCCATAGGAGGACTTCCCCTCTTATGCTTCCATTGCTGAGTTTTCTCAATGATACTCTGGTGGGAACTTTGTCAAAGCCTTTTGGAAATCAAGTAGACAATGTGTCCTGGTTCCCCTTATCCACATGCCTATTTACATCCTCCAAAGAACTCTGTTAAGTTTAGCCAAGACAGGATTTTGCCTCTGCAAAGCCATGCTGACTCTTTCTCAGCAGGTGCGCTGCATGTTTATAATTTTATCTTTAATGACAGATTCTACTTACTAATTTACCAGGAACAGATGTCAAGCTGACTGGCCTGTAATTTCCGGGTCCCCCTAGATCGCTTTCTTAAAGATTGGTGTGACAGTGGCCATCTTCAGTCTTCAGGGATGGAGCCTGATTTCAGGATAAGTGCATATTAAAGTGAGAACATCAACATTTCATGCTTAGGCTCTTTAAGAACTCTTAGGTGAATGCAATCTGGGCCAGGGATTTGGTAGCATTTTAGTTTATCAATGGCTGCCAGAACTTCTTCCTTGTCTACCACTATCTTCGTTAGTTCACGGATTAAGCCTCCTAGAAGCTTGGTTCAGGTGCAGAATTTTCCTCCACCTCCTCTTGAGTGAAAGACAGATGCAAAGAGATTCATTCAGCTTTTCTGCAATCTCCCACCATCTTTTACTTTACCTTTGTTCCTTTGTCATCCTAACTTGGACCTACCTTCCCTTGCTGGCTTCCTGCTTTTGTTATGTACTTGAAGAACGCTGTTTGTTGCTGGTTTTGATGTTCACAGCCATCGTTCTCATAATCCTTTTTGCCTCCCTTACAGCTAACTTGCTTCTCTTTGCCACCATTTGTGTTCTCTGGTATTCTTTATCCAGGTTAAGTTGGACTTCCATTTCTAAAAGACATCTTTTTCCCTAATAATTTCCTCAAGCGTCCCTTGTTAACATGGTAAACTCTTTTTTGGACTGAAATGCCTTTCCTAACCATATGGAACACATTCAGATTGGCTTTTAAGACTGTGTTTTAAATAACCTCCAAGCATCTTGGACATTTTGACTCTCTTGATTTTTCCTTTCAGCTTCCCTGCGCACTATCCCCTCATCTTTGAGAAATTTCCCTTTCCTGAAGGGTATTAAGCTACATTATTAAGTTTAGCTTCGGCTTGTTAGCATGCAGAGATACTGAATCTGAAAGCATTGTAGTGCAGCTGTTCCCTATGAAGTCAACAACACTGACTTCCCCGCACCAGGTCCTGGGTCCCACATAGAATTAGATCTAGGATCACATCTCCCTAGTTGGTTCTACGACCATCTGCTCTAAGCCACAGTCATTTAGCATATCAGGAATGTTCTCTCCTTACTACTTATGACCCTGAACATGCATTTTCCCATTTTATATAGGGATAGTTAAAATCGCCCATTACCCGCGACATTTTTGCTTTGTTGGCCTCTCTAATTTCTTTTCATCTCAGAATCCTCTTGTGCTTTGGTCAGGGGCGATAATACTCTAATGTTAAACTATGGCTTCACCTGGTATTGAGATATCCACAGTGCTTCTGTAGAGGAATCAGCTCCCCTGCATTGTCTATTTTATGTGACACTGCTCTCTCTTTGATGTGAGGCCACCCCACCCCTATCACGCCTGTCCTATCCTTCCTGTAGAGGCCTGTAACCTGGGACCTTGGCATCCCACTGGTTCTCCTCATTCCTGTGTCTCTGTGATGCCACTATATCAATGTCCTCCTTCAAGGCTCTGTATAGCTCCCCATTTTAGGTCGAATGCTTCTACTATTAGCATAGAGACACTTGTATACTCTGTCTCTGTCCCTAACCTGGGATTTATGTGTTTTGCCCTCTAGCCTTTTGTAGACACTATCACTTATCACATTGCTATGTTCCTCACTTGTATGTGGTTGATTTAAAAAAACCTCCTTCTCTGTGAAGCAGCTGCGCCCCCTGTGCGAATGGCTCCCTGGGGACTGCGTTTTTGCCATCCCCAGGCCGCCATTAACCGCCCGTGTGGAAAGAGCCTAAGTTTGTTCTTATAGATTCCTTCTGCCATGTCTTCCTTCTACAAAGTAAGATTTCCTTCAAAAAGAATGTTCTTCATTAGACAAAATCTTTTTCCACCAAAAAAAAGTGATCCTCTGTATTTATTGAAGTCTTTCATGGCCAGAATCACTGGAGTGCTGTGGGGTTTCCAGAATGTATGGCCACGTTCCAGTAGCATTTTCTCCTGATGTTTCACCTGCATCTATGGCGGGCATCTTCATCTGAAGATTCCAGTAGCATTTTCTCCTGACGTTTCACCTGCATCTATGGCTGGCATCTTCAGCTGAAGATGCCAGCCACAGATGCAGGTGAAACGTCAGGAGAAAATGCTACTGGAACATGGCCATACAGCCTGGAAACCCCACAGCACCCCAAAGTCATCCTCTGTTGAAAGTAATATTTCTCCCCTGAAGGAAGACTTGGTAGAGTCGTAGGATCCAACTTTATCACTATTACTATTTATTACTATTATTTTATTATTATTACAATTCTCCATACTGCAGATTTAGGGGGTAGCATTACATGTTGCACTGACTTTTGTTTGCAGTCCTTTTGGAGATATTTACACAGAAGGGAAAAGTGCTGCAAAACTGAAAAGCCTTCATTATGTCCCTCTCCACTCGCTGCAAATGAAACCACTGTTCCTTGAATATTGAAGCACACTTCCCCGCTTAATTATATGATAGATTATTATCACTTCCAATTCGCTCAGAGGTTTTTATCTCCTTTGCGAGATCCATTTCCCGGCTCTCTTCTGCTAGGTGCAAGTGATTTGTTTCTTAATAATTGAAAAGGAAATCTAGTATTGAGAACTTGCCAGTCCACCTCATCTTGCCCATCCAGCGCGGTCATTGGAAGGTGCTAACTATCTCCTGCTACATATGAGGGTTTTTTTTTAAAAAAAATCCTGCAAATTACATTGGAATAAAAACAGAGAAGGAGAACTTCTCCTGAAATGGCTACTTAAAATGAAAAGTTAAAGGCAGTTCAGACTGACAATATTGAAATAATACAGAATTGTTTGCAGACAGAAAATAATACGGGCTGTTCACAGCCAGCCAGCTAAGGAGCTCCTGGTCTCTGCTAGTATACCTTCCTATTCTTGCTTCTGCTGTTTGAGTTTATATATTCAGTCAGATTATTAGCCTTTCAAAGCCAGTATTGTCTATTCCATGGAGGTGCTCATGGGCACCATGGAACTTGCTGGCACCTTCCTGGTACATGGCAAATGTTACTAGAAAGTGTGTGGAGTTTTTGTCCAGCATGGCATCTGACTGACCATCGGAGAACTAATTGGCTGTGCAATTTTTGTAGAACAAAGTTCTATCACTGGCATCTGGCATCCCAGTGTTAAGTTTTATTCTGTCTCTCTTCTTTCCCAATGTATTTTTTTAATTAGCGCTCTTCTCACTGCACTTAGGGTTTCTGTGTGAGAGTGTATGTGGCTCCGCCTCCTACAGAAGGCATTTTGGGTTGGCTTTGCCTCCCATAGCAGCCATCTTGTGGCTACGCCCACCATTCTGTGTCAGAATTTATGTATATGATATATTTTTAGTCCATAAAGATTACCAAAATGAGAAACAACTTAAAACAACTTTTTTTTATATCGAAAGCAAGTAAAATATCGTGTAGAGCAGTCACCAAGCTTTGTTTGAAAACAAGCTATGGGCAAATGATCTTAGGTAGGATTGTTGACTCCAAATTGAATACTACCTGGAGATTTTGGGGGGTGGAGCAGGGTAGGTTTGTGAAGGGAAGGGACCTCAGCAGGGTATAAAGTCATAGAGTCCACCCTCCAGAACAGGCATTTGGGAACTCATCTTCATTGTCTGGAGACTCAAAGGGGCTTACAATCTCCTTGCCCTTCCCCCCTCACAACAAACACCCTGTGAGGTAGATGGGGCTGAGAGAGCTCCGAGAAGAGAGTTTTTGGAGTTTTGGATTTATATCCCCCCCTTTTCTCTCCTGCAGGAGACTCAAAGGGGCTTACAATCTCCTTGCCCTTCCCCCCTCACAACAAACACCCTGTGAGGTAGGTGTTAAAATAATGTGTTTTTAAGGATGATTATCATGAAGCCAGAAGAGTCTAATAATGAAGCTGTGACTAGCCCAAGGTCACCCAGCTGGCTTGTGTGGGAGTGTACAGGCTAATCTGAATTCCCCAGATAAGCCTCCACAGCTCAGGTGGCAGAGCTGGGACCCAAACCCAGTTCCTCCAGATTAGATACACGAGCTCTTAACCTCCTACGCCACTGCTGCTCCTTAGCCTAATCTACCTCACAGGGTTGTTGAGAGGATCAAATGAGGAGAGGTGAGCAATATAAGCAGCTTTGGATTCCCATTAAGAAGAAAGACAGGGTATGAAGCAATTATTTTCCATCACATATCCTTCAACAGGCAACGGAACAACAGGGTGCATCTGTTTCATAAACGGTGTCCTCAGTGGCCAATGGAAGAATAAGGAGTATATTGCCTTTACAATGTCATATTACAGTACTGCTTATTAAGAAGCTTATCACATTGCAACCTGGCTCAGAAATCATTTGGGCATTATGTGATTGCTTTTTCATTAAATATTTTATTACAAACAAATCCCCTCATTATTAGACTCTTCTGGCTTCATGATAATCGTCCTTAAAAACACATTATTTTAACACTGCATTAACTTTGAATTTCACTCAGGGTGGTTGTGATATCACAGGCTGAACATGAAAGTGACTATACCAGATATTATCAACATCTGAAAGGTCATCCTTTTATGTGGAAAAGGATTTTTGGCATTGACATTCAAAGCACAGGTCTCATTGCTTGTGGGACTTTTCTAAAGTGTAGATTTAAGCCTGGTATAAAAATTGTAATGGGATGGGGTATATACAGAGCAAAAGGAAGTGGCTGAATATTTGATGTGCGTTAAAACATTCCAGGCTGCATGGGAGGAGGAGTCATATCTACATGTCTAATTCTCAACTGTGCTCCTATCTGCGGATACTTAAATCTGCATATAAGGGACACACTTACTGCGAACAGATGTTTCTTCAGACTTGGAATACTCCCCAAAATCAGAAAACTCTGAAAACTGGGGGGGGGGGGAAGTGGGATTTAAATTCCCACCAAAATAAAAAGTGCTCTCTCTGCATATTTGTCTGGGTTGTCGTGGTGCCCGCCTCCCTATCAGCAGGGCGGCTGGGGAGTGCAGGAGCTGGCCTGTGGCACCCATCTGAGCAGCATGGAGGGAGCCACCGGGCACCCCTACCCGTGATCAAATGGCATGCACCTGGGGACATGGAATTAGCGGTACGCCACTGGAATCCACCTATGCCTCTGGCCATCAAGATATCCACTTGCAGTGCATTCCACAGTGCATACGCAGTGGCGTAGGAGGTTAAGAGCTCTTGTATCTAATCTGGAGGAACCGGGTTTGATTCCCAGCTCTGCCGCCTGAGCTGTGGAGGCTTATCTGGGGAATTCAGATTAGCCTGTACACTCCCACACATGTCAGCTGGGTGACCTTGGGCTAGTCAGAGCTTCTCGAAGCTCTCTCAGCCCCACCTACCTCACAGGGTGTTTGTTGTGAGGGGAAGGGAGCAAGGGAGATTGTCAGCCCCTTTGAGTCTCTACTGGGCAGGAGAGAAAGGGGGATATAAATCCCAAACTCCTCCTCCTCCTCCTCCTCCTCCTCCTCCTCCTCCTCCTCCTCCTCTTCTTCTTCTTTCTTCTTTCTTCTTCTTCTTCTTCTTCTTCTTCTTCTTCTTCTTCTTCTTCTTCTTCTTCTTCTTCTTCTTCTTCTTCTTCTTCTTCTTCTTCTTCTTCTTCTTCTTCTTCTTCTTCTTCTTCTTCTTCTTCTTCTTCTTCTTCCAAACATGGCTGGAGTTATATCTATGAGTGGGCCAGTATCCCGATCTCTGTTTGTGTGTGTGTGTGCAGTGCCATCAAGTTATAGCAATCCCATAGGATTTTCAAGGCAAGAGACTAACAAAGATGGCTTGCCATTGCCTTCCTCTACATGATGAGCCTGGAATTCCTTGGTGGTCTTCCATCCAGATGCTAACCACAGCCAACCCTGCTTCACTTCTGAGACCTAACAAATTGGGCTGGCCTTGGTCATCCAGGTCAGGGACCTAGTCAGTGTACACCACTAGAAAAAGACAATTTTTCTGTATTTTCCCCTTAATAGCTGACATGTGAATAGAGCCTGTGTTGAGCTCTTTATCATTCAGTACAAGTCACATATAGAAGAGGCATACAGAGATTCATAGCGTGTCCCAACTTTTTCTGCTGCTGCTGCTGTGCCAGCCGTGCCGCTGTTCCAGATTAAAGTCTGAATCGGCCAGCGTTCCCTCAGACTGGGCCCGCTATAATTGTTTTGCTGTGGTGCTACTTAATTTCAGCAATGGCTAATTTAGTATGAAAGCAATTAGCATTCCGGCTCAAACAGCTGTCAGTTAACATCTCAGGATGTGGTTGCAATTTGTTAAGTTCATTCCAAAATAATTTGGAACCAAAAAAAACCCACTCTGTGCGCCTGTCTCTATTTTAGGATGATAGAACCATTATTTTTTTTCCCCTTTTGCTTGTAAACATGGGTGGAAAGCAAAGATAATTTAACAAGTAACACAAGTGAGAATTTAATTTCCAGGTACCAGATACACTAATTCAATCTGAAGGGAATAGATGGGAACCCCCCCCTCCCCCAGATCTAGTCTTAAAGGTAGTTTTGTTGAATTCAGTGGGAATGACTCATAAGGAAAAGTGATTATGGTAACAAAGACTAATAATATTGTATTGTCGAAGGCTTTCACGGCCAGAATCGCTAGGATGTTGTGGGTTGTATGGGTTGTATGGCCATGTTCCGGTAGTATTTTCTCCTGATGTTTCACCTGCATCTGTGGCTGGCATCTTCAGAAAATCTGATTCCAGCCACAGATGCAGGTGAAACGTCAGAAGAAAATACTACTGGAAAATGACCATACAACCTGGAAAACCCAGAATATTTTACTAACAATATTTATTCCAGCATGAACCAAAGAAATGAGATATGGGACATGGTTATAAGAAAATAGTTTCACTTGAAGCCAAAGTAAATTTTACTTCAGTTCAGTGGGACTTACTAACTAGTGTGCTAGTTCAGACTCAGTCTTCATTTTTTAACACCATTTTGTCATTTGAGGAAACTCTTTGCTGCTTTGCTCTGGGTTCTTCTTTGTGAAAAGAAGCGTCAGCTCTTTTCTTTATATTTTCCTATTTCTGAGTCTGCATTTCCTAATTTTCATAAACTCTTAGCAACAATATGGATGCATGGTCCCCTTTGGCCTAGCATATATTGTGATGGTATCATACTACACTTTTTGTTAGACTGGGCCCACTTACAAGAGTCCAGTGGCAGCTTAAAGACTAACAATATTGCATGAGCCAAAGAAGTGAGATCTGACTCATGAAATCTCATGCTGGAATAAATATTGTTAGTCTTTAAGCTGCCACTAGACTGTTTTGTTTTGCTGTAGTAGACTAACACAGCTACATCTCTGGAATCTACTTAACAGGGACTGGTACTGATATCTGTGGACACTCAGAGGCTGTCTCTGGTACCTCCACCACAACTTATTTTCCAGTTCCAAGTACCTCCATAGCTGTTCTTCCCCATTTCATATCTCCATTCTCCTCTGCACGCCTTCTCTGCCTCTCCATTTTGAAGCTACCTTCTACTCTTTTCTATTCTTACCAGTGTTCCACTGGAGAGGCACTCTCCCATTTTCAGATGAGAGCAGTGCTTAGAAGAGGTACTAATCTGTGATGCTTTTGTGGCCCATTGGTTCAGCTGCTACCATGTTCTCCTGCCATTAAGAGATGGTTCAAGTCTGGCTGATGGCTCCTCTACGGTACTATGGGTCTTTGTAGGTGTCCAACCATGCCGATCCTTGATGCTAGCCATGCCACTTATCCGGCAGAAGTAAAAATAGTCCAAATGTAACTGAGGCCATTTCTGCACATCGGCAGAAACAACTCTCCACCAGCATTAATTATGCTGGTGGAGGCTCAGGGACCACTCACACAGTATTGTGTGGGTGGCCCCGAAGCTGCAACAAAATTGGTTCATTTTCTTTACTCACCTCTCTTCCCTGCACAGCTCTAGATAGCTGGAGGGACATGCCTAAGGTGACCAGATTGTAACATTGACCGGGGGGGGGGGTGTCTTGATTAAAAATTTGGTTTATATCAGTGGTTCTCAAGCTTCCTAAAGCCGTGACCCTTTAATATAGTTCCTTATGTTGTGGTGACCCCCACGGCCTCTCTAAACTGTTCATGAGTTCATCTGGGGAAGCATCCCTCCATGAGCCTGCATTAAAGGCTCTGTTTTCCTGGCCATTTGAATTGGAGGAAAGAATGGGGGAGGTAGCCCTGCCCACCCGGCTGGGGGTTGCTCTGCCCGCAAGATCCAGGGTTGCTCTGCCCTCCGGGGATTGTGTTGCTCGGGGGGGGGGGGGAACTGCACCACAGTGGCCCAAAAACCTGCTTCAAAAACATGGATCCTCATGGATCCGCCTGCTTTTTTCGCTTGGTCACCCCAAAATCACCACCACACCACACCTCAACCCCTTTGCCACGTGTCTAAACACAGCAATCGCTCCTCCCACACTCCCTGGTGCCCTTGGTGAGGCCCAAAACCTGCTTAAAAAAACATAGGATCCTCATGGATCCGCCTGCTTTGCCCTGTCACCCCAAAATCATCCCACCACACACCACACCTCAAATCCATTGCCACATGTCTGAACTTGCTTAATCACTCCTGTTCAGACAGATAGGCAACAACAACAATCCTTACTTGGGAGTAAGCCTCACTGAACTTTCAGCTGAGGAGAGCACATCTGAGTAAATACACTCATAAGGGCTTGCACCCAGAAGATAACACACAGCCCAGAAGAAAGAGAACAGGCTGAAGTTAATTATAACGAGAGAGAAGGGACGGCGACAAAGAAGGAATGGGAGATCAAGGAGCAGACAAGAGAAGCACTAGGAAAAATCAGAGAGAGCCATTTCAGACTGGGATGGAGGAGGGGAAAGAAACTTGCTGGCAGTGTTGGGAGGGGAAAAGTTAAAATTGTGAATCAGCTGAGCTCATGTAAGCAGCCAGCCTGGAATTCAGTGTTGTTCAGTAGAATTCAGCTCACCCATTCTGCAGGGAAGGTAGCTACTGAGTAAATTACATTTCCCAAGTCTCATTGGGTCACACAGTCGCATATGGGTCCTCCTCTCCCCTCCCCCTTTCCATGATTTCTCTCTGCTTTACTCCCCCTTTCCATGATTTCTCTCTGTTTACTCTGTAAACAAACTGAAAAAGGCAGAAACCCTGCAGGAGGCAGAGAGAACGGCTGGAGCCTGGATCCCAAGGACAGTGAGTCTCCTCTTGAGTTGCGAGAGCTCCGGGTTCAAAAGCAGCTTTCGGCCAGAGAGCAGAGGTGACCTGTAGCCAGCAGGGGAGGGGACACTGAGTCTCGCCTCTCGCGAGTGCTCAGGGCTCACAAGCAGCTTTGCAAGAGTCGAGGCAAGAGACTTTCAACTTGAAAGTCTTGAGAGGCAACGAGACTCACTGGCTCCGGGTGGCTCTTGCCACTTGCAAGTGGGCAATGCGGGCTGGCTGTGCCCGTGTGCAAGAGGAGCAGCCCGCCCGCCACCGCCGCTGCCGCTGCTGGACATACAATGGGGGGGGGTTCAGTGTGCCCATGTGCAGGAGGAGCGGCCTGCCTGCCGGCGGCAGCAGACATGCAATGGGGGGGGTTCAAACCAGAGAAAAAAACCCCTTACCTACGTCCCTGGGAGCAGGGAAGCAAGAAGCGCCAATGGGACTCTTGCAGCCGGACCAATAGTTCCCCACCATCAGCAACCGCTCCAAGTTTACAGCTTCAGTTTGCTCGGCTTGGCTCCCTCTGCGCAGAGCGCACCATGGAGGAAAGCGCGAGCAAAGCAAGCGATTCTTTGCATGATGGAGGCGACGCGTGCTCCTCATGTGCTGCTGAAGGTGGGAATGGCGAGGCGGAAGCGGAAGCGCTTGCAGACTGACTGGCGCGCCGCTCAAGCCACTGGCTCTGGATCCAGGAGCATGCGCACTCCTTGCCCTTCCCTGGCAAAAATCGGGACTTTTTTGAAACGCAGCGGGAAGCGGGAAAAAGTGTTCAAAATCGGGACCGCCCCGCCAAAAGCGGGATGTCTGGTCACCCTAGACATGCCCACACTGCCCTCCAACCTTCAAGGGTCGAAGGGCAGTGTGGATGTGTCCCTCTAACCATCCAGAGCTGTGCAGAGAAGTGAAGTGAGCCAACGGGACACGCAGGGGGGCCAAAAGTGGCGCCCTAATGCCAATGCGGTTTGCACCGCACCGATGGGAAGACACCGCTTTTGAAAAACCTCACTCCTTGAACAGCGCCCCAGGGACGGTGTTTTTACCCTCCGTAGGGTGCTGTTGTTGTAGCTGTGCGGAAATAGGCAGAGTTTTCATGCTTTTGATGTAAAATGCATTTCACCTAGAGAACTCAAGGCAGGCTACAATGTTATAAAAAGTCATAATAAAAATAATTCCTAATAGACAAGTCAACATCCCTTTCTTAACTCATAATCTATAAACCAGATCCCATTTTTACAAATGCCTGTCTTAGATGTTCAGCATACTGGTTCTAGAAGCAGGATTTACTACAAAACACTGGGGTGGGGAATCAGTGGGTGAGTTCCATATACCTGCATGGAGCAATGGCTGACTGAGTTCAAGGATAGGAAAGGGAGAAAATGTACACAGAAAGAACAACAACCATTTATGCAATCTTGGCTACATTTTATTTTCTTGCACACACTGTGACAGATACATATGCTACTGTCATTCAGTTTCTTCATCTGTGTGTAAACTTTTATTGTGCTGTATGCTAGTTTGTTGCCATTCACAGATTTTGTCATCTGTGGTAGATTCTGAACAAGCCAAATATAATGTCTGCAGGACATTATAAAAACTGGTTGGGGATGGGGGTGTCATGCCCCTAGAGACACCCTCACTATTTTCTTTGTTTAGGTCTCAGTTATATCCTTAGGTAGAATGGGCTTAATTGTTTTTGAATAGTATTCCTTGAGAGGGAACTTCAGAGGGCTCCTTAACTCCCTTTAAGGAGCCCTCTAGAGGCAAGAGCTCTACATTATCTTTATTAGCCTGTAGTCCCTTTGTTTTACAGTTTTGTTTAGTCTCAGGTATCTGTGGAAGGCTGAAGACTGCAATATCCTAGACGTATAAGATGTTAGAGACCCATAGCATTTTGAGTCATCAAGTTCCAACAGATTGCAGTGGAAAAGAGTGCAGATAGAGGCAGTGGCACAGTGTCCATGGGTCAGGGGGGGACGTGATGCCCCAGGCAGAGCAGCAGTGGAGGCGTAGTCGGGCCATCGAGGGGATGTGGTGTGAGTGTTCTGGAGAAGGGCGGGTGACGCCGTGGCAGGGGCGCAATTTCTCCTTGCTTCATCTCTGGATAGAGGACACTGGGAGAACTCAAAAGAGGCACAAGCAGAGCAGACTTTCTTAGAAGCAAGCAAGCAAGAATTGGTGCCTGCAAACCCTCCAAGTGGTTTCAATCTCCAGTTGTTTCCAGCATCGCAAGTATTTCTTATTAGTTAGACTTCCTGGGAGGAGTTAGTGTCCTAAATACTCAACACAATTAAACAGTTTTTTGAACTGTTGCTTGTTTATCAACAGGTCTTACATTCTGTTCTGGCTGAGTGCAAGGCACCTGATCTTAGTTCGCTTGGGCAACAGAACAGGGGGGCTTCACACAGGTCCTGTTCCCAAAACAAGTCTGGCCTGTTTTATTCCTCCCAACCTGGGATTTTTGAAAATAGCCAAACCCACAATCCTTTTGCACAATCCTGGGTTGGAGGCACTCCTGTGGAAACACAACAGGCAGGAGGCGCTCTATTTCCCTCCCTTCCACCTGTTCGCTTTACGTTCCATGCCATCCAGTATGTCAGGGAGAGTTCTCACACCTGTCATTCTGTGCAGGTCCCCCAGCACATTGTTGGCAGGTTCTCTGAGTGCCTGCCAGTGTACAAAGTCCCCCAAGCAAGTTTTCTCCCTGTGGCAGAGTACAATCACCATGCAGATCTACAGCAACACATTCATTATTTCCCGGTCATTGCAGGGAGGTTTCTTTTTTGTAACTTTGTGTGTTGAACATGCACAGCTGCACAGGTGCAGCCCATTGGGTTGTGGGACAATCGGCATGGCTGCGGGGTATCTTTCCTGTGTCTTCACAGCTACTTGTGTTGTGGGGCGGGGGGTGGGGGGAAGAGAAGTGTCTCCATGTGAAGACATGAAAGCAACCCAGATTGTTTCCATGGGATCCAATCGCTGCTTGAACAAGTAAAGGGCATGCAGGTGAACAGAACAAAAGGGGAGACAGATTCCTTCATAATAACAGCAACCTGTTATACCTATGTTGTGTGGAATCCACCTGTGTTAATTCAATGTTATTTAACACAGTTACTTATGCATGTTGACCCTAACTAGCCCTTCCAAGGAACACCCTCCCAACCCTCTATTTATATGTAATGGTAGGTGGCTTCTGTTTCAGAGTTTTTGAATAAATGTGCATCTGAATAAATGTGAAAGTTTATACCAAGAATAAAACTTTGCTGGTCTTAAAAGTGCCACTGGACTCAAACTTTTTTCTACTGCTTTTGACCAACCCAGCCACCCATCTGAATCTAGTGACAGAAACAGTTGAAGATGGAATGAAAAATAGCTGTATCTCCTAGGTGAATCACAAATCCTCACCCTTTCCCCAATCTATCTAATAACTCTTGGATGAGCCATACAGCCATACACAAAGGCCAGTACCAACCCGACTTCCAGTTCAATGTCTTATAGTTTGCACATTGATACTGCTCCCCTGGAGCATTTAATATTCAAAAAAACGATATTCTTCCGCTGTCAACTATGCTGATGAAACTGCTTATATGTTCTGATTGGTGTGGAATTTAAAGGAGCCCATTGCAATCTGCTAGGCAGATTTATCTTTGACACAGAAGCACTGGCAGATAATTACAGCTCAGTCACCATTTTGGCAGGGCTCACTATGTGCTACCATTAGCAAAGTAAGCCACCAGTATCTAACATAATGAAATAAGTACACTTCTTTGACATTGTTCAAAGAAATATAGTGAAGCAGTGTAGTAAGTAGGTTCATGGGGGACATAGATATGTAAATGTCACTAGATCAGTGATGGCGAATCTTTTTGAGACCGAGTGCCCAAATTGCAACCCAAATCCCACTTATTTATCGCAAAGTGCCAACCCGGCAATTTAACCTGAATGCTGAGGTTTTAGTTTAGAAAAAAAAGTTGGCTCCCTCTTCCTCCGCACCACCCGCTGGAGCAGGGGCCAGCCTGCTCTAGCCTCCAGCAAGTCCCATTCACACCGCTCTGTGCCTCTCTAGCATCTCTGCCTCCTCTGCACCCCTCCCCCCCCGGCAGCAGCCACCTGGAGCACAGGCAGCAGGCCAGCCAGCCGAGTCCTCCCTGCTCACCGCTGTGCATGCACGTTGTGCTCAGTGGCCCAGGTCAGTCTAGATGTGAGTGTGTGGGGTGGTGGTGGTGATTTTCCACCCCCCACATGATGAACTCTGTGTGCGTGTGCCCACAGAGAGGGCTCCGAGTGCCACCTCTGGCACCCGTGCCATAGGTTCACCATCACTGCACTAGATCAACTAAATCTACCTAGATTGGCAACAAAATGTACCAGTGTGATGTAGTGGTTGAGCTTGGTGAACTCTAATCTGGAGAACCGGATTCGATTCCTCTCTCCTCCACATGAGTGGCAGACTAATCTGGTGAACAAGGTTTGTTTCTCCACTCTTGCACATGAAACCTGCTGGATGATCTTAGGCTAGTCACAATTTTCTCAGAACTCTCTCAGCCCCACCTACCTCACAAGGTGTCTCTTGTGTGTAGAGGAATGGAAGGAGTTTCTAAGTCACTTTGACAGCTGAGAAAAGCAGGGTATAAAAACCAGCTCTTCTTCTCCTCATATATAACTGATATGTGACTGCCATACCTGAATCTCTAAGGCCCTGTTCGTGTTCCTAAGTAACAGTGAACTCATGTACAACATACGTGCATACATCTGAGAGAAAGAAAGAGGCCATGCATCTTTACCAGTGAAACCAGGGATGATCACCTGGATATACATCTGGTTTCAGTCACACATTCAACTGCATATGGGTTGAATGTAACATGAGAATTGCTCAACCTGCATATTAAGAAAAATCAGCTGTACACTATACACCGATTGTACGCATGCTCACTATACCTTGTGAACAGAGTTTTTAGTTTTTAAGGTGCCACCAAACTCATTTTTGTTGGTTGGTTTTGCTGCAACAGACTAATATGCTATTCTGCTGAGAAACAGAAATATGTTTTTCACATTCAGGCCATGAATCCCAGCAATGTAATCACTTTTAAGCCCCATTAATTTGAATGAGAAAGATCTAATCACATGTTTAACTCACCTGCGTTGCAATCAGTCGAACGTGACTTGATGGCTAGAGTGTGGGCTGTATTCTGAAGAACTGGGTTTAAATCCTTGGGGTAGAAAGTGTCATCAAGTCACAGCTGACTTGTGGCAAACTCTGAGGGTTTTCAAGGCAAGAGGTGAATAGAGGTGGTTTCAGAAGGTGATAGTAACTCTGGACTTTTGTGGTGATCTCCCAGTCAAATATGAACTAAGGCGAAAGTTGTTTAGCTTACAAGATCTGATGAGATTGGCTAGCCTGGGTCACCCAGGGCAGGGCAAAATGTGGCAGAATAGCCCCACTAACCTGCAGCCCCTTTTCTGACTTGACCTTCAAGGCATCTGGGCACAGGGTTGCCAACCACCCAGTGGTGACTGGAGATCTCCTGCTATTATAACTGATGTCCAGGAGACAGAGATCAGTTCATCTGGAAAAAATGGCCACTTTGGAAGGTGGACTGTATAGCATTATATCCAATCAAGAGAGTCAAAACTATCCAAGATGCTTGGAGGTTATCTAAAAACACAGTAATAAAAGCTCAGCTGTAATGTGTTCCATTGGTTAGAGAATGCAGCACCCAGTCAAAAAGAAAGCCACCATGGTTAACAAGGGTTAACACCATGGAAACTATCAGAAAAAGATGTCTTTTAGAAAATGGAAGTCCAGCTCAACTGATGAAGAATACGAGAAGGAACACAAATGGTGGCAAAAGAGAAGCAAATTAGCTGTGAGGCAAAAAAGGGGTTGTGAGGATTGCATGGCTGCGAATATCAAGACCAGCAACAAACAGTTCTTCAAGTACATCAAAAGTAGGGAGCCAGCTAGGGAAGTGGTAGGCCTGTTAGATGACAAAGGAACAAAAAGTGTGCTAAAGGATGACAGGGAGATTACAAAGAAGCTGAAGGAATTCTTTGCATCTGTCTTCACCCAAGAGGATGTGAAGAAAATTCCTGCACCTGAACCAAGCTTCTTAGGAGGCATATCCGAGAAACTAGTGAAGATAGTGGTAGACAAGGAAGAAGTTCTGGCTTATGTGGATAAGTGGGAACCAGTGGACATTGTCTACTTGGATTTCCAAAAGGCTTTTGACAAAGTTCTTTACCAGAGACTATTGAGAAAACTCAGCAATCAAGGAATAAGAGGGGAAGTCCTCCTATGGATTAAAAACTGGTTGAGAAACAGGAAGCAAAGGGTGGGTGTAAATGGGAAGTTCTCATAATGGAGAGATGTGGGGAATGATGTCCCCCAAGGATCCATTTTGGGACCAGTGCTCTTTAACCTATTCATAAATGACCTGGAAGTAGGGGTGGTTGGCGTGGTGGTCAAGATTGCTGATGATACCAAATTAGATAGGGTGGTGAAAACCACAAAGAATTGTGAAGACCTCCAAGCAGACCTTTATAAATTAGGTGAGGGGGCAAAGAAATGGCAAATGCAATTCAATGGAGCAAAATATAAAGTGATGCACATAGGGGCAAAAAATCCAAACATCACATATACGCAACAGGGGTCAGTGCTATCAGTTACAGACAAGGGATTTGGGTGTCTTAGTTGATAGTTCCATGGGAATGTCAACTAAATGCATGGCAGGTGTGAAGAAGGCAAACTCTATGCTGGGGATAATTAGGAAAGGAATTGTCATGCCCTTATATAAAGCAGTGGTGCAACCGCACTTGGAGTACTGTGTTCAATTCTGGTTGTCACATCTCAAAAAGGATACCGAAGAGATAGAAAAAGTGCAGAGAAGGGCAACAAGGATGATTGAGGGAGTGAAGCACCTTCCCCATGGGGAGAGGCTGCAGCGTTTGGGACTCTTTAGTTTGGAGAGGAGACGTCTGAGGGGGGATATGATTGAAGTCTATAAAATTATGCATGGGGTAAAAAATGTTGACAGAGAAATGTTTCTCTCTTTCTCACAATACTAAAACTGGGGGGAGCAGGGAATGCTGGGGGGGAGAGAATTACGACTAATAAAAGGAAACATTTCTTCATGCAACGTGTGATTGGTGTTTGGAATATGCTGCCACAGGAGGTAGTGATGGCCACTAACCTGGATAGCTTTAAAAGGGGCTTGGACAGATTTATGGAGGAGAAGTCGATCTATGGCTACCAATCTTGATCCTCCTTGATCTGAAATTGCAATTATTCTTAGCAGACCAGGTGCTCAGAAGCAGCCATTGCTTTCACATCCTGCATGTGAGCTTTCAAAGGAACCTGGTAGGCCACTGCGAGTAGCAGAGTGCTGGACTAGATGGACTCTGGTCTGATCCAGGACTTTGGTCTGATCCTGTTCTTATGTTATTAAAATAGAATTAAGTAGTTGAAAACAATGCCAATCACAAGTGACTAATAAATTCAGAACATACCAGCAAGTGCGCACATGTTCTAAGAAAATCGTCTTAGACATAGTAAACGAGTACTGTCAGTTTATGTAAAAAAGTTCCTGTCCTCTTAAAAGGAGAGGAAGACCGGAAATTAAGATTCCAGACATGCTCACTGAATTTTTTGTCTATTCAGTAGTCATCTTTTTTGCAGTTCTTCATCTTTGATGCCAATTGTGGGAACTAAGCTATATAAAATCAATGTGACTTGCTTCCAAGTAAATGTGTTTAGGATCAAGGGGTTTTGCACATTCCTGTCATGAAAACAAGCCCGGCTGATTGCAGCCAAAGCTATCTGGCAGTGTTTCATTCCTGTCATTGAGATGTGTGTCTCTACACCTGCAATTTGCTCCAGAGGTTGAACCAAGCCTGACCTGTTCATTATATTCTGATGCGCAGAGTTGTTTTAGATTATCTAAGCTCTTACAGATGACACGAATGAGCTACAGCCTTTTGCCAATAAAGGCCATTAAGAAGAGTTTAGTATTGGTCTTCCAAAATAATGTTATGGAAGAGGATACAAAACGTTCTAAATCATACCCTGGGTTGCTGTGAAATAAGTTATTTCATCATTATAGCTGGTAACTATGTGCTGTTGTTTTATATTGAGTCAGATCATAGGTCTAGCTAAGCAAATATTGCACAGTCTTACCGGCAGCAAGACTACAAGGTTAGGCCAGGATTCTTTCCAACCTAACAATCTAATATCATTTTAACTTTTTTTGTGACCTGGGGACCTAGAAAGTGAATCAAAATTTCATACAGTTGAGCCAGGGACAGATGGAGGATTCCACACACAGGATTACTACCCCCCAAAGCAATAGAAGCAATATCTGTAGCTTTAAGGGATGAATGCCTGCTGAGATCTCCCAAGACCATTTTGATGGTTGATAAGCAATTACAACCATATTGTTGAGCCTTCCAAGCCTTGACTCCTGTAAGTCAGAGATGGGCGGGGGGGGGGGGGGGGGGGGAGACTGAAGAAAATAAAATCATGTTATGTACTCTTTTTAAAAAAATAAAATCATTTTATGTACACTTTTAAAAAAATGTTAATAAATTTATAAAAAAGAAAATAAAAGATTGGAAGGAGGGAAGAAAGCAAAGAAGTGGAAGAGGAGAAGCTGAAGTGAAGAAAGAAAAGAAAGGGGTAATTAGATGGGTGAGAGAGAAGAGAAATGGAGATGCTGCTCAGGGGATAGAAGAAAAGAAAGCTGGTGATGAGAGCAGAAGAAAAGGGTTATTTGGGGAGCTGAAGGGAAAGAAATAAGCAGAATGGTACTTCCTCATCTCTTTTTCAGGTGCATCCTGAGAACCTCAGGAGGGGAAAGCTAGCGATCTGCAGTGGGACAGGGAAATTGGCAAAAACCACCCCCATCTTCCCTTAGCGGAAATTTATTGCAGGATCCAAGGTAACAGACATCATTTACATGTGTAGTGTACTTATAGCAAGTAGCTTTGATTTATTGCTATACAAATGAAATTAACAAATGTGTATATTTTACAGGAAATGTGTATATTTTACAGAAAATAGGGACAAAATGAATGGGTTTGATTTGCAGAGGGGAAAAATGAGATCACCAATTAAAATCCTCTTCTCAAGCCCTGTTCTCTGTGCTCCCATCTGCACAGGTATAGTGTGTGTGTGTGTGGGGGGGGACCTAAGACAGGCCTTTTTCAGTGGTTGCACTAGTACTTTGGAAAGCCCTTCCTCTCGAGGCATATCTAGTGCCTACCCCGCTCTCTTTTCCATACCATCTCAAGGGCCATTTCTGCACAGCATTTCTGCACAATTATACTGGGTTATAATTGGTATCTTACAATCCAAGTCTATTTTGTTCTGGCTTCTCCCTTTGCATGGGTGCCCATTTCTGTGAAGGAGTCACGTTAAGACCTGTAGGAAATACTCCAATTTATTTTGCATGAGCCCAGCTTTTTTTGTTTTTACAATGTAGAGGCACCATGCATGCTCGAAAATCCCTGGGGTGCTGTATTCTGTATTCTGATTGGCTTCCCCCCTCCCAAAGGCAATGCTTCTGACTGACGGATCCACAGCAACTGCAGGAAAACCAAGCAGGACACACACAACCCTATTCTCCGGCTTTGAACAGGAGCCGGTGCAGTGAGCAACACAGCAAGCATGTTGTGTTATACAAAGTAAAAACTTTTGACCAATACTAGGCAGAGCACTATGTCCCATCCACATTTAAAGGTGTGCAGGAAACCACAGCATAAGACACTTCCCCCCCTCCCCCAATATACCAAATAACATTTGACTGGTCTTTGGAGTTGTCACAGAATGAGAGCATCCTGCCAGGCAGGTGCTTCCTCATCCCTCCCCTCCCAGGATCCCATTAGAAAAGCTTACATTGATTTAAAAGTATGAATGATCATATGTTTTAATGTATACTTGTGGAGATTGGGACACTAGCTATTTCACAGCTCTGTTTGTAGACTTTATTCACACTATTGATTTAGTAAAGGGTTAAGCTATTCATTCCTATTGACTGCTAAACATTGTTTATGCATTGCTCACAATTTTGACCCTTTTGCCACTGAGGTGGTCCAATCCAGGTGGGAGGGAAGCCCATTTGTGGTTCACCTAAACCTCTTGCGGCTGCCTCTCCTTCCCACTTTGGGTGCATAGGGCTGTTGTCAACCCAGAGATAGGGCAGGCAAGCAGTTTCTTTTTCCCTCCTGAAGAGAGTGAGCTGGGACTATTTTTGCCTCCCAGTTTACCCCTGGTTGTGGTGGATCATCAATACTCACTCAAACAGCCCAGTCAACTCACTGAGGCCCTTTCCGCACGGGCCTCCGGGCGCCCTCACACCAGCAGGAATTCTGCTGGTGGAAGGGTGGGGGCCGTTCGCATGTGAGCATGTGAGCGGCCCCCGCAGAGGCCGGCGCAGGAGAGCAGAGCCGCCTCTTCCCCATCCCTCTCCCACTTACCTCGTCGCCATCGTCGCCCTGCTGGCCTCCTAAGCCCTGCCCATGCTGCCCTCTGACCTCCAGGGGTCGGAGGACAGCGAGAGAGGGTCTTAGGAGGCCAGCAGGGCGATGACGGCGACGAGGTAAGTGGGAGAGGGACGGGGTAAACAGCGTGTTCCCGGCGGTGCCGTTTGCACCGTGCCGCCGGGAACACGCTGTTTACTCAAAAACCTGCAGTTCTAAAGGGTGTTTTTGAGGGCGGCCTGACGCCGCCCTGGGGGAAGGGAAGGGGAGCCAGGTCGGCGCTGCTGCGTTTCAGCAGCGCCGCCTGTGCGAATGGCTCCCTGGGGACGGCGTTTTTGCCATCCCCAGGCCGCCGTTTTTGGCCCATGCAGAAAGGGCCTGAGTTGCATAGTATGCTCGTGACTGGCCAAAATGGAGGTGGAAAATCTCATTAGCCTGAAGTTTTACATATTGAATAAATAATCAGCATCGATCTGCACCCAACTGCGCCACATGCATTAAGGAAGTTGTTTACTAAACATCATTTTACAGTTTTAAAACTTCACTCGGAAATGCATTAAAATTGTAATAGAAAATGAATCTCAGGAATTTAGTGGGGGGAAAAGGTGAGCAAAGTTCATTTAATTAAAATCCTGCTAGAGGGTGTGTGACTCTAGAAGATCAATTTTTAAGTTAGTGGAAATTATACATTGATATTCAGGCTTAAAGCTTCTGCATCTAATTGTGGGGTATAACAAATTTGACTCCTTGTATATTTATGAAACATTCAATACCCTTTTAAACACCGTTTTATTAGAATTTCTTCAAAAAAACATTGCAAGTTGCAATATACACTTTGAAACTATCAATACTAGATACATAGCATAAAGTTCAACATTTAGCTCTAATTGAAGTGGCAGCAGAGTGGGAGAGCAGTGAATAATTTTATGGCTTTAGGGCAGGGAAAAGCTGGCTTATAAGAAATTGCCTTTTTAGTCATGAATCTTGTCTATTTTTAAGGGATCATAATTTATTAAGTAGGCTGCAAAGCAGGGGATGTATTTATTTATAAGTAACATTTTTTGCCTCATGTCATCATCTCCTGAAAGATGGGAAGGAAGGCAAAGAAATTAGTTCATATCTTAGGTTCAGTTTCAACATTACCGTGGTTTCCAACAACTTTGGATATTATTATTTGATAATCAAAATCTTGATGTGTGGGCACTTGTTACGAGATATTTGACACCTGTAAGTAAATCTCTCCAAGTTCAGATTTATGGTAGCAACTGATTAGGAATGCTGACTATGCCCCTGTTCTGTGCTGCCCCACTGAACTATTAACCACACTGGTCGAATCCCCACTTGAAATTTGCACGCAGATCCAAACCTGTTCGTTGTGAAACTGTGTCCTCTTCATTGGAGTTTCTCCCTCCCCACTGCAGCGAGCACACAGCAGACATACCCGGTTGCAGAACTCTTAGCAATCCCCATTACCAGGCAGAAATCTCCCCTGATTGGCTGGCGTGCCTTGATGGGGCGGGACCTTTTCCCACTGCGGAAACATACATTGTAGGGGCGTGATCAAAAAAACCAGTGTGTAAAAGTTTAACGTTTAACTGTTTAACTGTGAAAACAGTTAATCGTTACCTGTGTAAACCTTGAACGATTCAAAGTTACACATTTGACTGTTTAATGTTTGCATGCCCTTCTGCTGGCCGATCGCAAAAGCGAAAATGAAACACAGTGCTGATTGGTTGCCCAAATTCTGCGTCACACTCCAGGGTGGGAAATGAGTCAGGGTTTCAACCCTCATCCCTCCCCTCGGATCAGCTCTGAAGCATGTTAATGGGGTTGATGCCACTCGCAACCAGGTCCTGCCAGAACGCAGATTAACGGGGAGAACGAGCACCAGAAACGGAATCTGCCACGCAAGCAATGGGGAGGTCATCCCTCAAACCTGGTTAGTTTGTGTTCTGAAACCTGGCTAAGACGGTAGTGGGGATTCGACCTCTGTCCTTCACCTCTGAACTATGTACTATGTTGCCAGCCTCAGGCAGAGCCACCATCCAACCAATTTTCTTTTGGTAGTGACTTAGGAATAGGTTAGCTAAAGATCAAAGTATGTGGGCAAGACACAATTGTATGTCCCGCGAATGTTAAATTACAGTTACGAGAATTGGAGCCACAATACTGTGGGAGAAGTCCAACCTATGCCATTTCCTTGAAGACAAGTGTTCCTTCTCAAGCTGTGGTAGACAACAAATGACACTGCAATAAAAGTACTTCTCAAAAACTACCAAAGTGACAATTGTATTAATATATATCGAGAAACTGGTGAAGATAAATATTGATTTAAATAATGACTTAATGTTCATGGCTGTAATGGAAGACAGAAGGGTAGACAAACAATATAGTTATATGTATAAAATAATGATTAAAGCAGCCCATGCAACAATAGCCTTGGGCTGGAAAGAAAAGAAAAAATGGACACTTCAGAAATGGTTAGAATATATCTGGGAACAAGTGACTCTTGATATTTTCGATATACTAACCAAAAATAAGACGTGGCAAGATAAACAGAATGAAATTTTGAAGATATGGATAATATACGTGGACTGGATGAAAGAAGCTCGAGTCGAAGAAGAAATATGGGAGAAAAGGCTACAGAGAATGAACTTGCTGTTTGTGTGACAAAACTATGAAGAAGAAGTAATAGGGGGAGGGAGAAAAGGAGGGGAAAGTATGGTTTGAAAATGTATGAAGAAGGAAATTACTATAAACTGTAAAATTCAAATGATACAATAATTTTTTTTAAAAAAAAACTACCAAAGTTTATAGTAACAAGACAGGAGGAGATCCTATGGGGAAACAGCATATGTGAATTACTCCCTTAATACTGTAACTACAACAACAACGAAAGCACCATTGAGTCACAACTGACTTAGGCTGACCCCATCCATGGGCCATTACAGGCAAGAGATGAGCGGAGGTGGTTTGCCATTGTCTTCCTCTGCATAGCAAGCAACCCCAGACTTCCTTGTTGGTCTCCCAGCTCCCAAGCTTTGATGAGCCCAGGCTAAAATAGATTATTCAAGCTGCTTAGTGCCACAACTCTAATGCAAATCAGCCTCCCGATCTCACTAGCATCTTCTCTTCAACATCAAAGTGAATCAACATTGGGTGATCTGGCCACAAGTCTCTCACATACCATGATATGTGGGTAGGGTTGCCAGGTTCCCTTTGACTACTGGCAGAGGATGGGGGAGGAGGGAGGCCTGCCAGATCCAGGTTGAGAAACTCCTAGAGATTTGTGAATGGAGCCTGTGGAGGACAGGCCCCTCAGTGGAGTATAATGTCACAAAGCCCTCCCTTCAAAGCATCCATTTTCTCCAGGGGGACTGAACTCCGCTGTCTGGAGATGAGCTGTAATTCCTGAGGATTCCCCAGAGGCGTAGCTGGGCCAGAGTGTGGCCGGTGCGCACTCTGGCTTTTTCCCAGTTGACCCTGGGAAATGTAATTCCCACCAGGTCCTACCAGGTCCTTTGCAGCCTGGAAGGGAACAGGCAGCTCTCTTCTCCAGCCTGCTCAGTTTGTTAAAGTAACTGTGGGGGGTGCCGTGGGGGGCGCAGGGGGAAGGGGTCGGGATCGGGGTCGGGGGGAATTTTCTGCCCCCCACGTGACCCAAAGCCGTGCGCCCGGTGCGTGGCACAACCCCGGTCCCCTGGTAGCTCCGCCACTGCGATTCCCAGCTCCCACCTGGAGGATGGCATTCCTATATGTGGCACTAAGAACAAACTTGGGAGGCAGGCTCTCATTTGATGCAGGGCCTGTTTTAATTCCAGGGATGTGCTTCCCGGTCTCTCTTTCTCCCATCCAGGCAGAGAATATTGCCCAACATGCTCAGTAACTGAAGACGAACTTTAACCGTGTGCTCTTTTCTGAACCAAACGTAGATTTTTCGAGTGAAAAGGCTGAAATATCATTGTGAGAATACCACATTCTTGTTTATGTTAAGCATGATTTGTAACTGGATTTGTCAAAAGCGTTATGTAAACAGGAACCCCTTCAAGAGACAGCCGTCATGTAGTCACTATTATTAAGTAACAATTCCCTCCTTACTTCCCCATCTTTCAACTGGACACTTTGTTTGCTCACATCTCTGGACTTTGCATCCTGTAAATTGAGTCTGTCATATCATAAACACCATGCACCCATTTAAACTCTTTGATTTGTCAGTTTTGTTGCCATGCACTTCTCAAGAAGAGATCAATACCAGAACAAAACGGATGTAAAAATGCTGGTGAATTGATTTGTTACTATTGTTGTTTGTTTGTTTGTTTTTTTGCCATCAGTTGAAAGTGATATCAATGACTGCTCGATCTCCCGGACAATGTTGAAGTGGAACCATTGTCTCCGTTGCAATTTACAACCTCTTCCCTTTAATTGGATCTGTAATGACAGATTTTTATGCCCCTGTAATGAATCTGAAAAAATGTAACAGAACAGATCATTGCTCGTGAGGCTGTTCATTTCCAATATGCACAATGACATTTTAAGCGTGCACAATGCAGATGTGTGAGTTAAGTTTCAAAAGACACCAGCTTCATAAACTTCTGTGTAACTTTCAAGATGCTGAGATAAACCACCAATTGATTATACGTTTGGTGCAGTGGTGGGATCCAAAAATTTTAGTAACAGGTTCCCATGGTGGTGGGATTCAAACTGTGACATAGCGCCAATGGGGCTGGGCGGGGCACGACAGGAGCGTGGCCGGGCATTCCGGGGGCAGGGCATTCCTGGGCGGGGCTGTGGCAAGGACGCAGCCGCTGCGCCGGTCATTGGGCAGGAAATGAATGCACTTAGGCGCAGGCTGCCACACACGCCGGTGCACCTCCTGCTAGACTGCTTCAAGTTCTGCGCGCTACTGCTGAGAGGAGGGGCGTAACTAAGGCAAAAATCACGTGGCAAAATCACCAATTAGTAACCCCCTCTCGGCACTCACAAATAATTAGTAACCTACTCTCGGGAACCTGTGAGAACCTGCTGGATTCCACCTCTGGTTTGGTGTGTTCATTTTTCTGTACATTTGGGTCAAGAGGTCAGGCAGATCAAACATGGAAGGTCAAAGGCACATCTTTTAAGTATGCATTGTCCAGATTCTAGAAAAAAAAGTTATGTTATCTGCCACCCTGATTCTTCAATCTGTTCTTAAAATTGCAAGGCGAGTATAGGCAATAATACTTTTTTGGCATAATTCTTGTCTTTTAAAAATTCAATCTAATGTGAAAACTGCTACACTTTCACTACTGCTACAAAGGTGAATCAGTCCTAACTTGAGGAACTCCTAGTTCAACGTGTGCAACTGGAATAAAGAGCTGCATAAAATTACATTATATCTGCGATTTTCAGAGACTTACTTTTTCTTATATATAATATCATTTTTCA
This sequence comes from Sphaerodactylus townsendi, assembly GCF_021028975.2. NCBI lineage: Eukaryota > Metazoa > Chordata > Lepidosauria > Squamata > Sphaerodactylidae > Sphaerodactylus > Sphaerodactylus townsendi. The sequence continues at coordinate 168,260,096 of NC_059425.1, read as the reverse complement.
TTCTTCTACAGCAGTGCCATAGTGGTGAAGAGCGGGTGTACTCTAATCTGGAGGAACCGGATTTGATTCCCTGCTCTGTTGCTGGAGCTGTGGAGGCTTATCTGGGGAATTCAGATTAGCCTGTGCACTCCCACACACACCAGCTGGGTGACCTTCGGCTAGTCTCAGTTCTTTTGAGCTCTCTCAGCCCCACTCACCTCACAGGGTGTTTAAGAACATAAGAACATAAGAACATAATAACAAGCCAGCTGGATCAGACCAAAGTCCATCTAGTCCAGCTCTCTGCTACTCGCAGTGGCCCACCAGGTGCCTTTGGGAGCTCACATGTAGGATGTGAACGTAATGGCCTTCTGAGGCTGTTGCTCCTGATCACTTGGTCTGTTAAGGCATTTGCAATCTCAGATCAAAGAGGATCAAGATTGGTAGCCATAAATCGACTTCTCCTCCATAAATCTGTCCAAGCCCCTTTTAAAGCTATCCAGGTTAGTGACCAACACCACCTCCTGTGGCAGCATATTCTAAACACCAATCCACACGTTGCGTGAAGCCAAGTGCTTTCCTTTTATGTAGTCCTAATTCTTCCCCCCAGCATTTTCAATGAATGCCCCTTGGTTCTAGTGATTGTGAGAAAGAGAGAAAAATTGCTCTCTGTCAACATTTTCTGACCCTGTCATCGCCCATAATCTTTGTAGACTTCAATCATATCCCCCCTCAGCCGGGGCCTCCTCCTCTCTCTCCAAACTAAAAAAAAAAAAAAAGGAGTCCCAAACGGCTGCAGCCTCTCCTCATAGGGAAGGTGCTCCAGTCCCTCAATCATCCTTGTTGCCCTTCTCTGCACTTTTTCTACACCTCCTCAATATCCTTTTTTTGAGATGCGGCTACCAGAACTGGACACAGTATCTCCATGAATGCGGTCGCATCCACTGCTTTTATATAAAGGGCATGACAATCTTTTGCAGTTTTATTATCAATTCCTTTTCTTAATGATCCCCAGCATAGAGTTTGCCTTTTTTCACTAGCTGCCATGCATTGAGTTGGACATTCCCATGGGAACTATCAACTAAGACGCCTTAAATCCCTTCCCTGGTCTGTGACTGATAGCACTGACCCCTGTAGTTAAGTGTTATGTGAACTTTTGGATTTTGCCCTATGTGCATCACTGCTCTTTACATTTTGCTAGCATTGAACTGCATTTGCCATTTCTTGAGCCCACTCACCTAATTTATCAAGGTCCGCTTGGAGCTCTTCGCAATCCTTTGTGGTTCTCACCACCCTACATAATTTGGTTATCATCTGCAAACTTGGCCACCACGCTACCCACCCCTATTTCCAGGTCGATCATTTATGAATAGGTTAAAGAGCACTGGTCCCCAAAGCGGATCCTTGGGGGACGTACCACTCCCGACATCTCTCTCCATTCTGCGATGAACTTCCCATTTACACCCACTCTTTGTTTCCTGATTCTCAACCAGTTTTTAATCCATAGGAGGACTTCCCCTCTTATTCCTTCATTGCTGAGTTTTCTCAACAGTCTCTGGTGAGGAACTTTGTCAAAAGCCTTTTGGAAATCCAAAGTAGAACCAATGTCCACCGGGTTCCACCTCCCTGTCCACATGCCTGTTTACACCCTCAAAGAACTCTAGTAAGTTTGTAAGACAGGATTTGCCTCTGCAAAAGCCATGCTGACTCTTTCTCAGCAGGTCTTGCTTTTCTACATGTTTTATAATTTTATCTTTAATGATAGATTCTACTAATTTACCAGGAACAGATGTCAAACTGACTGGCCTGTAATTTCCCGGGTCCCCCCTAGATCCTTTCTTAAAGATTGGTTTATTGTGTGGGGGGGGGGGAGGAAATGAGTTTGTCAACCCCTTTGAGTCTCCTTATAGGAGAGAAAGAGCAGATATAAATCCAACTCTTCTTCTTCTATAGCTCATTTGATGCCATATATGATCCCATATATGAAGCCAATGTAATGTGATCCACCAAATCATTTGCAGCCCACCAGGAAAAGCACTGGTCTACCAAAGCCTTGATAAATCACCTGCGATGGTGGCATATATCAGGGAGTACCCCCTCTCTAAACCTCCCCCCCCCCATGGTGAGAGTAATGCACCTGAAAGGCCAGAGGTTGTGAACTGGATCCAGTGCAATGTTTTCATAGGATCAAGGACTTCTTTCCACAGAGCGCAGTTTTCTCTGCTCCCTCCACCCAAGGCACTCCAAAATGTTTCCAAAAATCCCATACAGATGAACAGGAATGAGGCTTGCCAGCTCAAGTTTGGGAAATTCTTGAAGGTATGGGGATGAAGAATGGGAAGAGTGGGTTTGGGGTCAAAGAGAGACCTTAGCAGGGCATAACGTCATAGTGTCCATCTTCCAAAGCAGCCATTTTCTGATGGACAACTGATTGCTGAAGATCAATTATCATTCTGGGATATCGCCCAGCCCCATCTGGAGGTTGGCAGCCCTGACAAGAATAGGGCATTTCAGGCTCTCACAAGAGTGGGCATCTGAGAAAGTCACATGATACTGGCCAAAGTCCTTATATCTCTGGAAATGATATACTGGATATAACCCAATATATGCTGGATGGGCTAAAATAAGTTTTTCAGGTCACTGTATGGGCCTGTGTTCCAGTATTACACGAGGAAGAAGTTACTATATAAACAGAGATCATTAGCAAAAACATCTTTAGATTTCCGTATTAGTGATTAATGTGCCATCCTAAGCAGAGTTGGTAGTGGTGGAAAATGCCATTAAGTTGAAGTCAACTTGTGATGACCCCATGAGATTTTCAAGGCAATAGATGTTCAAAGGTGGTTTTGCCATTGTCTGTCTCTGCATTGCGACCCTGGACTTCTTTAGCGGACTCCCATCCAAATATTAACCAGGGCTGACCCTGCTTAGGCTTCCAAGATCTAAAGAGATTGGGCTACCCTGGGCTATCCAAGTTACGACAAAGACTACAACACCTGATATTCCCAGGTAGTTTCCAAGCCAAGTACTAATCAGGCCTGACCCTTCTTCGCTTCTGAGATCAGGAATGTTCAGTCTGACATGGTTGAAGGCAAGCAGAGTTACACCATTCTAAGTCAGTTAAAGTAAGTCTGCTTAGTATGGCTCTGTAAACCTCAAACCTGTTCTACCTGCCTATATATCTGGCATTTCCAATGATCAAAAATGGCCTAATGGGTATTTTTTTTTGTTTTTCAAGATGACTCATCCCCTGGCAAACACTCTTTTTTGGGGTGATACATAAAACACACATAGACATCATAAAAACGTTCCGTAGTTCTATCAGCGTTTTCACATTTCTTGCTAGCAGCTCTGCCTGAAGCTCCCTACTAAACCAGTTTGAGTTGTCAACATCTGTTCCATGTTATTTATTTATTTCCCATTGCAGAAAATTGCAGTTCCAATATCCCTAAGAGGTGGATAATTGTAATTATCTATGATGCTGTGTAAACGGTTTTAATGGCTCAGCAATTCCGGAGGCCCTGATCTATATTTATTTATTTTGTTGCTCAACATGCAGTCCACATTTGCAGCACACAGATAACGTATAGCTTTCTTTGTGATTCTTCCCCTCTCATTGTTCTTGTGGAGGGCAGAGTGTGGCTGACCTTTTAAAGCAAACTATGCATTTGTGATCTGAAAGTTTCCAAAATTCAAGACACATAGTGCTGTGGAGACAAGTTTTAAATTTGAGACAATCCCAAGGTCCGAGTTCAGTTCCCTTCATTTCTCTTGCTTTCATTTCTTCCTTTCAAACTCTGTCCCAAGCCTATAAGAATTCTGACCAACCATAGTAACAGCCTACTGGGCGCTCAATTAACCTCTTGGTTCTTGCTGTTCCACTTAGTCTGCAGTTTCAAGCCTTAGCAGGAGAGCTTCTTAATAATGTTCATTCAGAGAAGCTGTCTTCCGGTATGCAACTGCTGCATTAACTATTTCAAACAACCATTTTCAAATATCTGGCTCCTTCCGCACATGCAGAATAATACACTTTCAAACTGCTTTCAATGCTCTTTGAAGCTGTGCAGAATAGCAAAATCCACTTGCAAACAGTTGTGAAAGTGGTTTGAAAACGCATTATTCTGCATGTGCGGAAGGGGCCCCTGATTCTATCATTGATCTAACCTATGTATGTGTTGTCAAGTTGCAAGCAACTTATGGCAAGCCCCACAAGGGGCTTTCAAGGCAAGTGAGAAGCAGAGGGGGGTTGCCATTGCCTTCCTTTGCATGACTTCCTCGGTGGCATCCCATCCAGGTACTAACCTGCTTGGCTTCCAAGATCTGATGAGATCAGGCTGTACTGTGCTGCCTATCCTCATAAATGATCTTAAATAAATAAACAAACCTTTCTTTCACTAAGGTGGAGTATCTGTATTGCATCTGCATTGCATCTTCAAGGCACCCAGGTTCAAACCCTGCTTTTCTAGTTAAAAAATATCAGGTAGTAGGACACACGAAAGATTTCTAGCTGAGACCCTGGAGCGACATAGCCAGTCAGAGCAGAAATACTAAACTGGCACCAGTGGGAAGCTGCCGCTCCAGGGCAGCCAGGACAAACGCTTCCCCAGGGGCGGCGTTTTTGCCATTCCTTGGGTCACTCTATTCCGCCCATGTGAAAAGGGCCTAGGAATTTTCCAACCCAGAGTTGGCAGCCCTACAATGGTCTGACAGCTTCATGTATATTCGTGTCCTTGGAACCATTCCCTATGCTGATGTTACTTCATATTTTTTCCATTGTTGCTATTTTAAATCATTCTTCTGATCACCAACATGGCAGGTCACAGTATGTGGCAAGTTGTTTAGCTTAATAGATCATGAGTTGTGCAAATCTGACATATCCTGAACTTTCAATAGATCTTCATTGATTTTTATCAAGGTCCGAACAAGCTATTGGCTGACCAAAACAGTCTCAGAAGTCATCCGTTGAGTCATCTGCTGGAACCTCCAAGGAGATTGTGCTTGTGTGTTTATGCTTCTGGTAATATTTCCTGTGTCCAACTTCAGCTGGCATCTGGTTTGGCATATTTAGTTGACTAATTTGGTAAACAAAGTTTTTTACCGGTATGCTATATTAATTTCCTGTTGTTCCATCACTAGGTAACTTTGGATGATGGTGGAGTGCCCCACAACATTGGTTCACGCATATGATTCTTATTTGGGTATAAAAGTTTTACTCTCTTGAATCATTAAACAGGGGGGTACAGCTAATTTGCACTTCCAAAGGAGCATCTGGGCATAGGATGGTCTGACCGTTTTGTAACTCTAGAACTTGAAATCTTTCACTGAAATTGACTGGCAATAAATTCAACACTGTCAAAAGGATACTTCTTCTCACATTACAAAATTAACATATGGCAGTCTCTGCTGCACGAACAATTGCATATTAACAGCTATTAGGTTTTCTCAGCCGCTATTGCTAAATAGTATTAGGCACAACTGCTAAATGAAACATCTGAATACCATTTGCTGGCGACAGGTTGTTCCTGGGGGCATCTGTTGGGCTGCTTTTGGAACCTGGATGCTAGGTGAGATGGATCTCTAGTGTGACACAACGGGACTCTCCTTATGTCTTAAGCTATTGAAGTACAACTGAAAGTCTGCAAAAATAATCAAGGGAGACAGCATAAATTTGAGCCGATTGGCCAAATGGAAGAAAGTGAAAAAAAAATGTTGACTTGAACATCCTCATCCAGCATAAAAAAGACTGCCATTCCAGAACAACTTTCTTTCCTTGGAGACTCTCCATTTTCTACTATTACATTGTTGGAAGATGTATCTGAAAATCCAGGCTGTGTAGTGTGAAATGCTAATGTAACCCAAATACATGAGCTATATAATCCATAGCCTGGAGGAAGGTCTCATCCTCACATCTGGGAGTGTATTACTTTTGTACTCTTGGATTGATTTTGCTAGTAAAATACAGAAACTCCTGCCTTCAATCCTAAGTGTGCATGGCAGGCCCGAGACTCTCTTGGATTGTCTATGCCCTAGGGGTCTTTGCAAGTTTTTTTCTTGGGCGGGGGGAGGGTTTCAGGACAACGCTACAAGGTGATATTTCACTGCATACAGATGTAGACAGGAGGCCGCATAATATGTCTTGATAATACTGCCGGGCCCGAAAACTTTACTTCTTTAATGATGTTAAAAGCAGCTAGATGAGAGGCCGGCAATTGGCAAGAATAGCTCCTTCGGCTTAAAAGATTAGAGGGTTTATCAAAGTCCTGTAACAGGGAGGAAAGCAGATAGCTTGCCAGCCCACCTGCTGTGCCCTTTGTGGGCCTGCGTTTGGTCTTTTTTTTCGGTTTTGTCTTTTGTTAGTGGTATACTAGATACATTTTAAAACACTTAACTTATAAAGCAGGAGGGAGAAAAGTTTTTAGGGAAGGTATTGTCAAGTCAGTTTTCAGTCTCAGAATAATCAGTGTGTCTCTCTACATCCATCTGCTTGACATTTGTTTTAAGGAGCAAACTAGGGGTTCTCAATATGGCGCCTACCGAGTGTTTTTAGAAAGTGGATGGAGCTAATCAAACACTTACCCTTCTAAGTTCTCACTGCAGATATGATTGGCTGAGCAGATTCAAATAATGTTTCGGGGGTTACTGCCACCACGTTGCTTTTATTCTTTCTCACTCCTTTTTCCCGGTGTATTTTGAAAAAATATCATCATCTTCCCCCCTGCATTTGGGCTTTTCCCCCTGTGTTTAGTTCCACCTCCTGCTGCAGCCATTTTATGATTGTATTGTCGAAGGCTTTCATGGCCGGAATCACTTGGGTGCTGTGTGGTTTCCGGGCTGTATGGCCATGTTCTGAAGATGCCAGCCACAGATGCAGGCGAAACATCAGGAGAGAATGCTGCTAGAACACAGCCATACAGCCCAGAAACCACATGATCCTCTGAAGATGTCAGCCACAGATGCAGGCGAAACGTCAGGAGAGAATGCTGCTAGAACACAGCCATACAGCCCGGAAACCACATGATCCTCTGAAGATGCCAGCCACAGATGCAGGCGAAACGTCAGGAGAGAATGCTGCTAGAACACAGCCATACAGCCCGGAAACCACATGATCCTCTGAAGATGTCAGCCACAGATGCAGGCGAAACGTCAGGAGAGAATGCTGCTAGAACACGGCCATACAGCCCGGAAACCACATGATCCTCTGAAGATGCCAGCCACAGATGCAGGCGAAACGTCAGGAGAGAATGCTGCTAGAACACAGCCATACAGCCCGGAAACCACATGATCCTCTGAAGATGCCAGCCACAGATGCAGGCGAAACGTCAGGAGAGAATGCTGCTAGAACACAGCCATACAGCCCGGAAACCACACAGCACCCAAACATTTTATGATTGATTCCACCTCCTGTGTCAGAATTTCAAAGGTGCCCACAGGCTGAAAAAGTTTGGGATCCATGGATTAAACATTCTGACATTGTTATTGCTGTTCTATAGAATCAGCTACAAGAAGCACTAAACAATATCCGAACCTCCAAGCCCTGGTTTAGTACAGAAAAATCCAAATCTGGGAGTCTTTTAGTGCCTTGTTTTTAATTATGTGATTTTAATGTCTAGATTGTATGCTGTCATTTTTATCACTTGTTTTCATACTGCAGTTTTTATGGCACGTTTTCGTGATGTGGTTTTATGATGTCATTGCACTTTTTTGTTTTCACGTAGGAGCTGCCTCAAACAGGTTTCAAGCACGAGAAGTCGAACATACATTTTCTAAATAAAGGAATTCAGCTGTCTACTTGGAGATCTCTAGTCTGCCCGTCACCCCATCCCGACCTGTACTTTCATTTGGAAGTCAACATGAGAGCTGTATTCCTGAGAGTAAGGGACATTTATATTTCAATAAGTAAATAACTGAAGAAAAAATGGTTTAAAAGAGAGTGAAAAGCTGTCCTATAGATTATTCTAAAACAGGGGTAGGGAACCTGCGGCTCTCCAGATGTTCAGGAACTACAATTCCCATCAGCCCCTACCAGCATGGCCAATTGGCCATGCTGACAGAGGCTGATGGGAATTGTAGTTCCTGAACATCTGGAGAGCCGCAGGTTCCCTACCCCTGTTCTAAAACAAAGATAGCTGGAAGTCCACTGATGTCCAATGAATCGTTTCCACTATCTTACAGAACTTTCTACCCAGTCCCTATGGGCACCGTGACCCTATAACTTACCTGGCCTTAATTAGAGCTTAATTTTGGGGGGAGGGGGAGCCCTTGGAAAGCCACATCATTAATTTGGCAAGCCCACAAGCTGAATCATTTGTTAAACCTCAAGTTGCTTTGTTCTTTAAACAAAGGTGAAGGTAGAGGGTAGCAGAGCAGGCTGAGGAAACCCATTTGTTTTCAGTTCCATAGGCATGCAGAGGAGAACTTGTTAAGCTCAGAGATGCCAAAGCTGAGAAAAATTTGCCGAAAGAAAGAAGAAAAAGCAAAGTTCCCGAGAAAAAGGTTGTGTTAACTGGCTGATGATCACTGTTGTTAAATTGAGCCCCTTGGGATATCATGCAATTTGCCAGCTATATGAGAGCCTTGGTTTTTAACAAGGCTTTGTGAATTACTCGTCTCAAAATTCCATCTTCCCTGACTGACTTTCCTGATACTTTCTTCACAGGAAGAGCCATTACGCCATTCAGCCAGTTGATTAGCGGCGGAAAGTCAGAGAAAGGAAAAGGCCATTTTCCCGGCATGGGCCAGAGTCAAAGCCCTCACACAGCTGAGGCCGAAAGACAGAACTAATGCTATTGCTTTTCCTGTGGACAACACCTGAGTGACACTGGAAACCTCTGTAGAGGAAAACATGCTCTCAGAGCTTTGAGTCAAATTGGAAGAATGATACCCGGCGTATAATAAACACTTCTGGTTCCTTCAAAGGCTTCTTTTTAAATAACTGGAACACCAAAATATTTCAGGTGATTAGATAGGAAGGTGAAGAGAGCTTTGTGGGATAAATAAGGCAGCCTTTTCAGCCCTATTCAATGCATATTTGTTTAAAAGGAAGCCCTACCAAGTTCAGTAGGGATTACTCCCTTTGAGTGGGTACAGCAGATGGTAAGTGGGCTTTGGTCTCATGCTGCTATCATCCTGGCTGGATGTAAACTGAACTGGAAGTGATATAACGATAGGGAGAGACCATCCTTGGTGGTGGGAAAGGTTGACTGGTAGGTTGCTATTTGAGTGTTGTTTTTAGCTTTTTAGAATTTTTAGGGTTTGGCGTGGTTTATATAGTTTTTTTTTCTTTTGGAGGGGCAATAGTGTGCCTAGACAGGGTAGGGGGAAAGGGGCAGGCATAGCAGGGCACCAATATAGCATTTGTTGGGCAGGGGGAGATATGGCATTGGGAGGCAGAGGAGATTGATTAAAAGAAGAGGTATTAGATGTATTGAACCTATCACCCCTTCTGGCATGCCTTTCACCCAGCAGTATTTGGGGCTGGCTGCAAGCTGGCCTACTAATCTAGTGGTGCGACTATTGAATGCCAGGTCAGTCCAAAATAAAATATCTCTTGTTCATAACTTAATCCTGGATGAGGGGACTGACCTGATGTGTATTACTGAGACCTGGATAGGGGAGCTGGGAGGACTTGATCTTACCCAGCTCTGCTCCCCAGATTACTTGCCACAACACAGTTGCAGACTGGTGGGGAGGGGGAGTCACAATAATCCATCAAGTTTCCATCCCTCTTGTCAGGCAGCAGGTCCATGTGGTGTCCGGTCCGTGTGAATTTGAGGGTTTGTTCTTGATGTTGGGTCATAGAGACAGAATAGATTTGATTTGCTGCTGGTGTACTGTCTATCACATTGCCTGGCAGCGTCCCTGTCTGAGCTGGCTGAGGTGGTTTTTTGGATGTGGATGTTGGCAGCCCCTGCCATGGTGGTGCTGGGGGATTTAAACATCCATGTAAGCATAAGCATAAGCATTTTTATTGTCATTGTGCACGCACAACGAAATTTACAGCAGCATTCCTCGATGCACACAATTTCAGACTCATACCCCATCCTCACTTTCCCCTTCCTCCACCCATCCCTACACAGCCCCAAACACATCAACACGAAGCCTTGTAGAAGCTGTCTCTAAGCCTCTTTGTCCTAGTTTTGATAGACCTGTATCGTCTGCCGGATGGTAACAGTTCAAAAAGAAAGTGTGCTGGATGAGACGGGTCTCTCAGAATATTTTGGGCTTTCTTTAGGCTTTGGGAATTATAGAGTTCTTCCAAGGAGGGGAGAGGGCAGCCGATAATCCTCTGTGCAGTAGTGATCACCCTTTGGAGCCCCTTCCTATCTGCCACTGTGCAACCGGAGAACCATTTACAGATGCAGTAGGTTAAGACACTCTCTATAGCACAGCGGTAAAAGGACACCAGGAGTTTTCCATTCAGTTGTTGTTTCCTTAAAAGTCTCAGATAGTACAGTCTTTGCTGGGCCTTCTTAACCACCACGGCAGTCTGTACGCCCCAGGTTAAGTACCCTTTACTCATAACGCCCAGAAATTTAAAACTAGCCACCCGCTCTACTTGATCTCCGTTTATAGTCAAGGGCTGAATTTCTGAGCTATTCCTTCTATAGTCCACTATAAGCTCCTTTGAGATTAGCCTCACAGAGATTAGCCTCGCAGGTTTGTAATGGCCTCTATGACAGTTATGGATCTGACTCAATTTGGGACTGGCCCAACTAATGCACAGGACTTACCCTTGATTTAGTCTTTGGCATAGAATGGGGTAGTGGAGACCCATTAATAGCACAGCTGATGATAAGCCCGCTATTATGGACTGACCATTTCCTAGTAAGATTTGGACTTGCAGTAACTATCCCAGCCCCCTCCTCAAAGGATGGAGAATGATTAAGATGGTCTGACCTTGGAGACTTATGGAACTCAAGCAGTTCCTGAATGCTCCGGATTGCAAAAACTGATAAGGCAATTTATAGAGATGGTTTTGATGGACACAAATGATCTAAATCACATTCTAACTATACAAATTAGCTCATGCCAAGTGCGTTCAATTCAGTGTATTGAAACATGATATTATCTGCACGGAGGCCAACCAAGATAACAAAGGAACTAAAATTGGTAAAATTGACCAAGTGGAAAAGATCTCTTTCCTCCCTAATTATACCAGTATACTAGCTAAACAGTCCAAGATCTCATTGTGAATCATACCAATCAAGATTAATACATTGATAGGAACTGTCACAATAATGTTATTTAATAATCCCAGTGGGGAAGTTACACAAAACTTTAATGAATAATTTGTCAACATTAGACATAAATCTCTCTGCTGATGCATATCATAATCCCTTTCATAATTTCCAGGTCAACGTCGGCTATTCTTAATGGGGAAAATGTAATAGAGCAATATAAGAGACCCCTAAGTTCAGACAGGTTTATTGCCAGCATCTAGATCTATTCATACAGTACATTTTTCATTTTCAGTGAAAATAACATATTTGCTATAGCAGATTTAAATTGGCACCTCTGATTTCATTACAAGCTGTAATATGAAATTTTTCAGCCACCCTTTAATTTATAAGAACTTTACTTCATGCAAAGGATGTGTCTGTTTTTAATATCTGAATATCAAAGAATGTTGAGAGTTCATACTGAGAGACAAATTATTAAAACAGGACTTATGTCTCAGTAGCTAAGTTAGTCTGCTAATTTTGAAAAACTTTCTCAAGTATAATTACCCTGGCTTGTTTTCCCTATTTCTGGTGTTGAAAATCAAAAGAGTTGGTTTGGCCTGCACAGAAGTAATTAACACGTTTATTTCAAGTTGTTATCATTTTAGAGATTAATTTTAACTTTTTATTAGGTTTTTTTCACATATTGCCATAAATGTCACTGAAAATATCGCAAATTTGATTTATGGATTATTTCTCAATCATTTGGAAATAAAAACTGCTTCCATTAAGTTTTCAGTCAATGCTGTAACAAAAGGGTCTTCAACTTCTCTGGACCCAGAACTGAGATTTACCAGTGGACACAGCATGGGACACACAGAGTTGCAATCATGTGACAGGAAGGGAAGGAAATGAATGGGGAGACATATATTGCAAATGCATGTGGAACATGGGAGGACCAAGTGGCAGGAGTACGGAATGACTGGACTGGGAGGATGTAGAGAAGGGAAAGGAGAACTTCTGTGCAGACTGAGGTGTCAGAATCTGCCTGGCCTAAAAATCCATCCTATTTACTGCTGAATGACCTTGTCTCACCATCCTGCTACTTATTGCAACATGTATGGAAACAGTCAGGTGGTTTGGCACCCTTTTACTTTACACATATTCTAAGGTGACCAAATGGTCACCTTCGCAAACTGGGACAGGCGGCTGCGCACGCGCACGCATGTGCATGTGCGAGCAGCCGCAGGAGCGCACTGCCTTCTGGGGCGCTCCCGTTTCTCACCCTGTGACAGGGCGGGAAACGGCAGCACCCCAGAAGGCAGTGCGCTCCTGCGGCCAGCCGCCCGCCTGTCCCGGGAGGCTTGCTCGGCATTGGAGGAGAAAAATGAAGAATATTTGTGGAAAAGCTCTTGGATTTCATGCTCGGACCAATTCAAAAAGCAGGCCTTTTATCACAGTCCCGATGGCTCCGTGGACACATTGTGCCTTCGGTCTTACAAAGAGTAGGAAACGGCAGCGCCCCAGAAGGGTGGGAAACGGCAGGGTGGGAAATGGCAGTGCCCCAGAAGGCCGTGCGCTCCTGCAGCCACGCGGAAGGCTGCCGCACTGCCTTGCGCCCCAGAAGGCAGTGCGGCAGCCTTCCAAAACCCGGGACATTTGAAAAAACCCGCGGGACGCGGGACAAGTTGTTTCAAGGCAGGACTGTCCCGCCAAAAGCGGGACGTCTGGTCAGCCTAACATATTCACTAACAGCTGGTCTTCCCCACCCCAGGAATCCCCCCCCCAGCAAAAATTGGTGGCCCACCTGAGGGATCCATCCCTTCCTTGTGTTGAAGACCAAGGTTATAAAAAGTGCATCCTTCTTCAGAAAAAAGATTTCTCAAGGAGAAGAACATCTTTACATAAAATTAATCTTGCACTAACATTCTGGCATTAATTGCTGTGCTGAGATTATGTGGAGGCTAGCCCTCACCTTTGTAGCAAACCTTTTGGCTGTGGGTGAGTTGTCCATGGGTTCATTAAGCTGCTACTTACCTTTGCCCTTATAATTTAATCACTGGCAAAAATAAAACATCCTTTTTTCCCCTACCCCATAAAAGTAAGTATGGATGTCAAGCTGGTATTTGAACTTGAAGTGGAGAAGTGTGACGGTGGAAATTTTATTCCAATCATTCCATATTAAAGAGAAATGTTGTGTCATAAATAAATAAATATTCAAAAAGAGAATGCCAAATAGACAAAGGAGCTAAATCAAAAGCCTGACTTCGCACGATCCATTATACATTTGCACCTTTCTAAGCCCATTGATTTCAGTGTAACTCTCCTTTATGACTACACTGTTTTTGCCTTGTTTATTAAAAAAGAACAGAGGAAAAAATGAGAGCTTCTCCCCCCACACACACACACAGTTCTCTAAGGATGCCATAATCGAGTGTCTGGCACTCCAAGTTCAGTCTCAAACACAGTTTTCCCCTTAAGTATGTTCAAACTTTTATTTTTACCTGTGAAAAATGATATATCTCTTTGGTCTATCAAGTCCCTTTGAGTTTATTGATGATGATGGGGCTGGGGGAACTTTTATGCTGCTGACTGCCCAACATTGGGCCTTTCCCCACTCTCTTCGATCCCCCCTATGCAGAGGGGGTTACTGCTCTCAGCGTCGCGGCATCTTTACACCTAGTTACCACGACACCCCATCAAAAGTAGCGCAGAACTTTGGAAGCAGCTGGGATGCTGCATGCTGAGGTGGCAGCCTGCTTCACGACAGGCAGAGGGTGGGGCAGCAGCTTCTGCCAGCCCCACCCCAGGGAATGCCTCAGCCTCGAATGTGCGGCCATGCCCCTGTTGAGGGACCCCAGCTACTCTCCTCACTGGCGCTGGCCAGTTTGAAGGTAGACTGGGCTGGGGAAAGGCCCATTAACATGAGAACTTCATTGTTCAGATTGAAAGATAACTAGAGAAGCTAATTTTCCTGTCCATCTGGGAAGGCTATGTTAAACTAGGCTTTCAGCATTATCAAAGTGCCAATTAAACATAATTCTTATTTTTTAAAATACATGTTTCCTGCAGGGAGACGTGTCATTCCACAACACTGTAAATCCAAACTTGAATTAAGAATTTCTGATTACCAGTTTACATTGCCAGTTTCTATGGTTCTCTCTTCATTCTGTACTGGTCCCTGTTTCAAGATGTTGATAAAATGTTCTTTAAACAAAGAAGAGGCAGCTAAGATTCAATCAAAGGAGAACAGAGCAAAAATGATAAGCAAAAAGTACATGGCTAAAATGAATGTCTACAAAAGCGAATGTTTTAACATGTCAGATGAGTTTGGTGTAAATGATAGAACACAGATGGCTCTGTGCATAAGTAGTCAAGCATCACAAGATGAATGAGAAGTTGTTCCTTGCGACTGGGAAGTGAAGTTATTTGATACACCACTGACAGTTCCATTTATCTCCAACAATGGTACTTCAGGTGGAGGTCTAGAAGTAATCTTTATCTTGAACAGATCAAAACTTTCTGCATAGTGAATATGAATTGAAAGATGCCTTGAGCCAACTGCAGAGCTAGTGGGAGTATTATTGCCAAATACATAACTTCCCTCAATAGCATTTCCTGCAAAAGTCTTATCACTACACAGCGTGGAAACAGACAGTGCAAATGACAAAAGCATCTCATTGGTGAAATGAAACTTAAAAATCTGTGGCTGTGTAGGTTATATACTCTCAGTCCCATGTCATCCACTGGCCACCCTCCATCAGAAAACATGACAGAAGAGGAAGAGGAGTTTGGATTTATATCCTGTTTTTCTCAATCATAAAGAATATTAAAGCAACTTTCAAACTCCTTTGCATTCCTCTCCACACAACAGACTCCTTGTGAGGGCAGTGGGACTGAGAGAGTTCTGAAGAACTGTGACTAGCCCAAGGTCTCCCAGCAAATTTCGTGAGTAGGAGTGGGGAAACAAACAAACCCAGTTCACCAAATTAGAGTTTGCTGTTCATGTGGAGGAGTGAGGGATCAAACCCAATTCCCCAGATTAGACTCCACCGCTCCTAACTGCTGTACCACTCTGGTTCTCTGTATTAATTACAAATAATATTTTGTATCATCATGGAATGAGAGTATCACGTATGCCCTGTAAGGACTGCTGAATTTCAGTCTGTTAATTCATAAATAATAGATGTATAAGCTCAGTAGCATTGATGATGCTTCATATGAAAATAAGAACAGCCCTCCTTGATTAGACCTCCTCGATTTAGTACATCCAGTTACCCTGGAGGGACAACAATAGGCTTAGAGGCCATGGCCTTCCAATATTACCTCATAGAACTGGTACTGAGACATTGCCATCAGTTCATTTTTGCCCCTTTTGTTCAAGGACTCCACATTCATTTCCTCTTTCCAGTTACCCTGGAGGGACAACAATAGGCTTAGAGGCCATGGCCTTCCAATATTACCTCATAGAACTGGTATTGAGACATTGCCATCAGTTCATTTTTGCCCCTTTTGTTCAAGGACTCCACATTCATTTCCTCTTTCTCACATTTGCACCCACATTCTCGGCTCAGTGGGTTCTCCAAGTTCCATTCATTTCAATGGAGGTTCCATTCATTTCAACTGGATTTATGAGAACAACCTCTTGCATGACAGCTATGCTCTGTCCACCGAAGGTACACACTCATCCCAGTGCACACTGGGCTCCTAAATCAAGCCACGGTATTTCATAATGGCTACAAAGCAATTATTATGACACTGTAAGCATGTGCTTATGTCTTATGGGCTGTGTGACATTTGTGTTTAACTGTCTCCAGGCCTTAAGAAGTCAAAATATATCTGAACAAGTGTTAAGTTATTTCTACTGTGCTGATGATTGGATTATCATTGTATTCTCAACTGCATTAGTCAGATCAAGGAAATATAACTAAGGAGGTTCTAGTGGATCAAAGCTTCCATTGGAGGCAAAGCCATTCTGTCTTCACCTCCTTGGAAGTACAATCAAAACATTTTCCCAAGCAACTTGGATGGCAAAGTCCTTTGTAGTACTTTAGGCTTCATATTTGTTTCCACTCCTGGGCTTTGCTCTTCACAGCAGGCATCTGACTTCCATCACATAAATCACAGATGCTGGAAAAAAAATGTAATGCACACAAGCAGCTCTTTATGACACTTTCAGTAAACAAGCATTTTCCCCATTACATTTCTCTATCTGAAACAGAAATTAATGACAGCAGGAACCGTGCAACGATGCAGATATGTCACACATAGCCGAGCTCCATGTATTTGTCGGAAGAGCGCTGTCTACGATCAGCAAAAAGGCATAATGATTACTTCCATTGTAAAGCTAGCTTTAGTTTTGTTAGGCATGCCGAAAACGTGGGATGGGGTAGCACCTCGTATGGATCGGTTTTCTCCCCTTCAAATGTTCTCCGGAATGTATTTCAAGTTGTAAGGAGTTTCTATTTTCAGAACACAAAAATGGCCATGCTGGTTCGGATCAATGGTCCATTTAGCTCAGCATTTGGTCTGTACAGACAGTGGCCAGGAAAATGCTTCCGAGATCTTCCTATGCAGGGCATGACCAGTGATAGCCACCCCCAGCTGTGAGCCTCTGGCGTTCGCTATGAAGACATATGCGCCTTCAGAAATGAAGTACCTGATTGTCATACCCAGTAGACCCATCCCAACTGCATTCCTGTTCAACAAAAGGAAGGAACAATGCAATTTTCATAACTTAAGCTGGTGATGGAAATGACTAGAAATACAAAAATTGCTGTGCAGTCCTAAGAAGAGTTACACCCTCCTAAGTCTATTGAAGTCAATGACCTTATAAGGATGTAACTCTACTTAGGACTGCACTATTAATAATTCAGCTTTTGCCTTTTCATATAGCAAAAAACTGACAATAAAACTGAAAAGAAAATTATAGCTGATGCCAACTCTGTATTTATCATGTGTCACAAGGATATGCTACCTCTGTTACTATTGTTATTATACAGGATAAGTTTAGTGATGTTTTATACAGAAAATTTACAGTAAGATTTTTTTCCCCTAACATTGGTGCGGATTCTACCTCTATCCAACTATCCACTGAGCAAAATTTGTTTATTTATGTATAGGGTTGCCAGCCTCAAGGGGATGGCTGGAGATTGGCTATTACAAGTGATCTCCAGGTGACAGAGATCAGAAAATGCCCACTTTGGAAGGGGAACTCTATGGCATTATACCCCATCGAAGTGCCTTCCCTCCCCAAACCCTGCGCTTCTTAGACCCCATCCCCAAAATCTCCAGGTATTTCTCACCTGGAGCTGGCAACCTGGTGTACAGTGAAGCCTCGGTTTTCGTTGACTTCAGTTATTGTTGTTTTCAGTTTTCGTCGATTTTTTTCAGTGAAAATTTTGTCTCGGCTTTTGTTGGTTGCCTCGGATTTTTTCAGATTTCACTGCTTTCATCACCATGCCCATGTGATCTTGCTGCTAATTTCCTGTGGAAATTTCCTGTGGAAATCATTGCCTCAGTTTCCATCGCTTTTAGATTTCGCCAATTGTTTTCAGACGGATTACCAATGAAAACCAAGGTTTCACTGTATGTATGCATTTATTTATTTAAATATTTATACCCTTTGCACCACCAGAGTGGATCTGGGCTCTACTGGGCATCTGCATGTTGCCCTGGGTTTTGTGTGGCTTTTGTTGGTTCTTGGGGTGGGAGGCATTGGCCCAAGGCTGCTCAAAGGCATACCTCTGCTTTTTCCCTGGAGGAACCCCCCCCCCAGCATTTTCCCCTCCATTGGAAACAATGGAGGATATGGGCACCCTCTTTGGAGGTTCATAAGATTGGACCCCCTGTCTCAGTCTTTACCAAACTTGGAAATTCTTCTAAGAAGAGGAACTGTCAATGTTGTACATTTGGTGTCTCTATTTTAGAGCACACACACATCCTTCCCATACCCCTGGAAAGATTCCCCCCAGGTTGTAATGGAGACTTTTTTTCAGATTCCCAAAAAACTCCTGGGGGGAAAAACCACCTGACATGGGAATTTGAGCGTGGGAATTTGAGATATGGGAATATTCAAGAATCCTCAAAACACCAGAATCCACATTTCCCCAAAAGTTGTATCCACACCCCTATTACCTACGCTGGCTTGGGAAATGCCTGGACATTTGGGGATAGTGACTCAGGAAAGTGGAGTTTGGGGAGAAAGCTCTTCAGGGATGTGATGCTACCCCCAGAAGTTGTCATGTCCTCCAGGTCAATTGAACTATGTAGTTTAAAGACCAGTTGTAAGTCTGGTGGAACCTTGCTAACCTTACCTAGAAAATAACCCCTGTCCTGAGCTTAGAGTAGTAATACAGTAATAGAGCAGAGACCTCTGAGTAGTAGACAATACTGGGCCAGGATGACCAGTAATATCATGAGCTTCAGTCCTTAGCCTTATAATTCGTGTCACTGACTTATTGTTCACATGATCAGAACGTAAACTGAAACACATGGAGCTGTCATATACTTAGACCACTTATAGATCAAGGTATACGGTGGAACACAGAAGCAATCTAGGGTCTCGGGTAGAGGTCTTTCAAAGCACTTAACATCTGATCTTTCTTGCTGGAGATGCTGGGAATTGAACCCCAGACTTCCTGCATGCCAAGCCAATAATCTACCTCTGAGCCACAGCCACTCCCAAAGCTTCCTTTCCTATCAGTCAATTCACACAGCATCAGAACAGACATTTATTTTGGTCTCTTTTCCCAAAATGCTTTACCCTGTACATTTAATTTCATTTCAGTTTTTGGTTCATTACACTTATTTCGTTTTGTTTTCTTTCTTATTGAAAATCCTGGTATACTGAAAATTAACTTCTTGCTAAACTTCAGACTGATGGATCAATGAAGCAATAAAAGTAATATGTTTAAGGCTACAGTCCAAAGTATAGCAGCTCAGAATCAATATTAGTGGGACTTACTGCCATGTTAATGTGTTTAGGAAGTAAAGGTATTTTCTGTAATACAGCAATACCCAGAAGCCTTTGCTAACTGAACCTAATTTTAAAACAGAGTTAACAGTTCAGTCCTAAGGAGAGGCACTCCAGTCTAAACCCATTCATTTAAAGAGTAACTCTACTTGGGATAGCACTGCAAATATTGAGTTTACAACTATGCCTTTCTGAGAGCAACTGTTGGAAAGAATCAATGTGTGAGTTTTATGACCATGGAATGTGACTTTTATACAAATGGTGGGCTTCTTTCCTTGCATTAACCCCCCGCCCACCTTAGAAAGGTGGGAGAAGATTATATGAATGAAGTGCCTGAAACAATCAGCTATCCATATTCTGCAGCCACATCACACAAGGTGTTGTTTTCAAGGAAGCTGCTCATTCTTGCATCATGCAAGACTTTTGCTAATGACGGCTGGGAATTAACCCGGGCCGCGGTTGCTGCTCGGGGTGGGGGAAGGCGAAACCAGCAGATGCCGCCCAAGCGAGGGCGGAAGGGGAAGGAGAGCCATGCCTGGCGAGGGCTAGCGTCACCGGAGGAAAGGAGGGGCAAAGCAAGGCTTTAAAAGAGCTCACCCTCCGTTGTCTCGGCCATGTGTTTACCAGCTGACGATTTGCCCGCCCACCCTCCCTAATTTTCTTATGTGTTAATGCATGCTTCTTTTGTCATAGCCTGATTCACTGGTGGTTTGGCATATGGGTATTGATCTGGAAGGGCAAGGGGAAGGGAGCTAGGGAGCTAGGCCTTCCTCTTGGGAATGGCGACAATGGCAAGAGGCGTCCACCCTGTCAAACAGGGCCAAAGGGGGAACACCTCTTGCCAGGAGCGGCCGCCCAGTAGAGCCCCACAGAACAGCGAAGCTCGGGTACAGGGCGCCCGCCCTGCGGAGCTTCAGCATGTTACCCGTATTACTAGATCCAGACCCATGCTTAGCCTCACGCTTCTGCTCAATAAAATGGCTATGGCCAATTTATTACCACAGCAAATGGAGTGGTGTGTATTATTGGGAAAGGGTTTCGCACAGAATAGGTCCACCCTCAGTGTCTTTTTGATCCACACTGGGTCAATTTCCTGGAGATGAACAACATATTGATTTGGGCACTGTGTGGTTTCCGGGCTGTATGGCCGTGTTCTAGCAGCATTCTCTCCTGACGTTTCGTCTGCATCTGTGGCTGGCATCTTCAGAGGATCTGATGTTGGGAAAGCAAGTGGAGTATATATCTGTTGGAGTGTCCAGGGTGGGTGGAGAAACCTTGTCTGTGAGTAACAAAGAAGGCAACCAGGTCAATAGTTGAGGGCATCTGAATAGAAGTATGAGTAACAATGAAGACTATAGCATGGGCGTAACACTGGAGATAGCGAGGTCACTGGTGGGAGCATCTGAATAGAAGTATCTGGCCTTTGTTTCTTTTGTCTATGGCCATCCTGTGTTTGTGTGGAGCTGGTTAGACACTGTCTTGACTCTAGTATTTTTCAACACTGGCAGCCAAGTTCTGTTCATTTTCATAGTTTCTTCCTTCCTGTTAAAATTGTCCATGTGCTTATGGATTTCAATTGCTTCTCTGGACATAGAATATTATTTGAAAAAACAGAAATTCTGGACCACTCTGAAAGCCACTACGTCAGACTACACAGAGAAGCAATTGAAATCCATAAGCACATGGACAATTTTAACAGGAAGGAAGAAGAAACTAAGTGAAAATGAAACAAGAACTTTGGCATTGCCAGTGTTGAAAAAAAATACTCAGAGTCAAGACAGTGTCTTAAATCCAGCTCCACACACAAACTACAGGATGACTTCATAGACAAAAAAGAAACAAAGGCCAGATAACTTCTATTCAGATGTCTCCCACCAGTGACCTCAAGGCTATCATTCCAGTGTTACTTCCATGCTATAGTCTTCATTGTTACTCATACTCTCTATTCAGATGCCCTCAACTATTGACCTGGTTGCCTTCTTTGTTACTCACAGACAAGGTTTCTCCACCCACCCTGGACACTCCAACAGATATATACTCCACTTGCTTTCCCAACATCAGATCCTCTGAAGATGCCAGCCACAGATGCAGGCGAAACGTCAGGAGAGAATGCTGCTAGAACACGGCCATACAGCCCGGAAACCACACAGCGCCCAAGTGATTCCGGCCGTGAAAGCCTTCGACAATACATTGAACATATTGATTTGCTAGGAATCATTGAAACATTCTTAAAGGACTGTCTGCTCTCGTTTGACCCATCTAGTCAGCTAAGGGTATCCTCAAAGGCCTTGCATTTATTGTTCCCAGTATCTGAGCTGCAGGCCACCATACATGGAACCTTCTCCATCATTGCGTTATCTAGGTACTGGAACCACCTCCTTACAGCTGAAAGTCCTATGAAATGAAATTGTCTTCATCTTGTGCCTGAGACTCAACGAGTTATACCAGGTGAACAAATGTATCTGGTGAGTGTTCATAATGATGTTATGATGCTATGTAGCCAATGATATTTTGACACGTGCCAACATTTATAGACCAAATGGCAAATAAATCCAATTCTGGAAGTTATCCTAGTTTTCAACAAATTTGTCACTGTCTTTAGCCACCATCACCAAAACATAACAGACGGGAACCATTTTCAGCATTGCCCAAAATATTTAGATAGAAGAAGAAGAAGAAGAAGAAGAAGAAGAAGAAGAAGAAGAAGAAGAAGAAGAAGAAGAAGAAGAAGAAGAAGAAGAAGAAGAAGAAGAAGAAGAAGAAGAGGAGGAGGAGGAGGAGGAGGAGGAGGAGGAGTTTGGATTTATATCCCCCCTTTCTCTCCTGCAGGAGACTCAAAGGGGCTTACAATCTCCTTGCCCTTCCCCCCTCACAACAAACACCCTGTGAGGTGGGTGGGGCTGAGAGAGCTCTGAGAAGCTGTGACTAGCCCAAGGTCACCCAGCTGGCGTGTGTGGGAGTGTACAGGCTAATCTGAATTCCCCAGATAAGCCTCCACAGCTCAGGCGGTAGAGCTGGGAATCAAACCGGTTCCTCCAGATTAGATACACAAGCTCTTAACCTCCTATGCCACTGCTGCTCCTAGGTAAGCCTAAATGCCATTTAGATAAAGTCATATGCAAGGACTGCCCCGTGGATTTTTGGTGCATTAGGCAAATTACATTGCCACCAACCCTGCCACGCACCATAGGTAAGTCACCATTGCCTTTCTTCTCATCTCCACACACTGCAGAGAAGTCACAGCCACCATCCTCTTTCTCTGCCTTGCATGGTGGGGAAGCTATCTCCTTTCATGCCACCCACACTGGGCTTGAGGTTGTGGCTTGCCTCAGTGCCTGGCTTCCCAATGGGGGCAGTTTGTGAGGTAAAAATGGCTTTGGGAAAGGGCCCTGCCCACAGCTCCTATTCCCCTGAGGATAGAAGGAAAGAGAAAGAGGGCCCACCCCACAACAATGGAGAAACAGAAGGAACGCGCAGGCTCACTGCATTCCATCCACTGGCTACAGGTAGACAGGGCAACAATAGGGCAGGTTTGGGCAGCTTTCCCATTCTTTTGCCCTGGGTGATTGCCAGGGTATATGTAATGGACAGGTCAGCCCTAGTCATACAATATGAAGGTGTCAGTTTTGGGGGAACACTGTGAGTCAATTTGAGGACTTCTTTTCATCTTAACTGTTCAGTGCTTGTGGGTTGTCCGGTATCTCATCTCATCAGCGAACATGATTCTGACAGTTTATTCCCTTGGGTAGAGCGGCACTGGAAAAAAAGAAAGGCGGGATCATCTCAATTTACCAACATCAGTAACAGCTGTATTGTGCATAGATCCAAGATGTGAACAAGGTGTCATGACAGAGAGTTTTGCATTCCACAAGCAGACTAGATGTGTGCGTGTGTGTTTAATGAAGCTGAAATTCTCAGACTGTGAACCTAGGGTCAGTCAGCCATACAACAGATCAATAGGCAATGTAATCATGGAAATAAAATTGTCAGACAAAATAGGCCTAATTCAAAAGTCTCCCCCATCTTACAGGCTTGCATTGGTGGTAGAAAGCACCTTCAAGTTGGACCAAACTAATGTTGGCCCCTTGGAGCAGGTCAGATGTGGTTTGCCATTGCCCATATCTGCAGAGTAACGCTAGACTTCCGTGGTGGTCTCCCATCCAAATACTAACCACAGCCAACCCTCCTTAGCTTCCTAGATGTGATGAGATTGGGTTGGCCTGGGCTAGCCAGATCAGGGCACAGGCTTGCATTACTTATGAATTACTCTATATATTAGAAAGCAGTCAACAGCAGGGGCATATCTTCCAGAGGGACAGGGGGGGTCACTTGACCCCAGGCTCCACCCATTAGATCACGTGATGGGTGCAAAATCGCCCCCCCCCACACCTTCTGCAGAGAGGTACCCCTGCCTGGTGCTCCCCCTCTGTTGGCTAAGACCACCACCTTCCTTCTCTGTCGACTGAAGGAGCAGCCCGGCCAGACCAGGAGCCTGCCATGGGCACACCGGGTGCCCCTTAGTCCCGCCCCACAAGGCTGCCCAGGACCGCCACCACCCTCCTTTGCCAGCTGAAAGAGCAGCCCAGTTGGGCCAGGTGCCTGCCAAGGGCCCGCCAGGCCCCCCTCGTCCCAGTTCCACAAGACCTGGCCCCACCAGGCTGCCCGGGATCCTTGCCGCCTTCCTCTGCCAGTTGAAAGAGCAGCCCGGTTGGGCTGGGAGCCTACTGTGGGCCCGTCAGGCACTTCTTGGCCCGGCCCCACCAGGTCCAACCCCATCAGGCTGCCCGGGACCACGGCTGCCCTCTTCCGCTGGATATGCTGGCTGCCGTAAGTGGGGTGCAGGGGCGCACGAGGTGGGGGTGCTTCATCAGGTATTGCCCCAGGTGCCATTTTCTCCCACTATGCCTCTGGTCAACAGTCATGGCATCCAAAGAAGTGAGCTCACTCTGGAATAAAGGTTGTCAGTCGTTAAGGTAGCACAGGACTCCTGTTTTATTCTTCTCTGTTGGAGTCAAAATAGGTTACTTTATCCCATGCCTTAATGTGTTTTTGCCTGCTTCCCAGAACAGCGACATGAAGCGGCAAAATTGGCAAAATAATTCCTCCGGTGTGGTTTTTGTCCAGAAAAAATTGTTTGGGGGAAGGCAGAAGCCTTTCCTCCCTCCACTGAAGCAATCCAAGCCCCTTTTGGCTTTCATTTTTTAAAGAAGCAGTTCTGGCTGCAGGGAACACGTGAAAAAATAATATTGGCTGACTATGTACAGTACAAATAAGACATTCTGGGGAGAAAGTTTTTTTCCCCTCTCTTACCCTTGTCCTCCTAGAGTGCCAAACAAATGCAGATGCGCGTCTCAGATTAATCCACCCTTTATTAGTGGCGAGGAAAATTTCTAACCCTACTGTTGCCATACGTTTTCTTCTTGGAGATTACAATGCTCATACAACACGTATGGTAGCTCTATACCTGACAACCATTTTAAAGTGCTAATTTATTCCCATTTTATTACTTTTAACTGTATTTTTTTAAAAAAATAGATTATACCAGTACACTAAACCAAATTGGTTCATTATTATTTGGCCCAGAATCAAATTTTCAAATATCAAATATGATACATAAAACAAACGCAGAACTTCTTATAAAATATAGGTATCTTCTCCAATCTGTCTAATATTCAGCATGGTAGGATACCTATTGCTGTATTATTTTGCTTTTAACTTGCTAAACAGATCTATTTTTATTGCAATTTTATATTAGATTGTATTTTTGCATTGATGTGTAGGGATATTTACTGTCATTTGCTCTGGCTATTTCTTTAAAAAAAAAAATCTGAAGTGATTTGAATCCCTCGAAGTCAACCGTCAAGCTATGTGGACTATTTCCTTGCTACTGAACTATACTTGAGACTGCAGAATGTGTCTGTGTAAATCCTGATCTATCTATGCCTATTAAAGGTTAATAAAGTAAAAAAATAAAGTAAAAGGTTTTTCCCCGTCAGACTGTTATAGCCTCTTGTCAGTTTCACCCATTGCTAGCACCCAACATTTTGTGGTGCTGCAGGGATTTTCTGGGCCTGCAGCTTTTTGCTTAAGGTTTTCCCGAGATATTTGCTCTGCAGGCTCTGATCCTGGGTGCCTTTTCAGCCCAAAAAGTACATGGTTGTTCTCTGCTTGTCCTGCTGATTTGGACAATAGATAGTTTCCCCCTTGTTTTAAAATTTTCCATGTGCTGTCTTCAAAGTCACAAACACATGCATATGAGAATCAGCCCCTTCTCGTTCATATCTTCGAAAACAGCTAATCCAAAATTTTAAAAAGAGGGGTAAACTATATATTGCTTGATCAGCAGGATGAACAGAGTACAGCCATGTACTTTTGGGGCTGAAACGGTGCACAGCAGTGGAGTCTGCAGAGCAAACATCTCAGAAAAACCCTAAGCAAAAAGCTCCAGGCATGAAGAATCCCTGCAGCACTACAAAATGTCCAGTGCTAGAGGTGGATGAAATTGATAAGAGAGCTTGAACGGTTGGGTGGGAAAAATAAGACGTCTCCTCAGCTTCTGAGGTCTGCACAGCAAGAATAAATAACTTGCAGATGACTGGGGGGGGGGGGGAATGTCGGTAGCTTTGCATCCTCAAAATAGGACTGCTCAAGCAGAAATAAGGCATCCTGAGAACAACTTGGGGGAAAAGCTATGCAGAATTCTTCCCTAAGACGCCTTTTTTCCCCGTCCCTAGAATGTCTTGTTTTTGTACTGTGTAGAATTGGCCGTACTTTGGCTAAGGAAGTTGCTTTCTCTCAACTGAACATACTGAGTGCTAAAATGTAGGAGAGGGCAGCTTGGTGAGGACTTCCTAGTCTGCAGAAACAACTGAGCAGTACTGAAATAAATCTCCAGCCCTCTGCAAATATCCCAAAGTGGAGAAAATTTTAGGCTGTTCATAGGAACTTTGAGGATTCTGAGGGGTATGGACAGTTAATAAGTGAAAGGGATCAGAGTTTCTTTTAAAAAATTACTGAACAGATTTTTTATGGATTTTGTTATTTTAAATTATCCTGTCTTGCTTCCAACCCTAGGAATTTTCTATTGTTCCATCTATTATGTCTGAATTTCATACAAACACAGCTGGCCACATTTTTAATGACCTCAGTTCATTCATATATATTTTTTTCTCCACTTTATGTTTCTAAATGCATATATGTCCATGGATTTTTCAAAAAGAACCCCCAAAAAGGTAATCTTGATGGGATTGTGGTATGTAATGTGTGGCTTTTCCAATTGCTAAGCACACATGTGCAACTCTGTAAATGCATCATTTAAAGGCATGACAAAATCATGTTTATTTATTGGTTGTTGTGCATTTTCTGGGCTGTGTGGCCGTGGTCTAGTTCTTGTTCCTAACATTTCTCCTGCATCTGTGGCTGGCATCTTCAGAGGTGTATCACAGAGAAAACTCTGTTAAACAGTTGAATCCAGCCATGAAAGCCTTCGACAATACATTTATTCTTCCTTCCTTTCTTTCTCTCTCTCTCTCTTTCTTTCTTTCTTTCTTTCTCTCTCTCTTTCTTTCTTTCTTTCTTTCTTTCTTTCTTTCTTTCTTTCTTTCTTTCTTTATTATGGTGCTTACAGTCTGCCATCCTCAATGGCAGACAAACCACCTTTGTTCATTTCTTGCTTTGAAAACCCTATGGGGCCACCATTAGTTGGCTGTGACTGGATGGTGCGTTCCATCACTATGCCAAAAGATGCTATTATATAACAGACTAGCGGGCCCGGCCACGCTTTGCTGTGGCAATTGTCCTTATCATAGTCCGCAACCCACACAGATGTCCATGCAGGTCCAATGATCCCCAGCATAGCCTTTTGGGGTGGTCAAATGGAATCCCTCTTTCCCTTTTCAATGCACATCGTTATATGGTGCTGTCTTGTTTTTTTAGTATAAGGTAACCCTTCCCATTCCACAATGGAACTGTCCAGAGTGTAAATCCCGCTGTCCATGAGGCTGGTTGACACGCACAGTCCTGGCTTGGGTAAGGCAGAACTGGGGCAAGGAGGCTATCCCAGTCAGGCAGCAGAGGCAGGGTGGTGAGGCGCTCAGATCGAGGCCAGCTCCCTGGGTTTGTAAAGGGCAACGTGCAAAAGAAGCGGAGCCAGTAGTGTTGGTTCGCCCCCACCCCACAGATTTTCTTAGAAGAAAAAGGCAAATTCCAGCTTGCTTTTAGTAAAAGAGAGCTGTGGCGAATATGGGTGAGGAAATGGGTAAGTGGTGGTTGGATGTGAGGGAGGGCAGAGTGAGGTGTGTGAGGATGAGCTGGATGTGTGTTGTGTGGTAGCAGTGGGTGAGGCACAGAGAGTGAAAGTTACCTGCGTGTGAGGGGGGGAACCCCACCTGACGTCTCACACGGCAAAGTGTGTATGTGTTTCACTTCCACTCGTATTACCTAACAGTATTACCTATTTACTGTTTCCACTGCTCCTCTCTGCCCATCTGCACGAACATTCTAAGCCCTCATACCAAGCCCTCAGGCCACAGACAGACAGGCTGCACGAACATTCTAAGGGTGACAGTTAAACAGAGGCAGCTTCATGGCCTGGTGCGCCAGGAAAAAGATGTTTTACCTGGCTCAGGTATGGACTTTCGGCGGTTTGAAGGTCCGAGTACCTGCCAGCAACAGGGAGGGACATCATGTGAAAATTTGGGGGCAATCCGTCCAGCAGATTTCCCCATTTGCTTCCCTCCTTCTTCTCCCTTCTCTATTAATCTTCCTTGTCTGTCTCACCCCTTCCCTTCTGTCAGTCTCCTCAACCTCTTTTTCTCCCCCTTCCATTCTCTGACAATATTTCCCCTCTCTCTTTTCCCCTCTCTCCTTTTCTATCAATCTTTCCCCTCATCTTTTTACCTCCATCAACCTACCCCTCCCCTACCTAGTCGACCCACCCCATTCCCTTCTCTCCCCTTCCCTAACAATGCCCCCATCTCTTCCGCCCCACCACCACTTTTCTACAGCACCCATACTGCTCTCTGCACCTACCCCTCTCACCCTTGGCCCTCCACTTACCCATCACACATGCTGCTGTCCCCACCTATCCCTTCAGAACAATGCACAACCCTCTTTCACTGATGCAGGGCTTGCAGCATACCCTCCTCACTGCTGGGTCCGTTTCTCCAGTTCCTGGGCCTCTGCAGCTTCATACCTCCTTGTCTCTGGATCAACCTCTTCCCCACCAGGCAGCCCCCCGCCCCGTGGCTGCCAACCTCCTTGCCAAGGCTCTCCCCCACCCTAAGATAACCATACTACCACCATAGCAGAAGGCAAGCAGCCATCCACAGTCACTGAGCTTCTCAATGATTCCCTCCCAATAGGTGGGCAGATTGACTTGCTGGCTCAGAATGGGAGCAGCAAGGACTCCTCCCTGCCCCATTCTTGGGGAGCCCTTGAATCTCACAGGAGGGGGATCCCATCTCCTTTCCCCACTTTGTCACTGGGCCCAGTACCGCTTCCAGGCTCCACCACTACCATCATAGCCCACCAGGGGTAGGTGCATTCTCTGTGCTTGTGCTGAGAATGTTCTGTATTTGACGGGAATTTAAATCCCCCAATGTATTCTTTTAAGATGTCATATTTTTATACAAACTTAGGCGCTCCCCCTTCCCACCCCATGTTTGCAAAAACATCCGTTTTGGGTAAATGTGACCCTGATCTGCAAACGTAGATCTCTGCAGATGGGGACCACTCTTGTATACTGTAGCTGACAGTCCAATTCTCGTTCTTATAGCAAACATCAGGGTTGGGTTAATGTTTGCTAATGCACGTGTTATCAGCTTCAAAGACAGGAGCTGGAAATGAACGTGTGGTTAGCCCTACATGATCCGGTTCACTTTAGAAATTCTCTGAGTTCACCAAAATTAAGGAAAGCCGTGCAGAGAGAACTTCTGGAACACAAGAAGACCAGAATGGAGAAAATCTGCCTATTGCTAGAAGGAGCACAGAAGCATCATTCCTTTTTCACTTAGCCTCAGCACCCAGCTCAACCCTAGGGAAGACAGACCAATCAGCCTTTGTCTAATATTTCTTAAACTCTTTGCTGATACAAACATTGGAACACTCGCAACACAATGCAAGAATTATTAAAATGTGTCTGCATTTCCAACTCTGTGCACAAGAAAACAAGAAGATAGCCTGTTTAAAGTTATATGTGATGTGAATGTTATATATGAAGTTTACAAGAGAAATGTGTGGATGGGTGAACAAAGGCAAATGTTGATAGTGGGAAACTGTGGGGGAAAATTAAAACACTAGGGTGAAAAAGGATCCGTTACAGTGTCTACAAGAGAAAGAATGTTTATTTCATTACTTAAAGTAATTCAATGCAAAAGTGAGGGTTCTTTTTTTTAAAAAAAGATATATATATATGAGTGCAATACAGTTTTTATGAGTCTGCTTGTAAAATAGATATTCAACAAATAAAGTTTTTAATAATAATAATAATAATAAGCCTTTATTTGGCATAACAATAATCATAACACAATAAAAAACCTGAGATAAAAGGTATACAAATACAAAGGTTTAAGATAAAAGGTATACAAATACAAAGGTTTAAGATAAAATATAAATTATTGATTGTGCATCACCTCCAGTAAAAATTGTGCAACCACTTCACAAGTTTCATTCTCAGAATTGTCCAGAAGAAAAGGAAGTCTACTTGATTCTTCCATTTCACTAGGTATCCTAGGAAAGAATGTTGGAATATTTTGATCTGATATTAGTAGATTTAGGGCAGCAAAAGCAGTTGATGTGCCAATGTTTCACTTTGTTGTTCACCACAAGAGCATACCCTTTCGCCCATTTCCAAGTTGTTAAATCTACCACTTAGAATAAAGCCGAGGGGGGAAAAAACATTGAAGCGGGTAGCAAGTGTGAGGGCTCTTCTCTGCATTGAATTAAATGCAAATACAAATAGGGAGCCATCCTGTTTTGATATAGGTATTGAAAGATGTATAAGTGAACAAGTTTTCATAGCAGCCCTAAATAAATTAATCCATTCGGCTTCCAAATAATTTTTGTTTTTAACAAGTTGTGGTGGATTCTGAACTAGATAGCGAAAAGCGAAGTCGAGAGATATACCAAGTGATTCAAATCTTTCTTTCGATCAGAGAGAACCATGGATTAGCCTGAGTATCAGACAAAAGTAGGTGAATCAGCGAGTGCTCATCATGCAGAAATGCAGAAAAGCTGCCAAAATTTAAAAGCTCTCAACCAAGCCCTTATAAATCCAATGAATTTTGGCCCAGTTCTCTAAAACACAGAGGGCCGAGATAATGGTACACAATTTGGCAGGCCCATACTCTTAATGGAAAAAATTTGGATTGGACAGTATTCAAGGAGTCGCCAACTGCTTGAGCCAGATAGGTACTCCATAAAGTAACTGGCGCCTCTATCTTAGGAGTTAAAGATTTTAGTGCTGCTGGGACAAGGGAGTGGCCCTTTCCATAAAAGAAGCGCAATGGCAGAATAATCCGATGGTAGCAATCCTGCAATAGCAGCTTTTTTTGTGGGTAACCAGGAGAGGTTATAAGAAAATGTAATTCCAAGATATTTGTATTGGTTAACCTGCTCCATCACTGGCACTTTATTAATCACTTCAGTTATGTTTTTTTTTTTTGTATTGTTTGGCAAAGATCAAAAAAATCTTGGTCTTTTGATAATTGATGACTAGTCCATATTCAGCCAGTACTGCCCACATCTATTCAGCAGTCGACTCAAGTCCAAACTTCTTTTTGAGCCAGATAGAAGCGATGGTATCATCAGCATATAGAAGTATTGGAATACGCCTTGCGCCTAATTTAGGGTCATGGTTGTTAATTTCCAATAAGGCTGATGGAAGGTCACTCAAAAATAAATTCATTGAAAAGGGCTAAGCAATTAATACATAGCCTTGGCTCCCCACACCTTAAAGGTAGAAATAGAATCAGTCATGAGACCTTCTAATGCGAGCACTTAACTCTGCAGTTTGTGTTGGTATAAAGTTGCCTGATTAGAAAAAGAAGTTTATTGTCTATTCCTTTGTATAGCCAATTCTATTCCAAAGACGCTCTCTAGAGATCAGAAATCAAAAGCTGCCTTCAAATCAATGAAGGTAAGATAAAGTTTGGTTTCTTGGACTTTGGAGTATTTATTAACCAAATGCGTAAGAAGCATAGCATGGTCTAACGTGGATTTCCCCCTCGTGAAGCCTATTTGCTCTGGGCCAATGATGTTCTGATGAATCGTCCAGGCCTGTAGTTTGGGTAGAAGTGTCTTAGCATATATTTTCCCAATGACTGATGTCAAACTAATTGGGCGGAAGTTGGCAGGATCCGATGGGTCTAAAGTTTTTAAAACAACCTCCATTTTCTCAATTTCCCCCCTTAAGTGCGTGCAAGTAGTTCTGTAAATAATGGTAGGATTATTTCATCCAATAGCTTATTTTTATAGGATTACAGCCTGCAGTTGCTACCTCAAATTACTGGAACAATGAATTTATTACCCAAGGCAAATCTGTCTCTGTAAATGATTGTAAAAGAAGGTTTGAGACACATTTCGCTGTAGTCAAGGTCCATGAGGCATTTTCCACAGTCTATAACCATTATCAAATTGTACACATCATAGAGTCCATGAAGGAGAGAACACATCTTTTCTTTATAAATTGTACATGAATCCTTTTTATAAAACTCCACGCCTTTTTTTCCTGAATTCCAGCAACCCCAAAAGACAGTAATGAATGACACTTTATATAAATACCACCTTATACTGGAATCCAAAGGACTGCTACACACTTGTACACCTATTGGCTCCGTTCAGAAGTACGTTTTGTGTTCAGTCACACAGCAAGTGTGGGCACAAGCACATCCACTGTTAGAACTGAAAACTGGGAAAAGCCAACTGTGAAGAAAAGAGCTGTGGGGTAGGCCCTGCATGAATAATAGGCCCTTCTCACCTGAACCTGTTACCTAAAGCTTCTCCTGTGCCTTTTCAAGGCTCTGCAGTGCACTCTGCATGAACATCCTTCATTCTTACAACCCTCTCTTCTTAACACCAATGATTGAATGAAAATTGGGAAGATTTCATTTGGCATCTGAAAAATGACATAGATGGTAGAAGAGTTTGAAGAAGAGTTTGGATTTATATCCCCCTTTTCTCTCCTGCAGGAGACTCAAAGGGGCTTACAATCTCCTTGCCCTTCCTCCCTCACAACAAACACCCTATGAGGTAGGTGGGGCTGAGAGAGATCCGAGAAGCTGTGACTAGCCCAAGGTCACCCAGCTGGCATGTGTGGGAGTGCACAGGCTAATCTGAATTCCCCAGATCAGCCTCCACAGCTCAGGCGGCAGGGGAATCAAACCCGGTTCCTCCATATTAGAATGCACCTGCTCTTAACCTCCTATGCCACTGCTGCTCTAATAAAGACCACTGCTGCTCTATTAATTAGACCACTGGTGTCTAATAAAGATCCATAAGGTTTTTACTACAACCACAAAAAAGACCCTGTTTGCTGTACACTTATCTAACTTCCAACAAATTTCTAATGATGATTTCAACTGATGGGCAGCATCATATGAGACAGAGAGGCCTGTCCTTTCTTATCCCTCTAATCTGGAGCAGCTATTCAACAACATTGGGCCGTCTAATGAAAATGTAAATCTAGGTTCAAACAGCTGCAATAGATTTCCAGTATCCATTTCACCTCCACAGCTATTCAAGCTATACTACCGGGGGACCAAATAATTTCAACTGTACAATCAAGAGATATTCATTTGCACATCTTCTAACATGATATATCACAATCCACCACCAATACCATCCTGTCAATCACATAGGTACGAGAATAACATGGAGGAGACAAGGATGATTTAAGTCACTTTAAATACCCACTGAGAAAGGTGAGAAAGGTGCAGTACAAATGAAGAAAGAAGAAGAGTTTGGATTTATACTCTGCTTTTCTCAATTGTAAGGCATCTCAAAATGAATAACAAACTTCTTCCCTTCCACTTCCTTGTGAGGTAGATGGTGTGAGGTAGGTGGGGCTGGGTGAGTTCTGAGAGAACTGTGATAGCAGGCTTTACGTATAAGTGGAGAAAAAAATCCAGTTCACCAGATTAGAGTCCGCCACTCATGTGGAGGAATTTGGAATCAAACCCGGTCCTCCACATTAGAGTCGACTGCTCTTAGCCACTACACCACAGAGGCAAGAGGATAAAGGAACACAGTCAGTAACAATAAAGCATTCAGTAACAGTAAAAAGCATTCCTTAGACCTGTGTGGTTTCATTTCAGCATTTAGTAGAACAGACTTCATAATCATAGGAACAAAAGTTTTAAAGGGAGACTTTATTATGAAGCCATCAAATTGATGTTGATTGGCAAATGAGACACTGTAGTATTTTATCTCAACAAATAGTGAGCTAACTCACAATAGAAAGCAAAGGTCTTCCTTGTTAGAGTCTTATTTATATGATTGTTATTGCTGGGTTTGTTCATCTCTGGTGCTGCTAATGAGGAACAGGTCACGCCCACTCTGATTGAGTCTTGTTCATTTGATTAGATTTTGTATTTGTTTTCAGGGCCAGCTTTACATTTTTTTTTTTGAAGGGGCGCAAAAGTACAAATTGACACCCCTCATATATTATATACATATTTTTTCTTCATAAGCGTGTATATAATCAACGTATGTAATCAACAACTAATAAACTATGTTGACCTCTATGTACTGTTCATGAATAATCACACTTTTACATTATTTTATCTAGCTAGAATTGAATATATCCTCAACCGCTCTGCACATATAAAAACCCAAGGAGAAAGTTTTTCAAGGAAAGAACCATTTGCATATATTTTGAACTTGATTTGAACACTCAGTAGTGCTTTTCCCCAGGAATCAGTCATCCCTTGTTTCAAGAAAATCACTCCAAAAAAAGAAATATTGTAATACATCAATAAGTTCAGTAGAATGATATGATATACTTTTCTGTCACTAAGTATTCATAAATGTGTTGTACTACAGTGAATCTGCCAAAAATGATGGATGTTGACAGTTTTAGATACTTTTTGGATACCTGAAAATAAGTGATTCTCCGTCCAAATGTTGGAATAATGTTGGTACAAAAATATAAAATAGCAGAGTAAATAATCACAGACTCTGCTGGTTAGCTTAAATAAACTTTACTAAGATTTAGAAGGGAAGGATAATGTGGTAGAAAACAATAAAATTGTCCTTTCTAATCTGAGCTACTTGCTGCTTCTATAGGGTGAGAAGATGTGACTCCAACTGACTTAGAACAAATAAGTTTACATCTTAAGTGCCTACATGCTCAGGAACACATAGTCTATAGCAATATATTGATTAGCCAATGACAATCAATGGATCGCTTCATTAATGCAGGTAACTAGTTACTCAATAACCCATTGGCTATGGCCCTTTCCACACAGGTCAATTAAACTGGGATAACACCAGTTTAAAAAACACAGGTTTGGGGGGAACTTCGCATGGATCCCGGTCCTAACGTGGATCTACTCTGCGTTCCTGCCTCCCCCCCAACCTGGGTTATTCAAGAATCACAATGTTTGCTAATCTCTTGTATTAACGCACCTTGCAGCCACAGCCGAGCAGATGACCGGGCAGGAGGCGCATTAATACAAAAGAATCTCAGGTGTGTTTGGTGTTCCCCTGCTCCTGTCTGTACAGCCATGAAGACACACAGGGCCTTATTGTGGTTCTGGGGGATCAGATGTGTCTGCCAGCGGGGCTACGCATTGGAGGCAGGTAAAGATACAAATGGCACAAGGGGGAAATGCACTGCCAGGGTGGGGGTTACAGGTGGCCGAACCCGGAAACTGCCACTTGTCCCCAGACTTGTTGGTGCAAAATGATGCACTGGTGTAGGTGAAGCTATTTCAGGGACAGGGGTGGGGTAGGGAGTAGAGCCAACCTTAGTTGGCTTCCACCACCCGCCCAGCCCCCATGTGCCAGCAGAACTGGCGATGGCGATAAACACAATTTTTGTGGCATATCTTCATATGGTGAATTCTCAAGGTATTTTTTCTTTTAGTTTTTTGGACTTCCCATGCTACAGGAAAGCCCTTTTGAAGAGGGCAAGCTAATGCAAGCTAATGCCAGAATGGTGCTTTCCCCACCTGTCAGCCACTCTGGATGGGGCTGTTAATTTTCCATAAGCAGAATGAACCCCTCTCACTACAACCAATTGATCTCCACAAGAGAAAGGTGTCCTCAAAAATATGAGGCAGCTTAGAAACAGGAAAGGGAAATTGCTCGGAACTGCACATTTAGCCTGGATCCAACCACAAAACAATGATGACTGAATCCAGGAATTATATCGCATTGTGTTCCGCTGGTCAGGAACCCTCGTTTATGGAAGGAGGCTTCTAGCAATGGAAATATCATGTTGCATTTAGCTCCTTGCATTTGTTCTTGACAATACAAAGGGTATCCTACAGCTCATGATGTAGGAAAAACTTCAGCTCATGATGTCCAAGATGTAGGAAAAACTTCTCACAGCACTCCACACACAACCTAGAAATCAAAAATTATTTCACCAAAACAATTCTTTGACTTGTGCTGTTGGTCTTTGTGAACTAGTTTGTGTGGCATATTGCAAGTGGTATGGTTTTTATAGACAATATTTTCTTGCCTTGAAAACCTTATGGGATTGCCATACATCAGCTGTGACTTGAGGCGCATGCACGTGCACACACATATAAAGTCACTGACCCATTCACCTATTCTATCTGAATAATATGGGATAATTTAGTTGCCTTTGGGACAAGTAGGCACCTTAGACACTTACTTTAGAATGCCTTGGTCAGGAGGCCTTTTTCTCCTACTCCACATTTCTTGGATAAGGGCTCGAATTGATACTAACTAGGCCCAGTCTGTAGAATTGTTAGGCTACCTAGAGCAGTGGTGGCGAACCTACGGCACGGGTGCCAGAGGTGGCACTCAGAGCCCTCTCTGTGGGCACACGCAGAGTCGCTCCCCCCTCCACATCTAGGCTGGCCTGGGCCACTGGGCTCGATTATTAGCATTAAACCTAAGACCTAGTTTTGGGGAAGCAGTGTAGGTAACCCTGTTAAGTGCTGTTAAAACCCAGATTTTCATGCGAAGAACTAAAGCACGATCCTTTACCTGGGAGTAAACTTGGTTGCTGGCAATGGGGCTTGCTTCTGAGTAAACCCTCCTAGGGTCGTGATTCACCCATTGGAAGAGTTGCATGGTTGCTTCAAAGCAAAGCCACCGACTACCACCAAGCTTACTCCCGAGTAACGTACGCCACAGAGCCAACCATTTTTCTAAACTAAAACCTCAGTATTCAGGTTAAATTGAATGTTGGCACTTTGCGATAAATAAGTCGCCCTTGGGTTGCAATTTGGGCACCCAGTCTCGAAAAGGTTTGCCATCACTGACCTAGAGATAGCAGCAATAATGCAGGCTACTTGGCTCAGTGGTAGAGCTAATTTGTGCAAGCCCTGAGGCATTAGTGGAAATTTCCAAAATCTGCCTTTCAAGGGCATGTGAGCATATTGAGGGGTTTGAGGAGCATACTCCATTGGTACTTAGATGAATCAGCCAAACATTTGTTTGCCTAAGAGAGGAAATAGAACAATAGAGTTTCAAGAGACCACAAGAGCCAGCCAGAGGTGTAGTGCCCATATGTGGGGTCACATGTCTACAGTGTAACCCATGGGGGTTGGAAAATTGAGGTGAGGTGGGCCAGGTGCAGCAGGAGCGCAGAGGAGGCTGGCGGGTGGGCAGAGCCATGTGTGAAGAGGGAAGGCAGCACACCAGGCCTCTGGCTGTCTCCTGCATCTCCCTCATGGGCAGTCTGGAGGAAGCCAACTCTTGGTACCCCGCCCCTCTGGTGACTGCCCACCCGCTTCCACAAGTACTCAGGCACACAGGGCTAGGGCACAGAGGTGGCGGAGGGGGCTGAGCTGGGTGGCAGGAGTTGGCCTTCTCCAGCCTTTCCATGAGGGAGATGCAGGAGACAGCTGGCAGTCAGGCATGTTGCCTTCCCTCCTCTCACACAGCCCTGCCTGTTGGCCAACCTCTGATGCACTCCTGCTGCGCCAAGGCCTCAAGGCCTCATTTTCCTTAGCTATCTGTATGCCAGTTTATAGTGTGTAAATAGTATTTCTACTTATATTCAAAGTCTAAGTATTTGAATGCATTGAATATATCAAGTTTTTTGGTTAAATGTGTCTGCAATAGATGTGAATTCCATTAATTTTATCCAGATCTGTGACATTTGCTAAATACAAAGTTCAATGTAATATATTAACTAATCTACTTCAGTATTGCTTATGAGTGGGAAAACTTGTTTCTTGTGGCCTCCAGAAGAAATATGGAGAAAGATTTTTTAAACAAAATTATAAAGACATCAAACCTAGATCATATGATTTGGGGTGGAAAAATGCCACAGAGACATAATAATGGAGGAGGAGGAGGAGGAGGAGGAGGAGGAAGAGGAGGAGGAGGAAGAGGAGGAGGAGGAGAAAAAGAAAAAGAAAAAAAGAAAAAAGAAAAGAAGAAAAGAAGAAGAAGAAGAAGAAGAAGAAGAAGAAGAAGAAGAAGAAGAAGAAGAAGAAGAAGAAGAAGAAGAAGAAGAAGAAGAAGAAGAAGAAGAAGAAGAAGAAGAAGAAGAAGAAGAAGAAGAAGAAGAAAGAGTTGTTTGGTATATCTGGCACTTTATTAAATTAGCTTTTTAAAAAATGTCTTAACTCTTTTCCCCCTGATTTTCAGTAATTGAGGCATGAGTCACATTAGTAGGATCAAGTAGTGCCTTTGAATCAGAACCTCTATTCTACTCTTTGGCAGAAGAGACTTCAGAGGAGCTGTGCTTTTAAACAATACCCCATCCTCCAAATATCCTCAGAGATCTGTTGTAATATCTAGCTGCATTTTTTCCTATTTTTTTCTTTGTCCTTGTGAAAAAAATATATCCTTTTTCTCATTCTTAAAAATGTGGTGGAAAATTTCACAAGAAGTTGTGGCCACATAAGCTCAAATTACTATGCAGAGGTCATGGTTTGGTTCGTAGAAGAATGCAACACGCATTTGAGGATGTTTCCAAATGGAATAAGACCTCCTATCAGGATTGAGAACAGATGGGAGCCCAATTACCATATTTTCTTTGCTAATTGCGGAACTCTGCCTCTAGTTGGGTACTTTGGGTCAGTGAATCTACACAACAGCCAACCCCTGGTCACATCTGCCAGTCTTTTTTTTTTCCACAGTCAAAATGTGTGGAGTAACGCCAAGACTACAGGGAGAAGAATTTGACACAGTTACTAATAACATGTAGCCCCAAAGGCCACTCGATCTCTTTGTGGCTCACCCTGTCTCCGTACGATTGCCTATTATCCATCTCCCTGTAACACCATTATGTAATATTCACGCCTTAATGATGTCTATTCTACAAACCCATAGGGTGGGTGCCAGCAATCTGCAACCATCTAAGCACCACTACATCGTTGCTTTGTTGACCTCTGAGCATTTTTTCAAATCACACGAAGCCCTTGCAGCTGGGACTCGGTGTGGGCTTTCCAACTTGTTCCCAACGACCACTGTGCAAATGCCAGCAGAGAGCCTCTGTTGTAATTAACCTAGATTTCTTTACAATATCCAGTTTCAGAGGCATAATACATGAATATTCATAGCTCACGAATCTGAATTAGGAACACTCATGAATAAGTCATTGGCTTGAGAAACAGGCTTACCGTATGTTCTTTTCCATGGTTTCTATGATTTACCCAGCGGTGGTACAATTAGTAATATTAGCTACTATCATAAAGTTTATCTTTTGGGCTCTCGTCTCTGGCTGCGACCAAAGCATAGTGGAGAAGATACAAGTGTTTTCATACCCTCCTATAATGTCCAATTTCAGTCTGCATTTACCATGGAGAGCAGAGAAACTGAAGGTCTCTGGCAAGATTTTGACTTATTGGAGAATTCTGTCTGATCCCTTTTCACTTTCCTGCAATTCTAGAATGCAAACACACTCACACATCTGAAAGATACATATCAAGCGCCAACCACAGCAGTAGCTTTCTTGTAGGAGTCAGTACAAGAAAAACAATATCTTAATAACCTTCTTTCACATCCAGTTTAAATGTGTGCAATTTGATTTCTTAACAGT
This sequence comes from Sphaerodactylus townsendi, assembly GCF_021028975.2. Lineage (NCBI taxonomy): Eukaryota > Metazoa > Chordata > Lepidosauria > Squamata > Sphaerodactylidae > Sphaerodactylus > Sphaerodactylus townsendi. The sequence goes on along the minus strand of NC_059425.1, from coordinate 168,220,795 downwards.
ACATGAGTGTCTGCAGTTCTAAGAACACTTTGCTGAGGGTAAGCCCCACTAATACAAGGGAATGTACTTCTAAGTAGACTTAGGACTGTTCCTTGTTTGTGCAGAATTACTGATAGGTTCCCACAACAGTATACATTTGTTCAATGTGCTTTCACTAGTATCTGTAACCTAAGGCATTCAGGGACCCTGCACACAGAATTAGAATGAAAGTTAAAGCATCCAGGCAAACATCTGTGTGGTAAAACAGGTCTTCTGGACGTCTTCTTTCAGAATGGTGGTCAAGGAATTTATTCAGCTAGCCAAGGTCTCAAGTTGCTAGACCTCAATGAGAAGTTCACCTCTCCATCTGTATTCCATCATCTTCCAGTTTACATAGGATTCCTTTTCACTGCCACCACCAGGTTGGGAGTTAGACAGTATTCTTGGTTGGTAAGTACTAACCCAGAACTTCGATTTAAATCAAAAAAATCCTCCTCTTCCTCCTGCAAACCACTATGGATGCATGAGAAATCCTTGGATATCTCTCTTGTAAGACTCAGGTTGACAATTTCCTACCTACTGTTTATATTTTGGTAAACATACCCCTTTGTTAGTTCATTGTGGGTACCAACATTTCTTCTTATGAAGATCCAGCCTAAGGGTTCATGTCTATTGAGGTTTTTTAGAGTAATTTACAAGATCAATTTTGTGCTGCTGAATTCATTTCACTGCTCTTTTAAATGATTTTGCTGCTATCTCTTGCTGCTGATTCAGTTTGAGATTGTTTTTTATTGTTTTAATCTGTTGCAATGTTATATTGTTGGAAATCACCTTGAAAACTATTTATTGAAAGAGCAGCGTATCAGTATTGTAACAAAATAAGTCAATGACATTACCTACTTGGATTTTGCAGAGGATTTCGTGTCTCTGTAATGCACCTCCTGATTTGCTATCATCTGACCTGTGGTTCCCTTTGCTGTTGTTGTCTTTTACACCATTGTTGTCTTTCACACCATTGATATTTACACCATTGATATGTTGTTGTCTTTTACACCATTGATATGCCATGTGTGATGCTGCGTAGAAACATGATTTTTAAAGTGCAGTTCTGTTTAAGAAAAATGTTTAACCTCCGAGTGAGGCATAGAGGTCCAGGAACAGGGGAGCTACCTGATTGGCTGTGACCTCCTGCACTCTGATTGGGCAAGTAGCAGTGTGATGCAGGGGAGGGGAGGAGGATATTTCCCTTGTTAGCACATTTTGAGTTCCTGGTAGGAACAGCTGTATGCTTTCGCTGAAAAAGAACATTACCTTTCTGCGGAAAGTAGTGGCAAGCAGTGTGACATTCTGTCTTGCCCTACTGTAGTCACAGCCCAGCGTGCTGTGGTTTAAGCAAATAATACACAGACTGGGGTGTACTGATAGTTGGGTTTATAAAATGGTCAAGCTGAAGGGCCAGATAGATATAAACCAGAGAAGAATATACTCAAGTGTGGGAAGAAGTCCAGTGTACCAGTTAGTCTGGAGTATTGAGTTTTGCTTTGGTTCCTCTGCAGAGAGTGCTTTATGTCTACTTTGAAGGTTATCTGACTGTGTGAAGCGTGTGAGGGCACAGTGCTAAGTGTCAGCCTGAGTTATATACCCTGATTGTGAGGGAAACCCAGAGGTAGGGAACCTTTAACAGTCAAAGAGCCATTTGGACCTGTTTTCCATGGGAAAAGAAAACACTTGGAGCCGCAAATAATTTTTGACATTTAAAATAAAGATAACACTGTATATATTGGGGTTTTTTACCTTTTATTCCGCTCATTTTGAGAAGCGCATGGATGCGTCCACCCTGCTGCCAGCAGGGCGGGCAAGGATGGGGCCAGCGGCTCAGCCTTGCCGGCCGCCGGGAAAGCATCCACCCCGCTCCAATGGGGCAGGCGAGAGGGGAAGCCCGTGGCGTGGCCCAGCCAGCCGCAGGCAGTTGGTGCGCCCGCCCTGCTGCCTGCAGGGCGGGCAAGGATGGGGCCAGCAACTCGGCTCGTGGAGCCACAGTGCAAGGGCAGAAGAGCCGCATGCGGCTCTTGAGCCGCAGGTTCCCTACCCCTGCATTAGCCAGAGAACATCTGAAATATAAAGAACTGTACCATCTTATGAAACATCTAAGCTTAACTGAACCAAGCAGTCTTAAGTGCTGTGCTAAAGAAACCCAAAACTATAAATCTCTGTGCCAAGCTTTCTTGTGTAATTAGGGTAAATATCCTTTTCTTGCCTCCTGCCTTATTTGCCCCATACATCCATCTCTAAGTTTACTTATCCACTCCCTGTACCATCTCCTCTACCTGTGTTTTTATTTAAGTTTACTTCTGCCTCAGTATATTTATTTTAATGCTCAGTGTGGGGAGTGTCTGAGAAGGAAGGAAAATAAAAGTCCACATGCATTCCTTCGCCTTCTGGTATGTGATAACAGGGCTGAAGGAAAGTGGCTACCTACTCCATACTACCATGTTTTTGAGTCATCTCAGTCCATGAAGTAAAAAGGTAGGAAAAATAAGAGTTAGTGGTTTCCCTGCTTTGGTGTTATAGGAGGCTGGGTGGGTGTCCCTCTCACCATCCATATGGTCATGCTCTTTCTGAACTGTTTTGTATCATTTTAATGCCACGTATACACAGCTAATAGATACAAAATGTTGAAAAATGAACATATATTTGGCGCAAGGAAACAGGGAAAAACACACTTTTTGGTCCATTTTTCACTTGGGAAGAACATAGTCAAAATAAGGATGGTCAAACTGAATGACAAATGCAGTAGAATCTTGTCTCCTACCCAGTCTCAAATCAAAGCAATTTCATTAGATATTAACTTTTGGTCCGGTCCATTTCACTGTTCACAACTTGGGTCAGGTGGTATTTCCATAGTGTGATCCACAGCTTTCAGTCGTCTATGCTACTGCTCTTGAAAGAAGGCAGATCTTCTAATGCGGTGAGGTTAGAAAGGAAAATAGTAGTTGTGGCACCAGTGAGGAACACTGAATACACGGTGTTGCTATATGACCTGTGCTTATTAACTGGTTAGAACATTGTAGATGATCGATAAAGCTGCTGCGCACCATTCCATCTGAAATAATGGTCTGGACAAAGGCCTTCTCATTTTGAGTACATGGCCAGAGCTGTATGTAATTTTCTTTCCTGGGGGCAGAGGGAAAAGAAGCCAAAAGCTGTATTAAGGTTCCATTATGGCTCTGTATTTCTGTCTGTCTCACTTTCTGCCCACCTTGCTTCGCTCTCCAGCCTTTCAGACTTTTGAAGTAATCAAATCCTTTAGATTTTTTAGCTGCCACTCAGATGCACACTTTATTGCAATACATTTATTGCAACAAAATTGCTTTCAGTTTCTGTTGTTTTTTTTTAGGGGAAAAACATTAAGGGTGAAAGGGAGCACTCAAAATATGCTTAAGCAAGAAACACAGGCTCTCTAGGAATAAGATAGGTTTCCTTGTTCAGTGGGAGTATTTCCCATTTAATTGTCTCCTTGTGTTTTTCTCCCTTTCTTTTAATGGATAATTTGGCCAAAATAAGATTATCCGAAATTGAGTATTATTGTGCTGTTTTAAAAACTTGTAACAAGATGATCATCTGAAATCCAAGCAGGAAATATTGCTCCTAAAAACACTGAATCCATACCTCTCAACATTTTGAGTCAAATTTAAAGCAAACATCAGCACCTCACTACGTAACTGATATGTAACTGAGCAAATAGGATACCAATTACAGTAACAATCTTTTTAGCAATAATAATGATCTTAAGTATTTGGGGTAGTTAATGTACAAAGATCTATGAAAAATATATCTATCTGTATATCAATATCACTAGATGTATAAATATATAGATGGCAAACAGTATGAGTTATTTTACAGGAATACTATGATGTTATTTTAGAAAAACAGGGTTTACAGTACAAAATGCAAAACCATGGTTGAATTAAACTACATATAACTGACTATGGCTAGTATGATCATCCAAACATTTTTGAAGCTGCCTCATACTGAATCAAACCATTGGTCCATCACAGAGGTGGAGCTACCAGGGGACTGGGGGGTGCGTGTTGCACCGGGTGCATGCCTGGGGATGTGGAAAATTGCCCTCCCCCATGGCACCCCACTCCCTCCCCACGGTGCCTCCTACCCCCACACTTACCTCATTGAATTAGTGCAGACTGGAGAAGTGGCCTATTCCCTTCAGACTGAAGACAGTCTAGGGGGAACTATATTTCCCAGGAGACCTTGCGAGCCCCAAGGGCTCATTGGAAATGTAGTTCTACCAAGCCATTTTCAGTCTGAAGGGAACAGACCATTTTTCTAGGCTGAAGTAAGGTAAGTGGAGGGGGAGGCAGGGTGCCATGGAGGGGGGGGGGCAGCGGAAAACACAGAGTGCACACCACGCTCACTCTGGCCCAGCTATGCTTCTGGTCCATCCGAATCACTATCGTCTACCCAAACTAGCAGGGTCTCTGACAAAAGGTCTCTAAGGTCTTTGACAAAAGTCTGCCACAGCACCTCCTGCCTGTCCTTTTTAAATGGAACTGCTAGGAACTGAACTTGGGACCTTCTACATGCAAAGAGGAAACTCTTCCCCTGATCCACCACCTCTCCGTCATTTTTTAATAGGCATTGGGCAGACTCTTGAGTATGGTCAAACCATGCAACCCATTGTCTGAAATGGATTTATTTATCACAGGAAATATTAACTGTAGATTATAGCACAGGTGAACCCTGGCCTGTTCCTTACTCATTTCCCAGTTGCAGGGACATCTGACAAAACAGAATTTGTGGAAGGAAATCAGCTGCACAGGTGTGAGCCAAATCCCAGTTTCACAAACTAACCATAGTTAAAAGAATTTGGGGCTTTACATCATGTTGAAACAAATAAGCTATACTGCTGAGAACAGTGGAAGGATATTTCTCCAAGCAAAGAACAGAAAGCAAAAGCAAATTCACCATTTAGCCGAAACCAGACCCAATGCAGCCAGCTAGCCTAAGGACCAGCTCATTGACCAGTACAAAATTATCTGTTGTTCTCTTCAGTCTATGACAGGTCAGTCAGTTCCAGAAGAATCCAATGACCAAGCTGGCCAGTCTTTCCTTTCAATTTGCCATACAGCTCCTCCTCCTCCCCCTCTACTATTTTTTCATGGGCAAAAATGGCCTCCACCAGTCTTCTCTTCCTCTTTCCCCCTTACCTTTAAGGGGGAGGGGAGCTGTGCATGTGAGTATTTATAGGAAAGGTCTTGTTTGCCAAGTCCACAAAGACAACCCAAGACTGATATGGATGAGGACCAGGAGCTTAGCTAGGGAACATGGAGGGGGGCTGGAATCCTGGGTACCACTTGCTGGGGACACATTGTCAAACTATACACCTCTTGCAACTACATGCTGGTCCTGAATGTCAGGATATTGAAAATTGCAAGGTGGTCATATGCTGGTCTAGAATGACTGGAATGTAACAGTCAGCAGAATTGTAAAGGTCGGAGCCTCTCTGTCTGGGTCTGCAGTGATTGGCATGTAACAGTCAGCAGAATTGTAAAGGTCGGAGCCTCTCTGTCTGGGTCTGCAGTGATTGGCATGTAACAGTCAGCAGAAGTGAAAAGGTCACAGGCCAGGATGATTAGATCATCTAGCTAATGATTTGCTGGACAAAACTATATAAGAAGACTGCATACCCAATTCAGTACCTCTCCTTCACCTTCAGGTTCGGGCTCAGATTGTTGTCAGAGTAGAGAGTGGATAGTTATTGTTATTTTTGTTCCTTTGAGAAACAAGAGATAAAGTATTCCTGTTGGACCTAAATCTACTGTCTGAGTGTTTCTTTTTTTTCTTATACTGCAAGCAGTTCCCTCCTGTTCTAGCCAGGGTGAGTTGGCACCTAGTCCTTCCGCTGTGCACTAGGATAACAATTTGGTTATACGCCCCGAATCCTAACCACTGAAGCTAGTGAGTGTCTAGGCAGTGTGACCGCGGAATGACATCCACCCATGTGCAGTTTGCCTCCCTTTGAACGGCTTGGACTGCAGGGAACTACTCAGCATGGAGTGTGAAAATGCAGAGCTTTCTCATTAATGCGTGAAGATTTATGGGCTGTAGTCGAGACCCCACGGAACCCAGGCACAGCAGCAGAGCAGGGCAGATGCCAGGAGCCATAAGTCCATAATGTTGGCTGTGGAAAACTCCCAGCTCATCTATCTACGGGCTGCTGGAGAAGGCTTCTGACTGCTGGAAGGTGTTTGAAGGACCTGTACTGAAAGACGCATGGGCTGCTTTGGTTCCAAGGTAATCTTGACCAGACGTTTATACGATTTGAAGCTGAAAGGAAGTGAAAAGGTGTCCAACCATATCCAACAACTGCGTACACTATTCGTGGAGCTGAAAAACAGAGGCATGACTTTCACTTGCTGAACAACATAGGGCCTATGTTGTACTATCTTCCCTAGATGACGAGCTGGGACAATTTGTCTATAGTATGCAGAGCATAAAGGAAGATGATTTGACTCTAGACTCATGTGGACTGCACGGCTATGGAGATCCAGAAACAACGAGAGTTTTGCCTTGAAGCAACAGCCAGAGAGAAGCCTGCTGTTTCAAGAGGCAAAAGTGAAACCCACCCCTCCCTGAACTGTCCAAGGTAATATGCAGTTCGGCGTTGTTTCCGTTGTGAGCTCTACCTTAATCATCTTCTCCGAGAATGCCCACAGAAGGGGGAGAAGAAGGGGCCAGCTAAAGGACAACGGGGAAGAGGAAAGAAGGAGCACTACTTGACTGAGCATTGGCTGAGAACCGATGTCCAGAGAAACCAACCCATCTGGCTCTTGGACTCCTGCCTGCACAGAGCATGTCTTACATGCTCATCACCTATTGACTGATGAGTCCAAGGCAAGTGTGAAGCATGTCAGCTTGGCCGATGGATCACCAGCTGCTGTTCTGCAGCTGCAAGGAACTGCCTACATACCATGCCTAGGTAAAAAAGTTGCAAAATGTGTTGTGTGTTCCTGGACTGGATTTTTTGTTTGTTGAGCGTCCCAAGTTAGTAGCTGGAACAAGGGTACAAAACTATATTTGATAGGACAGGGTTGTGCTGGTATGAGCAGGAATGACATAGAGTGTGCAAAAGAGTACACTCTGCGACAAAATGTATGTTATGACTGATAGCAGGGCAAAATGAAAATGTAATGAATGTTTCCAGAGTCTAGCTAATAAGCCTTCCATGCATGATGATTGTGTTGCACTATCTTCACAGAGTCCTAGGACATGCAAGTGCCTTTGCCACCATCAAGCAGCGTTTGGCAAAAGTATGTGGGATTTGAGTGTAAAGCCTTGCAAAGCATTCCTAGACTGTTCAGTCTGTAGTAGGAGTTAAGGTGAAATCCTATCCAATCCCCAAAAAGAGCTACAGACAAATGGAAAGACCATTTGAACTAGTCCATGCAGACTTAGCTGGTCCTTTTCCAATCAAGCGAAGGGGTGCACGAGTATATATTTCTGCTGATTGATGATTATAGCAGATATTCTTACTGCTTGCTGTTGAAATCTAAGGATGGAAGTCTTTACAAGGTTTAAGGAATGGGTCTCAATGAAGTTGAACGGAGAGTTCCCTCACAAAAGGTGGCTTGCCTGCAATCTGACAGAGAAGCGGTGGAGTTCATGGGGAACAAATTCCAAACATGGCTGACACAGAAAGCAGGTATTAGCCACAGGAGAACAAACTCCGTTCAGCCCGGGCTGAAAAAATGGTTTGGCTGAGAGGGAGACTAGGCATTCTTCAAACAATGCGGGATTGCATGATAAATGATGCCAAGGTTCCATTCCATTTCTGGGGAGAGGCTGTCTTAGCTGCCGTTACACATGTAATAAACAGGTTGTGGAGTTCAAGTATCAATGAAACACCATTTTCAGAATGTTTGGCAAAAGGCCTTCCCTGAAACACCTAGAATATTTGGGAGTTTTGCTAACGTCCTCATTCCCAGACAGCAACGGAAAAAAAGGACAAAAGAAATGGCAGAGACTGGCGCTTTTTGTAGGATATCGCGAGAATACCAAAGGCTATAGATTTTCATTGGGTCATGGAAGAATTGCTATCTCCACGAAAGGTGCCAACTTTGAAAAGCATACAGGTTGGGAACATGTGCATCAAAACTCTGAAGTGTTCTTACCACCAGTAAATCATGACACAGTACCTGAGTGTGACAGCACACATTAACCCCCACTCCCTGTTCAAGGTCACACATCTGCTCCGAGCCTTAAGCAACAACAGAACAGTGATAGTGATCAGGAAGGAAGCCAGGGAGAGGAGGGGCTGGAGCAAACTGGAGAAATAGCTATACCACGCAGATCAGAAAGAGCAAATAAAGGCATACCACCAAAAAGGTTGTTATGGTACAAAAAGAAGTGAGAGTGTGCCAATTAGGGGACAGAACCACAAGAGTTTCCATGATATGTTGAAATGTCCCACCTGAGGAACAGGAAAAATGGAATCAGGCTATGGACAATGAGTTTGAATCCTTGGTGAACTTAAAAGTATGTTTAACATTGTTGATAAAACCTACTGATAAGTTTCCGATCATAGGTGCAAGATGGGTATACAGGGCGTAAACCCTATGGCCCGATGGGGACTTGGGTAAATATAAAAGCAAGATTAGTCGCATCAAGGCTTCGACTCTCAAACAAAGTTCTGACAGTTATGATCAGACTCTATGCCACCCACTGCAAAGGCAGAATCCATGAGATTAGTGATTGCTCTGAAACTGAGCAAAGAGACTTTAAAATGAGGCACTTTGATTTTGAAACAGCTTATTTAAATGCAGATTTGCAAGAGACCATATACATGAAGCAAAGCACCAGGTTATGAGCATGAACAAGTTGATAAAAGGTTTATAAGCTCAACAAAGTTTTGTAACGGGGCTGAAACAGTCAGCCAGATGTTGGAACAAGGTGCATACACAAAGCATTATGTGAAATGAAATTTTGACCAAAGTGTGCCCGATGCCTGTATATATACCATAGCTACTCGTGATGAATATATCATTTTCATTATTTATCTTGATGCTCACTGTGTGGGTTGCAAAAAACAGACAACCAAAATCAAACAACTTTACACTGAGTGTGAGTAAACACTTTAAGCTGAAAAGACTTGGGGTATCTAAAGCAATACCTGGGTATTCAAGTCAGTGAAATCTTGAAGAAGGGGATGTGTTTCTGACACAAAAACAAAAGATAGAGAGGTGCTCATACAAAAAAAGCTGGTCTGCAAGATGCCAAAGTGGCACAAACCCCAATGGTGGCTGATTTTTGTAAGCAAGATAACAGCAAAGCATTTGAAAGGCAAAGACCTATATAGTTCCTTAAATTTGGCAGCCTGCTGCACATTGCTAACTGGACAAGACCAGACATAGCTTTGCTGTAGGTTTATTAAGTAGAACAGTTGCAAAACCTACTGAGAAAGAGCTGGCAGGGGGGCTAAAAAAGAGTAATTAGATTACTTGAAGGGGAACTAACTATGGTTATTTTTACACTTTTCTAACCAAAACAACAAAGGACTTAGTGGTGTATCTTGCGGACAGCTCATTTGCAGAGGACTCAGGGGATGTAAGTCAGTGAGTGGTTATTATATATGCAATATGGCAGCCATCCGATTTGTTGGAGATCTCGGAAACAAAACAACAACGGTTGCCACTTCAACTGCTGAAGGCAGAGTATGCGGCTCTTAATGAGGCATGCAAATGAGCTAACAATGGGTTATGCAGTTGCTAAAAGACCTGGGTGAGAAATGTGAACAACCTATAGCAGTTTTTTGAAGACTCACAGACATGTAATATAGCCATGGCAGAGAACGAAAACCTTAAAAGTCGTACTCAAACATGCTTAGCTGTGAAATTCCAAAATGTAAAACAACTGGATACAGTCAAATATGATTAAGTTGCAGTACTTCGTGAATCAATCTGCAAACATAGCCGACATCTTAACAAAGCCATTACCAATACAAAAAAACATAATGACTTGGTGTTTGGTTTGGGTTTAGCAGATGTACAATTTGGCAAGGACTCTGTACAAAAATTGAGTGAAATAGAAGTAACTCTGTGTACTGACTATGTACTCAACTATGTAATGAGTGTAAATAATGTGAATGACTTTTGTTTGTAATTATTTTGTTTGTAAATATTATGTAATGAGGCAACATTCCAACCAGATATGAGAAGGGGTGTCAGGATATTTAGAAAAATTGCAAAGGTGGTCAAGTATGCTGGTCTAGAATGACTGGAATGTAACAGTCAGCAGAATTGTAAAGGTCGGAGCCTCTCTGTCTGGGTCTGCAGTGATTGGCATGTAACAGTCAGCAGAATTGTAAAGGTCGGAGCCTCTCTGTCTGGGTCTGCAGTGATTGGCATGTAACAGTCAGCAGAAGTGAAAAGGTCACAGGCCAGGATGATTAGATCATCTAGCTAATGATTTGCTGGACAAAACTATATAAGAAGACTGCATACCCAATTCAGTACCTCTCCTTCACCTTCAGGTTCGGGCTCAGATTGTTGTCAGAGTAGAGAGTGGATAGTTATTGTTATTTTTGTTCCTTTGAGAAACAAGAGATAAAGTATTCCTGTTGGAACTAAATCTACTGTCTGAGTGTTTCTTTTTCTTATACTGCAAGCAGTTACCTCCTGTTCTAGCAAGGGTGAGTTGGCACCTAGTCCTTCCGCTGTGCACTAGGCCAACACTGAACTCCCCATGGAGTTTGGGGAAGGGGCCCAGTTTAACACTGGTAAGAAAGGTTTGCTTGTCCCCAATCTCCATGTGGAGATTGGGATTGGGGCCAGCTGGGCTTGCCCCATGTCCAGTGTCCACATGGTGTTTGGATGTGCAGCCAACCTGAAGTGCCATTTTAGGAAACGATACCCTTGATGAGGAGGTTGACAGGCTGCCACTACTGGACTGGTGGTATGGAGGAAAGGAGGCAGGAGGGTGGCTGAGGCTGATAGGCAAGCCTACCCTAATCTTCCACTGCCATATTTCCATGAATGTGAAGCCTTAGATTTAGTGTTTATAATGATAACACGTATCCAGTTCTGCAACAGGGAATTTCTATAGTCTTAATAAAGTGAAAGATCATTTTTAAAAGATACTAGCGAGGGCCGGCCACGCTTTGCTGTGGCAATTGTCCTTCTCATCACAGCCTGCTGCCACACAGATGTCCATGCAGGTCCAATGATCTGCAGCATAGCCTTTTGGGGTGGTCAAATGGAATCCCTCTTTTCCTTTTCAATTCACATTGTTATATGGTGGTGTCTTGTTTTTTTAGTATAAGGTAACCCAACCATTCCACAATGGAACTGTCCAGAGTGCGAATCCCGCTGTCCATGAGGCTGGTTGACACACACAGTCCTGGCTTGGGTAAGGCAGAACTGGGGCAAGGAGGCTATCCCAATCAGGCAGCAGAGGCAGGGTGGTGAGGCGCTCAGATCGAGGCCAGCTCCCTGGGTTCTTAAAGGGGCACATGCAAAAGAAGTGGAGACAGTAGTGTTGGTTCACCCCCACCCCTGTGGATTTTCTTAGAAGAAAAAGGCAAACAACAGCTCACTTTTAGTAAAAGAGAGCTGTGGTGAATATGGGTGAGGAAGTGGGTAAGTGGTGGTTGGATGTGAGGGAGGGCAGAGTGAGGTGTGTGAGGATGAGCTGGATGTGTATTGTGTGGTAGCAGTGGGTGAGGCACAGGGAGTGAAAGTTACCTGCGTGTGAGGGGGGGGAACCCCACCTGACGTCTCACACAGCAAAGTGTGTGTGTGTTTCACTTCCACTCGTATTACCTAACAGTGTTACCTGTTTACTGTTTTCACTGCTCAACTCTGGCCATCTGCGCTAACATTCTAAGGGCATACCAATCCCTCAGGCCACAGACATGCTGCACAAACATTCTAAGGGTGACAGTTAAATAGAGGCAGCTTCATGGCCTGGTGCGCCAGGAAAAAGATGATTTACCTGGCTCAGGTATGGACTTTTGGCGATTTGATGGTCCGATTACCTGCCCAGAACAGGGAGGAACATCATGTGAAAATTTGGGGGCGATCCGTCCAGCCGTTTCAGCATTAGGGCGTGACTAACAAAGTCACCATTAGCTTTTTATATATATAGATGACATTCTACCAACTAATTCTCCATTCCATGCTTGGACTTGAAGGTCCTGTACCATATTGCCGCTTTGTTTACTTTTGCAGTACAGAGAGAGATACTTTTAGATCAGGGCATATCTTGCTATTTTTTTAAAAAATGTGTTTGCTGCCAGTCAGTAAAATATTCTACAGAAAATCTACACAAACCAACGGTATTATTCTTTCAACTCAAGGTAGCAAAAAAAGAAAAGTGTAGCTGTTAACTGTTCCTGAAGACATGTTTTAAAAAGTTTAATCAGTGATTAAAAGAGCATACACCATTACACAAGCTCATACAAAAGAAGTCTGCAATTCCTACAATGTTTATAGCATATTTTCCACTCAACAAACATCATAAGGAGTGTAATATTAATAATTTAACCCCACAATTAATTAGTTTCAATTCAAGATTAAACTGATGTAAATAAATATGTCTACAGATGGGGAAAAAATAAATTCCAGGACACTGTATGACATCTATCCAGCATATTTGGTCCTTGTATATTAGAAATTGACTATTCAGATTGTATAGGCTTACTTAAATACTCTACACTTGTTTCCTTCCATTTAGTACTTTAGAGGAAGTGAATAATTGTTGGCATCTTTCTTAGATATAGCTGGGTCATTCAGCTATCCCAATGTATTATTTTATCCACTTGAGGCAGATCACAACTAAGCCTTTATTGTTGTTGTTTTGCACAAAAACACAAATAGCACTTACATCAAGGAAGAACAGTAATAGAAATCTATGGCAAGAGCAATGTCTGTTTCCAAAATTTCAAGCACTTATAAAAGAATGGCTTTTGTTGTCTTCCAACTCTGAAGCATACAAGCACTATTAATTTTGAAAATTTCCATACCTTCTTTGTGAATCCATGTTCATTGGTTTAGTATTTTCTCAGGGTTTTTTGCTATTAGTAATTTATCAGCTCTCGATACATTTTGAATCAAATTTCTATTTGTCTATTGTCTGTCTGTCTATTGTCTAGTCTACAATAATCTGCAATAAAACCCAATATAAGTTGATTCTGCACAACAGATCCACTATTTTTGAATCTGGGTCTATTTTATTCCAGTTTTGTCCTTCGCATGGCGGCCCGCTTTCCATGAAGGAGATAGTCCATCGTCTTTCTGCCCCTTCACATGAACCTGCTATTTTTTTAAAAAAAATGCCAACACGCATGCTCGTTTTTCCTGTGTTTTGATTGGCTGTTCCAGCACACCAGTCCCCCTTCCACCCCTCCCATCCTCTGCTAAGGGAATGCTTTCAATTGGTGGAAAATCTACAGCAACCCTGGCAGCCCATGGCTTGGTACCGAAAAGAGATTTGGGTAGCAGCCAAGCAAGGCACAAGTGGACAGCATGCCACAGGTCATCACAATATAAAGGGAGTTTCCTGCACTCAGAGAAGGTAAACCTGGAAGAGAGGTGGATTCTCAGGAACTTAAGAGTTAGTACTGCCACAACGTGAACCTGTGCAGGATTCTTCCAGACTAGTCCATTGAACTTCAGTTCCATTGAACTTACTCTGGAGTAACTCCCCATGGGATCACTCTGTTATCTACTCAGGAAAGAGTGCCTTATAAGATAACCAGTTGCACTCTACATAGCTGCAGAAGTACATAAATACTCCTCCCATTAGTTTCCCCCCCCCACCCCCGCTGGACCATATTCCATGTACGAGCACATCAAAACACATCAACACACCAGGATTATTTACTTTCAGGTTTTGGAGTTTTTTTTTACTGATTGCCATCACACTTATACTCCCAGCACCTTTTCTGCTCCTCCAAAAAGAAACCACTCTCTGCAGTTTTGATTATATTGCTTTATTCGGAAAGCTGTTGCCAGTCTCTGGAGCATAATAATTTCACCTTGGAAAGAGGCTTTTAAAAAAAAAGTTGGTACATAACAGTGCTCATTTTTATAGAATTACTAAAGTTGCTAATTTTATTTCCCTGTGGCAATTCAACGTATACCGAACCTTTTCCTCACTATCACTATCAAATGAAATTGGAATAGGTTATTATACAGTCCCAATCTCGGAAAATTAAGGTGAGTTTTTAAAAACCCCTTTACTGCATTTCACACAACTAAGTCCATCAGAGCATCAGAGTTTATACAGCAAAGCACATATTGGAATAAAAAATAATAATATTGATATCACTATGACGTTTAAGTTTTCCCCCCAGAATAGTTGAGATTTTGAAAACCACAGTTGCAGAGGGGGTGGCTGCTGGCAGCAGAGATGGACTAGCTTTTTGGGCAGCTGGTATCAATGCCATGCTAAGAACTGGGACTTTTTTTGTTGTTTTGCTGTCAAGCTGTAGCAGATTTATGGCGACTCCTTAGGATTTTCAAGGCAAGAGACGTCAGAGGTGGTTTGCCATTGCCTGCCTCTGCATAGCAACACTGACCTTCCTTGGTGATCTCCTATCCAAATACTGACCCTGTATAGCTTCTGAGATCTGATGAGATCTGGGGCCTTTCCCCACTTACCTTCTGCTGCGTGCTACTCGGGCCAAGTAGCGGTCTCTGGCGCGTCCCCACTTGCCAGGGGCGGCGACATTAACAGCCAAGCTGCCCCAACACTGCCGCTGTCACACCCCCTCAGCGTGCGTCATTCCTGGCGCTGGAGAAAACGGCGCAACTTCTTGATGACCTCAGCGCAGAGTCGCGAGGGTCAATTAGAGAACTCCCGGGCGCGCACCAGAAATGATGTGCGCAGTGAGTAGCGTGCAGCGACCATGGTAGCGGGAAAAGTGGGGAAAGGCCTCTGGTTAGTCTGGGCTATTCAGTCAGGGGAAGAGTTAAGATGATCCCACAATGTATTTATTTCACTGTTTTTTCTTCACCCTGAGTCCGCCCCGGCCCCCCATAGTTTGTGCTCGATCAATCAATATTTTTATTATGGTCAAAGACCAGAAGGTATCAAATATAGAATATAAAATCCACACTGTACATTTCCAGACCAAATACAAAATAAGATTGAGGTAACCTGTTTCCAAAGACTGTTTGTCCAAACCCTAATATAAGTTCAAGTTAAAAACTAGAATAAAATGTGGATAAAAGATAAAATTAGTGATCCAGACTCCATACCCTTATTGCCCTACTTGTCCACGCCTTTTGACAACATAAGCGCTAAATTTTGCCACCTCTCTGGCAACATTAGAATTAGCATCTTCTAGTAGACTTTTCATGGCATATTTCTCGGGACCAAGAAAAATTCTTGTTGGAAGAGAGACAAACAGATTTGCCCTCATTTCCTTGTGAGTGGGGCATCGTAAGAAAATATGTGTCAGGGTCTCTATTTCCCCCGTATCACATGGACAAAGCCTGTTGATGTACGGAATTTTCTTATATCTGCTCTCAAGCATTGCTGAGGGAAGGGCATCTGGCAAGTGTGAAAGCCCTCCTAAGTGACTGGCTGTCCAAGTTACGCCGTGGTGGCGAACCTTTGGCATTCCAGATGTTATGGACTACAATTCCCATCAGCCCCTGCCAGCATGGCCAATTGACCATGCTGGAAGGGGCTGGGAAACGGATGGGAATCCTGTAGTCCCAGGTGATATAGATGAGCCATAGGTTCGACCGCCTACAGAAAGAACTTAAGAGTGTATTTACTGGATGGTTTGAGATTAAATTTAGGGAATCCATAGTTTGTGTTTTTTTTAAAAAAAATTTGCTTGGCTACATTATTTTGTGCATCATGTACTCATAGGCACCACCTTCAGGAACTCAGGAAGATGCATTTCAGATAGTCCCCAGAAATACTGGGATGGATCCATGCACTCTGCACACCATGATTTCAGAGTCTGCTGTGTTTCTTGCTGTTTTGTGTCTAACAGTGTGATATATGGATTGTGGTTTGGATCTAGCTGTTAATGTGGTGCAGAAGCATATTAAGGGGAAATGGCACCCGGGGACAACATGTCCTCTGGGTGCCCCCCTGCCCCCATGCACCCTATGCTCAGGGGTGGGGCTTGGTGGTGGTGGGTGGCCGAGGAGGGTGTTGCCTGTCAGGCCACTGCCAAGCCCTGCCCCCAGCCTCTCTGCAGGCTGTCTCCTGCCGTCTCCAGGATCTGGGGAGGGCAAAAGGTGGCCTTCATGGAAGCTAAGGGGGCAGGGCTTGGTGGCAGTGGGCAGCCCAGGAGGGCGTTGTGGCCACATGCCACTGAGCCCCACCCACACCTCCCTGAAGGGAGCGGGGCTCCGTGGCATGCAGCTGGGGTGCACACCATTTCATCGTGGGGGCATCCGGCAACCCCCCATGTGACCAAAAGGCGAGCGCCCAGGGACATGGGGTGATCCCATGTCCCTATAGGCTGTACACCTTTGATTTTGTGCTGGTGAAAAGAAATGAGGAGTTTCTTTGACCTCTCAAAAATGTTATGCTCAGGATCACGGGACCTGTACATACAGAAGCTGTAATGGGGCTGTAATCCTTCCATGACTTTCACAGAAATAGGTGGGTTGATCTAACCCTATAAAAGTGTGGCAGAGTATGGCCTTTGAGCTGAGTCTGTATTTGTATTTATCTGTGAACAAACAGAAAGCGTTTCTGTTTGGGTGACGGGTATTTAAGTTTGGTTCAGTTTCTTAATCATATATTTCAACGTGTGCCTTGGTTCATTTTCTCTGCTTTTGAGTTCTTTACTGGAAGTTCCCTAATTACGCTCAGATGACTCTCTGCATCAGTGTTCTCCATCTGCAAAATGTATAAATGTTGTCTAGACTGTTCTGGAAATGCATTGCTTAATTTTCTTGCTGGTATAATTGTATACGGTTGAGTTGACCTGCAATTTGTCCCTCCTCTATGAGAAGCTGCCACTGCTCGAACTCTGTCTTCTTCACCTTTATAAAAGGTGAATTTAATTGCGTCTAGCCCCCCAAATAGATGATGTTTGAACAATGCCCAACTAAATTTGGCTTAGTGAGCTGAAGAAGCTAAACTGTTATAGAATTTGTAAAGTCCAGGATTAGTAAGGCAATTTTACTGGGTGCAATTATCAGGATTTGGCTAGCTACTTTCACAGCATCTGACTCTGTATTAAAGTATATGTTCCTTACTTTGATACTGTTTAATGCTGAACGCTGTTTTTTCAGGTCACAGTATCTAATTGTCTTGGGAATAATATTTGACCTGCATTGGCAAAGGGCATTATTTATGGATGCCAAGCTGATTAAACTCAAGTACCTCAATATGAATGACTGAGGTGTACAATAAGATTTAAAAGATAAAAATAGAGCTCAGAAATATCAGCTAGGGCAAAATGAGGCAGCCTGTTTACTATCTGGGGCTGGCTATCAGGAATCTATTGCAGGGTTGCCAATCTCCAGGTGTTTAGTAGAAATCTTTTGCTATTGATATCCAATCAACCAAGACTAGTTCCTCTGGAGAAAATGGCTACTTAAGAGGATGGACTTTATGAAATTATAATTGCTGAGGTCTCTCCCTTCCCCAAGAAGAAGAAGAAGAAGAAGAAGAAGAGTTTGGTTTGATATCCCCCTTTCTCTCCTCTAAAGAGACTCAAAGGGGCTTACAAACTCCTTTCCCTTCCCCCTTACAACAAACACCCTGTAAGGTAGGTGGGACTGAGAGACCTCCAAAGAACTGTGGCTAGCCCAAGGTCACCCAGCTGGCATGTGTTGGAGTGCACATATTGATCTGGTTCACCAGATAAGCCTCCACAATTCAAGTGGCATAGCAGGGAATCAAGCCCAGTTCCCCAGATTAGAATGCACCTGCTCTTAACCACTACACCATGCTGTCTCTCAAGCCCTGCCATTCTCAGGTTCCACCCTCTAAACCTCCAGGAATTTCTGAACCCAGAAATGGCCGTTTTACCTATTGAGGTTTGAAGACATCCTCCAGCCTAAGGAGCGTTCCTTCATCTTAAGTGGCCGTTTTACTGGAAGTAGAAACATTTATGTTTTAGGGCAGTGATGGCAAACCTTTTCGAGACCGAGTGCCCAAATTGCAACCCAAGATCCACTTATTTATCGCAAAGTGCCAACACGGCAATTTAACCTGAATACTGAGGTTTTAGTTTAGAAAAAACGGTTGGCTCTGAGGTGTGCGTTACTCGGGAGTAAGCTTGGTGGTAGTCTGTGGCTTTGCTTTGAAGCAACTGTGCAACTCTACCAATGGGTGAATCACGACCCTAGGAGGGTTTACTCAGAAGCAAGCCCCATTGCCAGCAACCGAGCTTACTCCCAGGTAAAGGATTACTCCCAGGTAAAGTATTTAACAGCGCTTAACAAGGTTACCTGCACTGCTTCCCCAAAACTAGGTCTTAGGTTTAATGCTAATAATCGAGCCCAGCGGCCCAGGCCAGCCTAGATTTGTGGGGGGGGGGGGGTGACTTTGCACGTGCCCACAGAGAGGGCTCTGAGTGCCACCTCTGGCACCCGTGCCATAGGTTTGCCACCACTGTTTTAGGAAGACTGAGCAAAGAGACTGATGTCTCTTGTCAATTCCAAGCTCTCTGCACTGGCTACCGACTTGTTTCTGGATCAAGGACAAGATGCTGATCTTTACCTTTTAAAGCCTTCATAACCTAGGAACCATATGTGAAGCTCCCTGTTTATGCCAATGTGGTTATTCTACTCTGCCAATCAAGGCATTTTGGAGGACTTTTCTCTCACCAGGGAGTTCTCTGTTGCAACCCCGGGCTCAGGCTTTTGGGTCACCACTAGGTGAGGCAGAATCTCATCTTGCTTACCTTTATAAAAGGTTGCAACACTGAATTATTTAGGGGTGGGTGGGACTTGGTATGAGATGAACAGCTTTCCTGGCCACGGTGATTACCATAACATCTGGGTTTTGCTGGGTCTGGAGCAGCAGTGGCGCAGTGGCTAAGAGCAGGTGCACTCTGATCTGGAGGAACTGGGTTTGATTCCCAGCTCTGCTGCTTGAGTTGTGGAGGCTTATCTGTGCAGTCCCACACACACCAGCTGGGTGACCTTGGGCTAGTCACAGCTTTTCGGAGCTCTCTCAGCCCCACCCACCTCACAGGGTGTTTGTTGTGAGGGGGGAAGGGCAAGGAGATTGTAAGCCCCTTTGAGTCTCCTACAGGAGAGTAAGGGGGGATATAAATCCAAACTCTTCTTCTTCTTTTTCTCCTCCTCCTCCTCCTCCTCCTCCTCCTCTATATTCTATTGTTCTAATGATGTTACCATTTTTGATTGTTTTAATGTTCAAGTATTGCTTATTTTAATGTTCTACATACTTTGTATTCCCATTTGGTCTAGAACTATCTCTAGCCCTGGTGACTTATGGAACAGAGGCAGACACTTTCAATGATTGGTTCTATCACTCCTTCCCACAT
This sequence comes from Sphaerodactylus townsendi, assembly GCF_021028975.2. Classification (NCBI taxonomy): domain Eukaryota; kingdom Metazoa; phylum Chordata; class Lepidosauria; order Squamata; family Sphaerodactylidae; genus Sphaerodactylus; species Sphaerodactylus townsendi. The sequence continues at coordinate 168,201,309 of NC_059425.1, read as the reverse complement.
CCCCATGGCTCCCATACTTTTTCTCTGGGCCTGAGGCGAGAACAGCTTCTCAGGCCTTGAGGGGAGAGGGGTCAGAGCATGTGAGGGAATGTGGGCATTCATGCTGTCTCAGCTCAAATGGAGGCAAAGTGAGGCAATGTTGGGACCCAGGAGGAAGCCCATGCTGAGCTGAAAGGGGAGGAATGGGGAGATGTGCCGACCTGGTAGTATCGCCAGCTTCTTTAGCAGTTGTCGTCATTGTTGGTGCTTCTGAAGTGGGGTTAGGTAGATAAGTATGACTGGGGTAGGCCAAAGGGAAAGAGACATAAGCCTATATAGTCTGAATGCTTTTTAGCAGGGCCTCTCAGAGGCCTGGTTACCCTGTGGAAAAGGTGGGTGGCATTCCTTGAGTGCCATTTTCTGCAGTGAGGACTTAAGAGGAGGCGGCGGGGCTGGTAGGAGCTGAGCCTGCCCAGTAAATTCCATACACAAATTCACCCCCATATCACCCCCACAAAAATGAACATGATTTCTGTGCAACAGGTTGATTAAAGAGCTGTGCAGGAGCACAGGTGAAGGTGGCATATTGGTGATGATGCAAATGCTAGCTGGGCATCTTGGTGATGACTCACAGTTTTCTAAGGCCCATTGTAATTTTTCATACAATGGGTTTTATTGCTAATTTTAAAATAAATGTAAAAGATTAATGGTTCCCGCATGAGGTGGCTGTGCTATTTGTTATGAATCCTGGGGACTGGCTCAAGAAAACTCTGTTAGGTGATGTGATATGATAGAGCAAATCTTATGGCAACTCCCTTGACATAATTAACCCCACTCAGCCCCGCTGCCCACACCTCCAATGAACCTGCTCTCTGGCTATTCTTGGCTATACCTCCAATTTAAGTTATGGCTAGGAGATTCAATGGGGGAAAGGCTTGCTTTAGTCTCTTCTTACATCTATGCCACTTCTAATGCTAGCTTCCTAGCTGTTTCTATGCTAAAACTTGGAATTCATCATGGAGTGGAATCATGGCGCAGAGGCAGAAAACTTGCCTGGCATTCAGAAGGTCGCGCTTTTAATCCCTCTCTTTTCCAGTTGAAAGGCTCAAGTAGCAGACAATGTGAAAAACCTCTGCCTGAGACCTTGAGACCTTGGAGAGCAGCTGCCAGTCAGGCTGTCCTGACCTTAATAGACTAATGATCCAATACTTGAATAGACTAATGCAGTGTTTCCCAACCTTTTCGACATCACGGTACCCTTGACCTCACTCTTCATATCTCACGGTACCCCTGCCACCACCCCCAGTGCCCCTGCTTGCCACCCTCCCCCCCAACTTCCCCTCCCAGGGTGAAGGGAAGCCCTGGGGGGAGGAGTTTGTGGGAATTGGCTACTGACCTTGTGGTAGGCCCCGCCTCCTGGGCCAGCTCCATGTCCTTGCTGGCACCGGCAGGAGGCAACACAAAAAAGGGGGGTAGTGTTGCCGCTGTACCCCTGGGACATGCTCACGGCACCCCAGGGTACCATGGAACCCTGGTTGGGAATCGCTGGACTAATGTATCATTGTCAGTATAAGGCAGTTTTGTGTGTTTCTGGCAATCAGAAGGCATATCTACAAAACAAAGTTTCAGAGACTTGATACCAGTTTATATGTTATGACTAAAGTTACCAACTCTGGTTTGGGTAATTCTTGGAGATTTTTTTTTTTTTGCGGGGGGATTGGGGAGTTAGGAGAGGAGGCACCTCAGCAGTGATGTGATTCCCTATAGTCCACCCTTCAAAGCTGCCATTTCCCCCAGGGAAACTGATCTCTGTAGATCAGTTGTAATTCTGGAATACCTCCAGGCCCCACTGGATTTTGGTAAACCTAGGGCCTTTCCACACGGCGGCGGTGGCACTTCTCCACTGGCATAATTTATGCTGGTGGAGGTGTGGGGACTGCTCACACGAGCAGTCCCAGCTCCCTCCCTAGCAGGAGAGGTGGCTCCACACAGAGCTACCTCTCGGTCGCCCTCCCCCACTCACCTGCCTCTCCAGCGTTGCTCAGGAGGGCTGCAGGGGGCCCCCCATGCTGCCCTCCAACCCCTGGAGGTTAGAGGACAGCGTGGGCGGATCCCTGCAGGCCTCCAGAGCGACGCTGGGGTGGCAAGAGAGTGGGAGCAATGGGGAAAGGGGTGGCTTCCCTGTGGTGCGGTTCGCACCGCGCCGGCGGGAAGACACCCCTTTTCAACAACCTCACTCACGGAGCGTGGTTGGAAAATGGCATCTTCGTGCCGCTGGGAGGGAGCGAGGACGGTGCTGCTGTGATGTAGCAGTGCCTCCTATGCGAACAGCTCCCTAGGGATGGTGTTTTTGCTGTCCCTAGGGCACTGTTTTTGGCCTGTGCTGAAAGGGCCCTAGTCATGATTTCTAGCTTTGAAAGCTAACCCCATTGGGCAGCTGCAAAAGGACTTCAGTCAAGGAGGTACCACCACCACCTTCACCTTCCAGCAAGCAGCATCTACCCTGTTCACCTGCTCTGAGACTAGCAACTTTTCCCTTTTCCCTATTCAGACAACATCAAAGATTGGACTTCTTTGAAAGATTGCCTCTTCCAGGTCACGCTGTACCCCTAGGGATTAGATGCAGCCAGATTTCCCACTGGGAAAAAGGGGACAAGAGGTTTTTTTTTTACCACCCAAAAAGAATGGGTTGAGGATGACACAGTACTCCCCGCCAGGCAGGCTAGGAACAGGTGGTTTACACAATTGCCAGCATGTGGCAATTGCCCTTATGCTGTGCCAAGACTCTGTCAGTTGAAAACAATAGAATTGTGGATGTTTTCATTCCACTAGAGCATAGGTGTCAAATTCGCGGCCCTCCAGATGTTATGGACTACAGTTCCCATCATCCCCTGCCAGCATCATGCTGGCAGGGGATGATGGGAACTGGAGTCCATAACATCTGGAGAGCCGTGAGTTTGACGCCTGTGCACTAAAGTGTTGGTTAAGAGCCAGCATGGTGTAGTGGTTAAGAGCAGTGGACTCTACTCTGCAAAACTGGGTTTGATTCCCCACTGTTCCACGTGAAGCCTGCTGGGTGACCTTGGGCCAGTCACAGTTCTCTCAGAACTCTCTCAGTCCACGTAGGCAATCACAAATCACCTGCAAATGTATTTTACCTTGAAAACCCTATGGTGTTGCCATACGTCAGTTATGACTTGACGGCACACTCACACACACGCAAAGTGCTGGTTATCATTTCAGGTCTGTTGGTGGGTTGCCTCGCCATTTGCCTATTCCCTTACATGCTGGATGCATGAACAGATGTTGTTGAAAAGCCTGTTCCGTATTGCAGTGTTAAAATGTAATTTTTAAGTATTTTTATTTTGCAAATGGATTCTAAGCTTCCACACCTTCAGTTTTCAAGATCCTTCACTCACATACATTACAACAAAGCTACACTGTGCATCCCAAGTTCAGCAGAACCGTGCTCTATCGGTTTCATTAAATGCATTATTTTTCCATAGTTTTTAAAAATCATGTTGAGCAAAGTTGTCTTTGTAACTCATGCAGTAACAACGGAACACTGTGCCAACTGTGCCTTCTCTACAGTTATATCAATTCTTTTGGGGTGGGGGGAATGATAATATTTTCATTCCATGGGGAAAAGGGGGAATATATCAAGTTCTGTGAGGTCAATTCTAATTTGCCACGTCTGTCAAATCACAGACACAATAAGACAGCGTAACCAAATCATGTTTAGACATTGTTTTTCCACTCATTACCTAGCCGCAGCATACATTATTCAAACGAAGCAATTATCCCATGAAAAATAAATCAGGGTATTCCTGTGGGGTTCATTTGCACCTCCAACCAAGCTGATGTCATAGTCTATAACTTACTTTGGAGGCAGGGGGAGGGAGGGAGGGAAGGAAGAGGAAGGAGAAGTCTTCAGGGAAATCCCCTATTAAAGTAGTTACAATGTCTTCACCAAATTGCTTTAAGCAGCTCTAGTGGCTCCAATGGTCAGGCCAACAGAGCGTGGGATAGCTGCCGGCATGTGAACTATTGTCAATCAAGGTGATCATCTGCTGTTGTGTCAATGTAAAGCATAATATGCACAGGAGGTAAAATCCATCCATAGATCGTCTGCCATGTAAGCTCTGATAATACTGTAGCTTGAGCCATCCAGATGCCATCCAGATACATGGGAGGGGTCACCATCTGGTACGGCAGGCAACAACCACCTCAGGCCAAATATAATGTGTAAGTAAACTCCGTACTGATACTTAGTGCCGCCAAAGGAGAGGGAGTTGTGCCAGCTGGAAGAACACTTCCGTCACTGTCAGATGCTTTGGAAAGGAGAAGAGTGAGTTTCCGTTGTATTCTGACATATTAAATAGAAATCGAGGCAAAACAAATATGGAATCTGGCATGATTGCTGAGCTACCACACGTTACTTTAAATTATATGGTTCAGAACAAGGCTACCACTCATTCTTCACTTAGCGAATTTTCCAGAAAGAAATTGTGTTCTAGAATTATGAAAATTGCAATGAACACTCTTTCTCACAATACTAAACCCAGGGGGCACACATTGAAAATGCTGGGGGGAAGAATTAGGACTAATAAAAGGAAACATTTCTTCATGCAACGCATGATTGGTGTTTGGAATATGCTGCTGCAGGAGGTGGTGATGGCCACTAACCTGGATAGCTTTAAGAAGGGCTTGGACAGATTTATGGAGGTGAAGTCGATCTATGGCTACCAATCTTGATCCTCTTTAATCTGAGATTGCAAATGCCTTAGCAGACCAGGTGCTCAGGAGCAGCAGCGGCAGAAGACCATTGCTTTCACATCCTGCATGTGAGCTCCCCAACATATCTGGTGGGCCACTGCGAGTAGCAGAGTCCTGGACTAGATGGACTCTGGTCCGATCCAGCAGGCTCTTTCTTATGTTCTTTCTTTCTTTCTTTCTTTCTTTCTTTCTTTCTTTCTTTCTTTCTTTCTTTCTTTCTTTCTTTCTTTCTTTCTTTCTTTCTTTCTTTCTGTCTTTCTTTCACAAAAGCAGTGTTGTGTACTGACCATGGTCAAAAGAAACAGTACGCTGAAGCTGAACATGCTAGGACCTGAGGAGCTGTAACATTTTTGAACATTGCCGTCTCCAAAAGAAAATAAACATGTGAGTTGAAATTTGAGAATTTGAATTTGAGAAAAAATATTTGTGTGTTGTCCTTTGTGCAAATACGACACGATACAATTTCTTTATATTATTATTCTCTGAAGTATTCTAGCATGTTCTGTTACATCATTGTTCATGGGAGGTATCAAGTTGTGAGTGCTGCTTCAAAACCGGGGAGCGTATTGAGCCTGTTGAAATACAATATGTAGAACTGCAGTCGGGATGTGTATATTAAGTTTCCTGATTCTATTCTCAAGTTTGCAGGAGATAAAAACCATCGGAAAAATGCTGAACACTTGAGCTAAATCAAAGGCCTCACTTTGCTCAACCAATTCAATTCAAGAACACTTTAAGAGCTCCCACAGTTCCAAGCTTGGCACTTAGCACTAATCTAGATGTGCTGAAAATGTACCTTCGACAAAAAGGGTAAGTAATGCTTAGGACTTCTGCATACTTAACAACATCCTTTTTATAATGTGTACCACAATGCTCGTAAACAGAGAAGTGCAGGAAAATCCGTGCATTTGAATGGAGCTGTGCAGAGTCAAATTAACTATGAAGAAGAAATGATACATGTGTTAGACCACGCACTGGAAGACACAAGTTCAAATCCTGACTCTGCTATCAAACTTGATAGGTAACCTTGGGCCAGTCTCTCTCCCTTAGGCTAATCTACCTCATAGGGTGGATGTGAATGTATAATAGAGGCAGGAGAACCATCTTTTTTGTTTTCAATTAGCTTCTTCCTCTGTGTATAACCATCCCTTGAATGTGGACAGTTCCCCCCCCCCCCAATTGGGGATACAGCAATTCATAGTAGGGATACTGGGGTTTCTTTTCCTGATAAAGAAAACTGCAGATTCAGTATCATCCTGTCAAGTCTTCAAGGCATGCTCTGTTCTTGCACTTAAATTGACTTCAAACATGTTTAATCCCAATGACCTGCCAATGACCAGCAGGTATGGGGTCATTATTAGCAAAAGCATCGTACTGAGGGTGTGATGGCTGAGCTGCCTTGCCATCTAGAAAAAAACCCAGTGTTAAGTGGAAATGTCTCTGTTGGCCTCAGCTCATTCCCTTCACGTTATTGGTTCACACAAGAACATCTCTACAGTTTGATATGATGTAATGCTACAACCATTGCAGCAGGAAGGGGCCAGATGAAATAACTGGGATGAGTGAAAGTGCATATTGGATTTGTGGATTTGACTTTGTTTGTGGCTGAGTGAAATGTAGGTCGAATCCCCACTTGAAATTTGCACGCAGATCCAAACCTGTTCGTTGTGAAACCGTGTCCTCTTCATTGGAGTTTCTCCCTCCCCACCACAGTGAGCACACAGCTGACACACCCGGTTGCAGAACTCTTAGCAATCCCCACTACCAGGCGAGCTCGCCTTGCCAGTCTCCCCTGATTGGCTGGCATGCCTTGATGGGGCGGGACCTTTCCCCACTGCGGAAACATACATTGTAGGGGCGTGATCAAAAAACCAACATGTAAAAGCTTAACGTTTAACTGTGCAAACAGTTAATCGTTACCTGTGTAAACCATTAACGATTCAAAGTTACATGTTTGACTGTTTAACGTTTGCGTTCCCCTTCTGTTGGCCGATCGCAAAAGCGAAAACGGAATCAAGGAAAGGCTGCACGCGCATCGCAGCGCTGATTGGTTGCCTGAATTCCACGTCACACTTCAGGGTGGGAAACGAGTCGGGGTTTCAACCCTCATCCCTCCCCTCGGATCAGCTCTGAACTGTGTTAATGGGGTCTGTGCCACTTGCAACCAGGTCCTGCCAGAACGCGGATTAACGGGGAGAATGAGCGCCAGAAACGGAATCTGCCACGCAAGCAATGGGAAGGTCGTCCCTCAAACCGTGTTAGTTTGTGTTCTGAAACCTGGCTAAGACGGTAGTGGGGATTCAACCATAGACATGGTGGTGGCAGGAACTAGTTCAGGAGAAGAGTTTGTGAATAAGAACTTCAATACAGAACATTGGTCAGGAAGAAGAGAGAGGCCTAAAGGAGTGTTTTTTATTCCTATGTGGGGAGCATTTAAATGGCTGAAGGAGAGGTTGAGTGACTACACGGGGCATGGATAAGGACAGGTGTTTGGTGGGGCAGAGAAATAAAGACCGTTTCAAGATGACTGCATGCTCAAGGGAAGCTGGCTTGGAAATGGACTGCACTGGAAAAACATTGTGGTGAAAGTGCTCATGAAGACAACAGAGGAAAAATGAAGGGAAAATGTTTCCAGAACCAAATGGTGCAGAATTAAAAGTTTAAAAAAAGAGAGAGAAATGCGACGTAACCAACTTGCATGGAAAAGGACTCTCTTTTTTTGCTCACTCCCCTAATGTTAGAGAGCTTTCCATAAATTTAAACCAATTCTATGAGCCCTAGGAATAACCCAAGGCATGAAACAGTAGTAAAAAGGGGTGGGGGCAGGGAAGAAAAGAGAGGCAGAAAAACTCTCTCATTACTTTGCTATAAAAATCCTAATTAGTCCCCAAAGGGTGTCCCCCCCCCATTATTATTATAAAAATCAGGTAGAGAAGGAACAGAAAGTTTTTTGTCAGGCAGACAATGTGAAAAGTAGGACAGCAACAAGAAAGAAGCTGCAAATGAGGCTAGCTCTTTATTTCTAACCAGTGAAATATTTATAAATCTGGAGACTCTTCCCTAAAACAGGCACATAACACACAGTGTAATACGTTTCCCTAATTGAATTTATCCTTGTAAAATAATACAATTACAGCACACCTTCAGTACACCTTCATTAGCAAGATCGTTAATATTTCAGAACAATGTTTATTTATGGCAACTGTAATAATAAGTGTAATATCTAGGGGGAATGGCTTCTTCATAATGCAGGCAACTGAATCTCAGTACCAAGCACTATACTTCATACAGGGGCAGCTGTACTCTTTAGGTGACTTCAGCCTTTATTCATCAGCATGTTTATGACAACTCGCCCTTAAACACCCACTGAATTCTGTTCGCTTCACCATGAGCGATTCCGCACATGAGTAAAATAGGTTCGACCCAGTTCCCTGAGAAGGGTGCTGACCTAGGTTGAAGACATTGTTGTTCCCCACTGCAACCAGCTTGATCCCAGCTCGGAGGGCGGAATCATCCTGTGCCTCTTCGCCACTCCGTTTTGATTGGCTACTGTTCTACAGCCATGTTCTGTCTATCCCCACAAATGTTATAAAAAAAACTGCCACAGGAATGGAGGGACGAAGGTGGCGTTTTTTGATTGGCCAGCTGTACGCATGCCCGAAACACTCAGCTGTGATTGGCTGATTGGGGGACTCCTGGCACCAGAGATTCCGTACTTTACTGGAATCGAGCTGAGTTCGAGCGTGGTTCCCTGAAAAAGTAGTAGTTCCCAACTGGAGTCGGAAATTTGACCGTTACACGGGGTGAAGCTGGTACAAAACCACGTCGATCCCAGTGGTTGTGCGGAGCACTTAGGTCAAACGCAGCTCGAACTTAGGTTGATAACGCAAGTGCGGAATTGACCCATCAGATCCAATCCAGGGAACTTAATTCTGATAACACTGATAACATGAAGTAAGCAAGAATGATGTGGGATTTCTCATCCCTCCCTGTTGCTCTTACTTTTACAAGGTAAATTCGTGATTATTGATTTTTGTGCCCGATGTTCCCCATAAAATAATTGACTTCTAACATTATTTGTGTGACCATAAATCAATACGATACATCAAACCTGGTGATACATCTGTTCCTTTTGCAGGACATGCTGAGAAAAGAGAGCCAAAGGAAAATATACATTATACATACATGTGAAAGGTAAAATTGGTCCAAAAATATTTGCTTTCTGAATGTCCCAGCCTGTTGATTGTATTGACTCTCTGTGTACCCAATTTGAGCCCCATAAGAAAGGCGGGACATAAATAATGTAAATAAATAAACAAATGTACTTTGTGCACAGAAAATGGGTTGGATCCAATCATTCAAACTTGCCCATTTCCCCTCCTTACCACAATTCTCACCCCACATTGCATTTTCCCATGTTGGTCCTGTGGTTCTCAGCATGGCTTTTCAGAGCGGTCCAAGGGATCCCCTCTTCCCTTTTTCACAAATGGAAAAGCTGACGGGATCCAACCCAATGCAAAGTAACACCAACAATGAAAAACAACCAGCCAAAGCCAATGACAAAGGAAGAAGAGTTTGGATTTATATCCTCCCTTTCTCTCCTGTAAGGAGACTCACAGTCTCCTTTCCCTTCTCCCCCCCTCCCCCCACAACAAACACCTTGTGAGGTGGGTGGGATTTTGAAAGCTCCAAAGAGCTGTGACTTGCCCAAGGCCACCCAGCTGACGTGTGTTGGAGTGCACAGGCTAATCTAGTTCCCCAGATAAGCCTCCACAGCTCAAGTGGCAGAGCAGGGAATCAAACCCGGTTCTACAGATTAGAGTGCACCTGCTCTTAGCCACTGCGCCACTGCTGATAAACACATACAAAGAGATGAAATAGGGAATGTTTGCTCATCCCAAAGAATGCATAGATTTGTGCCCAGAGGAGCAGTCTGTCACAGAGTTGAATTTACGCAAGAGAAAGCCTGCTACAGAGGCCAGCAAGGTGCGGCTAAGCACTGGCTGAGCACAGCTGAAAGCAATTACCACTGCACACAGAAGTTTAACTGTGAGGAAAAACTTTATCACCAGTGCAGATATTTACAGTGCATACAGGAACTCCAACAGCAAACGGGCAGCATGCCCTGCAGCAACAGGTAAACCCTAAGAGCTAGTGCTGGTAAGCAAGCACTGCTTTTATATACAAAGTAACCAATCATAACAAAGAACAGCTGACTGGTTTCAGCTGGTTCTGACAAGGTGCTGGGAGGAGCAGCTGTCAGATTAGATCAGTTTGATCTACTTGTCTGTTCTCAAGATGTATACAGGTATTTTGGATACTGTAACACAGTCATGGGTGTCAGGACAATCAAGAGCATGATCTGGGGTGGAATTAGCATGTTGAGGCAGGATCAAAATAGCTAGGAGTGCAGGGAATTGGCAGAGAAGACAGATAGTATTCAGAGTAAGTGTGGGCACAGGAAGAGTCAGGACAATGCAAGGTCAAGAACATGTATGAAAACACCAAGTTCAAGGCATGGTTAAGAAACTCTCATTGTTATCTTACCAGCAACATCTTCCCATATCTTTTTTTTTACTAGCCTACATAATTTTGTCATTCTTTTTCATACATTATCATTTTGATCCCTTTTTTGCCTGTTTTCATTGTTGGTCTTCCCAATTTGTTCCTTCTATGGCAGTTTTAAAAATGTTTCTAATACAACTGAGAGGTAGGGGTGTGCAAAAACAATTTACGAAATTTTGGATTTGGGTATATTGGACCCTACATTTTTGCCAAGGCAGAGGAAACCCTGATGGACACAGGCCCCTCCAAAAGCCAGGGCCCATGTGTGCCCCGGGAGGGGGGGGGAGTTTTCTTCCCAGGTCTGTCCCATAGGTGGGGGCCGGGGTGAACCCAGGCCCAGTTTTACCTAGATACAACCGTGCATCTCAGTCACATCTTCTACAAGAAAGTGTAAAGTGCACAGGCCAATCATGATTGGTTCTGGTGGGCTTTCCGGGCTGTGTGGCCGTGGTCTGGTGGATCTTGTTCCTAACGTTTCGCCTGCATCTGTGGCTGGCATCTTCAGAGTTGTATCACAGAGGGAAGTCTGTTACACACTGTGCCTGTGTCACACACTGTGTCTCTGTGACTTCCCTCGGCCATTACAAAGGGTCGTTACTTATCCATCCCTCTCCAGGATCGGGTTTGTCCACACTGTAAAAACCAAGTGGAGACTCTTGCTCACATTATACTCGACTGTCCGAGATATGTGGGCATTAGGAATTTCTCTCCCAGGCTGGCCCTAGACAAATCTGAAAGAGACTCTGACAGTTCTGTTGTGGGGCTTCTGTTAAACAATACGGATGTCATGCTCTTGGAAAAAGTAGCAACATTTCTTTTGCAAGTGACAGAACTTTCGAAGTAATGTATACTGCTATATACAGTCTTTCTGTCTGTGTTTCGAATGTACTCTTGATTTGTACTTTATAAATGTCTGGTAATGCTCTATTTTAAATGCCTAATAAAGGTTGTGTGGTTGTTGTAAAACAAGATCCACCAGACCACAACCACACAGCCCGGAAAACCCACCAGAACCAGTTGAATTCGGCTGTGAAAGCCTTCAACAATACCAATCGTGATTTTTTTTGGTCCTCTTTTCTCTGGAAGTATAAAGTTCAGAGTCATTCAGGTCATGAGAATACATGCTTTAATCAGCTTGATTAATTGCCATAGATATTTATAGGCTTTGCAAGAGCTGTTTCATATTTACCACCTTACAAGACAACTGATGTCTCTGTACTTAATTCATTATGCATTGTTCATTTAGCAATCGCCCTTTCCAAGTTCAGCAAATGCTTTCAAAGAGATTCAGTGCTCTGTTGGCCAGCCAAATGCAAGCCATTGTTTATCATCACTATTTACTCATGAGTTCAAGTGGCAGCCATATAGGAAGCACCAGTTTTTGCTGTGGAAATGTGCTCTCTGACATGATGCACCAATTTACTTACATTTACAATCAAGATTTATCGTCAAGATCAAGAGCCAGCATGGTGAAGTGGTTAAGAGGGGGGACTCTAGTCTGGAGAACCAGATTTGATTCTCTACTCCTCTGTATGAACGGTGGACTCTTATCTGGCATGCCAGACTTGTTTTTCCCACTCTTTCACAAGAAGCCTGCTGGGTGACTTTGGGCTAGTCATAACTGTTTCAGAACTCTGTCAGCTCCACCTACCTTACAAGCAGTGGTGGGATCCAAAAATTTTAATAACAGGTTCCGATGGTGGTGGGATTCAAACAGTGGCGCCGCCATACACATGCACCTCCAGTCCCTATTGGGCAGGGAGGTTGCTTTAGTAACCCCTTCTCGGCACTCGGAAAAAATTAGTAACCACTTCTAGAGAAGTGGCGAGAACTGGTTGGATCTCACCTCTGCTTACAAGGTGTCTGTTGTTTGGAGAGAAGGGATTGTACGCTGCTTTGAGATTCCTTAAAAGGTAGGTGGAAAGTGAGGTGTAATAACCAACTCTTTTTAAAATGTTTCTGGTGTGGAACAATGGTTAGAGTTTTGGATTAGGATCTGGAATGACCAGATGCAAATCTCTGCTCTACTATAGAAGCTGGCCCAGTGATCTTGGGCCTGACACAAACTCTCAGCCTAACACAAAACTGTTGTTGTGAAGATAAAGGGGAAGGGGGGAAAGTTGCTTTGGATCCCAGACAGAGAGAGAAATGGGAAATTTATTTTTAATGATAAGTATACACATGTAAACAACCTTCCAAACGTTTCCTGTTTCTGTTCACCCTAATCTAGGGAGGGAAATTCATGCCTGGAAGGAGACATGTGCGGGAAGAGCTAACACATATCCTTATTGTATCTACATTTGATTTGTTAGATCCAGTCAGCTTTTGCCCATGAAACAAGGCTATGCTAGGAATCATAAAACCTTCTTGGACAAAAGCCATATGGCATGGAAAGTACATGTGCACCGCCTAGGGGGATGGGGCGGTATATCAAAACTAACAAATAAATAAATAAAGTAAGTACAGGCATGGCAAAATTAAGTGGAAAAGCTGACTGGATCCAAACTTCTGATCAGTTTCCACCAAATGGGTGGAATGAAGCATTTTAATATGTCCACTGCCCTGGAGGGCCTAAATTCACAGATGTGTATGGGTTCATTCATTAGTCATCTTCCAGACTCTTAACAAATCTATTTTGTGTTTGTGTGAAACTAGCTTGTGAGTTCATCCTAGAAAGCAGTCCCTCACATTCCCGAAACGTGTTTGGACCTCGTCCCAACTCCACATGAGCCCTGTACATATCACATATGCTTAGAGAAGATTCACATTAGAGAGGTAGAGTAGGATTGTGCTTGATTTGATTCCTCTTTGTAGATTTCATGACATGGAATATGTGCCCTTCTATAAGTCAACCATTGCCGGGGGGTGGGGGTTGATTTTGATTTTATACCCCACAAATGATCTCCAAACTTTGGAGGACCAGATAGAATATTCTGAGGGCCATGTACTGAACTGCAGGCTGGGTCTCCAAAACTCTGCCTCCGAAGTCAGGCTGAGTCCAGCGTTGAATTAGCTTCACTCTGAAGCCACAGAGATGGGAGAGGAGGAGAGAGAAAGGCAAGGATGAGGGCAAGCAGTACACGGACCAGACATGGCCCATGAGATGTACTTTGGAAACCCCTGCTCTAGCAGGAAGACAGGGAAGTTTGGGAAGACAATGCTAGCCTCTGAGCACCTGCAGAGTGGGATTCTGACATTTTTCAGAAAGTCCCTTTGTGCCCTTCTTCTCTTCAAACATCTCTTTTGGTCAAAAGGAATTGATTCCAACAGACTTTAGTCTTCTAAAACAAAAAACAAAAACAGGTTGTTGAATTTCAGTTTGAAATTGGAGGGAAAGGAATTAAGAGAATTTCTCTTAACAACTCTAATTGAATTCTAACTGGAGTTACTGGATGTAAACATGGATAAAATTGGCAGTGATCATCTGGAATGGCTAGGCTGGAATAGAAGCAATCTGGAGGGAGACCCCACTGAATTCTTTCAAGCCTAGTGGTAAGCAGAGGTGGGATCCAGCAGGTTCTCACCAGTTCCCGAGAGTGGGTTACTAATTATTTGGGTGTGCCGAGAGGGGGTTACTAATTGGGTCTGCTTTTCCATTAGAAATTCCATTAGGTCCAAAAATCATAAAGTCCTGTTGTTTCCTATGTGGCTGGTTAGCGAAGGTAGAAAACGGGAGAATTCTCCCTGTTGGGCTGTTTTAAAAACATGTTTTAGAAATATGGTAAAGTTCCTTGTTTAAGGAAAGTATCCTTCTTTTGATTTTTAGAAACAAAATTAAGTATTTGAAAGTATTAAGTATTTGACAGGCAGTCAATTAGAGGAGAAGTAGTTGTTTCTGTGGGCAGTAGGCGATAGGACTTGCTATAATGAGTTTAAATTATGGACAGAAAGATACCAGCTGGAAATTAGGAATTTTTTTTTACAGTAAGAGTTTTTTACAGTAACAGAGAAATTATTAATGCCCTGCCCCCAGAATGCCCGGCCACGCCCCCTTCGTGCTCCACCCAGCCCCATTGGCACTACACCACTGTTTGAATCCCACCACCATGGGAACCTGTTACTAAAATTTTTGGATCCCACCACTGGTGGTAAGCACCACAAATTCATCCCATAAACATCTATTTACTTATTTATCTAAAGTAGTATACATGTCCTTTTGCAATCAAAGGCTGTTTCTTAAACTTGGAAAATCTGGCAGGTGATACTTCTTAGGAATCTGAATTTCAGGAATGATTTAAAATTGTATTATAACTTGTGCTACTTAGACTACACAGCTTGGATTCTCTTACGCTGCATATATTCCATACAAAACAAGCAGCATTCAATTGGGATGACCCACTGAGTTTCACAGTGGGAAACATGCATTAGATTAAAAGGATGCATTATCATAGGTGTGCTTGGGACCATAAAACGTAAGAGAACTAAGTACCGTACCAGGATATTTAAAGGCCTGTTTATTGGCCTTATCGTTTACAAACAGGTGAACAGAGAGAATATGTTTGCAGGCTTTCCAAATTAATTTTCAGCAGCGATTCCACTCGCAACGGGGTGATAAGTGACTTCTACTGAATTACAACACAAAAAAAGTTAACTGTCTGAAAAAGTTGTACATTTTAAGCTAGGAATCAAGCAGGGACAAAATCAGAGGTCTGTATAAGAAATTCGGATTACATACCATTCCTATCCATTCCAAACCCTAATCAGAAAGTTCGATAATATATCCGATCCCAATTTATATGATGATTTGTGAAGCATTCCAGGAAAGGTTACAAACGATTTTGAGCCAGTCTCTCTCTCTCTCTCTCTCTCTCTCTCTCTCTCTCTCAACACACACACACACACACAGATTATGGTCATTATGCTAGAGGAAGAATCCTTTTGGATTCTTGGCCTGAAGAAAACATGACCTGATAAAAGCTGAAGAACCATTTAAATGGACTTTTCCTAACCATCTGGAATTTTTTTATACTTAAAAGAGCTACTGTCGTCCTTAAGGTAAACCAGAATTTGAATGAATTAAGTACAGTTTAAATACATCATGATTTTACTGTACACCTGATCTGAGTCCCTGTGGATTAAAAGGTGTACATGTCCCAATTTCTACATTGTGGTGTTACCAGTATGGTGGGAGATTAGAAGAAGGAATTTCATACCTTGTGTTGCTCCGCAAAGGGGACCAAAAAAGCAGCTGACATTGTTCTCCTCTTCACCCCTTTATCCTCACGACAACACTGTAAGGCAGTTTAGGCTGAGAGTGAGTCACCAAGGTCACCCAGCAAGCTTCCATGGTACATGTGGGGATTTGAACCTTGTCCTAATCTGGTACTCTTAGCTACTACACAACACTGTGGAGTACTGCTGGATAAGGGCTGGATAAGTTCACAATCCCTACTCAGCCATGACCTTGGCCTAGTCTTCTTCTTCCTCTGCCTCACAGCATTGTATAGATTTCTCTCTCTCTCTTTTTGTCATCAAGTCACAGCTGACATGATCCTGTAGGGTTTTCGAGGCAAGAGACATTCAGAGGTGGTTTACCATTGCCTGCCCCCACATCATGACCCTGGTATTGCTTGGAGGTCTCCCATCTAAATACTAGTCAGGGTCACAACTGAGAGTGTGTGACTGGCCCAAGGTCACACAGCGCGAGCAGGGATTTGAAACTGGACTCCCCAGGTCCTAGTTTGACGCCTTAACCACTACCCCATGCTGACTCCCATATAGATAGATAATGACAATTATTCCAGCGGATAAGCTTTTAGGAACTGGGGTGAATGCAACTGTGGCATAGTACAATGAAACTGACGAGCCTTTTAAATGTGCTTTCTCAGCCTTCTGGCGTTGCATTCTATCTTCAACAGATATGGGTCAACGCTGTCACCGAAACAGGCTCTCTGTTTGCCTTACGTAGCCCTGGGTGCAACGAGTCCAGGGGAAAGCCCATGCCCTTGCTTGTATGATTTGATGCTTAACCTGCTGCCTGCAGTACAACAACCATGCACTGAAGCTGTGATTCTGGGAGGAGAGACAAAGGAATTGTGGTTAGTGATACCCAGAGGTGTCAACTTTGATAAACAAAAAGCAATTCTGTCCCCTGGGAGAGCAGGGTCAGGGCAGGCACAGCTGATCAGAACCTGACAGCTCAAGGTGCTAATTCCAGAGATCAGCTGTGCTAGTCTATTGCAGCAATGTCAACCAGAAGTCCGGTGGTCCCTTTAAGGCTAGCAACATTTATTTCCAGCTTGGAGCACTTCTTTAGCTCCATTGGAATGTGTATCTCTTAGACCTATGCTTTCTAGATGAACTAATGGATATACACTCTGATGTATCAGCTCTGACTCCTGAGAGCTTATGCTGGAATAATTTTTTGTTAGTCATTAGGAGCAAGTGGGCTTTTGTTATATTTTGGCAAGTCAAGGATGGAGCCAGGCAGAACATTCTAGCTTTTCGAACTTCTTGATAGAATAAAGTTTTACTAATTGGAGCACTATATACTAGCCAGGGTCAGGGCCAAAAGTGTGTGACTGGCCCAGCAAACTTCCATGGCATGAGGGGGGATTGGAACTGAAGGTCGTTTCCCCACTTACCATCAACCCCCCTTTCTGCGCGCTACTCTCAGCGTGCGTCATTTCTGGCGCGCTCCCGGGCTTCGCAGGGTCATCAAAAGGCGCCATTTTGAGGAGTGCCAGGAATGACACGTGCTGAGGGGGCACGAGAGCGGCAGCGTCGGGGCGACTGCGTTGTCGCCACCCCTGTAGTGGGGAGTGCCGCAGGACCCCGAGCTACTTGGCGAGAGTAGCGTGCAGCAGATGGTAAGTGGGGAATCGACCCAAGTTTCCCAGGTCCTAGTTCAAGATCTTAAGAGGAAGAAGAGTTTGGATTTACACCCTGCCTTTCTCTCCTGTACGGAGACTCAAGACTACAAACTCTTTTCCTTTCCTCTCCCCACAACAGATACATGAGGTAGGTAAGACTGAGAGACTTCTGAGCAGTGAGTAGTTCAAAATCACTCAGCAGGAATGTAGGAGTGAGGCAATAAATCTGGAGTGCATATGGAGGAGTGCAGAAATAAACTCGGTTCTCCAGATTAGAGTCCACCTGCTCTTAACCACTACACCAGCCATTCTCAACCAGGGTACCGTGGTACCCTGGAGTGCCGTGAGCATGTCCCAGGGGTACCGCGGCAACACTACCGCCCCTCCCCCCTCATTTTGTGGTGTCTCCCACTGGCGCCAGCAAGGACATGGAGCTGGCCCATGGGGCAGGGCCTGCCACAAGGTCAGCAGCCACCCCCACCCCCAGTGCTTCCCTTCACCCTGGGAGGGGAAGGTGGGGTGTGTGGCAAGCAGGGGCAATGGGAGGGGAAGGTGGAGGGTGGCGGCAGGGGTACCGTGAGATATGAAGAGTGAGGTCAAGGGTACCCTGACCTCGAAAAGGTTGGGAAACACTGCACTACACTATGCTGGCTTTTGCATGGCAGGAGTGGTTCTGACATGCCTTTTTATTCTTTCCGAGACTTTCTCGGCAGAGGATCTGTGTTAAACCACTTTTCAGCCCCCCCTTAGAATACACCTCTGTGTTCCTCCTTTGCATTCTGCTTTAAACCTTGCAGCCGGCTTTCGGTTTTGTTGCAAATAGAGGTAATTCCCTGTTTGAAAAGTTCTTCCTGAGCCATTAAGTATATAAATGAATAGGAAAATAATATTAGATGTCATTATTCTTTGCCCTTTACAGGGGGAAAAAAATCATAAATAAGTCACCAAGTGTAATCTTCACAGAAGCCGCCCCCGGCACTTTTTATTTAGAGTCCCAGGCATCAAAGGGTATTTTATAATGGTGCTTGAGTTGAGGGCAAAGGAGGGTCTCTTCAGGCAGATAGTGAAGTGAAGCCTGCCATGGCTGCTGGTTATGGGGGGTGGGAAGGTGAAGGGAATTAGCTCGGTAATATTTACATACTCAATAGATTTGTTTTCTAACACTAGTTGTCAGCAACTTATATTCTTTTATGTCAGCTGATTAAAGACATTCATGAATTCTAGAAACCCATAAAGTCGCAACAGTACCGCACCACCAATTACACCATGGCTAGGGTCAGACCTAAAACAAAAACCTTCATATTTTTTTGTTTGTGAAATCAGGATTCGGTTCAGTGATGATGACCACACAAGTGCTGGTTTCTGCTGATAGATGCTGGCTTCGTTGCCGGTTTTCTGTTGTGGGGAGAGGAAGGGAAAGAATAGCCAGTGTAGCACAGTGGTTAACAAGCAGGTGGACTCTAATCTGGAGATTTGTTTCCCCACTCCTGCTGTGTGACCTTGGGCTAGTCACAGTTCTTCGGAACTCTCTCAGCTCCACCTACCTCACAAAATGTCTGCTGTGGGCAGAGGAAGGTAAAGGAGCTTGTAAGCCACCTTGAGTCTCCTTACAGTAGAGAAAGATGGGGTATAAATCAGTGGTGGGATCCAAAAATTTTAGTAACAGGTTCCCATGGTGGTTGGGATTCAAACAGTGGCGCAGCACCAATGGGGCTGGGTGGGGCACGACGGGGGCGTGGCCGGGCATTCCGGGAGGCGGCGCATTAATAATTTCTCTGTTACCGTAAAAAACTCTTACTGTAAAAAAAGTTCCTAATTTCCAGCTGGTATCTTTCTGTCCATAATTTAAACTCATTATAGCAAGTCCTATCGCCTACTGCCAACAGAAACAACTACTTTTTATGCCTATTAAAGGTTAATAAAGATAAAGATAAAGATAAAGATAAAGATAAAGAAACAACTACTTCTCCTCTAATTGACTGCCTGTCAAATACTTAATACTTTCAAATACCTAATTTTGTTTCTAGATATCAAAAGAAGGATATTTCCTTAAACCAGGAACGTTACCATATTTCTAAAACATGTTTTTAAAACAGTCCAACAGGGAGAATTACCCCGTTTTCTACCTTCGCTAACCAGCCACATAGGAAACAAGAGGACTTTATGATTTTTGGACCTAATGGAATTTCTAACGGAAAAGCAGACCCAATTAGTAACCCCCTCTCGGCACACACAAATAATTAGGAACCCACTCTCAGGAACTGGTGAGAACCTGCTGGATCCCACCTCTGGTATAAATCCAAACTGCTACTCCTCTTCCTCTTCTTTTTTTCTTCTCTCTTTTTCTTCATAGCCACACAAATCCTTCAGCCACACAGATCCGGTTTTTTTTTCACAAATATGGATTTCAACACCTTCACTCTTTACTCATAGCCAGGAAGCGAGAGGGTGGCACTGCAGAACATGCCAGGACTAAGCCAGAATGTCCTCATTTGTATTTCATCCAAAACCATGGTTAAGAATAACCGTAATTAATAAACCAATTTGCAGTCCTGGTTTTAGACTCTGTTTTGACAGAACCTAACTAACCATTAGTGAAATGACCATGTTCATCGCTGTTTAATTAATTTCATGTTTGAACTGAGCCAGTATCAGATAAAGGTTGAGTGGCTGGGGAAATTGAGTCTCAGGTTGAGCAGGTTGGAAGCTCTGGGCAAAATGTGGAGAAGGGGAGGTCTGCCAAAATGTAGAGTGGAATGATTAACTTCAGCAGGACTTCTTGATGTATTTAACTAAATACAAAACAGTAATGAATTCAAGCAGCAACCAGGGAGTCAGAACTTACATGGTGAAATGCATGCTCTTTGGGGCCTTGGCTTAGACAACATTAAATTTTAATTAACTTTTAATAGAATTTATATGCTGCCTTTCCAGAGACCTCCTCAAAGCAGTTCCACCATAAATAACGGCACTAGATTCAACTAGGCTATAATTGCGACAGGGGGCAGGGCACTTGGTGAGCTCGGGAGCAGTGACCATACGTGCCCTGGGCCAGCCGGGCGGCTGAGCCACACCTGGCCTGATCGTGTGATACGCACAAGTAGTAAGGGTGGAGCACGCTTCCTATACATTAGGCAGCACGTGGTTGCTCCAGCCTTCTTCAACTCCTGGAGCAAGCTGAGCTGGTGCCAGTGGCTGTCTGGAGAGCTAGGCCATTTAGGGGGCTAGGTGTAATCGGGGTTGCAGCTGTCGTTCCTACAATACGGGGTACAGCTTTCCTCGCTTCCCTGCACAGGGAGCGTATTTAAAAAAACCGCCCTGCTGGCAGCGCCTAGGTTGGCCGATGGTGGCGAAGAAGGGCAACGGCGGCCATTTGGTGACCCAAATAGTTAGCGAGTTAGGAAGGGACGATTTGAGGAACAGTCTCCTCAATGCTTGGGTATTCCGGCACCAGCTCGGGGGCCATGGTACTGGGTGCGGGCTGTGGCTAGGGCCAGACTTCTCCCTCACTGTTTCAATGGATGGGGCTCCGGATTTGGAGGGTCAGGAACAGGAAGAGGGGTCTCCCTTTGGGGCTGCAGCACTCCCCTTGCTGGGCGTGGTACATTTCACCTCCAGTTTCAGAGCCCCACCGCTGGCGGCGACGCAGCTGGATACACACCAGGTGGCAAGTGAGTTAGCTGGGGTGGGAGCAGAAAGAAGAGCCCTGGGCATGGGGCCACTGGTTAGGGCGCATTTGCCTCCTAGTTTTAGGGCCCTGCCTCTGTCAGCGATGTGACCAAACTATCGTACATCTGCGGATGCTGTGCAGTCTTCAAGTAGCCTGGGTCCAGCTTTTAGAGGCCAACCCACTCGGTTGGGTGGCCTCTGCTCCTATTTTATTCCTTGGACCTGGGCTTCCGGCAGGGGAATGGTAATGCCTGGGGTCTCAGAGGCTCCATCCACCAAACCCACAATTCATGGCGTGGCAGGTTTCTTATTGGAATCAGTGCAGCTTGGCAGTACTGATTTGGTTGCCGGCCTCCCAGGGGCCACACCCCATGTGGGGATGCCAGCTTCCAGGTGGGAGATTGAAGAGGCAGCCCTGTTGGAGGAGGTATCTTGTCAGCCAAAGGGATAGGGCCGGGGCAGATGCTGTTTGCCCGGTCGGGTTGGTGCAAGTTGCTGGTCTCCCGATTTGTCTCCTCCTGGTGAGTCTTTTGGTCAACGACCCGTGCTTATGTTTGTAGTCCTTGTCAGGGATGGGATTCCCATTAGGGTGGGGTCCTGTTTGTAGTCGGGCCGCCCAATAGGATGAGGAAGGGTTAGCCAAGTCAACACTTTGGCCCTCTGATGGACCCTGGGGGTTACAATGACATAGCAACCTTTTAGACGGCTGGGTGTTGGGCCACACCGGTATTTTCGCCCAAAAGACACAGGCGTGGCTGGGGAAGTCCCAGACCAAGCTTCCACATGTGCTTTTCAGTGCAGAGCTAATTTCCCCCAAGTGCTGCAGTTAACCCGTCCTGGAGGGGACGCTGTCTGGGTCACACAGCCCCCTGCCCCCCCCTTTTTTTACAGCACGGGACTTCATGGTGGGGGTTGCCGTTCTTGTGGCAGCAATATGTAGCACAGGCATCAATGATGAGAAGCTTGACCTGGGGGTGCACACACACACACCCAGTCTGAAGGGATCTGGAGATTGGCGCAAGGTAAGTTTCAGTTGGGTTGCCTAGACGGCCTTTTGGAAAATCATGACAACTTCTTAAATGTTGTTAGGCAGTTTATGATAGGATGTTTCTGATATTGACCTCCCTAATAAACTTCTTTTCTTGCTGCTCCAAAAGAGCTTGTTTGCCTTCACTTGAATTAATGCAACAGTATGCTAGAGACAGAATGATGCATTATGATGCAGCAAGCATTCATGGTCCTCGATAATACTATCCTATCACTGTACAAAAGAAAGACTGAAGGTTTCCTCTAGCCTAAGGAGCATCCCAGAAACTTAAGTAAACTCTTCCGCCAATGAAAGAGCCACTTAAATTGGCATAAAGCTTTTTAGGCTGGAAAAAAACACATTTTCCAGATTAAGGTTGGATACTTGCCAGCAGAAAGTAAATTTGATAGCAATTACAGAATTATTGCAAGCAGTTTATAGAAGAATAGCAAGTTAGAGAAAATAATTATATTTACTATTTAATAAATTATATTTACTATACAGTGTAAAACTGTTTAATAGGCTTGTTGACTCTTGGGAGAATCTTAGGAAATGTAATTCTGGGAGCTGGAGGATGGATGTCTCACAAAGAATTGTCAGAATATCCTAACCGCATTTCCAAGGATTCTCTGGGAGTGGCCATGACGTTTAACTTGCTAACATGAAGCTGATATAACTTGGAAGATGAAGAAAAATAAAGTCATCATTGTTCTGTAAGACTTTTCTACAAAGCTCTTTAATGAAAGTATTTATTACTCTCATCCTCAATCTTCTTTTTGGAGAACTCACCCATCTGGTCACTGCATCTGCATAATATATCATCCATTTATCTAATTCCTAAATTTGCCCCATCTGCAGATACCTAAATCCACAGATAGGGAGCACCCTTACCTTCAATAGGTTTTTCTGCAGAGTGGCAGTGGGAGGGATCAAGGTCTTTTCCAGGGGTGATTTGGCCTTTGAGGGAAGACTCATTGGAACTAGCCCTGACAGAAATCACTGAGTAACTTGATACTATCTGACTTGTGTGCCTCACCTAGGCCTCGCTGCTTGCTACTCTTCAACAGCTGCCACCCAGAGGCGTTCTTCCCATTGGGCAAAGTGGGCAGTTGCCCTGGGCGCAGCCCTGTGGGGGGCGCAAAAACTGCAGGTTCGTCTGTGGGATTGTTTGTATTTTCAGTGTTTTTCCATTTTTGGCCTGCAGAGGGCGCAGGTTTTAGGCTAGCAGCACCAAAATTTCAGGGATGTTTTGGGAGACTCTCCTGATGCTATCACCCAGGTTTGGTGAGGTTTGGTTCTGGGAGTCCAAAGTTATGGACTCCCAAAGGGGGTGCCCCATCCCCCATTGTTTCCAATGGGAGCTAATAGGAAATGAGGCTACACCTTTGAGGGTCGATAACTTTGGACCCCCTAAACCAAATATCACCAAACCTGGGAGGTATCATCAGGAGAGTCTCTTACTGATACCACCCAGGTTTTGTGAAGTTTGGTCCAGGGGGTCCAAAGCTATGGACTCCCAAAGGGGGTGCCCCATCATCCATTGTTTCCAATGGGAGGTAACAGAAGATGGGGGCTACACCTTTGAGGGTCCATAACTTTGAACCCCCTGAACCAAACTTCACCAAACCTGGGTGGTGTCATTGGGAGAGTCTCCTAAAGATACCCTGAAAGTTTGGTGCTGCTAGCTTAACAATTGCACCCCTGACAGCAGGCACCCCCCAAATTTTCCAAGATTTTCCTTTTAACCCCCCTCCCCTGACATGGATTTAAAGGGAGAATATGAAGTCCCCAGTTTAAACAATGAAAGTGATGCTGTTTCAGGGTGGGGGAGAATCAACCCCAAAATAGCATCACTTTCAATGTTGTTTAAACTGGGAATTCCAGATTCTCCCTTTAAGGTGGATTTAAAAGGAGAATCTGGGGTTCCCAGTTTAAATAACATTGAAAGTGATGCTGTCTGGGGGTGGATTCCAGCATCACTTGTTTAAACTAGGGAGCCCAGATTCTCCTTATAAATCTACCTTAAAGGGAGAATCTGGGGTTCCCAGTTTAAATAACATTGAAAGTGATGCTGTTTCCCCCAATTGGGGGGACAGGATACATAAAATGTTTTCATAGCAGTAATAAAACATTTTGACAGCATTTTGAAAATGTTTTCAAAAATTATTTCTGCTGTTTGGCATGGCTTATTGCTGTGTTCATATTTGTGAGTTGGGGCATGTTCTATAATGTGATGGTGACTTTGAAACGACCTGGTATAAAAAATCATTGCTTGGTCACAGTGGGGGAGGGTGGCTGTCCATTGGGGGCGCCAAACTCCAGTTTGCCTAGATATGCCACTGGGCGTAGCTACAAGGGGGGGTGCGTGTTGCATTGGGCACGCGCCTGGGGGGGCATCAAACTCAGGTTTTGCCCAGGGCTCCAGTTTGCCTAGTTACGCCACTGCTGCCACCCTATGAAGTGTAGCAGTAGTGTAGCAGTTGGAGCTTCAGAGCAGGATCAGGGAGACCCAGGTTTGAATCCTCATCTCATGGACGTAGGTAAGGGGGGGGGGGTTTCTTGGGTTTAACCCCTCCCATTCATGTCCAAAGCTCCGTTTGTGGGTTTTTAAAACATTTTAGTGCTTTTTTGGTTTTTGGCCTGCAGGGGGCGCATTGTTTGGGCTAGCAGCACCAAACCTTCGTGGAAAGTTTGGGGGACTCTCCTGATGATACTACCCAGGTTTGGTGAGGTTTGATTCAGGGGGTCCAAAGTTATGGACTCCCAAAGGGGGTGCCCCCATCCTCCATTGTTTCCAATGGGAGCTGAAAGAAGATGGGGGCTACACCTTTGAGGGTCCATAACTTTGGACCCCCTGAACCAAACTTCACCAAAACTAGGATATATTATCAGGAGAGTTTCTTATTGATACCACCCAGGTTTTGTGAAGTTTGGTTCAGGGGGTAACAGATAATGTTATCATTAATATATGTAATAAAAAGTTACTTGAACACCTATAAGTTTGGGAGTAGGTGAGACACAAATGCATTTGTGATTTGATGGGGAAAACCATCTTTATCAATTAACATCATCATCCCAAATTACTTTATTAGTCCTACAATGATCAGTAGGATTTTCTCTTCAGCAAGAATGGCTAGGATTGCTAACTAAATAATCAATAAATAAAAAGGACTGAGGATTGAAAGAATGATTGATGAAACACTGCAACTGTTAATAGACAAGGAAATCAACTATAGAAGGAGGAATCAAAATGTGGATATGTTTGTTGCCTACAAGTGAGAAGAAGATAACAAAAAGAAAACTGAGCTTAAAAAAGGTGCAATCCTATGCAAGATTACTGCAATTCAAGCCTAATGAAATCTATAGGCATACATTGGAGAAACCCTGTATAGGGCTGCATAGTAACTAGAACCCAAGGTGACAGATGAGCTAGGAACAGAAGCCCAAAGGACCTTGTGAGTCTCTCTGTGACAGTATCAGTGGGGAAAATATATGAACACCAAAATGAGAGATGGCAATAATGTTAGCAACGGGTCCAGAGAGAAGCAGACGTTTGACAGAGAGAAGACACTGCAACATAAAAAATTAAGTGGTTCGCACTGAGTATCTCACAACACTGAAAATCCTCATAAGTGTGACTTTAACTGCATGCAATCTACTACCCATACTTATCGTCCTGCTGGTAAACCACATGATGACCTGATGTCCAAATGCTCGCCACTTCGCACATTCTTTCCCACTGTGGTTCGCCATGTGTCCCAGGGTATATAAAACCATCAGATTTCTTAATTCACAGTGTGTGTAGCATACTAACAGTGCTGAGAACCTCCTGATACTAGATTGCACAATACTGAGCAGTGTGCTGAATATATTTTTCTTGCATTTTCCCTTACTTTTTTTTCCACTTCTACCCTCTGTTTCTTCATAGGTCCTTTCATTATCTTGTTGCAAAATTCCAGTCTGCCTCCGAAGCTGAGTGTTCCTCTTCTGATGTTGCTCATTTTTGGTCTCCAAACTCCCCAGGGCTGAGGGATTTGCATATGGCTGGCAGTTTGTGTCTAGCCACCTTGGATCATTAGATGGTGGTGTAATTTGAGTTTGTTTGCAGGTACTTGCAGGCAAGGGGAATTGGTTGACATCTAAGCCTGGATCTAATAAACAGAGACGAATGAGTACATGTGTATCCATGTGCATCTTAGGCTTTCTGAACCAGGAAAAATAATTAACCAAGCGCCCA
Source organism: Sphaerodactylus townsendi (assembly GCF_021028975.2). Classification (NCBI taxonomy): domain Eukaryota; kingdom Metazoa; phylum Chordata; class Lepidosauria; order Squamata; family Sphaerodactylidae; genus Sphaerodactylus; species Sphaerodactylus townsendi. The sequence goes on along the minus strand of NC_059425.1, from coordinate 168,175,244 downwards.
ATGCTGATGTGCCTTAAGGAGGGGGAATCTCAAGGAATGTGTAGCAACATTGCTGGGAGCCACAAAGGATGTCTAGGCTAGCTGGGGGGAGATGAATTCTCCTTTTCACTTCAAATAATACTCGTTTTCAATCTAATTATCTGTTTTTCCCCCCTTCTGATCTTAATCATAGCTGTCATGCTGTGAAGAAAATAATGTCTCTGGAATAATATACAAATGCATATAGAGCAGTAAGAGAGAGGATGAGACTTCTAGAAGGGCCTATTGTTGAGCATTAAAAAGGAACATAAATAACAATGATGTGGTTCATGTAATCTATTGCTTTACCACTAGGCAGGGCCAAGTAGAAGCTGATTTAAGATGCAACTTCAAAGCCAGAACAGAAGACAGCTAAAAATTGAAACTCTATATTGTGCATGTCAGAAGAAGAATGAATAATACATGCTTCAAAACACATAGCAATACTCCCCCCCCCCCCAAAAAAAAAGTGTAGGCTTCTTTTGATATTAACTGTCAGCACAGTTATTTGCTGATTGATCAGTCAATCAATCAATCAATCAATCAATTAATGTGGCTACACAAAAGCTTAATGGAGTTTCAGTTAGTACTCACAGAATTATAGTGTCCAGGTCATCAGAAATCATAGTTCACTCTAGTCCCTACTAGTCAGACTTCAACTGCAATACTTTTTTGGGGTAGGGATGCCACAAACATCTGTATGAAAGGTTCTATGGTTGGACATACTATGACAGCCCTGATCATCTGTGAGCCAAACGTCTGACCTGTTTACCTATCTGTCATCCACATCAAATGTCCAACTTTTGCAGCAGCACAGAAGATGCAGTGGTAGAATTTAATTTATTTGCACGGCGGGGAATTTTTTCGTCCACCTAGTAAGAAGATTGTACAAAGTGTCATAGATCGTCAGGTCATGCATGGTCAGGCCAGATAATTAATTGACATGAGGGAGGACTACACCTCCCTAAAACTGTGTAAAAATGTACATACAAGATATAACATCAGTAGCACAGACTTAACACCAAACAGTAAGACTTAAAAAAATACAGTGGTCAATTATGCACAAGGTGTTTGCTGCATGGTGGTCATTTTAGCTTTCAGAGACAGTTCAGGCTTGAATTGATTTAGAATCCACCTAATTTTTGTTTGTTTGGCAATCCACAATATACTTTGATCATTAGACTACTATTTTTGGTAACTGTCCCCACCTGTTTCTGTTGAATCCAGTTGTTACAAGGATCATACTCAGAGGGGAAGGGGTCTGATTTTTAGTTGAGACTTACTACTTAGATGTCTATGTAAGCCTTTGGTTCTGTATGTCTGTAACCTAGCTAATTTTGAAATGAACTCTTGTAATCACACTGTGAATAGATGGTGCTGACTGCACAGGCAAAAAAGCAGACAGACTGTCAGTCATTTAATGGATGCCTCCAACTGTGTCAGTCATTTAATGTCAATCATTTAATAGATGCCTCCAACTGTGTTGGTGCCAAAAGAAGACCAAGGGCGTTTCCCCACTCACCCTGATCCCCTGATCCCTGGCGCGCGCCCGGGCGTTTTCTCCAGCGCCAGGGATGCCGTTTTCTCCAGCGCCAGGGATGCCGCACGCTGAGGGGGTGTGACAGCGGCAGCTTTGGGGCGGCTGCGCTGTCACCGCCCCTGTTGTGGGTAGTGCCCCGGGACCCCGCGCTACTTGAGGAGAGTAGCGGGGGGCTTAAGGTAAGTGGGGAAAGGCCCCAAGTGATTCTGTGCTTAAGTTAACTTTAAAGGCCCAACTGGGATCTCAAAAGTTAAATGTCTCTTTTCCAGTAAACGAGACAATTTTTTTTTATTTGTTACTGAAAGTTGTTGCCAAACCAGGTTATGTAGCATGAGAGTCTACTGTGTCCTCCTGTCCCTTTCCATTCAAAGCTCCTTGACTCATATGAGTATTCCACTGTATGGGTCCTACAACCCCAGGAATCATCTTTACTGGGGTTCAGAGGGCCTTTAGAACAGAAATTCAGGAAAACTCTGAACTCCGTGCACAGATGGTTGGACATAAGCCCTTGGCTCCAGTGAGTTCTCCTCTGAAGCTGTGTATGGCAATGCTTCCAACGCTGAAGTTGTCAAGAGGAACTAGAAGCCAGAAACACTATAGACACAAATGAACATTGCCAGCTAGTCTGTTTCAATGAAAGCTTAGATATATGACATTTTTTTTGCCATTTAATAGAGAATCTATTTTCAAACATTTCAAATTGTTTGGATAGGAGTCATCCATATTCCAAGGCGACATAGACCCCTCCTCAAATGATGCCTCCCCTGTCATGGTTTCGAATGAAGAGCACATGTCAAGGGAGCTTACAATATATAAAGTTGCCAAAGCTATAAATCTGTTGACACCGTTCAAAATTCTATTTCCCTGCTCAAACTGGCCCAGGGCCTTACTTTTTACGCCACTACGGAAGCATGTCTGATATGTAGCTTGAACTGTGTTCCTGAGCAGCAAATTCTGTTAGGCAGCATTAAAAGCCTCACTAGCTGATTCAGCACTTGGTCAGGCAATGCAAGCAACCAATGTAGCTCCACCGGTTTCTATCAAATTTCAGTCCCAGGGCACATATTCCATTTGAGCATCTTATATCCTAGTGAGGCTGTATCCCGACTGCTTCCTTCTGTAAGTAACTCCTACCTTGGGACAATGACTGTTTCCCTGTTTGGACTGTGCAGCCTACTTCTGGATTGATTGGCAGTTATCATTTTAGGAACCTGATCCTTGCTTGTCTTAGGAGATGCTATTATGGTTACCAGTTTTTTGGATACACTGCATGATTGTGCCAGTCATGGAAGAAGAGGAGTAGTGTGGATTTATACCCTGCATTTCTCAACTGTAAGGAATCTCAAAGCAGCTTACAAATTCTTTCCATTTTTCTCCCCCCTCCCCACCCCAACAGACACCTAAGGTAGGTGGGGCTGAGAGAGTTCTGAGAAAACTGTGACTACCCAGGGGCACCCAGCAGGCTTCAAGTGGAGGATTGAGGAAGCAAACCTGGTTCACGTAATTAGAGTCCACTGCTCAAGCTGAGGAGTGGGGAATCAAACACAGACCAGAGCACCAACTTCTTACCAGGTGAAACAGCTAAAAGTTCAGACAAGAAGGCTGAACACCCGAGATCACTACAAAGAGAGGTAGAAACACCTCCAAATCCCCCTTTAACAGGGAGAAGGAACCCTAGGAAACTGGGTCAGCTCCTTCACCTTGGATGCAGCCCTGCCATCATCACCACCACCACCACCACTATTATTAGTAGTAGCATTACTTTGTTTTATCTCACAACTGCCAGTACTTTAGCTGGTTGTTGGCCTTTCATTACAATTAAAGCCCCTTCAAATGCCATTCTAGTGTTTTCGGAATGGCCCCCAGGATGCCGATTACCACTGGGACAACCTCAGCTGGTTTGTGCCATAGCTGCAGAATCTCAGTTTTCAAATCATGATATTTAGTTGTCATCACCATCACCACCACCACCTCCTCCTCTTCCTCCTTACAGCTGCCAGTTCTTTAGCTGGATGTTGGTCTTTCATTACAATTTGAGCCTCACCAGAAGCCTAGGACTTTGTAATGCATTGGTTCAGTATTAGTGCGGATCCCAGCAGGGCTGTCTTCTAAATATGACAAATGTTGATTTTGTCAATTTCAAGATGTTTCAAGTGCCGCTCTTGTGTTATCAAAATGGCTTCCAGGGTGCTGATTACCACTAGGAGGACCTCAAGCGGTTTGTGCTATAGTCACTAAATCTTGATTTTCAAACTGTGGCATCTAGTGACCTTCTAATGTTCTTTTTCAATAACCCTGTGGTCACTTTCTTGTCCTCAATCACTGTGATGTCCAGTGTATTATGCACCAATATTTTGTCCATTTGGATTCGAAAGTCCACCCAGATCTTGACCTTCTCATTTTCAGTTATTTTCTCTGGACAATGTTCCCACCAGTTTTTAACTGTCCCAATTATGTAATTCTTACATAATTTTATGTATTTATTATTTGTATGCCAGCCTTCCCCTTACACCCTTCCATTTACCCTATCTCCCCAGACTCAGACCTTGAATCTCCTCAAAACCTGCTTGCTGCAGCACTTGAGTTTTCTCCCCAACTGAGTCTTCAAGCCCTAGAAAGCCAAGAACTCACCAAACTTCGTTGAAGTGTTTGCTGTTGTAACTATGTATAGTGACTTCAAGAACTAGCAGTTTGCCCCTGGAGAAGTGCAGCTTGGATCTCCACTTCCTTGCAGGAGTATTTAAGACCACAGTCGACCCACAGCCTTTGCTAGAACAACATTTAAGCTAACTTAGGTGCCAGCAATAGAACTTTTGGACCTCAGCTTCAACCAGGACAGTATGAAGCATAACATCACCATCTGAAACTCTTGGGCTCAAACACATTTTAACAGATGCCGCAACCATCCAGAGATTTCATGACTATAAACAGGTTGCTGTTGGCCAGCCATGAACTCTTTAAAGTATAGTCCAACAGCACGTGTGAGACTGGAAATGATTCCACCTCTCTCTTTTTGACCTTAGTTGGCAGACTGTGCTTGAGCAGCAGGCTTAGGAGAAAGCAGAAAGCTTCTCAGAAATTGAAGAATAAATTGAGAAAAGAGTTGTATTCCATACGCAAAACCAAAATCTGTGAAAACATGGACAGTAAGAATAAAATAACAGTTTTCTTGCTATTTAAAGCACTTACAGAGGTTGGGATCTTTCCAATATGGACACATCTGGTCCATGGATACTAACCACCTTTTCCACAGCAGGTATCTGGGAAAGGACAGAGCAGAAGAGGGACAGCGGCTTGTTCCCTGCTTGTGCCTATTTCAAGGTGCCTCTGAGAAAGCAGGAGCAGAGGCGTTCCTCCCATTGGGCAAAGTGGGCAGCTGCCCAGGGCGCCACCTTGTGGTGGGCGACAAAATTGCAGGTTCGTTTGTGTGGGATTTTGTGTTTTTAGTGTTTTTTCCGTTTTTGGCCTGCAGGGGCACAGATTTTAGGCTAGCAGCACCAAAATTTCAGGAATTTTTTGGGAGACTCTCCTGATGATATGACCCAGGTTTGGTGAGGTTTGGTTTAGAGAGTCCAAAGTTATGGACTCCCAAAGGGAGTGCCCCATCCCCCATTGTTTCCAATGGGAGCTAATAGGAGATGGGGGCTACACCTTTGAGGGTCCATAACTTTGGACCCCCTGAACCAAACTTCACCAAACCTGGGTAGTATCATCAGTAAGGTCTCACGAAGATACTCTGAAATTTTGGTGCTGCTATCTTAATAATTGCACCCCTGTCAACAGACACCCCCTACATTTCCCCAGATTATCTTTTTAAATCCAGATTTATGAGTTGGGGGATGTTCTATAATGTGATGGTGACTTTGAAATGACCTGGTGGGAAAAAATCATTGTTTGATCATGGTGGGGGAGGGTGGCCGCCCATGGGGGGGAATCAAACTCAGGTTTTGCCAAGGGCTCCAGTTTGCCTAGGTATGCCTCTGAGCAGGAGGCATCTCCTAGACCTGTGGTTTGCCCCTCGGTTCTATAAACTCATCCCCAGTATTCCCTGTGTGTGCGTGTGCATGTGCTGACAAGTTTTAGCCATCTTAGAGCAACCTCATACAGCTTTTAAGGCAGTGGTTCTCAACGTTCCTAATGCCGCAGCCATTTAATACAGTTCCTCATGTTGTGGTGACCCCAACCCTAACATTTATCCATTTTGCAGATGGAGACCACTGATGCAGAGTGTCTTAGGTGACCCCTGTGAAAGGGACGTTCAGCCCCTAAAGGGGTCCCAACCCCCAGGTTGAGAACCACTGTTTTAAGGCAAGCAACTAAGCAGAGGTGCCTTGCCAATGCCTTTCTCTGCAGTGTCTTCATTGGTGGGCTCCCATTCAAGGACTGGCCCTGCTTAACTTCTGAGATCTAACGAAATTGGGCTATACTATACCATTTCACAACCCCTAGTGCCCCCTACCCTAAACTGTAAAAATATATATATTCAGAATAGTGTTATGCGTGACGTATTAAGAAAGATAAAAATAGCATTCAAAACAGTAACAAAATTGCACTAAAAGTCTGGTAATTGCACAAAAAACTGGTAATCAGGTGTCAAATTATGCTATGTATATATAAATACTGGGAAGGGGAAAATGCGGGTATAATTTTAGAAAATCAAAGTACAAAATTGGTACATATTTAAAAGTTGTATAAAATCCGTTCGCCCACAAAATAATGATTGTCTGGGAATATGAGTTTCTATGTCTGAAAACAGGCACACACACAAAATCAACTCCCAAGAGATATAGGATAATATATTAAAATGTTTGACGAAGTAAATGATATACTTAAAATGGGTGGACCCGAAAGACAGGAAAGGTCCAGGAAAACATCCTGGAAGACTTGAAAAAATTAAGAAAAACACTGGCTTGAATTAAAAGGAACAGAGAAAATGGATTAAAGATTAAACAAACGTTCATGATTCTTAGGGTAAAACCTATGGTTTAGTTTAGTGTAGATACCCTCAATAAATGATACTGTGCATAAGAACATTCCACACTGAAATTGATTTCTAAGCGTAAAACGTAATCTATGGAGCGGTCCTCACACTTCAAGTGACTGAGATGGAGGTTCCAATTCTCAAATTGCTAAGGAGGCTTAAGCTGCATTAATACCAATTATGCAATGGAGGACAATGCTACATAGACTAATCTGTGGGTTGCCGTTGCTAAGAAAGCCCAAGATTGCAGCCTCTTCTATTTTGTTCGGTAAGACTAAGTCAACGACAAAGTTGTTGTTTTTTTCTGTATTTATTTCATGCATGGTTAATGAAAACTCTGACCGGTTGCTTGATTTGATAGTAACTTAAAAGTCATTGTCCATAACTCCAGCTCTTGCACTCAATGGAGACGACAACATTTTGTGACAGTTGTGGTTCATTTGCAGAGTGAGAGCAAAGAGCAATTCTAATACGAATTTTAGCAACTTGTGTAGGATCTCCAAAACACACTTTTGACAGTGCACAATGTAAAACTTCGTAGCTTTGAGATTTCCTCACTCATCCATTGTTCTGCTCAACCCAAGGATAAAAGAATCAGATTCTAGCAAAGTCTAAACTCTAAGCCATGAGAAGGCAATAATACCCACGTGTGGGAGCTTCCTCGTTGCTGATAATACAGTATTCTTTTGCAAGACAACAATGCCATTATTTTATGCTGGTTGTTACTATATTTAAAACAAAGTGTGAGCCTGTTTTATGATGAAAGCTACACCCACAAACATGATCAGGATATCTACATAGGGGACTGGTGTAGATGAGTCATTCTGTTCCCACACAAGTTTAGAACTAGTTTGTAAGTATCATTGTGGTAAGTATCATTTTGTGCTGTCTTTGCAACGGCACAAAACTCCACAATTGGTGAGACTAAACAAAGTAGGGACATGTGACACTTTTATTTTTGCTCATTACAATACAGAGTATGAAAAAAATTGCTACTTTATTGTGTTCTGTGATGGACATAAGGAAAATAGCTTATAAAAACTCTGCATGTTGCTACTTCAAAGCTAAGAGCACGTACAGGCAGGAAAAAATGGAACGTGAAGGGTTAATCCCTAACAGAGCATGTGTGTGTAAGTTAGGGCTAAGAGTGGGTGGAGTTTAGAATTCAGTTAGACAGGATTGTTGATTAGTTGCTGACAGGATTACTGGTTTATTGCAACTCTTGGCATCAGATAGTTCAGATGTGTTTAGTGCCTGTGTATAGACCTGTGGTGTTGGCAAGGAAAGAGTATTTGGGGGGAAAAGGACCCTACTCTAGCAAAAGTGGTGAATAAACTTCTAGGAAAAGAATTCCTAGTCCGGGTTCTAAAAACAGAGTTAGTTTGTCTCCTGATCTATGTGCATGGAATAGAGGAAGTTGTCTGAGTGAAAAAAATAGTGACAAAGAAGGACCAATCTGTAGCCAGGAGGGGAATTTGAACTTCATGTAAGAGAAGAATTCCCATCTCTAGTTCTGAGGTGGACAAAAGCTATGAAGTGATCCTAAGGTTTGGGGATGTCTGAAGGGGGAATTTGTTAAATACTCCAGATTTGGGACACCAGAGTTTATATATCGACACACTGTTGGAAGTGAAGGAGTTTGTGCTGTTTTTTTTAACCTTATACTCCAGAGAGGGATTTGATTAGAGAGTCAGAGAGATTAAAGCAGAGTCAGAGGGGTCAAAGCACCGAGCATCCTTTCTCTATTGCTTTAACACTATCACTTTGATGTGTAGATTGCTACTTTCTGGGAAACTTCCTTCTTGCTTTTCTCACACCTCCACTTGCATATACATTGCTTGATCTTACAACCATGATGGCAGCAGAGGCGTATCAGCAGAAAATGGTGCCCGGGGCAAGACCTTATTTTGTGTCCCCACCCTGCACCACCCATTTGATCATGTGTTGCCCTGAGCGCCATTTCTCTTCCCTACGCCTCTTTCGCGGGCCAAGAAATCTTATCCCAATGCGCTTACTCTGTGGCGTGTGGAAAGAGGAGATGTATTGGGGCAAGATTTCTTGTCCTAATGTGCTTCCTTTTGCATCACGCATGCTTCTCGCTTTCCATGGGGGAAAACTAGAGCATTTCTGGTGTGACTTTTCATGGTGGTGAACAGGCTGCAGTGGGTAATTGGTAAAATACTTTTAGTTTTGTTGTTCAGGGCACACAAAGAGACTAGATTAGAAGGCTTTCCTGCACCCACTAAAACCTTGTTCATTCTGCTAAATTACTCATTCAGAGTCTAAAAGGTTGAGGGCCCATACTCAGAACAGATGGTAAGGCCTGCCTGTTTGGGCCACCACTGGGTGGCAATGAGCAGCATGGAAGGGTGGACAACGGGGCAGAGGTCTCTCAAAGCACCAGAGGAAAGTGTCAGGTGCAGTCTCAGAGGCCCTAGGTAGGCAAGGAAGGACTGGGGGGTGTAAAAACTTATTTAAATAAGGCTGAGAGAAGCATGGCCGAGGAGGAAACCAGCAAGGAAGACTCTTGTGTGAGCTGACCACCTTCCCACCCAGGATGGAGATGACTGGGCAACATCCTCCTCTTCCTTCATTTCTGAGGTCATGACCTCCAGCCCGAGCTGGAAGCAAGTGGTGGTAGTGTGGGGGTGGTGGTCAGTGAGGCTTCATGCCTCCTGTTTCTGCACATATTCTAAGATGGAATAACAGGACAGTTAGGCAAGGTGACTCTGAATAGAGAGATTTCTGTACAATTGGACCCCCTGTATGGTTCCTAGCTTTAGTACACACTTGTCACATGCTTGTAGTTCTGTGTATGGGGATTAAAAGGAGCTCCCAGATATAGGAAAATTGAAGACCACTGCCCACAGTCAGATATTTTATAATGTCCCAAACACAGAATAAGCACAAGAAATACCCATGTGATTAGATCCGTCCATGTGGCTGGGCAGATTTCATGCGCTGACCTGGAATTCTAGCATGACGAGCCTAGCCTGTCTATAATTTTATGTATTTATTTAATTGGATTTTAGTAGACCACCCCTCCACTTGTGGGCAAGATTCTTAGGCGTGGTCCTGTCCTTTATTCCACCTTTGCTCAAGAAACAGCAAATGGGCATGTTAGAAAGGTCTTTTAAGTTGTGGTGCCCAACATCTGGAACGATGTGCCTAGGAAGGTTTATCAATAAACACACTAGTTAAAGGCAGCAAGTCAGACCATTCTGCTATGCGCCTGAAATGAAACAAATAAAAAAAATTAAGAGGAGAGAAGCACATTCCTATCCAATTCTGTTTTGACCACCCCAGCTGAATTTGGCACTATGGGTCACATGTAATGCCAGCCTACCCTTAATCCACCCTTATTTCAGGTGTTGCATGGCATTACAGGAAAGTCTTTGAGGACGCAGCTGATTGCAAGCCAATTTATTTTAGAACACAGTTGACTTGATCACCTTCCTATTTTATGACAAACAATCTCTTCAGCTGAAAGATCCTATCAATCATGGCATGGTTTGGATGCTTATTTAGAAAGCTTATAATTAAAGGCTGCTAAAAATAGCGTGCATGAATATACGGTTGCTTCCTTTCCTTACTTTTTTTTATAAGGCAACCTATTTCCTTTGCAGAGAAGAGATGAGCCCCATCAATCAAACAGTTGGTTACTGAAGGCATTATGACTAAAAATTAAGACAATTATATACAAATGAATATTAATGATGCTTCCAGTCCAAATTAGAGGGTAGTTAATATTTTTAATAAAAAAAATGTACAGAACTAGTTTGCCTTTCATCTTTATTAGAAAGCGAGAAGCTAAGAAAAGGGCATACCTTTTGCATTTCAAATAACTCAATGGATTTTAATTTTAATAACATTACTTCCACTAAACTTTACACATATAACGGTTTGATGTGTTAATCATGATTGCTCACTTGGAAAATGGCCCTTTATTGGCTATATCCAATCTGTGCTTTTATGGAAAATGGTCTCTTCCAAGGCTTGAGCATTTTTAGAAACACATTTCTGTGCAAAGAAAAGAGACATCGGGAAACTAAGAATTTACCGTGAGAAACTGAAGGATGCACTCATTTCCAATTCAAAAATGCGTTTAAGCCAGTGATTCTGAAAGTGAGATGTGGTTCTATTAAGGATGCTGACTAATCACAATAATTTTGGTAATGCAAACCAGCTGCAAAGTTTAGATCTTCAAACCTCAAAAGGGGGAGGGGAGCTGTTTCTTCACACCATCAACCAGCAGTATTTTCCACGTGCATATTGGCCCCTTCCGCACATGCAGAATAATGCACTTTTAATCCACTTTCACAATTGTATGCAAGTGGATTTTGCTATTCCGCACGGTAAAACCCAGCTGCAAAGGGCCTTGAAAGCGCAATATTCTGCATGTGCAGAAGGGGCCATTGTCACACAGCCCAATGGGAACTCTACTTCATCCCCAGCAGCAAACCTGTTATTGAAGGAGCAGAGTAAGAGTTGGATCCCCCCCCCCATTTTTTAATCTACCTTTAAGGAGTCACAAAGTGGTTTACAATCACCTCCCCTTACCCGCCCCACAACACCTAAGGTCACTCAGCAGGTTTCATGTGGAGGAGTGGAGGAAAAAACTTGGTTCACCAGATTAGCGTCCACTTCTCCTAATCACTACACCACATCGGCTATTGCTGTTAGGTACTCAGGAGCCAATTGTAAAAATGAACTACAAATAAATTAACTTGTCAGTGAGTTGTATTTTTTTTTAAAAAAAGGTCACATCATTTGGTGTTTGTTGAAGTCTGTGTTATTATTGTCAATTTTGCACAAGTGTGTTTTTGCAAAGCCTTATGGGAATCACAGCGCTGCCCTCCACTGTGTCAGTGAATTACCTAACTCGACCATCCATAACCACCCGTAACCTTGGAGAAGAACTTATTTCACCTACTACACAGCTGCTCGAGGTGGTCAGGGTGAGTGAAGGAAATCAGAGATTTTGCTCAGGAGCAGTTGTGGTTGATGAAACTTGATATGTTTGCCACAAAGTTCATGTCATCTGTACCACATCGTGGAAAATCTATATCTTCCAGTACAGCAAACTTGCTAGTGCAGGTCTAGCTATTAGGAACTAAATAATTGTCATATTTTCACCCACCTTTCATCTGTCTACCAGTTATTGAACAAGTAATTTCAACAAATAGGAAAGGATTAAAATAATATTAGAAGGGGGGAATTTTTAAAAAATCTTAGTATGACTTGTAGAAAGAGGGACCAAAATACAAAAATACTTTTTAAAAATGAGCAAATATAGCTGCAATTCAAGTAATGCCTCTTAAGGATATAAGGATATAATCAGGGTACCTGAAAGGATTTAAAAAATCTTAGTATGACTTGTAGAAAGAGGGACCAAAATACAAAAATACTTTTAAAAAACGAGCAAATATAGCTGTGATTCAAGTAATGCCTCTTAATTATAAGGATATAATCAGGGTACCTGAAAGGATTTGTAGGAGGCATTTCATTTCTTTCTCTCCCAATGTCTCGTCTTCCTCAAAAACCCCATAAGTTCTTCCCTTTTCCTGCTTCCTTTGCTCCTTCCCACCCTACTTTGATGTGTGACCCAGACTTAGCTTTCCTTCCCCCTGGCAGCCTCCAGTGACTTATTAGCAGGAATTGGGGCCCTTTTATCTGCCTCCAATCTTCAGCTATGTTTATTATTTATTTACTTAAGTGAAACCCTGCCTTTCTCCACCGTGGGAACCCAAAGTAGCTTGCATCATTCTCCTCTTCTGCATTTTATTTTCATAGCTACCCAGTGAGGTAGATTATTTTCACAGCTACCCAGTGAGGTAGAACTAGGCAACTAGTTAAAGGCCATCTAGTTAGTTTCCTGGCAAAATGGCGACCTGAACCTGGGTCTCCCAGATCCTGAAACTCTTAACTACTAAACCACATCCGTTTTCATTGGGTAGCTGTTCTGGAACAGTAGCAAGCAGTCAGTCCTGAATGTGTTATGCAAGTCACATGGTATCAAGTTGCTCAGTAGGAGCTGGCAAGTCTGGTCCTGACAAGACAAACACCAAAACAGCCCTGGAGTCTGGAGAGGATCCTTCCCCTGCTTTTTTCTGACAGAAACCAAGCCTTGAAGGTTAGCAAGAGTATTGTAATTGTCTGGCAATGACCGCAGGGCATATTCCTTTCTTAAAGTTACAGGCACTGCTTCCATAATTGGGAAGAGGGGACAGTTTTTCAGGTTTGTAGAAAAATCTTTCTCCACTGTTCATGACCTCAGTCTTCAGATTTAAATATCCACAGATTTAGCCTCATTGAGAATTAGATATATGGATACAGATCTCAGTCCAGGAACTTGAAGGTTACCAATAGTATTGTGATCGTCTGGCAATGGCCACTGAAAGAATTCTTTTCTTAAAGCTACTGGTGCTGTGTCTATTCTTGGGGAGGGAGCAGAGATTTTCAGGTTTATAGAAACATTTGCCTCTTCTGTTCATGACCCCAATCTTCAGATTTAACTATGCACAGATTTAGCCACATTGAGAATTAGATGCATTGATACAGGTCCCAGTCCAGGAACAAATGATTATGAGTACACAAATGATTTATTTCCATTTTCTTTTTCTTTATAGAATTGTCCTACTTCTGAACATACAGAGCATATTCTGCCACTGACAAACTATTTTTATGAACATTCCCTCCTCAGGGAATTCTCAGAACTGTAGCTTGGTGCATGTGGGAACAGAAGCTTGGGGGGTGCCTGGGGTAACACCTGCTTTGTCGGCCCACCCCACCCCACTGCCCTCATGTGCCCCCTTGCATCCCCCTCCGCCCCCACTTAGTTTCAGCCAGCTGAGCCTCCTGGCTGCAGGTCCTGATCCGGGCACCAGGCTCTTCTCTTGGGCCCACAGCTGGCCAGGCAGCTGCTCCTCTCCTGGCGCACCTGGGCCCATGCAGTCACCCAGAGTGGCTGGCCAGGCAGGGGAGGTGGTGAAGGGAGCAAAGATGGAGCTGTTGCAGGAAGGCAGAGCTGGCCAGCGCACATGCTCCAGAATGCAGCAGCAGCCGCCATCCAAAGCAGTCATGTGCTCCCCTGAAACTTTACACAGGGGCTGGCTGCCCAGCAGAGACTCCGCCGGCTGAAGGAAAAGTCTGGCAGGGCAGCCGGGGGGTGGGGGGGGGGTGGGGGGGTAATTCTCCACATACCCCATGTGACCAGCTGGCTTACCTCTGTGTAAGAAAGAGGCTAGAACTCTCTAAAAGTGAGTCTGAGCACTCCCACCAAACTGCATGTCCCAGGATTCTTTTGGTAAAACCTTGAAAGTTACACTGATATAAAACTAATACACCCTTACAGATGTGTCCAAAGAAAACAGATATTGCTCCATGAAGACACAAACTATAGCCTATGATCTGGCATTATGGCTCAGCATTCTTGTAATGGGAAAGTAGGGAGACATATTCAAACCCAGACACATGCTATAAATATGGTGCCAAAAGTTGAATTTGCTGCAAGTATAGACTAGGCAGCTGCGGCATCAGTTGCCCAATGAGGTTAAAATGGGGAAATAAAGTACAGTCAGCCACTGCTCCCAACAGCCACCAAAGGGCAAGCAGCTTCATGCCATAAATTAAGAAGGATCACTCAGGGTCAGTGACACCAATAGCGTAATGCTGTTTACTACAGCCAATCAAAATACTACAAAAATAGTGAGTGCAACCTCTGGAGTTCTGCAGAACTGTTAATCAAACTCATTGCCAACTACTAGATAGGGGAAAGAGAGAGAGAAATGTGGTTTCAGGGCATGCTGGTAGCGCCGAAGTCTATGGCTTGCAGCTTTTAAAAGATGAAGATCCAGAAAGTGTTGCAGGCGTAATTTAATTACATGTTGGAAAGTGCAAATAAAAGTTCAGAATGCTCCAGAGGCTCCCCGAAAGCAGAAGCAAATGTGACATTCTTTCCTTTTGAAAATTCCAATGCAAGCAGATTATCCGGCCCTCCACAGTTCTGTCAGCAGCAACTGCTTATTCAGTTTGCACAAGACTCCATGCCACCATCTGGTGGCCAAATTCACCATTATAAAAATCAATGCAAAATTAATTTTCTGGGGGCTTATTCCTCCTTGCAAGATGGCAACGGAAATTGAAAGCAATTATGCTCGTACACAAATCAGTTTGGCTTCTGTCTTGCTCACAAGTCATGAGCAGGGAGGCAATAATTTGTCAAAGCTGTTCAAAGGTGTGCATATTCAAATACATTTGTTTGCACGATGGCGCATTTCTCAGGGCCAAAATGCAGGATACGTGTGGCACAAGTAGGAGCACAGGAGCACCCTACCAACTCTCAATCATACATTCACATGGGGTTAACCTTTAAAAACCCTCACTCTCTTTGGCTCCAAATACTACAGGGGGAAAGAGGAGTTTCAGATTTCCTCCTAGTGCAGTGATGGCGAACCTTTTCAAGACTGAGTGCCCAAATTGCAACCCAAAACCCACTTTATTTATCGCAAAATGCCAGCACGGCAATTTAACCTGAATGCTGAGGTTTTGGTTTAGAAAAAACAGTTGGGCCGTTTCTGCACGGCCCCCTCGCGCCCCCACGCTGGCAGGAGTTCCGTCGGCGTGGGGGCGGGAGCCTGCACGAGGCCGGCAGAAGGCAGGGCGGCTCCGCACGGAGCCGCCTCTGCGCCCTCCCCCGCCCCACTTACTGTGTCTTCCTCGTTGCCTGCGGGGCGTCGCAGCCCCGCCCACGCTGCCCTCCGACCCCTGGAGGTCGGAGGACAGTGTGGGTGGGGCTGCGACACCCCGCAGGCCGACGGTGGGAAGACTACAGTAAGTGGGGCGGGGAAGGGATGAAAGCACCACGCCGCAGAGGGAAGACCCGATCTCCTCTCCCAACAACAACCCTTTAAAGGGTTGTTGTTTAGAAAGAGCAAGCGGCTTGACGCAGCCCTGGGAAAGGGAAGAAGGCGCCAGGTGCGCCCGCTGCTGCGTTGCAGCAGCGGCGCCTGTGCGAACGGTGGCCTGGGGGCGCCTTTTTTGGCGCCCCCAGGCCGTCGTAAACGGGCCGTGCAGATACGGCCTTGGCTCCAAGGCGCATGTTACTCAGGAGTAAGCTTGGTGAAGCAACCATGCAACGCTTTGAATTGGTGAATCACGATCCTAGGAGGGTTTACACAGAAGCAAGCCCCATTGCCAGCAACCGAGCTTATTCCCAGGTAAAGGATCATGCCCCAGCCAGTCTAGGTGTGTGTGTGGGGAGGTGATTTTCTGCCCCACCCCCACACGATGAACTCTGTGCACGTGTGCCCACAGTGAGTGCCACCTCTGGCACCTGTGCCATAGGTTCGCCACCGCTGTCCTAGTGCCATTTTAGCCAGCAGAAATGACCACAGGGAGGCCCACTTGCATTCCTTGGACTCCATGTGTTCATCCCAGGGAACGGAGAACCTGAGGAGGGAGAAACAAGTCCTGCTTCCACCAAAGGAGATAATTCCAAAGTCTCTCCTTCTCCCCTTCCAGTGTTTGAGTCATGTGGAGCAAGACGGAGGTTAATCCCTCTCTGAATGTGTAATTGAGAATCGTGTTGACTGCTACCCATCTACCTACCATTGCTTCTGAGTTTAAAAGGGTGTGAGGTAAAATGGGGCGGGGATCAGATTGATATTTTGAGTTGAAACTTGCTACTTAGTGTGAATGTGTACCTTTGATGTCTGCCCATCCATTTTGCAATATATTATTGTGATCACTTGTCAAACAGATGCCACAGAAAATGCAGTGCAACACTGCTACCATTTAAATGTCCTTTCTGATTGTACGGGTGCAAAGCAGAGACAAACTGCAATGACTTCATGCTTCACACAGATCTGTCAGTTTAATAACCCACACAGCCATGACTCCAGCCAATGTGTCTTTCTCTGGTAAATAAAATGACTTAGATCTTGAACTGGACAATAAGCACAAGCAGTAATGCCTAAATGGCTAGTGTACAGGTGTAAAATTCCTTGGCATCGTGCTCTGTTCCTAACAAACTCCACCAGGGAATATGGTATGTATCTATTTAGGAGATCACCACACTAGTAATCAAGGAACTTCAAACATGGCATCTTCACCTGACAAGCATTACCACCAAAACCTCTCAGCACTTTATTCTGATCTGAAGAATAAACAAAAATTGAAGAGGAAGAGGAAGAAGAAGAAGACGATGAGGAGGAGTTGGATTTATATACCCTCCAATCTCTCCTGTAAGGAGACTCAAAGGGGCTTACAATCTTCTTTCCCTTCCCCCCTCAAAACAAACACCCTGTGAGGCAGGTGTGGCTGACAGAGCTCAGAAGAACTGTGACTAGCCCAAGGTCCCCTAGCTGGCATGTGTTGGAGTGTACAAACTGATCTGAATTCCCCAGATAAACTTCCACAGCTCAGACGGCAGAGCGGGTAATCAAACCCAGTTCCTCCAGATTAGAGTACACCTGCTCTTAGCCAATACACCACTGCTGCATGCGCAGACACCCCACAAAAACAGCTTGCCTATGAAATCACTGCTCGCAGTGGTACCTGAGGGTTGGACATGACTGAAGGGGAAACTTTATCTTTAGTTTGGCTAAAAAATGGAATTTTGTGGGGTGGACTGAATGTTTCTGTTCCTTCGGGGAATGGTGCCTGCTCCAATAGTTTGTTGTTGTTGGTTTGTTTGTTTGTTTGTTTGTTTTTTGGCTTCCGTTTTGTGGGGGTAGTTCTCAATGGTAGAAATGGAGCCTGAGACATTTTTTGAATTGCTGCTTCTGTAGAACTGCATAGTAATGCTAGAGTGCCAGCCCAAAAGAAAAAAGGGCGAGGGTTGTTCTTCTGTGTCACGGATTACATCTCATCACCATTATGAATAACATGTTTTCAACAGTGGCATGTGGAATAAATGCAACTGAAGAGGCAAAGGGGGAAATGATGGAGGAATGGAGGTGTGTGGAGTGATTTCGCAGAAAATATTTTCAAGACACCAGGCCTGGCCACTGGGAACATCTGTGGTAAGGCTGCGCAGTAAATCAAATCAGGGGTGTTTGTTTTCAAAAAAATGATGTTTCTAACAAATCACATGTGCACGTGGTTAACTTAAAGAATGAAAAAAAAATTGGAATGCAATACCAAGAGAAATTCCAAAACAGAGAAATGAGACTGTTGAAACCGGCTCATCTCTAATTGGGATTTAAAGAGCCTTGTTCACTTACAACCATGGGGAACTATTTCCCGTCCTATTACTGAAAGAGTAGAATTGGGCCCACCCAGCCAATTTTTAATGTGAAAAATAGGTCACACAATAGGCTCCCTAATAAGATAGAACTGATGAAGTTTTTAACATCTTGCTCTAATTGCCGGCCAATTGCAACATTTTGGTCCGTCCAAACCGTTGTCACCTTTCGCAGGTAACCATCATTCAGTAGTACACAGCATATGCATCCTTTTCTCCTTTTTTGAAAAAAAAAAGTTTAAATCCATTTTTTCAAGCTCACAGGATAAAAGGTGCTAGACAAACATGAGTCAGTTCTTATTATTAATAGCCAGAAGTCAATACTCCAGCTGAAAAGCTGCCGCATTGATAAAAGAAAATAGGTGATGTTTGTTGCCAGTGGCTGTACGGAAAGTTGTGCGTCTTTAAATCTAGGAAAGCTATTTGTTGTGTGAAGATGGAATGCACTCTCGGTGGAAAAGGGGGGAAAGAAAGACCAGCAGCAACGCTGAGATAGTCCCCCACCCAGCTCAGAAAATACCACATTTCTGAAACAGCTCAGAGGATTTTCTCGTAGATACTGAGTAAAGATGCAAATAACTTGTACTCTTTAGGTAGGAATCGCCTTGACTGTAAAAGTTTTAAACGAATTATTAATTTCCACTTCTCACTGGCAGAGGTGGGGATCAAGTGTGCTGCTACAGTGGGGTGTTTCCTGACTTCTATGGGATTAGAACACAGGTGTCAAACTCGTGGCCCTCCAGGTGTTCATGAACTACAATTCCCATCAGCCCTTGCCAGTATAGCCAATGCTCATGTTGGGAGGGACTGATGGGAATTGTAGTTCATGAACATCTGGAGGGCCACGAGTTTGACACCCCTGGATTAGAACATTGGTCCCCTTGGGCCACTATCACATAATGTTTACTTTTTAGGGTTTCAGCCCTTCCAAAACCAACTTTTTGAAATCTAATAATTGAACATGCTACAGACTTCTTTGTGACTCACATGCCAGGCTACTCTATTCAGATGGCCTCACCTTTTGACCTCACAGTATATATACTCCACTTGCTTTCCATTCCTACTATCAGATCCTCGGAAGATGCCAGCCACAGATGCAGGCGAAACGTCAGGAGAGAATGCTGCTAGAACACAGCCATACAGCCCGGAAACCACACAGCACCCCAAATTAGCGATTATGTCTGGGACCATCTGCATGCAAAGTACACGATGTATAAGCTATGGTACTGTTCCTGGGGCCTCAGTTGGCAACTAAGGCTAGGATTTTTTTCTACCAATCTCCTTGTAACCTGGCTACCATGACACATACTTTGATAACCTCCATGCTGGTGTACTGTAACCCATTCTGTATGATACTGCCATTGAATTTGAATGTAACCCCAATACTAGCCATGTGATGGAGGGGTGGGGGTTTATCAGCCACTAAGCCCACTCAGTTTTCACAGATGTTGAGACTCTCCTAATTGTATGGAACGTGGCTTCACTGTTCTTAGCCTTGGAGACAAGAGGGGAGTCAAAATAGAAACTGCAACCTCTTAGCACCTGAGTTCTTATCTCAGTTGCAAAATGTCACAGCTTGCTGAATTTCAAGCAACAGCACAGTTATTTTCAAACTTTTCTATTGTTAGCCTGAAGCTTGAACTAATGTGTAAGAGAACAAGAAACTGCATTAAGCGACTCAGTTTCTTGACGGCAGGTGATGTGAAAGAGCTCTACCAAAGACCACGGAAACATATTGCCAGTCACTGACCTTGATTAACCAATGATCTGTATAAAACAGCTTCATGTGTGTCCCAGTATCTTAAATTACTCTTGTCATATGGTACCCAAGGTTGACTGATGCGCATCCTTGCAGTCTTAGCTTATTGTATGTTCAGCAGAAAGCACAGCAATCCACTCATTATGGTGCATCCACTGGCAAAAAAAGATGGATTGTGTAATCATCAGTGCATAAAACATAACCTACACGTGGTAGAAATGTGTTGCCAGCCTTTGAATGGCTGTGAGCATGGAGGGGTGGTGGCGCAAACTACTGGACACCATTTCCTATTTTGAATCAGGAAGTGACATCATGATGCTCTAGGAGTTCTCTACAGTAAAACAATAGAGATTTGAAAATTCCTATTGTGCTCTGATATCACTTCCTGCTCCAAAACAGGAAGTGATGTTTTGGCACCATCCCCATTCTCTCTCACACACATGCCATCACTCCATTTATCAAGGGAGAAGGACGATCAAAGTTGTCAGGAGATACCATGCCAAAATCTATTAAGCCGCAATCTTAGGGAGGAATGTTGCACAGGAAAGCCTTTATACCACCACTTGTAGACTACCAGGCCCTGTATGAACTTGCTATAATATACCTGGTTGAGACTTAGTTATCAGTACAGATATGGTTTGCATAGCTGCTAAGGATCAAAAGTATTGCTAGGGAAGGTACAGGCTGTGTAATTGTCATCAGGACAGTTTGTTTGTTTAGCTGTGGCTTGTGAGGGCTGCTATATCATATGTTACCCAATAGCAGGCAGCAAATTAGAAGGCTGTTGTGAAGTAACCCAATAATCCATCCAACCAGCAAAAGTAATTTAACTAAGATGGAGTGAGGGCTTACTATGGAACAATCTATCACTAATGACTGGAACAGGTGCACAAAGTGTCTTAATAAATCAGTAACCTGAAAAGCACATAAATTACTTTGAAGGTTAATGTATTTTCCTCCTTGTTTCCCAAACATCTTGAAGGTATTTTCATGAATATTTCAGACGCTGCACAGAAAATCTCTGTCGAATACTTTCAAGGTGCTCAATAAGGAAAGGGATAGAAAGAATGATACTCACCTAAGATCATTACAGACTGATGCCTTGCAGATCTTCCCAGCAGTGAAATCTACTGAACTATCAACTTTTAAGAGGGGCTGTCACAGTCACATCATTAACTCCATTAAAAACCAGCTATTTTCCCCACTGGGGAAATGTATGTACACACATAGCCCATTAATATGTGTAAGTTTTCCCCACAGGCAGCTTCCTAGCAAGACTTCAGTTTGGGAAAACAGCACAAGGTGCAAGGTGTATCCCCTTGTGCTGTGGTTCCAATTCAAATCAGGGCCCTATTAAGATTTCACACAGAATACCCAGTGCACAGAGTGGCACTCATAAACAGTGTATTATGTAGATAGGCCTTCACCATAATTTAGGATTATTGTGAAGACAAAATTGCAGGCAGGAGAGGCACATACACTGCCCTGGGTTCAGAATAAAAATGCAATAAATTATTTTGAGGGGAAAAATATTAAATACAGGAGTTCAAATTCTACTTGCTGTGTTCATCGTTATATGAAACACTACTGGCCAACCATAACTAAATTATAGTTACCATAATGTGATCAAGGGAATAGCAAGGGAGCCTGATAAAAGACAGAATAAAGAAAGGTTTATATTTAAACTTATAACACAAAGAGAATACCTACTACTGGGTTTTCAATATCTCTTCTCTTATTGTCTTATCATCATAAACTTAATAATGGATGAAGAAGTTTCCCTTGTTCAGCAAAAATAAAAAAGTTTTTTTCTTAAAGTAAACCAGTGTCTTGCAGTCACTACTTTTATTGCGTAGTACTACTAAAAATACAGATAAATCTTATGGCATTGGTATTTTGCTGATAAACATCAAGGTGGAGTTACCCTGTCGACTTCTGAGTTGTCTGAAAAGGCTCTACTTCTCTTCCAAGTTATTTAAAGCCAGTCCTAAATTTTCAGCAGAGTAAACGTAAACAGTAGGCCCTCACCATATTGAAAACATCAATAAAACAATCCGTTTATCCACAAGGAAAAAAAAAGACATTAAAAGAACATTAAGGTTGTGATGCAAAACAATAGAAGTGAACAAAATTATCTAAGAGCAGCACTTCCCATATGTTTTACAATGCAGTGTCACTCTGAAGTAAATTTTAAAAGTCGTTTAAAAGCCTGTCATGCGTAGGTGCGAAGTGCCATATGGCAATTCTTCTTGCCTAACTTAAAAAGCATTCTTTTATGTCACAGTTTTGCTTTTTAGTATCATTTGATAAATTTCATCACCTAGAGTATATTAAAACAAACAGAGATGGACTTAGGATGCATGAATGCAAGGAAATGAAAATCCACTTGCTGGATTTCTTGGGGCCCAAGATGGCTGATCCCACTGTTCTCCATAGTCCTTCTCTACTCTCATCATCACAATATGAATGAAACATAATGAGTTGATCCTACAACTGCCTTCTGCCAGTGGGGTGTAGTGGCTAGAATGTAACACTAGGATCTGAGAGGCTTGTGCTCAAATCACCCATCAGCCATGAAAGTCAACAGGATAATCTAGAGCAGGGGTAGGGAACCTGTGGCTCAAGAGCCGCATGCGGCTCTTCTGCCCTTGCACTGTGGCTCCACGAGTCGAGCCACTGGCCCCATCCTTGCCCGCTCTGCAGGCAGCAGGGCGGGCAGACCAACTGCCCACGGTTGGCTGGGCCGCGCCATGGGCTTCCCCTCTTGCCCGCCCCGTTGGAGCGGGGCGGGTGCTTTCCTGGCGGCCAGTGAGGCTGAGCCGCTGGCTTCATCCTTGCCCGCCCTGCAGGCAGCAGGGCGGGCGCATCCATGTGCTTCTCAGAATGAGCGGAGTAAAAGGGGAAAAAACCCTATATATATAGTGTTATCTTTATTTTACATGTCAAAAATTATTTGCGGCTCCAAGTGTTTTCTTTTCCTGTGGAAAATGGGTCCAAATGGCTCTTTGAGTGTTAAAGGTTCCCTACCCCTGATCTAGAGCCTGTCACCCTCTGTTGGCCTAACCTGCCTCATAGAAGGATGAAAGAAAGAGGGAATGATGATGGAATTGCAGAATGGTTAGAGTTTTGGACTAGGACCTGAGACAGCCATGTTTGAATCCCCCACTCAACTAAAAAAGCTGCCAGGTGACCTTGGTTTCATTACAGTCTCTTAGCCTAACCTACCCGAACAGGTCATTGTGAGGGGAGGAAAAAAATGTCCCCTATCAGGGGGCCTTTCCCCACTCACCGTTTGCTGTGCACTACTCTTGCCAAGTAGCGCGGGGTCCAGTGGCACTTCCCACTACAGGGGCGGCAACAACGCAGCCGCCCCGACTCTGCCGCTCTCTTGCCCCCTCAGCGCGCGTCATTTCTGGCGCTGCTGAAAATGGCGCCTTTTGATGACCCAGCGCAGAGTGCAGGGCAGTGGGGAAGCCAGGGAACACAATCCCCGCACTGAAAAGGTCCACGCCGGATGAAACCGACGTCATTTTTAAAAGCGGGGAAACGGCCCAGGAGAAAAGCAGATATAACTTTTTTTTTAAAAAAAATGAGCACCTTAGAAGAAGGGCAGCATAAAAATGTACAAAATAAATAAGACTCTTCCTCCACAGAAAGATTCTTCCATTAGCAGAAGGGAGCAGTGGAATCCACATAGACAAGATACAGCCCATCAGGCATAAAAATACACAATTTCCTTCATAAATACACAATTTTTAAAAATATATCCAAAGAAGCAGAGAGTATAATTCCTATTCCCAAATTAATTTGATCACCCCAACCAATTCACAGGTGTGGTCTGAAGATATTTGCTATTATCCTTTCTGGCTGCTTCAGCGAATAATGCCATTTGGTATGTAATGAACATGCCCATGTCTGTCAATCGAGCAAAGATCATGGCCTAATTAGACCAAATCCTGTAGGGAATCAATAGCTCGGGTAGAAATATCTTTCTGAGGGCATTATAAAAATCTTCTGGAGCTATTTCTGGGGCCACGCAAGGAACATACAGAGCACAATGAAATAGAACACAGGACTGTTTGGAAACAGAGACTTGAAGAAGAGTTCTTAATGGACGAGCCGCTTAGACTGGAGGAAGGCTTCAAACTTGAGCTAAAAGGAAAGATAGGGTATAAACAGTGTTACTAACTTCCAGGTGCCACCTGGAGATTTCCTACTATTATAACCAGAGGCGTAGTTGCCATGGGAACATCCAGGGACAAACGCCCAGGTGCCCCTGTGGAAGTCATGTGGGGTGGAAAAATCACTACCACACACACTTCTGGGAAGGAGGAAGGGCATGGCTGGGCCTAGGCATGATGTAAGTGCACCGCCCAGGCCAAGGCCTGCCCAGGCGGCATGTGCGTGTCGCACCGAGGCCCAGACATGCCCCTCCTCCTTCCCAGAAGTGGCTGGGACTTTGTTCCCCACACTTATAAAAGCAGCTGGCTGCAAAAGTAACCTGGCAGGAACTACACTTCCCAGGAGACCTTGCACACTCCCCAAGGGAGAACTCTGCAGGAGTTGGGGCTCGCAAGGTCTCCTGGAAAGTGTAGTTCCCACCAGGCTGCTTTTGCAGCCGGCTGAACTCAGATAAGTGGGGGTCATGGGGGGCAGGGCCCAGGTGCCATCCCCCCCCCCCCACACCGCTGATTACAACTGGTCTTCAGGCAACAGAGATCAGTTCACCTGGAGAAAATGTCTGCTTTGGACGATGGACTTTATGGCATTGTACCCTGTCCAAACACAGCTCCCCCCAGGCTCCATCCCCAGGCTCCATATATTTCCCACCCAGAACTGCCAAACCTACGTTGAAATATTTTTTTAAATAAATACATAAACATGCAAATAAACTTTGAACTAGAACAGGGGTAGGGAACCTTTAACACTCAAAGAGCCATTTGGACCCGTTTTCCACGGGAAAAGAAAACACGTGGAGCCGCAAATAATTTTTGACATTGAAAATAAAGATAACACTATATATAGAGGGTTTTTTTAACCTTTTACTCCGCTTATTCTGAGAAGCGCATGGATGCGCCTGCCCTGCTGCCTTTTACTCTGCTCATTCTGAGAAGTGCATGGATGCGCCCGCCCTGCTGAAGCCGGCAGCTCGGCCTTGCCGGCCGCCGGGAAAGCGCCCACCCCGCTCCAATGGGGCAGGCGAGAGGGGAAACCTGCGGCGCGGCCCAGCCAACCATGGGCAGTTGGTGCGCCCACCCTGCTGCCTGCAGGGTGGGCAAGGATGGGGCCAGCGGCTCGGCTCGTGGAGCCACAGTGCAAAGGCAGAAGAGCCGCATGCGGCTCTCGAGCCGCAGGTTCCCTACCCCTGAACTAGAAGGATACTAGTGAGGGATGAAAAAGAGAGTTTCTGGTCCAAGATCAATCAGTGAGCTTCCACATCAAAATGGGGATTCAAGCATGGATTTATCTGATCCTTCTGTGACACTGTAACCATAACCACTATACCACACCTGAATTTCATCTTTTAAAAGTAAACCATCAAAACCTCATAAATTCCAGTGACATCCTACGGGAGGATGGGAATAATGTCTCAATGACATTCACCTGGAATTTTAAACAAGCATCAATACCAGCTGTATCTGGAATAGCAAGGTGGGTTCTATAGGAAAAGCAAAATTGTTCATCTCCAACAAGTCACATTAAACAGGTGGAAGGGAGAGGGTGGGGGAATGTATGTATTGTCAACATTGGTCCTTCAATTCTTTCTGTGTAGTTCCTGCCAGGCTACTTTTGCAGGAGCAGCAGTGGCGTTGGAGGTTAAGAGCTCGTGTATCTAATCTGGAGGAACCGGGTTTGATTCCCCGCTCTGCCACCTGAGCTGTGGAGGCTTATCTGGGGAATTCAGATTAGCCTGTGCACTCCCACACACGCCAGCGGGGTGACCTTGGGCTAGTCACAGCTTCTCGGAGCTCTCTCAGCCCCACCCACCTCCCAGGGTGTTTGTTGTGAGGGGGGAAGGGCAAGGAGATTGTAAGCCCCTTTGAGTCTCCTGCAGGAGAGAAAGGGGGGATACAAATCCAAACTCTTCTTCTTCTTCTTTCTCTCCCCTGCTCAATCCCTGTGAAGGAATGGGAGAGAAAGAAAGTTTGGTATTTTCCCATCTTTTGCTGTTTGCAAAATATCAATATGCAATCTGCAGTTTGCTAGCTGTTGTTTGCAGCTAGCAACCAGCCAAGTGTGATGATGTGAATGTGCCAGTCTTTTCCACCTCACTCCTCCACCCCCTTTCACTCTCTCTAGACTACTGTTCTCAAAACTACCAGCATTCCTCTGGCAAAAAAGAAAAGAAAAGAAAAAGAAAAAGAAAAAAGTATACTTTCAGTGTCTATAGATAAAGTCCTTACTTTTTCATGCCTGAAGGTTAAAAAAAAAGTCAGACTGAACAGCTTACTCTAGAATTAGTTTTGCTGATGCAGCTTTTCTGGTTGTCCATACTGAAAAGGAACACAAAAAATAGTTGTGCAACTTATTTTAACGCAGCAGCCACAAACATCATTCTTACTGTCAGTGGAACAAATAAAAATGGCTTCATACTAATCTCTACAGCTCTTTTTTTTAAGTGCTTCTGATAGATTTTATTTTATATTTCTTCAACAGGATCTTTTGTGTTTGCAGGTGACAGCCAATGTGTTGCAGGTTTCATCAGCTAACCTAAACAAATGACATCTGAAATGCATGACAGTGGTTGAATATAGATGAATACGCACCAAGTGCCAACTTACCACATTTACTAGTATTCAATTGGCAGCCAGTGACCTCTAGCACCAGCCTAAATGGCAAAGAGGATTTCAATGCTTCCCTGAATGGTCAAATTGTCCTTAGGACATGAGCAGATCCAGTGAATAATTGTTTCTGTGTGCCAGGCTTCTGCAACTAGGGGTGATCTTAGCTATCTTGGGGCCTGGGCAAAGGTCCAGGAAGGGGCCTCTGAATCACTGCCCTCTGCTCTGGGGGCTACGTAGAGATGCCAATCTCCAGATGGAAAGTGAAGATCCCTTGGAATTACAGCTTATCTCTTGACTACAGAGATCAGTGCCCCTGGAGAAAATGAATACTTTGAAGGGTAGACGCTATCGCATTGTACTCCACTGAAGTCCCTGCCCTCCCCACTCTCCATCCTCAAATCTCCAGAAGTTTTTCAATCTGAATCTGGTAACCTATCCCTCACCTGTGGTCAAAGGGTGCCTGGCAACCCTAGGGCCAAGCAAGGGGCAATCCTTATTCCATGCAAGATGAGCTAGAGCCATCAACAGAAGCTGGCTGCCTGAATCCCTGATCCAGTAGGCACAAGTGGTTGCTGCCACAAGTGGGCAGCCCAAAACCCAAACAGACCAGGCATGAGTGGCAGCTGCAGGACCCTTTGATTTAACACCAAGGGCAGTCAGGATCCCCTCCCCCAGCACAGGCCCTGGGGCTGCTCTTCCCACTGGCTAATACTGCCTTTCTCTGCTATCTGCCAGAATGATACACTGGTTAAGAGCGGCGAACTCTAATCTGGAGAATTAGGTTCAATTCCCCACTCCTGCACATGAAGCCTGCTGAGTGACCTTTGGCTAGTCACAGTTCTCCCTGAACCAGGCACCCCACAAGTCAAGGGCAACTTTGGTAGGCTTGCTGAAGGCTCCTGGCCTGGCGCCAGCCTCTGCCAGCCTTTCTACCTCTATTGGAGGCTGGCCTCCAACAGAGGTGAGGGGGTGGCAGAGTGCTGTAGGCCCGCCAGGTCCCCCTTGAGTCAAGGGGCACTTCAGCGGGCTTGCAGAAGGCTTCCAGCCCAGTGCTGGCTTCTGCTGGCCTCTCCACCTCTACCGGATAGAGGGGACAGCCTGTCACAGAGAGGTAGTGCCCCCACCTCTCTGAGTACCCCCCTGGGGATTGGGGGCATGGGGCAGGGATGGAAGCACCTGTAGTAGGTGTTGCCCCAGGCCATTTCCCTCTGATACGCCTCTGCCTCCACCTCCCATTTTTTCCCATCCATACCATATTCTTTCTTCCCCCTAACATGGGTCCCCCCTCCTCCCTCACCACCCCACTGCCTCCTCCCCGCTATCTGCTCTATGACCTCTTCCACCTTCTCATTGCTCTGCCTGCCCACCCTATCTTCTCCTCACCATTGTTAGCTCATTCCTGAAATATCGTAGAATCTGTGCTCCTTTTTTTTACAGAGACTAAAAATAGATAAAATTAAATCAGGAAAAAAATATGGTAGGTTCAATGAGTTTGCAATTATTTTGCTGTAGTTAAGAAAACTCATATTTTATCAAGGTATGATTTTCATTTTTTGATATCGTCATCATCTTACGTTCTTGTAGTAATGCATAAATCTGAAGACACTTAAATCCAATAACTATGAACAGACAAGATGGAACTTTCTATAAATACGAAAAATGCCCTGTTTCCAGGAAAATCTGAAATCTAAAAAGAAAAAAGGAGAGCGGGTTAGAAACCCAAATCATAAAAGCAGCAGCTTTACAACATGGATTCTTGTTTAGTGCCTCTGAGTAGGGGGAGGGGCAGGTCCTTTTCCAGAACTGTTTGGGCTTCTGAGGAAAGGCTCATCAAAATGAGACCTGACAGCAATTACTGGGTGGCTTGCATGAAGTACCTAGCTCTGGCTGCTTTCCACTTTTCAACAGAGGATACCCTATAAAAGCCAGAGTGGAGTAGCAGTTAGAGCTTCAGGGTAGGGACTGGGAGATTTGGGTCCAATCAACATTCTTTCAGTTTAGTCTACCTCACAGGGTTGTTATGAAGTTAAGAAAAAGGACTAGAGTAGAATAAATAAGCTGCTATGGTCCCCACTGTAGAGAAAAGTGAGGTATAAATAGAGTTGCTAGATCTGGGCTAGGAAATATATGGAGATTTTGGGAGTGGAGCTTGAAGAAGGTGGAGTTTGGGGAGCGACTTCACACAGTGAAGAAGGGAGGGAGTCCCCATTATTGGCAGTCTTCAAGCAGTGGCTGAAGAACACTTGTTGGGAACTCTGGCATCACACAACTGGGCCATCGTTTTCCTTGGTAGAGGCTACTTGGGGGTGGGAGAGGGAAACCTTAAGACAAAGGGGCAAGGAACTGTAGGTTGGCTCTTCTGTGGAAAGGGAAGAAGAAAGCAGGGAAAGGTGAGAGGCTATGGGAGATTTCAGAAAAGGGGAAGAATAATGGCCAGTGAGCAGTGGGGAAATGAGCAAATCCATGAAAATCCATTTGGTGTGTTGGAGTGTAACTGCTCTGAAGATTGAGTTCCTGAATTGAGTAGTTTTCAGGAAGAATGGACAATGCTTTTCCAGTTGGTTAGTTTAAAAAGATGTAGCAAAGTATAGCTTTTTCAGGATAGAAACCAGATTTGAGAATTCTCCATTTCCTAAACTGTCTTTGTCCCAGAATGCTCCATTTGGGTCCTGATGCCTACATAATTCTGTCCCCAAGGCACTAGGAGCCAATTGGAACATTCTAGAACACAGACAGTCCAGGAAATGGAGAATGAATTCTCAAATCTGGTCTCATCTTTCATGTGAAAAAAACCATAGTAACCAGCAGCAGGTTCTGTTTTGTACCTGCCACTCCTTGGAGCAGTGGTGGACAACAGCAGCGATCCAGCTAGCAACCCAGCAATCCTATCCAGCGTTTAAAAATTAGGCCTATGAGGTTTCTTCAGCCATCCTTGCCTATCACTCATTTCCCCACCCTTAAAAAGGCAAGTTGCCTTGGGAAAGGAGGAGCTGGCAGAATGAATTCCTTTGGACTTGGTCTCTCTGAAGGCTCTAAAAGTCAGAAAACATAAATTCATGATACAAGGCAAGTTGTGGAAAGCTCACCAATCACTAAGGGCTAGATGTATCATTTACCACCTTTCTATGACAGCTATAATAAGATGAACATGGCACACGAAAAGGACCATTTCACCATCACTTTACCTCATGATATATTCCTCACAAAACATTTATAAGCCTTTCAACGAATAGGAGACTTGGCAACAGTGTTCATGCATCATATCATTAACTGCATGATTAAATTTCCAGCCTTGGTGCCATATCATCATCACCATTTTCTTCAATTGGAAAGGCTGAAAGTTAAAAAAAATTAAAAGGGGGTTAATCTTTCTTTTGAAGAACCCAGAATATTTTGGGAACTGAAATTACCATCTGGATATCTGCAGGAACTGGTTCACAGTATAGATCTATTTAAAAAGTTGCCATCTGTGATGGACAGGATAGGTTCTTCTCCCTTAGAACAACCAATGAGAGCTGACAAAATGTTGGGAGAGGCAGTTGGAAAACAGCAGTTCAGAACAGCTGTTGGGAGTTGGCAATGTGGGAGTTGAGAGGGAAAAGGAGGATGACTGACTGAGTGAAACTCTGAAGAAGAACTTTTTATATAGTGGGCTGAAAAAACTCAGTTTTTAACCAAAGGATCCCATTTGCAGGAATAAGGCCACAGTTCAAAAGTTCAGTGGAAGCAAAATGCAATTTCCACCTTATTTTTTTCAATGTTATGTGAAAAGCATTAATAGAAGTTAAATTCTTGCTTTGTTTAGCTATACGGGCTATGTGTCAAAAGGAAAGAAAAGCACATACGTAATTTAATCTCTCTCTCTCTCTCTCTCTCTCTCTCTCTCTCTCTCTCTCTCTCTCTCTGGATATGGATAAATAGGGACAACATTGAATGGAACAATGTTTGAACCTCCAATCCCAATAGCTCTGTATGAGTGAGGGCTTGTTATTCTGGGCTACCCTATCTGCAAGTGACTCTGTGAGTGAGAGAGAGATCTTGAAGTGCAAAATGATCATGTCAGTTTATCTGAAAAGAAATGAGTACTGTGTGATGTCCTGACTTACTGATAACTCTGAACCTTAGCAAGAGAGATATGGAGGGTGGCACGTACTCCATATGAGTGGAGAAAGGGTGTCACATTATGTCCCCTTCTGCACGGCACAGGCAGTCGGGATAAAGTAACTTTCTCTCCTGTTTTCGCATTTGCATGCCTCCATCCAGGCAGCGACCGGACCCCATGGAAACAGTGCAAGTTGCTGTTGTGCCTTCACACGGATGCATGTCTTTTTTTAATACCTTCACTGCATAGCTGTGCGCACAGGTGGGCATGGACCCCCACAGCCATGCTGACATCTCGCAGTGCCACAAGATGTCCCTGTGGCCTTGAGTGGCTACCCAGCTGTGAGGAGGGACCTTTAAAAACAATAAGAAGCATGGCCAATTAAAACACCTCCTACCCAGCCATTCGCTCACAAGCAGCTGCAAAACTGGGTTTTACAAAAAGAATTGCAGATAGTGCAATTCTTAAAAAAACAGTTTGGGGGACTTAACACGGGGCAGCCTCGCTTTAGGGGCAGTTCCCCATAAAAACCAGGGGTTATCCCGTCTGCAGCCCGGGTTTATTGGCCTGTGCGGAAGGGGCCTATGTTTTTTTTTAAATTGGAGTTCCATTTGTGATCTTCCAGTCAAACATCCTCACTAGATAAGCACAATTCACAGTCCCTGACTTCCCATCATGTGTTATCTTTATCCACCTAATTTCCATAGTAAGCCCTCTGAGGAGATGCCTAGAACATTCTACTTGGCACAGCACAGTATAATTGATTTATACCAGTTAGTTTTTGGTTAGGTTTTGGGTCATGCTAGTTAGTATCCAACTAAAAATGGGTGTGACATGCAATGGTTAAAAAATTGGATTGCAGGCACATGATTAGTTGCCAACATCACTAGAATCTTATGGGGCAATTCAGCACTTCTTTTAAAAAGTTTACTATGATCAGTTTACACCTCTCCACATACCCTGCATAAAGGTGAGAATCCTCCGTTATGATACCACTGCAGGGCAAAACCTCTTAGGTTCTTTTGAAGCCTCCTTGACTTGGAGCAAACTTCCCTAGACAAAGAAAAACACATACCAAATTCTTTCAAGATAAAAGTCTAAGGTACATTTTGTTTCTTTCGAGCATGCTCTTATGAAAATGCATAGAGTGAAAACATCAATTGTTTGGGTTTAGACTTGGTAACTCCAAATTAGTATTCATGATGGTCTCTCTGACAAATGGGGTTATTATCAGCACATGCTGTAAACATAAATCAGATGGATATCAATAAAATTGTATTTTTTTGTTTGGTTCTGCCCTTGTTTACGGATATTCTCTCCTCTTTCTCAGAAACCCATAAATACTTAGGATGCTTTGAAGAGCATGCCACTCAGGTTATTAGCTTTCTTAGGTTATGAGTGCTAACATTCACTGATCATTTTTTGACAATGTATGCTAACAACAAAGGTGTCCTATTGATTAAACTTTTGTTGTTCTTACACTCCTTTATGCCTTTCATCTTCTTGCCTCAAGACAAATGTAACCATGAAAGCACCTTATTCAAGCAGCTGATGTATACAGCATGTAAGGTTAGTGTTAGTGCATGAGGTGAATCCTACGAAATGAAAAAAAAACATTCTACTGCTAACTTAACTAAGGTGGAAGATCTTCACAAGATGGTGATAGTTAACTGAGGATCATGCAAGTGTCTGACAGGCCACGGTGCTTACAGACCACATGGATGCTTCTTCCAAGGCAATAGCCAACATGGTGCAGTGGTTTAAGTGTTGGACTTAGATCTGGGAGACCAAGGTTCCAATTCCTACTCTGCCACGGAAGCTCACTGAATATCTTTGCACCAGCTACTTTCTCAGCCTCACCTACCTCACGGGGTTGAGGATGAGATTGTAAGTCACTCTGAGTTCCCTAATTAAGGAGAAAAGTAGAGTATAAATATCTAAATAAATAATAAATAAAAATCCACTCAACTGTCAAACTCCCAAATGGTGCTGACCTGGCAGTCCCTTTGCCATTCACACCTTCAGCTAAAAATGTCAGTGTACCCAGTGGCGGGGCTACCAGGGGCCAGGGGGGTGCGCCACGCACTGGACACACAGCTTTGGGTCACATGGGGGGCAGAAAATTCCCCCTGCCCCCTCCTCCTTCCTCCTGACCCCCTTGTCGGTCAGCCACTAAGCTCACCCCTACCCCCCCATGATACCCCCCACACAGTTACTTTAATAAACGGAGCAGGCTGGAGAGGAGGCCTGCCTGTGTTCCCTTCCAGGCTGCAAATGGCCTGGTGGTAACTACATTTCCCAGGAGACCCTGGGAAATGTAGTTCCCATCAAGTCATTTGCAGCCTGGAAGGGAACACGCAGGCCTCTTATCTGGCCTGCTCAGTTTGCTAAAGTAAGTGGAGGGGGGCTGCGGGGGGGGGGGCGTGAAAAAGCCAGAGTGTGCACCGGGCGCACTCTGGCCCAGCTACGCCTCTGAGTGTTCCAGTTACTCATCTGTGAAAATAATTTTACCTCCACTACACAAGTTGCTGCAGAATACAAGAGTAGCAAATTCAGCAGAGAATAAATCACTGCCACAATTGCCAAGAAGCAAAGCATGTAACAAGCATCACTGATCTTTAATAGCATGGGGGGGGGGGGATCCATGCTGCCTCCTTCACCACCGCAAGTGTGTTCCCAAGTTTTGTTCAGCCGTACAAAAGGAGAACATGCTCTTAAGAAGGGCACTAGAAATAAAGCTATAACCTTCAGGGCAGAATGGCAGATCTTTATTAAAATCCAGCCACAGGCCTTATATTGATGAGACTGAAGTCGTGTAAATTAAGTATTATGAATTAGAATTTGTAATTAGCCTTGCCATGAGCTGAATGGGTCATATGACTTTAGAACTCCCAGCTCAGGTTTTCAGCATTCATCTGCAGTCATTGCAAAAGAGGCAGGTGTAATTAAGTTGAAAATGTGACATGCAGTATTATGCATAGGTCCAAGGACAGTCATATCATGCCTACCTGGGCCTGAAACAGAATATTTTAACAATGACTTAGACTCATTCAGTGCTAGGAATGTCTGAGGATTAATCTGAAAATCAAAGATTTCACCAGGGATCCTATCAAACATAAACAGACTGTACTCGTGGAAGCAAATTGTTTCAGAATACTGTGCCTTTCTGAAATTATGCTCCAAGGGGGTCAGTGCATTCATGTGAACAATGTGATAAACTTTATGAGGATCTGCAGGGAGAAGTAGAATTGGCAAAAAGCACCTCTCCTTTCCTCAAGCATCTTCTGCAAAAATGTAAACAGGGCAAAAATCCATCCCGAAGCCACCACTGAATTTTGCCCGAAGTAAAATTTTAAGATCCATGTTTGACAGGAGCAAAAGAAGTTTTAATAAGACTGATAACATATTTCTGGGGCCACATGACTACCTAGAACCAATCAACATGTTACTGGTTGTTGTGGGCTTTCCGGGCTGTGTGGCTGCGGTCACAGCCCAGAAAGCCCACAACAACCAGATGAGTCCAGCCGTGAAAGCCTTTGAGAAAATGCTACTGTTGTTAGTCAAGCTTTGTTATATATCCTCCACTTCACAGACAGTGGGTGTCCAGCTTGGGCTTTGGAACTGGCAAAGAAACCCTGTAGGTCAGGGATCCACAACTTTTTTGAGCCCGTGGGCACCTTTGGAATTCCAACGCAGGGGGGGGGGGGCAGCCATAAAATGACTGCTGTAGGAAATGGAGTCAGTAGGGGTGTACATTGAGAATATATATATATATATATAATTCCAGATCCAGGCTTTTG
The DNA here is from genome assembly GCF_021028975.2 of Sphaerodactylus townsendi. Taxonomy (NCBI): domain Eukaryota; kingdom Metazoa; phylum Chordata; class Lepidosauria; order Squamata; family Sphaerodactylidae; genus Sphaerodactylus; species Sphaerodactylus townsendi. Next base: position 168,141,014 of record NC_059425.1, on the reverse strand, counting down.
TGGGACATTATTTTGGGATTTAAATCTATGTGATTATAAAGTTTGGATCATTATTTTCAATAGGGAAGTCATATAGATCAGGGGCAACTGTTTATAAAGATAATGCCACCAAATTTGCTCACAATACTGTCTTCCCTGAAATCTAAAGATCCCTTAAGTTTCAAGTGACTTGGACCAAGGGTTTCCAAAGTATATGTCTTTTGGTTCTGTCCACAAGTTCCTAAAATGGCTGTAGTAGGGCAGCTCCAGTTGGCCATGTCCATGGCCCTTTAAAAAACAAATTACAGTTTGTTATTAAAAAGAGATGCTGACAGAGAGGTAATAAAAGAGTCAATGATAAGATGGGTGGAAAATGTAGGACATACCATTCAACTGCAAGATTGGGAAAGAGTTTGGAATAAAGATTTGAACTTTACATTAGGAATACATTTAAGAGAAAATTATTCCAAAATGCTATACAGATATCACATAACTCCTGTAGTTTTATGTAAAATATACAAAAATGGGTCAACTAATTGCTGGACATGTAAAATGGTGGAAGGTACATTCTACCACCTGTGGTGGACATGTTTGGAAGTAAAGAAATGTTGGTTGCAGATTCATGAATATGTAAGAAAAAATGTGAAAATTGACTTTAAATTCAAACCAGAATTGTACTTACTGAACATTTTAGATCCAGAAACTGAGAAGCAACAATTAATACTTTACATGATTACAGCTGCAAGGATTTTCTATACTCAATACTGCAAAAATCTGAAAACATAGGTACAAAATAATGTCTAGATAAAATTAAGGAACATGCAGAACAAGATAAATTAACCTGTATTGATGAAAGATCAAATTTTGGACAGATTTATAGTAAACTGCAAGCTCTTCATTAACTTCTTAAAAATAGCACTAACAATGATTCTGTACTCTTGGGCTTTGATATATTAAAAATGTGGGTAATTAATATACCATCAGAAAGAATTGTATTGATTGCATGGCTTCGTAATTTGAAAATAACCCTAAAATGAGTTTGAACATGTTAGGCTAATATGGTAAAATAATAGTTGGAAGTCTTTATGTATATATTCAGTATATAGGTGTTTTCATTCTTTTTGTTCTGTATTTTTTCTTTTTAATCTGTTCTTTGTTTTTTTATTTTTCTGATACTTTAATAAAGTTATGTGGAACAACTGTCTGCATTTTAGGGACAATAAACAATTCTTACATTTCCACTAAAAAAAATCTCTGTATTTGTCATCCTTTCTGTTGGGGGGTATTTGTTTTCTGTCACAAAGTAAAGGTGTCTTCCTTTTCAGATTGCCTCCCTCAGTCCATTTCTGTTGGTCTGCCATTATGAGGAGGTGCTGAAACCAATGACAAGAATGCTTTTCAGAAATAAGGCGAAAGGCCTAGTCCTGAAAGGCACACTGGATATAATGGGAGAGCCATGAATGCCTATTGAGTTGGATAGGCTCCATTGAAATATGTTCCAGCACACAAAAATTGCAATAAAAATGTGGAATGGATTACAAGAAACCTATCCTGGGTCTGCAATGACAACCTCCAGAGGGGAATGACAATCCCTGGATTTGGACAAAATCTCTGGGATTGGAGTGACAGCCCCCATATTGGAATGATGGCCCCTAGGACTGGAATCATTCTAGTCCCATAGCAGTTCGTGTGTCTCAGGGATTGTCATTCTATTCGGGGTGGGGGGGGGGGATATTCCAGTTCATGAGCATAGATTCAAGTCACAGGGGTTGTCACTCCCGCCTCAGAGCAGACTGTCATTCTACTCTGGGAGCTGTCATTCCAGGATCAGAGCGGATTTTTCTGAATCATTTTCACATTTTTGTTGCAACATTTCTGTGCTGCTGTGATGGAGCCTATCCAAGTCAATTGGCATTCACAGCTCCCATTATATTCAATGGGCCTTGGGCAATTTTGCGGGGAGGTGGTGACCATTTTTCAACCAAATGACACCAAAATTGCAGCCAAGTGGGTTCTGCCTGTCCTTTAAAGAACCCAACGTTTCAAGCAAATTGGACAACAGTTAGAATTCTACAGGCCCATGAATAAGCGCTCCCTCCCCATCTCTATTTCTGCCCCCCCCCCCCCCAAGCAGTGAGTGAAAGAAAACAGCTAATCTGCAGCTTGTTTTCAATGGTTATTGGCTGGGAGTGCTCTGTACTCCTCCCTTGCAAAGATCTGATTGGAAAAGAGAAATGTCAGTGCCCATGTAATCAGTAGACTCGGACAAAAAGCCAAGATACGCTGCTTTCCTGGTACATCCCAAAGTTTAAAAAAACAAAGCAAAAACAAAAACCCCTTCACTGATTGTTTTGGGGACTGGGATTACAACATTGGATTTGTATTATAGGCTCATTCCGCACATGCAGAATAATGCACTTTCAAACTGCTTTCAGTGCTCTTTGAAGCTGTGCGGAATAGCAAAATCCACTTGCAAACAGTTGTGAAAGTGGTTTGAAAATGTATTATTTTGCGTGTGCGGAAGGAGCCATAATGTGGGGAGATAATTTCCATGCCTTACCTGTTGTCATATCATAAAAATCCTTATGCTGTAGTGGCAGCTACCGCTAGGGCAATATTTTTTTTAAATCTGCACAGCCAATAAATGGGCACCATGTTGGAGACTTCTCCTCTGGACACTGGGGAAATAAGAAGACTTGATTCACGTTTGCCTAAAATAAAATTCTAATACAAACATGGAGGTCCCCACTTGAGAGAAAAATGGCTGAGAGTCGAAGTAGTTTTGACAAGACTCGTAACATTTTGTGAAATAGGGGCTCCACACCAACATTCTCTAGAGAAGTTAGCTTAGCTTGATGAATGCAGCCACCTTAGGTGGCGGCCAAGTACCTGGAAAAGTACAGAACAGCTAAAACACAAAACAAACTGCAAACGCATTAAACATGCGGTTCAAGCTGAAATTTCCTTAAAGAAGATACCAAATAAATCAATAGCTTGTAGGTTCTTGTAGCATGTAAGAATAAATGACATTTCAGCAAAAATTGCAGACTTGCAACCAAGTCATTTCATGCTTCAGAACTTTTTGCTGTCTCAGAGACCAGAGAGGTCCAGCCCTGAACACTTGAATTTGAAATGTTTAGAAATACTAGTAAATGAGTAAGTGTAGATCACAGCCTACCTCAGCACTCCATTTTGCAAAATTGTTAATAAACTGTTTGCTCGTATGTCTGAGACAGCGTTATGTTATGAAGCTTGAAATGTATTGAAGCGTGTTTCAGAAGGGACTTCTGCTTGCGACTGGAAATCTGCCTACTCGTCCCATTATTTTGCTCTCTTCTTCAGTTTGAAAAGTATCAAAGAATGTCACACTGGCTCCCAGAGGAAACCCAGGGCTAAAACTGTTTGTGTTTTCAGTCAGACAACATCAGAAAGTTTTTGTTTCTCTTTGTTTTTGCTTTCTAAAATAGAAATAGAGCCATTTACTCATAGCTGAATGCATGCTGAACAGAGGTCTCCATAACATTTCAGTGCTTGAATTCAATACTGTTTTGGAAGGCTCTATGTAAATAAGACCCTCCATGACGTTATCTACTGAAGTTAACCTCATTTTGTGAAAGCACCCACCCTAGGTGGTGGCCGAGTACCGGGAAAAAATTGGATTGGCATCTGGAAAAAAGAATACACCCCAAGAATACATGAGTTTACTGTTCCAGTTGTCCATTTAATGATTTTGAAATCTGAAGATTCAGAGGTTTTGAATAAAGGTTACAGATGAAACAGTACAGATGATTACAGAATTCCACATTCTGAGAACCACGCTCGCAGCCCCTCCTGTGCTCACAGTCTCCTGTACCACTTTCATGCTGATTCCCTGATAGCACCAGCAGGTACATGTGGTTGGTAGTGCTGATGCTGTGGACCCCAGAAGTGCTGCCATTCTGCACCACCTGCCTGCACTTTCCCGTCAATGCTGGGATGTCAGAGACTAGGTGGTGGGAGAACTTGCAACTCAATGGCCAGGGATGGGCAGATGGACTGAAGGCCAAGGAGGGACATGGGTCAGTGACAACGGGCCCCACCAGAAGCTCTAGCAGCTGCCCCACCTATGTTGACACTGGCCATGGTGGTATAAGAACATGTAATAGTTGCAGATGATCACAGATCACTAGAAAAATGCTAAAGATGTGGCTGTTAAAATCTTGGAAGCAAAATGTCAGGCAAAAGTTACATCAATCTGGACGGATAGAAATGAGAACATTGGAAAGATGGTGGGTTTTCTTTGAGTCATGTTTTTTCAGGGGCAGAGGGTTGTCATGTCAGTGCTGACTTATGGCAACCCTGGTGGAATTTTCAAGGCAAGAGACATTTGGAGGTGATTCGCCGTTGCCTCCCTGCATGTCATGACCCTGGTGTTCCTTGGAGCTCTGACATCCAAATGGTAGCCAGGGTCAAGGTTGGGAATGTATTATTGGCCCAAGGTCACTTAACAGGCTTCCATAAGCATAAGCATTTTATTGTCATTGTGCACGAAATTTACAGCAGCATTCCTCGATGCACACAATTTCAGACTCATACCCCATCCTCACTTTCCCCTTCCTCCACCCATCCCTACACAGCCCCAAACACATCAACACGAAGCCACGAAGTTCAGCATAGCCACAGCTCTAGAGTAGAAGCTGTCTCTAAGCCTCTTTGTCCTAGTTTTGATAGACCTGTATCGTCTGCCAGATGGTAACAGTTCAAAAAGAGAGTGTGCTGGATGAGACAGGTCTCTCAGAATATTTTGGGCTTTTTTTAGACTTCGGGAATTATAGAGTTCTTCCAAAGAGGGGAGAGGGCAGCCGATAATCCTCTGTGCAGTAGTAATCATCCTTTGGAGCGCCTTCCTATCTGCCACTGTGCAACTGGAGAACCATACACAGATGCAGTAGGTTAAGACACTCTCTAAAGCACAGCGGTAAAAGGACACCAGGAGTTTTCCATTCAATTGTTGTTTCCTTAAAAGTCCTCAGATAGTACAGTCTCTAGTTTGCTAGCTGGCCTTCTTGGAACCACCGCGGCAGTCTGTACCATTTGGAGTCAGAGTCCTCTTTAATCATAACGCCCAGAAATTTAAAACTAGCCACCCGCTCTACTTGATCTCCATTTATAGTCAAGGGCTGAATTTCTGAGCTATTCCTTCTATAGTCCACTATAAGCTCCTTTGTCTTGTTCCATGGCATGAATGGGGATTTGAACCTGAGTTTCCCATGTACTAGTCCCACACCTTTAACCACTGCACCACGCAGGCTCTCACACTTAAATTAATAACTGTAAAAATTATTGTGAAACATAATAAAAGACTGTAGGAGATGAAAAAATTAACAAAAATGAATCTATAAAAATATTTTTTAACAGGTGTTAACAGGTGTACATACTGTTGTATTGCCTTGGGGTTTTGCAAATGTATAGAAAAGTAAAATTTACATTGGAAGGGGGAAGAGCCTTTTTTCCTTCTCTTGGGTAGATAAAATATGACTTCAATGGGTCCTTGTCAGTCCATAGTAATATTGAAGACCTCATATGAATTTCTCAAATGCAATGAATTAGTCAGGAAGTGAGCGAACATTTTAGGATGACATTTATTTTGACAATGCAGATTTGGTTTTCATTATTTATAACACTTTGCACTTGTCAATGCTCCGCACAGGCATTTTTGAAACAGTAACAGAGTCAAGTATTATTATTCCTCATTTCAGCCTCTCCTCTGTTAAACCTTTGCGACAAGTGAAGAAGAGAGTGCCATTTTGACTCAAATTATAAAGTAGGAGGATTAGTAAAATGCAGATTAGCAAGTTTATTTTGAGCAGCACGTTTTAAATCATTCTGCTAATTCCTGGAGGCGGGGTGTCAGCACTTTCCACGGAGCATTTGCTGCAGTGTCCTTTCCTTTCACCAGAGCAATGTGAAAGTTTTGCTCCCACTTAAGGAAGAGAACTTTAACAGTGCCATCTTGAGCAGAGTTGCCCCCTGCTACAGCCATTGTCTCCAAAGAATGTTGAAGGGTGGCATGGGTTCTCCATTGCGTACAAGGACTGTTCTGTGAGTTACAGCTTTAGAAGAAGAAGAAGAGTTTTGGATTTTTATCCCCCCTTTCTCTCCTGCAGGAGACTCAAAGGGGCTTACAATCTCCTTTCCCTTCCCCCCTCACAACAAACACCCTGTGAGGTGGGTGGGGCTGAGAGAGTTCCGAGAAGCTGTGACTAGCCCAAGGTTACCCAGCTGGCGTGTGTGGGAATGCACAGGCTAATCGGAATTCCCTAGATAAGCCTCCACAGCTCAAGTGGCAGAGCGGGGAATCAAACCCGATTCCTCCAGATTAGAATGAACTTGCTCTTAACCACTGCTGCTCCTTTAGTTTGTACATGCAATGTGCTCATTGAAAACAGTGACATTGGAGGAAAACTAACGCCAGCCTAAACCAGAGACACCGTTGGTTGGGATTTTTTTGCTGCATTTTCAAGCTAAGCTGTTGCAGATTTTCTGAGCTGTGTGATCATGGTCTGGTAGTTTTTGTTCCCAACGTTTCACCATATCTATGGCTGGCATCTCACAGAGAGATACACTTCTCACCATGACTACCAGCCTGGAAAAACCACAACAGCCAGTCAATTCCAGCTGTGAAAGCCTTTGATAATACATTTTCAAGTGACTTTGAAAAAAAATAAAGAAATTTATTTTTTCATCTCCTTGTTCTCTACCATTGTATCATTGGGAAGAATATACTCCTCTCAATATACTCCTACCTGTATAACAAATGTCACTTTTACTAAATTGTTTTAGTGGAAATATAGTTTCTACTCTACCTTTCTACCAACAGCCAACTCACCTTTCTCTTTCAAAGCAATGCAAAGATAAAATATAACTTTTGTAAGAAGCTAAACTTAACTTGGTCAGTCCATAATTATGTTCAAAACCCCATTATGAATTTCTCAAATGCAATGATTTAGTGAGTAAGTGACCAAATGTGTTACTTGAAAATGTTATTGAATTTTTTTTGGTGCATCTTCTTAAGCAGGCCTCTGAACAAGCAGTATTTACTTTTTCTAAACATCTAAAACACTAGTAAACACATACATTATTTATTTATTTATGGAATTTATAACCCACTTTATATGGAGTTCTCAGGGCAGCTTACAATAAAACATCATCATATAAAACAATAAAACATCATCATATAAAACAATAATAAAACCATAATGCTACCCAACCACGTACCCTCCCCCTTTCCAGACCGGCAGCTCCAGAGGGGGCTTCAAGGGGATCAAAAGCCAAAGACCTTGGTGAATAGTAAGGTCTTTGCCAAACACCAACACCCAGAAAGGGCTGGTGCTTGCCAAATTTCCACAGGGAGGCTGTTCCATAGTCTGGGACCAGCCACAAAGAAAGCCCTCCCATGTACTCCCTCCCCCACACCTTGGCGGGAAAGGGGCCACCAAAAGAATCCCCCACTCAACTTCAGTGCTCAGGCAGGATGACAGGGGAATAGTATCCATGTGATTGAGATGCATTCCTAACTCAATGTAACTCCAATCAACAAATCAATGCTGCTAAAAGATATATGTATCTTTACATTACCTGCTATATGTAACCACAATGCCTGCTATATGTAACCACTGCCATTTAAGGCATTCTTTCCTTGATCTTTCCTTTATGGCTTCACATGCTTTGTAGATAACTAGGCTTTCCCCGACATCCTGGTCCCATGAGAAAAGAGATACATCCCTTATCTTGTGGGGCCGGAAGCCAGGTGGCTCTCTATCACTAGCTGCTTGTGATCTTGGGGTGCCTTAGCTCCAACGACTGTTTTTCACAACTTCTTGGTAAAATGGGAGGGGGCTCGCTTTGGAAATAAAGGGGACTGTGAATGCCAGCTTCACCAGAACTGGCTTTTCTAGTGTGGTGCTTCGATTCCTGCTCAATAAATGCTACTGATCAATACCTCAGAGTTCGTTTGTTGGATTAAGGATCCGAGACCTAACGCAGGATCCCTTTGATCCTGCAGTTTGTTTAAGGATGCTGAAGTCTAACGCACACACGGAACATGATAATCTGCAAAGTTTTACACATTCATTTCTATGAAACTCCAATCAAGAACCACTCTCCCCCAGAAGTGCACTACAAGTTTACTTGGAATAAGTCCCCTTGGTTTCCAAAAAAATTACTTGCAAGCAGGTATTTGTTTTGCTTCCTTCATTCCCTTGCACAGGAAGCATGATTAATAGTATAATCTTACCCATTCAGCTTGGTAATAATAATAATCTTTCAGTAAATTTTGTATATTTGCTTCTCTTTCGACAACAAACATTCATTTTCATGTTGATTGCTTTCTCGTACATATTAAACACAAATTACTACAATCCTATATACAATCCAATACAGTACTGGAGTGCAGCTCTGAGTTATAATGCAATAATTACAGCAATCTAATACTGCAACAGTTCACAGACTTCTTTAGGACAATTAAAGATGGTTAAGGCCTATTTTATTTGTGTAATGTACAGATATTAACATGGTACTTAAACAGTACTTCTTGTGATTTATGTGGATTCATACAGACATCACAGCAAAGTTCTGTTTACCTAAAACCAGCGTGGACATAGTTTGTTTGCTGACCAGTTGGTGGGTGAATAGGAACTCGGAATGCTACTAGTTTTCCTTAAATCAGGCATTTCTTTTTCAACAGTTCTACCCATTGCAAAATTATCTATTACCAGGGCAGCACAAAAATTCAGTAGCAGACATAATTTGGGCTGTAAATTTGTGAGGTATTACAGAGCAGAAAAAGTGAGCTAATGGTGTCTTAATTATAGATGGAAAAACAGACACTGAAAACTGTAAATCTTGACACCATGCAGATACATTTGATGAGTATGCAATAAGCATCCAAACCTCTACTTCTTCCTCACACTAAAACTTTCAAACTCTGCCAAGCTTCCCCTATATGTTCCCCTTAATTGTCATTGAGAAATTGGTTTGAAGTGCCAGGTTACATCATATAGATGCTGTATATTTTCTGCTCATATACAAAAACAACATATTTATTCTACTCCATTAGTGTATTTTAATAAGCATTGCTTTGGGGGGACCATGCCTGCCAATTTAGGTTTATGAGACTGTCAACAGAATTTACATGCCTAGAAAAATGTGATACAACATTGCCAGAGTAGCCGCTGCCTGTCAAATGTGGTTGTCATGAAGAAATAAAGCCTAGAGACGCTCATCCAGTACTGAATAGAAGATGACAGAATGGCTTCTCCCTTTTTTAAAGCAAATGTAAAAGCTGGGACCAGAAGCCATATGGTTCTCTGCCAGAAATTGTCACTTGCGTCACGCATAGCATGAGGCCTTCTGTGTATAGATCAGACTTCCTTCAGAAGTTGATCTGAAAAGCATGCTCAGAGTTCTACTGCACAGTACCATTTGGGAATGGCTCAAATCCGCACTAAGTGACTCAGTTTTAGAAATGATTGATTAATTTCCGGCTTTATACTCAAAACCACTCCTTGGAATTGTGCCACTCTAGTTAGATAAGGTTGCAACCACTTCAGAACAATCCAACCAAATTAAAAGTATGACCTCTGCATTCTATATCGTAATGAGGCCTATATCGGGGTTTTATACAGATAAGCAGAGTTTCCCTATTACATGTCTTTCTTAGTTGTTACTCCATTTTATTCTCACACAATAATTCTCTGGACTTAGTGTGCTTGTCCAAATGGTTGGAATGAATGTGCCTGACCTCTTTGCTGGTCAGCTTGGAAACAGGCAGCAGACTGGGCCACGCTTCAACACGCTGAAATTATTTTAAAGGCACGGGCTGAGTTTTCTTCACCCTCTCTTGATGAAGGATGCCAGCCTCCAGGTGCCACCTGGAGATCTCCTGGATTTACAGCTCATCTCTGCACCACAGAAATCGGGAGAAAATGGTGGTTTCTGCACAGCATGTTAATAATGTGTGTAACTCCTAATTAAGGACCCGTTTCCCCCTGGTTTGCCTTTGCGCTGGAGATTTCACCCCTCCAGGAAGTGATTGCAAACAGTCTGCGTTGCTGTGGCTCCTTTACGCGAGAACGCTTTTTTAAAATCCCTAAGCAATTGGTAGCTACGGAGTTAAGAATCCCTGTGTAGCTCCATGGATACACATTGGTTACATCCAAAATTTTGAAAAAAGAATCCCCCTCTCCAACACTTGGGACGTTTAAAAGGAGCTCAGTCAGAGAGTTCCCCCCCTCCATGCTTGGTGAACTGGGGGAAGAAGTCGGGTGCTGTTTGTGTAACCTCTATCTGTGGGTTCTGTGGGGCAGACCTTGGAATGAGTTTGCAACAACAAATTTTAAAAAACAATATGGTTTACTTTCTTAACATATAACATCAACATTTAACATCACACTTCAAGGTCCTGTTCAGGTTGCATTTTCAAGTCCTTATATTGACAGTCTACTGATACTGCCAAGTCCAATTCTTCTTTGCAAGTGGGTTGGCTCCTGAAGACTCCAAGGGCTCGATGAACAGGATCCAACATGATGAAGGTTTCCAGGAGAACTCTCACCCATTACAACCACAAAAAGAATCCCTGAAACAATAAACTCCAACATTTACAACATAGCAAAAATAAACAACTACCTTCCCAGTAGTTCCCAACAACATTGCAGTTACCTTAGCAAGGTGTTAAGGGCTTATACAAACCAAGGTCCGAGTCTGGTAGCCTTGTCTCCTCCAAACTACATGAGCTCTGCTGCAACCTCTTGCTGCTTTGAGTCTCCACCCCTTACTGGGTCAACCCATTCTGAGCATGGGAGTTACATTTGCAATGGCAGACGGCTGCAGAAACGCTTCTGTGCTGTTCTCTCAGCAGCAGCTTCTACCTGGATCCTCCAAAAAGATCCCTCGTTTAGCGATTTTTGGAAAACCCAGGTTGGGGAAAATACAACGGGCTGAACGTGTTTTGGAGGAGAGTCCTTTGTAAAGTTCTTCCCCCCCACTGGATAAATAGCTTCCTCGGTCCATTATATTTTGGCTGTGCAGAAACCACCAATGACTGTTTTCGAGGGGCGGAGCCTATGACACTGTATTCCACAAAGGCCCTTGCATCTCCATCCCACCCCCCACCCCCCCGAGGCGTATCGGGGGAAATGGCACCCAGGGAGTGGAGCAAAGTCACTGCAAAACAAAGAATCTTGGGCAAATTTCTTGGGGTGCCTGGAAGGGATGTATTTTTAAAGCTAGTGACACCAAAATTTCAGGGTATCATCTGTTCCCTATGCTCATGATGCCACCCAAGTTTGGTGAAGTTATGTTCAGGGGGACCAAAGTTATGGTCCCTCAAACAGGTAGCCCTCATCTCAGCTTAGCTCCCATTGAAAACAATGGGGATGGGGGCACCTCCTTTGGAGGTCCATAACTTTGCTGCCCTTGAACCAAACTTCACCAAACTCAGGTGGTATCATCAGGGCAGTCTCTGGATGATGCCCTGAAATCATGGTGCCACTAGCTTTAAAAACGCGCCCCCTGCAGGCCGAAAAAACACCAAAAATACCCCCCAAAACCCAAATACCTTTCATTCGCACGTTCATATTTGGGCAGGACATAATCGGACAATTTTTGTCCAAATGTGCCCAAATTTGCACAGATTCCAGCCGAATCTGCTATTTGTTTCATCTGAATCTCCAACCCTCAAAAGTGATGGTGGTGTTTCAGAGTGGAGAATTCATTCGACAATAGGCATCACTTTCAATTTTACGAATCCAGGGACTCCCTAGATTCTCCTTTTTAAGGTAGATTTAAAAAGAAGAATATGAGTTCCCAGTTTAAACACCATTGAAAGTGATGCTGTTTGAGGGTGGATTCCACAGGAGGTGTTTTGTGAGTGATGATGCTGACATTTGGTTGGTAAATGTTTGGCTGGGGGTGATTTGTGAGAGATTTACATGCTTAATAAATCCACTCTTCTTCTGCAATCTGGCTATTTGGAGTTGTTTCTCAGACTACCTTTCATATGGGTTGTTGTGGGATTAGGAAATTCAGAAAAGAGTTGGTGCGGAGGAGAGTTTCCATGTATGTTTCGGGGAGTGGGAGGTGTTTTGTGAGCTGGTACAAAAAAATCATTGTTTGGTCAGCGGTGGGGGAGGGTGGCCCATACGCCGGGTGGGGAGGCCTTAAATTCAGGATTTTGTCCCCGGGAGCCAGTTTGCTCCAGGGTGACGCGCCTGCTTAGGTGAGGGCCAAGGGCTTGGGCCCGGTTTCTGTGGCCATGGGCTGAAAGCAAGCGGCTTTCTTTGAAGCCGGGTAAAACACTCCGCTTATGGCGGGGACCTTTCTCGCGATTGGCGCCGCTGCCAAATTGATGCAGCAGTGCCCTGTGCCCGCCAAAACAGTGTATTCAGAACTCACTTGTGGAGCGAGTTTTCCTGCAAGCGCCGGCTTCAATCCGCTGCCATGCGAACGGCAGCGGGTGGAAGCCGATGTATTCCCCTCCCCCCGGCCCCAAATGCCTCGTTACCTTCTGCTGGCAGCCTCGTTGCTCTATAAATGCCGCTCTGAGTGAGGGAAGGGGACATGCCCCTGTTCCTCCAGTGCTTCAGCTTCGCCATTGCTGGTTCATGGGGGCGTGTCCCCTTCCTACTCAGGAGCCGACATGATAAGAAGCCCAACTAATGCAGCTGCCAGCAGAAGGTAACAAGGTGTTTGGGGCCAGGTTGCCGTTTCGGGAGGGTGGGTGGATCAGTTGGTCTGCCAGGTGCCAAAAGAGGCCGAGACCACTGCATGCTGCTCTTTAACAGCCTGCTCCACCTTGACGCCCACGTGCGTCAGCACACCGTTGCCGGGTGGAATGGTATAGTCGTATGGCAAACCCAGGGACATGCACGCTCACACACAAGCAATTACCACGTGCCCTGCCCCCTGTCGTAACTATGGGCCTAGCTGAGTCTAGTGCCGTTATTTGTCTGAAATCTGCAATATACAGATCTCAGCAATATTGTGCAGAAATAAAATAGCAATGTTTTTAGTACAATAAATCTCATGGAAAAAGTCCCCATAATGTAATTATGGAAAAGTAACAACTACTCCGTATTTGTGGATGTTTGGTTACCCTTTTTAAGGTTATTGAAAAGTTCAATGTAGTTTTATCACCTTATGCACAAGAAGTGTCAACTAAGTCTAGATATGCAAAATTAACTATCCTTGTTTATTTTATTTATATACATTTTCACACTTTTAAGAAACAAATACTGGAACTTAATTAGAATCTGTTTCTGCATGAATCGTAAACTTTCACTGTGAACTTTCACTTTGAGCATCATGAACATCAAAATGGAAGCAGGGACTGAAATAAGTTTCCGTTTCAGCTCATTCTTTGATTTTGTGTGTGTGTGACTCAGCTGTGAGCATTCAGATGATGGAGAAATTAGAGTCAAGGGACAATAAGAGACACAAGTTGTGTTGTATGAAAGTCTTGGTTGAGTGTTGCAGGAACAATATGCCTGATATATTCCCTCATCTATGCAGATAAAAGGAACATGAGAGTGGGAACAAAATGGCTGCTTCATGCAGTCCAGCTAATTAGGCCAGTAAAAGGAAGTTGCTATTTGAAGTCATCCCAGCATGGTGTAGTTGTTAACAGCAGGTGGATTCTAATCTGGAGAACCGGGTTTGATTCTCCACACCTCCACCTGAGTGTCAGAGGCTTATCTGGTGAACTGGATTTGTTTCCACACTCCTACATTCCTGCTGGGTGACCTTGGGCTAGTGAGTCACTCTCAGCCCCACCTACCTCACAAGGTGTCTGTTGTGGTGAGAGGAAGGGAAAGGAGCTTGTAAATCACCTTGAGTATCCTTACAGGAGAGAAAGGTGAGGTATAAATCCAAACTCCTCCTCCTCCTTCTTCAGTTTAATAGTCAGGCTGTTGCTTTGGAGCATCCTATATTTCGGTGATCAGGTGGTTTTATCTGGGATCAGGTGGGTGCTTAAAGGCTGAACAATTATTTTTGAGCATCACTTTCAAGTTGGTCAGGAATGAGGCCCTCGTTTTGACTTCTCCACAATACTTTTGTTTATGTTAGGTGGTCTAGAGGAGTTTGTTAGGTCCTAAGTAGTTCACAGTTCAGGGGGATTGGCAAGGGCCCTTTTGTGGGGTATCTGTAGAGGGTGTATTTTTCAAGTTAGAGACAGCAAACTGGCAGGGTGGTTTCAGGAGGCTCTCCTTATAAGAGCCCCCATGTTTGGTGAAATTTGGTTCAAGGGGTCCAAAGCTATGGGTGCCTAAAGGTGTGGTGCTGTAAGTCCAAGACCTGGGTCTGGGTATACCTTGCAGCAAAGTCCAGGTAGAAGCTGACTAATGTCGATTCCACCTTTGGGAACATCCTGGCCTGCACTCCCAGCAGAACTGACTTTGCCAAAGGCAGGTACTTGCTAGGATCAATAAAGGCTTCTAATTCAACGTCACGAGTTCCTTATTGTCTCCAGTTCCAAGACCTGACACACACACACCCCCATGGGATTGTGCTATAAGTCATCAGGATTGTAATGGAATCAAAATTTTGGAATTGGGCTTGGGAAAATCTATTGCTTGATTCTTAAAATAAAAACTACAAAATATCAGTATACTCATTTGCATTTCATGCTAAGCTGGGTAGGAGCAGACTATCCCTTAAAGACTGACCTCATTACTTATTAGAATGTTCTTTACATCGGTCAATACAAGGAACAAATGACTTTATAACTTGAACAAAATGTCATAGTGGAGCACAGAGTTTATTTATTGAGGGGCAGCGCCAATATTTTTACGATAGCAAAGTGTCATTTATTTTTTGCAATGGATGCTCCAACATGAAAGTCTTCGTTTGTCACTTTTGATGCCAGAGACTGTGCCAGAGACAACTGAGCCTGTGTTCTCTGCTTTTGATATCTGTTTTGATTATTCAATTTTCTTTTGACAGATTGGTGTCAGTTTAAATTTTTTATACTGTACTTGCGTCAGCGTAGCAGTTGCGGGATGATTATTTATTTATTTTACAGCAGGCCATTGGTAGGCTCGGTTCTTACCTTGCAAAATAACAAGAAGAGAGGTCAGAGTTCCAAGAAGTTTATGTTTTAAATTTTGCACAGGAGAGAGAAAAGAGAGAAAAGAGGAAGAGAAGGGCAAGAGTAAACAGAGAAACATAGGGGAGGGCCTGTGACTGAGTGGTAGAGCACAGTCACGGAGCTATCAGGGGACAGGGGGTGTGCCACGCACTGGGTGCACGGCTTTGGGTCACGTGGGGGGCGGAAAATCCCCCCTCCCCCTCCCCCTTTCCCCCGCAGTGCTTCCCCCCACACACTTACTTTAGCAACCCAAGCAGGCTAGAGAACAGGCCTGCCTGTGTGGGAACTACATTTCCCAGGAGACCCTGGGAAATGTAGTTTCCACCAGAACAGGCAGGCCTGTTCTCCAGCCTGCTCGGGTTGCTAAAGTAAGTGCAATTCTTGGCTACCTCCAGTTAAAAGTAGCAAGTACTAAGTGATATAAAGCCCATGCTGCCTAAGACCCTGGAGACCTCCTGGCAATCTTAGACAGATTGATAGACCAGCAGTCTGACTCATTCGGAGGCAGCTTCATGTTCCACAAAGACGAAGAATTTTATTTCATTCAGTTATCTATACAGTAACGCAGAGTGAATTTTAGTTTCAGTCAGGGATGGGGGCTTAAAAGGTTGTATCAAAGGTTTTCTGGATAAGGTAGAATTTGAGGAGGGATTTGAGGAAAGAAGGAAGGGTGGGATCATGTAGCTGGGAGCAATACAGATTAAAGAGTTCTGTGCAAACTCTAGATTTAAAAAGAAATTAATGTAACCAATCCTTGTAGTAGTCATCTAACATAATAGGCATGCCATGAACACAAACATGATCTCCCGAGAATTCATTTTGCTCGACTCCCTAGATCAATTGTGAGGTGAATTCTTGGTGGGATCATCTCAGTGGCCATTGTTGTTGGTCAAATAACAAGCAGCAGCAGCTTATTCTGTAGAGCCAGGTTATTCCACTATTGGTCATAACAGCTGTCAGTCTCTGAATTGCTTGCAGTAGTTGCCATTTTTTCTAAGACAAATAAATAAATTAATTTTTACTATTACACCATCACTTTGTTTCTACCATTAGGCAATATTCCTGATATTATGAAATAGTGCTAATTGACTCATCCTAAATGTGTGTATGTATGTAAAGCACAGCCAAATAGCACAAACCCCTGATGGGAGTTTCAAGGTGAGAATAAATGGAGATGGTTTGCATTGCCTTCCTCTACAGAGTCTTTCTTGGACAGCCAGCATGGCACAGTGATTAAGAGCGGCGTAAATTAATCTGGTTTGATTTGCTACTCATCTGCATGCAGTGGCATAGTGAAGGGATATGAGGGGTTGGAGCCCCAGGTGCCATTTCCTTGGGGGCACACTGCAGAGCTGCACCCCCCCTTGCAACTGCACCCCAGCACTAAACTCTCTGTGGAGTTTGGGGCAGGGGTGTAGTTGAATGCTGGTGAGTGGGGCTTGCTTACCCCACCCCCAAACACATGGAAACTGGGAGCAAGGCCAGCCCAAGCTTACCTCGCCCCCCCCCCCGAACTCCATGAGGAGTTCAGGGGTGGGGTAGGCCCATTTGATGCTGGCCTCAAGTTGCCTGGCTCCAGCTTTAAACTGTTGGCTCCACCTTCCAAGCTCTACCTGACTAGAGGTGGAAATTCACCTGCTGAATAATAGCGATGCAGGATAACTGGAAAAACCACTGAATTTTTATTAAAAGTGCTGAAGTCAAAGACTTAATGGAAGCTTGATCACCTCTTCCTTACCAACCTTACGTGCTTTGTCCAGTTTTATGTCTTCTTTTAACACCCTCTCTGTCCTGTATTTTGTTTTATTTTTACTGATATGCCTAAGAAAGGTCTGTTGGTTAAAGTTAGAGGTGGAACTTGGAGGTGGAGCCAACTGTCAAAAGCTAGAGCCAAACAACCCACAGTGCTTCAGGGGCGTACCTAGGCAAACTGGCGCCCAGGGACAAAACCTGAGTTTGGTGCCCCGGCCTCGCCCGGCGTATGGGTGGCCACCCTCCCCCACCATGACCAAACAATGATTTTCTTTGTACCAGCTCACAAAACACCTCCCACTCTCATCAAAACATACATGGCTCTCTCCCCACCAACTATTTTCCTAATTTCCCTACTCTCACAACAACCTCCTATGGAAGGGTAGGTTGTTAGCCTGAGAAACAAATTCAAGCCAAAGTGCAAAGTGGGTATTAAGCAAGTAAATCTTTCACAAAATCACCCCCCCAGCAAAGGAAACATTTACCAAACCAAGAATGTCAGCATCATCTCTCACAAAACACATTCTCTCAGTGGAATCCACCCCCCAAACACCATTACTTTTCAATGGTGTTTTAAACTAGGGAGCTCAGATTCTTCTTTTGAATCTCTACCCTTTAAAGGGAGAATCTGGGGTCCCTGGTTAAAGCTAAAATTGAAAGTGGATACTTGTTTGGAGGTGGGATTCTCCCCCCCACAAATTTCTTTCTGGAAACAACAGCATCACTTTTGAGGGGTTGGAGATTCAGATGAAGAACAAATAGCAGATTCTGGCTGGAATCTCTGGGCAATTTAGGCGGCACATCTAGGACACAAAAAATTGTCCTGGGACATGTCCTGCCCAAATATGAACATTTGTAGGGGGGGGGTATTTTTGGTGCTTTTGGCACTGCAGGAGCGCATTTTTAAAGTTAAGCGGGTGACCATGTGATTCTCCCAGGGGCATCATCCAGAGACTGGCCCTTGATGATACTCAATTCCATGTTTGGGTGGAGGCTCTGGTTCCAGAAGGCAGCAAAGTTATGGGATGCCCAAATGGACATGCCCCCATCCCCATTGTTTTCAATGGGGCCGGGAGCTAACATGAGATGGGGGGTTACCCATTTGAGGGACTCATAACTCCTGAACCTAACTTCACCAAAACTTGGGTGGCATCATAAGGAAATAGTTAACAGATGATACTCTGAAATTTTGGTGTCACTAGCTTTAAAAATGCATCCCTTCCAGGCACCCCAAGAAATATGCCCAAGATTCTTTAAAAGGGGCTTGGACAGATTTATGGAGGAGAAGTCAATTTATGGCTACCAATCTTGATCCTCTTTGATCTGAGATTGCAAATGCCTTAACAGACCAGGTGATCAGGAGCAACAGCCGCAGAAGGCCATTGCTTTCACGTCCTGCATGTGAGCTCCCAAAGGCACCTGGTGGGCCACTGCGAGTAGCAGAGAGCTGGACTAGATGGACTCTGGTCTGATCCAGCTGGCTTGTTCTTATGTTCTTATGTTCTTATTCTTTGTTTTGCAGTGACTTTGCTCCATTGCAGCTAATGAGGAATTTCTGAGGCAGGCTGCACATTTTTGAAGATAGAGGTGCCAGACTTTCAAGGTGGCTCCAAGAGGCCTTGAGTAATAGCATCCAAGCTTGGTGAGCTTTGCTTCTGGAGTGGGGGCGTTGAGAGAGTTCTTGGATGTAGAACTCCCAGCCCACAGGCTTTCATGTGTGTAGGAGCTGGGGAAACAAAATATAAGCCTTCCTTGAGGGGCCCATAAAATTGAACCCCAGAGAGCAAAAAGTCACCTCCAAACCTTGGATGATATTACTTCAGGGGAGGCTCCCTCCTGGAGCCACCTTGAAAGTCTGGTGCCCCTATTCTGTCAAAAATGTGCAGCCTGCCTACACACTCTTCATAGAAATTCCCCATTGGCTACAATGGAGCAAAGGAATCACTGCAAAACAAAGAATCTTTGCCCAGGCAGAATTTCCCTTGGGGGTGCCTGGAAGCACTGGCGTGCCTCCTGCTCTTAGGGACATGGGGTACCCCTGTAGTCCCCAGGCTTATCGCACATTGAGGGGTCGCGTGGGGCATGCAAAACTTATCCTCCTACACAGCTGCAGGGATTGAGCAAGCTCTAGAAAGCAGGCACTGGGTGAAGCAACAGACTGCTCTCAGGTGCCTTGTCGTCAGCCTCAGTCTCCCACTCTGTCACGGTGGCCTGGAGGTGTCCAGGTGGGCAGGGGAGAAGTCCCACTGGGCTCCCAGGAGCAGGACTGGGGAGCTCCGCCTCCTCTCTCTCTAACCCAGCATGCCTTATTCACCTTAAATTAAGTGTGGCATTACTCAGAAGCCTTCTCCTTGGCATGCCGGGCATGGCAGGCACAGGAAAAGAGCAAGCTGAGCAGGGGAGCCTCCAGAAGCAGCAGCAGAACTGAAGATGATGCTGACGCTTGTTCTGGTAAACCTTCAGATGGGGGGGATGACTTCGGTGAGAGATTGTTACATGCTTAAAAAAGTTAATTCCCCCTTGCACTGGCTTTGGAGCTGTTCTCTCTAGGCTAAAGCAGCCTACCTCACAGGGTTGGTGTGAGGGACACAATTAGGAAAGTGGGTGGGGAGGGAGCCATGTATGCTCTGCTGGGGGGGGTAGGAGGTGATTTGGGAGAGATGATGCTGATGTTTGCCTTGAGTAAACCTTGGGGTGACTTGTGAGAGATTTTACATGCTTAAAAGTTAATTCCCACTTCATGCACTGGCTTGGAGCTCTTTCTGAGGCTAACAACCTACTTCATAGGGTTGGTGTGAGGACACAATTAGGAAAGAGAGTTGGTGGGGAGAAAGCCATGTATGTTTTGCTGGTGGTGGGAGGTGTTTTGTGAGCTTCGGGTGTGGAAAAAATCATTGTTTGGTCGTTGTGGGGGAGGGTGGTTGTCCATACCTGGGGTGGGGGTGGGGGGGCTCCAAACTCAGATTTTGTCCCCGGGCTCCAGTTTGCCTAGATTCACCCCTTCCTGGAAGGGATGCATTTTTAAAGCTAGTGACACCAAAATTTCAGGGTATCATCTGTTACCTATGCTCATGATGCCACCCAAGTTTGGTGAAGTTATGTTCAGGGGGACCAAAGTTATGGTCCCTCAAATGGGTAGCCTCCATCTCAGGTTAGCTCCCATTGAAAACAATGGGGATGGGGGCACCCCCTTTGGGGGTCCATAACTTTGCTTCCCCTGAACCAAACATCACCAAATTTGGGTGGTATCATCAGGACAGTCTCTGGACGATACCCTGAAATTTTGGTGCCACTAGCCTTAAAAATGCGCCCCCTGAAGGCCGGAACGTGAAAAAACACTTAAAAATTTAAAAACACACAAACGACCCTGAAATGTTGGCGCCCCCCCACGTGACCAAATGGGGGGCGCCCGGGGACATAGGGTACCCCCTGTCCCTAGGCAGGAATGCCACTGGATCCTAGCCTCAGAGAGGCTTGGATAGCTGGACCCAGGTGAGCTGAGGCCAGCATCAAATGGGTCTGTCCCACCCCTGATCTTTACATGGAAATTGGGACAGAGCAAGCTGGCTGGCCACACTCCTGATTGTGGAGTATAGAGTGCAACTGGTGTGTGTGTGTGTGTGTGTGTGTGTGTGTGTGTGTGTGTGTGTGCGCGCGCGCGCGCGCGCGCCCAGGGTTAGCGGTTTTATAAAGCTACATTTCTGTCCACATGAGTGGTGGACTTTAATCTCGTGACCAAGTTCAATTCCCCACTCCTACACATGAAGACTGCTTGGTGACCTTGAGCTTCTCTTTGATCTCTCTCAACCCCATCTAGGCTTGGAGATTTGGGTGCAACAAATACTGGATTTGGGCCGAATCTGGGTGAATTCAGCCATATTCAGGCCAAAATCAGCCGAATATGTCCTGCCCAAATATGAACAAATCGGAATGCAAGGTATTCAGGCTTTTTGGGTGTTTTTTGCATTTCGGCCTGCAGGGGATACATTTTTAAAGGTAGCAGCACCAAAATTTCACGGTATCAGCCATAGGCTGTCTTGATGATACCACCTGAGTTTGGTGAATTTTGGTTCAGGAGGGGCAAGGTTATGGACCCCCAAAGGGGGTGCCCCCATCCTCCATTGTTTCCAATAGAAGCTAACAGGAGATGGGGAGGGTTCATAACTTCCCCCCCCCCCTGAACCAAACTTCATCAAACTTGAGTGGTATCATCAGAACAGTCTCCAGACATTTTGGTGCTACTAGCTTAAAATTTTTGGTGCTACTAGCTTAAAAATGCACCCCTGACAGGCACCCCAAGAAATTTGCCCAATTGCAGTTCCTTGGCTCCATTGCAGCCAATGGTGAATTTCTGAGTGTGTAAGCACTGGCTACACATTTTTGAAGATAGAAACATCAGAACTTCAAGGTGGCTCCAGGAGGCTTCCTGGTAATAGCATCCAGGCTTGGTGAACTTTGATTCCGGGGGGGTGGGGGTGGGTGGGTGAGAGAGTTCTGAGAGATTTCAGCCAGCAGACTTCATGTGCAGGAGCAGGGAAGCAAAATAAGCCTTTTGGGGGCCCATAAAATGGAATCACCAGAAGCAAAGTTCACCAAGCCCAGATGCTATTACCAGGAGGCCGAAACGTGAAAAAACACCCCAAAATACAAAAAAAAAATCAGACAGATCCTAATTTTTTTGGTATACCCAAATATTCAGGTATATCCAAATATGTCTTATTTGGGTATACAGATATTTTTATGCCCAGATAAATCCAAATCCAAATTTTACCGAATTTCGAGGGTATTGATCAAGCCTAACCCCATCTACCTCACAAGGTTTCTGTTATGGGAAGGGGAAGTGTCGGTAAGCCACTTTGAGGTTCCTTAAACCAACTCTTCCTCCTCTTCCTCCTCCTTCTCCTCCTTCTCCTCTTCTTCTATCAGGCTATACTATACCATTCCACATCCCCCAGATATGTGTATGTATGAATACTTCACCGATGCCAGTCAACTAAAGTAGATTCATGATCATAAAAAGCAGGCACCAGACCTATGCAGACACCCAAATAGTAAGTTTCATTTCAAATTGATTTTTTTTCCCTTTTAACTATATGCCTTTTAAAACTGGAGGCAAGTGGAAGGGATGGACGTTCCAAAAAATCTCCTATTGTCTGAGAAAACAGCAGAGCTATGTGAAGTGGAGAAATCCAAATTGTTCATATATGACCAACAGCTGAATGAACCACTGGTTCCCCGTTCATAACCAGAGAAGAGATGTGTGCCGCACCGGCATCTGCCTGAGCATGCCTTGCTTCTAACTTAAATGTCAAACAAATGGCATGAGTTTCGAGAATTTTCACCCACCAGATATGAACCTGTGTGTATTTTCTCCTTGGAAACAGATAAGCCTAGCTGTCAGGGCTAGGTCACCCTTCAGTCATTCTGCCTCAGCCATTAAATGTCACCCTACTTCATGGTGTATGAAATGTATTACAGGGCACATTCTGTTCTGCATAACTATACATTGTATATATCCTAGCATGTTATAAATACCCGCCGAATCAGGTATTTATTAGATGCCATTACTGCGTCTTAACAAGGACTGCTGTGGGATGCCTGCCAATTTATGTTTATGAGCCTGTCAACCTAATTTACATGCTTTTGAAAATATACACCATTGCCAGCACCGGGGTCGGCTTGTCAGATGTTCTTGTCAGGCAAAAATGAAACTCTCGCCCAGCTGAGGAGAAAAGCATATTCATTATGGCTGGCTCCACAGAATTCTTGGTGACACACTGGAATACCTTCAGCACCTTTTTATACATTCCATATGAATATACAGATTTTTTTTTTTTAAGTGAGTGAGTGAATTACTTCGGGCTGCTATATATTGTACTGTGTAAAACAGATTTTACACTCAATCATCCGCCTTGCTTCCAAACAACATACAAGGGCAGCAGCCAATCTTCGGGAACATCTGTATGTTTTAAAATGGCTTTGTTTGGATAACAGAAGATGCGACAGAAATCAGGAACACAATTTCTGAGTCAAAACAGAAATGACTCAAAACTGTTGAGGGTAGAAGAGATCTCAGACACGACACTAAGAGTTCAATCCAAGTTCTTGGCTGGGTAATTGGCTAGGCTGACAAGCACCATCCTCTCCTGCCAATTACAACTCTCGCACCATGACTTTTAGAATAATTTGGAACGGCAAACTTTAGAATGTCAGCCAATCATTCCCCATTTAGTCTTACACTTCTTTGTAAAATCTTGTCTTGAATTCTGGCTCATGTTTCAAGCCAGGGAGGCTGGACGCTTCAGCACAGAATTAAAATTAACCAGAGGTATATGAAGTTTTCCAATTTCTAAAATCAAAATCCAGAAGAATGAATGTCCATTCTTACAATGAATGGAGGCCCATTTTTATATCCATATCTTGGTGGGCATTCAGATGGTCACTAAAAATTCCATGGCATTCCTTGCTATGGGAAAACGTCAGTATTCTAGCACCCATGGGGACATGTGGGGTCAAATGTCCTGGGCAGAGGCTATTTGGGTCATGTAGGGGGTAGAAATCCCCCCTCATCCCCCCCTGCTGCATCCCAGGCAGGGGCTCCAGGCCAGGCCCAGCCAAGGGGAAGGCTTAGCCGGCATACCCAGGGCCAGGAGTGGCATGATTGGTGCTGAGGAGGGCTCACTGGCAGGGGAGGGGCCCAGAGGTGGGATCCAACCAGTTCTCACCAGTTCTCTAGAAGTGGTTACTAATTTTTTCTGAGTGCCAAGAAGGGGTTACTAAAGCAACCTCCCTGCCCAATAGGGACTGGAGGTGCGTGTGTGTGGCGCCGCCACTGTTTGAATCCCACCACCATCGGAACCTGTTATTAAAATTTTTGGATCCCACCACTGGAGAGGGCCCTCCCATTTGGGCATGCCAGGCAGAGAGGCAGCCTCTCCCTGGTCAGTGTGCCCTCCACAGCACCAACCATGCCTGGGCATGCCAGCTGAGCCTTCTTCTGCAGAGCCAGCCAGTCCTGGCACCAGCTCTCTGCCTGGCATGCCAGAATGGGAAGAGGCATTGAGGCTCAGGAAAGTGGGGCATGGGGGCATAGCTACCACGGGGCGCGGGGGGAGCAGGGGCGCCATTTTGCCCCAGGCGCCATTTTGCCCCTCTATGCCTCTGGAAAACGTCCAGTCCATTTCATGAACAGGTAAGTTAATCTTTATGACAGTCGCAGGCCTGCCAAAAGTAAAAAACATATTAAAACAGTAGCTATATATCTATAAAGAAATAAAAGCCAAACTTGTTGGTGAAAGGAAGTTGGCAAAAAAAAAAGATATGAGAATATAAGGGAAACAGAATAAAAACATAAATACCGTAGGGGAATAAAAACTTTAAAAAACTATAAAAGAGGGAATAGACATAATAAATAGTAAAACTGGTAAATTGAAGGCTATAACCATCAAATCATTAACCCTGTTTTATTACACAGATCATCCTGCAACATGCTTCAAGTGCGGCTACTTAGAACTTGGCCACACTGCGTTATGTCAGGACTGGTATCTGTAAGCAGCTTGGAAATATAGAATTGTTCCATGTGTCCTGAGAATCTGTACAGCGGTGGCAGAATAAAACTGATTTTTTTTAACAATACTGACAGCGGAGATGTTCTAGTAAAGTACAAGTAAAGACGAGGAAGTGTTTCACTCCCAGTGGGGAACACATTGTAATAATAGCTTCTGGAAGATGTGCACAGACCTTCCTATGATCCATAATGGCTGTGCAAGTAACAATCCCATGATCCACAATGGTCAGACAGATCCTGGAACTAAAGGGAAGCCTCTGAGTGCAAGGAAAGGGAAAATCTGGTATGCCATCCGTGCAAGCATCAAAACCTTTGGGGAGCATGAGGCTGCCCAAGGACCCAGGTGCACTGGCATGGTATTCACTACCATTCATTTCCTGGTCTGCAAATCTTTTGTGTTAGGATGGGAACCACAAGGTCTTTGGTAGTGCCCTGGACCTGAGAATTAGCAGACAGGGATAAGTCTCTGACCCAACAAAGAGTTACTTTTATGACTGTCCCCTCATTGGATCAAACTTGCCTCAGTCAATCACTTAAGATTTGGCAGAGCAAAATAAAAACTGGGAGTGTGCAGAATTTAGGCCTACCCTGAGTGAAGGGGGATTCAGCCCCTCATTCAGTCCAAGCCAGAGGTGGGATCCATCAGGTTCTCACAGGTTCCCGAGAGTAGGTTACTAATTATTTGTGTGTGCTGAGAGGGGGTTACTAATTGGTGATTTTGCCACGTGATTTTTGCCTTAGTTACGCCCTTCCTCTCAGCAGTAGCACGCAGAACTTGAAGCAGTCTAGCAGGAGGTGCACCGATGTGCGTGGCAGCCTGCGCCTGCGTGCACTTGTTTCCCACCCAAGGACCGGCGCAGCGGCTGCGTCCTTGCCATAGCCCCTCCCAGGAAATCCCCCACCCCCGGAATGCCCGGCCACGCCCCCATCGTGCCCTGCCCATCCCCATTGGTGCTACGCCACAGTTTGAATCCCACCACCATGGAAACCTGTTACTAAATTTTTTGGATCCCACCACTGGTCCAAGACCTAGGGTACCATACCTTTGATCAAACTTGAGGCAATACTTCAAATGAGTGTGGGGCTGTGTTTTCATTCTTCTCTCCTTCCTCCTGATCCCCAAGGCCATCTTTGGAGTGAAATAGATGATGTTTAACTTTCCAAGGATCAATGGGAAAAGATAGGAGAGCAACTTATGCTTACATGGTCAAGATGTGACATATGTTTATTTAGTTACCTTAAGTAAAGGTCAAGTGAAGCTTTGATAGACTCTTGTCCATTGGAAAGTCCTTTCTGGGGGAGAGAACGAACATCAGACAAAGGAAGGGAGTGCTGAGTCTCCCTGCTAATCAGGCTGTTCATGAGCTGCTTTATTTTTAAGGGGCCTAAATATCTATGTTTGCAAGATAAGCACTGGGGTAAAATTGCTGGACCTCCTTTATTCTGAGCAGCACAGTGCTAAGCTAGAATATCAACAACCTGACTCTGGCTGCAGTCCTGTTTTCCTGAGAGTAAACTCCACTGAATAAAATGGGTCTGATTTCTAAGTGAGCTTGCTAAATATTTTTTTTCCTTCTGTACCACAAACTGTGCTATCCAAAGCTGGGGGGGAGTCACATTGGAACCTATGGAAGGGTTTTAGCTTTATTTTCACCGCCAGCACCCAATGCCAATGCAGAAGTGAAGCAATTAGGCATTTCAGGTACAAAGGAGGAAAATCCTTTACTTCAGCAGCCAACTGCCACGGTGCCCAAACTCAGAAATTTGGACCTGAGGCAGTGTGCCTCTGCCAAGACTTGGAGGTAGGCATTCTGGGGACATTCCCGTGGGCAGAGCCAACTTTAGTCAGCTCCCAAAGAACTGTTGGCTCAAGAATGCCCCTTATGCCAGCAGCCAACTTATGCCACCCAAAAGTGTGGCACAACTTGGTGTTCCCAATGGGATTTTTCAAGCAATAATAATAATAAAAACCCTCCCCTTCCTGCACTGCTTGAACCTCCTCTGTGCCCCTCCCCCTTTGGAGTGGACTGCTTATCTGTAAAATACCAAGTGGTTCTAAAGTTTGTATGCTATACTTTAAAGATTACTCTTTCCAATAGACCAGGGGTAGGGAACCTGTGGCTCGAGAGCCGCATGCGGCTCTTCTGCCCTTGCACTATGGCTCCACAAGCCGAGCCGCCGGCCCCATTCTTGCCCGCCCTGCTGCCCTCTCACCTGCCCCATTGGAGCGGGGCAGGTGCTTTCCCGGCAGCTGATGAGGCCAAGCCGCTGGCCCCATCCTTGCCCGCCTGCAGGCAGCAGGGCGGACGCAGCCATGCACTTCTCAGAATGAGCAGAGTAAAAGGTGAAAAAACCCCAATATATATACTGTTATCTTTATTTTAAATGTCAAAAATTATTTGCAGCTCCAAGTGTTTTCTTTTCCCGTGGAAAACGGGTCCAAATGGCTCTTTGAGTGTTAAAGGTTCCCTACCCCTGCAATAGACGATGGAATCTCACTTTACCATCCATAAATTCTGACCCTTAGTCACTGACCTTCCTGACAAAGTACTATTGGTTCTAAGTAAACCTCTTCCTATGTTAGAAAATGGCATTATGCTAACTGCATGGCAGATGTAGCTATCTTCTATGGAGCATTAATCCACCTCATCTTTTAGTGGCTGACTGGCAGTGACTCTCTGAGGACTCAGACTGAGGCCTTTCCCAGCTCCGCTACTTAACATCTTTGAATGGAGATACTAGGGATTGAATCTGGGTACTTACATATGCAAAAGAAAATAATGCTCCAGCACCAAGTTATGGCCCTTTCTCACAGTCTACCAACTTGTAGCTGCCATCCTGCCTCACTGAACGATTGCTTAGCCTAACGCGTAATGTAATTCCAGGAACATTTCCATCTAATGCAAAAGCAACACAAATTACCCTGCCTTTAGCCTTCATCGTCTCCTGTGTACACTACAGCATTCCATTCATTCTTACTGATCTGCAGTAGATCTTCATGGTGTCAGCTTAATGTCAAATGACAAGTGTTGAAAACGTAATAAAAGCTGAGGCACATTAATCCGTTTTGTATGAAAATATGGAAAGGTAATCAGATTCTGAATGGCTGCCTAAGCTTTAAAAATACAGTGGCGGAGATACTTTTCTTCCAGAAGAAATCAGACCGTAGATACTGATTAGAAAAAGAATGACTCCTGTGTAATACTGCCTTGGGTTATTACAGGTGCACACAGAGAAACCAGCATTGCAAAATAAAAAGACACATTTCAAATCTGAACTGTGATGACCTTCTCAGTACCACTCCAAAGAGGGGAGATGGTGTACACTCCTCTTTTACACAAGCATGCAAAACTTTAGCCTTGCACACGAATATACAGCAAGTAGGGTTGAATCCAGCCGTATTCTTTTGGTCAGTCGTGGCTGATTTCCCTACAGACGGTGTAATCTGCTCAGTGGTGGGATTCAAATAGCTTAACAACTGGTTCCGGTGGTGGGATTTAAATAATTTAACAACTGTTTGTTTACAAGCACCACTTTAACAAACAGTTCTGCCGAAGTGGTGCAAACCTGCTGAATCCCACCACTGCCTCTGCTACATGTGGCTCTTCTCCATACTGATCCCATGAGTCCAAGCATATCCTTTTTAGTGGTCAAAGGGCAGGGTTGCCATTTGCTTGCTAGTTGTGGGGGAACCCTTGTTGGTACTTCCCTGTCCCTGCCAGCATTGAGTGAAGTAGCAGGGGTGGAGTGGGGAACCGTGATCCAAGGGTACAACTCTTCTGACATTGTAAATTGAAGTGACTTTGGTGTGTTGTGGGAAGTAGCTGGAAGAGCATCATGCTTCCATCAGCGCCCCCATCCCCCAAAGGTTATAAGTCTACAGACACTATCCTCCCATTTTCACCTCTGGAAAAACTGCTTGCTGTTGTCTTATACCTATTAAAATAATTATTTACTCCATGGGCATGTACTTAAGATTTCCCAGTTTGTTTTCATTTAACCTTGCTTAATCTCCCTTGCTGGTTGGTTGGTTGGTTGGTTGGTTGGTTGGTTGGTTGGTTGGTTGGTTGGTTGGTTGGTTGGTTGGTTGGTTGGTTTTGCATTTTGTAACTGTATTTGTGACTCCTGTAAAAATAATGTAAAGAGCCAGAGTGGTTTAGAGGTTAAGAGTGTTGGACTCTAATCTGGAGAACCGGGTTTGATTCCCCACTCCTCCACATGAATGGCAGACTGTAATCTGGTGAACTGGATTTGTTTACCTGCTCCCCGGCATAAAGTCTGCTAGGTGGCCTTGGGCTAGTGCCAGTTCTCTGTGATCTCTCTCAGTCCCTATCATTTGCCTTCTCCTGAAAGATTGTTGGTCATTCTGTAAACCACAGGTTAGAACAATCTTACATCTAGAGGATTTCACAGGTTTCAGAAAGGCTACAAAGACCTGAAACATAGATACTCCCATATTATCTCTAGAGTTCTCTTGGCTGTCTCCAAAAGTATCTTGGCAAAGAGTTGGTTTTTATACCTTGCTTTTTTCTACCTTTAAAGCATCTCAAATAACCTTACAAACACACTCCCTTCCCCTCTCCACAGTAGAAATCTTATGAGGTAGGTGGGACCAAAAGAGTTCTGAGAGAACTGTGACTGGACCAAGGTTACCCAGCAATTTTTTCATTTTACCTTGTGATCCCCTTGGGGAAATAAATCGGGTTGACCAGATTAAAGTTTATTAAAATTTATGTAGAGGAATGTGGAATCAAACCAAGTTCTCTAGATTAGAGTCTGCCACTCTTAACTGCTACACCATGCTGGTTCATTCACCAGTCTAGCACAGTCATGGGAGTCAACTCTCAGACCAATTATTTCCAGAGATCTAAATGAGCCTGGTCTATGATCTTTTTCTGACTGCAATTCTTTCAAGCCTGGGTAGACAGAGAAGTTGTTAAAAGCTCATGAAGAAGCCCAGCCTTCCTCGTATGATCTTGTGCCTTATTATATTCTCAATCTACTGTAAATTAAAATACTTTGTCTTCATAAAACTCACTTTTCACCTTCCACAGTGTTCAGGTTGTCATTTCCCAGAACAATCATTCTATCAGGAAAATTGTAGCCCATGTAGTGAAAATGCCCATATCTTATTATTTATTAGATTTAGTACTCTGGCCTCCATGGCCAAAGCTGGGCTCAGGGTGGCTCACATACATGCCTAAAACACAATAATAAAACAAGCATCAACAAATTAACAATCAAAACATTGTATTGTTGAAGGCTTTCACGGCCGGAATCACTGGGGTGCTGTGTGGTTTCCGGGCTGTATGGCCGTGTTCTAGCAGCATTCTTTCCTGACGTTTCACCTGCATCTGTGGCTGGCATCTTCAGAACATGGCCATACAGCCTGGAAACCACACAGCACCCCAATGAAAACATTGTATTGTCGAAGGCTTTCACGGCCGGATTCAACTGGTTGTGGTGGGTTTTCCGGGTTGGGTAGCTGTGGTCTGGTAGATCTTGCTCCTAACGCTTCGCCTGCATCTGTGGCTGGCATCTTCAGAGGTGTATCACAGAGAGAAGTCTGTTGCACACTGTGTCTAGTGAGAAAGGAATGTTTAGTGAGGTATATATTGTCCATGTCCCAGAGTGGGGAACCAATCAGTAAGTGTTTGGGTGGAACTTGCTATGCAAAGGTGTGATTCAGTGCATTGTATTGTGGGTGGGGTTATCAGTCCATTTACATTTGTAGTCACATTTGCATTCCCTGCAGCAGCAGTAGTATTGGTGAATGCAAATCCTGTGTCTGGGTGGAGTCCATTGTCCATGAACTTTGCATGCCCTTGGCCTTTGATTCTGGTGTTTTAAGTACTGGTAGCCAAGCTTTGTTAATTCTCAGAGTCTCTTCTTTCTTGTTGAAGTTGTCTTGGTATTTGTGAATTTCAATGGCTTCCCTGTGCAGTCTGACATAGTAACCTTCCGAATTGTCCAGAATTTCAGTGTATTCAAATAAAATGTATTGTCCAGCTTTGTTTAGGACATGTTCTGCTACTGCAGATTTTTCAGAATGGTTAAGCCGGCAGTGTCTTTCACGCTCCTTAATATGAGTCTGATTGCTGCATTTTATTAGGGAGCACGAAAGAAACTGTCGGCTTAACCATCCTGAAAAATCTGTTCATATGTCAGTTCCTCCCACCAAAGAAAAGCTCTATCATCAGTGCAGTGAAATCATAGGATCCACATCATGCAACAATTTTAAAAGAACATTAAAGACAAATCAAACTGGTAGCCATAAATATATTATAAAAATATATTTTAAGTTCAAATGCATAAATATAAAATACGGATTTTTTACGTGAAAAATATAGTTCTGAAGTCTACAGGATTCCCTAGAATCCAAAATAAATTGCATTGAAAGTGGTAGAGATTATTTTGACCTGTACAAGTCTATAATTTTGAATTTGTTTCAGCAAATGGAAGTATACAGTGAAGATATGTGAAGTATCTGTTTCCAGAAGATTCAAGGAAAATATTTCAGCTCATGGAGAGGACAAAGGATAGGGTGGATCATTCTTCATTTCTGTGTAATTTGCTGTTTAAAGTCTATGCAAATATGTGCTGTCTATTTAACAATAGTGAGCTTGCTAGGTTCTCTTCTATGTTGTGTAACATGTAACAAACTAAACAAAAACAGTTAATAACAGTAACGAGAGTTTCCATTGATAAGACCTGGGCTGTTGACTTTTGTCCTATTCCATTGGCATAGCAATAGGGTTCCCAGCTATGAGTTAGGAAATTCCTTGGAGGTTTGGAGGTATAGGTTGAGAAAGGCAGGTTTTGTGGTGGGGGAGGAACCTCAGCAAGGTCATAGAGTCTACCCTCCAAAGTATCCATTTGTTCCAGGAGAACTGATCTTTGTCATCTAGATATCTGTTGTAAACTCCAGGCCCCACCTGGAGGTTGGCAACCTTACGTAGCAAACTTTATATTGTTCATAATTTTCATTGTTCATAATAGCTGCAAGCACCAAAAGGAGCAAGAGACTATTTTCATCTCCATCTACAGATCTGCCAGCTGAGGTTGGTGGTATTTTCAAATGAACAGAATTTTCATTTATTTCCAAGACAGTGACTGTTTGCACAAAGCTTTTTGGAGTTACAAATAAAGGTTACAAAGGCGGGCGTGCTGGAAAATCTCCACCAGAATGGTGCTGCATGTAACAACTTTAAATAGAAACAAAATGTCAGTTTTATGCACAATGCGCCTCCCTCCTGTTTAGTGTAATTTCTGTAAATGTGCAGCTTTATTGTGTGTGCAGTCTCTTTTTTCTAGGTAATAAACAAATGCCATATGAAAAGGTCTACAATTATTTTGGTTCAACACATCATTTGAGGCTTACATGATAGTTTTAATGCTGCCTGGAGGGAAAAAAAATTAAAATTCTTTAATTAAAGGGCACTCCACTTTTTAATGAAACAATAAAACCACTGTCTTTGCATGTTGCATTCTGCAATTTCAAACTATTGATCATAGACATGGCACATTCATGGGTGATGTAACATCTTGACATGAACAACCAGGATGGCTAGCTGTAGGCTGTGCATTCCCAGTTGTGCTGGGTTAGAAGTAGGAACAAAAGTGGAGTTGGGTAGTGTCTGCTACTGGGCCGAGAGAGAGAGAGAGAGAGAGAGAGAGAGAGTGTGTGTGTGTGTGTGTGAGAGAGAGAGAGAGAGAGAGAGAGAGTGAGAGAGAGAGAGAGAGTTCCGTATTTTCTTCAAACTTGAACTTTTTAAAAGTTGGTAGAGAAATTTAACCAATTTATATTTTGCAGATATATTACTCCACATCTGCGTCCTGGTGCAGAATTAAATATATAGTTCTCCCAAAAGGACTTAATCCAATAATTAAATGGGATATTGAAAATCCCTTGCCTTTATGTTCTTGATACTTTTACACTTGTACTCATTTTGCCTATATGTGTTTATGTTTATGAAAGAATAGGACTTATATGTGTTAGAGACCACAGGAGAAGATTGCTCTGTTGAAACACATTTTGGTCTTGTATGATTTTTTTTTAAATGTGAATATTTTCTTACATATTAATACTGTGTGTCTATTAAAGGACGCCCTGACTTGGATGGCCCAGGCTAGACTGATCTTG
This sequence comes from Sphaerodactylus townsendi, assembly GCF_021028975.2. Classification (NCBI taxonomy): domain Eukaryota; kingdom Metazoa; phylum Chordata; class Lepidosauria; order Squamata; family Sphaerodactylidae; genus Sphaerodactylus; species Sphaerodactylus townsendi. Next base: position 168,108,449 of record NC_059425.1, on the reverse strand, counting down.
TCAGATCTCAGAAGCTAAGCAAGGTCACCCTGGTTAGAACCACCAAGAAATACCAGGGTCATTATCTACAGGAAGAAAATCACAAGCTATCGTGGTTAATCCCTTCCTTGAAAACCCTGGTGGGCTGTCATAGCACTTGCACACACTTATTAAAGGACAATTGTTCTATTAGGATTGTATATACTTCTATAATACATGTCACCTGTTCCTCAATTTTTTGTGGTTTACTGTTAGGTATGTCAGTTGTAGGTTTATTCCCCCCCCCCCCCAGAGTTGCCAGCGCCAGGTTAGGAAATACCTGGAGATTTGGGGGGTGGAGTTGAAGAAGGGCGGGATTTGGGGTGTAAGCAACCTCAGCAGGTTATAATACCACACTGTCCCCCTTCCAGAGCAGCCATGTTCTTCCGTTGAACTAATCTTCGTCACCTGGAGATCATTTGTAATAGCAGGAAATTTCCAGTTACCACCTGGAGGTTGGTAACTCTGCTCCCTCCATATTTTGGGTTGTAATTCTTTTATTAAATAATTTTTAAGTCTTAAGAGGACACATAAAAATTGAAATGGGAATCCTCAAGTCAAAACAGTAAGGATGAGAATTTTAGCATCCTCTCTATTGGCAAATATCAGTGGCCCATCTATGTAAAGAATGTAACCAATAAACAGTCAGAACTCCTTCTAGTCTGATGCATATAAAGAAGCTTGCTTCCTTTTTTCATTTCAACACTGGTGGCGATTCCCTTGCACGTATGAAACTGCACACTCCACTAATGTGAGAGAGCTATCACTTGTTCTGTATCTACTATGTTCGTAACCTCTGGCAACTTCTTTAATGCCATTATGGTCGCTTGGAAATACTACACCAGTAAAGACACAGCAGACTAGAAGACACCAGAACTTTCTGCCATTTTTGAAATGTTTGTGACCTCTCATCAATAAAACATAATTTGTTTTGAACCTCCCACCATGATGTTTACCAGGCAGACTATGTTTACCATGTGGTTTGCCACTGCCATCTATGCTTTACCGCCAACAAGCTGGGTACTCGTTTTACCGACCTCTGAAGATTGAAAGGTTGAGTCAACTTTGAGCTAGCTGCCTGAAACTGACTTCTCTCAGAATCCAACTCAGATTGTGCGCAGAGCTTTGATTGCAGTACAGCAGCTTACAATTCTATGCCATGGGACTCTGTCATTCTAGTAACGCACCACAAACAACTAACACAAACATCAACAGGCATGTGGGTCTCTGTCAGCAAATATCCATGCATCAGGATACAGCTATCACTTGTTCTGTATCTATCTACTATGTTCGTAACCTCTGGCAACTTCTTTAATGCCACGCTCAACCTGTGCTTCTTTATTGCTACTGGTGGTGATGGTATTGATTCAGGCTAGGTGACAGCATTTACCAGTCTCTGGTGGTGAGTTCATGGCAGTACTTTTAACTGAGGACAGTGGAATTATTACTGTATAAATGGACCACAAATTTCCCCGTGCCCCAAACAAATGAAGGAAGCTATCAGCCTTTGTGCAGACAAGAATTAATTATATTCATTCTGAAAACATGTCCAATATGCCAACCTTCACAGGTACAAGATAAGAATGTGATGAGTGGGGTATAATGGAGTTAATATTCATAGACTATGTATGTCTTACATACATTTTATTAACTACAATATTGCATGTAATTATGATAGCGGGTCTTCTAAAGCAATTGCTTTGAACATCCTGTAACAGAGAATCAGGTACAACTTCTGCCTTTTCCCCATTCCCATCAAGTGCTAAAAGAAAAAAGAAAGAAAGAAAAATCTTCTTTTGTGAAGGATGAAACCAAGTCCTGCAATGTGGATAGCAGAGAGCTGAAGAAGTTTTGGCTTGGACTGAAATAAAAGAAATTAACTCTCTTAGACATGTCTTAATCCACTAAAAATAACCATGCAGATAATTGCTGTAGAACAGCTGAAATTATTCATTAAAAAAAAGACTTTAGAGGATTTTTAAATGACTTCTCCCATAAGCAAACATTATACCGCAGCAGCAATCCTTGCTGTCTCCGCTGATACTTCCACAATTAAAATCTCTAGAGTAATCTCTTTTTAATTTAGTGGAAACACAGAACCATTGTTTTAAAACTAGTTCCCCAATATAGGCAAAACACAATAAAAGGGATCAGGGTCTGGTTCAAGGAAGCAAGTGACCAGTGTGCTTATTTTTTTACCTCCTAAATAGAAACACAAAAACTGAGATGCTACAAAACTACAAGCATATATTTAAGCCAGGTATTTCAAATCAGGAATGTGTTATTACTCATTGGGAGCAATCCTAAAGTGGTCAACTCATTAAAAAGTCCTGTTTTATTTAGGA